>NC_141349.1:617775-1830275 GCF_057382095.1 Aulonocara sp. 'chitande type north' Nkhata Bay
CCCAGGCTCCAGGCCCCGATAAGCGGCCGCCAAGGAGTGAGCCGGTGTGTACCTGGACGCCCACCCCCAGACACAAGGAACCACCAACGCACCGACACCTGAGGGAGTCCGCCACCGGCAGGGGAAGTGGTGGTAGGTGGAGATAGGCCTCCAAACCTTGGAGGGCCTGAGGTGTCCCCAGAGAGGTGGCGTCTGATACCCAACCTGACATATAGACACAGACATACAGGCACACACAGATACAAACATCCATTCCCACCCTCATGCTCTCATATGCACTCACTCCACACTCAACCAACGTGGAGACAGACATAAAGAGACGCTGTACACACGATCACACTCCCCAAGCGTACTCTACAAACCGGGTCTAGGTACCCTTGCCCCTGGAGGGGGGAACTGCACCCAGACCCAGGTGGTGTTACCCTTTTCCCTGCGGTGGGGAGAGGCAGACCACCCCGACTCCGTAGCAGCAGGGAGGCCCCACACTCCAGACCGCAGTCGGACGGCCAACTCCACCTAGCCCTCCCGCTCCAGCAGGCCGCAGAGAATGGGGGTGGGAGAAGACTCCAAACCTCCCTCCACCCGCTCATTGTAGTGTTGATGCATGTGTGTTCTAAGGTGCAATTAAAACCCAGGAGGGCTTGGAGCTACCTGCCAAGGAGCAGCAGGTAAGCGCATAGTCCCTCCTGCTAGCCCTCAATGACTAAGTGTATTTAAAATTGAGAGGTGGGCAACGACGTCAGGGGTGAGGTGTACACCCTGATGGTAATTTGGACTCCGTGATTGTGCCCACCCCCAAGATCCTATATGTATGTGTAATGAGGGTGTGAATAATGTGAATGTCTAAGTTGTGGGATAAAATTGAGGCAGAGGCAGCCAGAAGGGGACAGAGGGGGGGGTAGCCTCCTCTGCACCCTGGTGACATACCCCTACTCCAAGGCCCTGCATGTGTGGGTGGTTGTGGTGGAGCGGGAAGAGAGAGGCAGCTGGAGATGGGGAGGGAAGGAAGGGAGGGGCAGGTAACCCCTCCCTGGGGCCAGCTCCCCCGCTGACCCCAGTAGGCACTCCCACACTCCGCGACCCGCCAGGGAAAGGGGGCCCAGGCCCACCCAGTGCAGCAGCACCTCCCGGCCCCACAGAGCCCGGGACAGTCCACCCAACCCCACCACAGAGAAAACTGCACCCACCCCACCATCCACTCATCTTCCAGACTACATAAGACAGTAAACGCCCAGGCTGAGATCTTCCTCCACCTCTCCTGTATCTCCCCCTCCTGCAGAGGGAGTTCCCGAAGAGAGGAAAGCTCCTGCAAGATGTGACCATCTCCCCCACCAGTTGAAGAGCCCCCCAGGTGGTTCGACGCACCGGCGGCACCCTGCTCCAGGGCCGGGCCCCCATGCACCCACCCGCCCACAACCCCGGCAACACACCAACCAGGATCCAAGCCCAGTTCATGAGGACTGTTTTCTTGGCTATGCATAGGGCAGTGAAAACCATATGGGCGATATTCTTTTCTGAAGTGACATTATCTAAGCTGCCCAGTAAACACACTAAGGGGGAAGTTGGAATGTTACATTTCAGACACTTTGATAAGTCTTCACATATCTCGCGCCAAAACTTCTGAACTAGTGGACAGAACCAAAGAGCGTGGATATAATTGTCTGGTGTATTGCCTTGACAGTGTGAGCAGTTGTTGGAAGATGTAAAGCCCATCTTGAACATCCGATGACCTGTATAGTGCACTCTATGTAGTATTTTGTATTGTATTAATTGCAGACTGGGATTTTTAATTAATTTAAAGGTTTTTAAGCATACCTGAGACCAGAAGTTTTGGTCTAAGCTGACTGATAAATCTGCTTCCCATTTTGCAATAGGAAGGGATATTGATTCATCTAATTTAGAAAGTGTTCTGTATATTTTAGATAATAATTTGGGGGATTTAAGAGTAAGAAAATGTGCCGCACTTAGTGGTGTTTGTAATTCAACTTGACTGAGGTTAAATTTCTTTTTTACTATGGATTTAATTTGTTGATATTCTAAAAATCTTGTCTTGTTGATCCCATATTGTGCAACTAGTCTGTCAAATGGAATAAATTCTGTTCCCTCTAATATATGTTCTAAGTATTTAATTCCTTTACAACTCCATTCTGGGAAATTAATCATATTATTGTTTTGTAATATGTCAGGGTTATTCCAGATAGGTGTACATTTGCATGGGATTAATGAAGACTCCGTTATTTTTAGAAACTCCCACCATGCTGTCAGAGAGAAGCTGATGTTGATACTTTTAAAGCATTCATGTCTTTTGATGTTTGAGCTAATAAATGGTAGGTCTGAAATCTCTAGATCCTTGCATAGTGCCTGTTCAACATCTAGCCAGGGCTCAACTAAGAAGGTATGTTTTAACCATTCTGAGATGAACTGAAGCCTGTTGGCTAAGAAGTATTGGTGAAAATTAGGCAGGTCTAATCCTCCTCTATCCTTGGTTCTTTGTAGCGTTTTTAAGCTGATACGCGGGGGTTTATCTTTCCAAAGGAATTTGGAAATATATGAATCCAGAGATCTGAACCAATCTTGTGATGGTTTGTTAGGGATCATCAAAAATAAGTAATTTATTTTTGGCAAGATCATCATTTTTATAGTGGCGACCCTTCCCATGAGTGATATGGGTAAAGATTTCCATCTAGTCAGATCGCCTTCTACTTTCTTTAGAAGTGGGATGTGGTTTAATTTAGTTAAGTCTGAAAGCTTAGGAGAAACATTAATACCTAAATATTTAATATTTCCGGATTGCAGTGGGGCAGAGGAAGAATTATGGAAGGAGCAGTTAATGGGGAGAACTGTAGATTTTGGCCAGTTAATTGAATAATCTGAAACTCTTGAAAACCAGTTTATTAGAGTAATTACCTCAGAGAGGTTGGTTTGTGTGTTTTGCAGAAAAAGCAACACATCATCCGCATAGAGACTGATTTTATGTTCTATGTTCTTACATTTTATGCCCTTAATTGTTGTCTAAATGCTGCTGCTAGAGGTTCGATAAAAATTGCAAAAAGTGAAGGGGAGAGTGGGCATCCCTGTCTGGTGCCCCTCAGGAGATAGAAGCTGGAGGATGTCTGGTCATTTGTTCTGATACGAGCTGTTGGGGAATTGTATAATATTCTTATCCAGTTTATGAAAGAGTTTCCAAAACCAAATTTGTGTAAAGTTGCGAATAAAAATTTCCAGTTAACTCTGTCAAATGCTTTTTCTGCATCTAGAGATAATATTATGGTTTCGATGTTTTTATCGTATGAGTAGTCTATTAAATTAAGTAATCTACGAGTGTTTGTTGAGGAGTGCCGACCTTTTATGAAACCAGTTTGGTCAGGATGAATTAAGAGGGGGGTCATTTTCTCTAATCTCTTTGAGAGAGCTTTGCAGATTATTTTAAGGTCTACATTTAAAAGAGAAATTGGACGATAGCTTGAGGGAAATAAAGGGTCTTTGCCTGGTTTTAGCAGGAGACTAATGTTGGCAGAATTCATATTTGGTGGTAGTCTGCCATTTTCCTCGATTTCCTGCAAAATGCCGTGGAATACTGGTGCCAAAATTATCCAGAATTCTTTGTAGAATTCTGCAGGGAAGCCGTCTGGACCTGGAGCCTTATTATTGGGCATACTTATCAGGGCTTCCTGGAGTTCACTTGGCGTCAGTGGCGAATCCAGTTCCATTGCTTGACTATCTAGTAATTTTGGAAGAGTTACGTTGTCAAGAAACAGATCAATTTCATTTTTAGATGGGTTTATTTGTGGTGAGTATAAAGTTTCATAGAAATCCCTAAAAATGTTGTTTATTCTTCCAGGGTCATATATTGTGTTCCCCGATAAATCTTTAGCAGCACATATAGTTGTTTTTTCTTTATTTATTTTTAACTGGTTAGCTAGAAATCGACCTGATTTGTTACTGTGTTCAAAATTCTGCAAGTGAAGTCTTTGTACAAGGAATTGTGTTTTTTTTATTAATAGTTTCATTTAATTCTAGTTTTGTTTTGCATATTTTGTTCAATGTTTCCTGATCTTGGTCGCACGCGTAGGCTTCTTCTAGTGATTTGATGTTTTTTTCTAATTCCTGAATATTTTTGTTTTCTTTTTATGTGATGAGAAAGAAATTATTTTACCTCTCATCACAGCTTTCCCTGCCTCCCATAGAACAGAAGCAGATATTCCGGGAGTGTCATTAAAGTCTAAATATGAAGTCCATTCCTTTTTAAAATATTTAATAAAGTCTTCATCTTTAAGCAGTGATGTATTAAATCTCCAGTTTTTTCTTGGCGTAGTATTATTCTTGTGCATTAGTGTTAAAGATACAGGAGCATGATCGCTGACAGCTATAGGATGAATCTCAGTGTCTGAAATGTCACTCAGCAGTGAGCTGCTGACCAAAAAATAATCCAAACGAGAGTAAGAGTGATGAACATGCGAGAAAAAAGTATATTCCTTACTGGTGGGGTGAAGAGAGCGCCATGCATCGCGAAGGCCAAAGTCGCTCATATACTGTTTGATTATATTTTTGGACTGCCAATTACGCTGAGTTCCTGTTGTGTTGAGCCTATCCATGTCTTCATTTAGTCCAAGGTTGAGGTCACCGCCAAGAATGAGTGTGCAATCAAGGTGTTCAGAGAGTGCACTAAAAAATCCGTGGAAGAATGAGGGTTCATCAACATTTGGACCATATATACTTACAATCAGTGTTGGTCAAGTTACTTGAAAAAAGTAATCAGTAATTAATTACTGATTACTCCCCCCAAAAAGTAATCCCGTTACTTTACTGATTACTTATTTTCAAAAGTAATTAATTACTTAGTTACTTAGTTACTTAGTTACTTTTTAAAAACACGATTTACAACCTGAAGAGGTGATAAAGTGATAGATCTTTCAGCCCAATTCTACTTTTTCTACATAATCCATCATACAAAATGTAATCAAATGGAAAAGTCTCTTTTTTTAACTTGTTTTATCAGTTTTAATCTTTTAACTTTATGCATCAAGCAAAACATTTAATTATATGCAACATTCTCTGACTTGAATAAATTAGTTTAACATTTAAACCTATTTTCTACACATTCCAGCACATAAAATAAAATATTTTTTGTGTTTTCACTCACTCTTTCAAACAGATGCAACAGCAGAAAATAAATAAAGTCAAAGACTCAGCGGTCCTTTTGCTCTATTTTCACCTGTAAAGCAGGAGCAGGGTAGGCGGAGGGTTACCCTGGTGTAGGTGTGCTGCGGTCAGTTGAAGAATCCGCGCGAGTGTCTCTGTGAGTTTCCCATCACGTCGTAGCTACTCGGTGCTTGCTCGGAAGTTTAGGGGTTTTTTTCGCTGTAAAAAGAAGTTTTCTTCCCACGCACGATGGACGCTAATGTTTTTGTCACTTTTTATGGAATCAAACTCAAAGTAAGGTCAGTACTTCCACACTTTAAACGCTGCACGCTCATACTCTCTCCCGCACTCGATATATGATCCATTGTTGATCTGCACACAGCTGCTGTCACCAACGTCGCACTTGCTTACGTCACTGTCATGAGACATTCTCGCAAAAAAAAATCACGGTTTTAGTAACGCAGTAACGCAGCGTTCCTACGGGAAAGTAACGGTAATCTAATTACCGATTTTGCAATAGTAATCCCTTACTTTACTCGTTACTTGAAAAAAGTAATCAGATTACAGTAACGCGTTACTTGTAACGCGTTACTGCCCATCTCTGCTTACAATACATAGTTTTTTGTTCAATATTGATAGTTTAGTAATTAGAAATCTACCCTCTGGATCTATAACTGTATCGAGTACTGTAAAATTAACATTTTTATGTATTAAAATTGCTACTCCCCATTGTCTAGAATTATAACAGGCTGCAAACACGTTAGGAAACTCAGGTGTTTTAAGTTCGTTTAAACCTGTGACAGGTCTGTGAGTTTCTTGTAATAAAACAACATCTGCCTGTAGTTTTTTAAGCTGGTTAAATATCTTTAACCTCTTTCCTCTGGTGCCAGCTCCATTTACATTCCATGTGACAAACCTCAGCATGCCCATAATTGTGTGTGTATGTCTAATGAAGTATGCTGGGTGTTTCGTTTAGACAGGTGGAGAGAATGTGGAAACATCCCTTGTTTGTAAATAGAAAGAGAAAAACAAGTGTGGTGAGAGGCTCCATAAGTCTGACTATGTGTGTGAATATTCACTAATATGAACAAGCGTGGCTTGCTTATGTGTCCTGCAAGTCTGTGCGTGCTGTGAGGCTGTTGTGAATGTGCTGCCGTTGAGCGGATGTGTTTGCGTGATCGCGGTGTGAAAATATGGAGAAATAGAGGGTGTTGTTTGTAGGTGAGTGGGGAAGTGGGTGACCACAGCAGTGAAAGACAAGAGAAAGAAAGAAACCACATGAACTGTGAGCGACAACAAAAAAAAAGAAACGAAACGGAAACGTTCCAATTAAAGTAATGACGGAGGGTGACGGTGTTATATCTGCTATGACATCCTACTGATATTACTAGGTTAAACCCATGTTAAAAGAGAAAGTGTGAATGAATAAGAAAAGAGTGTAGCGGGTTCTTATCTGGAGTGCAGTCAGTATAACCACGGTGTGGTGCCGGGGTTGCGGTAGACCTGTCCGTCCACGTAGAGCCAGTCCACAGCGATGACAGCACGGGAGCCTTTCTGGATGAAGCTACGTCGAACTGGGAACAGGACCTTGCGTCGTTCCAGGATCTCTTTGGGGAACTGGTCGTTCACGCTGAAGTCCGTTCCTTTCAGCTCTCTGCCGCGACTCTTCACCTGTTCCTTCTGTTTGAATTGACCGAATTTGGCCACAATAGGCCGTGGTCTCCCGGTCCGCGACCGCACACCCCCCAAGCAATGTACTCTATCGAAGTTGATGTTCTTTACGGTGTCCTCCGGCAGCTTCAGGTGGATTTTAATGAAGTTTTTCACCGTTGCCTCTGCGTCCTCTCCGGCAGATTCTGGAATACCAGAAAACACAAGATTATCTCATGATACGGGCTTGTAGATCGATAACGGACTCTTTTATTTGTTTATTTTCAATGTTTAGCTGGGTCACGTTATCGGTAAGAGATTTGACCGACTCCCGTAGCGTGGCATTTTCAGCGGCAAGCGTTTCCACCTGCTGCTGGCTGAATTCCAGGGATTCTCTCAGAGATTTAAATTCCCGGTGTAAAATCTCCACCAGGGACAGCCTCGCATCGAAACTGGACAATCGCTTGTCGATTGACTCCAGGATGTCTGCGATGTCTTTGCCGGCAGGCGATGTTGTACCGGGGGAGTCTGCCGGGCGACATCTCTTCGATGACGGCGTCTCAATTTTGGCCGGGGAAGATGCACTCTGGGCCTTATTCATTACTAAATCTTGAAAACAGCGGTCGATGTAATCTTGGAGAGCGTCTAAACTCTCCCCGTTGTCCTCCAGGGTGTTAGAGATGATAAAACAGATGTTGTTAGTTATATGACAATTGATTAGTATATTTGGTAATACTGAAGCTTGAAAAACCTTTGTTAAACTCTATGCTACCATTTGCTTTTTTTCCGCCAAAATCTCCGGCGTCTGACGTCACCTACAACATGGGTCGCTTACCTTGTCCGTCACTTCCGTCACTTACCCTTACCTTACCCATACTTGAATAAATTCTTTACAAATCCTACCATGTGGATTCATGGATTTTTTTTTTTCACATTCTGTCTCTCACAGTTGAAGTGTACCTCTGGTGCAAATTACTGACCTCTGTCATCATTTTAAGTGGGGGAACTTGCACAATCGGTGGCTGACTAAATACTTTTTTGCCCCACTGTATCTGCATTGACTATTTACTGAATGTACAAGACTTTTAAAAGTGATTTAATGTTTCTTAGCTTCAAATCTGTTTGCTGTAATTTTCAAGTTGGTTGCCCATCTTTCCTAATTTTCAATTTTTATGGAATTAGTCACTTAGCTGGCTTCATTTTAACAAATACTTTTTTCTGTTATGAAGGTTTGATGATTCATTTTCTTATAAAATCTTTTTTTAGGCTCCAGACAGGTTTTGTAGCAGCAGGGAAAAAGGGGCCCTTTGAACTGAAAAGGATGCTGACCCCTGACTTAAGCCACCAGGTCAACACCAAACAAATACAGAAAAATGGAACGGTTACTTTCAAGGCTACGGGTGAAGGTGACTGGGTGTGTAAAAGCAAATATACATCAGACTGACAAAGAAAAGAGTGTTAAAAGATTTTTAATTTAGAACTTTAACTTTAACACACAGTAGCCACGTTGAACACATGTAACTGTAATGAACCAAATAAAACAGAAAAATGCAGGCAGCACTCATTATACTGTGTATAACACAGTATGGGGTTTTTTCTTTTCAGATGCTCCTGTCACTCCATTTCCCAGGTCATCATAGCACTCCCACACACATGGAGCTCTCCTGCAGTATGCAGTGTAATGCCCCAAACCACCACCTTTCCATGGAAAGCATTAATGCCCTCAAAGTGAACCACTTTCCTCGGAGAACCAGGTTGGAGGGAAATTCATTCAGTGGAAATTCTGTTTGGTTTGCAAGGTCAGTATCAATCCACACGATATCTCCAATGTTGTAGCTGTGAGTAACTGTCCCTGCACAGAGCTCATTTCCTGTGGTGCTGTCTTCTGTTTGGCCTCCAGAGATGGACTGGAGAGTGGCCACAGGCAGGTAGACTCAGGTAGGCCAAGTCCTGCTTCCACAGCAGTGCCAGGATGAGCCATAGCAGATTCTTTGAGGACAGAGATGGCAGGAGGAACAAATGGCACTTCCCTTGTCATCCCTTTGCTGAGGTAGCAGTGCTGTGAAGAGCAGTGTTTGGTAAAATAAACACTTGAGATGTTCCTCATTGTCTTAGCAATTACAGCGGAGATATCGCACTGAGCATCGGTTTGGATTGCAGCAGACCTCAACGAGACAGCTTCAAACATTACACTAAGCAGCTCTGCCCTCCTCCTGTAGATTTTTATGATTTTTCCTATAATGGTGGGCCGGTCTCTAGTCAAAATGCTCAGGCTGATTCTTTGTCCCAGTCCAGCCCTGTATGGAGCTCATCTGCAGTCTGGTGTTACCTACATCTTCCTATTCAGAAGGCAGAATTTCCGAGTTCGGAGTGCAATCAAAGCACCACGACTGCAGTTTTTGTGTTGGATGTAAAAGGCGCACATGACGCTGTGACGTAGGCTAGAATCATGGCGGCGGTCAACGACGGTCCAGGCGTGGGATTTCTCTCGTGGAAATGTGCAAATTATCTTTTCCTTTCTATTGGTAGGTGGCACAGTGCACTGTGGCAGGATAGTGCTAACATGTAAGCAAGCTAGAAGACTGCAAAGTAATGGAAGCAACATATTAACAAGAGAATTCTAAATAAAACCAAAGTTACTTTGCCTAGTAACTAGTTACATTGAAAGTAACGAGTAACTTGAATTAACTGAGTTACTTTTGATAGAAGTAACTAGTAATGTAACTAAGTTACTATTTTAAAGTAACTTACCCAACACTGGCAGAGATGCAATGGGGTCCTTATCTCTTCCAAGTCTTTTCTCTCTTGTTTGGCTTTTTGCAGAGTGGCCAAATTTGGAAGGTGGCTTGGCTCAGGATCCCCATCAAATCTGCTGGCTTCGCTGAGCTCCATGCAGCCGGTCCCATTCTGCCCTCACGCAGCTCTTTAGCGATCTGTTCACGCAGGTTTCCAGACATGAACCGCTTGGAGTGGCCAGTGTGCAGAGAGATCTGTATTTCTCATGAAACACTGGGGCACCATTGGACTATTAATTGCTGTCTGTCTGTCACATGACATTTCTAACTGGCCACGACACTCCTTACAGTCGTCTCCAATGTCCAGAGAATTGACCTTGGACCTTTGCTCTTTGGAACACAAGTGTACATGTATGTTTGATCTTCTTCCATATAAGATCGTTGATGATATGAGTCCAAGTGCCAGGCTTCAAAATTGTGTATTCCCTTTTTTGAGAAGGAGAAAACTTGTCATTGTATTCAACCTTTTCAGGAATAAATTTAACCCAGTCCTCAAAAGGGACGTCTAGTTCAAAAGCTTGACAGTTTTCTTGTCCAGGAGAAATGCAATGTGAATCTAATTCTCCTTCACTATTACTTTCCTGATTACTTTCCTGATCACTGATTTCCAAAGCTGACCAGATGTTGTGTCTATTTAGCTTCACAAAAGTGTACAGGGCCTTTGCTGACATCATGTCTTCTAGCTGCTGACTCAGCTCTTTCCAGACTGGTGCAGCTGGAGGGGCTATTTTGCCATTTTGGACTATGGCCTCTTTTGAATTGCAAAGAATTGAAAAAGTGGAAACCTTGTCTACAGATGGCTTTTGAGGCATCTAAATAAAAGAAAAAAACACTATGATTATGATGGAGCAAAACGTGATTTCTGACCTATATATTCAGCCAGGAGTAACCCCTCCCCCAAGTTCCCCACCAATCTACACTTTCATATTTTGTTGAATTCTTGCTTTTAAGATGGAGCTATTGAATTTATGAGTTTTATTGACTTGAGTGTTTAATCCATTAACATGTACTGTACAGCACTTTAGTCCAGTGTACTGAATGTTTTTAAAGCGCTTTAAAAACATTTTTTTAAGTTTTCTTGGATTTGCAAATTTGTAATTGCTGTATTTTTGAAAATGTTTAACATTGAAAAAAAATCCCTTTGATCCAGACAGTTAGCTGTGTCATGTAACTAAAACCTCAGTATTTTAAATGTAAGCTCACCTTGTTCAGAAATCAGATGAACGCTGTTCTAAGAATCCTTCAGACACAGTAGTGCCAAATAATACTTTTTTCTGCCAAAAAATGTGTATTTGATGCAAAAGACTGCTAGCTTGTTCTTTTCTCAAAGCGTGTTCATGGGAGTGTAAAATGTTCAAATGTAGTTTTCAATAAAGTTTTTTTAATCCACTCTAAAAAAAATAAATCCTCAAGCATGTGCATCGTAGTTTTATGAACGAAAAGTGATCGAAGTAAAGAAACAAACTACACTCATTACAAATTTAGCTGATTACATACAATAAGATTTTTTTTAACAGAACTTTATTGAACAAATGAACACACAAAGTGAAAGGTCATTTGGAAGAAGATATCTACCCCGTGATAACAGGGTTCTTGCTGATCGGCGTTGGCTTAGCCCTGGTTTATCGGAGAAATAAGAGAGTGGAACCGGCTGTTCAAACCCCCCCAAGGCTGCCCGCTGGAATCGAAATGGAACGAGGCGCAACCTCTCACAACGAACGTAATATGGTCAACACCTTGGAGACGCTTGCATCGGCTGTGAAGACTCAAAACAACACCATTGAGCGTATGAGGGGAAACATCAGAGCGAGGCCTGCTCAGAATGAGACCCTTGAGCGACAGTTGGAAAACATCGCGGAACGGATCACTGCAGTTGTGAGGTCTCAGAATCAAAAGACTGACAACACCTTGGAACAGACGTTTGATACCATCATGGGGAGGCTCGCGACTCTCCAACTGGAGATCGAGAGGCCAGTGTCAGACTGTTAAAGACCAGCCTGAAAATTCTCCTGGGCTGCTCGCATGGAAATTAACAAAATCAACATGAACATTGCGGATCCCCATAACGGCGCCAGCTGCAGGCCCAAGGCTGGAGCCGAACAATCACTCCCTGATAACGACTGTGTTATGACTGTCCTTCCCATCCCATGCAAGGCCACCTGGGTTGGCTGGAAGACTGTTTACTTAGCCTGATAGGGCGAAGGACACTGTCTCAGCTGAACTATGGACACGCACGCACATACATATACACTGATGTGCACACACTGATCCCCCCTCCCTTTCCAAAGGCCTTCGATGCTTGTCCCCTCCCAGGGAAGATAGCAGTCAACTGGACCAGCGCAGACATGCTGCAGGACCGGATGCGCTGTTTACACCGGCTCTCTCTCACCCTTTACCCGCCCCTGTTGCTTGTCTTGTGTTTCTATGGTGTATTGATAGTCATGTGCTTTTGTGCTGAGGTGTTTTTTGTTTTATCAAACTGTTCTCCCACTAGGAGCTCAGTCTGAGTGGAGTTTTTTTTCTCCTCCTCTTACCTCATGTTATGTATTTTCGTTGTTTTTTCCTATCAGCCTACCTTTCTGACATGTCTGCCCGATGTGATGTTTGTGTAAAGTTGGTCAGAAGGTTCCTTTGTAAGTGCGCATGCGCCATTAGCGTGCTGCCTGCTGTAACCCTAATTTCCTTCGGGATTAATAAAGTGTTCTGATTCTGATTCTGATTCTGAAAAAGACATTTTTCAGCAGTAACACCATAACAGAATATCTCAGAAACCGTAGCAGCACAAACGCTAATTTTACCTGCACAAACCTGCACAAACGTAGCACTAAAAAAGTCGACCATTTTGGTCTGTTATGGAGCAGTCTGGGAGGATGGTGACCTTTGAACGACCTATATAATAAAGTTTAATATCTCAGAAACCGTAGCAGCACAAATGCTAATTTTACCTGCACAAACCTGCACAAACCTGCACAAATGTAGCACTAACCGCTCCGCCTATTTGCCTTTACTTTTTAAGTGGGTGGGGGGTCAGCTTCACTCTGCTCAGCGAGCTGTCGGCTTTCAGCCCCGACCGTGTTCGTGCCGTCGGTGAGAAAGTCACATCTCGCTGATTCTGATGTTTTGGCGGGTCTGAGCTTTGTGTTTACGTCTTTTGTGTTCCTGCTCTCATTTACTGTTTTAGCTGTTTGGTGGTTGTTGAAATTTTGTGAGGTTTAACCTGAGATTCTGGCATTTCGGGCAAAATAAATGTGTATTTAAAAATTCAGGATTTTAATAATTCGATATCACGTTATCCAAGCTAGAATCGATTTTAATGGATAAATCGATAATCAAGACCCACCCCTGGTGCTAACCACTTTACTGCTGTGCTGCCCAACTATTACTAGCACCAATTTCCCAGTCTCCTTGACTTTAGCAGTACCCTGAATTAACAACAAGTTGTTAAGGAAAATCTTGATTAAAAATGCAACCACCAGGCGAGCGTGTCTTTTGAAGTGAGGTTTATTAAAAAAGAAAAGAAAAACACTGCAGTGGAGAAAATGTTCAGGTTGATGGGTCTGTCTAGCACAGGCCCACCGCTGGAACGAGACAATTTAACTACACAGCAAAAGCATTGAACACCAAGTAGGCAAAGTCCTTTGTGTTACTCATGCATGAGGGAGACCGGACCGGAGCCAGATGTCATTGCGCCCACTTGACCTCCGTCGGACTCTCAGCCAGGTTCCCTGTAGCACTCCTTTTATTGTAGTTACATGAATATGCATGGATTCATTAACATGACGTTTCACATAGGTATACATGCGGACAAAGAATACCTTATCTGTGTGTGTGTGTGTGTGTGTGTGTGTGTGTGTGTGTGTGTGTGTGTGTGTGGGGTCAAGATGTGACCCTGTGAAGACTCCCCAAAGCTGGTGCCAGGAGTCCAGCGGTCCATCTAAGCAAAAGGCTCGTATACTTAACCAGATACAGAGTAGGTGTCCTCCTATACCATGAATCAGTAAGTGGAGATATGACCGCTCTCATGACCTTAAGGTGTGTGTGCATGCCAGAGCACTCTGGAAGGCACACAGAGTCTTTACGGTCTGCTAAGGATCAAACCTCTATCATTATGCAATCTTTTATAAAACTCTAAGCACATATGAGTAGATATTTCTAAGCATAAATGACAATCCATTATACAAACCTGACACAGGTCAAACAGCAAACAATTTCTGAAGAAGGACACCGCCCTGAACCATTTTATACCTCCCAGAACACAAACAAAGAACATTCCACAGCACATCATACATCTCTATACCTTCAGTCCAGCTCATCCTTGCGCCTCTCCCACTCTACTCTAAGAAAGGTTATGACCACCCGTCACCTCCCTAAGAGCAGGATGCTCTGGAGATCTTCAAGTTTACAATGCACCCTCTGTGAGGTGCAATAAAACCTGAGGCCCACTTGTGAGAACATTCCACATGTATGTATACAAAGAGGTGTCAGGAGTGATTTTGCTATACTAAAGTGATATGATTAAAATATGTGATCAATACATAAAATAAAGAAATTTCCAGCACAATGCCCACCCTTTGTGATAACAACCCCATTAAATCACATTAAAACAAACTGTTCCTAACTGCTGTATGTAACATCAACATCACTGCACACTCAAAAGAGATTTTACAATGTGCATCATTCTACAGTGTCAGTCTCAGACAATTCCATATCTTAATTTTCATCCTCACTCTCACTCATCACTGTCCCTATTTTCAGTCTGCAACAGGGGTAACTGACATTTAGGAGACTCATCTTCTCTGGTCAGTGCAGTCATGATCAACCTGTTCACTAGGGTGCGAAGGCATGGTATGAAACAACAGCCACAGCATGTAAGTATGGCAACAAATGTGGCCATGGACATCAACAAAGACACCACTATGGCTTTATATTTACCAAAATGATTAGTGAACCAATCATCCAAGGGATTATTTATGCCATAATCATCTGTATTTGGGTGGACAGCGTTCTCAACCCTTCCAGTGCCCTGGCTACAGAGCCATCCTGAGCCGTGTTATTAGGTATAAAAACACAGAGGATCCGCCATGGCACAAACACCCCCCCCCCCCCCCCCCCCCCTCTCAGCCAAAAGCTCCCCCACAAAAGTAGCAGCGGTCACGGTCGCGGCCATCTCTCCACATCCTCCTCTGCGCCTCCTTCTTTCTCCATTCCCCTGCTGGCCTGCACCCCCACTTGCTACAGTAGTGTTAGTGCTGCATTGTGCAAGTCAGTGCTTTGCTTCTCTTCCTTAGCTGTTTTCTTCACTATCATGCCCATCACCTCGGCTCATCCTCTCCCCCCACATAGGATCACTTGACCTCGGCTTCTATGTCAGGTCTCAGTCCTTTGAAAATGCGTCCGCGGGCTTCATATTTACCGCAACTGCCCTGCGAACCTCCGAGCCCGTAGGTCTGTACTCCTGGCAGAAAATGAGCAACTGCTCTCCAAACTTTGCACCGGAAACAGTCGGGTCTGGCAGGAGAGAGGTGGCCTCTTTCACATCTGAAGCCGTCCATGGTCTGTGTACCAAAATGGGCCCAGCTGGCCCCGACACTTCAACCATTGGCATTTTTGGGGGGGTTCGCTCTTTCTTCTCCCTGGTTCTCAGAAAATAGTTTATTCAAAAAATCTGATGAGTTGGAATATTGATGTTATTATTAGCTAAAGCTTTCAGACCAGTGTATTGGTCCTTTAACTGATTGTTAATCATTACAGTGAGCTGATAAAGAATGTGTCCATGACCCTGCCATAAGAAAGACACTGGGCAACAATGGCCTACATGCTTCAAAGATGGAACCACTGCGGAGCAAAAGGAACATGAAGGCTCGTCTCAGTTTTACCAGAAAACATCTTGATGATCTCCAAGACTTTTGGAAAAACACTCTGGTGTAAAAGCAACACAGCATTTCAGAAGAGGAACATCACACCACAGTAACATATGTTGGTGTTAGTGTGATGGTCTGGGATTGTTTTGCTGAAAACCAAAATATAGACTTTGGAGTGGCCTAGTCAAAGTCCTGACACGACCGATTGAGATGCTGTGGCACGACCTTTAAAGGTGGTTTGTGCTCAAAAACCCTCCAATGTGGCTGGGTTACAACACTTCAAAGTTTAGTGGGTCAAAGTTCCTCCACGGTGCTGTAAAGACTCATTGTCACTGTTATTGCAAATGCTTGATTGCAGTTCTTGCTGCTTAGGGTGACACAGCCAGTTTTAAGGGGCAAAGACTTTTTCTTACCGCTGTATAAAAGACACACTGAAAGTAATCATGGTCACCGTGCTTTGTTCCTGGACTTACTGGACCCAGTTTATTTTCTGTTTCTGTTTTCTTGTGTACTTCACTACCCCTCTGCAGGTCTCCTCCTGAATACACTGACTCATGGACTTTTCTGTCAAGGTGTCTACTGATGATTGGCTGCTACACAATATCACACAGTTTGAAAGCCCTGGGTTCATCACTCCAGTCCTGTCCTCAGCTGTGAGACCCTATTGGCCTAAACTGTAATCATGATGTACATGCACCACTAATAGTGTAGTTCTTATGACTGAAAGGCACAGAGAAAATTAGTATGATGGTGCACTGCAGATCCCAAGACCTCTGTGTGTTAATAAACCAAATGTTATTGATGGGAACTTCTTAAAGTATTGTTTACATATTTAAAGATTCAGTTTGCAGTTTGACGGACATTTGACTAACAGGTATAATGCACAGATGGTAACCACACAATAGATATACACACAGGAGGGAGACTGAACCTAATCAACATGACAAAACAGGGGGAGCGCAAAACTGAACACACTGACATCAGACACCTTCAAAGTAAAACAGGAAATGCACAGACTGGACTCAGAGACACGGTACACAGAGAGAACAGAGGGAGCACAGAACCCAAACCCTAATAACTAAAAATACACTAGAACACAAGATCATAATAATAATAAACACAAAACATTGGGTCAGATGACCCAGGACCATGACACACTGCATGTGCACTGCTGAGAGTAGTAGTGATCTCTGTGCATGCAGCTACAAAACCTGAAACTCAGTTCAGTTCTGGTCCCTAAATGGTCCTCCCTGTTTTCTCTCGCTGTCTCTGAGGAAACCTCTGGCTCTGAGACCCAGGACCATCCCACTCATTCCAAATGAATGAACCCTCCAGCTATATCCCACAACCACAATACCACGTGTTCTTAAGCATTATTTGACCACTAAGCCTCACATTTGCAGTCATTTAAATATTGTCCACCCAAGACTCTGTGCTGTGAAAGGGAAGCTCTTACAAATTCATAAGCAATAAGGCCACTAAAACACCTGATGCGCCCACACCTTTAGTCACAAAGCTGAAGCTGTGCCTCTGCGTTAAATCCCTCATTTAACGCCAACAGAGGGTTTTCTTTTTCTGGTGGGGTCTCTTCTCACTGTTTCAGCTGCCAAGTGCTGGCATCAAGAACAGCTGGTGTCAGACATTCACCACGGTGAAAGGTCACCACTTCCTTGTCTTGAAAATGTCGGAGGAGGAGGACGGTAAGTGACGGAAGTGACGAGTAAGGTAAGCGACCCATGTTGTAGGTGACGTCAGACGCCGGAGAATTGGCGGAAAAAAAGCAAATGGTAGCATAGAGTTTAACAAAGGTTTTTCAAGCTTCAGTATTACCAAATATACTAATCAATTGTCATATAACTAACAACATCTGTTTTATCATCTCTAACACCCTGGAGGACAACGGGGAGAGTTTAGACGCTCTCCAAGATTACATCGACCGCTGTTTTCAAGATTTAGTAATGAAGAAGGCCCAGAGTGCATCCTCCCCGGCCAAAATTGAGACGCCGTCATCGAAGAGATGTCGCCCGGCAGACTCCCCTGGTACAACATCGCCTGCCGGCAAAGACATCGCAGACATCCTGGAGTCAATCAACAAGCGATTGTCCAGTTTCGATGCGAGGCTGTCCCTGGTGGAGATTTTACACCGGGAATTTAAATCTCTGAGAGAATCCCTGGAATTCAGCCAGCAGCAGGTGGAAACGCTTGCCGCTGAAAATGCCACGCTACGGGAGTCGGTCAAATCTCTCACCGATAACGTGACCCAGCTAAACATTGAAAATAAACAAATAAAAGAGTCCGTTATCGATCTACAAGCCCGTATCATGAGATAATCTTGTGTTTTCTGGTATTCCAGAATCTGCCGGAGAGGACGCAGAGGCAACGGTGAAAAACTTCATCAAAATCCACCTGAAGCTGCCGGAGGACACCGTAAAGAACATCGACTTTGATAGAGTACATTGCTTGGGGGGCGCGCGGTCGCGGACCAGGAGACCACGGCCTATTGTGGCCAAATTCAGTCAATTCAAACAGAAGGAACAGGTGAAGAGTCGCGGCAGAGAGCTGAAAGGAACGGACTTCAGCGTGAACGACCAGTTCCCCAAAGAGATCCTGGAACGACGCAAGGTCCTGTTCCCAGTTCGACGTAGCTTCATCCAGAAAGGCTCCCGTGCTGTCATCGCCGTGGACCGGCTCTACGTGGACGGACAGCTGTACCGCGACCCCGGCACCACACCGTGGTTATACTGACTGCACTCCAGATAAGAACCCGCTACACTCTTTTCTTATTCATTCACACTCTCTCCTTTAACATGGGTTTAACCTAGTAATATCAATATGATGTCATAGCAGATATAACACCGTCACCCTCCGTCATTACTTTAATTGGAACGTTTCCGTTTCGTTTCTTTTTTTTTGTTGTCGCTCACAGTTCATGTGGTTTCTTTCTTTCTCTTGTCTTTCACTGCTGTGGTCACCTACTTCCCCACTCACCTACAAACAACACCCTCTATTTCTCCATATTTTCACAACACGATCACGCAAACACATCAGCTCAACGGCAGCACATTCACAACAGCCTCACAGCACGCACAGACTTGCAGGACACATAAGCAAGCCACGCTTGTTCATATTAGTGAATATTCACACACATAGTCAGACTTATGGAGCCTCTCACCACACTTCTTTTTCTCTTTCTATTTACAAACAAGGGATGTTTCCACATTCTCTCCACCCGTCTAAACGAAACACCCAGCGTACATCATTAGACATACACACACAATTATGGGCATGCTGAGGTTTGTAACATGGAATGTAAATGGAGCTGGCACCAGAGGAAAGAGGTTAAAGATATTTAACCAGCTTAAAAAACTACAGGCAGATGTTGTTTTATTACAAGAAACTCACAGACCTGTCACAGGTTTAAACGAACTTAAAACACCTGAGTTTCCTAACGTGTTTGCAGCCTGTTATAATTCTAGACAACGGGGAGTAGCAATTTTAATACATAAAAATGTTAATTTTACAGTACTCGATACAGTTATAGATCCAGAGGGTAGATTTCTAATTATTAAACTATCAATATTGAACAAAAAACTATGTATTGTAAGTATATATGGTCCAAATGTTGATGAACCCTCATTCTTCCACGGTTTTTTTAGTGCACTCTCTGAACACCTTGATTGCACACTCATTCTTGGCGGTGACTTCAACCTTGGAGTAAATGAAGACATGGATAGGCTCAACACAACAGGAACTCAGCGCAATTGGCAATCCACAAATATAATCAAACAGTATATGAGCGACTTTGGTCTTTGCGATGCATGGCGCTCCCTTCACCCCAACAGTAAGGAATATACTTTTTTCTCGCATGTTCATCACTCTTACTCTCGTCTGGATTATTTTTTGGTCAGCAGCTCACTGCTGAGTGACATTTCAGACACTGAGATTCATCCTATAGCTGTCAGCGATCATGCTCCTGTATCTTTAACACTAATGCACAAGAATAATACTACGCCAAGTAAAAACTGGAGATTTAATACATCACTGCTTAAAGATGAAGACTTTATTAAATATTTTAAAAAGGAATGGACTTCATATTTAGACTTTAATGACACTCCCGGAATATCTGCTTCTGTTCTATGGGAGGCAGGGAAAGCTGTGATGAGAGGTAAAATAATTTCTTTCTCATCACATAAAAAGAAAAAAGAAACAAAAATATTCAGGAATTAGAAAAAACCATCAAATCACTAGAAGAAGCCTACGCGTGCGACCAAGATCAGGAAACATTGAACAAAATACGCAAAACAAAACTAGAATTAAATGAAACTATTAATAAAAAAAACACAATTCCTTGTACAAAGACTTCGCTTGCAGAATTTTGAACACAGTAACAAATCAGGTCAATTTCTAGCTAACCAGTTAAAAATAAATAAAGAAAAAACAACTATATGTGCTGCTAAAGATTTATCGGGGAACACAATATATGACCCTGGAAGAATAAACAACATTTTTAGGGATTTCTATGAAACTTTATACTCACCACAAATAAACCCATTTAAAAATGAAATTGATCTGTTTCTTGACAACGTAACTCTTCCAAAATTACTAGATCGTCAAGCAATGGAACTGGATTCGCCACTGACGCCAAGTGAACTCCAGGAAGCTCTGATAAGTATGCCCAATAATAAGGCTCCAGGTCCAGACGGCTTCCCTGCAGAATTCTACAAAGAATTCTGGATAATTTTGGCACCAGTATTCCACGGCATTTTGCAGGAAATCGAGGAAGATGGCAGACTACCACCAAATATGAATTCTGCCAACATTAGTCTCCTGCTAAAACCAGGCAAAGACCCTTTATTTCCCTCAAGCTATCGTCCAATTTCTCTTTTAAATGTAGACCTTAAAATAATCTGCAAAGATCTCTCAAAGAGATTAGAGAAAATAACCCCCCTCTGACCAAACTGGTTTCATAAAAGGTAGGCACTCCTCAACAAACACTCGTAGATTACTTAATTTAATAGACTACTCATACGATAAAAACATCGAAACCATAATATTATCTCTAGATGCAGAAAAAGCATTTGACAGAGTTAACTGGAAATTTTTATTCACAACTTTACACAAATTTGGTTTTGGAAACTCTTTCATAAACTGGATAAGAATATTATACAATTCCCCAACAGCTCGTATCAGAACAAATGACCAGACATCCTCCAGCTTCTGTCTCCTGAGGGGCACCAGACAGGGATGCCCACTCTCCCCTTCACTGTTTGCAATTTTTATCGAACCTCTAGCAGCAGCATTTAGACAGGCTACAACAATTAAGGGCATAAAATGTAAGAACATAGAACATAAAATCAGTCTCTATGCGGATGATGTGTTGCTTTTTCTGCAAAACACACAAACCAACCTCTCTGAGGTAATTACTCTAATAAACTGGTTTTCAAGAGTTTCAGATTATTCAATTAACTGGCCAAAATCTACAGTTCTCCCCATTAACTGCTCCTTCCATAATTCTTCCTCTGCCCCACTGCAATCCGGAAATATTAAATATTTAGGTATTAATGTTTCTCCTAAGCTTTCAGACTTAACTAAATTAAACCACATCCCACTTCTAAAGATAGTAGAAGGCGATCTGACTAGATGGAAATCTTTACCCATATCACTCATGGGAAGGGTCGCCACTATAAAAATGATGATCTTGCCAAAAATAAATTACTTATTTTTGATGATCCCTAACAAACCATCACAAGATTGGTTCAGATCTCTGGATTCATATATTTCCAAATTCCTTTGGAAAGATAAACCCCCGCGTATTAGCTTAAAAACGCTACAAAGAACCAAGGATAGAGGAGGATTAGATCTGCCTAATTTTCACCAATACTTCTTAGCCAACAGGCTTCAGTTCATCTCAGAATGGTCAAAACATACCTTCTTAGTTGAGCCCTGGCTAGATGTTGAACAGGCACTATGCAAGGATCTAGAGATTTCAGACCTACCATTTATTAGCTCAAACATCAAAAGACATGAATGCTTTAAAAGTATCAACATCAGCTTCTCTCTGACAGCATGGTGGGAGTTTCTAAAAATAACGGAGTCTTCATTAATCCCATGCAAACGTACACCTATCTGGAATAACCCTGACATATTACAAAACAATAATATGATTAATTTCCCAGAATGGAGTTGTAAAGGAATTAAATACTTAGAACATATATTAGAGGGAACAGAATTTATTCCATTTGACAGACTAGTTGCACAATATGGGATCAACAAGACAAGGTTTTTAGAATATCAACAAATTAAATCCATAGTAAAAAAGAAATTTAACCTCAGTCAAGTTGAATTACAAACACCACTAAGTGCGGCACATTTCCTTACTCTTAAATCCCCCAAATTATTAT
Organism: Aulonocara sp. 'chitande type north' Nkhata Bay; assembly: GCF_057382095.1. Taxonomy (NCBI): domain Eukaryota; kingdom Metazoa; phylum Chordata; class Actinopteri; order Cichliformes; family Cichlidae; genus Aulonocara; species Aulonocara sp. 'chitande type north' Nkhata Bay. The sequence goes on from NC_141349.1 coordinate 639,625, forward strand.
CTAAAATATACAGAACACTTTCTAAATTAGATGAATCAATATCCCTTCCTATTGCAAAGTGGGAAGCAGATCTATCAGTCAACCTAGACCAAAACTTCTGGTCTCAGGTATGCTTAAAAACCTTTAAATTAATTAAAAATCCCAGTCTGCAATTAATACAATACAAAATACTACATAGAGTGCACTATACAGGTCATCGGATGTTCAAGATGGGCTTTACATCTTCCAACAACTGCTCACACTGTCAAGGCAATACACCAGACAATTATATCCACGCTCTTTGGTTCTGTCCACTAGTTCAGAAGTTTTGGCGCGAGATATGTGAAGACTTATCAAAGTGTCTGAAATGTAACATTCCAACTTCCCCCTTAGTGTGTTTACTGGGCAGCTTAGATAATGTCACTTCAGAAAAGAATATAGCCCATATGGTTTTCACTGCCCTATGCATAGCCAAGAAAACTGTCCTCATGAACTGGAAAAATAAAAATAATCTTAATTCTAACCAATATAGAAATTATCTATTAGATTACATTAGTCTTGATACAGCCTCTGCCACCACATCAGATCAATTGCTCTGGGCTCCTTTGATCAGCTCCATCACCTAGTGGGGGTGGGGGGTCATAGTTTGGTCCCGCCTTCACTGTTGTGATTGGTGTGGGGGTAGGGACAGGCTTAGGGCGTCGGGGGGTTCCCCGGAGGCGTCTTCCTTGGGGGGCTAAACCCGGGGTAGCGGTCATGTCCGGTTGGGGGCTCTGTTGGCTCTCAAGTGACTGTTTCCTCGTGGCTGCGTGCAGCGGGGCTAGGGGAGGGTCTGTGCTGACGGACGTGGGTTACTGACCTGGTAGCCTGTCTGCCCCTGGGTGGGTCCGGGATGGGCATGAGGTTCTGGGGGCGCTCCGTCTCTGGGCTGGGGCCCTGGCCGGGCCTCGGGGCCTTGGGTCCTGGTTTGTGTGTTGCTGGGGTTGTGGGCGGGTGGGTGCATGGGGGCCCATCCCTGGCGCAGGGTGCCGCCGGTGCGTCGAGCCACCTGGGGGGCTCTTCAACTGGTGGGGGAGATTGTCACACCTAGCAGGAGCTTTCCTCTCCCCAGGAACTCTCTGCAGGAGGGGGAGATACAGGAGAGGTGGAGGAAGATCTCAGCCTGGGCGTCTGTTGTCTCATGTAGTCTGGAAGATGAGTGGATGGTGGGGTGGGTGCAGTTTTCTCTGTGGTGGGGTTGGGTGGACTGTCCCGGGCTCTGTGGGGCCGGGGGGCGCTGCTGTGCTGGGCCCCGGTCTGGATGGGCCTGGGCCCCCTTTCCCTGGCGGGTCGCGGAGTATGGGAGTGCCTACTGGGGTCAGCGGGGGAGCTGGCCCCAGGGAGGGGTCACCTGCCCCTCGCTTCCTTCCCTCCCCATCTCCAGCTGCCTGCTGGAGCGGGGGGGGCTAGGAGGAGTTGGCCGTCCGACTGCGGTCTGGAGTGTGGGGCCTCCCTGCTGCTGCGGAGTCGGGGCGGTCTGCCTCTCCCCACCGCAGGGAAAAGGGTAACACCACCTGGGTCTGGGTGCAGTTCCCCCCTCCAGGGGCAAGGGTACCTAGACCCGGTTTGTAGAGTACGCTTGGGGAGTGTGATCGTGTGTACAGCGTCTCTCTATGTCTGTCTCCACGTTGGTTGAGTGTGGAGTGAGTGCATATGAGAGCATGAGGGTGGGAATGGATGTTTGTGTCTGTGTGTGCCTGTATGTCTGTGTCTATATGTCAGGTTGGGTGTCAGGCGCCACCTCTCTGGGGACATCTCAGGCCCTCCAAGGTTTGGAGGCCTATCTCCACCCACCACCACTTCCCCTGCCAGTGGCGGACTCCCTCAGGTGTCGGTGCGTTGGTGGTTCTTTGTGTCTGGGGGTGGGCGTCTAGGTACACACCGGCTCACTCCTTGGCGGCCGCTTATCGGGGCCTGGAGCCTGGGGCTCGCTCGGGCCACTTCGGAGGTGGGGTGCCCCCGGCCTCTCGGCCTGGGGCTCGGTCACTCAGGCACGGCTGGCTGCCGGCGGAGCTCACGGGCGCGTCACTGCAACTCCCCCTGGCTTCTGCTCCGCGGCTGCTGAGTGAGCCCTCATCTGGGACTCTCCTCAGCTCTTTCTGGGACAGTGGCGCGGCTGCCCCTCTGTTAGTCTTCCTTGGTCTCTTGTGTTCTGAGGGCCTCTGGATGTCTGGAGTTTTGATCTCCTCCATACCTGCTTCATGCCCTGGAGGACGGGGCTGTGGCTCCCCACACTCCCTAGCAGATCGTTACATGGAGAAACCTTTGGAATGCAAGCATGCTGATCCACACAGGTATGCACACAGGTGTACACACGGGTGTTCACAGACACAGACTACAGCTTTCTTGGCTGCTGCCTCAAAGCACATTGTGCGCTGTCTATCTTGCGTGCTGCACAATATCGTTTAATATTTAGTATCTACTGATATCTACTGCTAGCTAGTTTATTGTGATGGTGCCGTTTTTTTTATTATGTTGCTCTTTGTTGTTTGCTTTCTCTTCTGTTTTTTTTCTCCATACGGGTGACCCAGGAGTTTTGTTTTGTTTTTTTTGTTTGTTTTTTTGTTTTTTTTGTTTGTTTTTTTCTCTCTTCCCCCCCTTCTCACCGTCTCTTCTCCCCTTTGGTTTTCTTTCTCTCCCTCTCTTTCTTTCATTCTTTCTCCCTGTCCTATCCCCCAGTCATGTCTGTCCTGTTTGTAGGAACTGAAAATAAAATAAATACATAATTATAATAAAGGTCAATCAAATGGACCAATATGGCAAGGCCCTGATGATCCACTTGGTAAAATAAATCCGCTTGGCATCTTTCTTGGCCTTAAGACAACAATTCTGACGGCTAAAGATCCAAACGGGACACAAAAAAAAAAAAAAAAGAAAATGTCGGTGTTGACGTGCAACGTTCCCTCTAAGCTGCGCGCGTGCACAATTGTGCACTGCTAGCACGGTCTCTCTGATGCAGAACAGCTGATTGTTCTGTAAATAGTTTGAAATGCTGATTTAAAAACGCCTTGGCTGCATTTTTAGGTAAACAGCTGCAAAAAACTTTGTTGTTTGCATAACTCAGTTACTTTTTTGAAGAAGTAAGTATATAATTAACTGCCCAACACTGGTCATTATTTACTGTACTTGCAGACAGAGTTACAGACTCTCTCCCAGACCACAGACTCATAATACAGTCAGAGCTTTATATATATATAAAAGAAAAGAAAGTTGTGTTTTCAAAATTGGAGTTGAAGTTATTTTTCCTTCCAATAGTGTTAACATGCTGCACAGGTCATGAACAAGATTTTTTTAATTTTCATTGTAAGTGGGCAAAAGCAGGTAATTAAGAGTCGTCTAACATAAATGTAAACGCTGTAATTTGATTATTTTAATAAACATGTAATTTGGATGGATTGGATGCTGGCGTGACCACAGTGCGCACGTCTGCTGTTGCTCACAGTGATCCAAGGGACGCTCAGGAGGTTTGTGTGTTCGCTCAGACACATGAAACATTAGAGGGAACATTGTTGGCGTCCCAGCAGTTATCCCACCTGGAGGCCACTTTGGACCTTTCCTGTTTGGAAGATTGGAAGAACACTTACCGGCACTCTTTGAACTGCTTCAGTTCCCACCTGTCCACTCACTACCTCCTCCACCTGCCAGCAGTCTGCCCCCCCCCCCCCCCCCCCACACACACACACACATGAGACGCCTGCAGGCAAGATAGTTTTAAAGTGAACTGACAGATTTTCAGTGTTTAAGATTTTTAGTCAAAACCTAGAAATTGGTCCATAATGAGCACAAGTGCAGTGACACAGCTCTGCAACACCACAAATCATCAGTGAGGTAGTGTCGGTGATCCACAGCGTGGAAGGATCTCTCAAGACAACAGTTAATGAGACTCATGCCTGGATCGTACAGTATATAGTATTGTCTTTAACAAATATCTAGCAATGCAGTACACTAAGACAAAAAACAAATAATGCAGTTACTGTGGAACTTCAATATGCGGATGAGTTAGGATTCAATTCAATTTTATTTATATAGCGCCAAATCACAACAAAAGTCGCCTCAAGGCGCTTCATAGATACAGAGAAAAACCCAACAATCATGCGACAGTGGGAAGGAAAAACTCCATTTTATCAGGAAGAAACCTCCAACAGAACCAGGCTCAGGCAGGGGCGGGGCCATCTGCTGTGATTGGTTGGGGTGAGAGAAGGAAGACAGGATAAAGACATGCTGTGGAAGAGAGACAGAGGTTAATAACAGATATGATTCAATGCAGAGAGGTCTGTTAATACATAGTTAGTGAGAAAGGTGACTGGAAAGGAAAAACTCAATGCATCATGGGAATCCCCCGGCAGCCTACGTCTATTGCAGCATAACTAAGGGAGGATTCAGGGTCACCTGGTCCAGCCCTAACTATATGCTTTAGCAAAAAGGAAAGTTTGAAGCCTAATCTTAAAAGTAGAGATAGTGTCTGTCTCCTGAATCCAAACTGGAAGCTGGTTCCACAGAAGAGGGGCCTGAAAACTGAAGGCTCTGCCTCCCATTCTACTTTTAAATACTCTAGGAACAACAAGTAGGCCTGCAGAGCGAGAGCAAAGTGCTCTAATAGGGTGATATGGTACTACAAGGTCATTAAGATAAGATGGGGCCTGATTATTTAAGACCTTGTATGTGAGGAGCAGGATTTTGAATTCTGGATTTAACAGGAAGCCAAAACAGGAGAAATCTGCTCTCTCTTTCTAGTCCCTGTCAGGACTCTTGCTGCAGCATGTTGGATCAGCTGAAGGCTTTTCAGGGAGTTTTTTAGACTTCCTGATAATAATGAATTACAGTCGTCCAGCCTGGAAGTAATAAATGCATGAACTAGTTTCTCAGCGTCACTCTGAGACAGGATATTTCTAACTTTAGAGATGTTGCACAAATGGAAGAACGCAGTCTTACATATTTGTTTAATATGTGCGTTGAAGGACATGTCCTGGTCAAACATGACTCCAAGGTTCCTCACAGCGTTACTGGAGGCCAAGGTAATGCCATCCAGAGTAAGAATCTGCTTAGATACCATATTTCTAAGATTTTCAGGGCCGAGTACAATAACCTCAGTTTGATCTGAATTAAGAAGCAGAAAGTTAGCGGCCATCCAGGTCTTTATGTCTTTAAGACATTCCTGCAGTTTAACTCATTGGTGTGTGTTATCTGGCTTCATGGACAGATAGAGCTGGGTGTCATCGGCATAGCAGTGTAAATGTATGCTATGTCTTCTAATGATGCTGCCTAAGGGAAGCATGTATAATGTAAACAGAATTGGTCCTAGCACTGATAAATATTGTTTTGTGTTCTTCTTTACAGCACAGACTTCAGGCTTCCGTGGATGAAGAGTTTAACGCGGCACCCCTCTAGATGAATTCTGCCTACACATCCAATTTATTTATTAACTCTGTGAAAGTGGAAGATTTCACCACAGAATAAGAGAGAGAGAGAGAGGGCAACTATCACACAGGAAAGAATGAAAAGAGCTGAAAGCACCACATTAGATCTGATGAGGTTGGTCACAGGAGACTTTATATGCTCTTTAATTCAGTCTGATTGTGTTCCCACTGTGGTCAAATACACATCGTGGTCAAACGTTTCCAACTACTCATCATGGTGATGAATGTCATGTAATCGACTCTGCGTACTTTTCTTTTTTGAGGTGAAATAATTGTCCAGCATACACCTTTAGTGAGTGAAAAACGAGAGTTTGAGTTTAGTTTGGATTTCCTGTAACACTCACTGGGTCACATGTTTATATACAGGCTCAAAAATACAATATTTAGCAAAATGTCTCCGCAGGCTTGGAAAGTGGAAATCTTTGGTTGGTAAAGATGATGTTAAAGATGTAGGTTGTCACCTCAGCGGTGGTCCTGAGAGCCTTTTACTGTAATCATATGGGTCATTAATGGACATGAGCCAAGGCATTATTACAGTCACAGGAGCCAGGGTATGACTGGGGGTTGAAATCCCTGCATTTTAGGCCACTGATAGCTGTTGTCGTGAGCCACCCCCTCTGTTCAGTGAAGCTCTTCCAGTTTCTCTTCTTTTCTTTAAGTGTATACGTCCTGGAGAGCTGGCACTCTCTTTAGGTTGTGCCATGCATCCATGGAGAGGCTCTCCGAGGACCCAGGAGACAAAGGAAAAGTTTCAAAACGCCCACAGGAACACAGAGAAAGAGCTAAACTGGGTCGACTATAACCAGGGACACAAAAAACTGTCACTGGGCTGAGTTATACTACCCTTTGAATCAATAATAACAGCATCAGCAGTTACAGCCCTGCCCCGGCTTGTGCTCCGCAGCCTGTGGCAGACTGCTGGTGTGTCCTCAAGTTGCAGATCCAAGCAAACCTCTTCCCACACTGGTTGCAGCTGAAGGGTTTCTCCCCCGTGTGAACCCTTTGGTGCTTTTTCAGGTTTCCAGCCTCAGAGAAGTGCTTCCCACAAGTGTCACAGCGGAAAGGCTTCTCGCCTGTGTGCACTCTCTTGTGGACCTCTAGATTGGACAGGCCAGAGAAAGCTTTTCCGCAGGCTCCACATACGTAACTCTTCCTGCGGCGCTCTGTGGGCAAAGTGCATGCGGCACGATTTTTATTAAGGTTAGTGAGGAGAGTTGTCCGATGCTGTGGGGCGATGGCCACCTCAGTGCTGGCCAGCGGTGCTACAGCTCCCCGGACTGATAGAGAGGACTGTGGAGCCCCAGCTGTCTTGGTTTTACCTGTTTTACTAACAGCACCTGTGCTGGAGGACGGTGTGATTCGTGAGGGAGGGACGGTGCTTTCCTGTTGAGAGTAAGTGTTGCCATTTTGAAGCTGCTGCACTTGAGCCTGTGCTGGTGTTCTCCTCCAGGAAGGCTGGGAAGATCCTGGATCCTGCATTCTCAAAGACGTGGGTGCAGAGGTCCCTGAGGAACCAGAGAAAACAAGGAATCAGCTGTCACTAAACTCGGAGCCAGGCAGTTATATGTGATGGTTGCTTTTCCAAGATGAGCGCTATTAATTCTCTATAGGCTCGTCTTGTTCGTGTATTTACTCATTTCTCTTAATGGTATTTCTGTGTAATACAAGTAAATATAAATATATATTAAAAATAAAAGCACCAATGGCTGCACCAGTAAAAACATACAAGGAAAAACAACAAATTCATACGGCAGAAACACGCAAATCAACAACGAGAGCAGCTAAAACAAGTGTGCGCACGCACACAAAGGTTGTTGATCCCTCAGTTTGAACTTCATGTTGCGACTAAACGGCTGTCCATCCTCTCCTCCTCCATCACCGTGTGGTACGCTGGAGCCACTATCAGGGACAAACAGAGACTGCAGCGTGTTGTGCGCTCTGCTGAGAAGGTGATTGGCTGCAGACTCCCATCTCTGCAGGACCTGTACACCTCCAGGACACTGGGGCGTGCAGCTCGGATCTCAGCTGACCCTTCTCACCCTGGACACAGTCTGTTTGACCTGCTCCCCTCAGGCAGGAGGCTCCGGTCCATTCGCACCAGAACCTCTCGCCACAAGAACAGTTTCTTCCCCTCTGCCGTCGGACACACGAACAATAACCGTATGACTGTTCCCATCCCTAACACATGACCCTACGCTGTGTCACTGCATCATTCCATGTTTGGCACTGATCACCACCTGCACTCATGTATATATCTATCTACTGTTTATTTAAGCATTATCTGACAGTATGTTTGCACTAAGTACCGCAGCAATTTTCCTAATGTTGTAAACCTGCTCAACATTTGGCAATAAAACCCTTTCTGACTCTGATTTGTTAAACTCAGCGTCCTACTCACTGCACTCACTCTGCTGGTCCACAGACTGTGACATTAGCATCTTCAGACCCTAAAGCATGCAATAGTACAATAGAGACTTTTCATCACCAGTATCTTTTTGTCAGGCTTCAGCAATAACAGCTGCCACAATGACCTCAGTGTGTAAAGGAAAGCTTAACTAACAATAATAATAATACATTTTATTTGAAAGCGCCTTTCAGAACACTCAAGGACACTGCACACAGCAGAATAACAAAAGCAACATAAAAGCCAGCAGTTTACACAATCATAAAAGCATAAGACATAAAACAAATTTAAAATAGCAGAGTGGAGAGGTTATGTGGGATAAGCTGTTTTGAACGAGTTTTGAGTTGGGACCTAAAGAGAGAGAAGGAGGTGATATTTCTTAAATCAGGAGGTCAGGAATTCCAGAGTGGAGCAGCTGAAAGCTCTGCTCCCCATGGTGGCAAAACAGGGGGAGGGGACGGAGAGAGAAAGAGAAGAAGAAGATCTGAGACACCGAGATGGGGCGGTGATCTGAACCAGATGAGGAGAGATGATGAATAGTCTTAAATGTGTACAAGAGTATTTTGAAATTGATGCAATATTTGACCAGGAGCCAGTGAAGCTGCTGCAGGACAGGAGTGATGTGGTGGACAGAAGAGGTCCTGGTGATGATACGGGCAGCAGAGTTCTGGACGCGTTGAAGCTTGTGGACGGATTTCTGAGTAAGACCATAAAGAAGTGAATTACAGTAATCGATCCTGGAAGTAACAAGGCTGTGGACAAGAATGGCAGCGGCATGTGGGGTGAGAAAAGGACGGAGACAAATAATGTTGCGCAATTGAAAATATGCAGACCAAGTGACGTTATTAATGTGTGAATCGAAAAGTACTGTCGAGGATGAGACCCAAGCTTTTCACAGAGGAAGAAACGAAGACCGGCGAGTTATTGATAGTAACAGAGAAACTGTTGGTTCTGGATAATGTAGATTTAGAGCCGACCAAGAGGAGCTCGGATTTGTTACTGTTGAGTTTAAGAAAATAAGAAGAGAACCATGAATTTAGTTCAGCTAAGCAGAGGGTGAGGGAGGATGGGGGAAGAGCAGCATCAGGTTTAGTGGACAGATACAGCTGGGTGTCATCGGCATAACAGTGAAACTGGATATTATATTTATGTCCAAGTGGAAGAAGGTAGATAATGAAAAGAAGGGGCACCAGGACAGATCCCTGGGGCACGCCAGTGGTCAGAGGAAAGGGCTGAGAACTGAAGGATTTGAGTTGAATGAACTGAGTGTGATCAGACAGGTATGATTTAAACCAGGCTAGTGGAGTATGGGAGAGACCGATGGAGGCTAACCTACTGAGAAGTATAGAGTGAGAAATAGTGTCGAAAGCAGTGCTCAGATCGAGGAGAATAAGAATGGAAAGTAAACCAGAGTCAGCTGCCATAAGAAGATCATTGGTTATTTTTATAAGTGCTCTTTCAGTGCTGCGGGACTGGAACTGTTCATACAGATTATTATTAGTTAAATGTGAGTGCAGTTGTATGGCTCAAGAATGAGTCCAGCACACAATCACCCGTCTGCTGTCGACCTGTCTGCTATCACTTTGATGACCACTCCGACGTGGCACCAGTGGAAGCTTTGACAGCACACACTACTGGTTTTAAGTACGTTGATGGAACATCAATAAAGTGATCCAAATATCTGAAGGTGTACACAGGCAGGGCAAAACAACAGCATTAAGAGGCCGTACTGAGGAAAGCAGACAAAGTGTTACCCTGTGATGCAGACAGCCGGCCTGCAGAGGAGAAACTCTGCCCTCCGCTCGGCTTCAACGCCGAGGACGTCGAGGTCTGTGGTGGATCGAGCACTTGCCAAGGCTGTCGACGAGTGTCTATGATAACAACTCTATCCTGGTCACGTTCAGTTGACTTGTTAGGAACAAATGCACATGAAGAGCCACCAGGAGCTGACACAGGGTCACTATCAGGGGCCCAGCGGGTGAAGAAGGTTTCCAGTTCAAAGAGAGAGTAGTCACAGCTCGTGGGGTTGTTGCTGCATCGCTGCTGCTGCTGCTGCTGCTGCTGCTTGGTTGGGTTGGCTGGCATGTTGGTGTCTGGTACCCTCAGCTGGGCCGCCACAATGCTGCTGATATCTTCTGATTCTGCAGGGGTCCTTTGAGGTACTGCAACCTGGAAGGAGAGCAGAAGAAGGACCAAGCTTCATGACACAGGCTTACAGGACTGGGTTGAAAGTTTGAAACTAACAGAAGTTTGCTCATCCTTTTCTTAAGAGAATGTACAGAGAATTATAGTTTCTGTACAAATGTAACAGAAAATGTAACAGAAGCCACAAACTAATCTGTGTACGTGCTCCACTAACAGAAGAGCTGCCACAACAGTCACAGTGTGGTTACTTTAGTAGTCAGAAGGTATAGGCTGAGTCGCGTGTCCTCTAATTAGAGCGAAAGTGCCGTCTGTGTATGATGACGATGCCACAGACAGCACAACACTTTTATTTTTCACTCAGTGTTACACTGGACTGCTTTGGTTAGAGAAAAAAAGATGAGGTCATGAAGATCCCTACAGGAAAATTCATTTCTATATCTATATCATAAACCATAACGCAGTGACAGCGGAGTCCAGCTATCAGCCAGCTCTGTGGTCAATGGTACACTGACCAGAGGATTAAGCTGGAATGTTTCTGATGGGGGAGATGTTGGAGCACCTAGAGCATAGGGAGCCCTGCCCTGGTCCAGGTTGGAACCAAGGACCTGGTAGACGTTTCTTCCTCAGACAAAGGGAGATTCTCAGACATAGACTTCAGGAAAATGTAGCTGCTTCTTCCTTTTAAAAGGAGTCAGGGGGTTTTGCCATTTGATTACAATGAGACCTGGAAACTTTCCATTACAGGTCCTGGTGGGAAATATCTAGAAAATACTGCAATTCAATTTAACTTGTGTTTACGATAACATGGCACTAGTTCAGCACTTTAACAGTGCTAAATTTATTGAAAATTGCTGCACCTATTTCGATTTTCCCAGTTTAGCACAGTTTGTACAAGTCTGATGATGCTGAAGTATTTAGTACAATATTTGGTATGAGCACATTTATGTTCCTCTTTTTCTGTCATTTCTATAAGTAGTCTTTAGGAAAAGTTCTCCAGGCTTCTTGAAGGACATCCACAGCTCTTCTTTGGATGTTTCTGCCTTTTGTTCTGTAAAAGACTATCCCAAACTGCTTCAGTGATGTTGAGGTCTGGGCTATGGGGAGGTCCATCCACGACTGACAGCGTTGTGTTTTTCTATCCAGATATGCTTTTACTTCACATATTTGGGATCACTGCCATGCTGAAAAATGAAGCTACTGTCCATCAGATGCTCTTCAGATGCAACTGCATGGTTGGTCTGAATTTTATGGTACTTTTCTGTCTTTATAATTACACCAATTTGACAAGATCCCAACACCAGTGGTTGAAATGTAGCCATACCACGCCAGAAGCCCTACCGTGTTTTACAGATGGCTGTAGACCCTCACTGTTGTACCTCTGTCCTGACCTGCTCCATAGTGACATCCATTTGATCTTAGAGGTTTAAGTAGCATGTAAAAGTCATCACTTCATCAGACCTGTTTGACTGATTTTCAGTCCAGTTCCTGTTTAATGTTCACACTTGATCCTTTTCTCTGGCTTCTTTACAGCCACTGAAACCTTTTCTGGTGAGGCTTTAGTGACCAGTCATTGGTCAGGTGCAGGTCCAGATGCATCTCTCAGGTCCCATGTCTTACTGACATGGCTTTCAGATACTGTTGATCTGCTGCAGTTTTTTAGGTTTGGAACTTCCTCTCTCGTCATCCACACTTTGCAAAATTACTGGCTAAAAGATCTTTGAGAATTTTCTTGACACAACAAAAATATATTACGCCTGTGAAACTGTCATCTTTGACATTTGTTTGGTTTTAGTGACAGCCTCCCTTTACAATTGGTTGACTACTGTGTGTAGATGTAACCCTGGTTCATGCCTGAATGATTCACAGGTCAGAGTTCAGTCGCATAACAAACACAGATGAAAGCTGTCCTGTACAGGACAGGACCAAAGATGACTGAAAACTGCAAAATCCATTTACTTTTGGAGTTCAGAGTATTGCAGTGTTTTGAGTAAACTAGTATGTTTGCATGCAGTTCTGTTTGTTTGACTGTAGGTCACTGTAAACCATCTGAACCAACTACAGCACACAGAACAGGGGCTGAAGGTTTATGGTGAGGGTGATATTTCTGTCTGTGTCCAAACACAAACAAGTCAAGATATGGTTGATTATAAAAACCACAGTTTTTAGATTTCCTTTACTGGTTTACAGTGTAAATCATTGATACGTGTGGGTGGAGGCACACCGAAGCCTGAACAAGTGAGAAGGGTTGTGTCAGGAAGGTCATCCAGCTTAAAACCTTCACCACATCAAACATGAAGACGGAGATGAAAGTGTGAAGACAGGCAGCAAGTCAGAGGGAACAGCAGGAGTGTGGAGGTGTGAGGTCTATGAGTATAAAGGGAGAGACGGCCTGAACTGTGGTACTGTGTGTGGGAGGAGCTACAGGTGGGCTTGAGCTGGGGGTGGGATTACATCAGGGACCTGCAGCGCTGATGGACAGGCTGATGAGGTCAGGCAGGAGTCTCTGTGGACTGTGATGTTTGCAGATGAGGGAGCGGGTGGAGGAGAGCCTGGAGAGTAGAGGAATGAAAGTCAGCAGAAACGTGTGTGAATGAGACCAGAGGAAAGGTGAACATGTAAGGAGCAGAGACAGTGAAGGAGGATGAGTTTAAATACCTGGGACCATCCAGAGAGAGCTGCAGGCAGGGTGGAGTGGGTGGAGAAGAGTGTCAGAAGGATAGCTGCGAGAGTGAACGGGAAGGTTTTAGAAGATGGCAGTGAGAGCTGCTGTGATGTATGATGTGGAGACGGTGGCACTGACACAAAGACAGGACGCAGAGCTGAAGATGCTCAGGTGTTCACTGCGAGTGAGCGGGATGGACAGGACTAGAGGCTGGGATGGTTCGCACATGTGCAGAGCAGGGAGGGTGGATGTACTGGACATAGGATGATGAAGATGGAGCGGGAAAGAGGAAGACCTCAGAGGAGGTTCATGGATGTAGTGAAGGAGGAGATGCAGGGCGATGCTGGGATAGGGTGAGGCTGATGATGCTGTGAAGACATCAGCGATGTGTTTGCAGAGGGTGGTTACTGGGACTATAATTAACTGGGCAACAGTGCCAATCCCCAAGAACCATTACAGCCTCTGCTCCATGCTTAGAACAGGGGAGATTTTGTGTGTCCACCTTATTTCTGCCTCACAAAGACATGACGGCTTCAATCAAACATCACATTTGGAGTCATCATAATTATCGATTTCAACTTGTCCAGTACGTTGTTCTCTCCATTTCTCACCATCAGTACTGGTTTCCTTGAAGCACTTCCACTATGAAGGCCTGACTCACAGTGTTTTCCCATCAGATGTTACTGGAACACCACCGAGTCCTTGGTTCAGGTATGTGGATGACACCTGGGTGAAAATCAGATCTCAGAATCCCAGGTTCTAGTTCGATGTTTCAGGTAGTGTGTAATGTTTAGCTTACCCCAGTTTAGGTGTTTGTTAGTTTCTCTCTCTTTGCTTTTGTTTGTACTTTTGCTCAGCCAAATAACGGCTTGTGTTTCGTTCACCACCTCACTCTGCCTCCATCATGTTTTTGGGTCTCACTCCACGCCGTCTGCTTCACCTTCAGACGTGACAACCTGGGCCTCACAGAGTTTCTGTCTGATTTTTCAAAGTTTTTATCTGATTTAGTGCTCAGCTCAGATAAAATAATTATTGTGGGTGATTTTAACATCCATGTAGATGCTAAAAATGACAGCCTCAACATGGCATTTAATCTGTTATTAGTAGGGGCGGGTTAAAAAATCGATTTTAGTTTGAATAAAGCGACATCAATTCAATAAATCCTGAACCGATTTTTAAATATAAATGTATTTTTCCAGAAATGCCAGAATCTCAGCTTAAAGCTCACAAAACTATTTGAACAACCGCCGAACAGCTAAAACAGGAAATGAGAGCAGGTACATGGATTTCATTCACCGTGGATCGTTCACCCGGCAGCACGTACACGGACAAGCTGTCAGGGCTGAAAATTTCACAGATTCTGATGCTGCAGGTTGAGTAACTCCGACTAAAACTGACTGAACCCGCAGCAAAAGGAGATCCAAACTACACTTCATGTTTGATAAGCATCGTCATCTCTGACCTTTGCTGTTTTGCTTCCACCACGATAAAATCACACTTCCTGCACAGCTCTCTCTGTACTTCAAGAACAGTTTCCCGCCTCAGATCTGTTTCTGCATTACTCTCTGCTTATTAGGCATCAGCCTACAGTTCTATTCAGTGCTGTTGGCACCTGTTTTTTTCTCAACAATGACATCTGACAACAAAACCTCATTTCTGCAGTTTAAGATTGAAGAAATAGAAACTTTACACTCAGCTGTGTCTGTAATCAAACCTCTATAACTTTGCTCTGCTTCACTTCAGCAGCATCAGGTGATGTTTATACAGAGATGGGCAGTAACGCGTTACTGTAATCCGATTACTTTTTTCAAGTAACGAGTAAAGTAAGGGATTACTATTGCAAAAACGGTAATTAGATTACCGTTACTTTCCCGTAGGAACGCTGCATTACTGCGTTACTAAAACCGTGATTTTTTTGCGAGAATGTCTCATGACAGTGACGTAAGCGAGTGCGCCGTTCGTGACAACAGCTGTGTGCAGATCAACAGTGGATCATATATCGAGTGCGGGAGAGAGTATGAGCGTGCAGCGTTTAAAGTGTGGAAGTACTGACCTTACTTTGAGTTTGATTCCATAAAAAGTGACAAAAACATTAGTGTCCATCGTGCGTGGGAAGAAAACTTCTTTTTACAGTGAAAAACCCCTAAACTTCAAAGCAAGCACCGAGTAGCTACGACGTAATGGGAAACTCACAGAGAAACTCGCGGATTCTTCCACTGACCGCGGCACACCTACACCAGGGTAAACCTCCGCCTACCCCACTCCTGCTTTACAGGTGAAAATAGAGCAACAGGACCGCTGAGTCTTTGACTTTATTTATTTTCTGCTGTGTTTTACTTGCATCTATTTGAAAGACTGAGTGTAAACACACAAAATATTTTATTTTATGTGCTGGAATGTGTAGAAAATAGGTTTAAATGTTAAACTAATTTCTTCCAGTCAGAGAGTGTTGCATATAATTAAATTTTTGCTTGATGCATAAAGTTAAAAGATTAAAACTAATAAAACAAGTTTTAAAAAGAGACATTTCCATTTGATTACATTTTGTATGATGGATTATGCAGAAAAAGTAGAATTGGGCTGAAAGATCTATCGCTTTATCACCTATTCAGGTTGTAAATTGTGTTTTTAAAAAGTAACTAAGTAACTAAGTAATTAATTACTTTTGAAAATAAGTAATCAGTAAAGTAATGGGATAACTTTTTGGGGGAAGTAATCTGTAATTAGTTACTGATTACTTTTTTCAAGTAACTTGACCAACACTGTGTTTATATGTTGATTGATGGTTTTCTTTAGTTTTTGATCTACTGCAGAATATTTTTAAGGTTATCTGCTATAAAAGCCAGGCCAGGAAAATCTCCTTCATGTTTTATCCTCAGTTACTTTGACACAAAGACATCTGCTGTGATGTTCACACCTCTGAAGTCTCACAGCGTCAGCTTTGTTTTTATACATAGATACAAAAATATGAACATGTACTGATAAATGATCAGAATTATAATATTTCTCACTGTCTGAGTGAAAATATTTATTAGACTCAATTGGCTTCTGTCAAACTGTAAAAGAACCCACCCACCACTTTAATCACACTCTAGATCTTGTTTTAACATATGGCATAGAAACTGAACATTTAACAGTGTTTCCTGAAAACCCTCTGCTGTCTGATCATTTCCTGATAACATTTACATTTACAATAATTGATTACACAGCGGTGGAGAGTAGACTTTATCACAGTAGATGTCTTTCTGAAAGCATCTTCAATGCCCTGTACCAACATAGAGCAGAGCAGCTATCTGAACGCTACTCCAACAGAGATTTATAAGAAAGCCCTCCGCAAAGCCAGAACATCTTACTATTCATCACTGATTGAAGAAAATAAGAACAACCCCAGGTTTCTCTTCAGCTCTGTAGCCAGGCTGACAAACAGTCAGAGCTCTGTTGAGCCAACCATCCCTTTAACGTTAACTAGTAATGACTTCATGAACTTCACAAATAAAAGTCTAGGAAGAAGTCCACAAGAACTTCTTCCTAGAGTATTTAAAAGTAGAATGGGAGGCAGAGCCTTCAGTTTTCAGGCCCCTCTTCTGTGGAACCAGCTTCCAGTTTGGATTCAGGAGACAGACACTATCTCTACTTTCAAGATTAGGCTTCAAACTTTCCTTTTTGCTAAAGCATATAGTTAGGGCTGGACCAGGTGACCCTGAATCCTCCCTTAGTTATGCTGCAATAGACGTAGGCCGCCGGGGATTCCCATGATGCATTGAGTTTTTCCTTTCCAGTCACCTTTCTCACTCACTATGTATTAACAGACCTCTCTGCATTGAATCATATCTGTTATTAATCTCTGTCTCTCTTCCACAGCATGTCTTTATCCCGTCTTCCTTCTCTCACCCCAAACGGTGGCAGCAGATGGCCCCGCCCCTCCCTGAGCCTGGTTCTGCCGGAGGTTTCTTCTTCTTCTTCTTGTTGGGTTTTTCTCTGTATGTGTTACTGTAGGGTCTACCTTACAATATGAAGCGCCTTGAGGCGACTGTTGTTGTCATTTGCCACTATATAAATAAAATTGAATTGAATTAAATTTTAATCATTAGAGAAAAAATGACCAATAATCATCCCACAGATGTAATATTATCTAGAGCTACTCTTAGTACCATTGATGTTAAGTTACTCTTTTTCTCCAATTGATCTTTCTGAGTTAACTTCAATAATTACTTCCTCCAAACCTTCAACGTGTCTTTTAGACCCCATTCCTACAAAACTGCTCAAAGAAGTCCTGCCATTAATTAATGCTTCGATCTTAAATATGATCAACCTATCTCTAATGATCGGCTATGTACCACAGGCCTTCAAGCTAGCTGTAGTTAAACCTTTACTCAAAAAGCATCTCTAGACCCAGCAGTCTTAGCTAGTTATAGGCCAATCTCCAACCTTCCTTTCATATCGAACATCCTTGAAAGAGTAGTTGTCAAACAGCTAACAGATCATCTGCAGAGGAATGGCTTATTTGAAGAGTTTCAGTCAGGTTTCAGAGCTCATCACAGCACAGAAACAGCTTTAGTGAAGGTTACAAATGATCTTCTTATGGCCTCTGACAGTGGACTCATCTCTGTGCTTGTCCTGCTAGACCTCAGTGCAGCGTTCGATACTGTTGATCATAATATCCTATTAGAGCGATTAGAACATGCTGTAGGTATTACAGGTACTGCACTGCAGTGGTTTGTATCATATCTATCTAATAGACTCCAGTTTGTGCATGTAAATGGAGAGTCCTCTTCACACACTGAGGTTAATTATGGAGTTCCACAGGGTTCAGTGCTAGGACCAATTCTGTTTACATTATACATGCTTCCCTTAGGCAGCATCATTAGAAGACATAGTATACATTTACACTGCTATGCAGATGACACCCAGCTCTATCTGTCCATGAAGCCAGATAACACACACCAATGAGTTAACCCTTTAAGCGCCATCATAGAACCAAGAGCCAGAGCTTATCTTTATATTTTTACATGCTGTAGTGCCATTTTTAGGAGTATTTCAAGTTGCTATACATCAGTACAAGGCCATTTACACCATGATAAGGGAAAGACCATCTCTGAATTGAGGAGGGGGCCTAATTGGGTACATCTGTCACCATCTTACAATGCTGTGATTGCAGCCATTCCCCAACTCTCTGTGGATGGTACTCATGGTTATTGATCAGTGGTTGTTGATCAATGGTCATGACAATTTGCATATTAATGAAGGAACTGACCTCCCAGCCCATTGTTCCTTCAGTCAGATGTATGTGTGGTGTGTTAACATGAGTGCAGCATTTCACTGTATATGTTATTTGTAGCTGGAGTGTGTGTGTGTGTGTGTGGTGGGGAGCAGAGTTGGGGTGTTCATGTTAAGATGGTTTTGAACCTTTGTATCTGTAAGAGAAATATATTCAGAGCTCTGGAAAACGACTCGAGTCTGTTGTGGTTGTTTTTTTCCATCATCTGGTCCTCTTCATGTTAACCACCAACCGCGACACCTATGAAACTACGTGTAATCTAACATAAATTAATGGGTATGTGCAATGTTATAGCTCAAAGTTGAATGTTTTCTAAGCAGAGAGCAGTAGAAACGGGAGAACTGCCAGGTTATTGCACACCACTGGAAACCAGTAAGGCTGCAGTTTGTGTCCATGTTTGTCCAGACTTTTGTAAAAGTAAAGACTAAATGAATTTACGAGGTTCAATTTTATTTTATTTAAATGGTGTCAAATGACAACAACAGTCACCTCCAAGTGGCAGAAAGATTAAGGTCAACAATTTAATATAAGACCAAATGTGAAATAGGATTATGATGCAGACAAACAGCCAGAAAAGTTCAGTTATTACTTTTAAACATAAGATACACATTTGACAGAATTAGTGTATGAATTTTTGTGCTTGCAAAAATCTGTGTTGTCAGATCACAGTGACCTTGACCTCTGACCACCAGTCCCAGTAAACATGTGTGCCAATCTTCAAGAAATACTCACAAGGGCTTCCTAAGAGTTTGTATTCATGACACCAGAATGGGCTAACAATCTATTACATGGATAAAACACACATACATAAAATAAAGATTTCTGCTTTTATTTTGAAATTGTAAATGTTGAACAGTGGCTCACTTATCACTCCGGTCTAAAGCACACACATTTTCTAATGACCAAAAGGCTTCAGTTAAAAAATGAATCAAAAACTTTCAGTCAAATGTTCTCATGGTGAGCTTTAGAGCTGTGAGAATGAACACTTACTGCTTTCACTTCCTGTCAACAGTATGGAATAGATTTGACTGGAACTGCCCTTGGGCACACACAGCAACACTTAGCATGACTTTACACAACATGAGTTACATAAAAAACTGGATCTGCATCTTTAGAGGCCTAATAACCTGCTAGCATGCTAAAGCTGAAACAAAACAAGTGTTGTGTTTTCAAAAGGTGAAGCTAATATACTCAAGGTAAACGTCTGACTTTGGAGACCACAGGCCAAACCAAGCAAAGCAATGCTAAACCCCAACAAATGCCCTTACTGAGTGTCTCACTTAAATGCAATATATTATTTAGGATGTCTGTAGCTCAGGAGGTAGAGCAGGACACAATCATGTGAAGGCTGCTCCAGTCTACGTGCTTTGGACAGGACTAACCCAACTTGCTCTCTGATGCATCCCTTGGAGTGAATGTTTGACAGAAAGCACTTAAGCATAGAAAAAGTAGAAGTGCTTTGAATAGAGAATCACTACCTAAGAACGAGTCAATTTACACCACTAACAGCCAGGGTACACGCTACATTTCCTGAAGCCTATTTTAACCTCAGGGCACCATCCATCCATCCACTTCCACTTATCCTTTCCAGGGTCGTGGTGTGTGCTGGAGCCTATCCCAGCTGTCATAGGGCGAGAGGCGGGGTACACCCTGGACAGGTCGCCAGTCTGTCGCAGGGCCAACACACAGAGACAGACAACCATTCGCACTCACATTCACGCACAGATTCACACCTATGGGCAATTTAGATTAATCAATTAACCTATCCCCACTAATCACACCAGGACACGATTTTTAAAATAAGGCTACCGTATTTTCTGCACTATAAGGCGCACTTAAAATCCTTTAATTTTCTCAAAACTCGACAGCGCGACTTATAATCTGGTGCGCCTTATGTATGAATTCTGGTTGTGCTTACTGACCTGATCCGACTTTATGTGCTACACGGCGCTGGAAAATCTGTCAAAAGTGTTTTAGTACGACGTTGGTAAGCTACGAAGGCGCACCGCTTGGAGCATTACGGCTACCGTAGTCAGGAGCCTCGCAGAGTAATCTGGGTCCTAAACTCCGTCCACTTCAGGTCCCAAAGTCAAACGAACACTGCGGCATCACTGAGAGTTAAAAACTGTCTAAATTCTTTCATCTGTAATAAAATCATCAGCTTTGTTGCTTTACCAGGTGCAACAATTAAGTTTAACATCCTGGCATCCATGAAAACAGAATTTATTAAAATTTAATGAAGCTAGAAGTTAGCAGGAAGTTAGCTCGCTAGCTTCCACCTAAACATGACATACCATGTTCTGACTGAGAGATTTCTGAAACAAATTCAAACGTACAGCTCTGCTATCACTTCCAACATAAATGAGGACAGAAAACTAAACAGCAGTGATGTTTGTAGGGTTACTGAAGTTGGGCTAGCTGGTATATAATGATGTGCTACGTGATTGCTAGCAACACAGCTATGTTAGCATAGCATAAACAGTGAAGCTGGAGGATGAATGTTAACTTTTTTCCACTCGATAAAAGTTAATGTGAGGGTTCCTGATAGTTAGAGACAAATGCAGTCGCATGGCAGGATGCTGTAAAAGGACCAAACTTCAGCCAGGAGAACAACTGAGATAATCCATCCACAATACGAGGTTAGTCATTCATATACTGCAACAACATGGGAATAGAGCAGCTGTGATTGAATACAGCATTAATGAATCAATGGTACGGACGTCGAAGAAGCAAGAAGAATGAGTATATAATTATTATAATATAATCCAGTGCGCCTAATGGTCTGAAAAATACAGTACTCATTAACAGTGTGTTAGCCCTTTCATCTAAGATGTTCCTGACTGTATGGCCATGTTTTGTGGATGGTGTCTCTTTAGGTGTTTTTTCAGGTTGCTGGGGTCAGAAAACTTTTCGGGGCAGAGCGAGCACTGGTACGGTCGCTCCCCTGTGTGGATGTTCCTGTGGATCTTCAAATTCCACAACTGGGAGAATTTTTTACCACAGATGGTGCAGCCATATGGCTTTTCTCCAGTATGGGTTCTCATATGAGATTCCAAATTTGCTGGAGCAGGAAACCTTTTCCCACAGAAACTACAGACACAATCCCTCTTCGTGGGATTTTTTGGGCCCTGACTTGGACCTGGGTGCAGATACTGTTGAGACCCCTGGACTGACAGGTGTCCTGCTTGCGTCTGACTTGACACCTGACTTTGGCTGGACTCATCTGACAGATCAATAACAGGAAGCTTCTGCTCAAAGGGATAAGTGGGCAACTTTCTAGAATTCTCAGCGGCTGATCCCCTCTCTGTTGCGTTCTCAGCAGCCGATCCCCTCCCAGAGCTGCCAGGCTCTCCTCCAGTGAGTGTGCCAGGCAAGTATGAGAGTGGAGCGAAGTGTGAGGACAGCCCTGGAAGGCTCTCACTGTAACCGCCCCCCCTATTAGTCCACAGCGAAGAATGGCCACAGCTGACCTCTGAGAAGCCCCGCCCAGAGTCCTGCAGGTCGGACAGCCGATTGGTGGACATCTGTGTGGTTTCATCAAAGGACAGCACTCCTCTGCAGTCGTCTGTACTGGACTCCACCAACCCTGGACACAGACAGATTCAGAGTCAAGTTCTCACCCAGCTAGGGTTAAATGGACTCAACATTCTCACAGGGTTTTCTGGAGCGAGAATCCTTGATGTAGGGCAAAACATCAGATGATGCAATATGATGACTGACGACTCAGTTCTATTTTATTTATATAGCACCAAATGACAGCAACAGTAGCCCTCGAGGGGACACGTTTGATGTCATCAGGCTGCTGTAGTCGGAGTCAGAACACTTCCTAAACTGATCTACAGTTCACAGTGAACGGGTCTGCTCACCCTCCTGTATGCTGAGGCACGGCCGGTTCCGAGGTCTCGTCATTGGCTCCACCTCCTCCACCTTCACCAGCACCACATCTGGCTCCTCATCCTTCTGCCCACACAAAGAAAACATAGGAACTGTCTGATGCAATACACAACACGATACCAGTGAAAACTGTGAAAAAAGAATACGAACTCAAGTATAGTGAAGTTTATTTAGACATCAAAGTCACAAAGTACTGTACAATCACTCCAAAACAATTAATAGCAATACAGAACCATGAAAAAAGCCCCGCCCCTCCCTGAGCCTGGTTCTGCTGGAGGTTTCTTCCTGTTAAAAGGGAGTTTTTCCTTCCCACTGTTGCCAAAGTGCTTGCTCATAGGGGGTCATATGATTGTTGGGTTTTTCTCTGTATGTATTATTGTAGGGTCGACCTTACAGTATAAAGCACCTTGAGGCGACTGTTGTTGTGATTTGGCGCTGTGTAAATAAAACTGAATTGAATAACAAACCAAAGGACGTCAGCAGAAAGCCGGATTACACAGAAAAGTTTTGAACTGTGTTTTGAAAGACTCCACAGAGTTGACTGAACAGAGCCGGGAACAGACTCAAGCGCTCTGTGCCGCCCAGTCTTCAGTCTTATACGAGCAAAAACTATTAGGTTTTGAGCTTGTGAGCAAAGACCGCAGACAGCAAGTATTTTGGAGCTTGTCTGTATGTAAGTGTGAGAATTTGAAAATCTAAAATCAACTGAAAGCCCCTGAAAATTAATAAAAGGGTAATGTGAACTTGCTAGGTGCAGCATGTTGTATGACTGGGAGGCATGAATGAGACGATACACATATCCTGGTAAAAAGCATTACAGTGGTCTAGGCACGCTGACGCATGAACGGTTTCCTCTGGTTCAGAGCACAACACTACAGCTCACAGTTTAGAGTAGAAAAGAAACAGGAGCGTGACATCGACCCTATACATGTGAGCCAACGTTCAGAATTAAACATGACATCAAGATTAGGAAAACGGGTCTTCACAGAGGAGCTGATTCTTGAATACATATCAGCAGGAGCTATAATGTAGCCTCAGTCTTGTTGGAACTAAAGATAATATACATATTTATTATTGGAGAGGCGGTCACAATTCTGGGATAAACAGTGAACTAGTGTGGACAGCCTATCCAGCTGCTGAGGCTCAAACATTTGTCTGCGCCACAGAAACAAGAAACACTAGAAAAGGACGTTAAAGGAAAACAACAATGGCCCCACACTGAACCTTTTGAGCCCCACAGCTTAGAGATGCAGTATAAAAGGAGAACTTGCTCACCCAAATACAATGTCCTTCCAGATAAATAAGAAGAAAACCAGTCTAGTGCTGAGCTGGAGATACCAGCCAAAACACTGAGCCTATTAAATATTATGGTAACAGAATCAAACGCAGCGCGGAGGTCAAGAAATATGAGTAAACAACAATTTACTGGTTTCCACCTTGGTCAAAACCGGACTAGCTCGTTATCCTCTTCAGGTTATTTAAGGGAGTTTGTCCAATCAGTCTGCAGGTGTTCGGTGGGAGAGACATTCAGTCACGTCCCTCAGGGGATCCTGTGGGCGGGGCTTCAGGAGTATGTGGTCTGGTCCATTTAGTCCCTCAGAACTGCAGTGACAGCTTGGTCCATACTGCCTGCCTGAGCCGTCCCTGTTGGAAGGTATATTTTTTGGTGGTCCCAAGAGGTCATGTGGTGGCTTTAGCTCAGGAAGTAGAGCAGGTCATTCTCCTCCTCTACTGCCGAATTGGGCAGGATACTAACTTGCTCTTCAGCGTAATTGTTAGATACAAAGCACTTAAGTATAGTAAAAATGCTTGAATGAATGGATGCTGTGTAAAAATCTTTGAGTGCTCAGCGTAGAGAAGCACTAGAGTAGAGCTGTGACTTCCTGCAACCTCTCTCAGGTGGCTTGGGAGCACCTCTGGATGGCCAGGGAGCAGGAGATCTGGGTTTTCTGCTTGACTGCCACCCCCACGAGTTGTTAGAAAATGGATGAATGGACAAATGTGATTTCTGTGTTATTATCACTGATTTGAAGTAACCTCTGCAGTAGGGGTGGGTTTTGATTATCGATTTATCAATTAAAATCGATTCTGGCTTGGATAATGTGATATCGATTCATTAAAATCCTGAATCGATTTTTAAATGTAAATTTATTTTGCCCGAAACGCCAGAATCTCAGGTTAAACCTCACAAAATTCCAACAACCACCAAACAGCTCAAACAGTAAATGAGAGCAGGAACACGGATTCTGCACAAAGACGTAAACACAAAGCTCGACCCGCCGACGGATCAGGATCAGTGAGATGTCGCCTTTCTCACCGACGGCACGGACACGGTCGGGGCTGAAAGCCGACAGCTCGCTGAGTCTGATGTGTCGGCGGGTCGAGCTTTGTGTTCACGTCGTTTTTGCGCTGATTCTGAAGCTGTTAGTTTTATCGCTCTCCAAACAATATTGACCGAACCAGCAGCAAAAGAAGATCCAAACTACGCTTCACATAAACATCGTCATGAATTCACTCTGACTTTTGCTGTTTTGCTTCCACCATGATGCACAGCTCTCTCTCTCTCTCTCTCCAACAACAGTTTCCCGTCTAAAAATCTGTTTTCTGCATTATTCGCTTGCTTGTTACGCACAAGTCTACCGTTGTTTACAGCCTGTCGGACGCTGTTTTTTTCCTTTTACTTACTTCCGAAAAGAAAACCTAATTTCTGCCGTTCAATACTGAACAAATTTAAACTTTTTAAAATTATGCAAAACTGCAAAACTCTCAGCTGTGTCTGTAAAACTGCTGTAAGTTTGCTCTGTTTCACTTCAGCAGCATCAGGTAATGTTCATGTGTTGATTCATGGTCTTCTTTCATTTTTGATCTACTGCAGAATATTTTTATAAAATCCAGGGCAGGAAATTCTCCTTCATGTTTTTCTGTGTTTTATCTTCAGCTACTTTGACACAAAGGCCTCTGCTGTGACGCTCACACCTTTGATAAAGTCTCACAAGTGTCAGCTTTCTTTTTATAGATATAAAAATATGGAAATGTACTGATGCATGATCTGACTTATAATATTTCTGACTGTCTGAGGCAAAATTTCCCCGACTCAAATCGAATGGAATCGTGGATCGAATCGATTCTAGAAATCAGTGACGATACCCAGCCTAGTATGCAGTACAACAGCCGAGGACGCCTTCATGCAGGTGTCAAGGGTTACATCTGAAGCTTTATTTATCATTTATCAGCTGTAATGTTTCTGCAGGGTCTGAAAACAAATAACCCACGCATTTGAGGTAAAAGACAACATTTTATTCCTTAATGAAATGATGCATGCAGAAAGTGGAAACCTACCAAAATGAGCAATGCTCTGACGCTAACATGAGCTACAAACAAATGTAGACTCGGTAACTAAAATACTTTGCAATTCAAACAAAGCCATTTCAGATCAATTCCAACCCAACAGCGTGTGACAAACATCACTGTTACTAACTGCTAGGTTAGCAGTGTTCATGCTTAGCACAGTCTCCCTCCCAAAGGTTAAAACAGCCAGTCTGTAAATGTGACTGGACACATTTTAAGGTAACAGCTGATGTAAACGTGCTTTTGTGGGCCACAAACCTTTGACAGCAGGTCACTACGTGCACTGACGGCAGCACGGTTTCAGGTCTCGTCACACATCGTATTCCTCTGTGCCACAGTGAGGGCGAGTCACGTCGTTGCACTGGCTGACGCGCTCGTTCACTACCGAGAGCGCGCTGCAGTTTGTCCCCTGGTACAGTAGTGATACACACATTAATCTGCTGTCTGCACATCTCACTGATCAAACTAATGCAGCTTCATCCACAGCAGCACAGGTAAAGGTAGCACAGTGCTGAGCCTTTGAACAACATGTGCTCTTAACCCGGGTGTAGGGCTGTGCGATATGACCAAAATCCCAAATCACAACCATATATATCACAAAATAGTGAATTTGCTGTAAATTCTGTGAATCTCGGCCGACTCGACCTGCGTGAAGTGTTTTCAGCTGGGCGTCGTGTACCTGCAGTCGAGTGTTTAGACCGATGCATTAAACAGCCTGCAGAGTGTAGAGAGTCTAAGGTTTATTTGGAGCACCTGACGGCTCTTTTTGCTTCTCGTCCGTAAACTCTCTCCGTACTCTGTCAGGGGATTCTTGTGTAGGTGTTACGGCCCTGGCCATAATGTGTCGTGGTGGCTGTTTTTCGTTCTGCCTGTCTGTGTCTTTAAAAGTCTCTGCAGGTCCCTGATTGGAGAAGCTGACGGCTGCTGATTGGTCCCCTGATCATGTGGCTGCTTTGAAAATCTGTCACCAGCAGCTGACAGCAGCCAGTGTTGCCAACTTCGTCGCTATATTTAGCGAGTTTTCAGACCCCTTAGCGACATTTTTTCTAAAAAGCGACTAGCGACAAATCTGGCGACTTTTTCTGGTGTTACTGGAGACTTATTTATGACGACTTTTTGACGTGAAAGCGCGGATCGCTCTTTTTCTCAACAAGCAGCGGTGCTGCCGTGGACACCTCACCCGTGCCAAAGCGCTCACGGGCGGACGATAGTCCTCCCCAGCTGCTATCAGGGCAGGAGACGTTCACACCTGTGCATCCAAACGGCAAATGAATCGCGTATGAGCGAAGCCGCTGCTCTGCACTGACTGTAACGCAGTCACTTCTTCTTTTACTCTTTTACTCTTATGCTGTTTTGTGGATCACAAGGTTTAAAACTACTTATAAACACACACACAAAGTAACTCCACCAGAGCGCCTGTTTCGGGTCACTTTTGCCGGTCCAAGCCCGGGTAAAGGAGCAGGGTTGGAATTGTGACATTAAAAAACAATAACTTGTAAAAGAAATTTAATTCGTAGTTCTAAATAAATTCTAAATGCATTTAGGACGTTTTTTACTCACTTTATGTCTCTTCCACGATGTTATTTCTCTCTCCAACAGCATAGGTTACAATTACATTAGCATGACCAATTATGCAGATTAGGCGATGACGTCATTTGGCGACTTCTAGCGACTTTTAGGACAGCCAATAGCGATTTTCCTTACTGAGGAGTTGGCAACACTGACAGCAGCAGCAGACCCATGCTTGGCCTCCAGACCCTGTGTTACTCGCGTGTGTGCTCCTGAGGATTGCTGAGCTTCTGTATGTAGTGTGTAGTTTAGAGTCACGTGTAAATAGTCACTGAAGCTGAAGGGTGAGCTGCCTTGTTATTTTCTGTATTATTTTCTCCTGTTTATTCAGTTGGGGCATTTGTCTTTGGTTTGTTCTTTTTATCACGTAGGGTTCAGGTAGCATCCCCTTGACTGGTTTTGTTTGTTATTTTGGCCTTTGTTCAGCCCGGAGTCACGCTTCAGTTTAGGCACAATAAACCACTTTCACATCTAAATCGGCTGTGGTGTGGTTTTGGGGACCAGGGCGGGGTCACTCTTCTTTCAGCTTATGCTTCGTTCCTGTACCCCTCGACAGGGGTGTAACAGTAGGTGGTAGAAGAGGTTTGTCATGTTTGAGTCTGAGACCAGTTTGCACCATGATTGTTCTGGTCCGTGTCAGACTCTTCATAACCAAACCACGTCCGTGCTACAGAGGTGGCCCCTCGGTTACCAATAAGGTCCTCGATTTGTTTGGACTGGTCCTTCTGTTTGTCATCATTTCAGTTTATTTTGAAAAATCTCAACAGGATCTTAAGCTTTATTGTGAAAGGTTTATGTGGAAAATAAACAAGAGGACGGCGGAGCCTCATGCTGGGTTTACCGTCGTTGTTGCTAACGACAACATGTAAAAACAGGCGCTTGTCCGTCCGTAGTGTGGTTATATTAAATATAAGAGAAACAGAGAACGTTAAGAAATGAATGTAGCCACTACAGCGACCATCAGGACCATGATATTGCTGTAAACACTTTATTGTGTGACACCATGAAACAAACGACAGCGTAAAATGAAACGACGTTTTTATATCGCCATCAGAGACATAGCGTCCTGTCTTACAGCCCTGCCTGGGTGCTGATTTTGGTTCTACGACTGGAGATGTAACTTCAACCTTTTCTATTCAGCCTCCTGAAAATGTTTCAAGCATCTTTTTGTAAACTACGATTTGTTTTATCATAAAGTTATTATTTTAGACGCCATGAAACAAAATGCTATGTTGACGTGTTTTTTTACAAATCATACATCTATAACACCACAGCGTCTGGCTTACAGACGACGCCTGCACGGGGGCATACACAAACCAGCAGAGCGAGAACCAGGACACTGGACCTGACCAATCAGAGGAGGCCTGGCTGCCTGCTTTTACAGAAACACACACAGATGTGGAAGCAAACAGAGCTTCACTCTGCTTTACAGCTCTGCTGTAACGGCTAGCTGACACACTGCCCTGATTCCAATGTTGAGTATCATGTGGGAGGAGTGTAAATTTCACTCGTGTAAAAACAACGACTGTAGTCGCCACAGATTTACTTTCCATTCTGTCCAGCACAAAGCGGCCTTCCAGTGTCTCTGCACCTTTCACACAAATGCAGCTCATTTACCCTCCCAGGTCTCTGCGTTGTAAACGTCAGCGTGGCTCTTTTGTTGGTGTGTTTTCAGGTTTCTTATCCAGGCAAATCCCCTGCCACACACCCCACAGGTGTACGGTTTCTCCCCAGTGTGGACTCTCTGGTGTTTTCTCAGGTTCCCGGCCTCTGAGAACATCTTCCCGCATGTGGAGCAGCTGAAAGGCTTCTCCCCTGTGTGGACACGCTGGTGTATCTCCACTTTCTTGGGCCGGTTAAAAGCTTTGCCGCAGTAGCTGCAGGCAAACAGTCTTTCCCTGCCAGTGCGCGGGAACGCTTTGCTGCCGTCAGTGAAGGGCCGGGGCAAGGAAAACACGTTGTCATAGCGATTCCAGCCATTAACACCGGAAGAAGTTGACGGCAAATCGACGGCCGCCATCGAGTACGAACACGACGGACTCGTTCCTTCCACGTCAACATTTGAGGGCTCGTCAAAAAACTCCCCGACCAACGAGTGACCGGTTTTATCGATGTCACACAAGACGTCAAACTTTGAGTCGCTGCTGCCATCGTCGACGTACCGGTGTGGGATCGCCACTTCCTGCAGCGAGTCTCTGCCTTCAACAGAAGTAGTGAGTTCACACTTAAGAGGAGAGGAGCCACTGACCTCCACTCCCCTGCTGCCGGTAAGCTTCGTCCTGCACGCCTGGCTCTGCGACTGGGATCGAGTAGACACGGACTGGGCGTCCTGGTCCTCGGGGCCAGGCATCTGACCTTCAGCTCCATGAGGGACACACTCCATCAGCCCTTCAAACACAGAAAGAAAACTCAGTTTACCATTACACTCAATTAGTAGAGCACTATTCTATAATGCTAACTGCTATTTAAGTACTGGCTGTAACACGTGTGGATACGCAGCTCTGCACACTCTCAGGGAAAACAGGGAGACGACTTTCAGAGTCACAGATGTAGAACGAGGCACAACAACGTTTCTCCAAAGTCTCTAACAGATACCGTTGGCTGCTGCCGTCACAGAGTCGCCACGGAAGCTTTCTGTCGGATGGCCTTCCTCACCGGGCCAAAGAAAGAACCAGCAATCATTCCCTTTGTGAGTGACTCCATTAACCACCACACTGTGAAACCTCCTCTGAGGTCTCTAATATGTTAAATAGATTCTTGTATGAAAATATTTTAGCAGATCTGCACAGAGTCTGACTGGCAGCATATTGATTGTTGGGCGGTCACACCGCCCATCGTTACTGAAGCAGCGTGGGCTCAAACCTGACAGAGGAGCCTGGAGAACTGAAGACCACATCGATATCTGAGCTTACAGCCTAAGACCAGAAACTACTGCTGTTTGAGCTCTCTGCAGTTTCACAACACGACACATCAAATCTCAGAAATAAGAGACGACTTTCTTACCACGACGGTCTAAGCAGGATATAAAATATGCAAGGAAATGTCCACCGACTCTCACATGTGAACTTTACCTGCCCCTGCTCATCATCACACTCGGTGTGGGAGGAGTCACAGCTGTTATGAAGCAACATGGCTGTAACAGCGTGTCCTGTTTGGCTTTGCATTGTTTTAATGTTTTTAATATACGAGCTGTTCTACAGTGTTTTAACTCTTTCATGGTCAAACATGTTTCATATCCAAACAAACAGCTTTAGAGGATATGAAACCCTGCTGTGCTCTGTTCTACCTGCAGCACTCATGTCCTGAAATATGTGAACCTCTCTGTTGTAGAAATTATAAAAACTCCTCAATGCATTGTTTTTGCTTGGATGCATTTGATGCAGAGCGCAGCTTGTAAGCACGCTGCTTAGAGCTGCAGTTTACATTTGTGCCTAAAAGCAGACCTGCTGTAGGAGCGTACAACAACACGCAACCGCACAGCAAACCTGAGAGCAGCCACACGCTCGCTCTGTGTGAGGCTAACACACACACTCTGATCTGATGCAGCAGATCTGAGCTTTTTGTTCCTCCTCTTCATGTAAAACTCCTCCAGGAGGACAGAGCACCGTCTTCATGTCCGAGTTTAGGCTGTACGAGTACAGTCAGAGCTACAAATGTGTACGATGTGAGCCTACCTACTCTACAAATGTAAAGCTTTGCCTTCTGAGGACTTGAGTGCTTCAATCCAAACACAAATGGGACCAAGAAACTATTTTACTGACACCTACATCCTAACCTGAATACTGTCTGTGCACACCAGCGTCTAAACCTACAGGTCACACCTGTCACTCACTAACACACTTATTTACTCATTTAGGACGTTTTCTTTAAAAAGTATCATTTTAATGACACATAAAAGGGTTCAGTTGTACAGATGTTGTACAGATGTTGCATCCAGTTAAACGACAGTAGTGATTTGTTCACCATGACAGACCTGTGTGCCGTCTCTTTGGATGGGTTAGTATTGTTATTATCTGATCACGGTCACTCTGAGTGCTCTCCCAGTGGGAATCCCCACACGCTCAGCTGTGTGTCTGTGTTGGGACCACTCATGCTTTATGTCCACGGTCAACTTCAGAATTACCAACTAACCTAACATGCATGTGTGTGGACTGTGGGAGGAGCAAACCCACAGAAAAAAGCCGAGCCTTGTTCCTCTGAGGCGACGCCTCCAACCACGTGCATGTGCGGTTTAAACTACGACCGATTTGATCGAAGGTGTTAAGATTTTTAAACTGCAGCACGGCATGTTGCGTGGAAATGTCCCAGTGTCAGTACTCGTCCACTCAGCAGCCTTAGTGTTTCTGTCTGTACTCACCATCATCTCCTATAAGTGACGTACTCTGCTCCGCTTCATCTCGAGACGTGGCTGCCTGCACCTTCTCCTCTTTCACCAGCACTGCCTCCGGCTCCACCAGCTCCACATCTGGAGACTGCACAGCAACACGGAATCGTCTCTCAGTCAGCCAATAGCAGCTTCACACAGCAGCGTGCACATACGCTAACCTGTGATGATGTGCCTACCTTACTGTGCATGCTTTCAGACAGGATCAGTTCACCGGTTGCGTCTCCGCTGGGCCACAGAAGCACCTCCCTCTGCTGGTCAAACACGTCACCTACACGACAGAAAAGCAGCTGTCTTCAAATGCCGATGTTATTCTCATGTTTGGCTCACATATTACACTATTGGAAGTGAACGCTAACACGGCTCTGTGTCAGTGTAAATAGATCCCGCCCCTCCGTCCCTATAGGGCAGTAATGGCAGAGCCCACCTGTTTATTTTAACCGTGATGTGGGTGTGACGGTGTGTTTGACAGGCACAAGTTACTTATTTTACTGTGTTCAGCTGTATCAGCATTTTACCACAGAAACTTTATTTTATTCAATATTTCAATGTTACAGTTGAAGTATTTTGAGAACATGCATCCATAATATTCATCTTCCTGTTTCCCCATCATCCCTGTTATTAACCTCTGTCTCTCTTCCACAGCATGTCTTTATCCTGTTGCAGCAGATGGCCCCGCCCTCCCTGAGCCTGGTTCTGCTGGAGGTTTCTTCCTGTTAAAAAGGAGTTTTTCCTTCCCACTGTCGCCAAAGTGCTGCTCATAGGGGGTCATATGATTGTTGGGTTTTCTCTGCATCTACTGTACAATATAAAGCACCTTGAGGCGACTGTTGTTGTGATTTGGCGCTGTGTAAATAAAACTGAATTAGAAAACAAACAAAAAAAAGAGTCTTATCATGTAATACTATGTTTTTTTGCTAAACATTTGTTTCAGTTTGATTTTGTCTAAAATGTGATGTGTACATTGCTGGGGATTTTTGTGCACGTGCCATGCATTCACACTCAAACATCAGCTGGCGTTCTGCATAAATCACGTGTTTGATTATTCCTGCCATTTAAACTTTGTACACTTCCTGATCCAAGTGAAAGTGTTGAGCTGTTCCTCTCCATCTCAAACACACTTTCAGATGCTAACCTGCAGCACGGCCAACACTATGTGATTAATAAAGTGTCACATTGTGATATAATGGCATTTACATTCTCTAATGCACAGAACGATGACACAAACGCGTCAGCCTCAGAGGCAGATTTATTTCAAAGGATCTACGTCAACGTTCTCCTGACGGCACTTCGCATGACACGCACAACCGTGGAAACAACAAAGCCCTGTTTAACCACCTGAGGCAAAAAGACAGCGTGGAGTGCAGGCTATGAAGCTGGAGATACTAGCAGCCACTAATGTGCCACCCAAATGTAAATAAAGGACTCCACCGAGCGTCACTCGAGCGACGTGGTTACTCAAGTGTTTTGCCAAGTATTTGATTCAAATGGTGGGAACCAGAGACTTTAAACAGCTGGTTAGAAAGCTTAAAAAGGTTACATCATGGTTGGTTTATGTTGAGCAGTCATTTTATAGAGCAACAAAATCTGACTAACTGATAGCTCATGGAGAAGGGCTGGGATTCAGTTTGCACTTCTTCCACATCGATTTCAAACTGGATCAGGACGGGGGCAGAGATATACATCGTTTACGTGATCAAAACAGCAACCAAGCGAGCAACCCAGGTAGAATCGGAGCGGTCAGCCTCCGTTTCTACCTGAATCACTTTGAAGTCTCTGTGCTGGTTTCCATCTTTGCTCTGTGCTCAGACCTAAACACTAAGACAAAGATCACATGTGTGTCCTCATTAGGACAGAGGTTCGTGTTGGTGTCACTTGGGACCAAAGCTCTGTGTAGCACCAACAGATTACAACACACATCTATGCCAGGCACTGCAGGGGGACACTAGAGTCCTCTGCTGTCATATCCATGTAACGAGGGCTGGCCAAATGACCGTCTGTGTGACCATGTTCTCGTCTCCTCTGCTGTTTGTAGTCTCTTCCCACCTGCACCTCTTTTTCAACTGATTCAGGGCTCTAGAGTGCGACCAAATTTCTCAAACAAAAAATCCTAGGTCACACAGGTGAGACCAGCCAGTCCCCACAACACTGAAAGTCTCCATGCGGTCAACAACAGACACACATTATGCCCATATCATGGTCTAACCAATCAAAGATAGTCTCTGATTGGCCATGGTCCAGATATTCCTGTAGGCCTATGTGTGTGCGTACGTTTGAAAGTGCAGGCGGATACAGGGAGGTGAGCAGCCTCGGCCTGACAGCAGCAGATGTAGCTGTGGGTAATGAGAAAAGATGAAAAGAAGAAAAAGGCCAAATCACAGGAGTTGGCCATCTGAGGGCCATGTGACTGCAATGGAGGACAGTCCATAAGATATCAAGCTGTGCCGACACCGAGATGTTCAGTTTGAAGCCCGTGAGACACTTTGAGGTCCTTTTAGATTTTCTTTTCATTGAATGTCTTGAGATGTTTTGAGGTTAAATTTCAGCTCAGTGAAGCGCTTTAAGCACTTTGTCAGTAACTTGTGTTTCTTGTAGAACTGAGCTCCAAATAAAGAACTTAATCATTTACAAATCAATATTGTCTGTAAGTCAACATGTAAAACTGCGGTGTTAAGTGATGCAGTTGCACCTATCTTCTGTCCTGGTGCAGCTAAGAAAAACCGTTAGGCCTTAGTCAGAGCCCTGTGACGTGTCTGAAATCACAGCGCAGGGTGACAAACATGAACCAAGATCGCGAACGGGAGGCTCATTGTCACAAGGTACAAATAAGCTGAAAACAGCCGATCAGAAAAGAAGATGGGGTTATATGTAAATGCAGATTTGATGTAGGAGGCTTCTACATGTGCTCTGTAATGTACCGGTATAACAGCTGATGGGCGGAGACGTTCATTTCATCGAGTCTCGATGAAGAGGTTTCTGAGTTTGCATGAATGAACCAGAGATGCTCGTGTGTCCACTTTGTGCCCTCTCTGCACACCGGAAAAACGAGCTAGGCACACTGTAGCCCCGGCTCTATCCAGGGCCCAGACTTTTTACAACATAATAAACGTGTGAGTGAAGAAAGCCTGATGTGGTTTCAGACTGGACTCTTCTTACTGCTCGGATTATTCGTGCTGACCGTACCGGCGGGGGTGGAGGGCTCTCGGGGCCTGTCGCTGCCGTTTATCTGCACCCTCGGCCGGCTGCTGTTCAGGGCACTCTCCCGGAGCCTTCTCTCGGCATTTCCCCGGGCCATCTTCAGCTCCAGCAGGTGTAGTTTCCTCTTCAGGGCCTTGTTCTCTCTCTGGCACTGAGACATCTGCAACCTCACCACCGCGTAGTCGTCGTCAACCAGCTTACAGATTTCCGCCACCGCTGCGTTTGCTAGGACCTCCATGATGGAGGCCAGCTGGGTCTGGAAGGCCAGGCGGTTGGACATGGCTGTTAGCCGCTGGCTGCTCGGTCTTTGCTCTTTCACTGCTCGAGTAGGACTAAGAAACTACTGGAGGTCGTTCACAGCATTGCAGCACAGCTAGCAGGTAAACACTAGCACCTCACCGCTAAAGTGCATCTCCTGTTTGACGGCGGCTCACAGCCAGTTTGCCGTAACAGCGCCACCCTCTGTTCCGGAGGATGTAATGCTGCTCGTAGCTCGGTGGCACTAAAGCTCCAACTTGTTCAGATGTGTGTTTGTCACCAGATCACCTGATTTAGCTACG
The DNA here is from genome assembly GCF_057382095.1 of Aulonocara sp. 'chitande type north' Nkhata Bay. Classification (NCBI taxonomy): domain Eukaryota; kingdom Metazoa; phylum Chordata; class Actinopteri; order Cichliformes; family Cichlidae; genus Aulonocara; species Aulonocara sp. 'chitande type north' Nkhata Bay. The sequence goes on from NC_141349.1 coordinate 674,502, forward strand.
ACTCTGAATTTGTCTAATTCTGTAACAGCGGCTAAAATAACAGAGAAACATCAGACTGTGGCTGGATAACAATATCTTTTATAATCTCAGGTATGAGTGTACTGTATGACACAACTTCATTTCATCTGGCTGTGCTGATAGTTTTAAAAACAACTTGTCCAGCCACACATAAAGATACAGCAGCAACCTTCCTGTTAGTAAGTGATCTCTGCCTCCTGAGCTACAGCCACACCTACTGCTAAGCACAACACCTTCTGCTGTCATGTTTTTATCTATTAAATTATAAAAAATAATGATAACTGGGTGTGTATGCAAATGTAATCATTACAATTGTGGAACACTGAGACACGCACAAAGATCTAACTGCTGTCGTCTCGTACATAAAGCAGAATGTCTCCACAGGTAAACGGTGGTTCGGGTCAAGTCAGTGTAGCCACCTCTGAAGTGACAGCTCTGGAACATACAAATGACAAAGTGACAGCACACAGCAGAAATGATGAGCACAGCATGGCGAGGTTCACTGCAAACCTCCTACATATTTAATGACATCAACACTGAAACATGTCATGAAAGAATACTCGAAGGCAAAGTATTTGTTTTAGCTGCTACAGCCGATTACAGTCAGACACCAACACACACTAACACGACTCTGATATATATGTTTCACTTTACATCTTTTTACAGTCCTGTGATGTGTTGAAATGTGGACAATGAATGTCTGACATTAAAAGATTCATCTTCAGGCCTGGACCTGGAAAAAGCTTCTCCAGTCAGGCTCTGCATCCAAAAATAATAATAACAATAATCCAAATGTAATGCCCTCTCTTCACAACAGCTTATTACATTTCCATCAATTCAATATGAATGTGAAGTGCACACACATAAATGTAGTCAGCACAACGAGGAGGTGCGAGCTTGGGCAACAAGATGTGTTTCAACAAAGTGCCAACACGTCAGAGTCACTGCACAGGTCTGAGAAGGCCACTCGTCCACGATACTGTCATGATGACGCTGATACAGAGAGCATGGAATCAAACCGCGACTCCAGTTTTTCCCTTCTAACAAAGGGGAACCTTTAAAGTGCTTCAACGGAAGAGTCTGGAATTTTTTTACAACAACATTACTCAGTTTGTTATAGCTTTTGTAATCGTGCAGCAACATGGACTCCTAGCCGCTGCACAGCTGTGGTATCCTAGCCTTCCTGCAGCAGCCCGCCCCTCGCAGCTCCTCCCATCAAACCAGGACACGCGTCTTCTTCATATCAGCTAAAATAAGATGAAACCCACTGTCCCGCTACAACGTGCCTTCTATGTCCACTTTTCCTTTCGACTGTTCACCTTATCCGGGCCATAAAGACCTCTGATTGGAACTCTGGACTTTGGAAAGCAGAGCCCAGAAAAGGACCGTCAAAGAGATCGAGGCGATTATCCCAAGAGGACTGAGGAAAGCTGCAGCCCATCCACGGGACGAGAGTCAGCGCCGTGAATGCTGCCAGTCCTGACTCTGTGAATCGCACTCGTGGTCAGCGATCAATGTTCATGACAATTTGCATATTAATGTTTATGAAACGGAGCTAGTGGTGCTCGTGTCAGCTGTGCCGTGTGCACGGTGGGAAAGCTGCAGCCTGACCCGGATGGGCCGTGAAACGTTTCTCCCAAACAAAGCGCAGCATCCACACAAACACAGACAACGTTCTGGGATTTCCCTTCTTGGTTCTTGAGACATAACTAAGGTACTGTTACTGTGCCACATGTAGCACACTCTCTGTGTGCAGGATTGACTAATGTTCATTATGTTAATAATACATTCAAACATGAATTTGGCATATTGAGAGTCCCATTAATGACCGATGTTCTGATGTTAGACTAAAGAAAGTGCTCTGTGTTTGCAAACTTTATCAACCAATATTTAATGGATGGAATAAAGTCCACTCTTCTAAATAGAGCGATCACCTTCAACAGATGTGCAGATGCTGTTTGCCATCACTGCTTTATGTACATAGCACCAGGTAACAACAGTTAGGTGGAGAGTCTGCGCAGCAAAAGTCAGACTTTCTGTTGTCATTGCTACTTACAGCTGCTGACAGCATGAAATACAACATGCTGGAATCAGCAGCCGTGTCGCTGCCACTACACTGCACTGTCAGCTTCCAGCTTCATCTAGTCATGAACACCGATGTTTGATAAAAGCATGAGCCAAACTGGTACACAGTCATGCTCCTTGGGCCACAAGATTAAAATAGAGGTTCTGCCCTTTTATTTGCTCTCGACATCGCGGTTTTATTAAGGAGGGGTTTTCGTCACAGCTCACTCGAACGAGTTCTCAGAGTTTATTGTTAGACTCAGAGTTTAGTCTCAGAGTTTAGTCTCAGTTTAGTCTCAGAGTTTAGTCTCAGAGTCTAGTCTCAGAGTTTAGTCTCAGTTTAGTCTCAGAGTCTAGTCTCAGAGTCTAGTCTCAGAGTCTAGTCTCAGAGTTTAGTCTCAGTTTAGTCTCAGAGTTTAGTCTCAGAGTCTAGTCTCAGAGTTTAGTCTCAGTTTAGTCTCAGAGTCTAGTCTCAGAGTCTAGTCTCAGAGTCTAGTCTCAGTTTAGTCTCAGAGTCTAGTCTCAGTTTAGTCTGTTTAGTCTCAGAGTCTAGTCTCAGTTTAGTCTCAGAGTCTAGTCTCAGAGTTTAGTCTCAGTTTAGTCTCAGAGTCTAGTCTCAGAGTCTAGTCTCAGAGTCTAGTCTCAGAGTCTAGTCTCAGAGTCTAGTCTCAGAGTTTAGTCTCAGTTTAGTCTCAGAGTCTAGTCTCAGAGTCTAGTCTCAGAGTCTAGTCTCAGAGTTTAGTCTCAGAGTCTAGTCTCAGTTTAGTCTCAGAGTCTAGTCTCAGAGTTTAGTCTCAGTTTAGTCTCAGAGTCTAGTCTCAGAGTCTAGTCTCAGAGTCTAGTCTCAGTTTAGTCTCAGAGTTTAGTCTCAGAGTCTAGTCTCAGAGTCTAGTCTCAGAGTTTAGTCTCAGAGTCTAGTCTCAGAGTCTAGTCTCAGAGTCTAGTCTCAGAGTCTAGTCTCAGAGTTTAGTCTCAGAGTTTAGTCTCAGAGTCTAGTCTCAGAGTCTAGTCTCAGAGTTTAGTCTCAGAGTCTAGTCTCAGAGTCTAGTCTCAGAGTCTAGTCTCAGAGTTTAGTCTCAGTCTAGTCTCAGAGTTTAGTCTCAGAGTCTAGTCTCAGTTTAGTCTCAGAGTTTAGTCTCAGAGTTTAGTCTCAGTCTAGTCTCAGAGTCTAGTCTCAGAGTTTAGTCTCAGAGTTTAGTCTCAGAGTCTAGTCTCAGTCTAGTCTCAGAGTTTAGTCTCAGAGTTTAGTCTCAGTCTAGTCTCAGAGTTTAGTCTCAGAGTTTAGTCTCAGAGTTTAGTCTCAGTCTAGTCTCAGAGTTTAGTCTCAGTCTAGTCTCAGAGTTTAGTCTCAGAGTTTAGTCTCAGAGTTTAGTCTCAGAGTTTAGTCTCAGTTTAGTCTCAGAGTCTATCACAAACTCACCTGTGTGACCATGTCTCACTGTCAAACCACCAATATGAAGACAGTGTGGGGTAGACCAACCGAAGAACTGATTTAGGACAAACATTTACAAACATTTACTCTGAACGTCATCATGACATCACCTCATCTACGCTCAAGCTACCATCTTTAAATGTTCACCATTCAGAGTCCAGAGTGTATCAGATGTTGCTACAGCATTCATGCTACAGGCCACACTGAGACTGTTGCCGGTGTCTGCGGACGCTACACATCTGGCTGAAGGACTGGCCGCAGCGCGAGCAGCTGTAGGGTTTCTCCTGTGTGTGAACTGTACGGTGCCTCTTCAGATGGCTCGATGAGATGAAACTCTTCCCGCACAGCGTGCATCGATAACGCCTCTCACCGGTGTGGATGAGGAGGTGAACCCGCAGGTTGTTGGGCTGGGCAAAACCCTTCCCACAGTGAGGGCAAGTGTAAGGTCTTTCCCCGGTGTGCACCCGCTGGTGCAACTCCAGGCCGGCCGTGCTGGGGAACACACGTCCGCACACAGCGCACGCCACCGGCTCTTTTGCGGCGGCGGTGCTGCTCCTGTAAGGCCGCCTCTGGCTGCTGGCAGTGCCAGTGGGAGCTGTCGGAGGAGGGGGAGGGGGCGGAGGTGGAGGTGGAGGGGGTGCAGCTACTACGGCGGCGGCAGCAGCAGCCATGTCGAAGGAGGCAGCAAAAGCAGCCATCTCGTGAGCGCCGCCTGTAAAGAGCATAGTCGGGGGGCCGTCGAGACTTTCTCCCCCTCCCTGTGAGGGGAAGGAGGCAGAAGGGTGCCCGCTGTCCGTGTTCCCCAAACCCAGCTGTGCTACTGCATAGGCTGCTCCCAGATGGCTGACACGCTCCTGCATCCAGGCCAGATCCAGGCCCAGGCTGTTGAGGCGGTCGCAGCTCGACTCATCAGAGGCTATAGTGGCCGACAGCTGAGAGGGATGAAGGTCATCTTCTGTGAGCTCATCTGTCTGGACCTCTGGCTTCAGAGCCATATCAGGTAGGCTCCCCGAAGGGTCCCTGCGAGCCGCTTCGGAGGCATGGACCCCCTCAGTGTTGCCTACGGGCTTAGCAGCCTTACGTTTTGCTCGAGGCCTGCAGGTCAGGTCCATCGTGGCATCAGCAGGAGAGGAGGACAGCTGTGATGTGGAGGATGTGAGGCTGCTGACGCTGGTGTCGAGGACAGTGTCAGCAGGGGGGCTTTCCTCGCTGGGCTCCAAAGCTGTAGAAGGACAGACAGTAACACTGAAACCATGTGAGCAGCCAACAAAACACTGATGTAACTGTGTGGGGGCCACACTCACCTGCAGAGAGGCCACACTCCGCCCTTATGTTAACCTCCACCTTCACGTCCAAGTTGCAGTCATCTCTCTCCTCTTTTTCCTGCTTCACCAGTGTCAACATCTTGGCTTCCTCCTGCTGAGAAAAGACAAACGAGTCTCACAGTTTCAGCTACTGCATCAATCATTTCTGTCCCACACAGCAGCCAAGACGCTGCGGACGCTGAAGGAAGACATTCAAGACTTTTTGCATCCAAAATAGAAATAACTGCACGTGTGCACACTGTGAGTGGAACCAGCTTCCAGTTTGGATTCAGGAGACAGACACTATCTCTACTTTCAAGATTAGGCTTCAAACTTTCCTTTTTGCTAAAGCATATAGTTAGGGCTGGACCAGGTGACCCTGAATCCTCCCTTAGTTATGCTGCAATAGACGTAGGCTGCCGGGGATTCCCATGATGCACTGGGTGTTTCTTCTTCACTCACTATGTGTTAACAGACCTCTCTGCACTGAATCCTTAGTTGTTATCCATCTCTGTCTCTCTTCCACAGCATGTCTTTATCCTGTCTTCCTCCACTCACCCCTAACTGGTCTCAGGTGGCGGCTCCACCCTGAGCCTGGTTCTGCTGGAGGTTTCTTCCTGTTAAAAGGGAGTTTTTCCTTCCCACTGTCGCCAAAGTGCTTGCTCATTGTTGTGATTTCTCTGTGTCATTGTAGAGTCGACCTCACAGTATAAAGCACCTTGAGGTGACTGTTGCTGTGATTTGGAGCTGTATAAATAAAGCAGAATTTGAACCCAAACCATGAGCTTTTTCTAATTCAGTTTATGTTGTATTCCTAACTCCAACTGTTCCTTTTTAGGGCCTAAACCAATAGAACCCTTTAAAGATCCTGAACCTAACAAAGTAATGTTTTTAGAGTGAATAACATATGAAACATATGTTAGAGGGTGGACTCAGACACATCTGAGTCTAACCTTAGGATGTGGACCTTTTCTTTGTCACACGGTCACAGATCAACACTGACGAAAATAATGTTGGATTCTTGTATTAACAAAAACAGATTGATCTTGGATTAGAGGTTCACAAAGTGCAGAGAGCTGAGGTTATATAACGTGCTAGCCTAGTGCACGATTCATCTTTACCTTTGAAACTGGATGAAAGGGTTTGCCTTCAGAAAGAGCCAGAGGAGGGGGTGCCAGGGGCTGATGGTCATCAGGTCCTGAAAAATAACACAGGACATTGAACATGTGCTCCCCCACGTGTTTCAGCTGTGTGTCACGCAGCCACATTATCAGACAGACACGCCACGCATCCCCACGTCTGATGTCTGTGATCTGCCGTCATATTTGACGCACGGCGAGCTGTACCGTGTGGCAGCAGAAACTCGGCACACCTGGCAGTGTTTCCACTCTTCTCCAGTTTTGCTGCGCCTGTGTGAGCAGTGGCTTCCTGTTCTTCTGCTGCTGTAGCACATCTGTTCGATGTGCTGTGCACTCAGCCCCGCTCTTCTGCATACCTCGGTTGTAACGAGCTCTGATTTGCTCTAACATCAACTACACCTTTTCACCCGGAGAACTCACTGGATATTCTGCCTTTTGCTGAACTCCACAGGTGGCTGTGCAGGAAGAGCCCAGCAGATCAGCAGGTGCATGTTACACCAATCAGCATTTGAGGACACCTGAATCAGGTTTGCTGGGACAAAACATGCGAGCCATCTTTTACCATGCTCTTCATGGGAGACAGGACGAATTTCTCCGACTAGCACACGGGGCTGGATGCAGCAGTATAATCATTACTGAGCTCACAGCTGGATGGGTGGATGTGCAGGGTGTCCCGCTCCCCTACCTTTGGGCGGCCTAAAATGAGCCGTGTGATGCTCCTCGCGCTGACTCCGTCTCCTCATCCTCCTCTCACAGCTCCGCATCTTCACGTCCATGTCTCGCAGCCTCTGCCGCAGGGCTCGGTTCTCCTTCTCGCTCTTCTCCCGCTCCTGCTCCATCTGAGAGCGCAGCGCCGCGTAACCGTCGTCCACCAGTTTGCAAATTTCGGCTACCGCCGAGTTGGCCAGCATCTCTATGATGGAGGCGATCTGCGCTTGGAAGCCGACGCAGTCCGCCATCGTGGCCCGCGCTGTCGGAGTGCACGGACAGATGCGCGCGGCAGACGCTGCGGTGCACGGGCGTCAGGAGATCCGCGCACTGATGTGTGGCCGAAGACATGCACAGGCTCCCCGTCGGCCTCCTGGGCGCTGTCAGGTGGGAGTCGCCTGCTGATGACGTCAGTTTGTTGTTTAGTATCATGTCGCAGGCTGCCGCCCCACATGTGACAGCATCAGGTCACAAAAATAACCACCTGTGTGTGTGTGTGTGTGTGTGTGTGTGTGTGTTAAAGACACAGACCTTAATCATCAGGCGTTCTGAGGTCTAAATCCTGACAGGAAGTGTTACCATGGCACTCCTGTGCAAGATGCAGGTGCGTGTGTGCTGTGGAGGGGCTGTGATGGCTCATCACACACACGCGGGTCACCTCTGCAGCGTCTCATGCTGCTACACAAGTCTGCCATCTGTAATCCAGTTTGAGATCCTTCCCAGACGCCTTAACGCCCACTCACCTCATGGGCCATCTAACCTCAGGAAATCACATGATAGGGCGGTGCCAGGTTTCACAGTGGGTTCACCTGAAACCTTGGCTGTATCCCAATTCAGGGTCTGCAGCCTTAAAGCTGCATTTTAAGGCCGATTATATGGGCTCAAAATGTGGTCATAACAAGGGCGTAGATTGTCATGGGCGGAAGGGACACGTCCCCACCAATAATTTGATCTCTTCGAGTAAAGAAAAACAAACCCGATTTAAAAAAAAAACGATCTGTCAGCGTCTCATTCACCCAGCGGTGCAGAAAGAGTTAAATCACCTCTACTGGAGTCCTACGTCATGTGACAAATATGGCCAATGTGATTGGCTGAGCCTTTCAGGGAGCTCTGTTCAGTTTCAGCAGCGGCAAACCTGCGCTGCGAGGAGGAGGAGAGGAGGACGGCAGCAAAGAGGAAGAACCTGGATATAAGAAAGTGTTTTTCAAAGAAACCTGTGAGTCACTTAAAGCCAAGTTCACTCATAAAATGTGTCACAATAACGTTACAGGCTATGCCAGGCTTTGGCCCACATCAGTCTAAAACTGTACGTAACCATGAATAACGTGTTGCCATGTCCACCAGGAGAGACCGGACAGTATAGATGTAAAACCAATATGCCAGCAGTTTATCTCAGTTAGTGAGAGGAGCAGGCCTGTGTTTGGCTGCTTCACATAGTGGACATTGAGTTGTTGTGTGGGGCATGTAGTCCATGTCTGTTGCTGTAACAGTAGCTCATGTTTAGAATAAAAGATCGCAGCTCACTGAGTTAATCGGGGCAATAGTGCCTCAAACGTTGCATCATTTTGCTGAGAGATCTGTTACTTTGTGGTCATCTTAGACGAGTAGTTTTATGGACAAAAACCAGCAGGTCACTCAGTGTTCCCTTAGTGCTAATGTATCAGAGATGTTGGTGTACTATAACTGAAGTAATGTTGTTAAGTCCTTAAAGTCATATTCTTTTATTGTCATGACTGTATTTGAAGCTATTTTTATTTTTGTATGATACCTGATTTATATGGAATATGGCTGAAGTAAACTAAAGCCTGAAATACTCAGTCATTTGTTTAATAGTACTTTAACATTATATAATTCACATATAAAACTATGAATTGTAATTTTAAATGGTTTAAAAGCACGTAGAATAGCATATGTAGGCAAGTATATTTCTCCTTTTTTGTTAATCAAGAAGGAAAAACAAAAAACAAAAACAGGGCAGGGTTCGGTGGTTGAATCATCCGTCCCCACCAATGCCCAAACCAAATCTACGCTCTTGGGTCATAAATATTTTGTACATGTAAATCAGGATTTGTATGTGTAAAAAGAATCTGTGTGTGGACTTAGCCAAAAAACCCTGCAAGTTACAAGTACGAATTTTAACCCTATTTTTCTTCCTTTCATCTGATTGGTCAATGTCATGTCAATCACAAATGTAACAATCCAATCAGAGAACAGATGGGTTTGGCTGTCGAGGGGCGCTTTTTTTGAACTGCAGGTCTTTGAAAGGAATAAATGCCCCTTTACATGCCAACCCAGCGTTTTCCTTCATCACCACCAATGACTGTAATAAAGATGGATGACGTGACAGCGTCCCAAAAATGAAGCCAAAACGTCTCTATCGCCCCCTGGTGTCTGTCTGCAGTATAGGTCATAAACCCCGCCTCCTCTATGTTAGCGGATGGGACTGTGGTCAGACTAAAATAAATTAATTCTCCTAAGAAAAATTTTTTCCAAAGATTCTTTCTTTTGTTATCAATAGTTCTCATCACGCTGATTGATGTCCAATGAGTCTCCTCTCCCATAAGTTTGATTCTAATTCCTACCGCGGTGATGTTAAATTGGGGTGAAACGTTATCATAGCAGCTTTGACTGGCAGCTGCAGAAGTGGAGGTGGAGCGGCCGAAGAGTAAACTGTTAAAAGTAAGTACTGAATATTATGTCACTTATTTATGTGCAAATGTTTAATAATGAGGAACATTAAAACATTCCTGTTGGCCACATGTCGGCAAAGTTATGTGACATTAGCAATGTTTGTACTTTCAGCGTTAACTTGGTTTTAAAGCCTTTAAAATATAATACAATAGTCGACCTTAATCTTACAGAGAATGTGATGATTTTGTGGATAATTAAAGTCAGTCATATATCCACAAACACAACCAGCTGAAAGTCAGTGATGCTGCTCGGTTTGCAGTCCTGAACATCACGGCACAAGCAGGATTCACTGCACTGTTAATGTGAGCTGTGTTATATTGCTGCCTCTGTTCGGTGGTGTCGAGCCAAACGCACTTTAACGTGTGTTTGAACGAGCTGACGGTTCACTCGTTAAGCTGAAAGAAAGATGCTTTAATCACAGCAGTCACACATGTGTCCACTGCACCATCTGGAACTCTTCTTGTTTACACTCGTAATAACACAAACACTAAATCCTCCTGTTTGTAGCAGTGTGTACACCTGAGACTGTCACCTGTCTGTCTGTCCTGCTCTCTCTCTCTGTTTCTTTCTCTCTGATTGTGGAATAAAAGTATGAACATGTGTTTATAAATTCAAATTCAAATTTTATTTGTCACGTACACAGTCATACACAGTACGATATGTAGTGAAATGCTTGGACAACTGCTCGTGACCTAAAGAGAACAAAAAAGGAAAAGGCTATGAATAAGATAGGAAATAAATATGAAAAATTAAAAAGGGTAAATTTAACTGGGAAGGAATAAAATATAAATTAAGGTTAAAAATGAAATAACTGTACAACACAAATTAGAATGAAGGGTAAATTTAACTGGGAAGAATAAGATAAAATATATAAATTAAAGTTGAAAATAAAATAACTGTACAACAAAATACACAATATAGAACTATATAAGAATGTATGAAGAAATATAAATATAAATAAATATATACACAATAACAGCAGCTGTACAAGTATTAACCGGAAATGAAGAATATAGTGACCAGTGTTGTGCAAAACCAAAGTCCAGAAAGTCCAGTGTGTGTGTAAGAACCATATGTGTGGGTCAGGACTGTGTGGTGGTGTGATTGAGAGACCGTATCCCCTGCAGGAAGAAGCTCCTCCTCAGTCTCTCTGTGTTGGTCTTCAGGGAGCGGAATCGCTTTCCTGACCTCAACAGAGAGAACAGTCTGTTGTTGGGATGGCTGAGGTCCTTCACCATCTTCCTGGCCTTGGTCCAGCACCGCCTGCTGTAGATTGAGTGCAGGTCAGGGAGCTCGGAGCGGATGGTGCGCTCAGCTGACCGCACAACCCTCTGTAGAGCTCGTCTGTCCTGCATGGTGCTGTTCCCGAACCAGGTTAAGATGTTTCCCGTCAGGATGCTCTCGATGGTGCAGGAGTAAAAGTTCCTGAGCACCTTGGAGGGCAGTTGGAAGTCTCTCAAGCGTCTGAGGTGGTAGAGACGCTGTCGGGCCTTTTTCACCACGGTGTTGATGTGACAGGACCATGACAGGTCCTGCGTGATGTGAACTCCGAGGTATTTGAAGCTGTCCACTCTCTCCACTGGGCACTCGTTGATGACGGGGGTCTGGTAGTTCCTCTCCTGCTTAGTGCTGAAGTCCACTATCAGCTCCTTTGTCTTACTGACGTTTAGAAGGAGGTTGTTCCTCTGGCACCAGTTCTCCAGATTCCTAATCTCCTTCAGGTAGGCAATGATGAAGAACAATGATGGACTCCTTGAAGCAAGTTACACTTGTGTTTGAATCCTGCAGCTTATCACACATTTGATTTCCATGTGTGACGACTGCAAGTGTCCAGAGTGAGGACAGACTGAGGGACCCACTGCTGCACATCATCTGTGAGGCTTTGCAGCCCTGATGATCCACCAGGACAAACTCAGCAGTGTGTGAGGAAGAGGAGGAGGAAGAGCCAGCAGCAGCTGACAGATGGAGAGAATAGACAGACTGTTCCCTGTTTGTGAAGGACTGCTAGTATAGAGCGTTATTACATTTATTGCTAATGCAGTCATATGGCACACTGACTTTTGAGGAAAGTTTAGATGCACTCATCATCAGAAAGGTTGCCGACCCCTGCTCTGGGGTGAACTGCAGCTCCATGACCTGGAAGACTTGCTGTAATCGATGAAACCATGAATTCTGCTCTCTACCAGAAAGTCCTGAGGTAGAAAGTCTGACCATCATTCACAGAGTCACCTTTGAACGTGTCAGGAAAACTAAATGAAGGCTGTTTTCTGTCACAGTGGCCGGGTCACCCCGGAGTGTATTAGGAACACCTGGTGATGACGATCTGAAGGCTACACCCTGTCAGTAAATAGCCCATTGGTGTTGAGTCACATACTGGTTCACACACAGTCCACACACTACATCGGTGAAAGACTGGTGCAAAGACAGCTGCACTGCAAAAGAAGCATTATCGCTCCGAACACACCAAGCGAGAGCCAGACCCCTGCTCCTGACTGCTGCTCGGACTCGATAAGTTGTCCATCTGCTGCATCTGCGACCACGATGGCCATGTTAGCTGGACCTGGGAGTCCACTGTTTCTATGGCAACAGGAGAGGCGTTGAACCCCACACCTCCGGCTGATGATGTCAGCACTCAGCTCTGCTGAGAGGCGCTCCCTCGTCTCCACCTCCTACCCACGACCCACCACGTCTGTCAGCCCCACGTGGCAGCAAGCCGACTGCACCGCCGTCAAGCTTCGCAGCAGAGCTCCACTCTGAGCCATCTTGGAACCTGGTGGAAAACCAGAGGCTGGCTTTGAACTGATTTGGTTGACTGATGCAATTTTGAGTTTAGAACAGGATGCTGCTCCGTAAGGCAAGGCAAGTTTATTTGTATAGCACAATTCAACAACAAGGTGATTCAAAGTGCTTTACAGAGACATTAGAAACAAGAACAAATAAAAAGCATGATTTAAAATTGATTAAAACAAGCAAACAAACTAACTAACTAATTAACAAACAAACAAACAAACAACAGTATATAAAATCAAAACAGATAAAATCAGAACAGTAGATAAAATCAGTAGTTAAATGTAAGTTTTGAAATTTAAGCTTAAAGTGTGGATTTGGTGCTTTATTCAAATGCAGCTGAGAACAGGTGAGTCTTCAACCTGGATTTAAATAAACTGAGTGTTTCAGCTGATCTGAGGCTTTCTGGGAGTTTGTTCCAGATATAAGGAGCATAAAAGCTGAATGCAGCTTCTCCGTGTCTGGTTCTGACTCTGGGAACTGATAAAAGACCGGATCCAGATGACCTGAGGGATCTGGAAGGTTCATACTGGGTCAGGAGGTCACTGATGTATTTTGGTCCTAAACCATTCAGAGCTTTATAGGCCAGCATCAGAACTTTAAAGTCTATCCTCTGACGGACAGGCAGCCAGTGTAAGGACCTCAGAGCTGGACTGATGTGGTCCACTTTTTTGGTCTTAGTGAGGACTCGAGCAGCAGAGTTCTGAATGAGCTGTAGTTGTCTGACTGATTTTTTAGGTAGACCTGTAAAGATGCTGTTACAGTAATCAAGCCTACTAAAGATGAATGCATGGACTAGTTTTTCCAGGTCCTGTTGAGACATCAGATCTTTTATCCTTGATATATTCTTGAGGTGATAGTAAGCTGACTTTGTTATTGTCTTAATGTGTTTTTCTAAGTTTAGGTCTGCATCAATCACTACACCCAAATTTCTCGCCTGGTTTGTGGTTTTTAGATGTATAGATTGAAGTTCTCTGGTGACCTGTAATCGTTTTTCTTTGGTGCCAAAGACTATTACCTCAGTTTTGTTTTTGTTTAGCTGGAGAAAATTGTGGCACAACCAGTCATTAATTTCCTCAATGCATTTACCAAGAGCCTGTACAGGGCCTCGGTCTCCTGGTGACATTGTGTCCTGATGTCCTCCTGCCAATCCAGCTGCCCCTGGGAGGGACTGTTTCCCTGGAGTGGAGCCTGAGGAGCCCACAGCAAAGAAACAGGATTAGAAACGGCATTTTTCAGGTTAATACCTGACAAGTTTCTCCTTTTCACCTTCAGTGAGACGCCAAAGTGTTAATGCACCGCTCCGGTGCCGACAGCGAGCGTGAGCTCGGCCGAGGACCACTGAGTCCAGAGCGTACGACACAGGAAACGACAAAATACAAGTGTTTGAAAATACAATTTATTAGCGAATTTACATGTCACTATATTCACGAGTACAAAGCAGTGACAATGTTTCTCTCTTCTTTGTTGAACTCATAGCTCAGATTTCATGAATTCATTTCAAAGGTGAAGCGAAGTTTGTACGTTAACAGGGAAATGTTCGTGATGATGTCATGACTTTGGCTCATATCCCAAATGAAAGAAATGAAGGAAACCAAACGAAGGCTTCTTTGCAGCCATCAACTCACACAGCCCGTTACACACAGGGGGCGTGTCAGGAGCTCCCGTTAACCTGGTGTGGACTAATAATCTGATATTAAAGTCAACGCTGCAGATTAATGGGGACAAAGCTCACCAGGACAGCCATGAGGTGTGATGATAGATTTAAAGGTGGGGGAGGTTTATATATGAAGTCTCGACAAGTTCACAGAAACTTTCATCAGTCAAAAGAAGAAAGCAGCTGGGTTAGCAAGTTAGCCTCTGCTGCTAAAGACAGCAGCTGTGCCTTTGTACACTTAATGTGTCTGGATTCAGTCAGTCTGATGTCCATACAGGTGCTCAGCTCAGCAGCAGCTATGATGGTTCTTGGTTGATTGCTGGATCTGAAACTGACCTGCTTATCAGACGTGGCCGTGTTTTTATGAGCACAGAAACCTTTTTAGTTCTTTCATCAGTGTAGAGGCACCAGGATGATGAGCGCAGCCACTGCCAGCATCCTGTGTCTGAGTGTCAGCATGATGCAGACAGCCAACACCACAGGCAGCATGTTAACGCTAAGCTAAGAGCCCAGAGTGATGCTACAGCAGAGTGTGTGCTGACCCCAGACCAGCAGCCAGAGCCTTCATCAGGTAACAACGTGACGAGCAGTCAGCCTCCGTTTCTACCTGAGACGATCAAGTGCTCAGACCTAAACACTAAGACAAACATCACATGTGTCGTCACTGGGCTTTGTGTTGGTGTGTGGGACACTGAAACACCTCCAGCATGACAAACATTTGACCAGACAGCGTGCAATGAATCTGCATGATGTGACGTCTCTGATGTGCTGCTCAGAGACGGTGCAGCCTCTCACAGCAGAGCAGCGAGAACATACAGGAGGTCTCAGTGATGGAGTTAATCACTCAGTCTGTGCCCGTCCCCAGCTGACGCTCATGTTGCTTTGGTGCTTTTTGCAGAACATTTGTGTTAAACTGATTAGACTTCATGTAAATACACACACACAGGAAGCAGGTTACAAAAGACAGAGGTGCAGCAAACTAACGGCAACAAGTGCACCACACACCAACAGTTGTGACATCATTTCTGATGTACGGGCCGTCTGCAAGGAGCTCATAAAGGACTAGAGGTGATGATGATGATGATGATGATGATGATGATGATGATGTGTCTGCCATGTGCCAGCTGATTCATGCTGCTCACAGTTCAGGAGTTACAAGCTCATTCACAGTGTTCATGGTCTGATTGGATACTTCCATGGAAACGCCTGTGTGTGTGTGTGTGTGTGTGTCTCTCTGTCTGTCTGTGTGTGTGTGTGTCTGTGTGTGTCTGTCTGTGTGTGTGTGTCTGTCTGTGTGTCTGTCTGTGTGTGTGTGTGTCTGTGTGTCTGTGTGTGTGTGTGTCTGTCTGTGTGTGTCTGTGTGTGTGTGTGTCTGTCTGTGTGTGTCTGTGTTTGTGTGTCTGTCTGTCTGTCTGTCTGTGTTTGTGTGTCTGTCTGTCTGTCTGTGTGTGTGTGTGTGTGTGTGTGTCTGTCTGTGTGTCTGTGTGTGTGTGTCTGTCTGTGTGTGTCTGTCTGTGTGTGTGTGTGTGTGTGTCTGTCTGTGTGTGCGCTGCTGTTCCATACTCATCCTTACACACTCACATACTGCATCCTGTCCCTCATCAACAACAGTGTGTGTCCTTTGTGTGCTGCAGAGGACTGTGTGGGTGACGTGACAGCAGCTCATGTGATAATATTCATCCAGTCCTGTTTCATGAAGTTAAGGCTGAGGAAGGTTAGTAGTGTATAAGCCTGCCTCTGGAGGAGAAGCTGTGGTGCAGCGGGCTGTGGAGAGTTCGTCTTTGGGTTCAGTGCTGGATCTTCTGATGCCTCTTGAGGTTGCTGGGGTGGGAGAAGCGCCGGTTGCAGACGGAGCAGCTGAAAGGTCTCTCCCCGGTGTGCACGTTGTGGTGGATATCCAGCTGGCTCTGGCATACGAAGCTTTTGCCACACAGCAGGCAGGTGTAGGGTTTCTCCCTGGTGTGCCTGGCCATGTGCTTCTGCAGGTCCGACTCCATGAAGAAGCGTTTGGTGCAGATGGTGCAGCCGTACGGACGCTCCATTGTGACGGCCTGGTAGAAGGACAGAGGGAGGGCTTTGTGTTGGACCGCAGGGTGGTGTAAAGTCAGGAGGTGCGTGTCACTGGAGGAGTTGATGCTGGAGGTTCCTGGAGGGTCATTGTGAGGAAGCACAGACCCATCTCCGGCTGAGCACAGACCCGAGGACCGAGTCGCGTCCTTGTGTCCGTCTCGTCCTCTGGTTGTCTGGACTGCATCTGACGAGTCACCCCCCTCCCCTGCGGTCTCCTTGTCCGATGCCCCTCCCCTATCAATGACGATCACTTCTGGCAGCGGGCACTTGGAGGGCTCCAACGCCGCCTGGTTATCTTTGCTGTTGTCCTCACAGGAAGCTGTACCCAGCCCGGTGTCAGCACCTTTACTCGAAGGCCGACGGTCCCCTGCTCCGGTCTGCTGCGGCTGGGAACTGTGAAAAGTGTCGCCGCCCTCAATCTCAGCCGTCCCACCGTCAACAAAGCCGACGACGCTGGATCCACTGACCTCTTTTCCTCTTGGGTGTCTGGATGTCTGGCCGTCGCTGACGCCGAGTGACGTAGCAGTGGTGGAGGCAGCATCTCGTCTCGGCAGCTTGTGGTCAACAGACCCAGCGTCCACTGCTCCCTCCACCTTGACGATCAGCAGCTCGCCCTCCCCCTCAGGCTCTGCTGACTGAGAGGACACACCCACTTTGAGAACAACACTGTTCTTCACATCATCAAACTATTTCAAATGTAATCATTACAACACACGTCCAAATAAATAGTTACATAGTAACGTGTTACATAACTGTTTCCATGCAGAGCAAAGCTGCAGCCTGTCTGCATGAATCCAGCTGATACTTCCACGTACCCACCGTGATGTTTTGGTTTCTGGTTTTAAAGGCCCATTTTCACAGGCAGACAGGTAACTAGACTGTGCACATTTTAAATATTAGGACTGTTTGTATTAGTTTGCAGTGAATGACGACAGTCTGAAGCCCACAGGCATCAACAAATACTGCGTTTCCTCCCTGAGACGTTGTGCTGCTTCTCTACTGTGCCGTCATCCTCCAGATAATTATGGACCCAACATTAGATTTCTTATTCACGCTCAACAACGACAAGAACACTTTTCACTTTAAATGAGGGACGCACCACATGACAGCAGCAGCTAGCTGGAGGGCTATCGTATCACGGAGGACGCTAACAGCAAAGCTGTGGACAGCAACTGAGGGTAGCTGCAAACACAAACCCTCACATATTTTGCCAGTGAAGAAATTTGGCTTGGAAAACAGAGACAAGTGAGCATTTACAGGCTTTTGCTAAATGCAGACACATTAGCTCCTGTTGCTGTAGGTGTTCTTGCTACCACCTCTGAATGAAAACGCACCGGAAGAAAGACAAAGCCAATAATGTTTGTCACTGTTGTCTGTGGACATTACGACGTCAGACATGCTAAGAAACATCACATCGTGAGGGGAAAGTGTTCACAGGCAGTGGGACAGAAGTGTGAGTACACTCTGTTAGAGAGTGCATTGAAGCACACACACCATGAAAGAACTAAAGCACATGTGACTGTGGTCACAGACACTCACACTCTATTATAGAAATGTCTACATCTGTTCTATTGTGTTCCCTGCAAGCCCAGGGAGTCCTCATAGCTCCTCCCACGACTGGAAAAACAGAGAGCGATGGAAGGAGGAGGGTGGGGGGAAGTTAGTGAATCAGGAAGTGTAGAGGAATAATAAGCAGGAAGTGAGGTCAGCTACAAGAGGATGAAGAGTGGAAATACACTTGGTCCAGATGACCTTTGCAGGTATGAAGGTGTCTGTGAGAGGCTGTTGAAGCATGGAGAAGAACTGTACTGGTACAGATCTGCCAGAACGAGGCTGATGTTCAGAGCTGCAGTAACTACAGAGGGACGATGAGCCACAGCAGGCAGACGTGGGACAGAGCTGTTGAAGCAAGGTTACAGAGATCAGTGAGCAGAAGATGTTTGCTTTGAGGGTGATGATGGAGAAGAACAGAGAAGGTCAGCTTCACTGTGTCTTTGAGGATGAGAGAAAGCAGATGACAGGCTGCTGAGAGAGGAACTGTGGTGCTGCATGGAGGTCAGCAGTGTCAGAGCAGTGTGTGAGGTGGTGCAGGACACGTACGAGGAGACGGTGGTGAGGTGTGTGGGTTACATCAGGCATCTGCTCTGAGCCTGTCCGTGTTACACCTTCATGGATCGTATGTTTTAAACGGGGGTAGAGTAACAAAGGGAGGTCTGCCGGGGCCACTGTGGTCACTCGCAGTCACAGATCCAGCCATGACCATTTAAAAACAACTTAAAACTATAAAAACTTTGTGTGACAGTCTGTAAGTGTGAACAGTTTGGACTGGTGTGTAAACGGACGTGTGTGGGTGAGGATTTACCTCGGCTTTGGTGGTGGTCACAACCTCCTGATCAGCATCCTGGTCCAGACTGACGAGCTGGATCTTCTGCACAGACTGATGAGCTCCTGGCCCTCGGTTCAGAAACCTGGTCCTGCCCTGCAGAGAGGGGCCTGATGGGATACCAGAAGAATGATTAGAGGCTCGTGAGTCTGATCATTCAAAATAAAGACTCATATAAACAATCAGGTGTTTAATGTCGTGCCAAACACATGTGCACGTTATGTATTAAAAAGCTGCATGTCCACAGAGTCAGAGGCTCGCCGCTCCGAGTCAGCCCTCCTTACACCGACGGCTGACGCAGTAGATCATCGTAACAGCTAAGCTGGATTTGAGTGTTTGGACAAACAGACTTCATCACAGGTGAACAGGTACAAATCACCACCTACTGACCAATCAGATCTCCAGAAAACAGCCACTAGTGATGGGACGTTCTGTATCGAGGCTTCGGAGCTTGTGTCGAGTAATGGAGGGGGCGTTTCCGCGAAGCGCGTATCGAGGCTTGCTTCATTTATGGGAGGAGCTGAAAATGATGACGTCCGAAGCCTCGCTGCCCGGCTGTACCACGTGACTGGTTCATGAAGTGGTTCGAACTTTGCCGCGAGATATGACAGCGATATAAACCCCTCAGACTACATTCAAAATGTGGGTGTTTGATGGAGAGTTGCGGTTAGAGAGAGTTTGGAGACAGTTTGGAGGTTTATGAGAGTGAGGAGAGAAAGTCAGGAGAGAATGGAGCCAGCTAAGAAGAGGAGGATGTCCTCCCCTGTGTGGGAACATTTTGATCTTATTCCTCCCAACAAGGTATGTAAATTTCTACAGAAGATGTATTTCCATGATACTGATGGTGCAATACAATTTATGTTGAGCTGTCTGTACTTTTGTACAAGGTGAAGTGTTTGCTCTGTGCCAGGGAGCTGGGATATAACAACAACACCTCATCCATGCTTAGGCACTACAGAGCTTTGCATGAGAATAAGGGGAACACCGATTGTAGAGCAAGACCAGGTGAGCCATCAAATGCAATGATAATATAGCATGCTGTAATGTTACTAAATGATATAACAATATTATACAACTGTTATAAGTTACGTGTGTGATATTTATATTTGTGCTTTGTCTTTATTGTCTTTCCTCAGGAGAACAATCTCAAATAGATGAAGACCTGGTTACCATGGTGATTGAGGACTCCCAGCCATTTAGCATTGTGGAGGACAAAGGATTTAAAAGATTTGTTAAATCATTAAATCCTAGCTATGTTCTCCCCACTAAAGGTTATAAAAGCAGTGAACATTTAGTTTTTACAGAATAAAATGTGAACAGGCAGGACTGAGGCTCAAAGCCTCAGTGTGTAGCTGTCCATACCTCAACGTTACAAAAGCACAACCACTGTCCACACCCCAACCACACCTCACCTCACAGTAAATGATCATTTCCATTTCAAGCATTTCCAAATGATCATTTTCCATACTGCCACTATAAATATACAGAGTATACTGCATCACTACAATATACATGTTTTACACACTCCTTTTGTTGTTGACATTTACAGGCTGTGTGCAAAATGCCACACTCTTCAAATTCATGCCAGCTATTATTTTTACGTCCAGTAGGTGTCCTGCTAGAGCAAATGAAGCTTCATGAAGCTTCTCGTTGGGGTGAACCAATTGGATGAAAAGCTTCAGTGCTTCATGGGGCTTCATCTGCCCATCACTAACAGCCACTCCTGGGAGATCCCTGAGACGTGTGTGCCGACAGTCTAACGCAGGGGTCCCCAATCCCAGTCCCTGAGGGCCGGTGTCCTGCAGGTTTTTAGATGTGTCCTTGATCCATCACAGCTGATTTAAATGTATAAATGACCTGCTCAACATGTCTTGACTTTCTTCAGAGGCCTGGTAATGAGCCAATCATGTGATTCAGGTGTGTTGACCCAGGGTGAGATGTAAAACCTGCAGGACACCGGCCCTCGAGGCCTGGGATTGGGGACCCTGCTCTAACGTCTGATATCAATTCTTAAAGGAAACTTTGTTTTCTCTTGGCTGCAAACTATTTTACAGCACGTAGTTGTAACCTGTGTGTTGTGTTTATCACTGACAGTCAAACCATCAACCAGCACTGAGGCTACAGTAGCTCCGCCCCACTCTACTGAGTGCTTTAACTGGACCAACCAATCAGCTGCTAGTACAATAACCAGTGTGACTGGTCACATGTTGTCCACACCGTGGATGAGGGAAGCCAGGGTCGTGGGTTTGTTGGGCCCTGCTTTGTTACTGCGCAGCCGCCAGTACGTTCTCCTCCAGTGGCAACCAACGAATCAGAGACAGGAGTGAAATCGCTGACTCAGGCACCGAGGTCAGAGGTCAGAGGTGTGTTTACTATGGACTACACGATAATCAGCCCACAGAAACAGTGGAACTGCAAACATATCCCTCGGGTGTGAGTACGCCTGGATATAATAAGCCCGTGGCGTTGACACTCGAGTCCACCAAGCTACAGAGGAGGACGCTCCAAACACAGGACAGGCCCGCGGCCGTGGTCAAACACGAAAATCACCGAGTGCCCAGTGGACTGTGTCACGCTGAGTCACGGCACACTGCCCTCCCACCGCGTCCTGATCGTGTCTGCCAGCCTGTCCTATGACGGTAATGCTTCACCACCCGGTGCCGGTGCTACATACCCGCCTGCGAGTCCCTGCTCTGCCGGCTGAAGAGGCGAACCCCGGGAAAGCGGCTGCTGATGGAGCCCTCTGCCCCCCTCACCCTCTCCGCTCGGTACCGGGCGATCTGCAGCTCCAGCAGCTTGATTTTCCTCCTCAGGAACTCGTTCTCCTTCTGGCTCCGGGACATCTCCAGGTGAACCACCGCGTATCCATCGTCCACAACTTTACAGATTTCCGCCACGGCCGCGTTAGCCAGCACCTCCATGATGGAGGCGATCTGAGAGTGGAAGTCCACGGCGGCAGACATCTTCAGACCTTCGGCCCTCTCACAGAAGGCGGAGCCTGTGCGTTGTTACTGCTGCTATCTGACATGCATAACCCGGGACCACCACCTGCACCTCGGCTCACAGGACGGACGCTCTTCGGAAGCTTTAACGTCGACGGAGCTTTTCCAGAAGGAACCCCGGCGATCAGCACACAGCGCCCCCTGCGGTCAGGGGCGGTACTGCCTGTGAGCGCTCACCACAGCCAGAGCTGAGAGGACTCCCCGCGCTGCTGCACGAGAGCACACAGCCAGCCCACGCTGCAGTCACGGGCTGCTTTCATGATTTGTGTGTAACAGTGAACAGCTGTAAAGGGACAGAATGAAAAGATGAAATCCTTGGTTATGACATCAAACTACAGAAACCTGTGAAAATGAGGAGAAGCACAGAGCTGTGGGTGGACAGTCGCCCAGACAGCAGCACTGCCGTGGGGTGTATCTTCCATTACTGCTTCTTTTCTACACCGGCACACAGTCACACAGACATGGACCAGTGGTACAGTTCTGTCCACATCTGTACTGCCTCACACACAGCGTTTATTGTCCCAGTTTCATGTCAGATTAGGGAAAAGGATCAGCAATGGGCTCTTTGAGCTCTGCAGCCGGACGACGATACAAGACCACGGGTCAGTTTGCAGCTCAGACATCAGAGCGCAAACTCTAACGAAAGGAGCAAGAAAGGAAAGGACAATGGTTTCAGAAAATCCAGCAAACACAGAGAAATGAGACGCAGGGGAGGGAGCAGCACAGTTTTCATTCAGGGCCCTGTGACCACTGTGCGAAGGACAGGCGTCACTGAAGTGACCCAAAACCACAAGAAGACAAAGAGGCAGCCAGATCCAGAGATGGGCAGTAACGCGTTACTGTAATCTCATTACTTTTTTCAAGTAACTTGGCCAACACTGGCCAGATCTCAGTGAGCTGCTGCAAACGGAGCTCTGCAGCCATGGACGCTTGTCAGCAGCTGAGATTTAGTGTTGCTGGTTTTGAACATGCTGGATCATCCCCATACCAGCTGATGGCGCTAATGCGCCGTTTTGCTGTTTACCAACCTCCAATGAAACTTTAAAAACCCAAGAAGTGCAGCCCCCCCACCCTCCCCGCCAGGAGACACTACGGGAGTTTAAAGTAACGCCTAAATCTCGCGATGTTTGCCTCCAGTTGCTCTTTGGGGGGGATTACAGGCGAGTTGCACAAGGTCAGTCGAGCCGGTGTAGAGGCGAGCAGGTCGGCGTGTCCAGGCTTTGCGTTGTCCGCTAAATCATCTCCAATGGCCAGAGGAAGCCGCAGCCGTCCCTCGGCTCCAGCCAGGTGAGACTGTCACAGTACCTGTGTGTTAATATCTCAGCGCTGCTGCTGCATTCGTGCAAACGCAGCGCTGATCCCGCCGTACACGTGACTTTCACGGTGACGTGCGCCTGAAACACTGCTGACATTTTTCTGCGTCACAAAAGGTGAGTGAAGCAGCTTCAGCTAACAGCTCTGAGCTTGGACAATTATACAAATATTAAAAACATAATTTGATCATCTCTGAACTAAAATGTGTTTAATGCTAGCCTGAATTCAGCTGTTGAAATAAGAACAGCACAGTTTTCACCTGTCATATCTGATGTAATATTCAGTTCAACATGTACTGACACCTCTCCAAATGAAATAAAATGATCCAGTTATGAAGCTGAACTTTAGTCAGGAGCAAAGAAACCAAACACTAACATGACTTCTGGACTGAATGCATTCTGGGATGTTTGGCTGCACTGAGTCCACGCAGGCAACCGCCATCAATGCATCCTGGATAGGACGGGAGGAGCCGGAGCACATCTGGGAATTTGAATTGCAACAGAACTTGATCTGCGACGGATGACGTATCACAAATCCACACAGCATGCTAACCAACTCCACACCTGCTAACTCTGATGTGAAGCCTACCCTCAGAAACTAACAGCAGCACAGAGAGCGTTCAGCAGCTGGAAGCTCTTGTCCTGCTAGCAGCAGTGTTGCATGACTGTTTTTCTCCTGTCTGTAGCCCAGCTCCATCCCACGTTCCAGCTCCTGTTCATGCACCTCCGGCCTCGCTGGCCCCAGCTCCTGCTCAGTCCCAGGGTCCAGGACTCATGGCCCAGATGGCTACCACAGCTGCAGGAGTAGCTGTTGGCTCAGCTGTGGGCCACGTGGTTGGCAGCGCCCTCACGGGAGCATTCGGTGGGGGCAGCAGCAGCAGTCCAGAACCAGCCAAAGCTACATACCAGGTAAGAGGTGGTTGGAAATGCCGCCCAGACAACGCCCAGCATGCCTCAGCTCTAATGTTGCAGCTGCTGTGGTTTGAAATGCCACGAGTGTGACATTTCTTTATGCTCTCATTCAGGAGCCCCCCCGGTCTGCTCCAGCCCAGCCAGGCCCCTGTCACTTTGAAGTCAAACAGTTTCTGGATTGTGCCACCAACCATACAGACCTCACTCTCTGTGAGGGCTTCAACGAGGCGCTCAAACAGTGCAAGTTCTCCCATGGTAAGTCTGGTAAAGGAGGCGTGGAGCCTCATACTGCAGCTCTACTCGGAGCACGCCACGAAAACCTGCAACAACAGCCCACCGGCTTCATGTGATTGCCCTGAGTGTGCAGTCACGTGATCAGTGGGGGTGGGTAGTCAGTGGAAAACAAACATTCAGGACCTCTAATCGATCCTGGTTATTTTGGTTCCCTCATTAGGAGCAGTTCCCTTTAAAACAAAGTGCGCTGATGGTGTCAGGAGACGACTGATGTCTGCAGGGCGCTCACTCGTGTTTGTTTGTGATTGTGCAGGTGTGACATCGCTGGTGTGATGAACGGACCCCCACAATCATGGTGAAGATCACGTGACACCAACGGGAGCGCTGTCCTTCAGAGAGAGTGTGTGTGTGTGTGTGTGTGTGTGTGTGTGCTGTACAACAGTGATGAACTCTTTAATAAATAGCTGCTGTTGACGTCACGTGTTGGTCTGTCCTACTTTGGGATGCTGCAGCGAAACAAATGTTCACTTCCTGCTTTGATTATTTTCAGTGTGGGAAACTGATGATGATGATGGTGGGTAAACACTGTGAACATTAAAGGTTTGTTTGCTGGATTGGTGCTGTAAGTCTGCTAGCAGCTGGATACTCACAGGTGTGTGTGCCACACACTGCACTAATGTAAACAGCACACAGATCTGAACATTACAGAAATGTTTTCACATGAAAGCTGCATTTTAAATTTCACCAGGTGTTTTTTAATAGTCCCGTTAAATTTGCAAAAAACCCACAAAATGAATCGAGCCTTTGTGAGATCTGCAAACAACAGCTGAGCGTCCCTGTATAGATGTTTGTTTGAAAGAAGCAGCCAGTAAGGTTGCACAGAGGTCTGTGTGTGTTAGCTCCCAGCATGAGCCACACAACACTGCTTTCAAAATAAGACTGACTGTAACTCCAGAAACACTGAATCTAACAGATCGTTATCGTTGCAGCTCTGCCCGACACACGTGCTGTGTGTCTGAATGATGTCCTGTGTGGCAGCAGAGCTGAGTCTCTTTGCTGCACTGCCTGTTCAGAGGTTGGTGCAGATCATCTATGATGGATACCAGTTTGTTCAGGGCCCTGCTCCCCACCACAGCTTCCAGTTTGCAGCACAGAGGCAGCCTTCATTCAGTTTGTTGGTGTGAGCCGATCTCCCCGCAGTGACTGAAAAGCAAACACCTCATCACCTTCTTGTTGCAGCCTCTGTGTTGCTCGTCCCTCCTGTCGATGTGGTCGTCCCAGGATACATATAGGTCATGTCATCCCCCCTGAAGCCCTCTTACTCTCATGCAGGAGTCTGTTCCTCCCAGCCACTGCAAACTCTTTGTTACCAAATTCCATCATCATTCAACTGCTGGAGCAAAAATGATAGCAAATAAGGATTTATGAAATCTTTCTGATAGCGCTAGTCCTCCGTTTAATTTATATAGCTCCAAGTTACAACAACAGTTGTCTCAAGGCGCTTTATATCGTAAGGTAAAGAAAACCCCCAAAATCATGTGACCCCTACGAGCAGCACTTTGGTGACAGCGGGAAGGAAAAACTCTCTTTTAACAGGAAGAAACCTCCAGCAGCACCAGGCTCAGGGAGGGGCGGGGCATCTGCTGCGACCGGTTGGGGGTTAATATATTTAAAATGCAAACACTCCCTAATGACTGTGTGAAGGTCTGATCTGGAACATCCCTGAAAGCGATTTTTGTGATTCAGTCCACTTTTCTCTTTACAGCACAAACAGGAAACGAGCTCCTACGGAGCCCCGCAAGGTCCACTAGAGAAAGGAACTGAAGCTGTGTGAGATCCTGCAAGAGTGTTTTAAGTCCACGTGCCTCCAGGTCAGCACTGAGACCTCGGAAACAACCACCGCGATGGAAGACACGGCCGCTTGGCCTGAACTCTGAGCACATTAAACCAGCCGTCCGGGACAAAGTCTTCCCTGTCAGTCTTGGTTAAGTTCACTAACATTATGCACTCCACACTGTATATAAATGCCACTTGTTTTGCACATATTCAACTCTGTATATTTTATATATTTTATTATTATTATTATTATTATTTTATTTTTTTACTATTTAATTTGTAAAAATGTGTGTATACACACACACACACACACACACACACACACGTAGGAAAATATTTAGTATACACATCCAGAAATGCATACACTATTATATATTGTACATATATTTATTAGTTTCAGGTTGGCCATTCTTGTATTTTGCTCGTTTGTGTTGTTGTGTTTGCACATCTCTGTTGCTTGTGGGGCTCGCACACAAGAATTTCACTCACATGTGCTGTGCCAGTGTGCCTGCACATGTGATGTGACAATAAAAGTGATTTGATTTGATTTAACAGTGCTCTGGACAGTCCCGTGCGAGGCTCCGTAGGGCTTCATAAGAACCTGATGTTTAACAGTCCACGCTGAAGTTACCTGGTCTCCGTGAGTGCTCGCGCTTGTTTCGTTTTGACTTGAAGCGTGGGAGCACACACACACACTGCAGCCGTGGACGGTCTCGTTTATGTTTAAACACATTTGTCCAGGTTTGTAGAAGTGAGAGCGGCTCTGTCCAAAGTGCTCACATCACTTTCTGGACCCCAACCAGCGAGCCGACGATCCAACATGCGGGCAGTCATGTGACTGCTGGTGGTGGGGAGGGGCGCAGTCATGTGACTGGGGGGGCTGTGATTGATGACACCTGACGTCATCAATCACAGTTGTAGTTTCCCAGCCCAGGTAAAGAGTTAAGGTTTTACATGTTTACTTCCGGGTTCGCCAGCTCTTACGACACATCCGTCTCAGCCTCCCACGGCCACGTCCGTGCGAGCTCCAGCAACATGCCTTTCATCGAGCTACAGAGCAACCTGCCCGCCGGCCAGTTCTCGGAGGCCTTTCTGAAGAGGCTGTGCTCCAGCACCGCGGCGGCTCTGGGGAAACCCGAGGACGTGAGTACGGCACACACACGAACCCAGCCCGACCTCCAGGCTGACAGGCCCGCGAGCGAGCGCCGCACGCCGAGGATATGTGTCCGCTGATCAGCTCTCTCATCACCCTCTCAGCCCTGATCCACGTACGACAGGTGACCAATCACAAGCACCGATCGGGAAGAGTTGGATATGACGCGTGAATCGGTGAAAGTCACGCGCAGTGAAAGAGCGTCAAAAGTGTTTTTACACGCGTCGAAGAGCCGCTTTGTCAACAAAGTTGATTCAGTATCACAGCTCCATCAGCAGGACACAGCACAGGCTGATAGCGCTGGATTATAGTCACGTGTCTGAAACGAGGGTGTAGTTTCTATTCTTGCAGCTGCAGCCTCTGGATCACGCGTGGGGACCTGCAGGTTTTAGATCTCACCTGAATCGCACGATGAGTTTGTTACCCGGTGTTGTGCCAAAAACGGATTTCCAATGTGTCTGTGTATTTTTTATGAGTAAAATCTTTACATGTGTTGGTAATAGACTTCGGTGAACAGGGTTTACAAAAGGATTATAAATTAAAAAATTATCAGTTTTTCAAGTATCTGTATAACTCTGTGTTACTGTAGTTACTTTATAACAAATTCGGTCCTTTAGCCCCACTTAAAATATGTTTACAGAACTATTGTAATTTTTGCTGCCATTTCTGCTGTCCTCTTGGCCAACTTACTCTTACAAGAGACTTTTAATGTTAATGAGAATTGCATAAATAAAGGTCATATAAAAGTCACTGCCAAAAACTGATTGCGGCTTCTACCTTGTTACACAAATGTTGTTTGTGGCCCAAGATGGCTTTATGTTATCCATGAGGGATCCATTTGACATATGTTTCACATATTATAGCCCAACAAGTTATTTATAGCAGTTTAAATTAGAGATGGACCGATCCGATATTACGTATCGGTATCGGTCCGATACTGACCTAAATTACTGGATCGGATATCGGAGAAAAATAAAAAATGTAATCCGATCCATTAAATATCACGAAAGCACCTCACAAAACTTGCAGAACGGAGCAGTATGCATCACGTGATAGAGCGGCTGTGGCATGCGGGACCTGTCGGTGGTCTGGATAGCATTTGGAGCTTCGCTAGCAACCCTGCATTTCATCTCCGACAAAGTTATCCCGAGAGAAGTAAAGCAAGTGTGTAAGTCCATCTCTGAATGTAAAGCATTCCTGCGTTAAGCTTAACAACCTATATATGGAGCGACTGCCTCTTCTTGCTGCTACTTCAATCATGAAACTGCTTAACGATCAGCTGATCGGCTTTTCTGTCGCGAGTCCGTGTCTCTAGTTTGCTTTTGGCCCACTTTGCACCAGAAAGAGGAAACCAGCGGCTGAACAACAGCAGCACGTTTAAGCTTGATCAGCTGTTGTTAGAATGTATTTATTATTACTTTCTACTCGAGGATCTTTTTCTACGTAGCTGACGCTGGTAACTGTGCAGGGGCGGATCTAGCAAAGTTTAGCCAGGGGGGCCGATAGGGCATTAACAGGTTAAAGGGGGCACAAAGACATACTTTTCTTTCTTATTCTCATTTAAAATGTCGAGCTTTTAATAAATAATTATCCGAATCTTACACCCAAAGTTTTAATTTGATGTAAAATGAATAGAAGTCCATTACTGTATATAGTGACTATTAAGTCTAATATATATACCCTAGTAAGCTATAGTACTTTTTCCTTTGGGAAGGTACCATCTGTGCAGTCTGCAATTTTGTTGAAGAAAGATGTTGAATCTATTTAATATTTCTTGAGAAATAATTGATTTCTGTGCATTTTTTTTCACACTGCATCAAATTAAGGTTGATTACGTCGATTAAGCATCATGAGGTGGAGCGTGAGGGGTGGTTCCCTATTTTTTATTTATTTATTTTTGTTGTTCCTGGGAGTTGGAACCCTATTAGTTAGGTTGCTTAATATTTATGCTAAGTACTCTTTAAAATACCAGAATAGGGAGGATGGTGTAGGTTTAAGTTTATTAGATTGATCAGTATTGCTGAACTATGAAATATTTTTTTTGCATACAGGTATAACAGAATAGCTTTAGTGTAGTTGTTGTTTTAAACTTGAGTATGAACTTATACAAAATGCAGCAAGATATTTAAAAAACGGTTTTGTTGATTAAAAAACACTATATCGGATTCATATCGGTATCGGCAGATATCCAAATTTATGATATCGGTATCGGTATCGGACATAAAAAAGTGGTATCGTGCCATCTCTAGTTTAAATACGACCAATCAGTTTTTGGCAAATACCGGAAATCAATTTTTGGCAGACAATCACTATTTGGCACAACACCGGCCTCTGGAGAACCTCAAGACATGCTGAGGAGGTCATTTAGCCATGCAGATCAAGGACACGTCTAAAACCTGCAGGACACCGGCGCTCGAGGCCTGGCGTTCCCCACACCTGCTCTGATGTAAAGAATAAAGTAAATGCCCTATTCCAGCTGTAGCCAGCAGCTACAAACGCACTCCGTGTAGGACCACTCAGGCTTGGAGAGCTATAAAAGCTTTAAAGCCAACAAGCAGTGAAGCTGCTAATAAGAATCCACATTTAATACTGATGCTCATCAGAGAAACACAAAGACTTTGGACAAACCTGGATGTCGAGGTGATGTTCTGGAGATCTGCTGTCAGTGTTTTTGTCTGCATTTGTAACAGAACTGTGACTGACCGAGTGAAGAAGAGCACGCTGCTAAAACACATGAACAGCATTTTAATCAGCATGTCGTGTGTATCGGGATCCAATGATAATATTAACATGTATGTGCATTTGCTTGAACTCTTGTTTTTTACCAAACCTAATGACATGCTGGCAGAGACCGCTCACATCTGGAGCCGGGACAGAGGACGATGTCTCACCAGTTTACAGGAGAGCAGTTAAACTGGGATACTGTGTTAGGTCAGGGCTTGTCAGCATGCAGTTCAATGTGCCACAAGTAGCTTTCAAATACCTATGAAAATATACATTTCATCCAGCAGATCAGGTTACTGTGCTAGCAGCGAGGAACGTGGCTAATTTCACACAGCTTTGTCTCAACTCAAAAAGAAGGAAAAGCTAATGATAAAAATTTAAACCTTCTCAGATAAGAAAGACTTGCCAACAAACAACGCAGAAGTATGGAGAGCAGAATGTTCGTACAGGGCGTCGCTTCACCTTCGGTCAGGGTCATAGCCACTGTAGGAGGTCAGAGGTCAGAGTTACTGTGTCCACCTCCACAACTTTTAAACACTAATATTTTACCCCTCAGAGATGTACATGAAAGAATGTGACTCTGCTTAGAGAAACACGAACTGTACCTTTGCACAAAGTCTGATAACACCAAACTATTGAACACTGTATTATTCAGTGGATTAACTGCACTGATGCTCGTGACCGTGTTTAAGGCTACGTCATGTTTTGCGTGTGCAGCGAGGACACAGAGGAGTAACTGGTGCACCTGTGCTGCCCTCTGTGGAAGTAAGCACACTTAGTTTGTTTGATGAAGCCTCGCCCGTGCAGCCTTCTTTCTCAGTCGGGCTTCAATGCGAGTGTCTGTGTCTTTGGTCCAGCGGATGAACGTGGTGGTGACGCCGGGGCTGCCGATGCTGATGGCAGGTTCCACCTCTCCGTGTGTGATCCTGTCAGTGTCTGCTATCGGTGTGACTGACACCGCCGAGAAGAACAAGGAGCACAGCGCCAAGATCTTTGAGTTTCTGACCAAGGAGCTCGATCTGAGCCAAGACAGGTGAGCCTGCTGTGCACACTCGCTGTAGTTACCTGTTTACTGAGGCTGTCTCCTTAACAGCTTGACAGTGATCACATGTAAAGGCTGTGAATGTTAATGATTCACTAACTGAATAAACTAACGGACATGAGCCGCTGAGCCTTTTCTGAATGTAGACAGCTGTTGTATAAATATACTTTGGAAAGAAGAGCGTGTACGTTTACTACTCTGCAGAATGCTATAAAGTCAAACTGGGCCCGATCCCAGCAGAGCCCAGCACTAATCAATGCCACTGCAGCACTCAGTCAGTCAATCAATCAATCAATCAAGCCTTTTATTTGTCACATGCAAAGTTTACACCTGCAGTGAAATAGGACCCCCCTCCCATCCATACATACATAGCACAGACATCACATGGGGATACAGGTCAGAGATCGGTAGCGTTACAGAAAAACACTGAAATATACACTACAATGGGAAAGTACAAGAGGAAAAAAAGAGACCTCTACTCATGCTGGGCTCCTGGGAGGACAGCATGAGAACAGGAAACAACAAAACTCCTCTGCACAAAGAAGCACATAAATGTCCACAGCACAACATTATGGAGCACGTGACCAGCCACAGGGTCGGGTGGGGGGTGAGGAGTAATCCGAAGCAAACACAGCAGCCATCCTGCCCAGCGCTACCATCCAGCGCGGGCTCAGACCCGCCGTGTTCCCAGGAGGCAACAAGCATCGAAGGCGTTTGGAAAGGGAGGGAGGATGAGTGTGTGCATATCAGTGTATATGTATGTGTGGGCGTGTCCAGAGTTCAGCTGAGACAGTGTCCTTCGCCCTGCCAGGCTCAGTAAACAGTCTTCCAGCCAACCCAGGTGGCCTTGCATGGAATGGGAAGAACAGACTAAACACAGTCGTTATCAGGGTGTTGTTGTTCAGCTCCAGCCTTGCGACTGCAGCTGGCGCCGAGAGGGTATCCGCATGAAGTGATGGTGCTTTTTACTTTAGTGCGAACAGCTCATATGAATTTCAAAGCAGTTCTACAGTCCAACACTGGTCTCTCAATCTCCCGTTGGAGAGCCGCGAGCTTCGCCATACTTACGTTCTGTGATGTTGTCATTCTTGTGCTCAAAGAGCCGATTCTGAGAACTCACAACAGTGGGCCTCCTCGAGATGTCATCCAATTTGGGCTCAGAGATCTTATTCTGAGTATTCACAGCAGCCGTAAGCTTCTCCAAGATCTTATCCATGCTGCGTTCAATGAGCCCATTTTGAGAAACTCACGCCTCTTCCATCGTTCCAATCCCAGCGGGCAGCCTTGTGGGGGTTTGAACAGCCGGTTCTGCTTTCTTAATTCTTCGATAAGTCAGGGCCAAGCCAGCTCCGATCAGCAAGAACCCTGTTACCATGGTTCTGAATAGGTAGATGTCTTCAGCACTCAGGCTCACCCGAGCCCAGACTTCTCGTTGAGAAAGGGGTGTCAATTGCATTCAGGGACCAGTTGATCCAACCCATAATTCTCTTTTAGGTTTTAGAGAACAGACTGTGAGAGTGTTCCACGGAAAAGTAATAAAAAGTAATACAAAAAAACACGAGACTAGACAAGGACACAAGAGGCTAAGCAGGGAAGCTAAGGGAGAGGAGAAAAGTGCAACCGCCTTCGTCAAGAGCAAGAGCACTCGCAACAATCAGAAAACAAGCCCAAATCCTCACCTCTGCACCACCGTGCTCCACAACACTGGTGCAGAGGTGTTCGATGTGCTGTGTTTGTGCTTCTTCCTCCTGTTGTTGCAGATCATCTGGACACATGTGGAGCATTTCCCATTAGGATGATGTAGAGAACTGATTTGGTAGAAAGATTGCTTCCAGGGCCAGTCTTCTGTCTGGGATGATGGTTTAAACACAGTAAGCATTAGTGCTGCTGTCAGCGATGAGTGTGCTGCTCTCATGTGGATGTGCAGACTGACTGCTGTGTTTGATTGGCAGGATTGTGATTGTGTTCAACGCGCTGGAGCCTCACCAAGTGGGGAAAAAGGGAACCGTCATGAGCTTCCTGTGAAGGCTCGCCTCCCTGAACGACCGGCTGTACCACATCAGCACCCGCCCCCTCTGCACAGTCGTTTAAAGGTCACTTGCTTCATTTTCACACCATGATCATTTCTGCTGTCTGAACCAAACCCAAGCTCTGCGACTGTTACATTCGCTTGGTTTCTATACTTGTTACGAAGAAGCGCACAGAGAAAGAGCTCTAAAGTTTGAGTTTTGATGTAGCAGAGGGCTCCTCTGGAAACAATGTTACTGTGATGTGGATGAAATAAACACAGTTCACTTATGTGTGTGTGTGTTTGCCTTCTTTCACATGTTAGCAGACACGTGTGAGCCATCACTGCACGTTATACATCTGCTGCCAGATTCTCAAAGCTCAGCTTCACCTGAAAATGTTCATTGTTTCGTGTGTTCAGCAGGTTCGATGTGCATCTTTGCACATTGGTGATTTCAGTCGTTAAAGAAGTGCGACGTACAGCTCGTAGCTCCTGGCTCACACACATCAGTGAGAAAGGTGCCACTTTTTACATGTGTATCCTAAATGTGTTAATATTCCTTATCTAAAGAAGACATGGCTAAATGCCTCGTCCTTACTGAGCAACACGTCTTTATGTGTGAGAGCAGAGGAAAGCTCCTGTGTTGGCTGAGGTAGAGGACCGTCTCCATTTGCAGTAATACTCAATCCTACAGTTGGAAATGTACTGGAAAAGGTGAGTTTAATCTAAGTGATGAACATCAGTGTGAAGGGTTTAGTCTCTAGAATCTGGGTTAGAGAATAACTGGATGTTCCAAACAAGCTGCTTTGGCCTGACTAACACAATGATGAGCTGTAAGACTTCACCAGCTGAGTGAACACGGGTACATTTATGAAGGCAGTCCATGCTAGCAAGTGTTTGTCATAGGAGGTTACTGACCCTCATCTGTCCCTGAAAGAGCAACAACAGGAGCATAGCTCTGAGTTATGTAAATGCTCAGATGACCTTTCACCCAGTGCTCTGCAGCTCAGAGAGCAGAGAGATGGAGCACGAGGACTCCCCGTTGGACTGAACTCCCTGAATCATCTGGCTCACAGCAGCTGTGAGACGAACCTGCAGAGAGCCCCTGATATTAAACGTCACAGTGTATGAGCAGGAAACACTGACTTTTAATGCAGCCAGAACAGGACAAAAACGTAATCACGCAGGTCACCAGTTATCAGTGGAGACGTGACTGATCTTTGGTTAGGGCCATAATAAAAGTTAACGAGGAACAAAGTTAGGATCTCGGGTGATTTTTCAGACGTTCAGCTGGTCGGTTTAGGAGCCTCTGTCTCAGCCTCTCCCAGCATCCCCCTGTGTGACACCAACACCCCTACATCCATGAACCTCCTCTGAGGTCTTCCTCTTTCCCCCGGCCTGGCTGCTCCATCTTCATCATCCTGTGTCCAGTACATCCACCCTCCCTGCTCTGCACATGTGCAAATCATCCCAGCCTCTCTGACTCTGAGCTGTTCCTCTGATGGACTCATTTCTAGTCCTGTCCATCCTGCTCACTCCCAGTGAACACCTGGACATCTGAATATCTTCATGCTGTGGCTCATCAGCCCTCTGTAGTTACTGCAGCTCTGTACATCACCCTGGTGCTTGCAGATCTGTACCAGTACAGTTCTCCTCCTGTGAAAATCCTGGTTAGTCCACTGTCCTCCTAAACAACCGACTCCACAGGATCGTCCTCTAGAGTAGCCTCTTCATAGCTGCCCTCACCTCCTCCTTACTAATCCTCTGCTCTTCCTAGCTGTCCTCCACTTTCTTCATTCATCAGCTGATTAAAGCACTTCTTCCAGCTTTTCAACACTCATCGCTCTTCAGTACATTCACATCTCAATCCTGAAATGCCTTCACTTCAGGCAGATGCTCTGACCATCAGCCAGCGGTGGGGCTGCTCTTTAAAGACTCCAGCTCCATTTGTGCTTGGTTCTGCTGTGTGAACACAGACAGAAGCTCCTCCTAGATGTTACCACTCGCGCCTCTCATCACTCCTCAACTATTCTGAGCTAGAGAAGAAATTCAGATGATTCCTGAAGAATGGGACTCAGAATTTTACAGTGAAAATGACAAAATAATTCCAGGTCGCCTGTATGCTACTTAGGTGATAAAAGGTTAATGAGATCACCACAAAACCACAGTCAAAAGGATTTCTCTCAGTTCACATTCAAACATCTGCCAGGATCCACAGGTAGATTATTTATCCATGAATCAGTCGAGGTGGGAGATTCCAGCGTTCTTTAGCCAGACTTCCTCATCAGTCTCAGTTTGTCTGACGCTCCACATAAGAGCCAGATGTCTGTTGAACTTGACTCTCAGGTTTGATGCCGAAACACTGCCCATGTTGGCTTCCTACCAAAACAATCAGACGACTCTCTAGGAATGAATCAGAGGGAAGGAGGTGCAAGCTAATGCAAGCAAGGCACTACCAGCAGTGCAGCAATGATGACAGACGGGTGGCTCAGCTGGAGGTCAGCGTGCCCACATCCATGTGTCTTCCTTCTCTCCATCATACCAACCACCTCTCTGCCTTCATCAGACTGAGGAATATTCTGGGACCTGCTGTATATTGTGAAATATTTGTCCTGCCTGGTCCTTAAACGTGTCTCAAGCTGTAATAAACTCATTCATAGAACCATGGTTACCTCTGCAACTAAAAAGACCAAATAAAAGTGATGAAAACAACAAAACACATCAAAATATGACTGAAAATATATATTAACAAAATCAACATGAACATTGCGGATCCCCATCACGGCGCCAGCTGCAGGCCCAAGGCTGGAGCCGAACAATCACTCCCTGATAACGACTGTGTTACGGCTATTCTTCCCGTCCCATGCAAGGACACCTGGATTGGCTGGAGGACTGTTTACTTAGCCTGATAGGCCGAAGGACACTGTCTCAGCTGAACTATGGACACGCCCACACATACACTTACACTGATAAGCACTCACTCATCCCCCTCCCTTTCCAACGCCTTCGATGCTTGTGCCCTACCGGGGATGATAGCAGTCAACTGGACCAGCGCAGATGCTGCAGGACCGGATGCGCTGTGTACACCGGCTCTCTCTCACCCTTTACCTGTTGCTGGTCTTGTGTTTCTATGGTGTATTGATAGTCATGTGCTTTTGTGCTGAGGTGTTTTTTCTGTTATCAAACTGTTCTCCCACTAGGAGCTCAGTCTGAGTGGAGTTTTTTTTCTCCTCCTCTTACCTCATGTTATGTATTTTCGTTGTTTTTTCCTATCAGCCTACCTTCTGACATGTCTGCCCAATGTGATGTTTGTGTAAAGTTGGTCAGAAGGTTCCTTTGTAAGTGCGCATGCGCCATTAGCGTGCTGCCTGCTG
Source organism: Aulonocara sp. 'chitande type north' Nkhata Bay (assembly GCF_057382095.1). Classification (NCBI taxonomy): domain Eukaryota; kingdom Metazoa; phylum Chordata; class Actinopteri; order Cichliformes; family Cichlidae; genus Aulonocara; species Aulonocara sp. 'chitande type north' Nkhata Bay. The sequence continues at coordinate 710,353 of NC_141349.1, forward strand.
TAACCCTAATTTCCTTCGGGATGAATAAAGTGTTCTGATTCTGATTCTGATATGTTGTGTGATGAAACTGCTGTTATACCAGTTCCTCTTATGCTGGCAGTGTGGTCATATCTTAGACACGCCCACCGAAGAAAACATTCTGGCACGTTGGTCCGGGCTCTCCTGCCCCCTGGTGGTCATTAGGGAATGATGCAGGCTTGTCATTGGCTTCATGTATGTGAGTGAAGTTGCCCCCCCACCTTCTTCAAATCCAACAAAAGTGGTATCAAACGTTTGTGCTGGTTTGTGCTGCTATCATTTTAAAGATATTAATAAAAATTTCTAGAGGTCATCAGAGGTCAACCAGCCCCCCCACATTAATGGAATCAAACAAAATTGGTGTCAATCAGTTGAGCTATGTTTGTGCTGGTTTGTGCTGCTAAAATTGTCATTTGTGCTGCTTCTGTTTTAAAGATATTAATGAAAATGTAAAGGTCAAAAGGTCAACCAGCCCCCCCACATTACCCAAATCAAACACGATGTTAAACGTTTCTGCTACGTTTGTGCTGGTTTGTGCTTCAAAAATGTTCGTGTGTGCTGCGATCATTTTAGAAATATTAATAAAATAACGTCTTGATGCGTGCTTAATCATCCAGGTAAGTAAATCCCAAAAGGTTGATTCTGTTCATCTGGACATTTTCAGTGGGAGAAAGAACGACCTCCAACGCTTCTATGACTGGGATGCAAGTGAAGACAGATGTAACATCTCTCTCTCACTGTACATGTACTGTGTATAAAATTAGAGAAACACAACCTGCACAAACAAAATAATTTGCAGGACAAATGTTTGACATCAATTTTGTTTGATTAGAAGAAGGTTGGAGGGCAACTTCACTCACATGTGTTTGTAAGGTTGGGGAAACCTGCAGTCAGCTGAGACTGAAGAAGTCACTTGGATGCAGAGGTGGGTCGAGTATCCAAAAATTGTACTCAAGTAAGAGTATCATTACTTTAAAATATTATTACTCAAGTAAAAGTGAAAAGTAGTCGTCAAAAAAGTTACTCGAGTAAGAGTAAAAAAGTACTTGGTGAAAAGGCTACTCAAGTACTGAGTAAGTAGCGAGTAACTGTTTGAAATGTCTGATTTATTTTATAAATCAATGCTATCAGACAAACAAAAATACATAAATATACAAATTTTAGTATTTTCAAATATATGTAAAAAGATCCACAAAATAAGGCACAACAATTCTAATTTAAGATTTCAGTTTTTCACAACGTAAAGCTTCTTCAAGCAAAACCCACAGTAAATATATTCACATTTACAGCAGCCTCAGAGAAAACATTAGAACGAGGCAACTTCAACATAACAGACTACAGCTGATGACACTATGTTTGCACCTCTGAAGCCCAACTGATCCCCCATGACTGCATTTAATGTCAATCATTTATATGAGATAAGCAAAGTCTGTGTATCAAAACGTTTCTGACAATATTGCTGGACACAATTGAGCTATCGATGTAAAGGTGCCTGGTTGTGTTGCACTGACCCGACGTTACTAAATATAGGCTGTCATATATTAACTGTTCCTCTACGTTCCTCAGTGAATGCAGCCCCTGAAAACAGGAAGGAAAGAATCACAAGTGATTTTGTGTTGTTATCTCACAGAGTAGTTTAATGCAATGAGGAGAATGTGCGAAAGCCCCCTAGTGGAGATTGGAGACACTACCAATCGATCCCAGAAACTAGCCGATTAGTATTGTACAGATCGCAGTTCTGGTGAATAAAATGACAACCACTGATGCAACATGAAAAATAATAACTTTTAAAATATTTCCATATCTTATTTACATTGTCTTTATGCTTATGTCAACTAAGATGAATGTGCATTAACTGTATTACTTTTTACTTTCAGTTGTGAACCCTTTTTATACATAAGAATAAGAATACCACATGACTGTGGCCTTGTGTTATACCCTCTCTGCTGCAGACAAACACAAACATCGTGATTAGACATTCGGGAAGAGCCTCTTAAAGATGAAGGGTCTGTGTCTCTTGACCTAAACACATAATCCAGTTAAATCTGATTTATGTTCATTAATGCCCCTCACACTGTAACTTAAAGTAATAAATCGGTCACTGATTAATTACAGAAGTACGTCTGTGAGCATAAAGATGTAAGCCTTGGACCATCAGGATGAAATGTGGTTGGGAAACTTAACAAGCTTTGATAAAACTTCATCAGTAGCTCAAGCAAGACCTCAAAACCTTCGATCACCACGGGTGGTTAGCAGACTGTGGTTGTACCATGCAGCCTAACAACATGCAGTAAATTGCAGGTTAAAGCAGTCTGCTTACACATTGTTAAACGAGGGAAGGGAACTAATGTGGCTGTCACATTACCCTTTTGTCCCATTTCATCCCAGGACTCGATTGAATTGCTGCTCACTTTCTACAATACTTAAAACTGATCAGTAGGACCTGAAACTGCAAACATTCAAACATTCAGGCCAAGAATCAGCTGGTGAACATATTAATCTACTACAATTAGCAGAAATGAATAAATAAACAGAAGAAAGTTAGAGTGATATCAGAGTCATGCAAGTTTTTGACCAGGAGGTTAAACTCATGCAAATGAGCTTCACCCAGGCTCATGAAAACACCGTCCTGCTTATAAACAGCAGATCATTTGTGTCAGTGTGTCAGGATGGTTTATATTTGAGCTTTTAGTACACACAGAACAATTTTTATTAATTGTTTTTAGCGATTACCAAAGTCTGTGAATCCCCAAATTGTGCAGTTGTTCTATTTGCTCCCCCTGAGGTCACTTTCACCATGTGACAAAAACAACACCCCACTCCACACACTCGGGCCACCAGCAACTTTCTAAATCCTCAATAAAAAGCTGACAGGTTGTGATGATGTTCCAAATAACTTATTAAGAAAACAACTAAATACACAGAAAATGTTATGAAAATTGGTTTATTTTATATCTCATAGTTTTAAATGATGCAATAAAAATGTGTATAAAACATCACAAACTGTAATATTTTACAAATGCTTATGTCCTGCTGATGCAATGGAGACATCTTCCAGTGACAGTCTTCATCAGTGTGAGTGTGAGGAGGATCCTAAACCCACCGACACAGAAGTGCATGTTCACAACTCCCTCTGTGCAGGCGGGGTCAGGACCCTCCTCACCCAGGGTGAGGAGGGGTGGTGCTGTGGCCAGTCAGGTATGAAGTGCTGAGAGTGGATCTTTGGTCCTCTGTGCAGCTCTGTCCACTCTCAGCTGCCCTGCAAAGCAATAACACAAGAAAGCTGTCATTTTAACACAAAACAGCATTTCCATTGTTGGCAGCTGCAGTATGTTGTTAAAAAGCAATTTTAAACCCAACGTATACACATGAAAAATATAAATAAAGCTAAACCTACAGTGCTGCTGACAGAGGATGATGATTTATACCAACTATTGGAAGAATTTCGCCTTCAATACAGTTTGTTGTCAATGTGAGGTGATAACTTACATAGTTGGACCACAGCACCACTCTCCCGTTTTTCACTTGGTCATCCATCCTTCTCATCGGGTTGGTCGGGGTAAGGCTGTCTTCTGGGTGGGGTGTTTGCTCCATCTTGGACGTTGAGCGTCTGAAGTGTTGAATTCTTAGCCACAGGCTATACCTTATGTAAAAACAAGAGACTACAGTCAGTTCACTGCATCATATTTAAACCTTTTCTACTTATTTGTGTTGACATTAAGTACAGACGTACCTTTGTCCTGCATGGTGAATTAGGGCTTGGGAAAAACATATATTATTCAAGAAAAAAACAATACATTTCACATGTGTGAGTCAGATGTTCTTATATCTGTAAAAACAAAAACACAAAGGCAAAGTTTAAAAACACGTTCTAACATAAACTAATCAGAGTCACTGTCATCAAGGGAAAGGCTAAAAAGCCTCTCCCAGAAACGTCTGACTCCAAAACAACCTGAGGATGTTGAAGGGGCATCAAACTGGTCACTTACCTTGCACCTCTTTGCACTTACCTCTTCGGTGCAGATGTCTTCTCTGCTTCTCTTTTCTGAGGAAGGAGCAGCAGAGAGAGCAGCAGAGAGAGCAGCTGAAGAAGCAGATGAGAGAGCAGATGAGGAAGAAGCAGCAGAGGAAGCAGATGAGGAAGAAGCAGCAGAGGGAGCAGCTGAGGGAGGAACAGCAGAGGGAGCAGCTGAGGGAGGAACAGCAGAGGGAGCAGCTGAGGGAGGAGCAGCTGGCGGGTCACCAACTGGGGCAACAACTTGAGGGAAGAGTGGGGCGTTGGCCTGGCCAAAAGGCGGCATGGCGATGGGGGCAGCACCTGGAGCAATAGGATGTTGCCAATCGTGCCAAAACAGCCCTGGAGGGTGCTCCCGGATGAGAGGGGAATCATCTCTCTCATCCATGGTGTCATACCCCGAGTCATCGCTAAGCCAATCCCCCCACTCTTCTGAGTCGTTCCAGTCAGATGAATTGTCAGTCTGTTCACTCACCTCTTCATCATCTACAGGTAGGTAGGGGGGGTACTCACCATACTCACCTTGCTGTTCACCGTCATCAGCATCTGGTGCTTCATCAGAAGAGGGTGAGGGTGAGAGAGGGGAAAAATACTCACCATACTCACCTTCGCTGATACGCTGGGTATCAGTGTCCTGAGCTTCACCAGAAGAGGTGGTGCTCTGGAGACTGTCATCCAGGATCCTGATGACTTCAGGAAGGCCTTCTTCTGCAGGGCGTTCAACCACATAGTCAAGACGCCCTGTGAGGAAACAATTTTTAAAATAAGATTAGGAATGTAATAGACACCCAGTGTTAAAGCAACAGACCTACATCTGTTAGTTTGAGCAGAGCATGAGAGAAAAGCATTTTATGTCAGACTGAATGACACTTCTGCTTGTTCAATCTTTAAGTCAAGTTTTTTAATAGAAGACCACCAAACCTCCACCAAGGCAGCTCACTCTGTGTACTTTTAAGGTGACACTATATTGACACTGTATTTAGTGTACATTCAATTTGTTTTATTTGTTCTTTGTAAGCCTTTATGCAAACACTATGTTGGAATAGGTAATGGATAATAAGTATTGATTTGTAAATAGCCGAACATGAGTAACTTATTATATAAATATACTACAGTACATTTAGAACTAACCATGCAGCTCATTCTCCTGTTTTATTTACAATTCACGATGTCACACATTTTGAAAAAAGCTCAGAGGTTAAATATGTGGATGCAAACCATCCATCCATCCATCTTCATCCGCTTTGTCCGGGGCCGGGTCGCGGGGGCAGCAGCCTAAGCAATGTTACATTATGCAAACCATAATGTAACATTTAGACCACATGTACCAATCGCATTTTTTTTTAAATAAAAACACAACCTCCTTGGCAAGAGTAAAAATTGCACACACAAAGCTCTGCAGGTATGTCTGAAAATGATGGTCAAGTGAAAAACAAACAAACAAACAAACTCTTAACTCAGAATCCACATTTTTAGAAATGTGCACAAGGACTGTATCTGCCATAAGGACAGACACATCTAATCTGTGGTAAACATGCTACCCCTGTGGAAATATCCCTGTGGAAATATCCCCGCGTACAATATCTCTCTCTGCTATCCAATAAGGTTAAAAGCATTACCGTAACAGAAGATGGGTCTTAATGCCATTATTTCTACTGTTTTCATATTCTTTTGATATTATTTTATTTGTATTTTTTTATCTTTGTGTTTTGCAGCAGAGAAAAAATATCGTTTGTCATTAAAGCCTTTGATCCGGAGAAGAAAAGGATGTCAGGAGGGGACCTGGATCTGTGTGTTTACGCCTGCGTGTTCTGAGGCCATGACAGCTTGAAGATGCCGTTACCACAGAAACGGATTTTTGGGCATTTTACAAATTTTAGTCCATTAAGCTATTTTTAACCATTTCATTTTAAAGAAAAGTGTCAAATTTGAAGCCTTCACATCAAAGTAACACCTTTTTTTCGTATTCATACATCAGTCGTTAATAATTTCTACACCTCTCCCGGAAAATTTAAAGCATACAAACAATTTACGGGAAACAATCTTGAATACACATATTTGATCACGTTAAAACTTGATGTTCACACTGGAACTTGTTAAATTATTACAGTCATTTAAAGTTAAAGAAATTTTCAAACGTACCTGCAGCGAAGTCCAGGTGACAGTCGAGGAGTCCGGGTCCACGGCGAGCCATCTTCAAACTTGAAAAACAGAAACAAGTACAAACAGATGAAGTACTTGTTGTGCTCTCAAGTTATATCCGCTTTCAGTCAAATGTTTTGCAAAACTTAGCTTTCCACAGGCTGAGGTTGGAGCAGGTCGAAACAAGTCCACGAGCAAGTGTAAACGGACGATTGGAGCCTCGTGCAGCGTTTAAATACCCTCGGCTGCCATGGTTACGGTTGTCAACGTGTGTACACGTGCACTGATAGAACTATATGAATGGAGCTGACCGCGGTGTAATTTACAGTTCATTTATGGTCATTTACTGTCAGGGGTGGAAGTAATGAATTACAAATACTCACGTTACTGTAATTAAGTAGATTTTTTTGGGTACTTGTACTATGAGTAATTTTTCAAGTGTGTAATTTTACTCATACTTGAGTACAACTTACACCATGTAATCTACTTCGCTACTTATAAAATCAAAAGTCGCTACTGAGTACGCCCACAATTTGAATTAATATTCAAACCTTTCGTCTGCATTTTTGCAATCGCAACCGCGCCAATTTAAGACGTAAGCAAAGAATAAACTCCGCTGCAGCAGCAGGCACAGTCTGGAGGTGCTGAATGGTGGAGTACAAACTACTTTATAGACCGAAGATTTGGAGACAAAGAAGCCAAAACGGAGACAGAGGACAACACTGTCAACCATGAGAACGAGCAGAAAAGACGGAGGACGCGTGCCCGTGGCCATACCCGCGTGCCCGTGGCCGTACCTGGAGGGATTGTTCATGTGCAGAGGGAGAAACGGAGACAGCGTCCAGATGCAGTGCCAACTTTGACCTCTACAGTCATTTCAGCTTACAAGACTTCAGCGTCTAATCTTAAAAACACACATTGAGGTAAGAGCTTTTACAACTATACGTGTATGATATTGCTTTCTTATTTTCCATGTGTGTTAAGGTTATTTTGGCTAAGATATTGTCACCGCCATTGGTTAGCCTGATATTAAAATAAGACGGAGCTAGCTAATGTGCGTGTGTGTGCATGTTTTAGCTTATTATTTGGATAACCACCGTCATTACAATAAATTAAACTTGTAGTCATTTAAAACTCACAGGCCTACAATCAGCTGGCCTATTTAAAAAAACAAAAACTTGAACACAGTGCTGAGCTGCATCTCAAATGAATCTTCCAGCTCTCAGCTGACATGTACCAGAGCGCGATTGATGGATCAGTTGATCAGTATCATTGGCCTGATACAGGTCTATCATAGTGACATGGCTCTTAATCAGTAGGGTTATATGTTTCCCAATATGATATCTTTTTTAAAGAACATAATGTGGATTGGTTTTATTTGTTAGCTGTATGGGCAGCATTTTTGTGTATGTGATCCCTTTTCTTAAATTAGATTTGCTAGATACACATATTTTGCTCTCAGTATTTTTAGAACCTGACTAATACTGAAAACTTTAGGGTGATACTGATAAAAAGGAGTTAAAAATTTAGATACTGATACATTGGTCGATACTCTTTTTACAGATAGTATACAGATTACAGGACTTAGAATGTATACAGAAATTCATGTTTTTTGCAATGATCGTTCAAAATTGGTTTACATTTGTAAATAAATACAGCAATATATCTGCAAAATTTGACCAATTCACCACTCTTTTATACTATGCTCAACAATCAAAGATTAGCTCAAGTCTAGTTGAATAATGTTTTAAAAATGTGTTTTCTTTTAGTGTTAATCACAGTGAGGTTATGAAGTAATGTATGAACCTGACGTATGATAATATTTATCTCTACAGAGGAAACATCCATCAAAGATTGAGCAGTACAATATCACTGTGGCATCAACATCTCGACAGCGAAAGGCCACAGCCACACCAAACAAGCTCTCAGCAAATACACAAGTTACCAGACCTGATGTTGAGAGCTGCAAACAAACATGTTCCACAAGCAACTGTTGACAGCTTGTCATCAATTTCATATGTGAGGGTCTACAGCCATTTGCAGTGGTAGAACAGCCATCTTTCAAAGAATTGGTTACCACATTACAACCTCAAGTCATCTCCAGACCCGCTGTCCGTGCCAGAATCTGTGAAGCTGCTGATCACATGAAGATGACTTTGGTTGCAGCATTGGATAAAGTCAAATTTGTTGCTACTGATTGTTGGTCAGCTCATCAGAAAAGTTACCTTGGAGTCACATGCCATTGGATAGAGGAAGAGTCTGCAGCACTAGCGTGCAAAAGATTGAGAGGGTCTCACACATTTGACATGCTTGCTGGTGCGCTTGATGATATCCATTGCCAATACAAGATTAGAGGCAAAGTTGTAAGAACACAACTGATAATGGATCCAACTCTGTCAAGGCCTTCCACATGTTTGGGGCACAAAATGATGCAGCTGAAGATGAAGCAGACCCAGAAACTCTTGACCTGACTGACCATATTGACTACCATGAGGCAGGTGCAATTCTTGATGAAGACTCTGGTTTGGAGTATCAACTCCCGCCTCATCAGCGATGTGCATGTCACCTGCTAAACCTTGTGGCAACATCTGATGCTGCCCTAGCAGAGAGCATGAGTGACACCTACAAGAGGCTCTCCCGTGCAAGCTTTGCAAAATGCCAGGCCATTTGGAACAAAACTGGCCGGTCTCATTTGGCTAATGAAGTGGTAGAGGACAAGTGTGAGCTACAGATCATCTGTCCCAATGCAACACGGTGGAATTCAACCTACCTTGCCATTGAAAGGATAATACGCATCATTGATGAGAAGGAGGAAGATGCCATCAGGAGCATTTGTGAGGAGTTCAAGGTGAAAATGTGAGTAAAATTGGACACCTCACCTCCACTACTGGAACTTCAACATTATGCACTCCATACTGTACAGTAACGCCACTGTTTTGCACATGTCTCACTCTGTATATTTTATATATTTTATTTATTGACTCTATTTAATTTGTAAAATATGTACACACACACACACACACACACACACACACACACACACACGTAGAAAAATATTTAGTATACACATCCAGAAATGCATACACTATTATATATTGTACATATATTTATTAGTTTCAGATGTAGCCATTCTTGTATTTTGCTTGTTTACATTCTTGTATTTTGCTTGTTTACATTATTGTATTTTGCACAACTCTGTTGCTTGTGAAGCTCGCACACAAGAATTTCACTCACATGTGCTGTACCAATGTACCTGCACATGTGATGTGACAATAAAAGTGATTTGATTTGATTTGATTTGATTGGACACCTACCAATATGGTTGCAAATTTTGTGAATTTTCCTTAATGGATGGTTAAAAACGTGAGCAGACTCTTAATATTAAATCAGAAGATCCCTGTTATAGTCATGGTGGGTTTTGTTGTTGTGTCTTACAGGTTGAGTCCTGCAGAAGTTGCATTCCTTAGGGAGTACTGTACCACCATGAAGCCACTGGTGAAAGCTGCAAACATCCTTCAGTCTGAGTCCACTTCCTTTATGGGATGGCTCCTGCCAGTAATCCAACAACTACTGTCCAAACTTAGCAGGCTGGAGACATCAAGCACGACATGCGTGCCACTCATCAGAGCCCTGCAAAATGGCCTTCAAAAGCGTTTTGGACGATGATGGAGGATCCAGAGTTGGCTGCAGCTGCAGTCCTCTTACCCAAGTTCAAGACTTCCTGGACTGACAGAGCAGATGTAACAGAGGCTGGTAAGGATTCATGTGATCCCACTTTTGTGTAATCTTACATTTGAACACATGCTTAAGTGAGTATTTCACCTAATACATTGTAAGTTATTGATGGTCTGTCCTGAATACTAAACAATCCTTTTTGAGAATTTGCCGATTTTAAATTTGTGTTCAGGAATAATCACTGAAATTTAAATAACAAAATTGTGTTATCTACTTGCAATTACAGCCTTGACATACATCAAACAACATCTTGAAACGACAGAGCATGAGAGTGAGGATCAGCAAAGAGTCATCTGATGAAGATGAATTCTTCTCCAGACCAAAGTGCAGCTGAGCTTGATGGTTATCTTGCTTGTGCCACAGACACCATGGAGCTGCTGCACTCCTCAGCCATCAAAAGCCTCTCTCTTAAACTGAACACAGCTCTGCCTGCTTCTGCTGCGTGTGAACGACTTTTTAGCTGTGCTGGTTTACTCTTCACAGCCAAACGAAGTCGGATTGCCTCTGTTAATTTAGAAAACCAGCTCGTGCTGAAACTGAACAAAAGGTTCAGAAAGTAAAGTGTGACAGAAACGCTAAGAGTTTAAGACACTTACCTGCCTGTTGTTCAGTGTATGGGGAAAAGTTTAAACGGTTCTACACATGTTCAGAAACATTTTTGTCATTGTTTTAACAAACAAAATTCCTTCTTTTATATCTACATTTATTTACAAAACAAGTTACCTTTCTATACCTTGTTCATCTGAGAAATGTGCTTTGAACATAAATATTTATACTGGTGAATCGAGTCGAATGCCTGCTGTTGACGACAGAATAAAACATCAGTCTGTTAAAAAGTAATTAATACTCCGAGTAGTTTTTGAGAACAGTACTTTGTACTTTTACTCTAGTATTTTTTTAACACCAGTACTTTTACTTGTAATTGAGTACAACTTAACCAGTGTAACAGTACTTGTACTTGAGTACAAGTTTTGAGTACAGCAGGTGGATGAGGGAAAGGGGAGGAAGGAGGAGGAGAGACCCGTGGTGGCCGCCGGACCGGCCGCGTTTCGTATTGGGCTGAAAAGGAAGGTGATTGGTCCAGACTTCAGCTTGAATGAAAAAAGACACAAAGCTGGAGTTATTCTGTGTTTACGCTGCAGCTGCCTCTTCTTCTCCCATTCTCCCCCCTCCCTCTCCTGTTGCTACTTAAATGATGAAACTGATCAGTGATCAGCTGATCGCTTTTCTCTCTTGTTTGTTTATATTTCGAGCCAGAAAGAGGAAACCAGCAGATGTCGCGCTAAACAACAGCAGCACGTTTGATCAGCTGTTGTTAGAATTGATTTAATATTAATTTCTAGTATCAGCTGATGTTTGCTGGAGCCACAGCTGTAAAGCTGCTGGTCATGATATGGTTTGGTTATCTGGTGAGAGGGAAACATGAAGATGAAACCAGGAGACGTCCTTACTGAATCATCAGAGCTGTGATGGAGAAACAGGCATATTTTTGTCATGGTCTGCGTGGCAGACCGTGGGTGTGTGGGGAAGGAGGACCCAAAATGCGGATTAATGCAGTGCGTTTATTTACAGTGAAGTAAACAATATACAATAATAGGTCTAGGTCCCTCAGACCCAGATCCCTGACAATTTTAGGCTGGGACTGAGCTACAGATGCATTTTGAAAAGCCTGGCACTGAAAGGAACCATTATTATGGAGAGACATTTAAACAGGATATTGAGAGCCCAGTTGCTTTGCAGACGTAAGTACAATCCGGACGTTGGGGTAGATTTTATTGTCAACCAACTGGGCCTGGGAAGGATCACGGTTATCGGTCAAGTGTTTCGTGCCCACAAATAAGTATTTCGTGCGCACGTTATACCCATTTCGTGGCCACGAAGTAGTATTTTGTGGCCACAATTTATTTATTTTTGGACCGTGTCATCAGAGGGGCTCCGTACATGCTAATATCACATCTTCACATTTTTTTTAGAGGTAAAAATAACTTTGCACTCTGGCTACTCACCATGCTCTAAAACAGGTATATGTTAGCAATGACAACATTTAACAAATGTTTTTAAAATTCTAGCCGTGCTAATTAGCCTTAGGATTGGTTGAGGTCTGTGCAAGCCTTTGGAACAAAATCAGTCTTGTAAAGCTCACTATTTTCCGGGTGAGCCTATAGCACATTTGTTAAAGTCAGTCCGGATTGTGTTGTGGAGTGGGGTCATGTTAACAATCCATTCAAACTTGTGGTCTTCAAGGTCAACTTGATGATTTATTGGTTGAAAATTGACAAAAAGCTTTAGAACTTAGAAACTATCATTCCTACAACTGTGCTGTGTATATGTCACAACATATAGCAGGAACCTATAAAGGTAGCTGACCTTTGACCTCTCCTTTAAGAAGGTACATGTAATGTCTACAGTGATTAGACATACTTAATAAAACAGTGTGGGGCCCAGAGTACTGTTGTGCATCAGTGTGGAACATGTCAGTAACACTGAGGGTTACACACACTTTGCCAGGTACACCTGTTCGTTGCAAAGTTGATGGTGTGTGTGTGTCTGTGTGTGTGAAAGACAGAGCGAGGGAGAGCTTTTGTATGATAAGCTTCATGTTATGGACGCACAGTGTGAGCACTCAGGTCGCATCAGAGCATCAGGCTGTATAGTGTGAGACCTGCATCGTGACCTATGAACTTCTAACCCCTGAGATTCAATTGTACAGTTTGAGCAGCAGCTGAATAACGGGACTGAAAAAATCGCAGTGTTTGCCCAGCTTAATGCAGACTGTTTAAACTAAACAAGCTGCTGCTCCACATAATAAACCCTGCCAGCCGCAGTGTTGCCTCTGTTTAACAGTTAAAGCAGTGGAGACGAGCTGTTTGCATGCGTGTGGAACCAACCTTTTGGGATTTACTTACCTGGAAGATTAAGCACGCATCAAGATGTTATGTTATTAATATTTTTAAAATGATAGCAGCACAAACAAAGATGTTTGCAGCACAAACGTTTGATACCACTTTTGTTGGATTTGAAGAAGGTGGGGGGCCAACTTCACTCACATGCTTAATGCACTTCACCTTTGATAGAAACAGATTGGACCTCAAGCACAGCTTTGAGATACTAAGTGCGTCTCATGTAAGGCTGTTGGTAAAAGTTACTGGTGTAGATTCAAAGCGCAGTTTATTTTTTCATTTGTTTCCAGGAGAGTGAACCCAGCCAGTGCTCTGCAGCTGCTGGTTTCACTGGACACGCCTTGTGTTTGAAAACACTTTAAAACGTGTGTTTAAACACATTTTGTGTGCTTTTTAAACACGCTTATGTTTTTACCGTCGCCATTAACTCCACTATCAGGGTGAGGCACACGACAGCAGGGGGCGGGGCGCCAACTATCTTAGAGGGCTTTAAACTCTTTGGTGTCCGCACCCTGCTCAGAAGGAGCCGACACAGGACCGTCAGCTATGGCGCTGGAGCTCTACCTGGACCTGTTCTCGCAGCCCTGCCGCTCCGTGTACATTTTCGCCAAGAAGAACAACATCAGCTTCGACTTCAAGAAGCTTTCTCTGCTGGACGGTGAGTTCACGCACGCAGACACGAAGAACGTCGCCAGTGTGACCGTTCACAGCAGCAGTAAGGAGGTTTGGACGAGCACAGGTCTGAGTTGTGAGTCTGTGAGGGTGTAGATCAGGGTTTCTTTGAACTTGGGTTCCGTTGCTTGCAGAGCAGCTGCTCCGTCGGTCCGCACTGACTGCCTGACGCTGTCTGCTTATGTCCACGACATAAAATAACCAGGCCTAGCAGAATTACACCACATTGTGCCACCTTACTTGACAATATTTTCACTAACAATATGGAAAACAACATTGTGAGCGGAATATTAATTAATGACATCAGTGATCACCTACCAGTTTTTGCAGTTTATGACACTAATTATAAGAAAAATCAGCATGAAGAACAACTGAGATACAGACGTGTAAGGACAGAAGAAACTATGACTGCATTTAAGAACGATCTATTAAATCAGGACTGGGACAAGGTGTACAAAGAAGCTGATATTGATATTGCATATGGCATATTTTTAAGAATATTCATGGAGTTGTACGATAAAAACTGTCCAACAATAAAATACAACAGAAAGCACAAATATTCAGATAGACCATGGCTCACTAAGGGTTTACAAAATGCATGTAAAAAGAAAAATACACTCTATAGGGAATACCTAAAACAAAGAACAAAAGAAGCTGAAAATAAATATAAAAAATACAAAAATAAGTTGACCAATATTATACGTGTATGTAGAAAGGAGTATTATAGTAAAATATTGAACAACAATAAACATAATATGAAAGGAATATGGGATGTTTTAAACGGTATCATTAAAAATAATTCTGGACAACAAAGTTATCCACAATACTTTATCGATAATGGCAATATTATGGAAAACACTGCTGATAAGGTCAACAGCTTTAATCATTATTTTGTAAATATTGGACCAAAACTGGCAGAACAAATTCCTGAGTCACTGCCATCAGTAGAATGTAGTGAAAACCTGATTGATAGGAACCCTAACTCAATGTTCCTCACATCAGTGGAGGAAAAAGAAATAATTGACATTGTACACATGTGTAAATATAAAACATCCACTGATTGTAATGATATTGACATGAAAATCGTCAAGAAGGTCATTGAAGGAATTGTAGGACCTCTAACATATATTTGCAACTTATCATTTCAGACGGGAAAAGTGCCAAACAAAATGAAAATAGCTAAAGTTGTGCCGCTGTATAAAACCGGGGATAGACGCCACTTCACAAATTACAGGCCTGTTTCTTTACTACCACAATTCTCCAAAATCTTTATTTTTCAACATGTTCAAAATAAAGATTCAATCAATCAATCAATCAATCAATGATCATGTGATTCTTCCAAATATCTGCTATTAAAATGTGTGCGTGTGCATGCGCGTGTGTTGGTCCCAGGCCAGCAGTATGGGGAGGACTTTGGGAAGATCAGCCTGATCAGGAAGGTCCCAGCTCTCAGAGATGGAGACTTCTGCCTGGCTGAAAGGTGATTATGTCAAAAAGTCGTGAGCTGAGGAAGCGCTGGTCTGCCGTGACGGTCACAGTGATGTCTTCTCTGCAGCATTGCTATCATGTTGTACCTGGCTGAGAAGTTTAAGACTCCCGACTTCTGGTACCCAGCTGACCTCCAGCAGCGTGCTCGTGTCAATGAGTACCTGTCGTGGCAGCACACGGCCATCCGGATGCACGGCTCCGAGATCTTCTGCCTCCGGGTACGTTCCCCTTCACTGATCTTTGTAGGTGCTGTTAGATTAGTAATATCCCAGATAGCAAGGAAACATTGAAACAATGTTGAGTCAATATCAGGCTGTGTCATTGAATCAACGTTGAAGTGTGACGTTGACCTAACGTCACTCTTGCACCCTTTTTTAACGTTGAAACAACGTCAGGTTTTGATGTTGATTCAATGTTGAAACCTGACGTTGATTCAACGTTATATTTTCTAATACTGTTGACATTGAAACAATGTCAGATTCTGATATTGAAACACTGTTGAGCTATGGTGTTGATTTTCCACCTCTTTCGCACAGTTGCTTTTTATTAAAACAACAGTTAAATCATGACTGGAAATCTACCTTTCTTTATAGGTATTTTAACCAATACTAAACTACTGCATGTTTCCATCAATACTTCAACCACCTAAACACATAATTGTACTTATTCCTCAAATTGGACACCCTTTATAAAAAAACCCAAATGTCTCACAATGTATCATGTCAATATTAATATCCTAAAATAAGAAAGCATTGCATGTGATGTAACAGAGAAAAAAATAAACCAAAAAAGGTCAATAGGCATGTTTCGTTTGCTAAATACTTTATTAAAAGACAGTTTCCTATTTACGTTTATATGATTCACAGAAGTTTGTAATTTTTACTCCGGGATGGGGATGGATGATGTGCGTCCTGCACCACCTAAACGATCTGGGGCGTATCGGAGCCAATTCTGCACTGCTTGTGCAAAGACTAACTCGGACATAGAGTTTGCTCCCAACTGCTGCGTCAGGCCATCTAGGACAAAAATACACACACACACACACACACACACACACACACACACACACACACACACACACAAAAAGTGAATTAGAGCACATGAATAAGCTCTTGTTAACTGTCTTCAGCTGGGAGAAAGTATGTAAACTCCTAGGCTGATAAACATGAAAGTCACCAGGCGTAAATCTGCAAACTGCCGCATTTGATTCCCAAAGAGCTATGAGCGGAAAAAGTGATAAGTCTTAGCATGGTGTACCGTGTATCCTTTAAAACAAAATAAACATGGGGTCCTCGGGCTGTACAAACTACAACCCGAGGACTAAACAAGCCAAAGACCAAAGACTCCATCTCCAGATTAACTGGACATGAAAGTCTTGTTATTAAGAAAGAAAAAGTAATATAGCAATAAAACGGTAAAACTTACAGCGCTCTGCAAATGCATATTTGGTATCTTTAAATGCCCTTTTTTGCTTTGTCTGGTCCTTGGTTTTTTCCCCTGCCCAGTTTAGTACCGAGGCCAGCTCGTTTGTAATGGCATAAGCCATTACACGGCGGACTCGCACCTCCAGTGTGGTCCCTCCAATCAAGGCAAAGCGTCTCACCTATAGACACATTTTAAGAGATGGAATTAGCGTGTCTCATGTCTTTAATGTGTATGCAAGTGCTTGTGTGTGTAATCAACAGGCCGTTGTTATGTATTTAAATCACATCTGACAGCTATTACACTTTATAGTTACAAAGTGTACATAACCTTTATATACTTACCTTTGCCTTATTTGCCTCTTGTGATTGAAGAGCTGGCTCTGCATTGTTTAGCTCCTCAATGTTGTGCAAGGGCAAATCCAGAGGCAGTACCCCAGCATCTACAGATTCATTGCAGCAGGGATGGCGGATGGCTCTGACCTCCTCACGGAGTTCGTTAACAGCTCTCGTCAGGTCAGACAGCATAGTTAACATCTTTTGTGAGGTCGCATCTGTTTAAAAAAAACAATTCTAGAAATATTAATGGCTTAAGCAGTGAGAGGCGAAAAACTAATAAATAAATAATAAAACGCAGTTTACGTGTGGACAAAAGGTGCAAACGCAAGGTAGGTGAGCGTGCAGCGTAAAGTTTGAATTGAGTGCGAATCGAAGCGGGTGCTCTCCAATCATTAAAAGTAACAAAGTCATTGAACACATTTATACAGTTACCTTTATGTTTATCAATCATATATCACAGATTTACAATTTTTTGTAGTACTATGCTAAAAAGCAACTACAGAGCGAAAGTCTGGGTCAAGCGCCGAGGCGACGGCAAGAACAAAGGAACCCTCGAAGCGTTAAAGCTAGCTTTGTATAACGGAAAAGTATGAAACGAAAATGTTTTCTTTGTTGATAGACTTTGTTTGCAGTGCAATTTATTTGTTGCCAGATTGTAAGAAGAAAGTAGACACAATTTCGGGCTCCCACATTTTATCCGAAACTTTACATTAACAAGTTTGTTTTGTTTTTTTTACTGTTATTCAAATGCGACCGTGGAAATAACGAATAGAACAAAAGTCATTCATTCTTACCTTATACTAATCGTGGCGCAGGCCAGTGCAGTGCATGAACTGATGCCTTCTCCGGTCAATTCCGCTGAGAGTAAATCTAATGTCCCGCTCTACTGTACAAGACAATGGTTACCTGGCGGGATGTACCACTGTGAGAGGGGGTGCTATGGAATAGTCCAAGTGGTAGCAGCTTTAATTTCCCGCTCAACCATAAATCGATGGTTTTTCAACGTGATTGTTGTCACCTTGTCAACTATAAATAGATCAACAATCAACGATGACAGAACAACAGTGAATCAATGTTATTTCAATGTCAGTGTCAGGTTTGTTGTTTCAACATTGGTTTTGTGTTGACATTTCAATCCTGACGATTCTGATGGTTCAGATGGAAAATCAACATTTGTTCAATGTCTCCTTGCTATCTGGGATCTTATCACCATCATGTTCTAGCTTTGTTGAAATACCCTTTCGTCTGGTTATGAAGTAAAATCACTGTGCAGAGTGATGTCACTGAGCATGTCTGGGCCAGCTGGTGAGGGCCAACTGAAAATGATCAGCAATAAATGCCACTGCTGGAAAACAGAGAGTTCAGCAGTTCTTACTGTGCACCTCTGTGGTAAAGTTTCATCACTGCCATTTCATTGGTCTGCTCGCTCAGAGAGAGAGAGAGAGAGAGCTGCTCTGAGCCAGTAAGCTAAAGTCATGCGATGTCATAGCCGTTGACTTAAAATCCACATCATTCAGACATCGTCTCCTCCCCGGCGTGTTCGAGCTTTTACTTCCTTCCACCTCTTTGGGACAGATGCTACTTTTCTAGTTTGTTGGAATTTGCTCAAAGAAAAACCCAGAGTCACCGTGTCATCATTCATCTCCTGAATCAGATTGTGTTCAGCATTAAGCTCATTGTTTCACTCACACTGAATCCATTGTGCCTGTAGCTTATGATTCCCAAGGTCATGGGCGTGGAAATCCCAGAGGACAAAATGAACGCGGCCTTGGACGATCTGAACTCCTCCCTGAAACTCGTTGAAGAAAAGTTCCTCCAGGACAGGCCCTTTATCGCTGGAGATCAGATTTCACTGGCTGATCTGGTCGCCATTGTGGAGATCATGCAGGTGAGCGGCCCAAATGTACCCGCAGTAACAGGAATCAGAATCAGTGTTCCCACTATGAGAGGAGCAAACACGAGATCTTAAACTCATTCAGGTCTCCGTCACACCATCATTAAGTGCACATCTGTCATTTCTTTGTAAGTTGGTGCATTTTTGGCATATTGTCCCTTTAATCACATTTTAAATGTATTTTCCAGTCTGGGGGCGGGGGGGGCAGAGCCATTGCAGGGGGGGCGGTATGAAGGAAAAAACAAAACAAAAACAAAGAACGTTTGGACACTGCTAGCATCGTGGACAGGTTTTTGACGGGGCGCCCACACAAACACAAAGCAGGAGATGAAGCGTCGCTGAATATGTTTCCAAACCAACTTCATTCTTAGCCAAAGACTAGAAAATATGGTGAAGCACATCTGCCCTTTGGCTTCACCTGCACAGGTGCTGAGGTAGGTCTCCCTGCAGGTTCCCCTTCTTCAGGAGCAGCGCTGGGCTGTTTAAATCACAGACAAACAGGATCCCACATTCTTGATCTTTAGTTCACAAACACTTGTAAGTATGTTGTGAATATTCTATAACTATAAGTATGTACAGGCTGTAGTGAGTACAAGCTATGTACAGGATATGAACAGGATATAAATATGAAAAACTATACAGAATATGAAATAAATAACTTTACAGAAATCTGAGATATACAGCTATACAGAAATGGGAACTATGCAAGTTGTAAACAGTTGTAGGATTAAAGATTATCGTATGTACAGAATGATTATTTACACAGAGCTATACAGTAGTGCAGTTAAGATAAGTGAGGGTGTAGATAGTTTCTACAGAGGCTATATAAAGTGCTAGTGGTTGTGAGTGGTGGTTCAGTCCATGTTATTATTGTGTTTGAGGGTACAGTTGTCCATTGTGGGTGTGTGTGTTCAGTCCATGAGTTTAACGTGGGTCAGATGTCAGGAGGCAGAGTTCAGGAGTCTGACAGCTGTGGGGAAGAAGCTGTTCCGGTACCTGGTGGTCTTAGTCCGGAGGCTCCTGTAGCGCCTCCCAGAGGGCAGGAGGGTGAAGAGTCCATGTGATGGGTGACTGGGGTCTTTGATGATTTTCCCAGCCCTTTTCAGACACCGCTTCCTGTAGATGTCTTTTATGGCAGGAAGTGGTGCTCCGGCGATGCGCTGGGCAGTTTTCACGACCCTCTGCAACGCCTTCCGGTCCGAGGCAGAGCAGTTCCCGTACCAGACTGTTATACAGTTGGTCAGGATGCTCTCGATGGTGCAGAGATAGAAGTTCACCAGGATGTCTGAGGACAGGTGGTTCTTCC
This sequence comes from Aulonocara sp. 'chitande type north' Nkhata Bay, assembly GCF_057382095.1. NCBI lineage: Eukaryota > Metazoa > Chordata > Actinopteri > Cichliformes > Cichlidae > Aulonocara > Aulonocara sp. 'chitande type north' Nkhata Bay. The sequence goes on from NC_141349.1 coordinate 730,283, forward strand.
TCAGAGTCCTCAAGAAGAAGAGGCGCTGGTGAGCCTTCTTGACCAGCTTGGAGCAGTTGGTCGTCCAGGTGAGATCCTCGGAGATGTGGACTCCCAGGAACTTGAAGCTGCTCACACGCTCCACAGCCGTCCCCTTAATGTGGATGGGTGGATGTGGGTCAGCATTCCTCCTGTAGTCCACGATGAGCTCCTTGGTCTTCTCGGTGTTAAGCAGCAGGTTGTTTCTGTCGCACCACTCAGCCAGACGATCCACCTCCTCCCTGTAGGCGGCCTCATCGTTGTCACTGATGAGGCCAATCACCGTGGTGTCATCTGCAAACTTAATGATGGTGTTGGAACCATCAGCAGGTCTGCAGTCGTGGGTGAAGAGGGAGTAGAGGAAAGGGCTCATCACACAGCCTTGTGGTACACCGGTGTTCATTGTGATGGTAGATGAGCAGTGGTTATCCAGCCGGACATGTTGGGGCCGGTTGGTCAGGAAGTCCAGTAACCATTTGCAGATGAGGGAACTGATGCCCAGGTCTGTCAGTTTCCTGATGAGTTGTAAGGGGTGAATTGTATTGAATGCTGAACTGAAGTTGTTGTTGTTGTCCAGGTGTGAGAGGACAGAGTGCAGTGCGATGGAGACTGCATCCTCTGTGCTCCTGTTCTGGCGGTATGCGAATTGGTGGGGGTCCAGGGTGGGGGGGAGACAGGATTTGAAGTGTGCTAGGACCAGTCGCTCTAAGCACTTAGTGATGATGGGGGTGAGTGCTACTGGGCGGTAGTCATTGAGGCAAGATGGGTTGGAGTTTTTGGGTATCGGGACGATGGAGGTGGATTTGAAGCAGGCCGGTACCACAGCGTGGGCCAAGGACAGGTTGAATATGTCTGTGAGCACTCCTGCAAGCTCCCCAGAACACGCTCTGAGAACACGCCCGGGGATGCCATCAGGGCCTGCAGCCTTGTGGACATTGATCCTGCTCAGCACCACTCCTACCTCGGTGGGGGAGAGAGTCAGAGGTTGGTGGTCTGGCGTCAAGTCTGCTTTGGTTGTGGTTGTGGGGTTCCCTCGCTCAAAACGAGCATAAAAGTTGTTGAGCTCGTTGAGGAAGGAGACATCAGAGGATGCGGGGGAGGGTTTGGTGGTCCTGTAGTCTGTAATGGTCTGGAGTCCTTGCCACATGCGTCGGGGGTTGGAGTTGGAGAAGTGTTCTTCTACCTTCTTTTTGTAATGGTGTTTGGCTTTTTTGATGCCCTTCTTTAGATTAGCCCTGGCTGTGCTGTAGGCGTGTGCATCTCCTGACCTAAAGGCGGTGTTGCGGGCCTTCAGGAGGAGACTAACATCCCGGTTCATCCAAGGCTTCTGGTTGGGGTACATGGTGATCCGTTTCTGGGTGGTGACACTGTCTGTGGTTTCGGAGATGTAATCCAGTACAGATGAGGCGTACTGGTCCAGGTCTGTGTGGGTGAACATATTCCAGTCTGTGTTTTTAAATCTGTCCTGGAGCACTGCCTCTGTCCCCTCTGGCCACACTTTAATTGTCCTCACAGCAGGTTTCACACGTTGGATGAGTGGTGAATACCGAGGTGTGAGGAACAGGGAGAGATGGTCCGATTGTCCAATGTGGGGGAGGGGTGTTGCTTTGTAGGCTCCAGCCAGGTTGGAATAAACATGGTCTAAAGTCTTGTCTCCTCTGGTGTGGCAGGAGACATGTTGGTGGAATCTGGGGAGGACTGTCTTTAAGTTGGTGTGGTTGAAGTCGCCAGCAACAATAAAAGCAGCCTCGGGGTGTTTATTCTGGTGTTTGTTAATGGCTGCAGAAAGTTCTTTCATGGCCAACCTAGCATTAGCGTCGGGGGGGATATACACGGCAGTGAGTATGATCGAAGTGAATTCTCTGGGGAGATAATAAGGTCTGCATTTGACCATTAGAAACTCCGCATTAGGTGAGCAGTGACTATCAGTACACAGGAAAAAACTACACGTAAAATAATCACACTGTGACGCCTCTGCCTTTGTAAATAGAGGGACAGTAACTGCGTGTTTATATGTAAGCGTGTAAACCTGCAGATAGAGAGAAAATACTGTTGATCTGACTATCTGCCATTCTGCAGTTCATCTCATGTAAACAATAACGTGGCCACAGCGTGATGTGAAAAAAGTTACATACCTTTGACGCTGCGTGACGAACTCTGTATTCCTCGTCCACACGTAAACGCAAAAAAGGAGTTTAAAAATCTCAGTTTTCAGTGATTTGAAACGCCGTTTACGTGGACGAAACAGCTGCGTGTTCAAAATCACCCGTGTAGGTGCGGACGCAGCGTGACAGAGTTAGTAGTTTATGTTATTAATTCCTGCAGATTACTTGTATTTGCTTAATTGTTCACTAAATGTTTGAGGTGTGAAATAAACAGCAATGGAGCAAAATATGGGCGTGTGGTTGGAGGAAGGTTTTTTTGTTTTGTGGGGGGGGGCATTTTTCTTGTGAAACAAAGGGGGGCCCAGCAAAAAAAGTTTGGGAACCACGACATTTTTTTTTCTTTTTGTGTCCTGTTTGGATCTTTAGCCGTCAGAATTGTTGTCTTAAGGCCAAGAAAGATGCCAAGCAGATTTATTTTACCAAGTGGATCATCATGGCCTTGCCATATTGGTCCATTTGATTGACCTTTATTATAATTATGTATTTATTTTATTTTACTTTCGGTTGCTACAAACGAGACAGACATGACTGGGGGATAGGACAGGGAGAAAGAATGAAAGAAAGAGAGGGAGAGAAAGGGGGGAAGAAAGAAAGGAAAACAAAACACCTGGATTACCTGTATGGAGAAGAAAAAAAACAGAAGAGAAAGCAAACAAAAAAAGAGCAACATAAAAACAGCACCATCACAATAAACTAGCTAGCAGTAGATATCAGTAGATACTAAATAATAAACGATATTGTGCAGCACGCAAGATAGACGGCGCACAATGTGCTTTGAGGCAGCAGCCAAGAAAGCTGTAGTCCGCGTCTGTGAACACCCGTGTGTACACCTGTGTGGATCAGCATGCTTGTATTCCAAAGGTTTCTCCATTTAACGATCTGCTAGGGAGTGTGGGGAGCCACAGCCCCGTCTCCCAGGGCATGAAGCAGGTATGGAGGAGATCCAGGCCCCAGACATCCAGAGGACCCGAGGAGGACCACCAAAAAGGGGGGGAACCGTGCCACCCTCCTGGGAAGAGCTGAGTAGAGCCCCAAATGAGAGGTCACCCCGCAGCTACGGAGCAGAGGCCAGAGGGGGTTGCAGTGGCGTGCCCGCGGGCTCTGCCGGCAGCCAGCTGTGCCAGAGAGGACCGAGCTTCAGGCCCAGAGGCCTGAGGGCACCCCACCCCCCGGAAGGGGCTCAGCCGGGCCACAGGCGCCCGGCCCCGCCAATCGGCCACCAGGAGTGAGCCGGTACATACATGAGCGCCCAGCCCCAGACGACAAGAACCACCAACACACCAACGTCTGAGGGCATCAGCCACCGGCAGGGAGTGTGGTGAGGGGAGATAGGCCTCCGTACTTTGGAAGGCCTGAGATGTACCCAGAGAGGTTGAGTCTAAGACCCAACCTCCCTACGCCCGCTCATATGTAGTGTTGCTGTGTGCTGTTCTAAAGTGCATTTAAAACTCAGGAGAGCATGGTTCCTGCTTCCTATCAGAGAGCAGCACAGGTCCTCCCGAAAACCCTCAGTGTCTATATGCATTTAAAATTGAGGGTAGGGCACCAGCGCCAGAGGTGGGTTGGAGTACACCGACCATCCTCTGGATGCTGTAAAACGTGCCCACCCCCAAGGCCCTATATGTATGTGTTATGTGAGAGTGTGAGTAATGTGGATGTCTAGGTTGCAGAATAAAATTGAGGCACAGGCGGCCAGAAGGGGACAGAGGGGGCGTGCCTCCCCTGCACCCTGGTGACATACCTGCACCCCAAGCCCTGCGTGTGTGGGTGGGTGTGGTAGAGCGGGAATAGGGAGGCAGCTGAGGATGGGGAGGGAAGAAAGGGAGGGGCAAGCGGCCCCTCCCTGGGGCCAGCTCCCCCACTGAACCCAGTATGCACCCCCACACTCTCGAACCCACCAGGGCAAGGGGGCCCAGGCCCATTCAGACCAGGGCCCGCAGCAGCAGCACCGACCAGCCCCACAGAGTCCGGGGCAGCCCACCCGACTCCACCCCAGAGAAAACTGCACCCACCCCATCATCCAATCATCTCCCAAACTACAGGGAGTGCAGAATTATTAGGCAAGTTGTATTTTTGAGGAATAATTTTATTATTGAACAACAACCATGTTCTCAACGAACCCAAAAAACTCATTAATATCAAAGCTGAATGTTTTTGGAAGTAGTTTTTAGTTTTAGCTATTTTAGGGGGATATCTGTGTGTGCAGGTGACTATTACTGTGCATAATTATTAGGCAACTTAACAAAAAACAAATATATACCCATTTCAATTATTTATTTTTACCAGTGACACCAATATAACATCTCCACATTCACAAATATACATTTCTGACATTCAAAAACAAAACAAAAACAAATCAGCGACCAATATAGCCACCTTTCTTTGCAAGGACACTCAAAAGCCTGCCATCCATGGATTCTGTCAGTGTTTTGATCTGTTCACCATTGACTCCATCCTCAACCCGAAAAGGTCTCACAAGCTCATCTTTGATGATACCAGCCCAAACCAGTACTCCACCTCCACCTTGCTGGCGTCTGAGTGGGACTGGAGCTCTCTGCCCTTTACCAATCCAGCCACGGGCCCATCCATCTGGCCCATCAAGACTCACTCTCATTTCATCAGTCCATAAAACCTTAGAAAAACCAGTCTTGAGATATTTCTTGGCCCACTCTTGACGTTTCAGCTTGTGTGTCTTGTTCAGTGGTGGTCGTCTTTTTTTTTTTTTTTTTTTCTTTTCATATTTTTATTGAGAGACAAGTGTACAGTGGTTTACAATGACAATACAATCTGTTCCCCTCACATATTTTTTAGTTTTTCTTACATGAACAGATACGATAACACACACACACAGGCTTAAATAAACAAACAAAATAAAACCTAATAAGAAACCCAAAACAAACACAAACAACAAACCCCAAAACACACAAAAAAAAAAAAAAAGAAGGGGGGAAGAGATATATTAATCAGCTGGTAGAGCGTGTAATGACTTGCAATAGTCTACAAAGGGGCCCCAGATACGATAAAATTCTCTGTATTTGCCCTTCGCCACAAGGCCCATCTTTTGCAATTTAAGAAATGACATCACATCTCTAAACCAAAAAGAAACTGAAGGTGGCTATGAAGATTTCCAAAGGAGTAAGATGCAACGTCTAGCCAAAAGTGATGTAAAGGCTAAAATTTTGAAGTGTGTAGGGTCGGTTAGACCAGTGTTGACTGGAAGCCCAAAAACAGCTAGAAAAGGGTCCATGCAGATTTGGGTCCCAAGAGCCTTGGAAAGAATAACTGAATACTGACTCCAGAAGCCATGGAGTCTTGGGCACAGAAAGAACATATGGCCTAGGTCACATGGGGTGGTATGACATCTCTCACACTGATCCATCACTTGTGGGTAAATCTCAGACAGACGAGACTTTGAATAGTAAACCAGTGGTGGTCGTCTTTCAGCCTTTCTTACCTTGGCCATGTCTCAGAGTATTGCACACCTTGTGCTTTTGGGCACTCCAGTGATGTTGCAGCTCTGAAATATGGCCAAACTGGTGGCAAGTGGCATCTTGGCAGCTGCACGCTTGACTTTTCTCAGTTCATGGGCAGTTATTTTGCACCTTGGTTTTTCCACACGCTTCTTGCGACCCTGTTGACTATTTTGAATGAAACGCTTGATTGTTCGATGATCACGCTTCAGAAGCTTTGCAATTTTGAGACTGCTGCATCCCTCTGCAAGATATCTCACTATTTTTGACTTTTCTGAGCCTGTCAAGTCCTTCTTTTGACCCATTTTGCCAAAGGAAAGGACGTTGCCTAATAATTATGCACACCTGATATAGGGTGTTGATGTCATTAGACCACACCCCTTCTCATTACAGAGATGCACATCACCTAATATGCTTAATTGGTAGTAGCCTATACAGCTTGGAGTAAGACAACATGCATGGAGAGGATGATGTGGACAAAATACTCATTTGCCTAATCCCTGTACACAAGTAAGTAAGTAAGTAAACTTTATTTATTAAGCGCTTTTCGCAGACAGGCAATCACAAAGCGCTGTACACAAATATTAAAATATTAAAATAAACAATAAAATCAATAGACATTATATACAATGTAAAAGATCAAATGTAAATAATGTAAAAAATAAAATAAAATAAAATATGTAGATCAACAAAAGGCTTGTTTGAACAGAAGAGTTTTTAACTGTTTTTTTTAAAAGAATCCACAGAGTCAAGCAAACGTAATTGTAGTGGTAAACTGTTCCACAGCCTTGGTGCAACAGACTGAAAGGCTCTAGACAATAGACACCCAGGTTGAGTTCATTCTCCACCTCTCCTATATCTCTCCCCCACCTGCAGAGTGAGCTCCTGTAGTGAGGAGACCACCTGCAAAGATACAACAACCTCCCCACCAGTTAGAGAGCCCCCTAGTTGGGCCGATGCACCAGAGGTCCCCTGCACTGGGGCTGAGCCCCCCTGCACCCACCCGCCCACAGCTCCGGCGACACAACAGCCAGGACCCAAGGCCCAGCCAGGACCCAAGGCCCAGCCAGCACCCCAGACCGGGGGCGGAGCACCCCCAGACCCCCAAGCCTCCACGCCCATCCCGAACCCACCCAGGGGCAGCCAGGCTACCAGGCCAGTAACCAACGTCTGCCAGCACAGACCCTCCCCCATCTCTGCTGTATGCAGCCACAAGGAAAACACCATCTAAGAGCCCCCAGAGCCCCTAACAGGGCATGGCCACATCCCCTGGCTTAGGACCTCCAGGGAAAACATCCCTAGGGACTCCCCAGACACCCTAAGGCCATCCCTACCCCCACATCAACCACAATAGCGAAGGCAGGACCAAACCATGACCCCCCACCCCCACTAGGTGATGAAGCCGATCAAAGGAGCCCAAAGGGATTGATCAAATGTGATGGCAGAGGCTGTATCAAGACTAATGTGATCGATTAGATGGTTTTTATATTGGTTAGAATTAAGATTATTTTTATTTTTCCAGTTAATGAGGACCATTTTCTTGGCAATGCATAGGGCCGTAAAAACAACGTGAGCTGTGTTTATTTCTGCAGTGACCTCATCCAAGTTGCCCAGCATGCACACTAAAGGCTGGAATGTTACATTTCAGACACTTTGATAAGTCTTCACATATCTCGCACCAAAACTTCTGAACTGGTGGACAGAACCAAAGAACATGGATGTAATTGTCCGGTGTATTTGCTGTGCAGTGTGAGCAGTTGTTGGAAGGCGTATAGCCCATCTTGAACATCCTATGATGTATAGTGCACTCTATGTAATATTTTGTATTGGATTAATGTGGGGGTTTATGTTTATGTTTCCAAAGGAATTTAGACATATACGAGTCTAGAGATCTGAACCAATCTTGTGATGGCTTATTTGGGATCATTGACAATAAATAGTTTATTTTTGGTAAGACAATCATTTTTATAGTGGCGACCCTTCCCATGAGTGATATGGGTAGAGATTTCCATCTAGTCAGATCGCCTTCTACTGTCTTTAAAAGTGGGATGTGGTTTAATTTAGTTAATTCCGAAAGCTTAGGAGAAACATTAATAGCTAAATATTTTATATTTCCCGATTGCAGTGGTGTAGAAGAAGAATTATGGAAGGAGCAATTAATCGGAAGGACTGTAGATTTTGACCAGTTAATTGAATAATCTGAGACACTTGAGAAAGAATTTATCAATGCAATCACCCCAGAGAGATTGGTTTGTGAATTTTGGCGAAAAAGTAACACATCATCTGCATAAAGGCTGATTTTATGTTCTATATTCTTACATTTTATGCCCTTAATTACTGAATTCTGTCTAATTGCTGCTGCTAGTGGCTCAATAAAAATTGCAAACAGTGAAGGGGAGAGTGGGCATCCCTGCCTGGTGCCCTCAGGAGACAGAAGCTGGAGGATGTTTGGTCATTTGTTCTGACACAAGCTGTTGGGGAATTATATAAAACTGTTAATCTGACTATCTGCCATTCTGCAGTTCATCTCATGTAAACAATAACGTGGCCACAGCGTGACGTGGAAAAAGTTACATACCTTTGACGCTGCGTGATGAACTCTGTATTCCTCGTCCACACGTAAACGCAAAAAAGGAGTTTTAAAAAATCTCAGTTTTCAGTGAATTGAAACGCCGTTTACGTGGGCGAAACAGCTGCGTGTTCAAAATCACCCGTGTAGGTGCGGACGCAGCGTGACAGAGTTAGTAGTTTATGTTATTACTTCCTGCAGATTACTTGTATTTGCTTAATTGTTCACTAAATGTTTGAGGTGTGAAATAAACAGCAGTGGAGCAAAATATGGGCGTGTGGTTGGAGGAAGGTTTTTTTGTTTTGTGGGGGGGGGCATTTTTCTTGTGAAACAAAGGGGGGCCCAGCAAAAAACGTTTGGGAACCACTGGTTTTAGCAATGGTATTTCCTTTTTCCAGTTCATCCAGATCAATGGTGTTTCTCACCAACAATACTTAAATTAAAATATAAACAGGTCCAACAACTAGTTCGCCTGGTACCGACTAGTAACCGTAGCAACACTTTGTTGACTAGTCGCACACATCCCCGGTGTTTTCAGAGCTCCTCCTGAGCTGAAACAGCTGCTGGGAACGAGGTCGATGAACAAACCGGTTCTGATCTCTGTGGGGACTAAACCTGAATCCTCTTCTTGTGCTTGTCTCAATGCAGCCTGTGGGCGCCGGCGTGGACGTGTTTGAGGGGAGACCCAAGCTGAGTGCGTGGCGGGACAGAGTCCAGGAAGCTATTGGAAAGGAGCTCTTCGATGAGGCACACCAGTATATCCTGGGAGCACAGGAGAGTGTGAAAAGCATGGACTCCAGCAAGATGCAGGTCTTCAAGCCCAAGATCCTCAGGCTCTTCATGTGAACAGGACGGCACCGATTCTGTGCAAACGACTTGGATTCATCTCATATGTGTCGATACAACAAATACACACAACGTCTTACATGTATGTCTGTACTAACAGGATAATGTAGTATGCATTCCAGATGTTTCAAGTAAACTCAGTACACTCTTGTTGCATAGTGCAGGGCTTCTCCATGGAGACAGGCAGACATGGCTCTGCAGACCTGATTATGTAACAGAGGAATGTGGAACATGAGCTTTCAGAATAAATGCACAGTTATAAAAGCTCTGTCTTCATATATAATGAAGCTGCTGTTAATCTTCTTTCAAGCCTAATAAAGTGTCTGCAGCACTCTGTCAGCCTGGCTTCCTCCCTTTGTGTTTACTGTGTTGGTGCAGATCTGTGTGGATGTTTGCAAATGACGGTGCACTGCTGCCACCTAGTGTTTCATATTTACATGCACAGTAATCAGTGCAAGTGTAATACACAGACATACTGTAGAACAAACAAGACTTGTACTCACAAGCAGAGACGGCCCTTTCACGTAGAAATTGACTGTTCTTCAAAGATGGCCGCCCACCACAACATGCTACTTTACCAGAGGTCTACACTACAAAGCCAGTTCAGTGTACCCAGGATGTCTTCATTGTCTGGATTCACTTACTCTAACATTAGTGGTCAGGATAATCTCTCACACAGGGCTGGTTATCAACCAGCTCGGTTCACCCAGGGTTGAAGAGGTGGGGTTGGCACCATCTGACCAGTCTAAAAGGGACATTTTGCTTTATCCACAGAAAAGGATCCTATGAGTCCAACCTACTCCAGAGATGTTAAAAAACCGATTAAAGTCTATAAAGAACTTAACAAATACAGCATTAAGAAAGAAAGGAGATTGAGGCAGCAGCAGCAAATCCTTATTATGGTGAACATCCACAGCAGAGGGCTGGAAAGCAGTACCCACAGCACCACCTCAGTGGAAATGACAAATACATTTATTTGAATGTAATTTCCCCGAACAAATACAAACAGCTGCTCCAAGGCAGTCATTGTCATTAAAGTACATTTATGGACGGTGAACTGAAGTACTCAAAGAAAGGATGTTATTGAAAATGTTCTTTTCATACATGGACATGTGTGTTGTTCTAAAATAAATAATAAAGGTGAGAGAAAGTCAAAGTCAGGATGCAGGTCGGTGCTGCAGGTTTTAGGTCTCACCCTGGGTCAACACACCTGAATCACCCCACTTTGCAGTTATTTATTTGTAAAAACTGTTTGGAATCATGTCTGATTTTCGTTCCACTTCTCACGTGTGCACCACTTTGTGTTGGTCTTTCACGTGGAAGTCCAATAAAATTGATTCATGTTTGTGGCTGTAATGTGACAAAATGTGGGAAAGTTCAAGGGGGACGAATACTTTTGCATTCACTGTATGTTACAGGCCCAATAATAGAGCTGAAAGCCAGGCAACCTCATTCCTCCTGTAATCTTGGGTCTTTGGAGAAATGTCTTTTTTATTCTGGCGATCGTGGCTCAAGAGTTGGCAGTTTGTCTTGTAATCGGAAGGTTGCCGGTTCGAGCCCCGGCTCGGACAGTCTCGGTCGTTGTGTCCTTGGGCAAGACACTTCACCTGCTGGTGATGGTCAGAGGGGCCGATGGTGCGATATGGCAGCCTCGCTTCTGTCAGTCTGCCCCAGGGCAGCTGTGGCTACACCTGTAGCTTGCCTCCACCAGTGTGTGAGAGTGACTGAATAGTGGCTTTGTAAAGTGCTTTGAGGGGTCCTGAAAAGTGCTATATAAATGCAATCCATTATTATTACATTGAAACAAAAATAAAAATTTGGGTGAAGTGCTCATCCTAATGATATTTACTCGGCCAGCAAGCGAGATGGGCAGTTTGGACAGTCTTTCCAAGCTCTGCTCAGTTTGATGGTATAAATTAATAAAATTATGTTTGAAAAGGCCAGAGAATTCACGGGTTACATTTATTATACAATTATTATTTATTCCAAGATATTTTAAAGTATTTGAGATGGTAAAAGGAAACGAAGTCAATGTAGCACTGTCTAATTTTTCTAAAGAACTAATAGGAAACAATATGCTTTTTGTTAGGTTAATTTTGTATCCAGAATTTTTCCCAAATTCAGTTAAATCTGTCATAATTTTTGGCAATGATTTAGTAGGGTCAGTGATATATAGCAACAAATCATCTGCATAGAGGGACACCTTATGTTCTACACCAAATCTCCTTATTCCTTTATAATCCTTTGCAGAGCGTAATTGAATGGCGAGAGGTTCTATGACAAGTGAAAATAGCAATGGGGACAAAGGGCACCCTGGTCTTCAAGAGCGGTGGAGGAGGAAAGGACTAGAAGTTATATTATTTGTGTTAACCGAGGCCTTAGGTTTTGTGTAAAGCAGCTTAACATGCCTATGCCAAACTTTGACAGGGTTGAGAAGAGGAAATCCCACTCGACCCTGTCAAACGCCTTCTCCGCATCTAGTGAGAGTAGTACTTCAGATTGATCACAAATGTTATGTGTATATCCAGTGGGGCAAAAAAGTATTTAGTCAGCCACCGATTGTGCAAGTTCCCCCACCTAAAATGATGACAGAGGTCAGTAATTTGCACCAGAGGTACACTTCAACTGTGAGAGACAGAATGTGAAAAAAAATCCATGAATCCACATGGTAGGATTTGTAAAGAATTTATTGGTAAATCAGGGTGGAAAATAAGTATTTGGTCACCTCAAACAAGGAAAATCTCTGGCTCTCACAGACCTGTAACGTCTTCTGTAAGAAGCTTTTCTGTCCCCCACTCGTTACCTGTATGAATTGAAGCAACTTTGGGTCTGTGTAAGAAATCTGTGATCTATTAAGAAAACGTCTATTCTAGAATAAGTATGATGAACAGAGGAGAAAAATGAAAATTGCTTAGAGTTGGGGAAATAGCTCTAAATGGATCTATCAGTTTATATGTCTTCATGAACTCCTGGATAGTTTTCACAGATTTTGATTTAGATGCTGATCTTTGTGATGGTCTGTCAAGACTGGGATCCAAAACAAAATTAAAATCGCCGCCAATTATCAGTTTATGGGTATCCATATTAGGTAAAGAGGATATAAATGATTTAATACAGCCTGCATCATCAACATTAGGGGCGTAAATATTTGCTAGTGTAACCTGACTGTTATAAAGTTTCCCTGTAACATAACGTCCACGAGGGTCTGATACTGCTTTTGACGCTATGAAGGGGATCCCTTTTTTGATAATAACAGCTGCACCTCTGAGCTGTGAAGTTAGAGTGAAACACCTGCCCGATCCATCTGCTTTACAAATGCTTTCTTGTAGTTATACATTTGTTTCCTGTTTAAGGGTTTTGTTAGAAATCAAACAAAGAAGCTCTGGAGGAATGTTTAAAGTTGTCATTCTTACAGTAAAAAATAGAGTACAAGCTCTGAACTTAAACAAGTGACTGGAACTCTGTAGAACAGCTGTTTCCTGTATAGGAAGTGACAGCCATCTTGGAAAATGGCGACCATTTGAAAATTCAAGTGTCTTATAAGCAGGGGTTCTTAACCTGTTTTACCTCGGGGCCCAACTTTTCCACTACAAAGGGGCCGGGCCCCATTCAGATATTAACACCGTACTCAATACATTGATGTTGTTTTTGGTTTGATTCATATTTAATAACTAAATCAAATCTACTTCATTCTGACAGCTAAAACCTCGTCAAATAATGATGATGACATGATACAATGCAATAATCACACAGACATTCATTTATTATGTGTATGTGAACCTGCACATAAAACAATTCATGGAGCAAGTCAGACTGCAAGAAGAAACTGAAAGGCTGACGTCAGCCTTAATAACACAGAAATAACTGATCATTTAATTTTACCACAGCAAAAGAGACGAGGAAAAAAGAGGAAATAGAAACTGGATAAATAATGTGGTGATAAAATAAATACATTCAAAATTATTTTCTAATTAATTGAATAAATAAATAAGCTGTTATAAAATGTAAATGAAGTGCAAATGAAAATGTAGCCTTATAGTCTGTGAGTGAATCTGAAAGTTACTTCAGCAGTAAACCTTTTTTCATTGGCAGAACCAGAAGTTACTCCTTATGTTTGAGACAAATGGACAAAGAGTCACAGCAGGTAACTCCCCTTTACCTGAGACACCATCAGATCCAGTCTGGGTGGAGTGGAGGAAAGGATCACTCTCAGAGTAGCTTCCACTGTTGCTCTGAATCTGTTTCGGGCTTTGGTCTTGGTGGTATGTAGTTGTGAATGGGAGAAGGAGTTTCACAGCTCTCAGTGCCAGACGGGTACTCCTTTGAGACAGCAATCCAGAAGGAGCCCAGATCCGGTTTGCCCCACTCCAACGTTAAAGTGCTGTCGGTGGAAACTTCCAGAAGCTGGGATTCCAGATGTGAGAGCAAAGCAACATCATTTTCAGTGGGATCAACAGAAAATGGGTCCAAAATCCACATGTGTGCTTCTCTGGGATCCTCAGGGAAATATTCATCGACAGAGTCACTGACCTTCACCTGAGGGGAGTTTTCCAAGATGTGAGACAAAAGTGGAAACATGTCCATCGTCTTCTCTTGGACCCTCTTAGTCCACAAAGCAAGTTTCCTCTTGAAAGCTTCAACTTTGTCTGCAATAAAAAACATGTTGCTGTTCAGCTGGTTCAGCAGTGAACAATGTCACAGAGGTAGGCACGCTCAGCGGTGGACTAATAATGTACAAGAGGAGATTTTTTTTCTCTGTAAGAAAAGACCTCATTCCTCAGTTCCAACAAAAGCTTGATGACCAGTCGTGTTCAATGTCACCTCACTGTGGCAGAGCAGATGGACGTGATCTGCTTCCATGTCCTCACAAAGCTCAGCAAAACAACTGGAGTTTACAGCATTCTTTTTAATGAAGTTGATGGTTTTCACACTTACATCCATCACATCGTGGAACTCTGGTAACATATCTTTTGCTGCAAGGCTTTCACAGTGGAGAACACAGTGGGTCCATTTAGCTACTGGTGCACGATCGAGAATCTGCCTAATGACGCCGTGATGCCTGCCAGTTATTGAAGCTGCACCATCACTGCACACCCCAACACAGTTCTACCAGCTGCCAACTACTGTCCCAGCGATAACAAACAAAAACCAGCAGCAATGCACCATTTGTGACATCAGTGGACTCGTCTAGTTCCAAAGAGAAAAAAACGGACTACTTGTTATTCTTTCCAGAAGCTGATGCTGTATGTCTAAGGCCATGTCTGTGATACGGTGGCTCACAGGGTCGTTTGAAAGTGGGGTGGTCAGTAGCTTCTTTGGAGCAGCCTCTCCGATCACCTCACAGCACATATCTACAGAAATGCCTAAACATGGCCATGATCCCATGGTTAAGAATCACTGTCTTATAGGGTTTAAATAACTCCAAATGTTGGTTGCTTGGATCCACTTGTGAAAGATTTTCCAGTCATCTGATGCGCAGAGAAGGCAGATAAAACGTGAGGGGACGCACCAAGACCCAATGTAAGCTATAGCACAGTGACCAAAGAGTCATTTACTGATTAATTATGTTAGTGGTTTGACCCCTGGCTAGTCCGGTCTGCATGCCAAAGTGTCCTCGTGCAGGTCAGTGAACCCCAAGCTGCTCCAGAGTGCGCGTGAGTGTTACATAAATGGACTGATTCTTATCAGTACTCAAGTCCGCAAAGCGCTCTATACAACATGCCACATTCACCCAATCACACCCATTCTCACAAGCACTTCCTCTGTACTTAGTGCTTTCTAACTGCATTCACACACATTCACACTGCGATGGATGCATCGGAGAGCAACTTGGGGTTAGTATCTTGCCCAAGAATACTTGAAATGCAGACTGGAGGAGCCAGGGATCGACACCAAGCTTCCGATCAGTAGGTAACCTGCTCTACAAGGGCGTAGATTGTCATGGGCGGAAGGGACACGTCCCCACCAATAATTTGATCTCTTCGAGTAAAGAAAAACAAACCCGATTTAAAAAAAAACGATCTGTCAGCGTCTCATTCACCCAGCGGTGCAGAAAGAGTTAAATCACCTCTACTGGAGTCCTACGTCATGTGACAAATATGGCCAATGTGATTGGCTGAGCCTTTCAGGGAGCTCTGTTCAGTTTCAGCAGCGGCAAACCTGCGCTGCGAGGAGGAGGAGAGGAGGACGGCAGCAAAGAGGAAGAAGCTGGATATAAGAAAGTGTTTTTCAAAGAAACCTGTGAGTCACTTAAAGCCAAGTTCACTCATAAAATGTGTCACAATAACGTTACAGGCTATGCCAGGCTTTGGCCCACATCAGTCTAAAACTGTACGTAACCATGAAGAACGTGTTGCCATGTCCACCAGGAGAGACCGGACAGTATAGATGTAAAACCAATATGCCAGCAGTTTATCTCAGTTAGTGAGAGGAGCAGGCCTGTGTTTGGCTGCTTCACATAGTGGACATTGAGTTGTTGTGTGGGGCATGTAGTCCATGTCTGTTGCTGTAACAGTAGCTCATGTTTAGAATAAAAGATCGCAGCTCACTGAGTTAATCGGGGCAATAGTGCCTCAAACGTTGCATCATTTTGCTGAGAGATCTGTTACTTTGTGGTCATCTTAGACGAGTAGTTTTATGGACAAAAACCAGCAGGTCACTCAGTGTTCCCTTAGTGCTAATGTATCAGAGATGTTGGTGTACTATAACTGAAGTAATGTTGTTAAGTCCTTAAAGTCATATTCTTTTATTGTCATGACTGTATTTGAAGCTATTTTTATTTTTGTATGATACCTGATTTATATGGAATATGGCTGAAGTAAACTAAAGCCTGAAATACTCAGTCATTTGTTTAATAGTACTTTAACATTATATAATTCACATATAAAACTATGAATTGTAATTTTAAATGGTTTAAAAGCACGTAGAATAGCATATGTAGGCAAGTATATTTCTCCTTTTTTGTTAATCAAGAAGGAAAAACAAAAAACAAAAACAGGGCAGGGTTCGGTGGTTGAATCATCCGTCCCCACCAATGCCCAAACCAAATCTACGCTCTTGCTGCTCTACCTCCTGAGCTACACCCCACATAGAAAGCGTCAGGCTTGGAAAATCCTGCTTGTATGTTTGCGTGTGAAGGAGACATGTTGTATAAAGTAAGAGCTCAGGCAGAGTAGAAAAGCGCTTTGTAAAAACCAGTCTATTAATCTAACAGACACACCCTACAACAACTCCAAACGCATGCAAAGTGGCGACAACTCCCACAGGAAGACAACGCTGTCTTTTGTGTAGCTGGTTTTAAGAAGTTTTCCATTGTTTCTTTTATGTTATATTAATTTACTGTTTAGGGAAAAAAGGATCGTGTTTTGGCTCCGATTGAGATCGACCTGTTATAGCTGCAAGAGCGAGTTATGCATTTTATTCTGAAATTTTAACCGGAAGTAAAAGTCATTTTTCTTGCGCTACCTTGAAAATAAAGTGGAGGCTGGTTGAAAGCGCCTCTTAAGTCATGTAATTTTTTTTACAACATGACTCTGTTTACGTGGGGCAGCTAGGAGTCTAAATATCCACGTGAGACTCCTTGGAGATCGGGCTGTTGGTTTGGCGACACGCTGCGGATGATACATTTCTGCTAGCCTAAAGCTGCTATAGTTAGCTAGCTACTACTCGCCAGGTTTGACTTTCTTGTGCTTTCCAAGCTGATAGCGCAGTGAGTGATGTGGAAAGTAACGTTTCAAGCGTTCGGTGTTTTGCTGTTGGCGTGGTTGTTGGGAAACTTTGTTCTGGGCTGGTTTCAGCAAAACACCAAACCCCAAACGCAGCACAGCGAGCAGCATCCGAGCAGAACCTCGGAGAGCCAGGACCAGAGCTGCTTCTGTCACGTAAGTAGCCCCAAACACGGAGCTTTTGTCACCGGAAACATACAGTTTGTTTTTTTAATAACATAGTTTGTTGTTCTTCATGAAGCTTGTAATCTGCGAAAGTCATACCACAGTTTTGTTTTTAGGAGCTTCCAGCACTTTCTACTGTCATTTTATTTTGACGTCACTGTGTACGTGAGATGCTAGTTAGCGACTGTCCATGAGTCCACAAATTGTTTTATTTTCTGCCATTTTGATAAATAAATAGATATAGTTACAGTTGACCGACTAAATTGGTATTTAAACCGAAATCTCTTCTTGTTTGTACTGAACAGTGAGTTAAGTCCTTAAAGTAGACTAATGAGCAGAGTCGAGAGCGCTCCTCTTCTTCCTCTCCTCGGACCCAGCAGCGAGTTAAACCAGCCGAAGTTCTTGCGAGTTGAGCGAAAAGCGTGGTGTGATCTGATTGGCTGTGTCAGAGCTCCCGCTTTACAGCCTCCTCACGGACATTGTAGTCTTTTGCGTGGAAGTTGCCAAGTGTCCCTAGCGACCTATAACATGTAGATGACTACAAACAGGGAGGCTCCGTCAGAGGGGCGGCGTTTGTTTTGACAGCGGCTTGTTTGTAGGCGGGGCTTCTGGCGGCATGGAAGTGCGGGTCTGTGATGACAGCACAGACATACAGCTGCTGCCGTGACATTTGGACAGTTACGTGGGGGGGAAGTTTTAATTTGAAGGAAGTTGAGACACAGAAAGCTGAAGGCGAACAACAGGATGCTGAGAAAAATGGTTCTTTTCCTGGCGCTCAGTGGACTGCTGCACTCTGAGGTCTGCTGTGGTTTGGTGTTTGTCATTAGTTTTTTGTCCCAGTAAGATTGTCTTTGTGTTTCTGTAGTGTATATATAAGTATATATAATACTAGTGTAAAGGGTTTACAAAGGTTTCTAAAATACCCGCACGTAGTTTAGGTGTACTGCTCTTTGCAGAGCTGAGCAGTTGCTGCCATATGTTTTGTACGGTCATATCTTTGATAGCTTGAAAAGGAAAAGCCTGTTGTGAAATATAAAGAATGTGAAAGTACTTTACAAGTTTTTACAACTACATACTTGTAAAGTACTTGTTCGGTTTTGGTTCGAATAACTTTCTCTCTCGCTCTCGCTCTCGCTCTCTCTCTCTCTCGCTCACACACACACACACACACACACACACACACACACACACACACAGACACACAGACACACAGACACACACACACACACACACACACACACACACACACACAGACTATTTATTTAAATGCAAAAAAGCCCCCAAACAATACAATGTCCATCTTTACTCAGTATTGAGGAATCATTGCATTGGATATTTTGTTAATAACATTTTATTTATGTTTCATTTTCTCTTAATTTCCAGACTAAAGTATTAATGAAGCATTTGAGACTCTAATCATGAGCTAAATGAACCGAAAGAGTGTCCGGAGCTGTTCTCCAGCCAGTTAGAACAGATGTTTTGTGAGGTTTGAGGCTCTACCTGCTGTGCACAGAGCTGAGCTACCTAACAAAACTAGCCAGAGCCATTTGACTGACTGTTTACCAAGCTTCTTAACATGTGAATGCTGGGTTGTGTAATTCTTCAGTTCAAACACATTTGTAGGTTTTAGTCAGCAGCTGACGGTTTATAGAGCAGACAATGGGCCGTCGGCTTGGTGGGTTCAGGTAACACAGTGTGATGGATGTATTATGTATGAACGTGCAGGTAGGTGGTGGTTTATCTGATGGAGGAGCATCATCACCTGATCCTAATAGTTTTTCTTATTTTCTTAATGTCATTTCTATAACATGATTATAAATTTGTAACAGCAGCAAAATTACAATCCAGTCTTTATCAGAAATGTGAACCCTACCTGGGGGTGGGGGTTGTGTCAGGAACGGTATCCTAAATGTTTGCCAAAGCAAACGTGGCTCATTGATAAGAGGAGGCGAAGCCACAAAAAGACTTGACAGCAACTGTAATGTCTTCTAACAAGGCGCACTTTAGATTCTTACAGTGTTTTAATTTATTGTAAAGTTATAAAGAGAGCTGCCATCTATGGGTGTCCACAGAACAAGAAGCACAGTAGCAGGTGTTGTGTTCCTTTACATAAAACAACAGTTTTCCATCATAAATTCATGCAAAAGCGTACAAAGTGCTGCATAAAAACCCCCACCAAGTAGGGAACAACTGTCTAAATGTCCAAAATAGGGATGTGAGACTGCATGCACCTGCTAATGCTGCATGTTGCTGTCTCTATGAACTGAGTCTCTGGATCCATTTCAGCTGAACTTGTGTTTTAACTGTTTTGTTCTATCATGCTGTGGTTAAAAAAATCTTTCCAGGAATCTGTTCACCCAGATTAACTCGAGTCAGTCGGTCAGGAAGACCATTTAAGAACGGGATGATGGTTACTGCTCCTTAAAAACATGACCAGCTGACAGATGTAATAGTGGGCTGCTGTGTCTGTAACTGTGTTCAAACAGACACTTTGGAATAAAAGCTATACATCTGCTCCTCTCCTATGTGAGATCCCTCAGGGTAGGGCTGTTCGATATAACGATATATATCGGATGACGATATAGAAACATCTATCGTTTCATTTTACGTTGTCGTTTGTTTCGTGGTGTCGCAAAATAAACTGTTTACGGCAATATTTGTTCATGGTTCTGATGTCACTGTAGTGGTTATATTCATTTCTTCAAGTTCTCTCTTTCTCTTATATTTAATATAACCACACTACGGACAGACAAGCGCCTGTTTTTACTTGTTGTCATTAGCAACAACGACGGTAATACCATTGTGTGTCCGCTGGTTTAGTTTCCACATGAACCTTTCACAATAAAGCTCAAGATCCTCTTGAGACTTTTCAAAATAAACTGAATCACGTGAAAAAGTAGATTATTTACAGATGAGAAGTAAAAAAGAGCCGCCAGGTGCTAAAAAATAAACCTTAGACTCAAACGTTAGAACAGGCTTTTCCCCGCAGCACGCCGTGTAATAAATACTCACAAAGAAAACGGCGCCGTTACAACTTATGACTAAAAATGTATCGTTTCATGCATCGGTTAAAACACTCGACTCCAGCTACAGCTGGAAACACTTCACACAAGTCGAGCTGCCCGAGATTCACAGGATTTACAGAAAATGTTCCATGTTTGTGATTTATATCGTTATCGCGATGATAGATGTTTTATATCGGGATTTGAGATCGTGGTCATATGGCACAGGCCTACCTCAGGGCTCACTTCTGTTGTCACCCATCAAAGTAAGAGCTTCACGGCAGTAATTTTGTCTTTAGGTGTTACATCTCCCAGTGAAGGCGTAACTATTATCACTGACTTTTGATGTGCTCTCAGGCTACGTCCACACTAAAACGTTTTGGCCTCCCGTCCACACTGAGACGCCGTTTTCCTGAAGGGAAAACGCAGCGTTTTGAAAACGCTCTTGAAAACGCACACGTTTCAAAAGGGAGCTGCCCCGTCGCAGTGTGGACCCTCGAAAACACAGACTTTCTAAAACGATGACTCATTTTAGTCATGTGATGCAGTCACGTGACCAATTAAGCTAAGATAGCGGAGGGCATTATACAGCAGTCGCCCTAAAAAGGATGAATATCCGTTTGTTCATGCTCCAGATAGCTTTCCTTCAAAGTCTTTAATTCTCACTCGCGTTTGCGCAGGACTGGAACGTCAGCGTTTTCATCCGTTTCAATGTGGACGCACACCTCTGTGAAAACGACTGAAAACACCAGTGTGGACGTGGAGCGTTTTCAAATCCAGCCGGGCTAGTGTGGACGTAGCCTCAATCTCATCCATGGCAAAACTGAGGCTGCCGAGTCTGGACTGATCGTAAGAGTTTGAACAAACGTCAGGGTGCAGACTTTGACTTGTACTGCGTGATGTCAGTCAGGTTTTAGTTTCTAGCACACAGCTTCACTTAAAACATCTGAAATGACCCGGACATTATGATTATTTTTACTGTTTTAGCATGAGTGGAAACACTGTGACACTGTTATTTAGAGATGAGGTGTCATTAGTAAACGAAGTGTCCTGCTTTGCTTCAGCTCACAGGCGTCCTGGATGACTGCTTCTGTGACGTCGAAAGCATCGACATTTTCAACAACTTGAAGATCTACCCCCGCATCAGGAAGCTGACAGAGAGAGACTACTTCAGATACTACAGGGTAAGAGCTGCGCCTTCGCTCCGGCTACAGTGGAAGCACAGTGTGGCTCAGTGCAGTAGTAAAAGTAGTATGTAAAAACAGATGGAAATCACATGGATCTCTTTTGCGTGTGTGTGCACATGTTGTCTTTTTGCAGGTCTTTGTGTTTACTGGCACATGTTGTCACAACATGATTTACTGTTAGACCTCAGTGGTCTGTGTCCTCCCACAGTAAGAGCACACCGTGAACATGCAGACACTAAAGCCGGTGCACCTGAGCGTCACACCAAGGACGTTCTTGTTTTAAATACAAGACCCAGAGATGCTACAGGACGAATCGGTCACGGTTTATTCACAGGCCAGAAAACAAGAATCAAACAAACAATCCTAAAAACAACATATACATGAGCATTCCCAGGAATACATGAACACAATTCTAACAAAACTTCTAAAGTTCGTTAGAATAACACTCAGTCCCACGATGCAACTGCTCCCACAACCCAGAACGAATCTTCTTTATTTTTCAAACCGGGGGAGTCATTTCCAGGCCGGTCCCAGGAGGACGAGGAGAAGCCTCCCATCTCAGTCTCGTCCCATCACAGCCCAACTTATGCTCCGCCCTTGAGCCGCGCGCTCGCTGCCACAGCGTCTTCCCTCGTGGCATCGCCCTGCAAGCAGAGAAGCATCGTCTGGGAATTTGGCCTGGTTTATAGCCATGGCGATCCTCTCCCAACACGGCTGCACCCGGTGAACAGCAGTGGAGTCACTGCTCACAAACGCAGGTAGAG
Source organism: Aulonocara sp. 'chitande type north' Nkhata Bay (assembly GCF_057382095.1). Lineage (NCBI taxonomy): Eukaryota > Metazoa > Chordata > Actinopteri > Cichliformes > Cichlidae > Aulonocara > Aulonocara sp. 'chitande type north' Nkhata Bay. The sequence goes on from NC_141349.1 coordinate 752,193, forward strand.
GTGCAGCTGTGCTACGCCCCTGACGAGAGGGCAGCACACTGTTGCCATCGTCTGGCTTCTGCGCGTTCCTTCCCTTCACATCAGGGCCTCCCTCAGTGCTCAGCCAGCTTCCTTTAAACAGGCCCTTTCACCAGCTGATAGGCCACGCCCACACCTCAGCAGGTGATCACTATCAGCCAACTTGTCCCAAGCCCAGCCAGTCCACAGTGGGTTAAAACAATGTAAAAACATCAGAATAGTTTCATGCAAATAAAAACTACACTCACAAATAAACACTAAAACCACTGATGAAAGACAAATATAAATTCCCACTGTGGGACAAACATGCTGTGAATGCTTTGGGACGTCCTTTCCCTCGGCTCCCGCCGTGCAGCTGTTGGATGACACGGTCCTAAACATCTGTGTAAATGATTCTCACATAGAATCATGTAGCACTTTCTTTTCCTTTCTTCTTGTGTCTCTAGTTTGGGTGTTACAGAACAGGAAGTGATGTCTGAATCTTGTACCGGTGTCGTGCTACACTGTGGTTTGACAGTGCTGCCATAAAAAGTCGTGCAGTCTCCTGGAAAGAGCTACGCTTGATGAAGACGTTGCTGCACTTCTGTCTAGCTGTGTTTTTATTAGTACAGCAGTGTGAACAGCACTGGTGTAAAGTCAGCAACCACGAGCAGGTAAATGCTGTCAGGCGCAGAGGGAGCGAGACAGCAGACTGATCTGCAGCTCTGATCTATATCAGCTGCTCCAGTTCTGTGAGCTTGTAGATCATCTCGTTTTTAAGGAGACCAAAATGCTGCGCACCACCTCCCTCAGCTGCAGCTTGCAGCACAAACATGTTGTTTCTGGCAACACTAAACGGGATCGATCTGTGCTAATCACTGTATGTGACCTTTCAAACGGCTGACACATTCAAATCTTTTAATGCCATAGTGTTAAACATGTTTTCACAAATCGATTGTGTGCGTTTGGTGTAGGAGGTGGGGTGGAGGCTCAGGGGTCGCCTGTAGCACCGTCACACTGAGGTGCAGCGGCGCTTGAACAGGAGGCCGGCTGCTCTGTTGGTGTCTGAGCAGCACACACACTGTGCTCATTCATTCACACTGCAGACCTGAGGCCACTTAGATGGATGTAGTGCGGGTGTCACTTCAGTGTGACTTGTACACAGACCAGAGTGTACGTGGAGAGAAGACGCACAGCAGACAAACACTTTCCTGTGTCTGTTTCAGTTCAGCTTCCAGCTTCCTCTGCCCTGCTGCCAGTCACACGCGTTGTCTCCCACTGTCGCCGTTCCTCGCTGTCAGGACTGGCTCACCGCGTCACGCTGGCCCATCCGTCTCCCGATTAGGCGTCGCACCCTGACGAGAGGGCAGCGGGTCCCTCGTTTCACCTGGCTTCACACATTCCTCCTCATATCTGGGGCCGCTCAGCTAGTCTGCTTTTAAAAGGTCACAGCTGATAGGCCACTTCTGGACACACCCACACCTCAGCAGGTGATCCCTATCAGCTAATTTGTCCCATGTGCAGCCAGACCACGGTGGACTAAAACAGAGTCAAATAAAACAATAGAACCATGCAAATTCAGTTTTATTTCCACAGCGTCAAATCACAACAAGTCTCCTCACGGCGCTTTGTGTCGTACAGCAGATACAGAGAAACACCCAACAATCACATGACCCCCCAAATAAAAACTACTCTCATGAATAAACACTAAAAATGAATAAAACCAATGTACCAGATAAATACAAATCTCCACCGTGTGACACACACACACACAGTTGTGTTGTAACCAGTGCTCTGATTGGTACGCTTCAGAAAGGCCAGTGAAAGTTTCAGGCTTGTGTCTGTAATGGTTTTAATATGTTCACGTTGTGAGCGAGCACGAAACACGGTGGGAGTGGCTGAGTATACCGTAACACACACGCATCATAGTAAATATGTGTTCTTTGGATCATACGGTGTTTGTGTGAATGGCGGCGGGGCGAGCAGGATGCTTACAGGTGAAACGAGCGTGTGTCCTACGTGCACGTCAGCAGCTGTCCACAGTCAGTGGGCACTGGCCTCCGTTTGCTTCCCCTGTGAAATCTCCACTGTCCAAAAACACGATGTGAGCCACGCACAGCTGTGGAGCCGACGCTTTCACACGCCACGCCCTCGTCCTTGATTTCTCTCGTTCACTGAAGCCTGATTGAGCCTACAGTGACAGGCAGCGAGCGTCTGCTTGTCCTTCACATGTGGACGAGCCACTGCTTGCTTCCTGCCTCGGTCATAATAACAGTAATAATAAATGAGCAGGTGCTGAGTGTCTGTGTCTGTGCTGCAGGTGAACCTGAAGCGACCGTGTCCTTTCTGGCCTGATGACGGACACTGCTCCATCAAAGACTGCCACGTGGAGCCCTGCCCCGAGGTCAGCCAGCCTTACTCCAACATGGTCTCTTTTTACTGCCTGTCAGTCACACGTCGGCTCGTTGAGGACGGAGACGACCGCCTCCTAACTAGCTGTCACATACTGCATTAAATGTATTTTCTCAGGGGAAGCTGTGTGAACATTGTCACCTATCATTGTTTGATGGTCTGTGTTCCGTTTCACAGAGCAAGGTTCCTGTTGGCATCAAGTCTGGGAACTACAACAAGGTGAGACCAGCTGTTCCTGACTAAGCTGCACCACTTGGAGTTACCACGTACAGCTGTGGTCACCTGCTTGCCTGCACATGAGTGCTGTATATATTTGGACTGTTGTTTTTCCAGGGTGCAGTTCCTGCAGCTCAGGACTTTAAAAGCCAAGACTAAGGTGGAGAAAGGTGCAGATATTTTGGGTTTTCTCTCACTCTGGCTCAGAGGTGTAGACCGGGCACTTCTGCTGGTCTGGTGTACTCCTGGCTGATATTTGACTGCGTCGGTTTCAGTGATTCACATGTTAAACAGCACATGTAACATGGGGGTGCTGGAGGACACGAGTGGGCTGACACACGGCACCTTCTTCCTGTATTGACTGTTGGTGCTCCCTCCCAGACACCTCTGACCAATGAGTGGACTGAAGAAGAGTGTCAGTGGGTAGTGAGTGTGTAGCAGTGTTTGTCATCATTGTGTGTGCAGTTATGAGTGAAGCTTTGTGGTGTTTCCTGAACGTTTGTGCTGTGCACCACAGAATGTCAGTCATGTGTGAATCAGTCCTGCTTCAGGTCTCTGGGTGTAACTGCAGCTCGTGCACTAGTGCACTGCAGCAGTGAAATGTCAGGAGTTTGTTTCACTGCTTGACATATTAACACAATTTCTACCAACGTTGTTAATTTAGCCGAGGTACTCGCTGCCGCTCGGGTCAACACCAAACCCAAAAAGTGAGTCGTGGTCATGAAAGACGAGCAGCTGATCTTCAGCCTGAGCTGACAGAGTCACAGCAGTGAGGGGAAGTCAGGTTCTCCACAGGGACCTGTGGGATCGTGCCAGGAAATCCGACTAAGTCAAAGCACTGCTGGAGCATTCTTAGATCCAAAGGCTAAACACCTTCTGGTTTTGATGTCATCATCATTATTGTTGTGCTGTACGAGGCACTTTTGTGCGTTTTGTGTAAACACTGTCAGGTATGGAAGTATTGATGCGTCTGAGCTGTGTGATTTGCACGCAGGTTTGTGGGTGAGCCTCGTTCCCCTTCCCTCTGCAGTGTTGTGTGTGTTTGTGCTAACCAAACAAGGACTGCTTACCTGATCAGTGGTTATGACACTTTGCATATTAATGATCATAACCTGCCCTCCCAGCCCGTTGTTCACTCAGTGGGCTGGTTTCAGAACCGTGGGAACATGTGGCTGAGTCGTCGCAGTGAATCCACGTTAGGTGGATATGCCAGCGCTGCACTGTTGTGCACGCGCTCTGAGATCAGACAGCAGACACTTGCTGTGACGGCGGCCTCGTAGCTGCTGTCGTCTCTTACTTTAGAGGAAGTTTCAGAGCTGCTGCATTTGTTCCAGCACTTTCTGGACCGCACACACAGCCACTCTTCTTATCTCCTCTGATAGCTTCTACGTGGAGACGCTGAGAGCAGAGTGTTTGTCGCTCTTGGCCAACAGCCTGGTGTTTGCCTTGAAATGACCCAGAAGTGTTTGCACATCTGCTCTGGTCTCGGTCAGGGGCAGATGTTTCCCGACCATCAGCTGGGAGACGCAGCCAGACTTAAAGCGAGCCTTTCTCAGAGTGGCAGTGAGAAGTACCAGAGGTGCTTTGACAGTCAGGGAGAGGTCACAGTGAAATCAAAGGATTTGAATATGATAGAAATATTAAAAACTCCTCTAAATGTAACTGGGACGCAGAGGCTGCTGTTTCAGGCACAAACCGGTTTGACTGCTTTTGCTTGGGTACTACTGAATGTGTCCTTTTAAAACATGGCACCGAGATTGGACGAGTCACATGTTTGTGCTTCTTTGTTTCAGTTCCTGAAATATTTCACTTTGACTGAGCCAAATAATCTCATTTAGAAGATTTCAGTTTGCAGCTGTGTTTATGGAGCACTCGCTGCTCCTCTGATTCTTCATGTGAGTCAATGGTTGGACCTGGGGGTGGAGCTGGAACTGGGGGAGGAGCTGGAGCTGGAACTGGGGGAGGAGCTAGAGTTGGGGCTGGGGCTAGAACTGGGGGAGGGGCTAGAGTTGGGGCTGGGGGTGGGGGTTGTAAAAGTGTCTGTGCAGCAGATATTTCCTTACTCTTCGTCTTGATGTTCACTCAGAAACAAGAAGTATTAGTTTTTTCTTCCGTTGTTAAATCAAAGCACAGATTTATAAGAATCATGTATTGGGCTCACTTTTCATGACCGAGCGTTGTATTATCAGGTCACACTGGGCTGTGCTTACCTGGCAGGAGCAGAAGGTGAAGCAGGATTTAACCTCGGAGTTATGTTTGTGTCTTTGTGAGACGGTTGAGTGTTGGGCTGTTGTGTACAGCAGCTGTTGTTTGGGGCGATCGTGGCTCAAGAGTTGGCGGTTTGTCTTGTAATCGGAAGGTTGCCGGTTCGAGCCCCGGCTTGGACAGTCTCGGTCGTTGTGTCCTTGGGCAAGACACTTCACCCGTCGCCTACTGGTGGTGGTCAGAGGGCCCGGTGGCGCCAGTGTCCGGCAGCCTCGCCTCTGTCAGTGCGCCCCAGGGTGGCTGTGGCTACAATGTAGCTGCCATCACCAGTGTGTGAATGTGTGTGTGACAGGTTGTGTAGAGCGCTTTACAAACACAGGCCATTTAGCATTTTACATAATTACAGGCTGGAACACTTTCATCGAGCCCAGTGAAGTAAAGATGATGTGAGTGGTGTCATTACTGTGATAAACAGTGTTATTAAGAATCCCTCCTGTGTCCAGTACTCGCAGGCGGCCAATACGATGTCGGACGTGGTGGAGTGCCAGCAGGCCAAGGAGCTGGGGGCCATCAACAGCACCCTGAGGTGAGTCCACAGACCTCCTGCTCTGTCTTTATCTGCAGCTTGTTTTCACCGGGCCTCAGCAGCTCAAACATTTACCAGTGTGTGACCGGCAGCTGCTGGTAGTTTTCCACCAGGCGACACTTCAAAGTGCAGACCGAGCCCACCGGGGCTCTCTCCTGCAGGAACCGTGGAGGTTCCTTTGTGAAGCAGCGGACCGGCTGGTGCAAACAGACAGGATGTGACGGTGCATTACAAACACCAAGCCGCTTTACTCACGTGGGTTTGAAATGTAACAAATAAAGAGGCAGGAGGCAGCATCTCCTGATGAAAACTCACATCACATCCGCTGATGTGGCCAGATGTGCACCTCTCAGACCGTCTAACCTCGCGTGACGCAGTGACCACACGACTGAACGCTGCTCCGTGTTAATGACACGTCGGTAAAGAAGAACCACTCCATGATTGCTTTGTTCTGGTCGGCACTTCCTCTCCTCCAACAGCAGTGCCGCTGTGACGTCATTTACAGTTTGTGCTGCGCGTGTGCACGGCAGTCTGCGCCTTCATGTCGTCCCTGCCCACGCAGCACAATGCAGTGAGCTTAGATGACACGTCAGAGCTGAAATGCACAAATCGGACCTTTACATGCATCTTTGCATATTCTGATCCTGAGTCAGTTTTCACAGGGCGGCTGTCAACCTCTGGAATTGAAAGAATCCTTCGATCCGGATCAGTTATTAGACGTCTGGTTTAGCGACTTTATGCTCGTCTTGTAACCCTCCATGTGATCTCCCAGTCTCATCTCTTAGCAGAATATCTCACCCATGTAGTGTTTAGAGAAGTTGAGCTTCTCTTACTTCCTTTCATTTAGTTTAACCTCGTTGTGTTTACCTGGAATTTGAAATGGGCTTGAGCTCATCACAGATCTGAGCCATCAGTTCTGGCTGCACTGGTTTCTCCCCTGTCTCTGCTCCCAGTGTCCAGTTTGTGCACCTCCTCACACACAGAGGCGCAGATGAGACTGGGCTTAAGCAAAGGCACGTGTAATAAACTGACAGCGACTCCACAGACGCACACTTAAGTGCATGTGGAGTTTGCATGTGCAGTAAGGGAAACATCCCTGCAGCTTTTGCAGGGTGATGCTGGTTTCAGACTCACGTGACCTTTACTGGAAACTGTTTAAAGTCAACAGACATCCTTCATTAAGAATCAAGTGATGGGAGACGACGTTTAAGAAAAGTTTGAAAATGAACATTTACGTGGACGTTGTGATCAGACTGTGATCTCCTGTTTGGTCTTCATGTCTTGTTAGCTGTCGAGTAAAGCTCACAGTTAGAACGTGTGTGTATTTTTTCCGGTTCCAGTAACCAGAGTAAGGAGGCGTTCGCTGACTGGGCGAGACACGACGACGCTCAGGATCACTTCTGTGAGCTGGACGGTGAGCATCTCTTTCTCTGCGTATCTGTGAGGGCAGCACTATGAGGCATCAAACTTCACACCCAGGGCAAATTCCTCATTTACAAAAACCCAAAGTACAAACCTGTAACAGGCACGATGTGTCCTTATTCCAGCTCTTTACATGAACTTTCCTGTACTCAGTTAAACGGCACATTTGTAGCCGCACTGCTAAGAAGCAAATATCTCTAATGATGACCCCGAGCCACTGCCATCACAGGCTTTTTTAATCCATGAAATGTGTTTCAGATGAGACGTCTCCAGATGCCGAGTATGTGGATCTGCTCCTGAATCCGGAGCGATACACCGGATATAAGGGTCCGTCAGCCTGGAGAGTGTGGAACAGCATCTACGAGGAGAACTGCTTCAAGTAAGCCTGGAGCTCCCTGCACAGAGATGCTCATCTTTGAGGTGCTACTGAAAATGTGTTTTTGTGTCCACAGGCCCCGGTCGGTGTATCGACCTCTGAACCCTCTGGCTCCCAGCAGAGGTGAGGATCAAAGTTAGAGCTGCTACCGGCAGACGCGGCTGAACAGTTAGAAGAGCAACATGACAGGAAGCTCTCAGAAATACTTCAGTTAGGTCGTTTATACCGACTACTGTCTGCATGTTTGAGAGCCCAGGAAACAGCTCGTGAGGTGCTGTTTACGCGTTTGCTGTAGAAGCAACCCGCTGCTCGCCTCCTGCAGTCTGACTACAGGCCGGTCTTTCTGGAAACGGTGACCGGTGTGGAAGAACCGGAATGGCCTGTGCAGGCACTCGGCTCCCTGACAGCACACCTTCATTCAGGTGGCAGACTGTGCTGGCAGCATGACATCACTTCAGTCTGCTATGAGCACAACTGACAGCATCCAAACAGGGACACAACTACTGCAGCCGCGTCTGGAATGGCACAGGCCATTCCGGTTCTTCCACACCGGTCACCGTTTCCAGAAAGACCGGCCTGTAGTCAGACTGCAGGAGGCGAGCAGCAAAGACGTAAACAGCACCTCACGAGCTGTTTCCTGGGCTCTCAAACATGCAGACAGTAGTCGGTATAAACGACCTAACTGAAGCATTTCTGAGAGCTTCCTGTCATGTTGCTCTTCTAACTGTTCACACATCAGTGTACCTGCTTCAGCATGCTAGCCTCCTCCTGTTTATTGCATACTGCGTCACAGGGTACTGAATAAAGAGCTGGATTAAAACGCAGGCTCTTCAGTGTATTTTTCGTGCACCTTAGATGTCTGTGTGTGAAACTAGAGCTCATACGTTCAGAGGTTAGTTAGTGTGTGGTATGTGTATGCCTAATCACTGCACCGATCTAACAGTTTCCTTCTGTTTCTGTGTTCAGGAGACGATGATGGTGAGTAAACTAAACTTCTGTTGACTTGGATGTGTTTCAGCCGTGTTGAAACCTAACTCTTCTTGTCCGTGTCGCTCGTGTTGCAGGGGAAGGTTTCTACACCTGGCTTGAAGGTGGGTTCTGCCTCGTGTGCTCACGCCTGCACCACCCAGACTGACCTGAAGAACGCTGTTATCATTCTTTGTCATGTAAATCACATAAAGCTGAAGCGTCTGTGTAGCTACAGTAGGCATGTCACTTCCTGTGGTTTTCAGCGTCTGTGTTCTGAAGCTGAACTGGTCTCGTCTCTGCTTCCTCTGGAAGACTTTGTGTGGGCAGGCTGACTGCTGACAGGAGGCCACAGAACACAGAGCTGTGGCTCATCACAGCCTGATGCGTAGATGCCGGACGCCTCATGGTGCTGTGATGAAATGCTGCTTCAGGCACTCCTGTGGATGTGATGTTCCACGCGGTTAAAGTTGTTGTAGCACACCCCCTCTCTGTGATGAAAGCTGGCCTCTCATGTCACGTCCATGTCCCTTATTTAAAGTCCTGTGCTCAGTAGCTGCTGGGTCTTCTGGATCTCTGCACCGTCACAAGTAGAGCTGATGTCCCAACACTACCAAACACATTTATTACAGATTTTGAGGTTTTCATCACACAGTTACATCTGTGGGATAAGTCTGCCTGTAGTGTGGCGCCGGGTCCAGAGTTCTACTGTAGTTCTGGTTGATGTTTAAGGCAGGACTATAAATCAGACATCTCGTCCCCCAGTGTTATACAGTTTTGGGTGGACTGAAGCTTTAAGCTGAGCTTGGTTGGATTCTGATTTTAAGAAACCCGTTGTCATCGCTGTCTCTCCAGGTTTATGTTTGGAGAAGAGAGTTTTCTACAGACTCATCTCGGGCCTCCACAGCAGCATCAACATCCACCTGTGTGCCGAGTACCTGCTGGACGGTACGACATCATACAGAGCAAACACAGCTTGGGTGTTATGGCCACCACAGTATTGTTTTATTTGGATGACAGCGTAGTGTGCTAAGATACCAGCTAATGTTAGCTAGCTTGGTTAGCAGCCACCTGCTAGTTATTGCTAAGTAACAGACTAATAAAATAAATCACTGACCAAAGCTGGAGCTCGACCTGGGATCATTACAGTGCACGTCTCTTTAGCAGAATCTGCTGAAGCACGGCTGATGAGGCGCATGTACATTTTGCTTTTGGGATTAGTTATGCTGATGAACTGACTCAGTGATGGTGTTTTTCATGCTGTAAGCTGTTGTTGTTTGGCTCTTCAGAGGGATGGGGACGCTCAGTGTGGGGTCCAAACGTCCAGGAGTTTCGTCAGCGTTTTGACATGGCAGAGACAAAGGGGGAGGGCACGCGACGCCTGAAAAACCTCTACTTCCTGTACCTGATCGAGCTGCGGGCGCTCTACAAGGTGGCTCCGTACTTTGAACGAGCCATCGTCAACCTATACACGGGAAATGCTCAGGAGGACGGAGAGACCAAAGACCTGCTGCTGCACATCTTCAACGAGATCAAGTAAGAAGGAGGAGCTTGATTGTTGTCAGGAGAGTCCAAGACCAGCACGAGCTGAAACCCATGGATATCTTAGTGGGGTTGTTTTGTTTCCTACAGACTCCCATCAGGAGTTAGTGGGACCTACTACATCAGTGTTTTATTTTCTTATTTGACCCCTTAAAGAAAATGTTGTGGGGTAAAGCAGCTTCCGCGACTCGGTATAGACCCAAACGCCTGGAGTCGGCACCCAGCTAAGCTGATAGCTTCCTCCCTCCATGGCTGCCATGGATGTGCTGCAGTCCTGTAGAGGATTGCGCTGTTCCGAAAGCTGTTGTGACCGAGCCTGTAGCTAACACAATGTTGGTAATGAGCAGGTTAAATGATCCACGCAGCCCAAAGATCACGCTGATCGCTGACTGTGGTGTCCATGTTGTTGCCTGCCACATGGTCCATGCTGTGTGATGCTGCACACCAGCATTATGTTATATTATATGTACATGGCACCAAAGCACATTAGTCACTTCAAAGCTATTCTTAGGTAAAGACCCCACAGTAATACAAAGAAAACCCAACAGTCACACGACCCCCATGAGCAAGCACTGGGTGACAGTGGGAAGGAAACTCTCCCTTTTAATAACTTGATCTAAGACGGAAACAGAGACGAATTTGCATTTAAACAAGTTCAGTTCATTTTTGCTACGTAATAGGTTTGTGGGGAAAAATCGATCATCAGCAGATGAGAAGCTGTCACATTGAGACAAAGGCAGGCCCTTCCTACAGCAGCCATAAATACTATATTACTTATGTAGAGTATTATTATCATCATCACTGTTTCTGGACCTGTGTCTTCTAGAGCCTTCCCCATGCACTTCGATGAGAAGTCCATGTTTGCTGGACACAAACTGGAAGCCAAAACGTTAAAGGTAAAAACTAAAGCTGCTACGTCTACATATGAACATCAGCACATGAAACTCTGTTCAGTCTCCATTCTGTATTATACTTCACCTCCTTATGTGAAGGTGCAGCTGTGTGTGTGTCTGTGTACTATCCACTCTGTTGTCCTGTAGTAGTGACAGAGCATCGTCCTCTGTGATGTGTGTTTGACGAGGTGTCTGGTCCTGTGTTAGTCAGCAGTATAAAGAGGACTGTGTCATGATGCTTGATGCTGCCCTGGGTTCAGTCACTTTCTGCACAGCATGAGCAGCAGCGCAGTCATAGTCCACACCTCTGCTCCTGATTGTAGTTCTAAACAGTCTGAAACAGCGTCCTGTTCTTGTTGCAGGAGGAGTTTCGTCTCCATTTCAAGAACATCTCCAGGATCATGGACTGTGTGGGCTGCAGTAAATGTCGCCTCTGGGGGAAACTGCAGGTGCGTCTTTGCGTGTGTTCATCCTAGTTTGTGCATTTTAAAGCCAGCACAGTCTCAGATCTGCAGGTGGAGGTCAGGTCCCCTGATGTGGAGCCACCATAGAAGCCTTCACACTCGCCGTGTTAGAGCTCAGGTGTAAAAGGCTACGTGGCACTGAGTGTAATCACAGTTCCACAATAGTAACTGTGTAGCATCATATATGACCGCACCACGGTGTCCTTAACACGTCTTCAGTTTCCACAGCAACACATCATTGTTAGGGCTCGAGTCACGTGTTGTCCCAGTGCGTGAACAAATGTCAACTTTAGACAAATCCAACATAACGCTGTGTGCACGCTGTGTGCATGCTGTGTGCACGCTGTGTGCACGCTGTGTGCACGCTGCAGCTCTGTGTGTGCTCTTTCCCGCCCGTGATGTTACTGTCAGTTTACCCGTACAGTGTTCCTGCAGCCTCTGTGTTGTTCAGGAAACAGTCTAAAAACATCTCGTTCTGTAAATCAAACACAGGTTTATGAGATGCTTTATTTGAATGTAACAGCATCCCAGCATCTTTGGAACTGGGCTTGTGTAGAAACGTCTGTAATTCAGAGTTATTGCAATAAAACTGTTTAAAATAAAGCTTTTTGGGTTTAAATGCACCGTGGTGATTTAGAGGCCAATCTGCCCCCAAACAGTGCATCAGACTGCATGCTCCCCGTCATGTGTCTGTGATTTGTAGGCTTGGTCCTCAAACTGAAGTGTTATAGAGTTTGTGTTGTGTGCAGACTCAGGGTCTCGGTACTGCTCTGAAGATCCTCTTCTCTGAGAAGGAGATCAAGAACCTTCCTGAACACAGCCCATCCAAAGGCTTCCAGCTTACTCGTCAGGAGATCGTGGCCTTGATGAACGGCTTCGGCAGGTATGCTTCTGCTCCGTGTGAGCGTGGGTTCCTGTCCACAGGTCACTGTGCACTGTCCAGCAGTCTGACGTGTCGGTGCTATGTGTCTCCGTAGGTTATCCACCAGCATATATCAGCTCCATCACTTCCGTCAGCTGTGGAAGGAGAAAAGGTAACAGGAGGCGATGCTCCACCTGGACAGCAGGCGTCACCGTCCCACACTGCAACAGACTACCTGCTCTCAGAAGAAGGACCTGAGGACCAGCAGTGACCCCTGTTTTTGTCTCTATAAGCCCCTCCCCCCGTCACACATCATGAATGTTAATTCTTCAGCCTCCTCTCGCCTTCATCAGAAAATATTTGGAACATTTAAACCGACACGTTTTTCTCTACTCATGAAACTTGTCCTCAAATTATTTTTGAAAAGTAAAAAGCCGCAGATGTTGATGTAGGACAACAGGAACAGAGCGAGGCCTCGGCGGCGAGAGGCCTGCCGCAGCAGGAGACGCTGTGGTTTACAGCTGCTGGGGAGAGCCGCCCTCTGCTGACCTCACATCCTGTTGTCTTTTATACTGACACCTGATTTCCTGTAGAAGAAGGAAGGAGTCTGTCAGCGCACAGCTGCCTTTGTGTTTGTCTTTACCTTTTACTGTTGTTGCTGTGCGTGTGTGTGCGTGCGTGTGTGTGTGTGTGTGTGTGTGCGTGTGTGTGCGTGCGTGTGTGTGTGTGTGTGTGCGTGTGTGCGTGGGTGTGTGTGTGTGCGTTTGTGTGTGTGCGTGTGTGCGTGTGCGTGTGTGTGCGTGCGTGTGTGTGTGTGTGTGTGCGTGTGTGCGTGGGTGTGTGTGTGTGCGTTTGTGTGTGTGCGTGCGTGCGTGCGTGTGCGTGCGCGTGCGTGTGTGTGTGCGTGGGTGTGTGTGTGTGCGTTTGCGTGCGTGGGTGTGTGTGTGTGCGTGTGCGTGGGTGTGTGTGTGTGTGTGTGCGTGTGCGTGCGTGTGTGTGTGCGTGTGCGTGCGTGTGTGTGCGTGTGTGTGTGTGCGTTTGCGTGCGTGGGTGTGTGTGTGTGTGGGTGTGTGCGCGCGCGTGTGTGTGCGTGCGCGCGCGCGCGTGTGTGTGTGTGCGCGCGTGCGCGTGCGCGCGTGTGTGTGCGTGCGTGTGTGTGCGTGCGTGTGTGTGTGTGTGTGTGTGTGTTGGCCAGTACAGAGGAGCTGATGGGATGCTGTTTCCTGCTGTGTGGTGGGTGAGCCATTTGCTTGGCTGCTGTTTGGCTCCAGGTCTGTTGGCTTAAAGACACATTTGTTTAAAAAGTGTTAGAAATGAGGTTTTGCTTCAGTGTCTTATTTCACACTGTAAACTGGATTTACTCACACAGAAATCAAACGTCTTTTCATACGAGTGAAGCTGAGGATGACAAGCACAGGTTCAGGGGTGCTGTGAGGAAAAGCAGCTGTGCATGATTCACAGCTGGATCCATCCATGTTAACAGAACACAAACAAACCGCCATGTCAGCCCCACGGTGATTAAAAAAGATCCACCTCCTCAAACTAATCGGGAAACGTCTTTTTCAGACGAACTCTGTTTGCTCAGCAGTTCAAGCAGCAGGTGGACCAAAGAATTCTGGGTTGCCTTTATTTGCATTTTTATCCTTTTGCTTGTTGAAGCTATTTTGAGCTGTTACTTCCTGATTCTCTGAGTAGATGTTTAAAAACAGAATAAATGCTGTGATGCAGCATCAAACCCACACTGCAGCTTCTTTAATGCTCTTTGTTTTCTTTGTAAAGTTGAAGTAAAAATAGGAATGTCATCCTGCTGCAGCTCTGTGTGTGTGTCTGTCAGTGTGTGTGCAGAGGGGCATGCCAACTGAAGAAGGAATTAAATGAGAATTTTGAACAGTTTTTCAAACAAGCAAGAACAGGTTGAGCTGTTTGTTTGTTTGTTTGTTTGTTTGTTTGTTTGTTTGTTTGTTTGAGCTGATGCTTGCTGAAGGTCCCTGCTGGGTTGTTAGCTGAGTAAGTGATGCCACCATGATGGACCAGAAAGACTTTAAAGATCATTTCAGGAATTGACTTGTTTTTAAAGCACAGGTGAGTTAATACTGCAGCTTTATAATGTGTGCCACCTGATCTTAATCATCGTTTGTATTCTAGTGCTAAACAAAAACAACATTCGCAGCTTTCAACAACAGAAACCTAAAACTAAGAAATCAGTTTGGTTTTTACATTTTTATGTATGTTTTGGTTGTTGAGCTGATGTGAGAGGGTCACGGAGCTGCCGCCGGGCGCGAGGCTGGGACCATTCAAACCTGTAAAATGTAAGAATGGCTCGAAGCTTTCAGAATCAAAGATTTCAGATCCAGAATCCAGATGTTGTGATCATGTGACCCATCAGTTATTGATGTATTATCATTGGTTACTCTGTCAGCTAGAAGCCAATAAGACAGCAGATGAGGTGTGTGCTGTGTACTGGTCAGACATGCTTCAGAGCACACACCTCCCACTGTGGCAGTGAGTTAGCCCACTTCAGGCCAGTTACCCGACATTAGTTCCAGTTTGTGGCTCAGCCTCCATCAGAGGCGTGCAGGGAGACTCTGTGTGAGAGAGGGAGTGCTTGCCTTTCTCTGAGCCTCGCTTGCCCAGCAGCAGTCTTGTACAGTCCACTCACCAGCCTTAAAAAACCAAACCAGTTCAGAAGTCCGACACAAAAGGGTCAAAAAGGCTGTACCTGCGAACTTTATTTATTTGACAAGAGGAATAAATATTTCTGAACCCGAATGTGGTGTTTGCTTATTCTCTTCATTTCCTTTCACTGATTTATTGTGTCTGCCCCCAAAACTGAGTGCTGTCCTTCACTGGCTCTGTCTTTATTTCACACCACAAACACAAAAGCTCAACAACAAAACATGTGAAGTGTTACAAATCTTACAAAAGCAGTAAATCTGTTAGAAATCTGGAGCTGAAGCTTGTCCCGAGCCGTGCAGCACTGACGGGAGTGGAAACGGTGATCGATACCCAACCGTGAAGTGATTTTCAGATGTGGATATACAACGCGTGGAGTGATTGGCTGCCTGGTTACTGATTAAATCAGTGTCGTTCCCACACGTGTGGCTTCTTCACCACCTCTTCCTGCTTTTCTCACAAAGTAAAAAGAGGAAAAACTTTCATGAGGAGCTTTTCAAGGATTTAAGAAAATGATCTGCTAGTTCCTTCCAGAAATACTGCCTACAGCCTGAATACTGTCTTCAAAGTGACTAATAAGTAGTTTTGGTCATTTCTGCCTGCCTTTTCCCACTTCATGAATTGCACTGAAGCACTCTGAGCTGCCTAACAATCCTCTCGGTGTCGTTTCAGTTTCCAAGCAATGCTCCAAGACGTCACGTGATGACAGAACAGCAACGTGTCCAGGAGGGGTGACAGACAGCCTTCAAGAGTGTAAGGAAACAAAGTCTGCCAAATGCAGATAACCCCGAGTCACCACTGAGAGTTCACACCGCTCTCTTTCTTCTGAAATAAAATGAACAAAGGTTGAGCAAAGTTTGGAGAACCAATAACCAATCAGCTGATTTCAGTTGGTGTGCAGGAGGAGGAAAATAATGGCTCAGTCTGCAGCGTGAGCATGGATGTTACTTTTATTATTACTGCACAAGGACGAGAGCGTGATGGTAAAGTAAACTGGACACATGCAGCTGCATTCTGCTGCTAACAGCATCAGCTGCACAGACAGCATGCTAACATGTTTGCTCTGTGCTCAGACCTGAATATATGGGGTGACCGTGGCTCAGGGGGTTGGGAATCGCATCTGTAACCGGAAGGTTGCCGGTTCGATCCCTGGCCTCTCTGTCCTGGTCGTTGTGTCCTTGGGCAAGACACTTCACCTACCGCCTACTGGTGTTGGCCAGAAGGGCCGATGGCGCGATATGGCAGCCTCGCTTCTGTCAGTCTGCCCCAGTCTGCTGTGGCTACAGCTGTAGCTGCCTGCACCAGTGTGTGAATGTGAGAGTGAATGAATAGTGGCATTGTAAAGCGTTTTGGGTGCCTTGAAAAGCGCTATATAAATCCAATCCATTATTATTATTAATACTCAGACACAGATCACACGTGTGCGTCCTGCAAACCAGCAGCTGGGTTTATGTTGTTTCAGGTCGTTTTAGGGGGAAATGTTAAAATGGTGTGATGAGCAGCACAATGAATTCCTTTCTACTGGAATTAGTTGATGTGCTGGGGTTAGGGAATCCCAGCTGACCTGTCAACACTGCCAAGCATAGGTGGTAAAGCAGTACGCTGCTGCGTGTCCTGATCATCTTTATCAAATCTCATGTGGCTCCAGATGAACTTTTAATGAAGCATTTTGTGCATCTCCGTCTTTTAAAAAGCTGCAGAGGTCTTCTCCATTGAAGATATTTGAACACATTAAATTGTTACTTTTAAAACACATCTGGACAGATGTTCACTGCTAATATTGTGTCGCTAACATTAGCAACGATCCTGCTCTTTTAATGGTTCGAACTTGTTTTTGTTTGAAAATGGTTTTCTAACCTTTTTCAGCCAAAAATGACCCTCACACATTTACAGTAAAAGAAAGCTTAACATACATTTAGACAGGCTGAAAACAGGTTAGCTTTATGTAGTGCCCACTTTGTTTCATATAGTAATGAGAGGACCGGTATGATGTGCACTGTTCTCCTTTCCTGTTTAACTTTGACCTGCTGCAGTATTTTACAGCAGAACAATGTGGACTACACAGATGTGCAGATGATGGCCACGTTTAACTGGCTTTGTTATCAGCTAACCCCTACAGTGTCCCAGCACAGCAGAGACGGACGTGTCTCTGATCGGATGTCTTTGTGAGTGTGTGAATAAATACAAAGAAGCTGACTTCATGAAAAGAACTGTTTCCAATTTAATTCACTACCTGGATTATCTTCATTGAAATACTCGAAACATTCATCACAACATCATATTCATACCGCGAGTCTTAGAAGCAGCAACATTGTAGCTGTGGGAAAAGTCCAACATCATGAGGCCAAATTCAGATGTTCTTGTTTACAGCTAAACACTTGATGTTCTGGGACTGTTTGGGGCGATCAGCTGGGGGACCAAAAATTAAGGACACATAGTGATTAACTGTTGTGTAGAAACCTGTAAGGCAGGGGTCTCAAACTGAAGTGAGCTGTGGACCACTGTGGTCTCATTGGACGGCCACTTTAGTGTTTTAGGAGTACAAACAAACACACAAGGAAACACAAACAAATATTACTGAAAGTGTTTTGTTTGTTTGTTTAAATTGTTGCATAAGAAACTGACTCTTCACTAACTGAAGCCTTTGGTCCTCTCTGCCCGTGCAGACACGTGGCGCACTTCCAGGGCCGAACTGCATTATCTTTCTTCACGTCACCTACAAGTGGCCCCGCGCCGCGAGTTTGAGACCCCTGCTGTAACACATTCTTCTTTATTTTCTACAGTGACTCCACAAAGCCTTATGTCAGTGACGATAACAAACACAATAACCGAACCGTGTCAAAGTGCAGAGTGATGCTGTACACAGAGCAGCGGACTCATGGATAAGGGCGGAGCTCCCCGGCAGCGGTGGTCAGGCGCTGTTCGTCACTGTTGGGATGCACGGTGAAGCTGCTGTGGCGGCTGCCCCAGTCGCAGCAGTCAGAGGAAAGGCTGTCAGAGAAAATATGGCAGTCAGGACCAAGCCTGTGAAAAAAGCTTCAGGTTTTCTGCGTTTTGGTGAAACCGTCAGGTCAGCTCTGCTCCATCGCAATCAGACCCATTGTCCTTCAGAGGCTTTAATGGAGCAAATATTGTATATCTAGACACAGGCAAAGGCACACAGCTGACTGTTTAAAGTCAGGGTTCAAGTTATACACTCGCCAGCTCCATAACGCACCTACAGGAGCCGCTCTGTCACAGAGACCTGTGTCACAGGAGATCTGGAGCTTCCACTAAGGAAATCCTAAAAGGCTGATTCTGTTCATCTGAACGTTTCAGTGGGAGAAACGTTTCTTCACTCATCCAGGTGACTTTCATTACACCCACTGAAAACACTGCGTCCAGATGAATGGAGTCGACCTTCACTATCTCTGCTATTTGCACGCCCACCACTACACCTGCCTCATTGCCATTCAGAGGGAGCCATAAATGAAGCAGTCCAACAACCAGGCCTTAATGGTAGTCCTGTCTGAAGCTATATGCAGGTCATGGGGAACTGGAGCCTGTCCCAGTTGTCTGTTGCAGGGCTACCACAGAGAGACAGACAACCATTCACACTCACATTCATACCTATGGGCAATTTAGAATCACCAGTTAACCCAGCCACAGGCATCCATAAGTACCAGTGACAGTGACATTGTAAAGTCAGAAATGATGTTCACACCTCGCTGAGGCGTTCTGGGGAGGAATGCTCCACGCCAAGTCGTCATCGCTGTCATAGCGACGAGGATTGTCAAAGAAATATCCTCTGGAGGAGAGAACGTGGTTAGGGATTCCCGTGGTGCTCTGTTGGACCAAATACATCAGAGCAGCAGTCAAACAGTGATGGCCTATCATTAACTTAGAGAGAAAACCTCATG
The DNA here is from genome assembly GCF_057382095.1 of Aulonocara sp. 'chitande type north' Nkhata Bay. Taxonomy (NCBI): domain Eukaryota; kingdom Metazoa; phylum Chordata; class Actinopteri; order Cichliformes; family Cichlidae; genus Aulonocara; species Aulonocara sp. 'chitande type north' Nkhata Bay. Next base: position 770,706 of record NC_141349.1, read on the forward strand.
CCAACTGTAAGAACCTGCAGTACTGACCCGATCCTGAGGCGGCCGTCTCACCCTGAAGAAGAACACAACCAGTGAGGTGGGCAGCAGCTCCCACACGAACAGGATCACCCCAAATACGATGTAACCGGCGTCTCCAAGAGAGGACCGCAAGTCTGCCTGAGGACGCACACACACAGGTCAGAGGCAACAGAAACACAGCTTTCCAAACCTGCTGACATGTAGTGGCACACTGGTCTGTGCATGTTTTCCACACACACAGCGGGGAATGCGTGCAGAGCACACAACATGGCCATACCCATGGTATACCCAGGTCAGGTCAGGTATGGGTGTGATTGAATGAACACATGTATGGAGATCAGGTCGGCTTTATGCAGGACCTCTGCAACGAGTACTACCCCAGTCCTAGTTACATGATGGTGACATAAGGAGCCGGCTCCTGTTTACAGCTGGATGAAGGTCTAACCTGGTCGGAGACGTTGTACCAGTCATAGTCGAAGGAGTTGATGGTCTCGATGTCAGCGAGGGCAAGCACCACCAGGTTGTAACAGGCTCGTGATGCGTATAACAACACCACCGTGATGCCGATCAGGGTCACCTGACACACGGACGTTCCCTACACACAGAGACATTTCATCAGTTTATTCAAACAATTTTGTGCAGCATGATCTCTCGTTCCTCATAGTTTAGCACATGTTGTAAATGAAAGGAGACTCTACCTTTGACTCCAGGTAGATGTTGGCCAATGACATCTTGGCCACCTTGTAGAGGCAGACGGACAGCGAGATGGCGCAGAGTACGAACAAGCTGTCGTTAACGGTCACCCTCACCAGAACGATGGTCTTCACGTCGGCAGCAGTCATCTTGACCATCAGGGCGCAGATCAGATTAACCACCAGAAAAATGAGACTGACGCAAAGGAAGACCAGGTACAGAGGAAGTCTGGGAGAGGGGAGACAGCGCTGTGGATTCTGGAAAAGCTAGGAAAATACCAACTCCACTTCCTGCTTTGACAACCTTCTTCGATTTCACAAGTTAGTCAAGTTACCTGTACTTCAGTAGTGCTGGTGCGTACTTGGACTTTGCCTTAAAGTAAACCTGTGGGGAAGAAGCAGAGACAGGCAGAGACTGGTTATTCAAACGGGCTGAGAGGTCATCTGACGGACACATTTAGTCCAACAGCCCGGCCTCCTCAAGGACTGCTGGCCAGTCAGGACTCTGTTCTCCTTTTGTTAATGCAGGACCCAGGCTCTAGGTCTATTCAAAGGAATACCTATCAGTTGGATCTTCCTGAGAAGCACACTCAGGGTTGCTTTACCTCCACGACCAGGAAGCTGGAAAAGCTTTATTTTGTCAGATTATCAGCTCATAAATGAAACAGCACTTCTTTATGTCATTCAAAAATGAAGCTCACGTATAATATAAGCTTATTAACATGCTTCACTGCCAAAGAGCACGATCAACAGTTTCCCCCCAAAAGCTCCAGGTTTCACTACCTACGGCTGAACAATGAGTCACAAGTTAATCTCAGTCAAATGCACTTGGATCGCTTCTAAAACAACAACTGGACATTTACAGCACACAGACTTTTGTCTGAGCTTCACTCGGTCCACACAGCGTCATCTGTCTCTGCCATGTGTTCAGCATGCAAGCATTGCAAACTGTGTGTGCTTCCTCAGAGCCTGCAGCAGCTCATCTCATTGATTTGTTCCTGAAGGTACCCGCATTAAGGAAATAATGCACTGTAGTAAAATAACCTGTGTCATCTTTCTCACAGACAAGCGCTGCTGGTTAATGAGTCTCCTCTCATGTGAAAACACTCTGTTTCCTGGTCTAGTTGAGCAGCTGCACTCATCAGAGCTGATCAGTGACAGATGTCACGACAGTGATGCAGGGTCACCACATACATACCAATCAGGACTATGTACCAGACACTTTCACTTCCTAAAACTGAAATACAAACTTGTTGGACTTCAAAAAGCTCCAGCACCACAAGCTCAGTCAGCTACAGCTCTATGAGCTATTGGGCATCCACCTACAAACTGAAGCATCCTAACATCAAACCTTTATGCAGTATAGAGGAAACTATCCACAGAGGCCAAAGCTACCGGGCTGCAAACATGTTCACAGCACTGACTCGATTTTAGTGTCAGCCTCAAGTGGCCGTTTCAAGAACTGCAGTTTGTTGTACTTCATTCTTCAGCCCCACAGATTCCTGAGTCAACAGAACCCCCCACTGTAATTCAGACTGGCTTTTACTGTGCCACTGTCTGCCACTGGGACTAGTGAAGGTGGGAACCTGCTTATTTAATCATTCATGTTCTTACCGTCAGCGGCCACAGATGGCAGCACATCAACAATAAATGAAAGGATACCTCAGATTTGTTGCAGATTAACCCCGTACTGCCTGCGTGGACTAAAGCCTGCCAGAGTCTGAACCCTGTTAGCCGTTCCCAGAGCCACCGGTCTCTGCTACGACAGTAACAGCAGCAGAACAGTAACAGCAGCAGAAGCCCGCTCACCTGCGCACAGTAGAGGTTCATGAGACTGAGCGTGAAGAACTGCAGGCAGACGGGGAAGCAGTACAGAAGCCAGAAGGCAAAGGGTCCAAGTGCATTGGCGGTCACACAGTCTCTGAAATAGAAGGAGAAGAGAAGGGCGCGCAGGGCGGCCCACAGCAGACACAGGAACAGGAAGGCCGTCTGGTAGCTGAAGCGCTTGTGCCGGTACCGCAGCACCAGCCAAAGCTGGGCATAGACGAAGGCAAAGAGCAGTGAGTAGAAGACGGTGTAGGCGATGGTCAGACCCAGCTTCACATAGGGGGGAATGGCCGGTGTGATGGTTGGAGGGGGAGGTAGGTGGGAGGTGTTACCGGCATTCTGCTGCTGCTCTTGTGCCGGGTCCATCGCCTCCCCATTCATCTCCTCTGTGTGCCAGTAGCAGTGGGAGGGAAGGAGGGAGGGATGCAGTAGGTGTTAAAGATGGAGCAGCACGCTTCCTCCTCAGGGGGAAATAAAAAGGAGAAACCTCTCTGTGCTAGTCAGATGAATCCTGCGTGTCCATCCATCCATTCTCATCCAGGGATGCCGTCTGACTCACAGTGAAGAGAAGAAGAACACAGAGAGACACCTCCCCTCTTTTTGCCGGTGCCTGGTAGTACACTATTGGTAGTTGTTGGTCACATGATGCTGCTGTGCACCAGGGGATTGGCTTAGCAGGAGGAGGGATGCTGCAGGGAGGAAACTGGAGAGATGGATCTGGAAGGAGAGAGGGGTAAGCTGGAATCTGTGGTCCCCCTCACACACACACACACACACACACACACACACACACACACACACACACACACACACACACCCCGACCGACTGTGTCACAGCTGCGTCACACAGACAGACTGATGCTGGTTTAGAGTGTTGCACCCATGTCTGTATAAAGAAATGAGGGAATGATGGACTAACTCAGTGTGCACGTAGATGAATGAGGTATCCAGTTATTACCCGACTGATACTGTAATGCAGACTTTATTTTAATAAAATTAATATCACATCTCTATTGTTGTTGATAACTGATTTTTAAAAAAAGAAATCAAAGCATGCTTCAATAAAAAACAGTTGAATGTAGAATCTGAGTAATGTGCTTCTTTCCATGTGACTCTCTGAACAGTGTAGCAGACTTACAGCTTTAAGAACTCTCTAATTGCACTTTTTATAACCTTATTATTACCTTACTTACGAAGTGTTATAATAAACTGTGAATATAAATGGTCTCCGTTTTTGTAAAGAGTAATAGGTCACAATATTTCAGTTGTGTGATGGATTGGATGGATGGATATGGTCCATGCACTGCACACTCACAGAAATGCTGGTTTGATTAACATTCGAACAACCCTGAGTAAGAACAGCAGCCAGCAGGCATTCAGCATGACAGCAGTCGTAGACATGATGGTCTATGAAGACACTGTGCTTTGCCACATTTGCACATCCACAAGCATTAAAAAACGCCAAATGTAACAAAAAGGGAACAAAAAGGCTCCAATAAGCTGAATGTGTTTGATGTACTGTGACATTTTAACATGGTTACAGTAGAATGAAATCAAAAGCTGAGGCTGAAACCTTTAAAGGTATCTGCAGAGATCCAGCAGGATCCTTTGAACGGTAAATTCATATTTACATCACTGATCATGACAGCATGAATTCATTCACTAGTACAGATGTGATCATTTCCTTTGTCTCAGGCTGCTCTGTGGGTCTAATAAACGGTATCGACTTTGATATCAGTGCAGGCCTAGTGCAGACCTCTTCCTCCTCCTCCTCCTCATGTCTTTGCAAAATTTTCGTGTGTGCTGTTACATAACAGGCAGGTTGTTAGATAACAGGAGGCGCTGTGAAGCTGGTCTCACCTCACCACACTGACGACAAGCCAGGCTCCTCCCACATCTCTATTTTTATTCACTGCTGTAAGGCGATGGACTTGAAGAAATAGTAGAAATACCCCAAATACTCCGTTACATCGAGCTTTGGCCATTTTAGCACAATCCCATCAGCCCAGTTCATGTTCTGTCAGTAACATACTCTACGCTCTTTGTTGCTTCTATTATACCACAGCGTCTGTCTGTCAGCAGTGTTTTCTACTGTTCGCCAACAGTCGGTCCCTGATTGATCTTTATTTTATTTTAAGTTATTACAAACTAGACATGACTGGGAGAAAGAAAGTTAGAGGGGAAGAGGGACAGAGAGAAAAGACACTAAAAATCAGCTGGATCACCTGTTGGAAGAAAAAAAAAGAAAACCAGCAAAAGAGAACGACACGGTAGAGAGACCACAGCAACAACCTAGATAAGTACAAGTAACAGTAAATAATAAATACTGAATGTTACTGAGCAGCACAGAAGATCGACAACACACGATGTGCTTTGAGGCAGCAGCCAAGGACAACAACGTGTGTGTGTGAACACCTGTGTGTACACCTGTGTATTCAAAAGGTTTCTCCATGTAACTATCTGCTAGAGCAGCGGTCCCAACCCCCGGGCCGGTCCGTGAGTCATTTGGTACCAGGACACGAGAGTTGAGGCTCGGGTCTTTTTCCGTGTGTTATGAATAAATCTTTTTTTGGTACCGGTACTGGTTTTAGTTTGTTGTATTTATCTGCGACACCTTAAAGGCCGGTCCGTGGTGCAAAAAATGTTGGGGACCGCTGCACTAGAGGGTGTGGGGAACCATAGCCCCATCCCCCAGGAACGACATAAAGCAGACATGGAGGAGGTCCAGGCCCAGCCATCCAGAGGCCACAGGGGGCTGTGGTAACATGCCTGCAGGCCCTGCCAGCAGCCACGCCAGTGCGGACCGAGCCCCGGGCCCAGAGGTCCGAGTGCCCCCCAACCCCCAGAAGGAGCCCGACTGAGCCATGAGTGCCAGGCCCCGTCAAGCCACCGGGAGTATGCCAGTACATACCTGAGCACCCAGCCCCGGACACTGAGAACATGCCTTATACCCCCAGGTCCAGGTGCAATCGTCCCCAGAGGGGCAATCAAACCGGGGTCCACAGCAGTAGCACGACCAACCCCCATAGACCCCGGGGCGGCCCACCCGACCACACCAGAGAGGAAACCACACCTACCCTGTAGAAAATCTCTAACATACCCCATCATCCAATCACCTCCCAGACTATATAAGACAATAGACACCCAGGTTGAGTTCATTCACCACCTTTCCTACATATATCGCCCCCACCTGCAGAATGAAGTCCTAGAGAGAAGAGAACTTCTGCAAGGATGTAACAGCATCCCCACCAGTTGAACACACCTCCAACTCCACCGATGCACCAGGGGACCCCTGAGAGCCCAGGCCCGTTCTGGGGGGGGGGGGGGGACCACCATACCGTGCCACTGATTTACAGTGGCACGGTATGGTGGTCGTGTTCCGGTTAAAGAACACGGTGGCAGCTTCCAAGTTGATTTATTCAGCTGTGGTCTGTAGTAATGATACGTAAAGCAACTATCAGTACAGCACGTGTCAAACATTTGACACACCCAAACATAATTCTAGCAAAGAGATTCAACACTCACGTTGATACGTGTCTGCAGGCTGCATGTTTTCTTTCCCTCTCCTTTTGTTTGCCATTCCCTTAGGTCAGCGGTCCCCAACCCCCGGGCCTCGGACCGGTACCGGGCCGCGAGTCGTTTGGTACCGGGCCGCGAAAGTTGAGGCTCAGGTGTGAAATGTATAGTTTTCAGGGTTTTTATTGGTTTTCAGTGTTATTTTGTTATTGTTTTTATCGTTAACTCGGTTTTCCTGGGTCTTTTCACGTGTGTTATGAATAAATCTTCATTTTTTCGGTACTGGTACTGGTTTTATTTTGTTGTATTTATCCGCGACAGCTTAAAGGCCGGTCTGTGAAAATATTGTCGGGCATAAACCGGTCCGTGGTGCAAAAAAGGTTGGGGACCGCTGCCTTAGGTACACAGACTGCATTCTGCTGTCAATTTGGGGATCTCCAGCTAATTACAGGAAGGAGGCGTGATTGGACAAACCAGGAGTGCACACCTTAATAAGGAGACTCGCCTGTGGTTGGGCGTTTTCTCCCTTCCTTGCTTAGAATTGTTTGGCACAAATCTCCTCTGCTGTATTTCTTTTGTTTGAAGGCTGTGGTGTGAGTAAAGGGGTCTAGGTTAGTCTGGGGACCCCATACACCTACTCGTGTAGAGTCTTTTCTGTTAGAAACATTAGGTAAGTAGATTGTTCGCACCCATGTAATTTTTTAGCTTGTTTTGAGTTGAGGATTAGCCCCCTGGAGTTTACCTGATGTCAGTGGTGACTCCAGTGCCATTGCTTGACTGTCTAGTGACTTTGGAAGGGTTGCATTGTCAAGAAACTGATCACTTTCAGTTTTAGATGGGTTTATTTGTGGTGAGTATTAATAGTTATTAATATTTAATAAGAAGTTATTAATAATTTCATTGAATTCTATTGTATTATTTTTTTGGTATTTATAGAACTAAGTTATTCTGATGTGCCACCACTTTGCTGAGGTCTGGAAAACAACCCAGACGGTCACCCTTCAGATAAGAGGAAAGTGTTATGACCTGGAAACTGTTGGAACACCAGCGTCACTGAACTGTCCGACACAGTTTCAAGTTACTGTGCACTGAGAAAATCAGTGCCTTCAGGCGCCACTGAAGTGTGCAGATACCTCATAAACAAGCCAAGTTCCTTCTGAAGGTTTGTGGTCAGCAGACACAAAGGTTGAGCTGTTTGGCCCCAACAACAACAGGTATGTTTGGATGAGTAAACACTGTACGGTCTGTCAAACATGGCGGTGGTAGCATCGTGCTCTGGAGCGTGCCAGTGATAATGGTACACTGGACAAAGTGGATGGAATAATGATTCAAAGTAATTATTAGAAACCCCCAAATTTCCATGGCAGGATGCTCCAGATGAGTAGACCACGACTATAGCTGCACATTCAGCCCTTGAGTGGTAATCTGGCTTATTGGGCCTTTGCCCAATGGGCTGATGCAACTGTGGGCCAATAGAATGTTGGTTTCTTTGAGTCAGTCCATAGCCTGCATAATTGTATTGACAAAGTGCCAGTGCCCGCCCGCTTTACAAACTGTCACATGCTGGACTGTTGTGAAACTAAAACAACGACGACTGCACCAACTTGGCTACAAAGACAAATTGCTTCAATATCAATAATCAAAAGTATTGAAAAATAGACATATATGTATGAACATGATAGAAAATAGCTAATATAGCTAATACGTAACCCCCTCTACTAATTTCAGGGTGAATGCACACTCTACTTGATGATCTCAAGTAGACTTCAGGTCATCTGAGCACACACACACGGACACTCTTGCACAGCAGAATTAGGTTTATAGTTTACATGTATTGTGGCTTTACTGGGGAAGCAGAACATGCCTCTTACATGTCTTACACACCTGTTGTTAAGTCTAATTGTTGAATGTTGCCATTGTGTTTCTTAAATTTGTACAGTCTTAGTTCAAGCAGTAGGATCAAAGCCATTCCTTTGATCTTGACCACCTCTCCAACCACTCTGTGCTGGGGGAGGTTTTATTGTAGATACATCCTATCTGAAAGATCTGTTTCTTTTGATGTAAACTTCCTGGGTTTACGACCCTTTGGTCAGCAGGAGGTCTGACACACACACACACACACACACACACACACACACACACACACACACACACACACACACACACACACACACTCTTACTTAAATACAGAAGTTCACACATCTTAGGACCATGTGGGCGTGGCTTTGTTCTGACGTGTTTTGTGTGAACTGTCTCTCAATAAAAGGTAGCAGGAGGAGGTCAGATCTGGGGGTCATTTTCGTGGTGGACACAGACGAGGCCTCCCTTGCGCAAATAATCGATCGACTGTCTTGTTTTCTTCATGATGAATAAGTCTCTAGAATTAGCGGGGTTTGTGGAAACACAGACCCAACACCTGTTATTTTCATTTACATGACAGTGTTCACAGAGCAGCTTTAGTTGAGGAAGAGTTTTGTGCTTCATCGTGTTACGATTAAGTTGCATATGAACTAAGTCCAAATGAACTGTACCAGGGGCACCTCTTCAGGGAACTGTTTGCTTAACCATGTCCGGGGATGTTTAAGTACACACCAGTCACTAAACTGGGACTCTATGGTGTTACTTTAGTGCTTCTATTCTGAGCGCACTCAAAAAAGTTTTGCAAGCACAAATGTTGCGTGTTGAGGAGAAAGTTATTTTGAGCAGAATAAAAGTTTAATTTGAGTGAACAAATTTATTTCTGCATCCAAGAAATGTATTTCAGTGTTTGCAATTATCCATATACACATACAATAACAGCCCCTCTGTTCTCTGCTCTGTGTGCTCACAGACATCTGCAGACCTGCTCTCAGCGTGTCGTTCGCGGTCACAACATCTCTGCTCACTGCGCGCTCCACTCTCTGTACACCGTTACAAGTGTGCCACAAAACCAACCAATCACAGACTTGGATGCAAACAATACTGACTGGCTGTTACAGTCTCCAATCAGCTCGCTGGCTCCTGTAGCCAAACCCAGGCAATAATCCCAGAATGCATTTTGTCCGAAACTCAAACGAGGCAGTTGCAGAGGAACGCGGCGTTTTAAATATTACTCTTTCTGGATCACAAAATAAACTTTTAGGGGTTTTTTTCAGGCTGGAAAGTTGCTGTGTAAACATAAGAATCTATTGTTATTGTATCTGGGAGCAAATATATGAGGTGCCGTGAGGGACATTATTACTGAAACACTCTCACACGCACTACTGAAATGCTCTCACACGCACTACTGTAACGCTCTCACGCGCACTACTGAAACGCTCTCACACACACAACTGTAACGCTCTCACACGCACTACTGAAACGCTTTCACACGCACAACTGAAACGCTCTCACACGCACTACTGAAACGCTCTCACACACACAACTGTAACGCTCTCACGCGCACTACTGAAACGCTCTCACACGCACTACTGAAACGCTTTCACACACACAACTGAAACGCTCTCACACGCACTACTGAAACGCTCTCACACACACAACTGTAACGCTCTCACGCGCACTACTGAAACGCTCTCACACACACTACTGAAACGCTCTCACGCGCACTACTGAAACGCTCTCACACACACAACTGAAACGCTCTCACACGCACTACTGTAACGCTCTCACACGCACTACTGAAACGCTTTCACACGCACTACTGTAACGCTCTCACGCGCACTACTGTAACGCTCTCACGCGCACTACGGTAACGCTCTCACACGCACTACTGAAACGCTTTCACACGCACTACTGTAACGCTCTCACGCGCACTACTGTAACGCTCTCACGCGCACTACTGAAACGCTCTCACACGCACTACTGAAATGCTCTCACACGCACAACTGAAACGCTTTCACACGCACTACTGTAACGCTCTCACGCGCACTACTGTAACGCTCTCACACGCACTACTGAAATGCTCTCACACGCACAACTGAAACGCTTTCACACGGACTCCTGAAACGCTCTCACACGCACTACTGTAACGCTCTCACACGCACTACTGAAACGCTTTCACACGCACTACTGTAACGCTCTCACACGCACAACTGAAACGCTCTCACACGCACTACTGAAACGCTCTCACGCGCACTACTGAAACGCTCTCACACGCACTACTGTAACGCTCTCACACGCACTACTGAAACGCTCTCACACGCACAACTGAAACGCTTTCACACGCACAACTGAAACGCTCTCACACGCACTACTGAAACGCTCTCAAAAGCACTACTGAAACGCTCTGACACGCACTACTGAAACGCTCTCAAACACACAACTGAAACGCTTTCACACGCACAACTGAAACGCTCTCACACGCACTACTGAAACGCTCTCACACGCACAACTGAAACGCTTTCACACGGACTCCTGAAACGCTCTCACATGCACAACTGAAACGCTTTCACACGGACTCCTGAAACGCTCTCAAAAGCACTACTGAAACACTCTGACACGCACTACTGAAACGCTTTCACACACACTACTGAAACGCTCTCAAACACACAACTGAAACGCTTTCACACGCACAACTGAAACGCTCTCACACGCACAACTGAAACGCTCTCACACGCACTACTGAAACGCTCTCACACGCAGTACTGAAACGCCCTGACACGCACTACTGTAACGCTCTCACACGCACTACTGTAACGCTCTCACACGCGCTACTGAAACGCTCTCACACGCACTACTGTAACGCTCTCACACGCGCTACTGAAACGCTCTCACGCGCACAACTGAAACGCTCTCACGCGCACTACTGAAACGCTTTCACATGCACTACTGAAACGCTTTCACACACACTACTGAAACGCTCTCACACGCACAACTGAAACGCTTTCACACACACTACTGAAACGCTCTCACACGCACTACTGAAACGCTTTCACACGCACTACTGAAACGCTTTCACACGCACTACTGAAACGCTCTCACACACACAACTGAAACGCTCTCACACAAACAACTGAAACGCTTTCACACACACTACTGTAACGCTCTCACACGCACAACTGAAATGCTTTCACACGGACTCCTGAAACGCTCTCACACGCACAACTGAAACGCTCTCACACGCACTCCTGAAACGCTCTCACACGCACAACTGAAACGCTTTCACACGGACTCCTGAAACGCTCTCACACGCACTCCTGAAACGCTCTCACACGCACAACTGAAACGCTTTCACACGCACTACTGAAACGCTTTCACACGCACAACTGAAACGCTTTTACACGCACTACTGAAACGCTCTCACACACACAACTGAAACGCTCTCACACAAACAACTGAAACGCTTTTACACGCACTACTGAAACGCTCTCACACGCACAACTGAAACGCTTTCACACGGACTCCTGAAACGCTCTCACATGCACAACTGAAACGCTTTCACACGGACTCCTGAAACGCTCTCAAAAGCACTACTGAAACACTCTGACACGCACTACTGAAACGCTTTCACACACACTACTGAAACGCTCTCAAACACACAACTGAAACGCTTTCACACGCACAACTGAAACGCTCTCACACGCACTACTGAAACGCTCTCACACGCACAACTGAAACGCTCTCACACGCACTACTGAAACGCTCTCACACGCAGTACTGAAACGCCCTGACATGCACTACTGTAACGCTCTCACACGCACAACTGTAACGCTCTCACAAGCGCTACTGAAACGCTCTCACACGCACTACTGTAACGCTGTCACACGCGCTACTGAAACGCTCTCACGCGCACTACTGTAACGCTCTCACGCGCACTACTGTAACGCTCTCACGCGCACAACTGAAACGCTCTCACGCGCACTAGTGAAACGCTTTCACATGCACTACTGAAACGCTTTCACACACACTACTGAAACGCTCTCACACGCACAACTGAAACGCTTTCACACACACTACTGAAACGCTCTCACACGCACTACTGAAACGCTTTCACACACACTACTGAAACGCTCTCACACGCACTACTGAAACGCTTTCACACGCACTACTGAAACGCTTTCACACGCACTACTGAAACGCTCTCACACACACAACTGAAACGCTCTCACACAAACAACTGAAACGCTTTCACACACACTACTGTAACGCTCTCACACGCACAACTGAAATGCTTTCACACGGACTCCTGAAACGCTCTCACACGCACAACTGAAACGCTCTCACACGCACTCCTGAAACGCTCTCACACGCACAACTGAAACGCTTTCACACGGACTCCTGAAACGCTCTCACACGCACTCCTGAAACGCTCTCACACGCACAACTGAAACGCTTTCACACGCACTACTGAAACGCTTTCACACGCACAACTGAAACGCTTTTACACGCACTACTGAAACGCTCTCACACACACAACTGAAACGCTCTCACACAAACAACTGAAACGCTTTCACACACACTACTGTAACGCTCTCACACGCACAACTGAAACGCTTTCACACGTACTACTGAAACGCTCTCACACGCACAACTGAAACGCTTTCACACACACTACTGTAACGCTCTCACACGCACAACTGAAATGCTTTCACACGGACTCCTGGAACGCTCTCACACGCACAACTGAAACGCTCTGACACGCACTACTGAAACGCTCTGACACGCACAACTGAAACGCTCTCACACACAAAACTGAAACGCTCTCACACACACTACTGAAACGCTCTGACACGCACTACTGAAACGCTCTCACACACACAACTGAAACGCTTTGACACACACCGCTCTGACATGCACTACTGAAACGCTCTGACACGCACTACTGAAACGCTCTGACACGCACAACTGAAACGCTCTCACACACACTACTGAAACGCTCTGACACGCACTACTGAAACGCTCTCACACACACAACTGAAACGCTTTGACACACACCGCTCTGACATGCACTACTGAAACGCACTCACACGCACTACTGTAACGCTCTCACACGCACAACTGAAACGCTCTCACACACAAAACTGAAACGCTTTGAAACACACCGCTCTGACATGCACTACTGAAACGCACTGACACGCACTACTGAAACGCTCTGACACGCACAACTTAAACGCTCTGACACGGACTACTGAAACGCTTTCACACACACTACTGAAACGCTTTCACACACACTACTGAAACGCTCTCACACGCACAACTGAAACGCTTTCACACGCACAACTGAAAAGCTTTCACACACACTACTGAAACGCTCTCACACGCACAACTGAAACGCTCTCACACGCACTACTGAAACGCTTTCACACAAACTACTGAAACGCTCTCACACGCACAACTGAAACGCTTTCACACACACTACTGAAACGCTTTCACACACACTACTGAAACGCTCTCACACACACTACTGAAACGCTTTCACACACACTACTGAAACGCTTTCACACACACTACTGAAACGCTTTGACACACACCGCTCTGACATGCACTACTGAAACGCTCTGACACGCACTACTGAAACGCTCTGACACGCACAACTGAAACGCTCTGACACGGACTACTGAAACGCTTTCACACACACTACTGAAACGCTTTCACACACACTACTGAAACGCTCTCACACGCACAACTGAAACGCTTTCACACGCACAACTGAAACGCTTTTACACGCACTACTGAAACGCTTTCACACACACTACTGAAACGCTCTCACACGCACAACTGAAACGCTTTCACACAAAATACTGAAACGCTCTCACACGCACAACTGAAACGCTTTCACACACACTACTGAAACGCTCTGACACGCACTACTGAAACGCTTTCACACACACTACTGAAACGCTTTCACACGCACTACTGAAACGCTTTCACACACACTACTGAAACGCTCTCACACGCACAACTGAAACGCTTTCACACACACTACTGAAACGCTCTCACACGCACTACTGAAACGCTTTCACAGACACTACTGAAACGCTTTCACACGCACTACTGAAACGCTCTCACACGCACAACTGAAACGTTCTCACACGCACAACTGAAACGCTTTTACACGCACTACTGAAACGCTTTCACACACACTACTGAAACGCTCTCACACGCAAAACTGAAACGCTTTCACACACACTACGGAAACGCTCTCACACGCACTACTGAAACGCTTTCACACACACTACTGAAACGCTTTCACACACACTACTGAAACGCTCTCACACGCACTACTGAAACGCTTTCACACACACTACTGAAACGCTTTCACACGCACTACTGAAACGCTTTCACACGCACTTCTGAAACGCTTTCACACGCACAACTGAAACGCTTTCACACGCACTACTGAAACGCTCTCACACGCACAACTGAAACGCTCTCACACGCACTACTGAAACGCTCTCACACACACTACTGAAACGCTCTCGCACGCACAACTGAAACGCTCTCACACGCACTACTGAAACGCTTTCACACACACTACTGAAATTTTAGCACTCACATACACAACTGAAACGCTCTCACACACACTACTGAAACGCTCTCACACGTACTACTGAAACGCTCTCACACGCACTACTGAAACGCTTTCACACACACTACTGAAACGCTCTTACACACACTACTGAAATTTTAGCTCTCACACACACTACTGAAACGCTCTCACACGCACAACTGAAACGCTTTCACACACACTACTGAAACGCTCTCACACACACTACTGAAACGCTCTCGCACGCACAACTGAAACGCTCTCACACGCACTACTGAAACGCTTTCACACACACTACTGAAATTTTAGCACTCACATACACAACTGAAACGCTCTCACACACACTACTGAAACGCTCTCACACGTACTACTGAAACGCTCTCACACGCACTACTGAAACGCTTTCACACACACTACTGAAACGCTCTTACACACACTACTGAAATTTTAGCTCTCACACACACTACTGAAACGCTCTCACACACACTACTGAAACGCTCTCACACACACTACTGAAATTTTAGCTCTCACACACACTACTGAAACGCTCTCACACACACTACTGAAACGCTCTCACACACACAACTGAAACGCTCTCACACACACTAGTGAAACGCTCTCACACACACTACTGAAACGCTCTCACACACACTACTGAAACGCTCTCACACACACTACTGAAACGCTCTCACACACACAACTGAAACACTCTCACACACACTACTGAAACGCTTTCACACACACTACTGAAACGCTTTGACACACACTACTGAAACGCTCTCACACACACTACTGAAACGCTCTCACACACACTACTGAAATTTTAGCTCTCACACACACTACTGAAACGCTTTCACACACACTACTGAAACGCTCTCACACACACAACTGAAACACTCTCACACACTACTGAAACGCTTTCACACACACTACTGAAACGCTCTCACACACACTACTGAAATTTTAGCTCTCACACACACTACTGAAACGCTCTCACACACACTACTGAAATGCTCTCACACACACTACTGAAATTTTAGCTCTCACACACACTACTGAAACGCTCTCACACACACACAACTGAAACGCTCTCACACACACTACTGAAACGCTTTCACACACACTACTGAAACGCTTTCACACACACTACTGAAACGCTCTCACACACACTACTGAAACGTTCTCACACACACTACTGAAACGCTCTCACACACACTACTGAAATTTTAGCTCTCACACACACTACTGAAACGCTTTCACACACACTACTGAAACGCTCTCACACACACTAGTGAAACGTTCTCACACGCACAACTGAAACGCTTTCACACACACTACTGAAAAGCTCTCACACGCACTACTGAAACGCTCTCACACGCACAACTGAAACGCTTTCACACACACTACTGAAACGCTCTCACACAAACAACTGAAACGCTTTCACACGCACAACTGAAACGCTCTCACACACACTACTGAAACGCTCTCACACGCACAACTGAAACGCTCTCACACGCACTACTGAAGCGCTTTCACACACACTACTGAAATTTTAGCACTCACATACACAACTGAAACGCTCTCACACACACTACTAAAACGCTCTCACACGTACTACTGAAACGCTCTCACACACACTACTGAAACGCTTTCACACACACTACTGAAACGCTCTCACACACTACTGAAATTTTAGCTCTCACACACACTACTGAAACGCTCTCACACACACTACTGAAACGCTCTCACACACACAACTGAAACGCTCTCACACACACTACTGAAACGCTCTCACACACACAACTGAAACACTCTCACATACACTACTGAAACGCTTTGACACACACTACTGAAACGCTCTCACACACACTACTGAAACGCTCTCACACACACTACTGAAACGCTTTCACACACACTACTGAAACGCTTTCACACACACTACTGAAACGCTCTCACACACACTACTGAAACGTTCTCACACACACTACTGAAACGCTCTCACACACACTACTGAAATTTTAGCTCTCACACACACTACTGAAATTTTAGCTCTCACACACACTACTGAAACGCTCTCACACACACTACTGAAACGCTCTCACACACACTACTGAAATTTTAGCTCTCACACACACTACTGAAACGCTTTCACACACACTACTGAAACGCTCTCACACACACAACTGAAACACTCTCACACGCACTACTGAAACGCTCTCACACACACTACTGAAACGCTCTCACACGCACAACTGAAACGCTCTCACACGCACTACTGAAACGCTCTCACACGCACTACTGAAACGCTCTCACACACACTACTGAAACGCTCTCACACGCACAACTGAAACGCTCTCACACGCACTACTGAAACGCTTTCACACACACTACTGAAATTTTAGCACTCACATACACAACTGAAACGCTCTCACACACACTACTGAAACGCTCTCACACGTACTACTGAAACGCTCGCACACGCACTACTGAAACGCTTTCACACACACTACTGAAACGCTCTCACACGCACAACTGAAACGCTCTCACACGCACTACTGAAACGCTTTCACACACACTACTGAAACGCTTTCACACACACTACTGAAATTTTAGCTCTCACACACACAACTGAAACGCTCTCACACACACACAACTGAAACGCTCTCACACACACTACTGAAACGCTCTCACACACACAACTGAAACACTCTCACACACACTACTGAAACGCTTTCACACACACTACTGAAACGCTCTCACACACACTACTGAAACGTTCTCACACACACTACTGAAACGCTCTCACACACACTACTGAAATTTTAGCTCTCACACACAGTACTGAAATTTTAGCTCTCACACACACAACTGAAACGCTCTCACACACACTACTGAAACGCTCTCACACACACTACTGAAATTTTAGCTCTCACACACACTACTGAAACGCTCTCACACACACTACTGAAATTTTAGCTCTCACACACACTACTGAAACGCTTTCACACACACTACTGAAACGCTTTGACACACACTACTGAAACGCTCTCACACACACTACTGAAACGCTCTCACACACACTACTGAAACGCTCTCACACACACTACTGAAACGCTTTCACACACACTACTGAAACGCTCTCACACACACAACTGAAACACTCTCACACACTACTGAAACGCTTTCACACACACTACTGAAACGCTCTCACACACACTACTGAAATTTTAGCTCTCACACACACTACTGAAACGCTCTCACACACACTACTGAAACGCTCTCACACACACTACTGAAATTTTAGCTCTCACACACACTACTGAAACGCTTTCACACACACTACTGAAACGCTCTCACACACACTACTGAAATTTTAGCTCTCACACACACTACTGAAACGCTCTCACACACACTACTGAAACGCTCTCACACACACTACTGAAATTTTAGCTCTCACACACACTACTGAAACGCTCTCACACACACACAACTGAAACGCTCTCACACACACTACTGAAACGCTCTCACACACACAACTGAAACACTCTCACACACACTACTGAAACGCTTTCACACACACTACTGAAACGCTTTCACACACACTACTGAAATTTTAGCTCTCACACACACTACTGAAACGCTCTCACACACACTACTGAAATTTTAGCTCTCACACACACTACTGAAATTTTAGCTCTCACACACACAACTGAAACGCTCTCACACACACTACTGAAACGCTCTCACACACACTACTGAAATTTTAGCTCTCACACACACTACTGAAACGCTCTCACACACACTACTGAAATTTTAGCTCTCACACACACTACTGAAACGTTCTCACACACACTACTGAAACGCTCTCACACACACTACTGAAATTTTAGCTCTCACACACACTACTGAAACGCTTTCACACACACTACTGAAACGCTCTCACACACACTAGTGAAACGTTCTCACACGCACAACTGAAACGCTTTCACACACACTACTGAAACGCTCTCACACAAACAACTGAAACGCTTTCACACGCACAACTGAAACGCTCTCACACGCACTACTGAAACGCTCTCACACGCACAACTGAAACGCTCTCACACGCACTACTGAAACGCTTTCACACACACTACTGAAATTTTAGCACTCACATACACAACTGAAACGCTCTCACACACACTACTGAAACGCTCTCACACGTACTACTGAAACGCTCTCACACGCACTACTGAAACGCTTTCACACACACTACTGAAACGCTCTCACACACACTACTGAAATTTTAGCTCTCACACACACTACTGAAACGCTCTCACACACACTACTGAAACGCTCTCACACACACTACTGAAATTTTAGCTCTCACACACACTACTGAAACGCTCTCACACACACTACTGAAACGCTCTCACACACACAACTGAAACGCTCTCACACACACTACTGAAACGCTCTCACACACACTACTGAAACGCTCTCACACACACTAGTGAAACGCTCTCACACACACTACTGAAACGCTCTCACACACACTACTGAAACGCTCTCACACACACAACTGAAACACTCTCACACACACTACTGAAACGCTTTCACACACACTACTGAAACGCTTTGACACACACTACTGAAACGCTCTCACACACACTACTGAAACGCTCTCACACACACTACTGAAATTTTAGCTCTCACACACACTACTGAAACGCTTTCACACACACTACTGAAACGCTCTCACACACACAACTGAAACACTCTCACACACTACTGAAACGCTTTCACACACACTACTGAAACGCTCTCACACACACTACTGAAATTTTAGCTCTCACACACACTACTGAAACGCTCTCACACACACTACTGAAATGCTCTCACACAGACTACTGAAATTTTAGCTCTCACACACACTACTGAAACGCTCTCACACACACACAACTGAAACGCTCTCACACACACTACTGAAACGCTCTCACACGCACAACTGAAACACTCTCACACACACTACTGAAACGCTTTCACACACACTACTGAAACGCTTTCACACACACTACTGAAACGCTCTCACACACACTACTGAAACGTTCTCACACACACTACTGAAACGCTCTCACACACACTACTGAAATTTTAGCTCTCACACACACTACTGAAACGCTTTCACACACACTACTGAAACGCTCTCACACACACTAGTGAAACGTTCTCACACGCACAACTGAAACGCTTTCACACACACTACTGAAAAGCTCTCACACGCACTACTGAAACGCTCTCACACGCACAACTGAAACGCTTTCACACACACTACTGAAACGCTCTCACACAAACAACTGAAACGCTTTCACACGCACAACTGAAACGCTCTCACACACACTACTGAAACGCTCTCACACGCACAACTGAAACGCTCTCACACGCACTACTGAAGCGCTTTCACACACACTACTGAAATTTTAGCACTCACATACACAACTGAAACGCTCTCACACACACTACTGAAACGCTCTCACACGTACTACTGAAACGCTCTCACACACACTACTGAAACGCTTTCACACACACTACTGAAACGCTCTCACACACTACTGAAATTTTAGCTCTCACACACACTACTGAAACGCTCTCACACACACTACTGAAACGCTCTCACACACACAACTGAAACGCTCTCACACACACTACTGAAACGCTCTCACACACACTACTGAAACGCTCTCACACACACAACTGAAACACTCTCACACACACTACTGAAACGCTTTGACACACACTACTGAAACGCTCTCACACACACTACTGAAACGCTCTCACACACACTACTGAAACGCTTTCACACACACTACTGAAACGCTTTCACACACACTACTGAAACGCTCTCACACACACTACTGAAACGTTCTCACACACACTACTGAAACGCTCTCACACACACTACTGAAATTTTAGCTCTCACACACACTACTGAAATTTTAGCTCTCACACACACAACTGAAACGCTTTCACACACACTACTGAAACGCTTTGACACACACTACTGAAACGCTCTCACACACACTACTGAAACGCTCTCACACACACTACTGAAATTTTAGCTCTCACACACACTACTGAAACGCTTTCACACACACTACTGAAACGCTCTCACACACACAACTGAAACACTCTCACACACTACTGAAACGCTTTCACACACACAACTGAAACGCTCTCACACACACTACTGAAACGCTCTCACACACACAACTGAAACACTCTCACACACACTACTGAAACGCTTTCACACACACTACTGAAACGCTTTCACACACACTACTGAAACGCTCTCACACACACTACTGAAACGTTCTCACACACACTACTGAAACGCTCTCACACACACTACTGAAATTTTAGCTCTCACACACACTACTGAAATTTTAGCTCTCACACACACAACTGAAACGCTCTCACACGCACTACTGAAACGCTCTCACACACACTACTGAAACGCTCTCACACGCACAACTGAAACGCTCTCACACGCACTACTGAAACGCTCTCACACGCACTACTGAAACGCTCTCACACACACTACTGAAACGCTCTCACACGCACAACTGAAACGCTCTCACACGCACTACTGAAACGCTTTCACACACACTACTGAAATTTTAGCACTCACATACACAACTGAAACGCTCTCACACACACTACTGAAACGCTCTCACACGTACTACTGAAACGCTCTCACACGCACTACTGAAACGCTTTCACACACACTACTGAAACGCTCTCACACGCACAACTGAAACGCTCTCACACGCACTACTGAAACGCTTTCACACACACTACTGAAATTTTAGCTCTCACACACACAACTGAAACGCTCTCACACACACACAACTGAAACGCTCTCACACACACTACTGAAACGCTCTCACACACACAACTGAAACACTCTCACACACACTACTGAAACGCTTTCACACACACTACTGAAACGCTTTCACACACACTACTGAAACGCTCTCACACACACTACTGAAACGTTCTCACACACTACTGAAACGCTCTCACACACACTACTGAAATTTTAGCTCTCACACACACTACTGAAACGCTCTCACACACACTACTGAAATTTTAGCTCTCACACACACTACTGAAACGCTTTCACACACACTACTGAAACGCTTTGACACACACTACTGAAACGCTCTCACACACACTACTGAAACGCTCTCACACACACTACTGAAATTTTAGCTCTCACACACACTACTGAAACGCTTTCACACACACTACTGAAACGCTCTCACACACACAACTGAAACGCTCTCACACACACTACTGAAACGCTCTCACACACACAACTGAAACGCTCTCACACACACTACTGAAACGCTCTCACACACACTACTGAAACGCTCTCACACACACTACTGAAACGCTCTCACACACACAACTGAAACGCTCTCACACACACTACTGAAACGCTCTCACACACACTACTGAAACGCTCTCACACACACTACTGAAACGCTCTCACACACACTACTGAAATTTTAGCTCTCACACACACTACTGAAACGCTTTCACACACACTACTGAAACGCTCTCACACACACAACTGAAACGCTCTCACACACACTACTGAAACGCTCTCACACACACAACTGAAACACTCTCACACACACTACTGAAACGCTTTCACACACACTACTGAAACGCTTTGACACACACTACTGAAACGCTCTCACACACACTACTGAAACGCTCTCACACACTACTGAAATTTTAGCTCTCACACACACTACTGAAACGCTTTCACACACACTACTGAAACGCTCTCACACACACTACTGAAACACTCTCACACACTACTGAAACGCTTTCACACACACTACTGAAATTTTAGCTCTCACACACACTACTGAAACGCTCTCACACACACACAACTGAAACGCTCTCACACACACTACTGAAACGCTCTCACACACACAACTGAAACACTCTCACACACACTACTGAAACGCTTTCACACACACTACTGAAACGCTTTCACACACACTACTGAAACGCTCTCACACACCCTACTGAAACGTTCTCACACACACTACTGAAACGCTCTCACACACACTACTGAAATTTTAGCTCTCACACACACTACTGAAATTTTAGCTCTCACACACACTACTGAAACGCTCTCACACACACTACTGAAATTTTAGCTCTCACACACACTACTGAAACGCTCTCACACACACTACTGAAATTTTAGCTCTCACACACACTACTGAAACGTTCTCACACACACTACTGAAACGCTCTCACACACACTACTGAAATTTTAGCTCTCACACACACTACTGAAACGCTTTCACACACACTACTGAAACGCTCTCACACACACTAGTGAAACGTTCTCACACGCACAACTGAAACGCTTTCACACACACTACTGAAACGCTCTCACACAAACAACTGAAACGCTTTCACACGCACAACTGAAACGCTCTCACACGCACTACTGAAACGCTCTCACACACACTACTGAAACGCTCTCACACGCACAACTGAAACGCTCTCACACGCACTACTGAAACGCTTTCACACACACTACTGAAATTTTAGCACTCACATACACAACTGAAACGCTCTCACACACACTACTGAAACGCTCTCACACGTACTACTGAAACGCTCTCACACGCACTACTGAAACGCTTTCACACACACTACTGAAACGCTCTCACACACACTACTGAAATTTTAGCTCTCACACACACTAGTGAAACGCTCTCACACACACTACTGAAACGCTCTCACACACACAACTGAAACACTCTCACACACACTACTGAAACGCTTTCACACACACTACTGAAACGCTTTGACACACACTACTGAAACGCTCTCACACACACTACTGAAACGCTCTCACACACACTACTGAAATTTTAGCTCTCACACACACTACTGAAACGCTTTCACACACACTACTGAAACGCTCTCACACACACAACTGAAACACTCTCACACACTACTGAAACGCTTTCACACACACTACTGAAACGCTCTCACACACACTACTGAAATTTTAGCTCTCACACACACTACTGAAACGCTCTCACACACACTACTGAAATGCTCTCACACAGACTACTGAAATTTTAGCTCTCACACACACTACTGAAACGCTCTCACACACACACAACTGAAACGCTCTCACACACACTACTGAAACGCTCTCACACACACTACTGAAACGCTCTCACACACACTACTGAAACGTTCTCACACACACTACTGAAACGCTCTCACACACACTACTGAAATTTTAGCTCTCACACACACTACTGAAATTTTAGCTCTCACACACACAACTGAAACGCTTTCACACACACTACTGAAACGCTTTGACACACACTACTGAAACGCTCTCACACACACTACTGAAACGCTCTCACACACACTACTGAAATTTTAGCTCTCACACACACTACTGAAACGCTTTCACACACACTACTGAAACGCTCTCACACACACAACTGAAACACTCTCACACACTACTGAAACGCTTTCACACACACAACTGAAACGCTCTCACACACACTACTGAAACGCTCTCACACACACAACTGAAACACTCTCACACACACTACTGAAACGCTTTCACACACACTACTGAAACGCTTTCACACACACTACTGAAACGCTCTCACACACACTACTGAAACGTTCTCACACACACTACTGAAACGCTCTCACACACACTACTGAAATTTTAGCTCTCACACACACTACTGAAATTTTAGCTCTCACACACACAACTGAAACGCTCTCACACGCACTACTGAAACGCTCTCACACACACTACTGAAACGCTCTCACACGCACAACTGAAACGCTCTCACACGCACTACTGAAACGCTCTCACACGCACTACTGAAACGCTCTCACACACACTACTGAAACGCTCTCACACGCACAACTGAAACGCTCTCACACGCACTACTGAAACGCTTTCACACACACTACTGAAATTTTAGCACTCACATACACAACTGAAACGCTCTCACACACACTACTGAAACGCTCTCACACGTACTACTGAAACGCTCTCACACGCACTACTGAAACGCTTTCACACACACTACTGAAACGCTCTCACACGCACAACTGAAACGCTCTCACACGCACTACTGAAACGCTTTCACACACACTACTGAAATTTTAGCTCTCACACACACAACTGAAACGCTCTCACACACACACAACTGAAACGCTCTCACACACACTACTGAAACGCTCTCACACACACAACTGAAACACTCTCACACACACTACTGAAACGCTTTCACACACACTACTGAAACGCTTTCACACACACTACTGAAACGCTCTCACACACACTACTGAAACGTTCTCACACACTACTGAAACGCTCTCACACACACTACTGAAATTTTAGCTCTCACACACACTACTGAAACGCTCTCACACACACTACTGAAATTTTAGCTCTCACACACACTACTGAAACGCTTTCACACACACTACTGAAACGCTTTGACACACACTACTGAAACGCTCTCACACACACTACTGAAACGCTCTCACACACACTACTGAAATTTTAGCTCTCACACACACTACTGAAACGCTTTCACACACACTACTGAAACGCTCTCACACACACAACTGAAACGCTCTCACACACACTACTGAAACGCTCTCACACACACAACTGAAACGCTCTCACACACACTACTGAAACGCTCTCACACACACTACTGAAACGCTCTCACACACACTACTGAAACGCTCTCACACACACTACTGAAATTTTAGCTCTCACACACACTACTGAAACGCTTTCACACACACTACTGAAACGCTCTCACACACACAACTGAAACGCTCTCACACACACTACTGAAACGCTCTCACACACACAACTGAAACACTCTCACACACACTACTGAAACGCTTTCACACACACTACTGAAACGCTTTGACACACACTACTGAAACGCTCTCACACACACTACTGAAACGCTCTCACACACTACTGAAATTTTAGCTCTCACACACACTACTGAAACGCTTTCACACACACTACTGAAACGCTCTCACACACACTACTGAAACACTCTCACACACTACTGAAACGCTTTCACACACACTACTGAAATTTTAGCTCTCACACACACTACTGAAACGCTCTCACACACACTACTGAAACGCTCTCACACACACTACTGAAATTTTAGCTCTCACACAGACTACTGAAACGCTCTCACACACACACAACTGAAACGCTCTCACACACACTACTGAAACGCTCTCACACACACAACTGAAACACTCTCACACACACTACTGAAACGCTTTCACACACACTACTGAAACGCTTTCACACACACTACTGAAACGCTCTCACACACACTACTGAAACGTTCTCACACACACTACTGAAACGCTCTCACACACACTACTGAAATTTTAGCTCTCACACACACTACTGAAATTTTAGCTCTCACACACACAACTGAAACGCTCTCACACACACTACTGAAACGCTCTCACACACACTACTGAAATTTTAGCTCTCACACACACTACTGAAACGCTCTCACACACACTACTGAAATTTTAGCTCTCACACACACTACTGAAACGTTCTCACACACACTACTGAAACGCTCTCACACACACTACTGAAATTTTAGCTCTCACACACACTACTGAAACGCTTTCACACACACTACTGAAACGCTCTCACACACACTAGTGAAACGTTCTCACACGCACAACTGAAACGCTTTCACACACACTACTGAAACGCTCTCACACAAACAACTGAAACGCTTTCACACGCACAACTGAAACGCTCTCACACGCACTACTGAAACGCTCTCACACACACTACTGAAACGCTCTCACACGCACAACTGAAACGCTCTCACACGCACTACTGAAACGCTTTCACACACACTACTGAAATTTTAGCACTCACATACACAACTGAAACGCTCTCACACACACTACTGAAACGCTCTCACACGTACTACTGAAACGCTCTCACACGCACTACTGAAACGCTTTCACACACACTACTGAAACGCTCTCACACACACTACTGAAATTTTAGCTCTCTCACACACTACTGAAACGCTTTCACACACACTACTGAAACACTCTCACACACTACTGAAACGCTTTCACACACACTACTGAAACGCTCTCACACACACTACTGAAATTTTAGCTCTCACACACACTACTGAAACGCTCTCACACACACTACTGAAACGCTCTCACACACACTACTGAAATTTTAGCTCTCACACACACTACTGAAACGCTCTCACACACACACAACTGAAACGCTCTCACACACACTACTGAAACGCTCTCACACACACAACTGAAACACTCTCACACACACTACTGAAACGCTTTCACACACACTACTGAAACGCTTTCACACACACTACTGAAACGCTCTCACACACACTACTGAAACGTTCTCACACACACTACTGAAACGCTCTCACACACACTACTGAAATTTTAGCTCTCACACACACTACTGAAACGCTTTCACACACACTACTGAAACGCTCTCACACACACTAGTGAAACGTTCTCACACACACTACTGAAAGCTGAGGGATCTGGGACTTAACAGCCGTCTGTGTGCATGGGTGTTGGACTTCCTCACTGGCAGAACTCAGGTGGTGAGGGTGGGCAGGTGCTTCTCCAACAGCATCACCATCAACACAGGAGCACCTCAGGGATGTGTCCTCTCGCCACTGCTCTACTCCCTCTACACTTCAGACTGTGTGGCCACCCATGGCTCCAACACCATTGTGAAGTTTGCTGACGACACAGTGGTGTTGGGTGCCATCTCCAACAACGATGAGACGGCCTACATGGATGAAGTGAAGAATCTGGCATCGTGGTGCCAGGACAACCACCTCCAGCTGAACGTCAGCAAGACCAAGGAGCTGGTGGTGGACTTCAGAAGGGGTCAGCACAGAGACTACAAGCCCATTATCATCAATGGAGCTCCAGTGGAGAGGGTGCAGTCCTTCAAGTATCTTGGTGTCCACATCTCCTCAGACCTGACATGGGCTGCCCACATTCAGGTCCAGACCAAAAAGGCTAGGCAGCGCCTGTATCACCTATGACAACTGAGGAAGTTCAGGGTCTCTCCAAATATCCTCAGGATTTTCTATACAGGCGCTGTGGAGAGCATCCTCACACAGAACATGACATCGTGGTTCAGGAACAGCTGTGTGAAGGACCAAAAAGCTCTCCAGAGAGTGATCCGTACAGCAGAACGCTGCTGCAGGATTGCTCTCCCCCCGCTTCAGGACACCTACACCAGGAGATGCCGGACTAGAGCTGCGCAGATACTGAAGGACCCGTCCCATCCTGGCAACAAACTGTTCCAACTTCTGCAATCTGGTAGAAGGTTCCGCATCTTCCGGGCAAGGACAGAGAGACTCAAGAGGAGCTTCTATCCCCAAGCCATCCGTGCCCTAAACACACACACCCGCCCTCTCACATCATCTATAATTGACTGAGACAGGACTCTTCCAGACACTAAACCAAGGCACAATGTACATTTCAATTCCTTTAATTTCAAATATGTTTATATTGTCTATCCTGTAAAATAGTCAGATGTCTATTCATATTAATGTACAGAATTCACCTGCTTGCTGCTACTACTGCACATTCACCCAGTGTATATACTATATGTGTGTGTGTGTATATATATATATATAATGTTCTTCCTCTACACCCCCCCCCCCCCCCCCCCCCAAATTTTTGCACATGTCGAGGAGCGTGTCAGGCTACATTTCACTGTGTGTTATACTTGTATAACTATGCATGTGACAAATAATAAAGAACCTTGAACCTTGAACCTTGAAACGCTTTCACACACACTACTGAAATTTTAGCTCTCACACACACTACTGAAACGCTTTCACACACACTACTGAAACACTCTCACACGTACTACTGAAACGCTTTAACACACACTACTGAAACGCTTTCACACGCACAATTGAAACGCTTTCACACAAACAACTGAAACGCTTTCACACAAACAACTGAAACGCTTTCACACGTACTACTGAAACGCTTTCACGCGTACTACTGAAACGCTTTCACACAAACAACTGAAACGCTTTCACACGTACTACTGAAACGCTCTCACACACACTACTGAAACGCTTTCACACGCACTACTGAAACGCTTTCACACGTACTACTGAAACGCTTTCACACGCACTACTGAAACGCTTTCACACGCACTACTGAAACGCTTTCACACGCACAACTGAAACGCTTTCACACGTACTACTGAAACGCTTTCACACGCACTACTGAAACGCTTTCACACGTACTACTGAAACGCTTTCACACGCACTACTGAAACGCTTTCACACGCACTACTGAAACGCTTTCACACGCACAACTGAAACGCTTTCACACACACTACTGAAACGCTCTCACACGCACTACTGAAACGCTTTCACACGTACTACTGAAACGCTTTCACACGTACTACTGAAACGCTTTCACACGCACTACTGAAACGCTTTCACACGCACAACTGAAACGCTTTCACACACACTACTGAAACGCTTTCACACGTACTACTGAAACGCTTTCACACGTACTACTGAAACGCTTTCACACGCACTACTGAAACGCTTTAACACACACTACTGAAACGCTTTCACACGTACTACTGAAACGCTTTCACGCGTACTACTGAAACGCTTTCACACAAACAACTGAAACGCTTTCACACGTACTACTGAAACGCTTTCACGCGTACTACTGAAACGCTTTCACACAAACAACTGAAACGCTTTCACACGTACTACTGAAACGCTTTCACACAAACAACTGAAACGCTTTCACACGTACTACTGAAACGCTCTCACACACACTACTGAAACGCTTTCACACGCACTACTGAAACGCTTTCACACGTACTACTGAAACGCTTTCACACGCACTACTGAAACGCTTTCACACGCACTACTGAAACGCTTTCACACGCACAACTGAAACGCTTTCACACGTACTACTGAAACGCTTTCACACGCACTACTGAAACGCTTTCACACGTACTACTGAAACGCTTTCACACGCACTACTGAAACGCTTTCACACGCACTACTGAAACGCTTTCACACGCACAACTGAAACGCTTTCACACACACTACTGAAACGCTCTCACACACACTACTGAAACGCTCTCACACACACTACTGAAATTTTAGCTCTCACACACACTACTGAAACGCTCTCACACACACTACTGAAACGCTCTCACACACACTACTGAAATTTTAGCTCTCACACACACTACTGAAACGCTCTCACACACACTACTGAAACGCTCTCACACACACTACTGAAATTTTAGCTCTCACACACACTACTGAAACGCTCTCACACACACTACTGAAACGCTTTCACACACACTACTGAAATTTTAGCTCTCGCACACACTACTGAAATTTTAGCTCTCACACACACTACTGAAACGCTCTCACACACACTACTGAAATTTTAGCTCTCACACGCACAACTGAAACGCTCTGACACGTACTACTGAAACGCTCTCACACACACTACTGAAATTTTAGCTCTCACACACACTACTGAAACGCTCTGACACACACTACTGAAACGCTCTCACACGCACAACTGAAACGCTCTGACACACACTACTGAAACGCTCTCACACGCACAACTGAAACGCTCTGACACACACTACTGAAACGCTCTCACACGCACAACTGAAACGCTCTCACACACACTACTGAAACGCTCTCACACGCACAACTGAAACGCTCTCACACACACTACTGAAACGCTCTCACACACACTACTGAAACGCTCTCACACACACTACTGAAACGCTCTCACACGCACAACTGAAACGCTCTCACACACACTACTGAAACGCTCTCACACGCACAACTGAAACGCTCTCACACGCACAACTGAAACGCTCTGACACACTACTGAAACGCTCTCACACGCACAACTGAAACGCTCTCACACGCACAACTGAAACGCTCTGACACACTCCACTGAAACCAGAGGCATTTCCGCTGAACAGGAAGTTATTTCCTGACAAGGAAACTGATGGAAAAAGTGGTATATTTCAAAACACTACAAGGATGTCTACTCAGCAACCTGCCAGTACAGCGGTCCCCAACCTTTTTTTCGCCACGTAAACGACATAAAAATAAAAAAACGATAAATACCCTGAAAACCATACATTTCAAACTCAAGCCTCAACTCTTGCGACCTGGTACCAAACGACTCACAGACCGGTACTGGTCCAGGACCTGGGGGCTGGGGACTGCTGTACTTGTAGCCTAAGTGAAGCAGCCGCATTACTTAACAATATTTTAGCTTCTTTGAATCAAGGAATGGATTCAAGGTGAAACAGGGAATTCGGCAAGTATGTCCTGTTTCCCCTAAGCTTTTTATATTGGCAACTCAGTTGTTAACACATCAAAAATTCTAACGACATACAAGGAATATCAATTTTTAAGAAAGACTTCAAAATAAGTCAATGTCTAAACTGTTCTCAAAGAGAATATAACATATTTTGTGAACTGGTCCCACTGCCTCTGCTTCATTTGATTAATATTTTTATGATATACAATAATTTCTCATCAGTGCTCCCAAATTTATTGCTAGGGCAATGTCAGCTTTTTACTTTTGAGTAAATATCATATCCATTGTGCTAAATGGAGGAACGCTAAGCCTTCTCTCCCTGGTTTTATTGATGATTTTAAGATATTTTTTTCTTTGCTAAAAAAGACAAAAAGCACATATGCCAAAAAAAACCCATAGAAACCATATTCTAAATTTTGACTTATGCTGAGGCTAACATATTGTTAAGTAATGCAGCTGTCTCACTAAGGTCCAGAATCGATTCGATTCGATTCAATTTGATTTGATTCAATTCGATTTGATTCTGGGAAATTTTGACAGTCAGAAATATTATAATTCAGATCAGTACATTTACATATTTTTGTATCTATAAAAAGGAAGCTGACACACGCAAGACTTTATCAAAGGTGTGAGCATCACAGCAGAGGCCTTTGTGTCAAAGTAGCTGAAGATAAAACAGAAAAACATGAAGGAGATTTTCCTGTTCTGGGATTTTATAAAAATATTCTGCAGTACATCACAAATGAAAGAAAACCATTAATCAACATATGAACATTACCTCTGACGCTACAGAGGTTTTAGAGACACAGCGTTTTGCAATTTTGCATAATTTTAAAAAGTTTAAATTTGTTCAGTATTGAACGGCAGAAATTAGGTTTTCTTTTCGGAAGTAAGTAAAACGAAAAAAACAGCGTCCGACAGGCTGTAAACAACGGTAGACTTGTGCGTAACAAGCAAGCGAATAATGCAGAAAACAGATTTTTAGACGGGAAACTGTTGTTGGAGAGAGAGAGAGAGAGAGAAAGAGAGAGAGAGAGAGAGAGAGAGAGAGAGAGAGCTGTGCATGAAGTGAGATTTTATCGTGGTGGAAGCAAAACAGTAAAAGTCAGAGTGAATTCATGACGATGTTTATGTGAAGCACAGTTTGGATCTTCTTTTGCTGCTGGTTCAGTCACAAATGTTTGGAGAGAGATCAAACTAACAGCTTCAGAATCAGCGCAAAAAGGGCGTGAACACAAAGCTCGACCCACCGACGGATCAGACTCAGCGAGCTGTCGGCTTTCAGCCCCGACCGTGTCCGTGCCGTCGGTGAGAAAGGCGACATCTCACTGATCCTGATCCGTCGGTGGGTCGAGCTTTGTGTTTACGTCTTTGTGCACAATCTCCTGCTCTCATTTACTGTCTTAGCTGTTTGGTGGTTGTTGAAATTTTGTGAGGTTTAACCAGAGATTTTGGCATTTCGGGCAAAATAAATTTAAATAAAAAAATTGATTCAGGATTTTAATGAATCAATTTCACGTTATCCAAGCCAGAATCGATTTTAATTGATAAATCGATTATAAAAACCCACCCCTAACTAGCAGGTTGCTGAGTAGACATCTGTGTAGTGGTTTGTTTGAAATCTACCACTTTTTCCTTCAGTTTCCTTGTCAAGAATTAACTTCCTGTTCAACTGAAACGCCTTGGTTTTTCAGTAGTGTGTGTGAGAGCGTTTCAGTAGTAATGTCCCTTACGGCACCTCATACAAATAACACAACTTGCTGAGTGCTGCAGTCTGTCCACAAAGCTTAAAATCCTTCTACCTACATGGTTTGTAAAAAAACATACCGGTGCTGTGGAGAGCATCCTCACACAGAACATGACATCGTGGTTTGGGAACAGCTGTGCGAAGGACCAAAAAGCTCTCCAGAGAGTGATCCGTACAGCAGAACGCTGCTGCAGGATTGCTCTCCCCCCGCTTCAGGACACCTACACCAGGAGATGCCGGACTAGAGCAGCGCAGATACTGAAGGACCCGTCCCATCCTGGCAACAAACTGTTCCAACTTCTGCAATCTGGTAGAAGGTTCCGCATCTTCCGGGCAAGGACAGAGAGACTCAAGAGGAGCTTCTATCCCCAAGCCATCCGTGCCCTAAACACACACACCCGCCCTCTCACATCATCTATAATTGACTGAGTCAGGACTCTTCCAGACACTAAACCAAGGCACAATGTACATTTCAATTCCTTTAATTTTAAATATGTTTATATCGTCTATTCTGTAAAATAGTCAGATGTCTATTCATATTAATGTACAGAATTCACCTGCTTGCTGCTACTACTGCACATTCACCCAGTGTATATACTATATATATATATATATAATGTTCTTCCTCTACCCCCCCCCCATTTTTGCACATGTCGAGGAGCGTGTCAGGTTACATTTCACTGTGTGTTATACTTGTATAACTATGCATGTGACAAATAAAGAACCTTGAACCTTGAACCTTGAAAACAGAAATGAGTCCAGAAAACAATAAGCAACAGCTGTTACTTCCACCCTTTATATACAGGCTTTGTAAGGAAAATTAATCTGTTGAAGGATTAAAAAATATTTTGCAGCTGATTGGATGTTGCCTGCATCACACCTCACACCAGATTCAAATCTGTGACCTTTTTCAAAAAAGGTTCCTGTGACGATGCTCCTGTGTAAACTGGCCTTTTCATGGGGTCCAACAACTCAGACCAAATGTCTTCATTTATATCAGTCAGAGACCCTATGCCAGTGATGAAAGCAGCACGCTGTAGTGACGTCATCACAAGCTTCATTCCCTCACAGGCCCCGGAACACCTCAGGTAGCTGCACACCTGACCCCCCGCTGACCCCAGCAGCACAAATCAGCTCATCATCTTCTCGGGTTTCCGAACAAGTCCGATTGTGGTTGTATGAAGTTACAGACTGCGCTCGGTAGATGGCAGTGATGCATGGGACCAACGGAGCACTGTGTGACAAACTTATATTTTACAGACACAAGTTCAACTTAGACAACACGTCACGTGTAAAGGCTAAAAGCAAAAAAGGATGGCGCGCATTTCTAAAGCTGTCCCTCACTCAGTTTTTTATCTTTTAAAAAGTTCTAACTTCTAGCTTTACTTCACGTTATTTTGAAAAAGTCTCCGGAAGTTGTGCGGTCGTCACTCCCATCGCTCTCCATCCATCCATCCGTGCGCCCGTCCTCCCGCCGGTGTCACTCCGCCGCTGCGCTCAGCTCGTAGGTCGGTGGGAATCCTCAGGTGAAGATGGAGATGAAGGCCGTGTCCCGACTCTGCTGGTGGCTCTGCTGGTACTTGGCGGGTCTGGGTGCTGTGACTCGGGCTCTGAAGCTGGAGGAGCTGTTTGAGTTTGGAGAAGCAGCCGGAGACCTGCAGCTGCCACCCGGCTCCGACTCCACGGCAAAGCTGCCTCTGAAAGGGTCACTGGTGTACTTGGAGGAAAAATACGACACAGTTTATGTGAGTGTCATATCTAGAGGATGATGATGATGATGTGTTAAAGTTTCTTCGTAAAAAGAGGAGTACGCAGAAAAAAAAAATCCAGAATCAGCTTTTTGTCACCTTTCAAAGCATCAAAAACCAAAGTGAAGTGAAGCTGGTAAAGACTGAGAGTCTCAGTGGGAGAAATCATTTCTGATTTATTAGAATTTCTAAGGACAAAGCTGAGGGCTGTGCGGTTTTGTGTCCTGTAGGATCTGCTCATGGTCAGGTTCAGTGCGCTGCGTGCGCATGTTGAACGCTGAAGTTTAGCGCAACATTTCTGGGAACTGCTTTCAGAGGTGTGTGGTCAGAGAGGTGAGGATGTCCTCCATCTTTCTTGGCGCTGATCACATGTTTAAGTGACTTTTTCAGTAAAGTCTCACAGCTCCTCATCCTTTCGTTCAGCTCCAGGACACTCAGCTCTGTCTTTCGCTCACTCTTCATGATTCAAACTTAGTTCACTTTGCAAATGCAGCTCTGCCTTCGTTTCAGGCTCCTCGCACCTACCTGAGGAGTGAATTCCTTTCTCAGTGCAGTCGTTGTCTGTTTGTCACCTGATGAGCTTTTTTATTGGCGCTATACCTTTGTCCATCCTCCTGCTGCTTTCTGACTTTCGTTGTTTGATTTGTGGGTTTGTGTGACATGTGTGAACAGACAGGTGTGCGATTGGATTGGCTCAGTCTGACACAGGTGCTCGACTCTTTGTGAATATGTGAATTTAAATGTGAGCTGTTACTGACACAGTTAAAGTCCGGAGCAAAGCCAGGCTGCTCCCAGCTCGCTCGTGTCCAAAGCTCCACATTATTTCACTCTATAACAGGTAAAATGAACTGTGACAGAAACTATAGTATTATAGTAACAAAGTAAGTATTAAATATTTAATACCAATTATTATCATTAGCTCAGTGCAGAGTACATACACGTCATAGACTGTGTCAGCCTCAATATCGTTTGTGGCTTTTTTGGGGGGCGGGGCAAAATAGCTCAGAAAGCGGGATGGTCAGAGTTGCTGACTGTAGCTTACTGTAAACATGTTACTGCAGTCGTCTCCACAGAGAGACGTCCAGTGTGGATGACACACAGAGCTCGGTCACACACTTTTAGACTGATGTGCTCAGATTTGCACACCTGCTGAACGCTCTCCTCACGCATCCATGTCCACTGCTCTTCTGTCCCACAACTGTTTGCTTTCCATCCCCCTGTTAAAACAAAAAGACCACACACATCTCCCTGGCTCAACAGGAAGTTGATGAGACACAGTCAAGGTCCAGCTCCAGTAAACTCCTGTCTTTTCACATTATTTCAGACACAGAGCTGTTACTGGGGGTAGAACGAGTTATTTGCATATAGGACAGGAAATCTATGAATGTTGGTTTCCTGTTGAACCCACAGGTAAAGCTAACAGTCAAAGAGCTTTAAGGAGCTGTGGTTTGAGCCCCGGCCACACCGGTCTGCACATCAGTGTGTCACTGGGTGAGATAGTGAACCCTGATGTGTTCATCATTACGTCGAGTCCGAGTGGGTGGGTGGGTGGGTGACATGAGGCTCGAGTGGAAAAGCTTCAAGGTGCTGGTGGAGATTGAAAGTCGGGGTGTGCTTTCCAAACTATATTCCTTTTTTAAATGTGCTGTGTTAGGACGTGTTTTCTCACTTCCAGAGAAAAGTCTCTGATTTTGTGGTTGTTCCATTTTCATGCAGATGATAGAATATCAAGCAAAGGTTGTGTGTTGTGTGTCATTTAAACATTATGAATTTGTATTAACAGAGTTTCAGGGTGAAAGCATGAAACTAAAAGCTGCTCTCAGCCTCTGCTGCTGGGTTTCACTCAGTGTGAAGATCTAATAGTAAGTGTGTAGTCGGCCCCCACCAGCTCTTTTTCAAGCATCTCCATCTATCCATCACCAGTCCCACCCCGTAGCGCGTCAGAGCGAGTAATATCCTGCTGCTTTGTGCTTCACCAGTGTTTATGAGTCCTTTACATTTAATATGATGCCCGGGTTGAAAACCACAAGATGCAGTCTCCTGGCTCAGCTCCAGGGTTTGCTGCTGAGGAGGTTATCTGGGTTGTAGTTTGATCCTTGACAGTAAATGGAGGCTCTTTGGAGAGCCGGCACATCTGGAACATGGAAGAATGACACATTTGTCCTCCCAAACCAGATGTCACGTCTCAGGGTGTTTCCTCCCTGTGTTGTTCTCACACTGATAATGATGATCTCAGGGGTCAGACATGTGTGATGTCAGCAACGTCCTGGCAAGTTTGCCCGGGGTACTGCTACAGCTCCTTAAACAGTACATGCAGTACTGCATGTTGAGCCAGGCTTTTAACAGCTCCACACAGTGTCATCCAACATATCGTGTTTTTCAGACCATAAGGCACACTGCTGATGAACGGGTCTGTTTTCATACATAAGGCACACCGGATTATAAGGCGCATTAAGCGAAACAAAATTGGATAAAACTTTACTCAACTCATTCTTCTTGCTTCCTCCACTTCTGTACCATTGATTCATTAATGCTGAATCCTCTCACAGCTGCTCTATTCCCATGTTGTTGCAGTACATTAATGACTAACCTCGTATTGTAAATGGACTGGTTCTTATATAGCGCTTTTTTACACAACTTGTGCATTCACCCATTCTGTCACGGTGCGGCATGGCACACCGTGGAAGGAGTGGGGAAGGAGGACCCAGGCGCGGTACTCTGTGTATAAACAGTGCGTTTATTTACAGTGATGGAAACAATAACAGTAAATCCCCGTGCTCTCCCGTGACTCCCGTGTCGTGTCTTCCCAAAAAGTCCGTGCTCCGTGTTCTCCACTCTCGTGTGTCCACACACACCCCGTGCCTGCTGCCCTCCGATGTTCCACGCTCCTCCTGAGGGGAAAATGACAGAGGCAGCCGTCAAGACACTTAATTCCAGTAGGCATACACTCAGACTTTAACTAAGCAGAAGACTAACGTGGAGTCTCATGCAATGATCCCGCGTCGGTGGGAGCTCCAAGACTCTCTTAAGTAGCTCCCCCGACGAGGCCTGATCAGCAGCAGGTGTGTGGCTTCGGGTGTGGCCAGTCCCCTTGCAGGACCACACCCTCCAGGCCTGACGCCGCCTATAAACAGGTGCTCAGCCACACACACATATATATATATACACACACACAAGCACAGAGAAGGGAAGCAACACCAAAATACATATAATAATATAATTCATAACTGCTCAGGGATCCTGGGTCGCTCAGACCCAGGACCCTGACACATTCGCACATTTTTCTAAGTGCTTTATAGCTAACATTCACACACACATACTCCGATGGATGCATCGGAGAGCAATTTGGGGTTAGTATCTTGCCCAAGGATATTTGGCATGCAGACTAGGGGAAGCCAGGAATCGAACCACCAACCTTCCGATCAGTAGATGACCTGCTCTACCACCTGAGCTACAGCCACCGTATTGTGGCTGAATAATCTCAGTTGTTCTCCTGACTGAAGTTTGGTCCGTTTACAGCATCCTGCCATGCGATTGCATTTGTCTCTAACCATCAGGAACCTTCACGTTAACTTTTATCGAGTGGAAGAAAGTTAGCGTTCATCCTCCAGCTTCACTGTGTTTACCTAACATAGCTGTGTCGCTAGCGATCACATAGCACATCATTATATACCAGCTAGCCCAACTTCAGTAACCCTACAAACGTCACTGCTGTTTAGTTTTCTGTCTTCATTTATGCTGGAAGTGATAACAGAGCTGTACGTTTGAATTTGTTCAGAAATCTCTCAGTCAGAACATGCTATATCATGCTTAGGTGGAAGCTAGCGAGAAGGAAAAACAATCCCAGCGTTTTATTTTTCCTCTTTGCTGGCACCACGTACGAAACCCCGGGAGACGACCACACATGAACACATCATTACACACAAGCATGGATGCTGACAGCGGCATTGGACAGTTAGCTAGGTTACATCGTAGGCTCTACAAAGGCTGCAGCAGCCGGGTCACGTGTTTTGGCCCAACATTGACCGCTTGTTACGATGATGAGACCCAGGCAGCTGCCGGTTTAATCCCTTGCTCGCCTTGTCTTTATGTAACAAATGGTTTATTAGTGAGATGCAAATTATAAATGCAGCATTTTATCAGTGACAGTTTGAAGAGCCATTTTCACCCTTGATTTTCCATCGCTGGGCTTTGCCTCAGTGTAACACACATCGAAAACAGTCTTGTCCTGTGGTTCGGGTGATGCAGATGTCTTGGTATAGCCTGGAAGAGGCGGTGTGCTCACTACAGGTAGCATTTTGTGTACACTGATACAATATGGCATATGATTTTAGCTAATACACTAATGATTACATACATACATACACTCATCATCTGCGTGATTGTCAGTTTCTTTGAACTGTTCATTTTCTACGGTGGAGTGATTGTACAGCATCATTAATTACTTTGAAATGCTTGAGTTGGATTAAAATTTGGAGTTTCGCTAATCCAAACCGGGTCAAAAGTGTATATACGGCTCAAATAGATGCATACACCCCCACTAATATTGGGTTAAACATCTCTTAGCACGTTGCACATGTAGCCATCAACAAGCTTCTGCATATTTCAGCCCAGATATGTGATGAGTCTTCTGGGCAGAAGACCCGAGTTTGGGGGTGTCCAGAGGGACATTCCAGAACCTTAATGCTAGCTTGCTTTATCCATTCCAAAAACAGTGTTGTGTGCTTGGGATCGTTGTTCTGTTGGAACTCCCGT
This sequence comes from Aulonocara sp. 'chitande type north' Nkhata Bay, assembly GCF_057382095.1. Taxonomy (NCBI): domain Eukaryota; kingdom Metazoa; phylum Chordata; class Actinopteri; order Cichliformes; family Cichlidae; genus Aulonocara; species Aulonocara sp. 'chitande type north' Nkhata Bay. The sequence goes on from NC_141349.1 coordinate 809,967, forward strand.
CTGTGTCCAAGTTTCAGTCGTCTAACTGTTGATTTGAGGTGAAGTTGGTGAATTTGAAGATAGTGCTCCTTCATTATTCTGTTACTGCACAGTGTACCAGTGGCAGCAAACCAGTCCCAGAGCACAGTGCTACCACCAACATGCTTGACACTGGCAAGTCCATGACATGCTTTTAAATAGCATAGTGTTAAAGTCAGGAGAGGTGTCTTCTCAAAGTTCATTAGTAGATTCAGGAAATCACCACACATCAGGACGTTACTAGCTGTGAGGCTTTCTATTCTACCCGGGCTGTAGATCATCTGGGCACATGTCAGGCCCCATAAGTACTTTTGCACCAGCATCACCAGTGTCCAGTAAAAACACTACCTCCACCATCATCCTGTACACTACACGTAAGAAAGGGAAACTGCATAAAATATCTCAATTCTCAATGTTTTTGTGAGCAGAATTTTAATATTCTGATAAAGAGGCCTTACAAGTACCTATGAAGCGCCTTCAGGCGACTTTTGTTGTGATTTGGCGCTATATAAATAAAATTGAATTGAACATATGATAATCTTTAAATAAAAAATTACCAGTATTTTCCTTAATGCTCCACTAGTAGAAATGAAATCAGAATTATTAAGAGAGTTGCTGTCCAGGCGCTGTGCTTTTAAAAACATTAAATCGTGTACTGCTCATATTAAAGTGGGCATGAAAAAACTACATGTATGAAGCCCCCGCGGAAAAACTGATGCAGGTCTAACACCTAAAACATTGCTTTTAGTTACAGTGTTTACATCAGAATAAAGTCAGGAATATGACATCAGTGGGTTGGTTGATTGCTGCTAACACTAAGTCCTGTTAGCTAACCAGTGAGCATGAAGCACATTTCATTGAACTGGACACACAGCTGTTGGTAGAGTTTCTCATCAGCCGTGTTCCTTTGCAGTGTGTTGCTGTCTGCTCTGTGATGAAGGTGGAGCTTCTTCAGCTCTGCAGTGTCAGATACCGGCTGGGAGAGCAGCCATTCGAGCCGCTCGTGCATTTCTCTGAAGGAAGCCTGTCTCTGGGAGGAGGGTGTGATGGGGGAGGGTGGGGGAAAGCTCCCCTGAAGACATGACTTTGCTGAGACCCTCTTTACAGAGGCACTCGAGCAATGTGGCTTTCCTCTTTGTCTCATGTTTCCTCTCCTCTTCCTGTCTCATCTCAAGGTTGCAGATATGTTTTCAACATTTTTGATGCTGGCTGCTTGTAAAGATATCAGACGTGCCTGCTCAGTATGTGTTTTGTCTCTGCTGTGCTTTGATGATTATGTGACCTTCAAAGCTAAGAATGTCTTTGCTCACAAACACACGTTTAGGTTCGACTCAGCTCCAGTTATCTCAATCCCAGAGGTCACAAAGCAGTAGAGAAATGGATAGTTTCCATTCTTAGTTTTTGGATTGTTTCTGCATAAAGATGCAGAAAAACTACCTGCAGCCCAAAATGTTCCAGTTAAAATAAATCACTCTTTACTGGGAATGTGACAGTACGAGACCATGTCACTGCCATGAGTAAACTCCACACTGACAGGTCAGAGGGGGGAGTCGAACTTGGGACCTTTATCTGTGCAGATGATCAGTTAGCTGTTTGACAGCTACTCTTTTATGATTTATGGAAATATAAGGACGTTGGTGATGGGCCTATGATTAGCTAAGACGGCCGGGTGATGGCTTTTTAAGTAATCATTTAACTATTTAAGGGCCTGTGTTTCGGTAGCAATCATATTTAATATTGAAGCATTAATCAATGGTGTGTTACTTTCAGAGTAGGGCTGCTCAATTAATCGAATTTTAATCACGATTACGATCTGGGCTTTCAACGATCATTAAAAATGACTGAGCCGATTATTAGCCCCTCCCTCGTGCTTTACTCTCGCGCTGCTCCGTGTGGCAAATCGAGCGCACCTCTCTGCATTTCGAACATACGTCACAACAATTAAGAGGACCCGAGGGAAGTTCGGAAAGCTTGGAAAGCTAAGCAGAAGTTATTTGGAGAGGAGAGTGACTGCCGTTGGTTGAAAAGAGAGGTAAAAAAAGAAAAAAAACTTCAGTGGTGTGGAAACATTATGGGTTGGCGGAGTCAGACGTGGATCAAGTAGACACAGTGTGTAAACTTTGCTACAGTGTCGTAGCTGCACCACAGAGCAACACTGCAAAGTTCACTAAACATAGATGTTTACATTTTTTATTTATTTTTTATATTGCAAACATTTGCACTGTTATCAGTATTTGCACTATTTTATATTATTTTTTAAAGTCATTATTCAATACATTGTTATTGTTAACCCTTTAAATCCCTGTAGAACTGGAACCGTGTAAGCTAGCGCAATAATTTGTTTTGCATATGAAACCGGAGGAGTTGTACTTACATCTGATGCCATCAGCTTGTCACGGTTTCCTTCCACATAAAGCTTTCATTTCATTTCCTGTCCGAAACCGGAAGTCATTTTCGCGGAAAATGTAGTTTTTTACTTGTAGGCCTTAAAAGCCTATACTGGTGTTTTTATAAGTCATGTTTGACTTTTCTGAATAGTTGCTGGGATGCTTAGGACTCGAATTGCACTGCTGGAAATAGTTTATTTTGATGCACCTGCTGTTTTCTTTGCAAATTTGCATCATAGGATTGTTTTTTTGTTTTTCCTGCAGTATATAAAAATTGCTGTATCTCCAAAATAAAACTATGAAGACACTCAAAATAAATTTCCTGTTGCTGTAAACTATTTTTTTGCAACTTTTTTGTATTTAAAGTTTTGAGGGATAAACCTCTTAAATTTCTCCAAGTAGAAATATATGTAAAAAACAAAACAAAAACGATTTTCAATTTTTTTGTAGTTTATTGCACTTTTTTGCAATTAATGTAGTTACTATGGACTTAATGCATACATATTATTAAAATATGGGCTATAACAGTTGTATTGATATATAGCAACTTGAAATACTCCCAAAAATGGCTCCACAGCATGTAAAAAAAAAATATATAAGCTCTGGCAGACTTGGTTCTATAGTAGGTCTTAAAGGGTTAAATAAATATCGTCAAATAATCGATCTCAATTTCAGTGAAAATAATCGTGATTATCATTTTTGCCATAATCGAGCAGCCCTATTTCAGAGTATAGAAAGCACAGGTAGGATTTATTATAGTTGGGGACATATTTGCTGTACACCTCTGAGATTTCTACAAATTTAGTGTCAGCTTTAGCTCAAACGTTAAAGATGAAAGCAGGACATGAAGATGACATTAGGAGTGTGAGTGTGTGTGTGTGTGTGGTACACATGGAGGTATGATGAGCGACTCGTACAGTTTATTTCTGGTGCAGTGAGTGTGTAAAAACAGACAAGATCAGTGTGTTTTTGAGGGATTTTTACTGTCAGCTTGTTGATTAAACATTAAAATAATCCATAACATCAGAAACAAGACTAATACCATGAATGAAAATCATCATGATTTAGTTTCATTTAATATAATTACCCAAATGTTCAGCAGTCTTTTCCCTCTCATGTCTGATAAAGTTCTGGATTGCTTAGTTTTGCTGCTGAGTGTTTCCCATGATGCACTCAGTGCTTCTTCTGTTCAGACGGCACTAAGTGAGGCTCTTGTCTGGCTCTTCCACAGTCTGCCTTCGTCCTGAGGCGACTGTTGTTGTGATTTGGTGCTGTATAAATTAAACTGAATTGAACTGAATTAGTTTGCTTTTGGGTCGCACATCATCAGCTGTGAGCATCTCAGAATCAGAATACTTTATCAGTGCCAAGGCAATGATGTGGTCAAAGTTCCTCCCGGACAGTAAGAACAGTAACTAACACTGAAACAGGCTGCATGCTGGCTGACACATGAAAGATGCATGTTTGTAAAGCCTTTGATAAACAGCTGACAGATCTGGTTTGTCTCATTGTTGTATGCAACGGTGAATGTAAACCTGTGTCGTGGCACAGCTACGGTGAAATTCTGCTTTGCTTTGTTAAAAATGCTAAAGGTGATGGTGGTTTAGTGACTGATCATCAGGTTTGGGAAAGAATCTGAATCTGTGACACTAAACAGATGATGAACAGCCTGTGAGACACGAGGTTGGGAAGGTTTAACTGTGAGAATGAGATAAAATCACAGAGCAACAGGACAACTTTATATGAAGCGCGCAGTGTGTACTGGATGTTTGACAAGTGAATATTACCAAATAAGTTAGAGCACAAACTGCTTTGCATACCTCTCTCTGTCTATGTCTTGTCATATAATATGCAGAAGGCATACGATGCGTATTAAAGCTCAGTCACAGCGGGGCATGTCTAGGTTTATCTCCTGTTGTAGAAATCCTGCGTCAGTCACCACCATTGCTCATATTTTGAAACCTAAACAAATGAATGATTGTCTCATTATCTGAACTGAAGAAGTTGATTATTATGACATATTTTTGCTATTTTGTCTGCATTTACTGCCTTGTCCTTGAAAGGAGACTGCACTCAGTTCATGGTGGTGTGGCTTCACACGGTCACGATTCGAGTCAGGCTTAAGCTGGGCTAATGATGGGCTAAAGCTGGGCTAATGATGGGCTAATGCTGGGCTAATGAAGGGCTAATGCTGGGCTAAAGCTGGGCTAATGCTGGGCTTAAACTGGGCTATTGCTGGGCTAATGCTGGGCTTAAGCTGTGCTAATGATGGGCTAATGCTGGGCTAAAGATGGGCTAATAATGGGCTAATGCTGGGCTAATGATGGGCTAATGCTGGGCTTAACCTGGGCTAATGCTGGGCTAATGCTGGGCTTAAGCTGGGCTAATGCTGGACTAAAGCTGGGCTAATGATGGGCTAATGCTGGGCTAATGCTGCGATAATGCTGGGCTAATGCTGGGCTAAAGATGGGCTAATGATGGGCTAATGATGGGCTAATGCTGGGCTTAAACTGGGCTAATGATGGGCTAATGCTGGGCTTAAACTGGGCTAATGCTGGGCTAAAGCTGGGCTAATGATGGGCTAATTCTGGGCTTAACCTGGGCTAATTCTGGGCTAATGCTGGGCTAATGCTGGGCTTAAGCTGGGCTAATGCTGGGCTAAAGATGGGCTAATGATGGGCTAATGCTGGGCTAATGATGGGCTAATGCTGGGCTTAACCTGGGCTAATGCTGAGCTAATGCTGGGCTTAAGCTGGGCTAATGCTGGACTAAAGCTGGGCTAATGATGGGCTAATGCTGGGCTAATGCTGCGATAATGCTGGGCTAATGCTGGGCTAATGCTGGGCTTAAGCTGGGCTAATGCTGGGCTAAAGATGGGCTAATGCTGGGCTAATGATGGGCTAATGCTGGGCTTAACCTAGGCTAATGCTGGGCTAATGCAGGGCTTAAGCTGGGCTAATGCTGGACTAAAGCTGGGCTAATGATGGGCTAATGCTGGGGTAATGATGGGCTAATGCTGGGCTTACACTCTGTGATTTTTGGCCCATTTTGAGCCGATTTTTCAGTCGTGCGACCGTTTTGGTGATCGGCCCGAATTTGGCCTTCATCGTGCGTCGTGCATCATGTAGTATACGTGGGGTAACGAGAAGCGATTAACACCTCACGACCAGCTCCAGATCATCAATCGCTTGGTCGTGAGGACCGTCGTGAGGCTATCACCGCAGCTTCTCACACTGCGCACGCGCAAACACATAAAGGTCGTTGAAAAAGACGGAGCAGCAGTGCAGCGTGTGATCCGGACACAAGCGATGGAGGCACAACTTGTAGAGAGCTCATCCGAGCCTTTTCGATGTGGCCTCACAAAATCATCACGACCAAAACAACCGTGAATAGTTGGATCTACACTGCTGCTCAATCACAGCTGCCTGATCATGTTTTTCATTAGCAATTTAGCAAAGTTGATGGTGGTGGTGTGTCTGTGTGAGTGAGAGACAGAGAGGGAGAGAGCGACAGATTTTCTGTTATAACCTTCATGTTATGGACGCACAGTGTGACTCAGGTCGCATCAGAGCATCGGCCGTATAGTGTGTGACCTGCATTGTGACCTATGAACTTCTCACCCCTGCGAGTCAATCGTACAGTTTGAGCAGCAGCTGAATCGCACGACTGAAAAAATTGCCCAGTGTCTGCCCAGCTTAAAGAGATCTTTCTTTTCTGAGTGAATTATTTGTGTGGAATTCCTGGAGCTGACAGAGCACAGAATAGCAGCAAGAGAACTTTGTGCACTCTGCTTACACTTTGTGCTGAATAAGCAAATCATTTATTTAAATAATAAGTTATCATTCTGAGAATAACTGTAGCGCAGGGTTTGTTTGTCCTAGCTTTGAGAAACTTATGATAATGACGGAGCATCAACAGTCCTCACTTTATCTCACGTCAGTTACTGGCTCGTGAAATTTAATCAGACAGTACTGGACCACATTTATAGTTCAGACCTCAGGATTGTGGGAAATGTCCAGATTGGTCATCAGTAAAAACATTTAACCTTAAAATAAAATGATACATTCTCACAATTACTAAAATCTGAGGTGCATAAATGCACTGTGTGATTTCACATGAAATATGAGGTGTCTGTTCATTAACCAAAGAACCTGATCCTCCTGTTTCAGATCAACACCAATGGGTTTGTGGCTGTTGCCGAGCCTCCCGCTGAGGAGAAATACCTGGGGAAGACGCCCAGTGAGTTTAAAATGATTGCAGTCCTTCTGGGAGACCTGGACAACAGTGACGGACAAGGCAAGGTGTACTTCAGGGACGACAGCACCCCCAATATCCTGGGTCGAGCCGCTGACCACATCAGGCAGGGTTTCCCAGATGGTAAGGTAGAGAAGCCCACCAACACCTTCATTGTTACCTGGGAGAACATGGCTGCCCAGGGGACATCTGGACGAGGAGACCAACTGGACACTAAGGTGAGGATTTCAATTTCTCTCAATTAGATAGTATGTATTTATTTTTTATATATATTATATACTTTTATTTACTAATTTATTCTGAGTGTATTTTCCTTAGTGCAGAAAAATGGATTATTTTTTAGTTCTACGGCATAAACACTCATTCTACCCTGTCTCCGTCTAAGTCAGTTTTATTAGCGCCAAATCACAACAACAGTCGCCTCAGGGCGCTTTATATTGTAAGGTAGACCCTACAGTAATACATACAGAGAAAACCCAACAATCATATGACCCCCTATGAGCAGCACTTTGGCCACAGTGGGAAGGAAAAACTCCCTTTTAACATGCTCAGGGAGGGGCGGGGGCCATGATGGGAGAGACAGGACATGGTGTGGAATATCAGTGATGATTAAATGTAGAGTGGTGTATAAACACACAGTGAGCAAAAACACACACAAACCCACCCAGAATGAAAAATAAGCAGTGGTGTGGATATAAACATGTTATCTTGCACTTTCAGAGAATCACCTTCCAGCTGGTTGTAGCCTACACAGCATCATCTGCCTGGGCCATCCTCTTGTACCCCAGGAACGGCCTGCAGTTTCTCTACACATCAATAGGAGGAGAAAGAAAGCTGCTCGAGTCAGGCTTCAACGAAGGCCTGGTGGGCTGGTTCTGGAAAAAACAGGGGCTGTACTTCAACATTACCTCTGATGACGAGGCCTCCATCAGCCAACTTACCAAGTATGACTGCTGCTGATGCTTTTGCTATAGTGGAACTGAAAATATGAAGTCTGTGTTTGTACGTGGTGCTGTGATAAAGTGCCCGCTCCCTTCCTGGTGTATTTGTCACTTTAATGTTTCAGAACAAACAAGTTTTAATGTTTGACACAGAAAACCTGAGTAAATCCGAAGTCCTGTTAAAGAAGCTGTCCAAACCTACTGTGTGTGAAAAAGGAGTCATGGCTGTGGCGCCTTAATCAAATGTCTGAAACATCGTTAGTCCCACTCTTTGCAGGATTGTTTGACTTGAGGCACAATGGAGGGTTTCTCAGCATGGTCTTAAGGTCATAGCACAGCAAGTCCAGACGTTCATCAGGCCTCTTCAAAACCTTCATTTTGAGGTTTTTTGTTTGGAGCCATTCACGGGTGGACTTGCTGCTGTGTTTTGCATCATTGTTGCGAAACCCAAATGTGCTCGAGCTTCGGTAAACGATGATCGGATGTTTTCCGTCAGGACTTTCTGGCAGAGAGCAGAATTCATCAATGACAGCAGGTCCTGAAGCAGCAGGCAGCCCCAGACCAACCATATAAACAGGACATCTGCACAATGACTGAAACCAGCACCACTGAAGGAACAATGTGCTGAGAGTGACGTGAACAGAATCCATTTGACTGATGACTGAGCGTGCATCCACACAAGACAGGAAACGCCTTTTCACAGAGCTGTAGACTTTATTTAAGCAAAATCAAAGTTCCAGTAGTCCTTGTAATTAAGTTCTGAAATACACTTACTTTACTTTATTGATTTGTATAGCACTCTTCACAGGATAAAGTGCTTCACAATAATATAAAACAGTACAGTCAAACATACAGCACAAATCGGATTAAAAGCCAGTCTCAATAAATGAGTCTTAAGATGATGTTTAAAAGAACAAATACAATCCAGGCAACGTCGAGATGGAGGGAGAGCGTTCCACAACCTGGGGCCGCCGCTCTGAAAGATCACCTCTGGTTTTAAAACGTGTTCGGGGAACTACCAGCAGCCTTAGATTAGACGATCTCAGGCTGCGAGAGGGAGCGTGGCGTTCTAAGAGCTCAGAAATATGGGCAGGAGCGTCATGATTCAGAGCTTTAAAAGTCAGTACCAAGATTTTAAAATGAATTCTGAGATGTACTGGAAGCCAGTGTAATGAGCTGGTGCTCTCTTTTCATGTCTTTGTTAAAAGCCTTGCTGCAGCATTCTGGACTGACTGGAGACGCTCACGATTCTTTTTGCTACAACACATCTTAGAAATGCTGTCTGTCATTTCTAGTTTCCACTTCATTAGTTTGATTTTCACTGTCGTCCACTTTGGAAACATTTCATGTTATTCTTTATCCAACCAGAAAGACCAACGCAGCACGCAGTGGAGTTTGGGTGTACAAGATTGGATCCTCCCCGTTCTTCGTTGAGATCCAACCGGGGAAAGTGACTAGCTCTCCTGAGAATGAGGGTGTTACTGAGCCTCCTGTGACCATGTTACCAACACAGACTGCTGATCATGTGGGGGTGGACTTCTTGACCTATACAACCCAGGGGATAAAGACAGCTGGAACAGTACCGGAGGAAAAGCATGAGCAGCCATCTGAGACCCCCAGCAGCTTCCAAACCGGTTATCCAGAAACCGTCACACCAGGAAACGCAACGCTGAAAACTCAGGAGCCACACTTTGTGGAATCAGACACTATTGCACCAGCACCCACCAGCACTGGGACAATTCAACGAATACATCCAACCGAGCAACATGAGACTGAAACCAGATACACCACCTCTGAGACTTTGCAACCAAGACACACCACTCCCACGCCCAGTGAACCCAGATACACTTCAGAGAAGCCGGGGCTGCAACAGCGGCACGTACCAGCACCACCGCGTTCAGCTCCACAGCATCCTCAGATCGTTGTGGTCGATGAAGATTTGGATGTGAACGGTAGATTTCAATAACAGGACGTTTGTGTTTTATTTTTCTTTGGGTGAGATTGTCATAGTTTCATTCTGAAGCTACCGGCCTGCCTTCTTTTGTTCCTTTCACAGTGTTTGCATACAACCTGGAGACGTGTGCCCACAACAGGCACAAATGCTCAGCTTTTGCTGACTGCCGAGATCACAGCAGGGGGTACTGCTGCCACTGCAGGCCTGGTTATTATGGGAATGGGAAGGACTGTGTTGCAGAAGGTAAGAAGAACTGAGTTCCTTATCAGTGAAGCTGTGGATTATTTTAATAACAGGAAAGCAGCTTTGGTCATTTCTTATTGTGTAAGACAGTGTAGTCAAAACTATCCAAACTTTTCTTCTATTAAAGCTTCTTTAAAAGCATTAAAACTTGGTAAATGTCATGTAAATATTATTCCCTTTGTCTATATTTATCAGGAGTTTTCGTAGGAAAAAAGATGACTGAAGATAAAAGAAACAATAAAATGATTTAATGGAGAAGTTGTTTTTCAGGCAAACCCCAGAGGATGAACGGAAAAGTGAACGGCCAAGTGTTTGTGGGAAACTTACCTTCACCGATAAGGCTCACTAACAATGATTTGCACTCGTACGTGGTAGCCAATGATGGACGGGCCTATGTGGCCATCAGCAACATCCCCGACAGCGTGGGGCCCTCCCTGCAGCTTCTGTCCTCACTGGGGGGCGTCATCGGCTGGGCCTTTGCCTTGGAACAGCCCGGCTACGAGAATGGATTCAGTCTCATTGGTAAGGCTGCAGGTTGATGATGATTGTTGTGTAAAGCTGCATCAATTTGTCCCTCGTGTGCTCACAAAACTGCTCAGAACTGCAAAGACTCTGGGCCTCTAGAGCCTGGGAACAGTTAAATACTGTAACTGTAATGTTTATCATGTTTGTATGCAGAAAGTCCAAAACAGATTCAGAAATGATTCCATTCATGCTGAGCTCACTGTGAGCTGGAAGCAGCAAACCTCAGTGATGGCTATGTAGGAAAATGCCTGCAGATCAGCAGCTTCCAAACACTCAGACCAGCCTGTCTGGCACCAACAACCACACATCAGACAGTCTTCTTCATTCTGACGCTCAGTTTGCACTTAATGCACATTGCACTCAGTAGGTTGTCTTTGCCTAAATGCATTGAAAACGTGTGTTTTCACATTCCTGTAGGCGGCGTGTTTTCCCGACAGGCCGAGGTGGTCTTCCAGCCGGGCAACGAGCATCTGACCATCAAGCAAGAGTTTAAAGGCATCGATGAACACGACCACCTGGTGATGAGCACAGACCTGGATGGACGTCTGCCGGCTGTCCCGTTAGGCTCCACTGTCCAGATCAAGCCATACAAGGAGATTCACCAGTACAGCAGAAACTGTAAGGCCAGCAGCTCTGACACTAAGCTCGTCACGCAGTCAGGGCCTAACAGTCCGTTTTTCTGTTTTCAATCTTTCTGTGTAAATATTTCAGCCAAATCAATGTTTTAGGACATTAAAAGATTCACTTCCCACTGAAGGTAGCTCAATGCTAAAGTATTTCTCCTCCTCTTTCTAGTCATCATCTCCTCCTCCAGCTGCAACTACACCATCACCTCCCCTGATGGAGACGTCCAGACTAGAAGCTACCAGTGGCGTCAGTCCATCATCTTTCAGACCTGCCCGTATGATGAGGCTGGGTGGGCGGGGGCAACGCTGACCACCCAGCAGCTCAGTGTAGACCAAATCTTTGTGATGTTTGACGCTAACAACCACCTTATCCGCTACGCCATGAGCAACAAAATTGGTCCCATCCACAGTATGTTACACGTCCACATATGTATCCGTGTGTGTGTCTGTGAGTGTGTATGTTGGAGCGCCACCACTAATTGCATTGATTTTTGAGTCACTAGTGACTCTACTGGTGACATGTCCATTGTGTACCCTGCCTCCACCAGAAGTGGGTGGATGGGTGGATTTGGTTAAGAAGTTACTCAGTAAGATGTACAGGTGCCATGAGTTAGTGCTACATAACAGACAAACAAAACTAGAATCTGACTGAGCGAAATGAAACAAACGTCTTCAAAGGCCTGTAGTGAGGTGAGGTCCCATTAAAATACTGGAAATGAACCAAAAGCACAAACAGTAGAAAAAAGGTGGCCGTCGCACTGTTGTTGTATTTAACAAACCAGAATAAGTCTTTCATGTTTGAAAGTGTGTAATAGCAATCAGAGACACAGGTGACACGAATCTTTCCAGCTGAAATGGGCTGTAAAAATATCGCTGATGTAACCTGGAAGGACGAGGCCACAGTCTTTGTCAAATGTGTTAAACCTGCCACAGAGTTTGTTTTATTTTACAGCCGACCTGACGTCTCGTTTGTGGATGGACCCTACAGGAGGCTCCAAGTTTAGCCTCCACATATTTAACCGAACAGCATTTGGAGGCTGTGATTATTAGTACTTGAGTTCTTGGCACAAACAGCAGTGATGTAAAAATCTGCCTCTGTGAATGTGTGGTGTATTTATTTTAGTTCCACATGTGTCACAGATGCAGACGGCACAGGTCAGGGAGCAGACTCATGCTGAAGGTCACAGAAGGTTTCCCACATTGTCAGGGACAGTCACAGCGAAGCGGTGCGTGTTGTTACTCCGAGGAATGTTCGGAAACACATATCCAATAGTTTAAACCCTCAGCGGTGTTGCAGTGGGACATCGGAGGAAGGTAAACAGTAATCTGAGCCTGGCTCTGTTTCCTCAGCTGCAATCAGAGTGAGAGTGCTGCAGGCAGGGGGCGAAGATCAGCGGCTGATGTCAACAAGATACCAACCCGGGCTGGGGGTGGGGGTTGGGGGAGGGGCAGGATTTGAGGTAAATATGCAGGTGAGGTTGGTTGGAGAAGCTCGGGGGGTTTAGAGTTATACAAGCAAACAACACTGAGCTGGGCTTTGTTGGCAAACAGCAGAGCATCTGGGACATGTTTCCTGCCAGGAGCTCCGCCCAGCTGCACGAGCAGAAAGCAGTCAGTGAGTGAACCACAGATTCGCTTTTATCCATTAATCCTTTTATCATGAAGAAGGAGCAGCAGTCGCCTACAACATGCATGTCTCGATATTCCACCAAAATATCCCCAAATATTTAAATTCTCATTTCTGCAAACTCGACAGACAAACGCAGATTTTCCTTAAATACTTGAATAACAGAGCAGCTCTGATGTTACACAGCAGCTGTACTTCGTGTATTCACATCAAATATCAAGAACCATGGTGGCTTTGGAAGAAGCACTCAGGAAGTCACTAATGAGTGGTGACGTCGCGGTGGTTAGGTCCATCTTTTCTATACAGTCTATAGATGTTTGTGTTGCTGACGATGGAAACTAAGCGTGTCTCCAGGCGAACAACAACTGTGACAAAGTGAAACTGTAACAGCTGAAGAGCTGGATGGGAGAGCTTTCTAACACCAACACATGTAACATATGTGTGCATATGTGTGTTTGCACATTTACATGATGCTTGTTGTTCTTCACGGTTAGATTTTATTGGTAAACAACGTGCAGGTGACACAGCTCACTGTTCTCTCTCGCTGCCTCGCTTCTTGCTGTGCTGGTGGTTTACCGTGAGTGCTACTTTCTGGAGACACTGGATCTATTTTCAGGGTTATCATTATCTGGTTGACCTTCAGGGTTTGTTGCCAAACTGCACAATCTTTTCTGCTCGGTGTGCGCGGTTCTGCGTTTGTGTGCTGTGAAGAGTCACATTGTTTCTGACTGGAGGTGTGTCTAATTTTCTGACAGGCAGTCTTCTGGAGCAGAATCCGTGCTTCAGCGGCCGACACGGCTGCGACATTAACGCTGTCTGTACACCTGGCGAGGGCGTCCGGTTCAGCTGTGAATGCACAGCTGGTTTCGCTGGAGATGGACGATATTGCCACGGTAACAAACCCACACTTGGTCACATGGGCAGTGCTGAAAATGGGAAAGAACAGATGAGAGAATAATTTCAAAAATGTGACAGTCACGTGGAAACGCTCCATAGTAGTAAAATGATGATCTGAACCTGGATTACATTTAATCTGAGCGTCTACAAGCAGCACATGGAGCAGAGATCATGTAATGTGCAGTAACATTACATGTATGTTGTTGGCAGATATTGACGAGTGCAGGGAGACTCCTTCAGTGTGTGGACCCAACGCCGTCTGCAGTAATCAGCCTGGAAGTTTGCGCTGCGAGTGCTCCGCCGGCTTTGTGTTCGCCAGTGATGGAAAGACGTGTGTCGGTGGGTTGTGTGTGTGTGTGTGTGTGTGTGTGTGTGTGTGTGTTGACAGCTGGGGGGTATCTGGTTCCTGTGGGTGAGTATGACTTTGTTGCACCTAAAGCTGACAGCGGACATAAACAATAACGATCTGTGCAGCACAGACGAGATGTTTCCTGCCTGGTCTGTAGTGACGAGATGTGACTGCTTCAACCTAAAATGAAGATGCTGTCGGGTTCATTGGTTGGACCTCGTCCCTCTGATGGGATGTTGTAATGTAGGATGTGTTTAAATATAATAGTTTGGATGGTTAATGAGTGCTGTGGAATTTTAGCTTCATAAGTCAAATACTCTTCAAGATTAATCTTTTTTTCAAAACGACCTGTCCACCCACCTACAGCAGGGCACTTTGAGGTGATCTCAAAAACTAAAGGCCTGGAAGTTTCACCGGGGCAGTACATTCCTGCCCCGAGTGGAGGATTTGAAATGTCTCTGGGTCTTGTTCACGAGTGACGGGAGATCGACAGACGGATCGGTGCTGCAGCTGCAGTAATGCGGACGCTGCGCCGGTCCGTCGTGGTGAAGAGGGAGCTGAGTGTAAAAGCAAAGCTCTCAATTTACCGGTCCATCTACGTCCCTACCCTCACCTGTGATCACGAGCTGTGGGTAGTGACCGAAAGAACGAGCTCGCGGATACAACCAGCAGAAATGGGCTTCCTCTGAAGGGTGGCTGGCCTCTCCCTTGGAGACTGGGTGAGGAGTTTGGCCATCCGGGAGGGGCTCAGAGTAGAGCCGCTGCTCCTCCACATTGAAAAGAGGTGAGGTGGGTCGGGCATCTGATAAGGATGCCTCCTGTTCGCCTCCTGGGTGAGACGTCCCACCGGGAGGAGGCCCCGGGGCAGACCCAGGACAGCGTGTCCTGGGAATGCCTTGGAGGAAATGGAGGTGGTGGTGGAGGAGGTGGCCAGAAAGAGGGAGGTCTGGGCTTCTCTGCGTAGGCTGCTGCCCCCACGACCGGCCCAGGATAAGGGGGAAGAAGATGGATGGCTAGATAGACACCACTGGTCTTTATTATCATACTAATGAATGGGGACGTGTAGTTTGGGACAGGTTCATCAAAACATGTTTCTCTCTGGTCCTGCAGAGGAGAACCGTCCAGTAGATCACTGCCAGAGAGGCTCTCATGACTGCGATGTTCCACAGAGAGCACTGTGCCGCTACACCGGAGGTTCAGCCTACATCTGCTCCTGTCTGCCGGGGTTTGAGGGTAACGGCCGGGGCTGTCGGGGTGAGTTCACGGTGCTCGCTGATGTCTCATCCTTAATAAACAGATGCACTGTAAATGTAAGAGACACTGCTGCATGAATACAACAAATGTTTGGGATCGTATGCCTGACAGGTATGTTCACCTGTCACAGAATGAAGAGTCACTCCACAGCTTTACAGGCTCGTATCAGTGTGTGCTGCACAGCAGTCAGTCCTTTACCACAGACCTCTGTCTGTCCACAGTCACAGCTACTGAGTGGTAACTGCAGGTCGAGCTTTTACAAGTGAGGCTCAGCACAGCCTCATGCAATCCACAGTTCTGCACCTCTCTCCAGCTACATGACAGAAACCTTTCAAAGGCTCTGTGTGTGAAATGTTCAACACAGCCAGGACCTGTGTGTCATCAGTTTACTCAGATTACAGGTGTTTGGGGGTGAAAGGTCACCACGGGGCTCAGGCCCATCTCAACGCTCTCTTACAGCCTGTTTGAAGAGCTGGATCTTTATGGGTTTGATGGATTAACACGCTGACACTCGTGGCTCGAGTAATAATGCGTTCTAGTTTGCTGTTAGGTTTCAGAGTCATTTTCAGCACATTGCTCTAAATATCTGTAAGCTGATTGGATGTCTGTCGTCCTCCATGTAAAACTGTGTGTCCTTGAGTCTGGAGATGTTTGTCGTGCTCGCAGACAGCATGTAACGTACACCATGCTCCAGTGCTAATGGTACAGACTGTAAAGTGCTTCAGAATCAGTGTACTTACAGTTACAAACATCACGATGTTCGGGTCTGACACCTTTAGCTCCTGTTATCTAACCGTTGATCGACGTGCTGAAACATGCAGCCACGCCTCACAGCGCTGTGGGCTGATAGTGCTCAGCCCTGTCTCAGACTGGCTGCTTCGATCAGGGCTCTGTGGGGCAGGACTCTTTGTTCTTGTGGCTGGAGATGGCTCGTGATGACCGGCTGGATGTTTGGGCTACAGAATGCAATGAAGATGCTTTCCTCTCATAGCGTTTATGCTACCTGTCACTAACTCAGCCGTCGAGCCACTAGACTTATGACCGCTGGCTGGATCTGAGCCTCTGTGGACAGAGGGCTGCAAGACAGGAGGACAAAACTATTGCTGCTATAAATACACCGTCTGGTTAAAGAGACGGGTCTGTCAGCATGCTTTGTCGATTCAACGTTGGCTGAAGAAGAGTCTACTCAGAGCCCATAATAAGCAGCTGCAAAAAGGGACTATGTTAAAACCTGTACCTCACCCAGCCACCAGGGGGTCATTTGGGTGATTTATCTTTAAATTCAGTCTGTGATGCACATAGTCATCTAAATTCTGCCCACAGACGTACGACTGCTCAGTGTCCATCGGCTGTTTGTGTTCGGGTCCATATTCGCAAGCAGTGATAACACAGCTGCTCTCAAAGACACGACCAAACAGGTTTAGGAGGATTTTGCTGCTGCGGGAGCCTGCCAGGCTGTCGCGCCCGGGAACTCTGGCGTTATGGCTTCATTACAATAGACCCTGTGCACGGGAAAATGCTAACTTCCTGTTTTAAGACCGGATGTAAAGTAGCTTTATTTTGCGGTCAATCGCTACTGCGAAGGTGGACTCCAAAGTCATATCCAAACACGAAAACGGAAAGATGGCGTTAAGTTACAAAGAGCAGAAGGTGGGAACACTCACCACTGCTGTGTCAAAAAAGTCAAATGATCAGTTTTGACGTTTGAAGCGTGCAGATCGATTGTTTGTTTACATCACTCAACACAAGCAGAACTGCATCACTGCAGCAGAAGACACATCTCTGTATAGTGACAGTTATTATGATTTAAACAGGCAAATGTTCAGCATTCAAGCCACAGGTGAACAGGGATAGCTCAGTAGGTAGAGTGGTGGCCCTGACACCCCATGACTGGAAGGTCGGGGGTTCGACTCCACTGAACGGCCACCCTGAGGTACCCCTGAGCAAGGTACCGTCCCTACACACTGCTCCCCGGGTGCTGCATTGGTGGCTGCCCACTGCTTGATTGCTGGTTAGGGTCTGTATACATGAGTATTTACAACGAGTATGTTGTGACGTACCTTCAAAATTACAGCGGTCCCTCTCTATGACGCGGCTCACTTTCCTGCGTCCTGGTTGCTGCAGACGATCTCCTCTGTGCCGTCTCTCCTGTGATCTACTGGACGGTTCTCCATCGATCACCGGCAGTGTGACTCTGCAGTGCTGTACTGTATGTTCGTTTCCCCCAACAAACACAACGTCGACAAAACGTTCTGCACCGTCAAAGGCACCTGCGGTAGCACCCAGAAGGCAGAGGAAGATGCTGACCATCACACTAAAACTTGGACTTCTGATTCATTAATGTTGAATTCTCTTGCAGCTGAAAACAGGGTTTGATCTTTGGTTTATACTCGACTTATTCTTCTACAAAGGTTTGAACTTTGAGAGTTTAAACAAGAGAGAAAAGTGTGAAAATGTTCATGCCTGCCTGAGAAAAGAGTATAAAGTGTGCAGTGAGGGGTTTTACAGCCTTAAAACATGCAAAAAATAAAGGTGGCTACATTGTGGATTTCACTTATCGTGGGATATTTTTAGAACATAACACCCGCGATAAACGAGGGACCGCTGTATACAGATACTGAGAAATATAAAATTAGAATCCTTCCTCTCTTTTGCTCTGAGGCGCGGAGGAAGAAATATCGACAAGTTGACGAACATCTACAGATATATTCGGTAAATGCCCAAGACACCTTGAGAAATGTAAATCGTCAATTTGGTTGACTTGTTTTAGAAAACCCGAGCATAAACAAGGCACGAATATCACACCGGAAACGAAGTGCTCTGCAGGAGTGCCGGAAGTAGCACATGCTAAGGCGCACATAGTCTATTTGCAGCATTCAACTAAAGATCTACCTTCAAACTTTTCACCATCTGGTGGCCATTACTGGTACTGCAAGATCCAGAATGTGAGGAGCCTCTGTTTTTTCTGCCTGTTCAGATGTGGATGAGTGCCAGCAGCAGGATCGATGCCACGCCGAGGCCTCCTGCTCCAACACACAGGGCTCCTTTACCTGTCAGTGTCGTCCTGGATTCCACGGAGATGGCTTCCACTGCAGTCCCACGTTCTCAGGTGGGTAACCAGCACATTCACAGGTTTACAGACAGAGGGTTGCTGGTTCCAGAGTGACTGCCCCCATTCATTGTTTTAATCGTGAAACAGGTCATCCTGGAGGAGTCTGTTTAAACACCCCAGCCATGCATGTATCACTGTAAACGGAGACACTGAGACCCATGAGAGTGTTTTGATTTGTGCGTTCCAGTAAGAGTGTCGTCCTGCAGCTCCAGCTGCATGGTTCTGATGCTGCTCGGAGCACAGCAGCACATTCTCTGTCTGATCTAACTCAACATGTGACGCATTCAAGTACAGTTAGTGTTGAGGAAACAGCAGCGTTTTGTGTTCCTGATTCATGTTTTCTTTCTTTTTCTGAAAGTGTGTGTGTTACTAAAAGAAGACAAACAGAAGCGCAGCCAGCAGTCAGAGTAATACTGATTCCAGCTGTCAGCAGCTGGAGGCACACAGCTAATTACAGCTTTACTCCTCTGCACCACAGTTTTGTCATATTTCCATCCTTTATTATGACCTGTCTTGCCTCTGAAGGCATCATTTAGTGTCCCGTGTCAAAACATGTCCGTGACTCTTAATGTCAGCAGCATCTTTTAGATGCCTCTAGTGTCGACAGCGGGGCTTTGATCGTCTCCGCCGCCATCAGGGATCCTTTGTCCCGTTGGACTGTTGGGGGCAGATGTGGCGCTGTGAGGACAGCCTGCTGTCGTGTGCGATGACACTGTTGTGGCTGGCTTGTGGTTTGTCTTTGAGGACACTCGCTGTGGGACCACAGAGATGAAGAGCCTGCTGCTTTAATCACTCAGTCTTTGTATCTGCAGCTGCCACGTGCTGAAGTCTGCTCAGGAGCACGGACCTTTGAAATAAGCCACGTGTCACATGTGTTTTGTTTTTCCAAATGACCCAGTCATTAAAGTTTGATGCATTTGAAAATGACGAATCCTTTGTTTCTAATAGTGATTCATTCCAGACTCACAGTCCATACAAACAAATGCACCCTGATCAGGACACCATACGTCTTCCTCCTGATTCAATGCTAACACTGCAGCATCGTTTCAGTTCCTGATCACCTGCTGATCAGGTTTTTTAGCCTCCAGTTTCCTCAGACGTCCTACAGACACCGTGTCACGTCGTTGTCTTTGGGAATCATGCTGTTGGTGCAAAAATCATTTGTATGGAGTGTTTTTCGACATCAATCAATCACTCAAAGCTTTATTTGTCACAAGCAGGTTGCCCTGCAGTGCAACATGCTGCTTTTAACAAAGATACACTTGTATGTGTTCTTTGGTTGTCTGTTATGTGCTGACTGGTTCGTCCCTTTAGTAAACAGCTCCTTTGGGTCATTTGA
Organism: Aulonocara sp. 'chitande type north' Nkhata Bay; assembly: GCF_057382095.1. NCBI lineage: Eukaryota > Metazoa > Chordata > Actinopteri > Cichliformes > Cichlidae > Aulonocara > Aulonocara sp. 'chitande type north' Nkhata Bay. The sequence continues at coordinate 829,493 of NC_141349.1, forward strand.
CCCGGCGTTCTTTGTTTCCTTGCGTTTCTGTATCATCTTACGTTCATTTGTTGTTCTTGGAGTTATTCTCAGTCCTAAGTTCTTCAGATTAGTTTACTGGGTTTCCCCCTCGTGTTTTATTCCATGTCTCTGCAGCTCGTCGTGTCTGTGCTCGCCCTCGTGCATTTCCTGTTTTATAGTGAAGGTCTGTGTCTCATGTCAGTGTATTGAGTTTTGCGTCCCCATGGTCTCGTCATGTCTTACTCCCAGCTGTGTCTCATTCCCTCGTTGTCCCTCTGTGTATTTAAGCCTTGTGTCTGCCTCTGTTAGTTGCTGGTTCGTCTGTGTATCGTCTCCTGTTGGACGTTTCAGGTTTCGCAGGTTTTTGTTCCTCTGTGTTATTGTTTTGTAGCTGCTTCCAGTTTAGCCTTTGTTTGGTTTAGTTCCCTGCGATGCCCTGCTTTTGTTTGTGCTTCACCTTTCCCTGAAAAGAAAACTCATTCATTTACTCAGTTGTCAGCGCTTGCACTTGGGTCCACACTTCTCATCTCCTGACGATCTGCCTCGCAGATCTTGACCCTTTTATGCTTTAGTGATTCAGAGGTCAAAGTGATGTGGTTTAAGTAACAAACACATAAAAAATTATCTGAAAGTCATCTGGTACATGGATAAAAGCAGCCAGCGTCCAAAGAAAGGCCTGGGGAGGTATTGCAGAAGTCTGACTGCTTGGATGCTAAATAGAAAGAAAGGGGCGGGGCTAGTGATGTCAATAACAGATCAAGAGCAGGTTTAACTTGACAGGTGTTGGAGCCTCATGTTTTCTTCCTGTTCCCTGTGACCCTGTGGATGCATTAATGCTAATGTCATCAGATGCTACTACTGTGTGACTGTGAACATGTGACTCTCTAAGGAGCGGGACACTGGTACGTCTCCGTAGGCGCGACCATCACTCTGTGAACGTGTTTCGTTCTCGTGTGTCCTCAGAGCGTGAGAAGACCCGGTGTGAGCAGCAGAGAGCGAGTGCCGTAGCCGACTCTGACGTTCCCTTCTCATTCCGTCCTCGTCCGACTGTCGGTCGGTACGTTCCCCGGTGTGACGAGCGCGGAGCTTACGAGCCCACGCAGTGCCACCAAAGCATTGGGCAGTGCTGGTGTGTGGACGCCAACGGGCAGGAGGTCCCCAACACCCGCACAGGACCTCACAGTAGCCCTCCTCTTTGTGAGTCTCTGTTTCTGCTTATTGATGTTGTGCTATCGGAAAACAAACATTTTATCGTGTCATTCTATCGATATATTAAACTTTTTACTCATATGAGGTTCATTTCAATTTAAATATGATTTCTTTTCTGCCTGAAGCTGCACATGATAAATGTACTGTCGAGCATTATATAACTGAAAACCCTCTCCTGTCTGATCATTTCCTGATAACATTTACATTTACAATAATTGATTACACAGCAGTGGAGAGTAGACTTTATCAAAGTAGATGTCTTTCTGAAAGTGCTGTAACTAAGTTTAAGAATATAATCCACCCACTGTTATCATCTCCAATGCCCTGTACCAACACAGAGCAGAGCAGCTATCTGAACGCTGCTCCAACAGAGGTTGATTATCTTGTTAATAATTTCACCTCCTCACTACGTACGACTCTGGATACTGTAGCTCCTGTGAAAACTAAGGTCTCTAATCAGAAGTACCTGACTCCGTGGTATAATTCTCAAACACGTAGCCTAAAGCAGATGACTCGTAAGCTGGAGAGGAAATGGCGTGTCACAAATCTAGAGGATCATCATTTAGCCTGGAGAAATAGTTTGCTGCTTTATAAGAAAGCCCTCCGCAAAGCCAGAACATCTTACTATTCATCACTGATTGAAGGAAATAAGAACAACCCCAGGTTTCTCTTCAGCTCTGTAGCCAGGCTGCAATGTTCCCTCTAAGCTGCTGGCACGTCTCTGCACACAAAAAAAAAACCTGAATTGAAATTAAAATTAATACTTTAACGATTCTGTTCTGCAGTGTTAGTCAGTGACTGGCTGCTCCTGTATGGGATCAGAACGATGCCACATTATCCCACAGTCCAGCCAATCACGCGATTCACATTCGTATATACGCAGCTAATCAACGTGGTTGACAGGCTATGACAGCGTCCTTATCTGCGACACCGGTGTTTTAGCAAAGCGGCTGATGTGGATGAAGCCACGTTAATGACAACGTGTACAACCATTGGAGATGTGAGCAAAACAGATGGAACAAGTGACGGGAAAAGTGTGGACTTTATACCAGTTTTTAAATTGTGTTGATCGGCCACGTAAAACCAGAGTTATGATAAAATATCTGCAGTGTTTGTTTTTCTTCCTGAATACTGTCGTTGTTTATATTTACTGCAGGAAGAAACGGTAAAAAGTAAGAAATATACCCATACCACTGCTTGGTAATAATAAATTCATACATTAAACTCATAGCACAGCACTGCAAACAGCTGGGAGTCAGTGCTGTGTGTGACCTGTAATGGGTTTACAGGGGAAGTGGCACAAACAAACAGGTTGGTCCGTCTTTACAAGGCTCCTCCCAGTTGTTCATGGCGTACACAGCTGAGCAGAGTAACTAAAGCCCAACTACAAAAACATCAAAGGGAAAAGGGACGGCACAGCTGCACACCACACACAGGTAAAAGGTTACACACAATAAAAACATCCATTTGATTGAAGCACTGAAAATAATTATAGATAAGATAACCTTTATTAGGCGCACACGTGGGAAATTTGTTTTTGATACAGCAAAAGTGCAAAGTTATGTAGCAGAAATTAGAAGACACTGGAATAGAATAAAAATACTACATACAATCGAGTAAAATAGAATAATATATACAATAGAATACAAATAGATCTAGAAACACCCAATAAACCCACGATGCTGATCAGTTTCCCAGGTGCAGTCCATCCACTCAAACTTGTGGCCACATGAAAATCATACCCACTCACACCAGAGTGACCCCACCTGACACTCCCACTACCTTAATAGAAAAATAAATGACAGCATTCAAATATCTAAATACCCAAAAGATGAAATCAGTCCGTGATTAGAAACATAATCACAGCATACCGTGGCCATATATAGTTTTAATCTGTGCAGAGCATCGCAGAGTCCAGCTGGTGTATGCGTGTCATGTAATGCTGTACATGTACCTTTATATAAACTTGGATGTGTCAGACATGTCAGGTGATGTCTTAGAGAGGCCAGTATCATCTTGGTGAACTGAAGGTTGTAGGCTAATTGTTACATCTCCACACAAAGCCCACTGCCAGCATGACTCTTCTCCCACACAGGCATCGATCAGGCAGTTACTCCCGCTCCGATCGGTCCCACGCCGCGGCCTGATGTCCAGCCCATCGCTCCTGGAGCATACCTGCTGTTCGCTCAAAGCGGGAAGATCGAACATGTGCCGCTCGATGGATACATCATGAGGAGGGAGGAGGCCAAACCTCTGCTGCACGTCCCTGTAAGAACAATGACACTGCTGCTGCTCCACAGATACTGACGTGTTTTTGTCTGGACTTTATCAGCCCGTCCTGCTGCCTGACATGCTTTAGTGTTACCTTACAGTGTAAAGCACCCTGAGACAGCTGCTGCTGTGATCTGGTGCTGAATTGAATGTGTTGTGGCCATAATGATATTCTCTTCAGAGAGATGCCACTTGGTTGTTTGACTTGGTGTTTCAGTGATATTTTACTCACCAGTTTAATTATCTGCGAGTGGTACCATAGTGACATCACTGCAATGCTCTCTGTGTCTAGACTCGGATGAGGGTCTTTTGAAAAGATGTCTGTAAGAGCCTGAATGTGTTCATGGATTATGATTTTTGTGTCCTCACACATTCACGTTGTTCTTTAGCTGTTTTCAGCTGCAGAGCTCTTCGTCTCTGTCATGAAGTCTAGAAATCATCTGGCACATCTGCATTAATGTGTTGCAGCTGAACACACAGCTGTCTGTTAAAATAATGAAAGGTTGATCTTTTTCTTCTTTCATGACCAGGATCGAGTGGTGATCGCTGTGGCCTACGACTGTGTGGAGAAGATGGTTTACTGGACCGACATCACTGGACCAGCTATCAGCAAGGCCAGCCTCACTGGAGGAGACATCGTTCCAGTTGTTACTAAAGGTACAGCACGTGTCGCGACTGAGCAGAAGCAGCTTTATATGTGGCTCCACTTTGTGCTGAACTTGTACGAGAGACTGGAGCTTGTGTGATTCTTTGTTTGATTACTCGGGTGCAGGAGAAGTTATGCCCAGGACTTCTTTGTTCTAGCAGTGGGATGGTTTCATTGCAGCTGCTGTCACAAGAGCTAAACTATATTCTCAAAACCAAAGATCAAACTGTCCCAGTATTAGGGATTGAACATCCGACTCCTGGAACCTTCTGGTAGATCCCGTGGATGCTTCATCAAAAATCTTTTGAAAAGGCTGGTCAGTATTTTTCAGGTGTTGCTGAGCAGCTCGTGTGGCCACAGGAATGTTCTTGGTCTGTACTTCTTAGCTGTATGCTAGTGACTTGTAGTTTAAGGGTTTTTTTTTCGATGTTCCTGCCAGGCCCCTGATGAAGTTGAGCTCTTCGGCCTTTGGCAGTTAAGTGCAGTGGTGCCATCAGTCCCTGTATTCAGTGTTAAGTATGTCTGCTCCTCCTCAGAGCTGCAGAGTCCTGAAGGCATCGCCATTGACCACGTGGCCCGCCTTCTATTCTGGACTGATTCCACGCGAGACACCATAGAGGTCTCAAAGCTGGACGGCAGTCACCGGAGAGTCCTTTTTGACACTGACCTGGTGAACCCTCGACCCATCGTCACCAACCCAGCATACGGGTAATAGTATTTGTATTGGTATTAGTAGAGATGGACCGATCCGATATTACGTATCGGTATCGGTCCGATACTGACCTAATACTGACCTACTGACCTGGATCGGATATCGGAGAAAAATAAAAAATGTAATCCGATCCATTAAATATCACGAAAGCATCTCACAAAACTTGCAACACGCCGTAACTCGCCTCAGAACGTTAGCACGTCGGAGCAGTATGCATCACGTGATAGAGCGGCTGTGGCATGCGGGACCTGTCGGTGGTCTGGATAGCATGTGGCGCTTCGCTAGCAACCCGGCATTTCATCTCCGACAAAGTTATCCCCGAGAGAAGTAAAGCAAGTGTGTAAGTCCATCTCTGAATGTTTGTAAAGCATTCCTGCGTTAAGCTTAACAAGCGACTGCCTCTCCTGCTGCTACTTCAATCATGAAACTGCTTAATGATCAGCTGATCGGCTTTTCTGTCGCGAGTCCGTGTCTCTTGTTTGCTTTTGGCCCATTTTGCACCAGAAAGAGGAAACCAGCGGCTGAACAACAGCAGCACGTTTAAGCTTGATCAGCTGTTGTTAGAATGTATTTAATATTACTTTCTACTCGAGGATCTTTTTCTACGTAGCTGACGGCTGGTAACTGTGCAGGGGCGGATCTAGCAAAGTTTAGCCAGGGGGGCCGATAGGGCATTAACAGGGAAAAGGGGGCACAAAGACATACTTTTCTTTCTTATTCTCATTTAAAATGTCGAGCTTTTAATAAATAATTATCTGACACCCAAAGTTTTAATTTGATGTAAAATGAATAGAAGTCAATTACTGTATATAGTGACTATTAAGTCTAATATATATATATATATATATATATATATATATATATATATATATATATATATATATATATATATATACCCTAGTAAGCTATAGTACTTTTTCCTTTGGGAAGGTACCATCTGTGCAGTCTGCAATTTTGTTGAAGAAAGATGTTGAATCTATTTAATATTTCTTGAAAAATAATTTATTTCTGTGCATTTTTTTTCACACTGCATCAAATTAAGGTTGATTACGTTGATTAAGCATCATGAGGTGGAGCGTGAGGGGTGGTTCCCTATTTTTTATTTATTTATTTTTGTTGTTGCTGGGAGTTGGAACCCTATTAGTTAGGTTGCTTAATATTTATGCTAAGTACTCTTTAAAATACCAGAATAGGGAGGATGGTGTAGGTTTAAGTTTATTAGATTGATCAGTATTGCTGAACTATGAAATTTTTTTTTTTGCATACAGGTATAACAGAATAGCTTTAGTGTAGTTGTTGTTTTAAACTTGAGTATGAACTTATACAAAATGCAGCAAGATATTTAAAAAACAGTTTTGTTGATTAAAAAACACTATATCAGATTCATATCGGTATCGGCAGATATCCAAATTTATGATATCGGTATCGGACATAAAAAAGTGGTATCGTGCCATCTCTAGGTATTAGCAGTAATACTATGTAATCGTATAACGAGGAGTAGCACTGACCCTGTGTGTACTACATCTTTTGGTTGCTTCCTTTAGAAGGTTCCTTTATCTCACAATGCCTCTATCATCCTCCTCATCCTCCCAGCATCTTCCTCTGTCACTCCAACCCTCTGCATGTCCTCCTTCACTATGAATCAGCATCCTTTGTCCAATATATCCATTACTACATGCCATATATTCTAATTACTAGCAATAACTTCAGGACTCTTGGTGAAAGCTAATGTGCTTGAGTCTGCTAGCAGTGAAATTAATATCAGAGCAGAAGTTGTATCATGAACCCAGCAGTAGCAGTTTCTTGTAACTGGTTTTTGTGATGTTGGTCTCAGGCGGCTGTACTGGGCAGACTGGAATAGAGACGGGCCTAAAATTGAGATGTCCAACATGGATGGGACTGGGCGAGTTGTCCTGGTCAAAGACAATCTAGCACTTCCCAACGGTCTCACCTTTGACTATGAAAACCAACAGCTATGCTGGGCAGATGCAGGTAGGAAAAAGCCTTCCTCAGATCCACACACAGCACTCAGAGCTCCTACTGGTAATGTGTTCCTGGATTACTTATCCCAATGACTCTGCAGGGACTCGGAAGGTGGAGTGTATGGATCCTCACCGCCAACTGAGGCGGAATATCGTCGAAGGGATCCAGTATCCGTTTGCCCTGGTTTCCTTTGGAAGAAACCTGTATTACACTGACTGGAGGAGGTACCAACTAAGACATTTACTTTGCATTTTTCTTTATTTAGAGCTCTGCTGATCTAAATCCAGAAAGTCCTGGCTCAAAACTGTCAAATGGTACATGGACTGAGTCTTATATCCGGTCTTTAAGTGATGACATATGAACCCTGCTTCCGGGTCCAAACTGCTCTGAGTTTATTAAGGCTGTTGTGTTTTTAACATGTTTTAATGTTTTGTATCTTGTTCTATTTAATCTGAACAAGCCAGATTACATAGTGTTTAGTGATCACTAAAACAGTCAGTGATCGCTGTCGGCCTCTCTCGGTTTTTATTACAACTGTTCATTTTAAAGCTCAGTTTTTAAAACCTTAGGATGTAACTACAGCCCAGCCCATGCAGCAGTATATGAATGACTAACCTGTATTGTGGATGGATTATCTCAGTTGTTCTCCTGGCTGAAGTTTGGTCTGTTTACAGCATCCTGCATGTTAACATCCTGCATGTTAACATCCTGCATGTTAATTCAATTCAATTAAATTCAATTCACTTTTATTTATATAGCGCCAAATCACAACAAAAGTCGCCTCAAGGCGCTTCATAGATACAGAGAAAAACCCAACAATCATATGACCCCCTATGAGCAGCACTTTGGCGACAGTGGGAAGGAAAAACTCCCTTTGAACAGGAAGAAACCTCCGGCAGAACCAGGCTCAGGGAGGGGCGGGGCCATCTGCTGCGACCGGTTGTTAAACTTCATAGTTACACCTGGTAAAGCAGCAACACTGATCATTTTATTAAAGATGAAAGAATTTAGACAGTTTGTAACTCTCAGTGATGTCGCAGTGTTCGTTTGACTTTGGGACCTGAAGCGGAGTTTGGACCTGGAAGTGGCTAATGACGTCAGCTACTCTCACGGAGAAGTCAAAACATTTTATACAACATGCCTCATTCACCTATTTACACAAGCCCTTTTCCTATGTTTAAGTGCTTTGTATCTTACATTCACTACATTGTGACTAATGGCAGTGTTAATGTGACATATCTGACACATCACTATGTGGCCTCTGAGATATTTAAAAGGTTGTGGGTGTTTTACAGGGAGGCCGTGGTGGCTGTGGATCGTCACTTGGGGAAAGAGACAGAAGAGTTTCTGCCACAGAAACGCTCTCGCCTGTACGGCATCACCACAACAGCAACACAGTGTCCACAGGGTATGACTTCTATCAGCCAGAGCAGTGACTGAAACCAGAGAGACAAATGTAGGGACTAAGGACGATGAGAAATTGTAGAGTACAGTCTGTGGGAGGAAGGTTTACAAAGGTTTTTTAAAAAGGGGGCAAAGCTCATCTGAGTGTAATTAGCTTAGCTTAGCATGAATACTGAGATTAGGGGAAAAAGGTTGGTTTCATTTGGTTGTTACTAGTTTTTAATTGTTTTTTTGGTTTTTTACATTAATAAATATTGCCAGAGGTCATAAAACCGTCAGGAAATAAGGGAACTAGGGGTGTGTATTGGCAAGAATCTGGCGATACAATATGTATCATAATACAGGGTAGACGATACGATATATTGCAATACTAAAAGCCAGACGATATTTGTGTTTAGTAGGACTAAATTTAATTAGGAAAACTCAAGTAAACAGTCCAAACTGTTTAATGCTTGACATGAAACATCTGAAACAAAAACACTCTAAGTTCAAAATGAATGGAGAAATTAACATCTGCCTTATTAGAAGTCATGTCAAATAAACAAACAAAAACTACTTTACTGAAATATCAAGTATTTTTTAACATGAAAAAAGTAAACATGTAACACTGAAGTCTTTCTAAGTACTATGATTGTAAAATACTTATCCAAAAACTGCTCTATGGAGCATCAAAACAAAGTACTTTTTATGTGACCTTAACATAAACAAATATAAATCAAAAATGAAATTGCTTGAAGAATCCATCCAAGTAAACATTAACAAAAAATGTAAAGTGCTATTACAATTAAGTGTTGATAAAATAAAGTACAGCTCTGCAGTGTCCATCAATGGAACACTTTTAGTACAACCTGAAAAAAGGAATTTACTCATCTAAATAAGTGCTTATGAGACTCAACCAAAATGTCAAACATTCTCATATCAGAGATTTTACATGTGTAGTGTTTTCTCAGTGTTTATTTTTCAATTTCCAGATTTTTGTGCAGGAATACAAGCTGATCGACATGGTCAGCTCTCAGGACACTTCTCTGTGCATTTACTATGTCTCCTGCAGAGGAGAAAACTCTCTCTGCAGAGACAGTTGTTCCAGGAATGCATAGGAAACTCCTTGCTACTTTGGATAGCTGAGGCAAGTCTAGCCGCGAGAGCCATGTTTGGTGCATTATCGGTAACAACAACAAGGTCCTTTGCGTTCAATCCCCATTCAGCCACAGCGTCAGTTAGTAACGCTGCAATGTGCTCACCTGTGTGACTGTCATGCATGGCTCGGGTTTGTAGTACATGAGACTGAAGGTCCCACTGGTCCGTTATGTGATGTGCTGTAACAGTTACGTACGATTCAGTGGCTCTCGAAGTCCAAGCGTCGCATGTCAGAGCAACTGTCTCAGCCGAGCTGAGAGAGTCCAGCACTGTCGCTTTGACTTCTTGGTACAACTTTGGCAGAGCGATGTCCGTGATGTGTTGTCGAGAAGGAACGGTGTAACGGGGCTCCAGCGTTTTAATCATATTACGAAATCCTTTATTCTCCACAACACTCAGAAGGCGCATGTCTTTGCAAATAAAAACAAGTACTGACCGCGTTATTTTTGTTGCACGAGTTGAAGTTGCTGGTAGTTTCGAAAAGTTAACTTCTTCAATTGTCCGTTGAGCGGGATCACCTCGTTTCGTTTTAAAATTAGCATTTGACGCTACGTCGCTATGGTGTCTAGACACGTGTGTTCGTAAATTTGTTGTGTTACCGGAATATTTGACTCTGGCGGTGCAGGTTTTACAGACTGCATAGCTCTTGTCATAGTCTTTACTGCCTTCTTTTGTCCTAAATCCAAAATAAGTCCACACATCATCTTTGAAAGCTGCGGGGGCCGGCTGTATCCTCTCCTCTTCAGTCATCAGTTAGCTAGCATCACACACGTCCACTGACTGTTCTACTTCGTTCTTTTGGCAAACTAGACGCTTCTACAGTTATCGCGAGACCTCGTTTTTACGTCATAGTAAAGGCGGTGAAAACTGCAAACCAGTGGCCGGAGTTTGAATTCCAACATACAAAAGAAATAAACAGTAAATGCATGTCATTTTTCAATTAAAAAAATCGATAACAGTGATTTTAAATATCGATTCAGTATCATTGCGCGAAATATCGCGATATTTGGTTGTATCGATATTTTCTTACATCCCTAAAGGTGGTGGTGATTTTCCCATGTTGTCTTTTTGTAAGCAGAGAAGTTTCCCGTTCGTTGGAACTTTGTGGGCTGAGAGTTTCGAGCTCTGTGGAGTTTGTTTCACAGCAGTTTAATGCAGTGGGAATAGTGGGAATAATTGATTCCAGATTCCATAGCATGTGAAGCATGGGAATTTCAGGCTGACATGACCTCAGAGAAGCCAGCTGTGGATATGGAGACTGGCTCAGAGCCCAGAACTGTACAACAGGCCACGATGAGAAACTGCTTCACCTGCTGGTTTCGGTGCAACACAAATGGATGATGAAGTGTTCAGGCACTTCCTGAGGCTGCAGATCCTCTAGTCATATAGTCATGTTTATGCACTCGTCCCGCCAGCTGGCCCTTCTGTGAACACACACATGAGAACTCTGAGGTATTTTCACTTTTGGCTGTTTCAGTCCACATGAAAACATTATGGGTTCTTCCCAGTATAAAAGACGGGCACGCTAACTCTGATGTGAAATCTTTATTTCAAACACGTACGTAACACAGATCTCTTTTTGCTACTGCTGGCCTTCACACACAAACTCGATGAAAGAGCAGCCAATCAGAACTCTGCTCTGTTGCCCATTACTGTTTTTGTTTTTACACTGTTGTGCTGCTCTAAGCTCTCTTTGCATTTAGTTTGAGAACACATGTGAATACAATGTAACTAAAATGACATTTGACAGCAACAGTGGTGCACATGGGTGACATCATCAGTCCTCTGCCACCATGGCCTTTCAGACATCCTGTACGGTCAAAGTAAGAGCCTTTCTGTAAAGACCTTTGTGACATTGTTGCATTGTCTTCCCTTTGATGCTTTAGTGTATAACTACTGCGCTGACAACGGCGGATGTTCTCACCTGTGCCTGCCACGGCTTGGAGGGCTCTCCTGTCGCTGCCCGGACGCGACTGACGGTCAGTGCGAGGAGAAGGTCCTGTGAGCTGAAGACGACGGGACGTTTTCAACTTTTCTTACTTGAACTTTAACATTTCTGTAGTCATTTTAGAGTCTTATGAGCTTTTGAAAGCTGTTCAAACCTCACTGTGTCTGTCCTCACTGGTTCTCACATCTGCTGATTGTTGCAGTCCAAAGTGAAAAACACAGATTTACCTGATTGGGTGATGAATATGTGACAAGGTACCGTTGTTTATAGTTTATATTGTGTACTTTCAGTCTGCTTGTTGCTTTCTGATAGATGTGCTCTAAAAGGTTTTTGTGTCAAATATTCTTCTGGAGTTAGTGATGACCACAGTGCCTCCGAGTTTTGTGAACAGTGTTTCCCTGCTTTGACGGGTTTGTCTCAGGTTTGACTCCTGGATTTTCACACTAGTGAGTTAGTGCTTCTGCTTCATTTACAGGAAACAAATGGAATAACTGTTAGTTTCATACAGCATTTCTTCAGTTCAACTGTACCAATGTGACATGATTATATAGCTCAGCAACCTTACATGATGAAATGTGACTTTTCGGCAGGACTAACATACTCAGTGATTCTGCAGGTGGACCTCTAACAGGGAGCCTGTGACAAACATTTATTCTGTTTGTTCTAAACCCCGCAGTGTATTTTTATATGAATGTAAATATTTACCCAATATGCCAACAGTATTCTGTCTTGTTTAAATGGTGCTGATGTAAGCCTGAGATCTACCTGATGATGGTGATTGCTGTGACGGTGTGTGAAACAGTGCTCCTGTTGAACTCTACCTCCAGTCTGTGCTCCATTTTTCAGTGATGATTAAAGATAAACAACTGGTGTAACTGAAGTTCTCGCTTATTTGAAGCCATTTTCCTCAGGTACGGAAGACCTAACAGCCAACATGTTCATCAAACCATTTAATCAAATCACAATCAGGATTTTTTTTCTCTCCGAAACTCGATAAATTCAGGACATTCAGCTGAATTTCCATGTTTAAAATGGCCTGTATTTATATAGCGCTTTACTAGTCCCTAAGGACCCCAAAGCGCTTTACACATCCAGTCATCCACACATTCACGCACACATTTACACACTGGTGATGGCAGCTACATTGTAGCCACAGCCACCATGTTTAGGATGTGGTCCATGTAATGTCTAAATACAGTGTAAAACTTTATTGGCATAGATCATTATTTCATTTGAATATTACCATCCACAGACCTGGTGTGACATGCTATTGTTCTCCAGTATGAAAACAAAAAAAACCCAAACCCCAAACTGCACTGTGTGTACAATAAAGTGTTGTACTGCTATCTTTGTATTGAACAGTAGACTGGTGACCTGGTCCACTCCTCTCCAGGATGTACCCCTCTGTAAATAAATGTGTGGGACAGCCTCCTTTCATTTGATCAGTGTTGCATAAATAAGAGCCACTCTAAGTACAGTGGTCCCTCGCTATAACGCAGTTCACCTTTCGCAGACTCGCTGTTTTGCGGATTTTTTTGCATGCTTTTTTTATGTTTTATTTTTTGACAGCGCATTGTGTTCTGCGTCCTGATTGGCTGTAGACGATTGTCAATCAATCTCATGCCGTGTCTCCTGTACAGTACAGAGTGTGTTCAGATTGTCAAATTTACATAAATCTTCGATCGCTAGCAGTGTGACTCTGAAGTGCTGTACTGTATGTTTGTAAGTTTCCTCCCCAACAAACAACAATGTTGACGAAACGTCGTCACCTGCGGATGCCTTTGGTACCGTGTACATTTTAGGACATCGTCAGGTCTCAAGAAAACATTTGTCAGGTATCAGACAAAAAAATGTCAGGTCTCAGTTCTCAAGAAAAAACATTGGACATTTGAAAGCCCAGTGCAGCAGCAAATCGCTCGTGCTTCACAAGCTGGACCCACAGAGTCTGCTAAGGTTTGTCACTGCCATAGTAGATATGAGATTTATATAAACCCATTTAGAGTGAGGTCCATGTAAATTTACCATTCTCCATTTGTTTATCTTCTGACAGCGTAAGATTACAAGTGTGCTCCAAAGCTTCCTTTGCCTGTTAGACGTGGGAGCAGAAGTTTTTGGCACTGCATTTTAAAATGAAAACATATTGCATTTATTTACAATTAAAGACACACAGAGCAGGAGGTGTGTTACTGTTTTACATCCACAGACACACAAGCAGGCAACATGAGGTCAAGTTATGGCAATTTTATTTGTGTGTTTCAGTGCATGTATTTAGATTAGAGTTTTTAAAAAACAAACAAACGTCCCAAGAAGAAGGATGGGGAGAAAGAAAGGTGGAGAGAGGAGGAAGAAACTATTGATGTCCTCAAACTGGATGCTGCTGGGTCAGTTCTTCCTCAGCAGGCTGCTCCAGAATCCCCTCCTGTCCTCGGCTTGCTTTTCTTTTGCCTTCAGTTCTTTTAAGGTTTTGTTGAGCTGCTCCTCGGCATCTTTAAATGTTTCTTTCAGCTGCTGTTTGGCCAGTTTCACTTTGTGTTTGAGGAGCTCTTTAGCTTCCTTTTTGAGCTTTCCTATTTCTTTAAGTGCGTCTTAATAGGTAGATAGGCTTGTTAGAGCCTGCCAGGACCCTATCACTCCAGATAAAACCCTGATAACTCATAACCTACATGGTAATTTCAAGTGTGGGGCATGCATTAATTGCCAATATACCAAAAATGTTAAATCATTCAAAGACGCTATAGGTGACAAAACCATTGCCATAAAGGGCTTTATCACATGCAGAACTAACAATGTAATCTACATGATACAGTGCCCATGCAATAAAATATATATAGGAGAAACATCCCGCCCTCTTAAAGATCGAATTAATGAACACAGAAGTTCAATCAAGAGGAATGATTTAACCAGCCCTGTTGCAAGACACTTCAATGATAAACATCCAAATTCACCATTATTTTTCCGGCATAGAAGCCATTAAACTAAACCAAAGAGGTGGCAACATAAATTTTATCTGGAAAAAAAGAGAAGCATCTTGGATATTCCGTTTTAAGAGTCTGCACCCCAGAGGTATGAATGAGGATTTTTCTATCAAAGAGTTTTTATGAGCTACATCTCCCTTTTTTTTAACCAGTTAAATTACTCTCACGTGAGTAATATTTATTTAATTAATCTTATTATTTTAGCCAAAGAAGAAGTAGCGCTTCAGACATCTCATCTTAAGTCTACAATTCAAGTCTAAATTTTAGATATTTTACATTTTAGAGACATAAATAAGGATCTTTTAACAAATGTGTTCCCATGTGATGATGTAATCTTGTTTTCTAATTCAAACGTGCTTTTACCATTCAACCCCCCCCCCCCCCCCCTTTTTTTTAAACCTGTGTGTATATTTATAGCATCCTCCTTATGCATTTCATGCATGTGTTATTTTCAGACGTATGGGGGTTATGTCACCCCCCCTCCTCCTCATCAGTAATGATCTAGTCCGGTATTTTCTTGGGCGTGACTTAGCCAATTAACCAATACCTACCTATTATATGTCAGCTGACCTATCTATGAAGTTTTGACTGGTTAATTTGGAATTTTTTTCTGTTTCCTGTCTTGTATTTAAGCAATTTTAAAATGTTCTACTATGACCCTGATGAAGGCCACAAGCCGAAACGCGTTGGTCTATTATTAAAGTTGTTCATCTTCCCTCAAGTGTTGCTGGAGTTCCTGCTTTGTGATTTCTTTTCTTTTGCCTTCAGTTCTTTTAAGGTTTTGCTGAGCTGCTCCTCGGCATCTTTAAATTTTTAACTGCAAAATGAACTGATGAAAACGGTACAAAGGTTAAAGTACCACATGTGCTGTAGTGAAAGCTGCAGCTGTTTTATTGATAAAGTTAAGGACAAAAAAACAAAAGGATTAATCACCCCTGTAACTGTGTCACTATACATCAGCATTAACAGGACCTCAGTTTGTATCTCAGACCTGCACAGCTTCCGTTTTAAACACTTGATGTACTCAGCTGCATGAAGAGCGTGTTTGAGTTTCTCTAACACAATTAAATAAAACCTGATGAAGGTCAAAGGTCACAGTTTTCACAGTTTTTTGCAGATAGTGTGTTATTTACCATAAAGTGATTCAGAGTTATTCATACCAGAGTAACCAGAGAGGATCATATCTTTTTAAATATATAACTTTCTACAGGACTGAATATAATATCTTTATGTAAAGGTCTGGAGCCTCTGGGGAGTATCCGAGTATTTATAACATTACACAAAGCAAAGGTCTCATCACAGTGTTCATGAAATGCTGGGTTTATCCATCTCCTGGGGCGGGCCTACAGAGGAGCTCTGAAGATTTCCCTGTGAGGGAGCTGCTGGTGAAGATCATGAGTCCTGCTTGATCAATGCGATGAGCTTCAGTGTTCCTGGTGTTTCTGAAATGATGCCTCTTTCAGTGGGTCAACAGAACTTCTGGCACAGGACAGCTGTGATGAAAGAACGGGAAGAAGTTTCTCCAAACCTCTGGACCCAGAAACCCAGCTTGGTCCTGATGGTCTCCCTCACTAGTTTCTCTCCAGGGTGAATGTAGCTGTTATAGATAATATAGACTATTATTAAATAAAAAGAACAACTCACACTACACTACTGAAACCTTCTGCTGATGTTTTTAAAGTTTCCATGTTACCAGGCTGTAGAGATTTAAACAGTTTTAGATCCATCACACTCACAGTCTTATGTTAAAATCTCAAAGGACAGCGTTATATTTTTGATATTAACAGTAACTCTGGGCCTCTGTGGAGTGTGCAGCTGATCTCATCGCTGTCTAAAAATGGATTAAAAAACCCAAAAGAAGTGCTGAATCCTTCAATAACACAGACTATTAGAAGAGCAGCTGTCTGTGTGAAGCACTTGCTGCAGGGTTGCACCATGAATGTATTCAGTTGCCAACAAAAAGCAGGACTCAGTGCGGGCAACTGCCATGAGTCTGACGATGTTGGGGTGAGACAGTCTCCTAATAAAACAGAAACATCACGTGGCTCAGATTGAATCTGAATTGTAACTTGAATAAATGCTTTTGAAAACTGAATTTGAATTAGTCTAATTTGAAATTCAATTTATGGTTCGGAAACTCCAGGTCCAGCTCAAGATTGCCACTTTCGGTCCGCTGGTAAAATGAAGTTCGATTACTCTCCGCTTGATTAGTCTTGAACCGGAACCGGATGTAAGTTCCAAATAACTGAATTTTGGAACTGAAACTGAATGGTGAGAAGTGAAACTGAAATTATTCGAGAGCTACATTTTTAAAGGATATAATACAGTTTCAAAGCAATTGAATTCAATTTCAATTTAGTGACGATCATTCAGAAACCATAAGTTGAATTCAGTTGAATTGAATTGAGTTCAATCTGAGCAATTCAAATGTAACTATTCAAATTCAGTTTCTGATGGCACAGATTTCTGCCCATACTGTAGTTCTAATCATAAAGGTGTAAAATCCTATTGTTCAGGGGCAGATCTACAAGCAGTGTTGGAAAGGTTACTTTTAAAATGTATTCCACTACAGATTACAGAATAGATTTCGTTACGTTACTGAATGAGAGTAACGTATTCAATTCAATTCAATTTTATTTATACAGCGCCAAATCACAACAACAGTCGCCTCAAGGCGCTTTATATTGTACAGTAGATCGTACAATAATAGATACAGAGAAAAACCCAACAATCATGCGACAGTGGGAAGGAAAAACTCCCTTTTAACAGGAAGAAACCTCCAGCAGAACCAGGCTCAGGGAGGGGCGGGGCCATCTGCTGTGATTGGTTGGGGTGAGAGAAGGAAGACAGGATAAAAGACATGCTGTGGAAGAGACACAGAGATTAATAACAGATATGATTCAATGCAGAGAGGTCTGTTAACACATAGTGAGTGAGAAAGGTGACTGGAAAGGAAAAACTCAATGCATCATGGGAATCCCCCGGCAGCCTACGTCTATTGCAGCATAACTAAGGGAGGATTCAGGGTCACCTGGTCCAGCCCTAACTATATGCTTTAGCAAAAAGGAAAGTTTGAAGCCTAATCTTGAAAGTAGAGATAGTGTCTGTCTCCTGAATCCAAACTGGAAGCTGGTTCCACAGAAGAGGGGCCTGAAAACTGAAGGCTCTGCCTCCCATTCTACTTTTAAATACTCTAGGAACAACAAGTAGGCCTGCAGAGCGAGAGCCAAGTGCTCTAATAGGGTGATATGGTACTACAAGGTCATTAAGATAAGATGGGGCCTGATTATTTAAGACCTTGTATGTGAGGAGCAGGATTTTGAATTCTGGATTTAACAGGAAGCCAAAACAGGAGAAATCTGCTCTCTCTTTCTAGTCCCTGTCAGGACTCTTGCTGCAGCATTTTGGATCAGCTGAAGGCTTTTCAGTGAGTTTTCAGAACTTCCTGATAATAATGAATTACAGTCGTCCAGCCTGGAAGTAATAAATGCATGAACTAGTTTTTCAGCGTCACTCTGAGACAGGATATTTCTAACTTTAGAGATGTTGCACAAATGGAAGAAAGCAGTCTTACATATTTGTTTAATATGTGCGTTGAAGGACATGTCCTGGTCAAAAATGACTCCGATCATTAGAGATAGGTTGATCATATTTAAGATTGAAGCATTAATTAATGGCAGGACTTCTTTGAGCAGTTTTGTAGGAATGGGGTCTAAAAGACACGTTGATGGTTTGGAGGAAGTAATTATTGAAGTTAACTCAGAAAGATCAATTAGAGAAAAAGAGTCTAACTTAACATCAATGGTACTAAGAGTAGCTGTAGATAATATTACATCTGTGGGATGATTATTGGTAATTTTTTCTCTAATGATAAAAATGTTATTTGTGAAGAAGTTCATGAAGTCATTACTAGTTAACGTTAAAGGGATGGTTGGCTCAACAGAGCTCTGACTGTTTGTCAGCCTGGCTACAGAGCTGAAGAGAAACCTGGGGTTGTTCTTATTTTCTTCAATCAGTGATGAATAGTAAGATGTTCTGGCTTTGCGGAGGGCTTTCTTATAAAGCAGCAAACTTTTTCTCCAGGCTAAATGATGATCCTCTAGATTTGTGACACGCCATTTCCTCTCCAGATTAGGGTACGAATAGGTAGTTATTTATATATTTTCATTATGTTCTGTATTTCAAACTGTAAACTGTAAATTAGGCTTGTTTGGTCATATTTTTTTTGATTGCATTCTTGTAATTTTACATGCTTGTACTTTTAATACATTTTTGATAACATAAAAATAAATTCTGAAAGAAACCTGCATTTTTCAATACAAAATTCAGATATTTTCGAAATTGATTTGGCATGCAGTGTTACATTAGTAAAGTATAATATATTGCATTAGAAACTTTCACAGGATCAGTACTGGACTATATCAAGTTCTGTATTGCAAATGTGACTGTGGACAAAAGCATTCAGGTTTTCCCAAACCAAAAACCCTGGATGACCAGCGAGGTCTGCACACTCCTCAAAGCCCACAATGCCAACTTTAGGTCAGGTGAGCTGCTCGAGCTGACCTGAAAAGGGGTCCCACCTGTCCAGCAACAACACATGGCATGGAATAATAGACAACATAAACCACAGAGGCAGAACTGTGAAAACAGAAAACCTGAGTGTGCAGCTAGCAGAGGAAATAAACAGCTTCTTCGCCCGCTTTGAAACACCACAACAGCAGCACTCATCTGCCTCAGCCCTGCTCCCATCCTCAGCCTCACCTGGTTCCTGCACCGCTCCACTCACTGTAACGGAGCACGATGTCAGCTGTGTGTTCCTAGCAGTGAACCCCAGGAAGGCGGCCGGTCCAGATGGAGTACGTGGTAAAGTGCTAAGAGCATGTGCCCACCAGCTCACCCTCATCTCCACCAGAATCTTCAACCTCTCACTGGATCAAGCAGCCATCCCATCCTGTCTAAAGGATGGGATGGCTGCTTTGAGAGACTAGTCCTTCAGCACACCGAGGATTACCTCCCCCCAGAATTCGCCCCCCCCACCCCCACCAGTTTGCATACCGCACAAACAGATCCACAGAAGACGCCACGACCCTCCACTCGGTGCTGAGTCACCTAGAACAGTGGCAGAATGCTCTTCGTGGATTACAGCTCAGCCTTTAATACAATCATCCCAGACATCCACTGCTGACCTTCCACCACTCACCCATTGAGAGCCTGCTAACTTACTGCATTACAGTATGGTACGGCAGCTGCACTAAGGCGGATAGAGCCCCTAAACAAAAACAAAAACAAAACTGAAGTAATAGTCTTTGGCGCCAAAGAAAAACGATTACAGGTCACCAGAGAACTTCAATCTATACATCTAAAAACCACAAACCAGGCGAGAAATTTGGGTGTAGTGATTGATGCAGACCTAAACTTAGAAAAACACATTAAGACAATAACAAAGTCAGCTTACTATCACCTCAAGAATATATCAAGGATAAAAGATCTGATGTCTCAACAGGACCTGGAAAAACTAGTCCATGCATTCATCTTTAGTAGGCTTGATTACTGTAACAGCATCTTTACAGGTCTACCTAAAAAATCAGTCAGACAACTACAGCTCATTCAGAACTCTGCTGCTCGAGTCCTCACTAAGACCAAAAAAGTGGACCACATCAGTCCAGCTCTGAGGTCTTTACACTGGCTGCCTGTCCGTCAGAGGATAGACTTTAAAGTTCTGATGCTGGTCTATAAAGCTCTGAATGGTTTAGGACCAAAATACATCAATGACCTCCTGACCCAGTATGAACCTTCCAGATCCCTCAGGTCATCTGGATCCGGTCTTTTATCAGTTCCCAGAGTCAGAACCAGACACGGAGAAGCTGCATTCAGCTTTTATGCTCCTTATATCTGGAACAAACTCCCAGAAAGCCTCAGATCAGCTGAAACACTCAGTTTATTTAAATCCAGGTTGAAGACTCACCTGTTCTCAGCTGCATTTGAATAAAGCACCAAATCCACACTTTTAAGCTTAAATTTCAAAACTTACTCTAACTACTGATCTTATCTATTTCTGATTTTATCTGTTTTGATTTTATATACTGTTGTTTGTTGTTTGTTTGTTTGTTAATTAGTTAGTTAGTTTATTTGCTTGTTTTAATCAATTTTAAATCATGCTTTTTATTTGTTCTTGTTTCTAATGTCTCTGTAAAGCACTTTGAATCACCTTGTTGTTGAATTGTGCTATACAAATAAACTTGCCTTGCCTTGCCTTGCCTTGCCTTACAGCCCCTATAAACAGAAGAACCCAAACTGCTGAAAAATGGCGAATTTTTTTTCCAAATGACTATTTTTAGTGGATGTTTGATATAGAAGCAGAATGACAGAATGTTAAAAGAAGTTACTTTTAGTCGTTCTAAGCTGGGCATTGCGTTCTCTGGCTGTTCAAAGCCATGGAACTTTAGACTTTCCAAGCAAATAATGATGGCCATACTGATGTTCTTTTCAGTACATTTTACTTTATGTTCATTTTCATTTTTATGATGTTTCTATTTTTACATAATTCATCCCACATAGCAAAATTGGTATGGCCTGGATCTGTCCCACACAATGTGCTTACACATGGCCTGCGTACCGCAAAGAATGACGGCCCTATGGTGGCCCAGATCTGTCAGCCTAATGTGTACCTTAATCAAGCCATGTAATAACAACATGTGCCGGAACATAATAGTGCAAAAGTAACATGACAAAACTGTTCAGACAGTGAATGGGCTGATTCTTACATAGCGCTTTCCTACTCTCCCAGATTACTCAAAGTGCTTTGTGCAACATGTCACATTCACCCAATCACACACTTTCTCTAAACTGACTGCTTCCTAACTACATTCACACTCTTGACACGCAGACTGGAGGATCCAGGGATAAAACCACTAGCCTTCCGACCAGTAGGTGACCTGCTCTACCTCCTGAGCTACAGCCACCCAGTGATAAACATGAGTCACTAGGTTTTGGATAAAGTGTACACTCACAAACCTGTCAAAGCTGCATGTGAAACGTTGGCTACCATAGCAGTATAGTATTGCAACATGGCATTTGGGTCTTCTAACTAAAGTAGGAAAAGAGGAACATAAATAGTGCCATCATTGCCGGACCTGGCCCAGATCTGGTTGACATACACCCTGCCATGACACCAGTCAGTCAGAAAAAGTGCCAGCTTGATGCTGGATCCGGCCCAGACCTGTTTTCTATGAGCCTGGGCCACATAAACCAAACCACAATCAGACCAGATGTGGCATGCCATCACATAAACAGTGCCATCTATGCCAGGCCTGGCCCATATCTGGATGATATACCACTTACCACACCAGAAGTCAGCCAGCAGTGCTGGCTTGATACCAGATCCGGGCCAGACCCGTCTGCTATGTGGGATGACTTGTTCTTTTGGCGTTTTAGTTGTGGATTATGTTTGGGCTGTGTCTCTTGCCCTTTCAGTATAATATTGTTTTCTTGTGCTTCTAAGTGTCCCTTTGCTTCCACTATGTTTCTTTTTAGGTTATGTAGTATGGGTTAGGGATATTTTGTATGTTGCTTTTGTTTAATAAAACCGCCTTTTGGATTATTCCCTGAGTTCTGTTATTTAGTGTCACAGAGCCAGCCTTGACATATAATTGTTCTTTCAATTTTTGCTAAAGATTACAACGAATTGAGATGTAACGCGTCCCAGAGGTACAGTAGGTGGCCCAGAGTAAGACGGTGTTGAAAGTTAGACATCAACTATTAATGATGAATTTTAATGAATTTTTGAATACGATGCAATATTTAAGTAATCGTATAGAATTGAATATAAATGTCCTTTAATTTCTGAGGAATATTACAGTAAATCTGGATGAAACTTGGCACAGAGGTATGTGGTGAAAGCTGGACATCAACTATCAAGAATGATTTTTAATGAATTTTTGAATATGCAACCAGACTGTCCCGGTGGCTGTATTGGGCTGTCCCATTGCAATTTGTGTGTCACGTGTACGTGTGACTGTTCGGGTCTAGGCTAATTATACAACTGTAGCTGTATAATTATGTATTAACACAGCAAACTGTCCATCGTAAACACATTTAAAGGATGTGACCATATGACACACCTGCACAGAGCCGCACATCAGTGCAATCAAACACATCTGCCTCCAGTTAATCCAAACCAGCAACTGTGACACACAAACAAACCAGTCCACAGCAAAAATGGGGATGAGTCAGTATATTAGTCCACCATGTTACATCTGTCCACAAGGAATAATGTCAGTTATGTGGTTTTTCTAAGTTTAACAGTCGTGAAGGACGTACGCAAACAGATTCAGTGAATTTAAAAAAGTTCCCAACAGTGTTTTTGAGTTAAGAATATTAATAAAAGGAGCATCCTGCTGATCTGTGTATAATTAAGAGGAAGTTTATGTTTGCCAAATCCTCACAGGTCCATTTAGGAGCAGAGGTTTACTGACTGAACATAAAAAACTATCATCATAAATGAATGCATGAAGAAAAATCCCTGTTTAGATCAAAAAGGTCTGTATAACTTTAGTTTCATTCATTAATGGTTGCTCATACTAATGCGTGTGTGAAGTCACAATATCACTGAGTTTATTTATTGTTTCATCCTAAGATACAAACTCTGTGCACATCAGCGATCTAACCTTTTATCATCAATGTCTTTAAATGAGAAAAGGGAAGCTGACTTGGGTTGGTTAGTGGGGTTAGCTAACTGCCCACAGCTGTGACTGTGGGTGTGGATGGGTGTCTGTGTGTTAGCCCTGTGACAGACTGGGACCTGTCCAGGCTGTAGCCTCCTCTCACACTGAGACAGCTGGGAGAGGCTGCTTTCATCGATATTTCTGCTTGAGTTCATCTACGATTAAAGAATATTTATCCCTCAGATGTGTCTGTGCTGGGGTTCTCAAAAAGTCCTTAACATTTTAGTGTTATTATTTTTAAGAGAATCTGAACTTATTCTGTTAACATAGTTATATAAAAAAACACCCAGCACGCCCCTGCGGGCGGTTTATCCTTCAAGCTCGGGTCCTCTACCAGAGGCCTGGGAGCTTGAGGGTCCTGCGCAGTATCTTAGCTGTTCCCAGGACTGCGCTCTTCTGGACAGAGATCTCCGATGTTGTTCCCGGGATCTGCTGGAGCCACTCGCCTAGCTTGGGAGTCACCGCACCTAGTGCTCCGATTACCACGGGGACCACCGTTACCTTCACCCTCCACATCCTCTCGAGCTCTTCTCTGAGCCCTTGGTATTTCTCCAGCTTCTCGTGTTCCTTCTTCCTGATATTGCTGTCATTCGGAACCGCTACATCGATCACTACGGCCGTCTTCTTCTGTTTGTCTACCACCACTATGTCCGGTTGGTTAGCCACCACCATTTTGTCCGTCTGTATCTGGAAGTCCCACAGGATCTTAGCTCGGTCATTCTCCACCACCCTTGGGGGCATCTCCCATTTTGACCTCGGGACTTCCAGGTTATACTCGGCACAGATGTTCCTGTACACTATGCCGGCCACTTGGTTATGGCGTTCCATGTATGCCTTGCCTGCTAGCATCTTGCACCCTGTTGTTATGTGCTGGATTGTCTCTGGGGCATCTTTACACAGCCTGCACCTGGGGTCTTGCCTGGTGTGATAGACCCCAGCCTCTATGGATCTTGTACTCAGAGCTTGTTCTTGTGCTGCCATGATTAGTGCCTCTGTGCTGTCTTTCAGTCCAGCTTTGTCCAGCCACTGGTAGGATTTCTGGATATCAGCCACCTCCTCTATCTGCCGGTGGTACATACCGTGCAGGGGCCTGTCCTTCCATGATGGTTCCTCGTCTCCCTCCTCTTTCTTGGGTTTCTGCTGCCTGAGGTATTCACTGAGCACTCGGTCAGTTGGGGCCATCTTCCCAATGTATTCTTGGATGTTCCTTGTCTCATCCTGGACTGTGGTGCTGACACTCACCAGTCCCCGGCCCCCTTCCTTCCGCTTAGCGTACAGCCTCAGGGTGCTGGACTTGGGGTGAAACCCTCCATGCATGGTAAGGAGCTTTCTTGTCTTTATGTCAGTGGCTTCTATCTCCTCCTTTGGCCAGCCTATTACCCCAGCAGGGTACCTGATCACGGGCAGGGCGTACGTGTTGATGGCCCGGATCTTGTTCTTACCATTCAGCTGACTCCTCAGGACTTGCCTGACCCTCTGCAGGTACTTGGTGGTTGCAGCTTTTCTAGCGGCCTCTTCATGGTTCCCATTCGCCTGCGGGATCCCCAAGTACTTGTAACTGTCCTCTATGTCTGCAATGTTGCCTTCTGGTAGTTCAATCCCCTCAGTTCTGACTACCTTCCCTCTCTTTGTTACCATCCGAC
Organism: Aulonocara sp. 'chitande type north' Nkhata Bay; assembly: GCF_057382095.1. Taxonomy (NCBI): domain Eukaryota; kingdom Metazoa; phylum Chordata; class Actinopteri; order Cichliformes; family Cichlidae; genus Aulonocara; species Aulonocara sp. 'chitande type north' Nkhata Bay. The sequence goes on from NC_141349.1 coordinate 854,144, forward strand.
TACACTTCTCCAGTCCGAACGACATTCCAATGTCATTGCTGTATAGCCTGGTAGTGTGGATCAGTGAATCGATGTCTCGATCACTCTTGGCATACAGCTTGATGTCATCCATGTACAGGAGGTGGCTGACAACTGCTCCGTTCCGTAGTCGGTATCCGTAGCCAGTCTTGTTAATGATCTCACTGAGGGGGTTCAGGCCTATGCAGAACAGCAGTGGGGACAGAGCATCTCCTTGGTAGATCCCGCACTTGATGGTGACTTGTGCTATGGGCTTGGAGTTGGCCTCTAGTGTTGTACGCCACATCCCCATTGAGTTCCTGATGAAGGCTCTTAGGGTCCCATTGATGTTGTACAATTCTAGGCATTCCAGTATCCAGCTGTGGGGCATTGAGTCATAGGCCTTCTTGTAATCAATCCAGGCAGTGCACAGGTTGGTCAGTCTGGTCTTGCAGTCTCGGCTGACTGTTCTGTCTACCAGTAGCTGGTGTTTTGCGCCTCTGGTATTCTTGCCAATTCCTTTCTGTGTCCCACTCATGTATTGACCCATGTGCCTGTTCATCTTAGCTGATATGATGCCTGACAGGAGCTTCCATGTAGTACTGAGGCAGGTTATTGGTCGGTAGTTGGAGGGGACCGGTCCCTTCTTGGGGTCCTTGGGGATCAGGACCGTCCGGCCTTCGGTTAGCCATTCCGGGTGTCTCTCGTTAACTAGCAGCTGGTTCATTTGTGCTGCCAGACGCTCGTGGAGTGCAGTCAGCTTCTTTAGCCAGTAGGCGTGAACCATGTCGGGCCCTGGTGCTGTCCAACTCTTCATACTGGAGACCCTTTCTTGGATATCTGCCACTGTGATGGTTACTGGACCCTGTTCAGGGAGGTCGCTGTGGTCTGCCCTCAGATCCACTAGCCACTGAGCATTGCCATTATGGGTTGCGTCCTTCTCCCATATGCTCTTCCAGTATTGCTCCATCTCCAGCCTTGGTGGTGCTGTTCTCTTATTGTTCCCTTGCCACTGAGAGTACACCTTTGCTGGTTCTGTGGAGAACAGCTGGTTTATTTTCCTGCCTTCTATCTCTCTGGTGTACCTCCTCAAGCGGCTGGCCAAGGCTGTGAGTCTTTGCTTGGCAGTTTCCAAGGCCTCAGGTATGGACAGCTTGCTGTATTTCTTATGCACCTTATTTGTCGCACCTTTCTGCAACTCCGTTAGTTGGCTAACCTCCCTCCGTGCTACTTTGATCTTGCCCTCTAGCCTTCTTCTCCATGGAGGGTACTGCCCCTTGTGGCTGTAGCCAAGCATCTCACTGATGCCGTATTGTAGATCAGCCTGTTAGTGTCGGTAATAGTGGTTGTAGGTATTGTCCGTAATGCTGCATTAACATCATCTAGCAGACCTTCTGAGGGTACTTCACGTAATCTTGGTAACCGGCTACGGGAGATCCAGGTTTCAAGCTTGGCCATTATCCTATTTTTCAGGTCAGTTCCTCTCGCACTCAACGATCCTTCTCCTATCGCACTTGGGGCTATGTACCCAATCTCGGGTGGGGGTGATGATATCTCCCCCCTGACCTGGCGTCCTGACTCCTCCTTGCCGTAGCATTTGTGTTGTACCTCGTCAATCTCTAGCTGTGAGAGCAGTCCCTTCTTTCGAATGTTGGAACACTGAGCTACTAGTTGTTTCGCCGTCATTGTGGATGTTGGGTATCGAAGAATCCATAGGTCCCTCATCCTATTCATGTAGCCCCTTCCGCCGGGGTTACTTGCGTAGTAGCATTCCAACAACGCCCTGTTTTCATCTCTTGCCCACCGATGCCTTCTTGTTCCAGTAGACCACTTTTCGTCAGGGTGCCCTGGTTCCTCAACACCTGACGCGGACCTTGTTGATCCGGGCGACGTCCGAGCCGGCATGTCTTCATATTTATCTGTCTCTGCGGTAGGCTCGCTTAGCATAGGGGGTCTAGCCTTAGGACCCTTACTGGATACAGACGCCCCAGGCAGGAATCGAACTTGCGATCCTGGGTTCCAAAGGCGTGTAGTCTAACCACTACGCTATCCAGCTGCATATATATATATATATATATATATATATATATATATATATTTATTTATTGTCTATCCTGTAAAATAGTCAGATGTCTATTCATATTAATGTACAGAATTCACCTGCTTGCTGCTACTACTGCACATTCACCCAATGTATGTACTACATATATATATATACATATATATGATGTTCTTCCTCTACACCCCCTCCCCCCCAATTTTTTTGCACATGTCGAGGAGCGTGTCAGGCTACATTTCACTGTGTGTTATACTTGTATAACTATGCATGTGACAAATAAACTTCAGTGAGAACAAAACTGAAGTGATCTTTTTGGACCGAGCGGCAATCCCAGCACCTCCCATTTTAACCTGCACAGTCTTGAGCCTTTTATCAAAAATTTGGGGGCTATATTTGACAGCAAGTTCACCTTTGAAAAACAGATTAGCTCAGTCGTACAGCGGTCTTTCCTCAAACTGAGGCTTTTATCCAAGGTGACATCATTTTTATCTTTTAAAAACTTTGAACGGGCGATTGATGCTTTCATTATATCCCAGCTGGACTATTGTAACTCCTTATATGCTGGAGTTAGCCAGACCCAAGGCTGCAGTTGGTCCAGAATGCTGCAGCTCGTCTTCTGACACGTACCAAAAGATGTGAACACATTTCCCCAGTGCTCGCCTCTCTTCATTGGCTTTATGTCCACTTCAGAATTTACTTTAAAATGTTACTGTTGACTTACAAAGCCCTGAATGGACAGGCTCCCGGCTGTTTGTCTGACCCCCCTTAGATCTCTTAGATCAAGTGATCTTTTGCTTTTAGCCGTACCAAGGTCGAGGCTGGTTCACAGAGGCGATCGAGCATTTGCAGTCGTAGCGCCTAAGCTGTGGAATAATTTGCCCCTACACATCAGACAGGCTCCTACTGTCAGTCGTTTTAAATCTTATCTTAAAACACATTTTTATTTACTGGCTTTTAATACAGCATGAGAGTTATTTGTTAATTCATATTTGGTGTTTGCTATCAATAGTATAAGTTACCTTGGTATGTTGTATTCTTGCACAGCGCTTTGGTCGAAGTTCCTGTTGTAATTAAATGTGCTATATAAATAAATAAACTATAAACACGTCCCACAGAGGAGGATGAACGGTGCTGAGAGAGAGCAGAATAAAAACAGAGTCTCAGTGCTGTCAATGTTTAATCAGCATTCACACTAATAACGATCTGCACCATGGTGGTTTATTACCAGCTGACACTGAGCCTGACTGAAACACTCCACTCAGTGTTTTTCCTCTGATTTCTCAGCATCGCTTTGCTGTTTCCATTTACAGACCAGACACTAACACTTCATGGTTCAGTCTGCATCTCTGCCTGTAATGCTCACCTCCTCTGAGGACGATGCAGCGTCAGAGGAACCACAACAAAAATAAAACGTGTCTGCCATGTTTGAAATGAGGCATCAACAAATCCAGTGGCGTGCAGCTGTGCACAGAAGCAGCTCATGTGAGTCTCCATCTCATTTCAACAGGTCTCTCCTCTGTTCCTCCTGTGGGTCTTCAAGACCTGGACTGGGTCAGGACCAGCGCACCAGCACCTGGTCTCCATCCTCTATGGAGTAAAACTGCAGTGTTTTCAGGTCACTGTCGATCTCGAACTCTGTCCCCACCATCTATAAGAGCAAGAACATTTTACTGTCCCCACAGTGGCATGTTCAGACTGAACGTGTGTGCTGCTCTCTGTGAAGGCCACGGGGCTCCTGCCTTTACTGAGTGTGCTACCTTGGGGCTGGTGTAGGTGAGCCTCAGATCTGCTGCAGGGACCTTGAGCAGCCTGTACAGCAGGCCCTTCACCTTCTGCACAACCATGGAGGCTACAGTACAGAAACACATGCCACTGTTTATGTGCAGAGCTCCACAGACAGATGAGAGCGCTGATAATCTAATGAGAGTCGAGGCTTTGAGCTCGTACCTGGAAGTTTCTTCTCCAGTGGTTTGCGGTTAGCATCGTCCGGAAACACAAAGGTAATCTCTGATGAAGGAAGGACAATGAAACTGTCTTTGATTCACGTTCATTCGTGGAGCCACTCAGACAGCAGAAAGGGGCGGGACTTACTTAACAGCTGATTTTTCAGGGCAAAAGGCTCCGGCTTCCTCAGCTCGCCTTCCTCAGGAGCACCATACTCTGAGGAACAGGAACATGGAGTTAGTGACTGAGACCATGTCAGTAATAATAAAGCTGGAGCTGTCTCAGGTCATCTGACCCCACAGCCTGACTTACTGCTGATGAGGGCCTGATAACGAGGGTGTTCACAGATGAACTGAGGGCTGGGCTGACTCCGCCCACCCGCCTTTAGCCACTCCTCTCCAAACATCTTGATATAGTCGAGCTCCGCTCCCCTCCTGTCGTCAGCGTGAATCTGAAGGAAAGCCCAGCAGCTTGAGCACAGGACAGCACCGACATGATGCCCAGAACTCATACACAAGAGGCGGGGCTCTGCGGCGCTCTAATCTGTCACACAGCAATCTGAAGACGTGTCAGGACACAGCGTCCGCACGTTTCCAAAGCATCGGCAGAGTCCTCACAATCGAGCTCACCTCGCAGCTGTTCAGCACAACCAGCTGTCCCAGTTTAGCGATCAGCATCTGATTGGCTGTTTTCGGGTTTCCATCCCTGCTCACCAGCTTGTTGCCACGGCAAGAAAGCCGGACCAAACTGGGAAGTTTGGCCAGCTCGTTCACCACAAACCACTAAGTGAGAAAGAGAGAAACACTTCCTTTAAACTGGCGTAGAGTTTATTTTAAATAACGTCCAATCACGAAGCTGGACAGAAGAACAAAAATGACACGACCGAGCCGGCGTAACGTGGAGACAGCCTCAGCACCCACGCTGGATGTAACAGTGACTGCATGAAACACGCAGTCTGGAGCTGCTGCTGTGTGTCACAGTGCAGCCTTCGCCCACAGCACTGCAGTGTTAGACAGCTTCCAGACTGGCTTCACTCCAGTCTACAGAAGTACACTTACACCAGTGTAACAACAGTTACAACAACACAAACAGACACAGTCGCAGCTGTTGACCGTTTCTATGGCAACACGTTTCACTAAACTGAAGCTAAAGTTATTTCTGGCATGTTTGATGTTTGTTAGTTTTGTAACCACAGAACAATGTTGCAGATGTTTGTGTTCCAGTGAAACGTCGGTCACAGTTCTGGTTAACCACCCGCAGCCGTGTGCTGGTGCAGGAACACACTGACCTCAGTGATGCTGTTGTGGTCCAGGTTGAGGTTCTTCAGCGCTGCATACGCGGCTGTGTGAGACCCTGCAGAGCAGAGACTGTCACTGACACGTTTGCAGTCGCACAGAAAGCTGTTCTACACGCACAAAAGGACAACAGATGCTGTTAGGCTGGAAACTGTGTCGTTACCGGGGGCAGCATCTTCAAACTGAATGACAGACAGTCCGGTCTTGGATAAATTCAGCTGCTCCAGCCTGCCATGAGAAACACACCAGACTCACTCCAGCTGCTTTTATTAAACAACAAACAGAAAACTGTGACTATGGTGCAAACGCCGTAAAAATCCCTCCTAAAATCAGATCAAGTACTGGTTTTTGGGGTGTGTGGGATCACCACTTCCACCTAGAGCTGCAGGAGGCGGGGTAAAATCCCTGCTGTGGCCGCTGGGTTGCCTAGCAACACAGCTGTTTCCATATATTTTGACAAGATGCTGCTCTAACATGAGCTAGAGCTAGCTAGCTAAATATACAGAGGACTGCAGTTCAACAGAAGGGCTGAGGATGGCAGTCTAGAAACAGAGCAGCCGGACAGGGTTCACAGCTGAGCGCAGCACACATGTACAGACATGACCCGACTCAGTGAGAGAACCTGAAACATTTTCTATGATATTTAAATGTTACAGAAAATAAATGGCATGTTTCCCACTCGTGCTGCTGCAGGACGGAGCAGTCCTCACACGCAGTCAGAGAAACGCACGCATGCTGCTCAGCATCAGGTTAACTGACAGTGGAGCTGCAAACGTGTCTGCATGGATGAACTCACACTGGACACAAGCACGTGCAGCACGTTACATCGACGCGTGGCTGACACTTTGTACTGTACCTGGGCAGAGCAGATAAACTGAGCACGCTGTCCTGCACCAAAGGATTACTGGACAAGCTCAGACTCTTCAGCGACTGCAGCAGTCCCTCAGGCCTGTAAACAGACACAGCACAGCTGGTTTCAGGCAGCTTTGAGTGAAAACACACACATCTAAAGGCAGGGCACACAGAAGATGATGATGATGATAAAGTGTTACCTCTGCAGCTCTGTGATGCTGTTTTCTTCCACACACAGGTCCTCCAGCTGTGGCCACATGGGAGCGCATTCCAGAATCTGAGAGGAAAGCAAGATCAGAGGCGGAAAAGCGATTTCATTTAAACAGAAGCAGTTCATCATCTCAAGACCCAACCCTGTCCATGATGAGAACGGACGACCCACGAGAATCTGGCCTCAGCGGGGAGGAAGAACTCCCTTTGAAGAGGAAGAGACTCGAGCCAGAAGCAGGTTCAGCGGGAAGAGGAGAAGAAACATGACAGAAAGAAAATGACTGAACGCAGCAATGTGAGTGGTAGAGAACAGAAAAAGAGGGAACGCTTTAAATTCTCCTTTCTTTAGACTTTAAGTTAGTTTGATGTTTGATGTGAATGTTACCCCGGAGCTGAAACACAAAAGTAAATATAAGTGCCACAGCGCTGCGTACCTGTGGCCAGGTGAGCTGGCAGCCGTTGAGCACGACGACTTTGAGGGCTGAGAAAGCGTGGCGTAGAGCCGAGGGGTCAGGGGGCAAACGGAGTCTGTTGTAACTGAAGACAGAAACACAACACAATGTTGAGTGGAAGGAAAGCGAGGCCAAACAAAGCGTCCCACACACCCACACCTGAGCTGCAGTCCTTCCAGTCTGTCCAGCTGCTGGCTGATGGTGGCCACATCCTCCCAGCACGACATCAGAGTCCCAGTCAGGTCCAGCCACTCCACATCTGATCAGCATGGTTAAGGTGTCGCATCCACACTGCTTGCAATCACAACCTGACAGACTCTGAGAAATGGGAACGCTTTGTGAAGCTCACACATCCTGAGTGCCAGTAAAGCATCCAGCACCGTCTGTAGAAGGATACTGGGAGTTGTGGTCCTGATTTCCCCATCAGCACCAGACCAGCTCACGTCAGAGCGGCTCAGCAGCACTGAGGGAAGGCTCTCAAAACTGCACACACACAGACACACAATACAAAGTGTGCAGGTTTATAACAGGAGTGAAAACTGTGAACACAAAGGCTGTGACTGTTTCTGAGTGGACACACATGTAACTGATGTCTTGGATCTGACTGTGGGAACAGCTCACAGACTGTGACGAAACACATCCTGAGACACAGACCAAACGAACCCCAGAGGCTGGATTCACACAGTAATGACTCGGTGCTGCTGTTCATCTCAGGCTGTGTTTACTTAGTTATGAGACCTGATGATTTTATGATGTCTGACTATATAAAACCTTAGACGTGTGAGCTGTGTCTCAGGTGACTTTCATCTTCCTCCTCGCTTCATCAGCACTGACTCTGCAGCTCAGCTGATCGTCATAACACATGCATTACTGCAGGTGGATGCTACCAACAACTACCAGGCGACAGAACTGAAGCTGATAACATCCTTATGATATTTTGCTCTAATAGCACAGCTGTGTGACGCTCTTCTCCTGACCACACAGCATCGTACCCACGCTCCTTGATGTTCCCCCACTTGAGCTTCTTCTTGGAGATGGAGATCTCCTCACTCAGCACCTCCTCTGAGTCGATCTTGTACTCCTGTCGCACGGCGGTCAGATAGTCCACTCCAAAGCTCACCTTTGCCGGACGGACGAAGGAGCCTCCTGTGGGGTGTCTGAGAACAAAGGGAACGTATCAGGACATTTTCACAGAAGACTTTATAAAGTAATTATCTCACAGGAGGCGTGCAGGCAAAGCACGCTTGAGCACTTTACCTGCACGTGAAATACTGCACTCCCTCGTGGCTGCCGTCATGTTTGCCTCTGTCGGGGTTGTCCCACTCCACACCCAGCCACAGACCTACAAACCACAAAACAAACACACAGCTATACTAATGGCAATGCAGTGATGCAAGCATGTGGTTAAATCTGCTTCATCGGTGTGATTTCATCCGTGTACTCGGACTGGACATGTATCGAGAGAGGGGGACAGGAAAAAGCCCCGCCCCCTCCCAGCTTTCCTCCCTCTCTGCGTCCAGTCTGTTGGCTTTGAAATGACACAGGCTTTGTCTCGGTACACTGTTGCTAAAAGTCAATCATATTTATTCTTAATCAAAATATAAGTTTGATCAATATGTTAAATGACAAATGTGAGGCAGCTGGGCCCTATGACCCCTATGAGCAAGCACTTGGCGACATTTGGAAGAAAAACTCCCTTTTAACAGGAAGAAACCTCCGACACAACCAGGCTGTAATCTGCTGCAACTGGTGGTGGTGAAGAAAAGACTATTGGAGACAGACCTACAGTGATATAATCGTGTAATAATTACTAACGATTAACTGGAGGAGTGACCTGATAACATGGGAATCCCCGGCAGCCTACGTCTATTGCAGCATAACTAAGGGAGGATTCAGGGTCACCTGGTCCAGCCCTAACTATATGCTTTAGCAAAAAGGAAAGTTTGAAGCCTAATCTTGAAAGTAGAGATAGTGTCTGTCTCCTGAATCCAAACTGGAAGCTGGTTCCACAGAAGAGGGGCCTGAAAACTGAAGGCTCTGCCTCCCATTCTACTTTTAAATACTCTAGGAACAACAAGTAGGCCTGCAGTCAGTATGATGCTCGTAGCAAACATTTCATGATCAAAGTCTTTCTGTCATACTGACTGGCTCTATGTGTTCGCGGTTTATGATGTTCATCCATGCGTGATGAGGTAAGAGGTACAACCCGGGTCCTACCTGCTGTGGGGGGTACAGGTCCAAAGTAGCGCACTGTGGCCCGCTCCCCGCCGCAGGACACCCGCTTACCCACCGCATCCACCGGCACCTCCGCCTCGTCTACTCCCATGGAAGCTACGAAGAAAAAAACTAGAGCCACTCTGTAGTTCTTCTCCAACAGGAAGCAGCTTACGCTACATTTAAGTGTAATAAGTAAATACTGCACATTTCCGGTATGTCACTGTTTGGATAGCTTATTGTGTCTTTCTGAAAAATTAGAAACATGTAATGTTTGAAAAATGCAAACTTAATGTAAAATCATACACACCTTTGATCGCGTTTGCTGCGGAACAGTCACTCAGCCTGCCCCCACCAAAACATCCTGCAGCTGCGTCACCGGATGGGACCTATTTCAACGTCGCACCGGTTTCCCACAAACCTTTTTCTAAAAGGAAGTTATACCACGAAGGAAATATACTCACTGACACGTTACGTGTGTCTGGTCCTTTCCTATAAATCACCCCAGTTTAGTTATACGGTACCAAATCAGCCTAAAGCTAGAAAAAGCATAGGAACCTTTGTGGGGCTTTGCCGTGTTCCTATGGGGAATATTTCGAAGTAGGACAGCGGTCCAGTCGGATAGAAAACGTGTGGATGTGTTGTAAGGTTTACTGGAGTTTAGGCCATTCAGTAAACATTTATTCCAGATAAAAAAGAAGAGGGGAAGCCATGAAGAAGAAAGCCCACAACAGGTTTGTTTACACACACTTTAATAACACGAGTGAAAATATCACGACGATTAGTGAGATAACGTTCAGAACGCAGACTTGAGCCTTCGATCTGGGGGGACCGGTGCTCCCAAAGAAACAAAGCCAGCATCAGCAGTAGACCCCCGCAGGGTCCAGGTTTTTCACTCGGTTGTTTGTCTGCTGGAGGAGCCATGAGCTCCAACTGAGCAGGAACCCAGATCCACTCCAGAAGTTCGGCGATGGACTTCTGTGTCCTGGATTCTTTGGATTTCTCCGAATCCAACAGTTACAAAGGGCAGCGTAGGAGGGTCTCTGTAGCTGAAGGAGTGACCCAAGACTTCCCTGCTTCTTTGTGTACAGATATGAACGAGCACACAGCTGTGCCAGCTCAACTAAATATGGCACAAAAAGCGTTATCGCCTGTTAACTTCAGTGTTTCTGTCCTCTGCAGAGAGGTGTCGCCAGGACAACAGTCAGCTGACTACACAGTGGGTCAGGTGTCAGGAAGCTTATTCCAGAAGAACTCTGCAGCCTCTGGATCCCTGTCGGCTTTATTCAGCACAGCAGCAGCATCCACAGCGCTGCTGTTCAAGCCTGCGCCTCTGGTGAGCGCAGCACACAACCAGCCCGTCTGTGACTGCGTGTTTGACCACCAGTCGAAACCAAATCTGTAAAAACCAAGAAAATCTGTCTTCTTCTATTGTGTGTCATGACTTATTTATTGTAAGGTGTCTTTAAGACACGCAGAGGTGCATTAACCTTCGCTGAGCTTGATGAAGTGTTTTTCTTTATTAGAGTTTGTGCGTTTTATTTTCAAACTTTTAGTGAGCGCCTCTAATGCTAATGGATTATTTAAGAGGGAGGAAATGACTGAAGTGTCTTTTTGTGTTATGATGGCAGCCGGTTCAAAAAAGCACAGAAACCAAAGAGCAGAAGCAGAAAAGCCCACAGGTCAAAGGTCAGCCACGCCAGGAGAAGAAGCAGCAGCCAGCTAAGGAGAAATCAGCAGCCAATCAGGAGCTGGAAAAAAGGTGAGTGTTAATTTCTTTTTCCCCAGTTTTTTCTTGATTCAAGTCTCTTCTCAAACCCGTTTGTTTGAAGTGTTCATTTGAATTTGCTGGTTTCAGAGAGAGTGGTTTACAAAAGGCAGACGAGGATGAGGACGGGCCAGAAAAACCCAACAGGAAGAGGAAGAGACAAACCTCCGAGTCGGGCAGAGAGAACGACACAGAGTACTGGGTGATGAAGAGACAGAGGCTGAAGGCCAGCAAGGCGCAGGAGACCTTGAAGAAGAAAAGGACTGTGTTTGTCGGCAACCTTCCCATCAGCTGCACCAAGAAGGTTTATTTAGTTTCTTTGTTTTACCCACCTGTATCCATAGTGACCGCCTGACTGTATCTGACACTAGCAGTCTGCATCCATAAACTACATGGACGTAACATGCAGTGTAGTTTAGTGCTGAGGTGCAGACTAACACAGTACTGGAGTTTCTCTTTAGTGTCAGTTTCCCTGCGTGTTAGCTTCAGCAGCCAGGCGCCACTCCTTCCTCTGTGAGCCACCTCGCTGTTTCTCCTTATGTGGAGAATGGAGAAGACGAGACAAAGCCGTGTTTGTTTTAAATGATTCTCGTTCAGTCACGTAGGCGCAGTAACAGGAGCAAATATGGTCATGAGTCAGATGGCACTTTAGATGCACTGAGACGCTGTACACAGTCAGTATTGAGCCTCAACGGTCTGACCTCAGACTGAGGCTTGTGGATGAAGCTGTGGGACGATAACAAGGAGAAACTGGCTAAGCTGAGGCAGCCGGTCTGATCTGCAACCTCTGGAAACACTTGTTGGACGTTTTAGCTTCTAGCAGGTGTTTATCTGACAGAGTGAAAACACAACTGTACTGTGGCTCTTTCCAAGATCTTTCAGGAGACGTGCAAATTGCTTGTTGTGCAATAATTGCAGTATTTATAGGACAATAATAATGTGGAAGTTCAAAGACTGGCAACCTTTTTTGTTCCTTCTCAGACCCTGCGGAGCCTCTTCAGGGATAAAGGATCCATCGAATCTATTCGCTTTCGCTCTGTGGTAAAAACACCTCTGAAAGAAAGAGAGAGTCGCCAGGTTGCTGCAGCTTCTCGTCTTCAGTAACATTGTGTTTCATTCCAACAGGTCAGAGAGGACCCCTCCATGTCTCGTAAAGTAGCTGCTATCAAGTGAGTTTCTAAAAGTTGTTTATTTTTTAATCCTGAGCTTTCACTAGGTTCCACCAACAAACTAATAGTATGGTTTCAGTTGACTCCTTTCCATTTGTACCAAACAGCTTCTTTTCACTTTGCAGGCGCAAAGTCCACCCAAAGAAGCAGAGCATCAATGCCTACGTAGTGTTTAAAGATGAAGATGGCATCACCAAAGCTTTGGAGAGGTCAGACGCTCCTCCTGAAACCTGCTAATGCTGTAAGACCCAAACATACACGTGCTGATAGAGCTCTGTCTGTCTGCCCTCACAGGAATGGCATGGAGATAGAGAAAGACTTTCACATCCGAGTGGACAGAGTGGCCGACAGCTCATCTGTGAGTCAGCAGACGTCCCAGAATGCTCTGCTGTATCTGTCTCCTGGGAGTTAAACTGAAATCCTGTTGTTCTCTTTCAGCACGACCACAAGCGTTCTGTTTTCGTGGGGAATCTCTCATTTGGTGAGTTCGTCTGTAGAGTTCCAGACAGTGGTAAAGGTGTAGTTGTCCATGAGTGAGTAGTTTGAAGCTCAAGCCAACCTGCTGTGTCTGCAGACATCAACGAGCTGACTTTTCGAAGGCATTTCGAAGAGTGTGGGACAGTGGAGGCGGTGCGACTGGTGCGAGACAAGAACTCGGGCTTGGGGAAAGGATTTGGTTACGTCCTGTTTGAGGTACAAGAGCTCGGAGACTATCGTGGTTCTGGAGTAACAAATAATAATATTGGATTGCATTTAGAGCTGGGCGATAGAACGATAACGATATGTATCGCGATATAACTTTTTCTCGATAGAAAAATTAAACTATCGCGATAGACTTCGCCGCTCTTGTCCTCTTAAAAAAAAAAACAAAAAAAAAAAACAGCCAATCCAAATTAAGTAGCGCAGAGCCGAACCAATCACAGCCGCAGCGTCATGTCACGTGACTTGTTACGTACAGCACAAGTGCCAAGCCGCCGTACAGCCCGGGTAATGGAGGAAATGAGTGTGCCGACTAGAAAAATCAACCGAGCGTGACCGAAGAGAAAACAGATGATGGTTCCAACGCCGGAGAGATTGTCGAACGGAAGAGCCATAGAAGTTCCGTAGTGTGAAGGTATTTCGGCTATTTCAAGTCTGACAAAAAACAGAGTAGCGTGCACTGTAAATTGTGCCGAAAGCGAGTCTGGAAATACAATAAACTGGTGCATGCGTCACACTGTGCGCCACGTTATTGTTTCGGTGAAATGAATTTCTACAATACTGTTAATTCTACTCTCTGCAGTGTTTAAATGCTTACATATACACACAGTTACTGTCCCTCCACACATACGACTCGGTTCTGCTTCTATGCCCCAGCTTTGTTTACTTTTTCCCACCGAGGCTTCTAGACTTCTGATTGGCCAACATTTCTGCACGGTTAGGAATCTAGCGCCACCTGCTGCTTTGGCATGTTCATAGCAGCGTTTTCCTTCATTTCTCCCTTTATGTGTGGACGGGATTATTTTTTAAAACGAAAACGGAAAATCTCCGTTTTCAAAAATACCCGTGTACGTGTGGACGTAGCCTCAGTCTCTGACTGGAAGCGCTAATTCGTCATTCGGCTTTTGTCAGACTAAAGTAACTGTTACAACTGTTTGAAAAGCTCAGCTATACAACAAGGAGAGATTGAGAATTTCCTTTTAGTTCTCAGTTTATTTGATATTGACAAAAGTTAGTCAGTTTTGTCTGTTCTTCTGTAAAACAAACTAAGATTTATTTTTAGAATTAATATTTTGTTTCTAAGTGGAATTGACAATTTAGTCTGTTTCGTTTGTTCTATTTTGAAACTTAAACGCTTTAGCGGCTGCCTTTTGTGTAGTTTGCAATATTTGCCTTTATTTATCTGAAAAAGTCTCATGTTCCTTAAGTACATCTACCCTGTTGAACTTATTATGGGAAATAAATATTTAAATAAAAACAAGCTGCTGATTATTTCACATTTTACTTGTGAGCAACGGCACATTTAAATCTTACAAATATAGTTATTTGGCTTATATCGTGATAGATATCGTTATCGCCTGAAATGAAAAAAACATATCGTGATATGAAAAAATCTTATATCGCCCAGCTCTAGTTGCATTTATATTTTGCTTTTTGAGACGCCTGTGGCGAGGCTTGGGATTTCTAACTGAATACGCATCACTGCAGGGTTGTCCTCTGATGGCTGGTGACAAAAGTCAGTCCATGTTTAAACAGTACAGCTTTGGCTATGAACCCCCCCCCCCCACACAGTCATGACAGATGGCCGCCCCTCTCTGAGCCTGGATGTGCAGGAACTGTCTTCCTGTTAAAAGGGAGTTTTTCCTTCCCACTGTCATATTGTTGGGGTTTCTCTTGCATTGCTCTACTAATTGGTGCCTTATGTTGTGTTTAGTTTCGGGGGTGTCACTGCATGAGCTTATTAGCAGCTGCCGTAAACTTCCACACCAGCAGTCAGGAAATATTAAATCAAATAGCGCTCTTTGATTTATGCTCCTGAACGGTGTATATGACAGATGGTGGCCGTATCACCTACACCAGTGGTCTCCAACCTTTTTCGCGCCACGGACCGGTTTATGCCCGACAATATTTCCACAGACCGGCCTTTAAGGTGTCGCGGATAAATACAACAAAATAAAACTAGTACCGGTACCGAAAAAAATAAGATTTATTCATAACACACGTGAAAAGACCCAGGAAAACCGAGTAAACGATAAAAACGATAACAAAATAACGCTGAAAACCAATAAAAACCCTGAAAACCAGACATTTCACACCTGAGCCTCAACTCTCACGGCCCGGTACCAAACGACTCACTTTGGGGACCGCTGACCTATACTGTGTACTCATACTTTGGGAACTTTAAGGTCTAAAAGCACAGAATTAGAATAAATTAGAATCCACAATAGACTGTGTGCCATTGATGGGCGTAGCCAGTGTGACATCAGCCAGTGGTTTTTCCATTCTACAGTTTTTAAGCGTCAGTATTGGTGCTTTGGTCAAAGTAGGCCATGTGTTTCTACACTTCATTTTGTCTTCCTTGTGCAGAGTACCGATTCTGTGCAGCTGGCGTTGAAACTGGACGGCTCAAAGCTGGAGGGCAGATCCATCCGGGTGAAGAGGTCACTGAAGAAGGAGAAGCAGAAGAGTAACGGTGATGGCAAAGCAACAACAAGGAAGACCGGCAAGACTCTGAAGACGGGTTCTGGACGGGAGAGGGCGGCTGGTCGAGGAGCTTTCAAGTCCCCAAGGAAGGTGATGGGAAACCAGCGCAAGTTGAGCAGAAGCTCCACTTCTTTCAAAGGAGAGATGGCAGATCCAGACAAAAAGACTAAAAAGAAAGCACTGAAGAAAAAGAGAGTGAAGCCAGAAAAGTCTGTTCATATTTAAACTGAGGACAGAAAAAGCATGTGGTCGCTGTGATCAGAGTCGTTTGGAAGAGCAGCAGGTTCAGAGCCCGACTCCAACACAGCTGACATCCAGGCAGCTAAACGAGAACTTCCTCTGCCCAGCATAAAGTCACAGGTCCTTCCCACAGGGCTGTGTTGGACTTGATCTGTAACTGTTTCACTTATTTGGTTAAAATACGTCATTTCTTTTATTCTGTGTCTGAATTTATTGTCACTGTTTTCTTTCTTCCTTGCAAATCACCAGCAAAACCTCTAAATCGGGTTATTATTGAAAGCAAATGATCCACACTAATAATTTTTGAAGGCAGATGAGTCAGTGAAGTTTAGATGCTGTCCCGGTGGCGTCCTCTCTCCAAAAGAAAGCAGAGACATTTCTCACCACCAGTGTGTTGGTTGCTGTGCAGCATCGTTCTCTCGTGTCACTGTTGCTAATGTGCCACAGTTCATAGCAGCCTCCTGCTCTCCTCCCTGTACCTCCACCAGCCTGTAGATGAGGACCATTAGAACAGAGTAGCTGCACCTCCAGCACTCAGGGCGCTTTGGCACAGAGGTTCAGCTGCTCGGTTTAATAAAGACCTCAAACTGTTCTGAGGCGCAGTGCCAGGGTGACCAGGACTGAACACTCAACACAGCTGCGGTTTGTTCAGATGGTTTATTCTTGCTAAAGAGGGCCGTCCTCTTCAAACAGAACAAAACATATCGTCACTCTAAAAAGCGTTTCCAAGTCTAGAATGGAAAGACAGACGAGACGTAACAAAACAATAAATACTCATCCGAGCACATTCTGGTTTATACTACTGACGTTGTCATGGAGACGGCAGGTACAACCACATCAGGCAGTGTAAACCTTGTACATAATCCTGTCAGATGTGTGTTGCACCACCTTGGAGGAAGGAGCGGATTCATCTTTGAATCCAGCCCAGTTGGTTATTACATACATGAGGATTTGGGAGCGGGGACAGGCCGGATTGCATTTCTCTACATTTTTTTGTGGCCTCATGATTTAGATATCCTAATACCCCAAAACGGGTAATACAAGTTCAAAAAGAAAACCTTTCAATGGACAAAGGAAGAGAAACTGAACCCCTTTAGGGAGGCTGGATGGGGTGAAAGTGACAGGAGGCCGAGGTGTGGGCAGGTCGTGTTGAACAAACGGGGAGCAGGGGTGGCTTCTTCTGGGCTCTCATTCTATATCATCCTCACTCAGACTCTGTGCGCTCACGATACGCTGCAAGACAGGAAACAAAGGTCCTCGGCTTTATGGTTTGACGTGTGCATGACTGATGAACACTTTAGAGATGATTCAAAGACTCCAGAGTTAAAACTGCTCGACTCCATGTCCTGCATGCTGTCATAATAACTGATCCTAGAGCAATTCACAAACCTGGCTGATACTGGGCAGCTTGGTGAGCAGCATCTGGAAGACGGGTGGAGGCAGAGTCTGCTGCAGCACCTGTAGTAGCTGCTGAGGCTGACCACACACAGCGATGGCGTTGGTCAGGTGATCCACACCTTTCTCGTAGTCTCCTGTAGTCAAAGCAAAAGGAAACAAAAGCTTATAAGCTCCACATGCAGGCGTCTGTACCCATACTGGGTGTCCCAACAGCAGGGAAGGAGCCATTTTAGCGCCGCAGCAAGGTCACCACTGGCTGTACTGCAGTAAACCGTTTGACCAGTTCAGTGGTACGAGTTTCAATAAAGAGTAAATTACCCTGAGCCAGCAGCTCCTCTCCCAACTGGATTTCCTCCAGGAAGAACTTCTGCACGGCTTCAGCATCCTTCAGATCTGGAAGCTGCACAACAGTCACAGTAAGCAGTCACAGCTGATTTCTGTCACGTTTGTGTGAAGTAGCTTGCAGTTGTACAGCAGAGTCAGTATCAGTGCTTTGGTTTGAAGTTGTCCTTTAATGTGGTGGGTGTCAGCTTTAATACAGAAACACGGTCAGCTCCGTGCACGCGTGTGCACATGTAAAGGTGCAGGCGTGTAGAGACTGCTCACCTTTGCCAGGCCTGCCCTCTCTTTGGCAGCCTTCTGCTTTCTTCTCCCTGTGACAAGAACAGGACAAACTGCTCATGTTGCTCCAGCCCTCAAAACATGTCCATCTTGGTTTTAACAAGAAAGTAGTCTTAGACAGTAGCTGCTACACTCACAAAGTTACGAGTATAAGACAGACACAGAAATAGGCTTAAAGCTAAACTAGCTCAAAGTTCAGCTTCTGCTCCCTCAAATCAACTATTTACTGGAAATTTAGGCCTGATTTTTGTAGGCCAGTGATTATTTGTCACCTTGTCGTCCAGCTGACCATGTTCAGGTGACTGGTAACAATTACAAACTGCCTGCAATACAAAAACTGGAATGTGTTTATTTCTGTTTATACACAGTTTGCTGCTTCGGCCGTATTCCCTGAAGCAAATTTAACAAACTCCAATTTCAAACTTTTAGTGTCCCCCAGAACACCTGAGTGCACCATGGCAACGGGTAAATAAACAGTAAAGCCTTGATTATAACCCAGAGGACTGAGGAATATGAATGTGTGCCAGCGTGGGTCATATTTCTCTCAAAAACCACGCAGGACAGAGTTATTTTAATCAGCTTGGTCCACTGTGTCGTTACCATAGACAGAATATGATGCTCACACAAGTCAGGCAGCATTACTGTGGATAGAGTCAGAGTTACAAAGCTACAAATACACAATACAGATCTTTTTCTGCGCATGTTATCAATCTGTGGTGTAACTGCCGTCTCTCTTCTGCGCTTGTGTGAGAACACAAAATGGCAAACATACAAGCTGGGTCGTTGTTTGTAAGAAACTCTATGAACGAGCAAACATCAGTGTCAGTCAGCTGGTCCAGGAGCAGCAGAGGAGTCGGAAAGAAACTCAGAGCTGTGGTTTTGCTCACAGAGTCTGTTACCATGTACGTGAAAACCTGGAGCTTCCTCATGTTTGGATTAACTAACTGGAACAAGGCCCAATCTTCCTGGAATAACACGATAATCTCCAGCAGGCTGGAAGCCCAGCTAACAAGACATCATGCTAAATATGTTTGTTGTGTAATTACTTGAAATGGAAATAGCTTTGTGAATGAGTGTGTGCTGCAGGTCACATCACAGGATAGTAAAGCCTTTCTCTCACAGTGTTTGGAGTTTTGCTGGCAGGACAAATCTGGATGAGCACCTGGACGTATATAAATACTACCTGGTAATGTGGCCTTGGAGACAACTGAGGTTCTCTGAATCCAGCCTCCATAAGCTGCCCAGCGGCTCAAGTTTGAGGTAGCACACTTTAGACCGGCACTGGTATATTCAGTATATTTATGTGTGTACAGCCATATAAAAGCCTTTTATTTTGTGCCTCGAAATAGGGTTAGGCAACACCAAAATAATGGTTTGTTTTGAAGCACAGCCACTAATCGTATGCTCCCCTTTACAAATCATGTCACCAGTTATTTCTACAGATCCTTTTAGAGGATGGAAGAGCTCAGGATCCAGGGAGGGCGCAAAGAATGTGATTACTGTCACATCGTGGCTTGTCAGCTACAAACCCACCTAACGATGTGAGAACATGAATGAAGTCCCAGCTATGCTTTGCTTAATTTACTGAATTGATTGTAGCGCTCCTCCACAGCCTCTGGACAAGCTAACTGGACCGAACGAAACCGCCCGGTGTCCGAACCAGCGAACCCGGCGAAGGTGAGAAAAAGAGCAGCGAGGAGGTCAACACTCACGTTCTCGTAGCCTGTTCTTGAAGTTCGGGTCATTCCGTCGTTTCCTGTCGAAATAAATACAGTAACCGACAAACAGAGCTCCGCATACACCCGCCGCTATGGCACTCGTCCTTCCGCCCATCATAACTCGAAAGACCCGCTCGGCTTTTGGAGGATTTCGGGCTAATCTGGATTTTTTACCTCCGGTTGTCGTTTTCTGTCAGGCGGCTGATGGAGCGGCTCAAGGAAGGAAGGAAGGAAGGACCGTAAGGACCCCACCTTTGACAGCTAGTAACCGCCTGAAAACGCCTGACTGAAAATGAGACAAACGAGCCATTTTCTCAGGCAGTTTGCCTGTAAATGATCAAAAGGTTGTAGTCAAGTGAAAATAAAAGTCTGTTCCAAATATGTGTGGTTTACACAGATTATCAGGTACATATGATAAAACAGCGAATTTGAGAATATAACGGCAGTTTCAGCTACATTATATTTTGTGTTAGTTTCTTTGTAAATATGATACACCTCTGTTATCATTTGGTTTTATGTTGAAGAGCTCATTTCTAAAACCTGCACAACGTTTTTTTCTGGTCCTCGTTAAAGAGTACACGCCAACTGGTTTATTTATTTGTTCTTTTTTTTTTTTTTAGAAAGTTTGTTTTCAAAATAAATGAGCGCCAGTGACGTCATCCTAAGCCACATAAACCTGTGTTTAGTTTTCGTTGATGTTTTTTTTTTAATTGTACAAACTAACAATTACAGCGCATATCTTACAAGTCAAAAAGATGTGTACAAGTACAGGTGGTTAAGAACAAAGCAGCCATCGAACAAAGAACAAAAGAACAGTATAGGTCAGAGATAACATAAAGCAACACACAAGTACATTAAGTGACCTTACATATAAAAGTAAAAAAGTTAAAAACAAAAAAACAAAAGTACGCACACACAGTCTAGCTACATCAGTTGAAAAGCTGCATCAAAAATTACCTTTATTTAAGTTACACTTGTCTAATGAAGCCTTCGGTTGTTCAGTCTGACGTCACTAGCCATGTCTGGGCCTAAACTCCGCTGCAGGTCCATATATCCAACGATCACTATGGCATTACTGAGAGTTGAAAAACTGTCTAAAGTCTTTCATCTTTAATAAAATGATCAGCGTTCTGCTCTACCAGGTGTAACAATTGAGTTTAACATCCAGGCATCCATGAAAACGGAATTTATGACATTTAACGGAGTTAGAAGTTAGCAGGGAGTTAGCTCGCTAGCTTCTATCTAAATACAATATAGCATGTCCTGACTGCGGGGTTTTGGAAACAAATTCAAACGTACAGCTCTGCTATCACTTCCAGCATAAATGAAGACAGAAAACTAAACAGCAGTGACGTTTGTAGGGTTACTGAAGTTTGGCTAGCTGGTATATAATGATGTGCTACGTGACCGCTAGCGACACAGCTATGTTAGCATAATATAAACAAGCTAACTTTTTTTCCACTCGATAAAAGTTAACGTGAGTGTTCTCGGTGGTCAGGAACAAATGTAATCGCATGGCAGGATGCTGTAAAAGGACCAAACTTCAGCCAGGAGAACAACTGAGATAATCCATCCACAATACGAGGTTAGTCATTCATATACTGCTGCATGGGCTGGGCTGTAGTTACATCGTAAGGTTTTAAAAACTGAGCTTAAATAAATGATTAGCGGTAATAAAAGCCGAGGGAGGTCAACAGTGGTCGCTGACTGTTTTAGGAGCTTTTTGAGATCAAATAGAAGAAAATACATAACATTAAACATGTTAACAACACAAAAGCCATATTAAACGCAGACTACTTTAGACCCGGAAGTAGGATTCGTCGCGTCATCACTGAACAACCGGATAGGAGGACTACGTGGCGACCGTGGCTCAGGGGGTTGGGAAGCGTATCTGTAACCGGAAGGTCGCTGGTTCGATCCCCGGGCTCTCTGTCCTGGTCGTTGTGTCCTTGGGCAAGACACTTTACCCTACTGGTGTTGGCCAGAGGGGCCAATGGCGTGATATGGCAGCCTCGCTTCTGTCAGGTTGTGGCTACAACCGTAGCTGCCTCCACCAGTGTATGAATGTGAGAGTGAATGAATAGTGGTATTGTAAAGCGCTTTGGGTGCCTTGAAAAGCGCTATATAAATCCAATCCATTATTACATTATTAAATACCAGAAAAAATCGGAATAATTTTCAAGAAGCGACATTTGTGAATGAAAAATTTTGCAACTATAAATAAGTTGTTAATCCCAAATTCTATTTTTTTTAATTTTCTGTTTGTAGGCCAAATATAATTTCTTGAAAGGTTAGAGAAGGGCAGTATTTTTAGAGGTTAACCAGTACTGAAAATCATCCCCAAAAGATCTGGAACTTTCACATGAATAAAAAAGGTGCTCTGTAGTCTCAATATCAGTATTGCAAAAAGTGCATGCGTTCGTATCTATATTGAATTTCTTGTGAAGATAGTCATTGGATGGATATATGGCATTTAAGATTTTAAAGTGATTTTCTTTTGCTTTAGGTGGAATTGGAAAAGAAAGATACTCAGTCAAAAACCTCGAGTTATAATCTTTAAACAAATATTTTCTTTTTAATTGAGAAGGAAAAAGTTGTTTGATTAGAATTGTCCTTAAAAATGTATTATTGCATGCCTTTCCTTTAAATTCACGAATTATAGAGGAAGAACATGTTAAACTGGCTTTAGCCATCGGAATCATTGCAGGGGGAATGGCTTTCACAACTTTAATGAATTTACTTTGAGTATGAAGCTAAAATTTTATGGCACTCGTTATAAAAGTGTCACAGTTGTGGCTCATTTTGACCCAGCATTTTCAGTTTCTTGTATTTTGGTATTTTTCTGTACAAAACCGTGACAAAAAGCTAACAAAAGCCGGTACTGAAACACACCAACCTAATTACAGCAAACAAAATATCACGTAAGGAAATGTAGGAAAAGATTTTAGGGAACCAAGTTACATAACACTGGTGTGACCATCAGTCTTTGATTCTTCTAAACCAGGGGTGGGCAACTCCAGGCCTCGAGGGCCGGTGTCCTGCAGGTTTTAGATGTGTCCTTGAGCCAACACAGCTGATTCAAATGGCTAATTTACCTCCTCAACATTTCCTGAACTCCAGAGACTTGGTAACGAACTAATCGTGTGCTTCATGTGTGCTGACCAGTGTTGGTCAAGTTACTTGAAAAAAGTAATCAGTAACTAATTACTGATTATTTGCCCAAAAAAGTAATCCCGTTACTAAATAAAATATTTTTTGTGTTTACACTCAGTCTTTCAAATTTCAAGTTAAACGCAGCAGAAAATAAATAAAGTCAAAGACTCAGCGGTCCTGTTGCTCTATTTTCACCTGTAAAGCAGGAGTGGGGCAGGCGGAGGTTTACCCTGGTGCAGGTGTGCCGCTGTCAGTGGAAGAATCCGTGAGTTTCTCTGTGAGTTTCCCATTACGTCGTAGCTACTCGGTGCTTGCTCGGAAGTTTAGGGGTTTTTTTTCGCTGTAAAAAGAAGTTTTCTTCCCACGCACAGCGGACACTAATGTTTTTGTCACTTTTTATGGAATCAAACTCAAAGTAAGGTCAGTACTTCCACGCTTTAAACGCTGCACGCTCATACTCTCTCCGTACTCGATATATGATCCACTGTTGATCTGCACACAGCTGTTGTCACTAACGTCGCACTCGCTTACGTCACTGTCATGAGACATTCTCGCAAAAAATCACGGTTTTAGTAACGCAGTAACGCAGCGTTCCTAGGGGAAAGTAACGGTAATCTAATTACCGTTTTTGCAATAGTAATCCCTTACTTTACTCGTTACTCGAAAAAAGTAATCGGATTACAGTAACGCATTACAAGTAACGCGTTACTGCCCATCTCTGGTGCTGACCAAGGGTGATATCTAAAACTTGCAGGACACCGGCCCTCGAGGCCTGGAGATGCTCACTCCTGTTCTAAACAGTGTCATTTTGATGACTTCATCATCTGACATATATAATATCAGACAACTTTAAGTAAATCTCTTCATACTTTTAGCTAAATGATAAAACAGAGTCCGTTGGGGTTAGCGTAGTGATTGACTAGTTAAATGTAAAAATAGGCATCAAAGAATTTGAAGTAATTTCATTGTTTATTTGTTCTTTTTGTTTTTTTGCTTTGGTAAAGGAATGTTTCTAAAAAATACTCCCTTTTGTTTTCTGAAAGTATAAAATAATATAATATGAACACATTTATTTAACTGAATGATAAAATGATCTTGGTGTTATGCATACAGCAGGCAGCCACAGTTAATCCTTCTGGCCACCAGGGGTAGCTGTTGTTCCAGCTCAGCAACCACAAGACACACACACACTTGCTCCACATGTGTAAAAAGTCTGCATGCTCTCAGACTATGATATTAAAGAGGCAGTTAACAACATGAATGAGTACGTATGTGTATGCAGCAGCCTGACTAGTCTGATCTTACCTATCCTGTGGCATCATGGGAAGTCATCCAGGAACATGCCAGCAAAACTGTTCATACAGTCAGCGTGAACAGATGAAGCAACTGTGTTTGAGCTGGTGTTTAGCTTAGATGTTACTCCTCTCGAAGGACTCTTACAGATCAAACTAGTTACTACTAGTTAGTAGTTTCTACTAATAACCTTAGGCTCGCCTCATGTTCTTTTCTTTAGGGAGGACATATTATGAATCTGTAACGTTACAGTGTTTCTAATCCATTTTTAGATATTCAGGTGTGAAAGTTATCCAGACCTTCAGGCAGTGGCGGTCCTAGCCTGTTTGGCGCCCTGGGCGAGCACTCCCTCTGCCCCCCCCCCCACAAAACATAATAAGGATTGTACATTAACATAAAACTGTTGTCGGAACCATACTGAATTTCACCACAGAAACACACACACACACACACATATGAAGAGAGAGAGAGTATGCGTTGTATGCAGACGGCTACCAAACAGCCATCATAATTCGTCATACAATGAGAACAGGACAAATCAACAACTGACAACGACTCATTAATATTAAAATCTGTAACATAATGTATTGTTTGGAGTTTAGTCTGTTACTGTTACTATTTTTACCATTTCTTCTTGGAGCAACTGTAACACACATTATTTCTTTAGGGATTAATAAAGTATTCTGACTCTGATTGGTTCAGGATGAGCTGCCATTATCCAATCACACATCTGCTTACCTGCATCTTTTGCTCATTTCTCCTCCTCTTCTTTTCTCTTTTTTTCTAAACTGAGCACCTGATGGCTTTGAACTTTTCTTGTCCATCTTACGTTGGTTTTAATTTTGCACTCCAGTATGAACACAAATCCCCCAACATGAGGATCACCACAACATAACCTAACACACCTACACCTTAGTTCACAGATTCACTTTGTCTAGGGTTTATTCCTGGGATTTCACACAACCCAGGATTCAAATCATGAATACATGATGGGCTTGGATTTACATCATTATGAATGAAATGTGTTCTATTTGGAAGCAGCAGGGCCCCTCCCCTTTCGATGGGTTGTGTGTGAGACTTTAAATCATCAAACTATAAATTATAAATGTTAAATTGTTATTGATCCTTTACCCCGAGTCCTAAAGTGTATATTTATTTTCTTACTCTTCTTATATTTATTGTTTGTTTACTTTCACTGCTGTAACTGGAGCCTCGTCGTCTCGTCTCTCTATATACTGGACTGTATGTAGCGGACAGTGTTGGTCAAGTTACTTGAAAAAAGTAATCAGTAACTAATTATTGATTACTTCCCCAAAAATGTAATCCCGTTACTTTATTGATTACTTATTTTCAAAAGTAATTAATTACTTAGTTACTTTTTAAAAACACGATTTACAACCTGAATAGGTGATAAAGCGATAGATCTTTCAGCCCAATTCTACTTTTTCTACATAATCCATCATACAAAATGTAATCAAATGGAAAAGTCTCTTTTTAAAACTTGTTTTATCAGTTTTAATCTTTTAACTTTATGCATCAAGCAAAAATTTAATTATATGCAACATTCTCTGACTGGAAGAAATTAGTTTAACATTTAAACCTA
Organism: Aulonocara sp. 'chitande type north' Nkhata Bay; assembly: GCF_057382095.1. Lineage (NCBI taxonomy): Eukaryota > Metazoa > Chordata > Actinopteri > Cichliformes > Cichlidae > Aulonocara > Aulonocara sp. 'chitande type north' Nkhata Bay. The sequence continues at coordinate 879,313 of NC_141349.1, forward strand.
TTTTCTGCACATTCCAGCACATAAAATAAAATATTTTTTGTGTTTACACTCAGTCTTTCAAATAGATGCAAGTAAAACACAGCAGAAAATAAATAAAGTCAAAGACTCAGCGGTCCTGTTGCTCTATTTTCACCTGTAAAGCAGGAGCAGGGTAGGCGGAGGTTTACCCTGGTGCAGGTGTGCCGCGGTCAGTGGAAGAATCCGCGAGTTTCTCTGTGAGTTTCCCATTACGTCGTAGCTACTCGGTGCTTGCTTGGAAGTTTAGGGGTTTTTTTCGCTGTAAAAAGAAGTTTTCTTCCCACGCACAGCGGACACTAATGTTTTTGTCACTTTTTATGGAATCAAACTCAAAGTAAGGTCAGTACTTCCACGCTTTAAACGCTGCACGCTCATACTCTCTCCTGCACTCGATATATGATCCACTGTTGATCTGCACACAGCTGTTGTCATGAACGTCGCACTCGCTTACGTCACTGTCGTGAGACATTCTCGCAAAAAATCCCGGTTTTAGTAACGCAGTAACGCAGCGTTCCTACGGGAAAGTAACGGTAATCTAATTACTGTTTTTGCAATAGTAATCCCTTACTTTACTCGTTACTCGAAAAAAGTAATCAGATTACAGTAACGCGTTACAAGTAACGCGTTACTGCCCATCTCTGGTAGCGGAGATGACAATAAAGTTTACTTTGACTTCAGCAGCGAGCAGGCGCACCGAGGGCTCTTGCGCTCACTTTTCGCGTATAGAATTTCGAAAAAACATCGGTGCAAATTAGTCTGTATCATGGTGTCGGGTGTTTTCGTGTTTGTTGGGTTGTTTTTATTTTGTTTTATTTTGCGAGTTGGTTATTAGACGCTGCTCCAGCCAGTCAGTGAATCCCCTGCCGCCGCCCTCTCCTCCCTGTGCCGCAAGCAGCAGGCACACCTGGCAAACGGAGGGCGCCCTTACTCCCAGCAAATGGGCGACAGAAAACCGATCGGTGCCTGTGACATTCCCAATATGCGCTGGCTGATGTCGGGGCAGCATGAGTACGAGCAATTTTTTTTTTTGCCGATGCCGCCCCCACCACGATGCCGCCCCGGGCAACCGCCCGTGTCACCCGTATCAAAAACCGCTACTGCCTTCAGGTTTCACGTGGCTCTGAATAGTTTCTGAGGCCTTTTTCCTACTTTCAGGATGTCTCTGATTTTCTTATCGACTTGTGACAGCACTCTGCAATACAGCCTTGAGTAGTATTATAGGTGTCTAATGTAACATACTGTAACACACACATACAAAAAGATTCTAGGTCTGACCAACCATCTAAGCCATGGGCAAAAAGATAACAGTCAATAAAATTCTAAAAGAGAATTTATTGACAAATAATCAAGAGATTCAATTCAATTTTATTTATATAGCACCAAATCACAACAAAAGTTGCCTCAAGGCGCTTCATAGATAGAGAAAAACCCAACAATCATATGACCCCCTATGAGCAGCACTTTGGCGACAGTGGGAAGGAAAAACTCCCTTTTAACAGGAAGAAACCTCCAGCAGAACCAGGCTCAGGGAGGGGCGGGGCCATCTGCTGCGACCGGTTGGGGTGAGAGAAGGAAGACAGGATAAAGACATGCTGTGGAAGAGAGACAGAGGTTAATAACAGATATGATTCAATGCAGAGAGGTCTGTTAACACATAGTGAGTGAGAAAGGTGACTGGAAAGGAAAAACTCAATGCATCATGGGAATCCCCTGGCAGCCTATGTCTATTGCAGCATAACTAAGGGAGGATTCAGGGTCGGGGATGGGCGTCCAGGTACACGCCGGCTCACTCCTGGTGGCTGCTTATTGGGGCCTGGAGCCTGGGGCTCGCTCGGGCTCCTTCGGGGGTGGGGTGCCCTCGGCCTCTCGGCCTGGGGCTCGGTCACTCAGGCACGGCTGGCTGCCGGCGGAGCTCACGGGCGCGTCACTGCAACTCCCCCTGGCTTCTGCTCCGCGGCTGCTGAGTGAGCCCTCATCTGGGACTCTCCTCAGCTCTTTCTGGGACAGAGTTTTGATCTCCTCCATACCTGCTTCATGCCCTGGAGGACGGGGCTGTGGCCCCCCCACACTCTCTAGCAGATCATTACATGAAGGAACCTTTTAAAAACAAGCGCGTCCATGCTCACAGGTGTACACACGGGTGCTCACACCCACAAACTACACCCTTTTTGGCTCCTACCTTAAAGCACACTGTGTGCTGTCGATCTTACGTGCTGCACAATAATGTTTAATATTTAGTATTTACTGTTATATTCCCACAGATCATCGTGATGTTGTTTATTATGTTGCTCTCGTTTTCTTCTGCTTGTTTTCTTTTTTCTTTCTCAACAGGTGATCCAGGTGATTGATATTTGTATTTTTTGTCTGCTTATTTTGTTAGTTTTTGTTTTTTTGCCCTTTACCCAAGTCCCTCTTCTCAGCTGTTTTTCTTTCCCTCTTTCTTTCTCCCTTTTCTTTTCCCCAGTCAATGTGTCCCGTATTTAACAAGTAAAAATAAAATAAAATAAACAATAAAAGGTGAATCAAATGGACCATTACGGCAAGACTGGGATGATCCATTCGGTAAAGTAAATCCGTTGGGCATCTTTCTTTGCCTTTAGACAATAATTCTGGTGGCAAAAGAGCCAAACGGGACAGGCAAACAAAAAAAAAAGAAACTCCCACCATGCTGTCAGAGAAGAGCTGATGTTGACGCTTTTGAAGCATTCATGTCATTGGATATTTGAGCTGATAAATGGTAGATCTGAAATCTCTAGATTGTTGCAAAGTGCTTGTTCAAAGTGCTTGAGTTGGGGAATGGCTGCAATCACAGCATTGTAAGATGGCGAAAGATGTACCCTTACCCCCTCCTCGATTCAGAGATGGTCTTTCCCTTTTCCCGTAAATGGCCTCCTTGACTCCGCCCTCAAACCAGCGTTCCTCCCTGTCCAGGATGTGAACATCCTCATCATTGAAAGAGTGTCCACTGGCCTGTAGGTGTAATTGAATTTTGCTGACACATTGAGACAAATCCCGCTAGTGGAGCCATTCAGGTGGAGCTGGAGGACCTGTACAACTTGAATGGACAATTTATACCATCTCATGGTACCAGTAGTGCCAAAGACATCAGTAAAGAGCAAAATTTGCCAAGAAATCAGTCAATGCAATGATCTTTGGCCACTGTTTCACTGTGTTTCACTGTGAACCTGAACTGTACCTGTTGTCAGCAAAACCTGGACTGAAGCATAACTTTGCTGTCTACGAGTATCTGCAGCCAGTGTTGGGGAGTAACGGAATACATGTTACGTATTTAAAATACAAAATATGAGTAACTGTATTCCGTTACAGTTACCGTTTAAAAAGGTGGTATTCAGAATACAGTTACTTTGTTGAAATAAATGGATTACACTGCGGTACTTTCCTGTTTCATTTTGTCGCGGGTCAGGACTGTTTGGGTTTTGTTTGACAGCTACGCTCTTTGTTCCAGGCGGCAGCGTTACGGTTGCCATGGTTACAGGGCGACGCTCTCTCTCTCTTTCTGCGACTGTGTGTTTCCTGGGTGAGAGAGCGCCTTTTCGTTGTTGTGCTAAGCTAACAGGCAGAATGCTACAAGTATAGCTCTAAAGAATGTAGCATCATGGGCAGTGTAGTCCGTGCTGCAGGGAGAATGGACTGCCATACACGTTATGTGTCTGTGAGCGCGAGGAGGGAGAAAAAGGGGAGTGGAAAGGTACGAGTTGTCATCGAGGAAAAACGGGAGCTGGAAGCATGTAAATATAATAATAACCACTGCAGCCAAGAAGAGAGCCTGACGAGCCCAGTTGTAAGTAAGCTATTTAGACTCGACTGTACACTGTGTTCGTGTTTTCCTCCGAAAACAATAAGTTCCGTTGGAGCAGCCTTTCAACGCCTCTCTCTGTCTCTCGCAAGAAAAGTTGACCCACACAACAAAGTAAAGCTATTTTTCGGCTACGAGCCGACAGGGACCCCGCCGTATTAGTCAGAGGTCCCTTTACTACAGTTCGGAGTCGCGGACCTTCAGTAATAGTAATAAATCACACAGCAATAGTACATTCACGTTGTTGTAAAAAGCATGATAATATATTAAGTAATCCAAAGTATTCAGAATACGTTACTGTCATTGAGTAACGTAACGGAATACGTTACAGAATACATTTTGGGGCATGTATTCTGTATTCTGTAATGGAATACATTTTAAAAGTAACCTTCCCAACACTGTCTGCAGCACCAGGTGGACTGTAAGTCTGTGTACCTTTGGTTTAATTGCTATATGTTTTAAATTTTACTTCCAAATTTCCATTTGTGTAATAAATTGCTAGAAATCTGTAAGTTTTGTCATCAACAATGTTGAAAGAGGGGCAGTTGTTTTCTGTTGTGTTAAGAGAATTAAAAGCTGACACAGGAAGTTGGTGTGTCAATAACACATTTTGTCAGTCTTGACTAAAGTCTCTCTGTCTCGTGTCACCTCTCTTGCTGATGGATACAAATTTAAACTCACCCATCCGTGCACACACCACATAACTACTTTGCCATTCTATAAATAAACAAGTAAGTACTGTAACTCACAATGCACTTGTGTGGACTCTTTTTCTGTTGTAAGTTTGAGTTATTTGTCAGAGTAAACTCTTTAATATGAAACCAACTATACTTATAGTAAGAGGGTCAGAGTTTCAGAGCTCACAGCAACTATGAGTATCCTCTATGTGTGAATGACATGTCAGGTTAAATGCATGTGATATGGACCATGTACAAATAGCATGTTAGCAGTGGGACAGTTAGCATTTTAGCCTGCTGATGTTAGCATTTAGCCATCATGGCTGTCCCAGCTGCTTGTTGCTGTTTTCAGTGGGGTTGTTTGTATATTTAAAATATGAGTCAGATTCATTTTTCTCATAAAAAACTAACTAATACTGTTGCTTAACAAGTAAGACGTTAAAGCAGTTTTAAAGTTACAGTATATTCATGGTTTCTGAATAAGTTTTCAAAGATCACTAAATCCAGTTTACACTCCAACAGTCAATATTTCAGGGGTCAGCAACCTTTCTGATGGCGAGTGCCATCAAAAATTCCTCAGAGGTCAGTGTGCCATATGATTGCATTAGCAATAAATGTAATAATCCTCTATATTAACAGTTACACACTATATAGAACCACTTTATATAATTATATTTGTTCGCAGATGTTGGCAGCTATCAGCGAATAGTTATCAGCTATTTTGAAACAATAAAAAAGACTTTTTATCCATAAAAGCCAATGAACTGTACAACAGAAAATGCAAATGCTATTTATGGTCTCCTCACAACAATGATAAGAAAAATAAACTGGGCCAATATGGCATGTTTGTTAATACAGAGATACACATGTTAATGTGATTTTAGATTAACTCACTGCGTGTGGTGTCCAGGGCTGGACTGGGACAAAAAAATCGGCCCGGGCATTTTGACTAGAGACCGGCCCCCCAGGTATTAAAGCCATAAAGCCTTTGAATGAAAACAGATGTTGTGGTGACAGTGATGCACAGTCTTGTTGGTATATGTGTGATTTCTATACATTTTACATCAGATAAAAACTCTGGTTGTAAGATTCAGATAATTATTTAATAAAAGCGAGACATTTTAAATGAGAATAATAAAGTAAAGTATTTCTTTGTGCCCCCCTCTCCCTGTTAATGCCCTACCTGCCCCCCTGGCAACACTTTGCTAGACCCGCCCCTGCACAGTTACCAGCTGTCAGCTACTTAGAAAAGGATCCTGGTGTTATTTGTCTCTCAGAAACAGTTCATAACTTCAACTCATTCATGTCACCTAAAAGGTAAACCTGTTTCTCCATCACTGTTCAGCTCTGATGATTCAGTAAGGACATCTCCTGGTTTCATCCTCATGTTTCCCTCTCACCACATAACCAAACCGACATCATGACCAGCAGCTTTACAGCTGTGGCTCCAGCAAACATCAGCTGATACTAGAAATTAATATTAAATAAATTCTAACAACAGCTGATCAAGCTTAAACGTGCTGCTGTTGTTTAGCGCGACATCGCTGGTTTCCTCTTTCTGGCACAAAGTGGGCGATAAACAAAGAAGAGAGAAAAGCAGATCAGCTGATCATTGATCAGTTTCATGATTGAAGTAGAAACAGGAGAGAAGAAGAGGCAGCTGTGCAGCGTAACGACAGAATAAATCCAGCTTTGTGTCTTTTTCATTCTAGCTAAAGTTCGGGACAAACTGTTCCTTTTCAGCTCAACACGAAACGCGTAATATTTTCTCTGAATACGAGACGATTCCGTTTTTCACGGGACGGTTGGCAACTCTGCTAACTAACCTTATGAATAAAGTTCACTATCAGTAACATCATAGCACCCACCCAGCTGTATAGAAACTCTGTCATGCTTTTTTTTTTATTTTTTTTTTTTAACTCTGTCATGCTAGCTAGTAGCAGTACGAGTTATTGTAACTGACTGTAAAAAGTCAGCACAGCTAAAATAAACTCCACCTGAACTTGGTTTATATCGACTAAAGTTAACTGGCCCAGACACCCACATAGATTATACAAAGGATAACTATACATTCTTCTCTGACTCCCCAGGTGCACGCTGTAATGAGACATGGCTAGCTGTCTCTGTGGCTGAAGTTTTATCATATCTGGAGGAACACACACACAGTTCAAGTTCGAGCGGAGAATCGATCATTGTTCCCCCAGAAGGTGTATTAAATGATACTGACTGGGGGGAGTTAGTTAAATCACACATGGTCACGCGTCTAACTAGAGCAATCCCTAACGGTTATTGGTTGTGCAATAATACTCTTAGATTAGCTTTACCTGTTAATTGGACCGGTACCTGTGGTCTAGTGACCGTTGATGTATGCTGTACTTTCATTCCCAATAATACCGCCCCTAACGGTTCATTCACACAAGCTATGAATAGACTTGAAGCATTGCAGATAGAACTAATTGCCAATACAGGCCACGGTCAGTGGCTAGATAAGTGGCTACAGGACACGTTTGGAAAATGGAAGGAACTAATTGTAGCCTTTGTAACCGTTGCAGCATGTATTATTTGTTTTTGATGATTATTGTCTGTTGTGTGATACCATGTATACGCTCTCAGAATTTTTGATATTAAGCTTGCTCGAAGGACCAGTTACATTTATGATTTGTTTCACATTTATGATTTGTCTTTATATTATGTTATTACATTCTGTCTTTATACTATGTTATCATTTCATGATAAAAGGGGGGAACTGTTGTGATATTTTGATACCATGGTAGCATTTACAGGATATTGTTTTATAGTGATATCATACATGAAACTGTTACTCAATAAGGCCCATTTACTAGTTGTTTTTCTCTTTCTCTCTGACCCATGTATTAATGTGTAAGAATCACAGGATGGTACCTCAAGGTTGAAAACACCACAGAGATCACTCCCTTACTCCCATCCTCCCTTCTTTATCTCTTAGAAAAAGGCTTGTTAAAGGCCAGGTGGTTCGTTTCAGAATTCACTAATGAAAGAACTCTGTATTCTATGTCTAGGAGTGTATTTTGCTGGGATGATCATAAATTGTAGCTGAACTGATGAACTACACAAAGGATACTTCTTTGCTCACAAGGAAGGAAGACGTTTCCTTATTTGGTCTGTACCGGTTTGAACTGAGAATCTGCTGACACACGAACCTTTTTCCTCTATATAAACTGTTGTATGATAAATAAACCTTTGAGTCGATTTGGGAAGGCAACCTGAAGCAGTCTGTGTTTCCTTGTTCTCCCAAGCTGCTCCCGACGTCGTAACTAACCTAGCTGAGCGGCATACCTGAGTGTTACTTTGAATAATTAGGAGTCTTATAAGGAAAGGACAAAACTCTGCTTATCGGTGCTCACGCCTTGGAGGGAAACCGGGACGGAGATTTTCTCTTCAAGCAACATAATAAAAACAACACCATCACAATAAACTAACTAACAGTAGATACTAAATATTACATGTTATTGTTTTTTTATTTTTTTTATTTCACCTGTTGAGAATGAAAAAAGAAAACAAGCAGAAGAAAACGAGAGCAACATAATAAACAACATCACGATGATCTGTGGGAATATGACAGTAAATACTAAATATTAAACATTATTGTGCAGCACATAAGATCAACAGAACACAGTGTGCTTTGAGGTAGGAGCCAAAAAGGGTGTAGTTTGTGGGTGTGATCACCCGTGTGTACACCTGTGAGCATGGACGCGCTTGTTTTTAAAAGGTTCCTTCATGTAATGATCTGCTAGAGGGTGTGGGGGGGCCACAGCCCCGTCCTCCAGGGCATGAAGCAGATATGGAGGAGATCAAAACAACTGTCACGGTCCGCGGAGGCAGACCGTGCGGAAATGTGTGTGGTGGACCCAGGAGCGAACACAAGCGAGGATGCAGGAGTGGAGTTAAACAAAAGCGAGCCTTTTATTCTGGCTGATGAAAGGAACAAAACAGAGTGAGGGCAGCATAAGAGTAATAGTTCAAACAGAAACCTAAACTGGACATAAACTAAGGAAAAGCTATGGCTGGAGATACGGAACACAGGGGGTGGTAACACAGACGACGCGACACAGACTACATGAAACACAGAGACTAAATACACAAGAGGGATGATCAGGGGAAGTGGCCACACATGGGAACACAGCTGACACAGATAAACATAACAAGACAAGCTCGGAATGTTGCCTTCAGAGATGGAGACGAGGCGAGCCTGAGGACAGCTAGGGCCAACCTTTCCCGTGGCATCAGAGAGGCTAAGAGACAGTACTCCAGGAAAATATCTCATCACTTCAAAGACAGCAGAGACTCACGGAGCCTGTGGCGGGGCATTCAGACCATCACAGATTACAAGCCCCCACCACAGACCTGTGATAGCACTATCCCCCTGCTGAACGAGCTGAACACTTTCTTTGCTCGCTTTGAAGTCCAAAACAGCACCACTGCACAGAAGACCCCACCCCCTCCTGGTGACCAGGTGATGACTCTGTCCCCGGACAGCGTGAGGAGATCCCTCAGCAGGATCAATGCACGTAAAGCTCCGGGTCCTGACAACATTCCTGGTCGTGTACTGAGAGACTGTGCAGTGGAACTCACTGATGTCTTCACAGACATCTTCAACATATCACTCATCCAGGCTGTCGTCCCCACATGTTTTAAAGCCACCACAATCATTCCGGTTCCAAAAAAGTCATCTCCCTCCTGCTTTAATGACTACCGTCCTGTTGCACTTACTCCCATCCTGATGAAGTGCTTCGAACGACTAGTCATGCAGCACATCAAGACTGTCCTGCCCCCCTCCCTGGATCCCTTCCAGTTTGCGTATCGGCCAAACCGCTCAACCGATGATGCCATCTCCACTGCACTCCACTCAGCACTCACACACCTGGACAAAAAAGACTCATATGTTCGAATGCTGTTCATAGATTTCAGTTCAGCATTCAACACTATAATCCCCCAACAGCTCACACAAAAACTGGTCCAGCTGGGGCTCAACACCTCACTGTGCAACTGGCTGTTGGATTTCCTCACCGGAAGACCTCAAGCAGTACGGGTTGGCAGTAATACATCCAGCACCATCATTCTAAACACGGGGGCCCCGCGGGGATGTGTGCTGAGCCCCCTCCTCTTCACTCTGCTGACGCATGACTGCACTCCATCATATAGCTCCAACCTCTTCATCAAGTTTGCGGACGACACAACGGTGGTGGGTCTCATTAGCAACAGGGATGAGACCGACTACAGAAGTGAGGTGAGACGCCTGGCCACGTGGTGTGCTGACAACAATCTCTCTCTGAATGTGGAGAAGACGAAGGAGATTGTTGTGGACTTCAGGAGAGTGCACACCCAACATGCTCCTCTGACCATTGACGGAGCGTCTGTGGAGAGAGTGAGCAGCACCAAGTTCTTGGGTGTGCACATCACAGAGGATCTCTCCTGGACGTACAACACCACAGCACTGGCCAAGAAATCACAGCAGCGTCTCTTCTTTCTCCGCAAACTAAGAAGAGCAGGAGCACCAGCCCCCATCATGTACACTTTCTACAGAGGCACCATCGAGAGCATCCTGCCGAGCTGCATCACTGTGTGGTTTGGAGCCTGCAATGCGTCCTGTCATAGAACCCTCCAACGCATAGTGAGGGCTGCAGAGAGGATCATTGGTGTCTCTCTCCCCTCCCTCCAGGACATTTACAGCACCCGTCTCACTAAAAAAGCCCTTTGCATAGCGGCTGATCCCACGCACCCAATGCAAAGCTTCTTCAAGCTGCTGCCGTCAGGGAGGAGACTGCGGAGTCTCCAGGCCAGGACCAGCAGACTGAAGGACAGCTTCATCCATCAGGCTGTCAGGAAGCTAAACTCCCTCCCGATTCTGCCCCCCTCTCCCCTCTTCTCCACCACGGTCTCACTGAACTCTGTCACACACACACACACACACACACACACACACACACACACACACACACACACACACACACACACACACACACACACTCTCTGACTCACTCACTGGCCTGCACCAGTTACCAGTCACTTTGTGGAGCATTGGACTGCCATTACCTCATAAGACTTTGTTGTTACACTATCTCTTACCGCATACTACTAAATCTCCATTTGCACTATTTGCCTATTTGCACTACTATGCCTCCTTACTTGAATATTGTATATTGTATATTGCATAGCTTTTTTTTTGTTATACGTAAAATTGTATTGTATTTATTTACATTTTTACTTTTTAATTATTTTATTTGCATTTTTTAATCACTAGGGTTTGAGAGTAACGAAATTTCTATTCTCTGTATGTCCTGTACATGTGGCAGAATTGACAAATAAAGTTGACTTGACTTGACTTGAAGACATGGCAGGAGTAAACAACACTGACGGGAGACTGTCAAAGTAAAACAGGAAGTACACAGGTGCAAACAGGAGGAGAGAGAGAGCACGGGCATAGTGGGCTGGGGAAACATGGAATGAAACACAAGGAGGGGAGATGAGGGCTCACAGATACATAGAGGGGCACACAGGGGATAAAAGTCACAAGGGGAAGTCAAATAAGGAACAACACAACAGGACAACTCAGGAAACATGGCCTAAATAAGGAACGAAATACAAAAATACAAGAAACTAAGAATACTGGGCCCACATGGCCCAGGACCATGACATCACCCCCCCCCCCCCCTTAAGGGCTGGCTCCAGACAGCCCAAACACAGGAAAACAAAAACCAAACAGAAAACGACCCAGGGCGGGCGGCGGGGGCCCAGGACGGAGGGCTCGGAACAGAAAACAAAAAGGAAAGCACAGCTCAGTTCAGGGGGCCGGCCGCGCGAAAGGCAGCGGCGGCGGCGAAGGAGATGACGGAGCAGTTCAGGAGGCCGGCCGCGCGGAAGGCAGCGGCGGCGGCGAAGGAGATGACGGAGCAGTTCAGGTGGCCGGCCGCGCGGAAGGCAGCTGCGGCGGCGAAGGAGATGACGGAGCAGTTCAGGTGGCCGGCCGCGCGGAAGGCAGCGGCGGCGGCGAAGGAGATGACGGAGCAGTTCAGGTGGCCGGCCGCGCGGAAGGCAGCGGCGGCGGCGAAGGAGATGACGGAGCAGTTCAGGAGGCCGGCCGCGCGGAAGGCAGCGGCGGCGGCGAAGGAGATGACGGAGCAGTTCAGGTGGCCGGCCGCGCGGAAGGCAGCGGCGAAGGAAGCGGAGCAGTTCAGGAGGCCGGCCGCGCGGAAGGCAGCGGCGGCGGCGAAGTAGATGACGGAGCAGTTCAGGAGGCCGGCCGCACAGAAGGCAGCGGCGGCGGCGAAGGAGACGGAGCAGTTCAGGGGGCCGGCCGCGTGGAAGGCAGCGGCGGCTCTCCAGTGTTAGGCGTGCTGGCCATGGCCCGGTGGGCACAGGACCAGACGAGGCAGGACCAGACGAGGCACAGGCTGAAGCTGGACCAGGAGGAGCAGAAGCCAAAGTCGAAGCTGGGCCAGACGAGGATGAAGACTCTGAGGCTGGGCCAGACGAGGACGAAGACTCTGAGGCTGGGCCAGACGAGGACGAAGACTCTGAGACTGGGCCAGACGAGGAGGAAGACTCTGAGGCTGGGCCAGACGAGGACGAAGACTAGGCGAAGATGAGGCTGAAGCCGGAGTCGAAGCTGGACCAGGCGACGGTGAAGCAGGAGCTGAGACTGAGGCCGGACCAGGCGAAGCACAGGCTGGAGCTGGACCAGGCGTGGCAGAGGCGGAGGCTGGACCAGACGGCGACGTGGACGGAGACACGGAGGCCGCAGCTAGCGTGGATGAAGACACGGCCACTGCAAACGTGGACGAGGCTGCCGGTGGAGCAGCTGGTGGCTGAACGGGCCCCTCGGACCCTCCAGCGGAGACGGGTGGCTGAACGGGCCCCTCGGACCCTCCAGCTGACGAGGCATGAGGCTGGACGGGCTCCTCGGGCCCTCCAGCGGAGACGGGTGGCTGAACGGGCTCCTCGGGCCCTCCAGCGGAGACGGGTGGCTGAACGGGCCCCTCGGACCCTCCAGCGGAGACGGGTGGCTGAACGGGCCCCTCGGACCCTCCAGCGGAGACAGGAGGCTGAACGGGCCCCTCGGACCCTCCAGCGGAGACGGGTGGCTGAACGGGCCCCTCGGACCCTCCAGCGGAGACGGGTGGCTGAACGGGCCCCTCGGACCCTCCAGCGGAGACGGGAGGCTGAACGGGTTCACCTGACATCTTACAGTTAACAGTCCAGAAGCAAACAGGTGTCAGATGTCCTGAGGCAAAGACCAGCTCATTCACTTCAAGACTCATGTAGGCTGACATAACAGGCTCTAAAACAGAAAGTCCTGCTTCTATATTCCTCCCTTCAGTCTCGAGCAATGACAGAGCTTGACGGCCCAGATAAGCCGGGTCAGCCACAGGGAAAACAAGGACTACAACATTCCCCAGAAAAACACGACTTAGGCCTTCACGGATAGGCTCCTGGGCAAACATGAAATGTTCAGGAATGAATCTGGGCGATGAGAACTGACCAGCATGATGGCGGTAAGTGTTATATTGACTAGGAACCATGCGTGAGGTGGACTGTAACTCAAGGGTGTTATGTAGTGTGTATGGTGAAATGGGTACGGCTAATGCTGTGCTAGCATTCCTAGCTGAGACGGGTGATGTTACACAGTTCATGTTACCCTGATTTGACTCCATGTCGTCATCTTTAAGTTCCAACGTGAGTTCATGATCAGCGTTCTCAGTTTTAAGTTCATTGGGAATAGGAGCAGCATGCAAAACAGGATTACACATCATCTCACACTCAGTAAACTATTCTGTAAATTCTTGGAAAGTGGTCTTTTTTGGGGGGGACCTCTGCTACTACCAGAGGTTGTCTGCACCACACCAGGGCCTGTGCTGCTAGCATAAACCAACTGAGCCTCAACCAGGGCCTGTGCTGTTTTCTGAGGCCATCTCACTGCACCGGGGCCTGTGCTGCCAGCTGGATCCATCGGCACCATCCCAGGACCTGTGCTGCTGGCTGAGGCCATCTGCACCGCACCAGGGCCTAGCTGGACCCATAGGCACCACACCAGGGCCTGTTCTGCTAGCATAAACCAACTGAGCCTCACCAGGGCCTGCACTGCCGGCTGGACCCATAGGCACCACACCAGGGCCTGTGCTGCTAAACCAACTGAGCCTCACCAGGGCCTGTGCTGCCAGCTGGACCCATAGGCACCACATCAGGGCCTGTGCTGCTAGCATAAACCAACTGAGCCTCACCAGGGCCTGTACTGCTGGCTGGGGCCATCTGCACCACCCCAGGGCCTTTGCTGCCGGCTGAACAAACTGCATCTGTGTTGCTAGTGCAAGACATCAGCACCACACCAAGGCCTGTGCTGCTCGAAAAGCTTATCTGCAATACATCGGGCGCTGTGCTGTTGATTGAAGCCTTCTACACCACATTGGTGAATGTGCTAGCAGAAGCCCTCTGCTAGCAAGCCACCAGGACCCGAACTTTTGGCTGGAGCCTTACTTGCCATCCTAGGTTTGTGCAGCCTATTTAATTCAGCATCAACAATCATTGTGTTTTGGATAATGGCTTTTTTAATAACTTTACTTTGCTTATTGGCCGTGGGGGACTTTTGGACACTCAATTTTTCTAAGATGAGAACATTTAACAGTGACCCCATTCTGCGTGACATGGTTCCCAGATCTACATGCGTCACTGCTGCTATACATCCTGTACAATTTCCAATGTATTTGGAACAGGACATTAATCATTTTGAACTACAGAAAGATTTGCCTCATCTTCAAAACCTTCTTGCTTTGTACAATTACAAAATTAGTTACGAAAAATCCTGCTTTGTGTCAACATTTCACACGTCAAAATCAATAAGTACAAAGCAGAGACTTCTGATCGTCTTACTACTGCTCTTATCTGGTAATGTGCAACCTAACCCAGGCCCTGAGCTGCAATGTAGCCAGACACCATCTGAATTTAAATCCTCACCTGGGCTGAAGATAGTTCATCTTAATGTGCGCAGTTTGTTACCCAAGATGGATATGATCAAGATCTGGGTTCAATCAACAGATGCAGATATTGTCCTCATTTCTGAAACTTGGTTGTCTAAATATATATCTGATGAACATGTTAGCATGGCTGGCTACAATATCTATCGCACCGATAGGTTTAAGAAAGGTGGTGGTGTTGCTGCTTATGTTAAGTCAAAATTTGATGCTACAATAGTTCTATCAGAATCAATTTGCAAACAATTGGAATTTTTGGCTCTGAATGTGAATGTTGCAAAGGGTCTTTGCATAACAGTTGCTTGTTGCTATCGACCCCCTTCTGCCTCCACAGAAGCTCTGCGTTCTTTAAACCTTTTGCTGTCCAGACTAAATTATGGGGAGCTTGTTCTAGCTGGTGACTTTAACTGGGATTGGCTCAAAACTGTTTCAGATGATTTTAAATCTTTTTGTGATTCTATCAGTCTTATCCAGCTGGTCAATTTACCCACTCGGCCGAATCTCAAAAGCCCCGAAAAGTCTACCTTGATTGACTTGATTTTGACAAATGTTCCTCATAAATTTTCATCTTTGGGTGTCTTTTGTAACGACTTAAGTGACCACTGTGTTGTTGCTGCTATTAGAAATACTAAAGTGGCCAAGTCACAACATCGTATTATTTTTAAAAGAACTCTTAAACATTTTAATGAGCAAGCATTTTATCATGATTTGTCAAATTATGACTGGAAGAAAATAGGATTGATCCCTGATGTAGAATTAGCGTGGGCATTCTTTAAGGATGGGTTTATGCAAATTGTGAATAAACATGCTCCATTAAGAAGATATAGGATAAAAGGTCGTGAAAACCCCTGGTTCTCCCAAGAGCTGGCAGATATCATTCATGAGCGTAACCTGGCTTGGGCCAAAGCGAGGAAAACAGGCTACCCCAGTGATTGGCTTCTTTTCAGACAACTAAGAAACAGATGTACTTCCTCTATTAAGAAAGCTAAAACAGAATATTATCTGTCTGTCACCACTGAGAACCTAAATAATCCACAGAAGTTCTGGAAAATCATTAAGTCTCTTTCAGTGAGTAAAAGCTCCCACGCTCTACCCACCTATGTTTTTAAGGATTCTGTTCCTGTTTATGATAGGAAGGAGATTATGAATTGTTTTAACAAGCACTTTATATCTTCTGGCTCTTTGTTTGACTCTCTGAACCCAGTCTCTGTAAAATCTGGCACAAACCTTCCGGTGTACACTGGTCAGCCATTTAACTTTGTTCCTTTCTCTGTGCAGGAGGTCTGTAAAGCTCTTAAACTGTTAGATCCTAGAAAATCTCCAGGGCCAGACTTACTAGATCCTTACTTCTTGAAACTGGCAGCTGATTTTGTAGCAGAGCCTCTCACAACACTTTTCAACCTCACACTGGACACGAATAAAATTCCCTCAGTATGGAAATCAGCTTTTGTTGTTCATCTATTAAAAGGGGGCGACCCAGCAGTGTTAACTAATTACAGACCAATATCTAATCTATCTGTGCTGGCCAAAGTTCTTGAAGCTCTTGTGTGTGAGCAGTTAAAGGAGTTTTTGCACATCAATGCCATTTTATCTGAATATCAATCAGGCTTTAGGAAGAATCACAGTACTATCACAGCTGCAATTAGAGTGGTAAATGATATTACTATTGCACTTGATAAAAAACAACACTGTGCATCCCTTTTTATTGATTTGTCAAAAGCATTTGACACTGTTGATCATTGTATTTTAAAACTTAGACTCTTCCAGTCAGGACTCTCTGAGAGAGCAGTGGCATGGTTCTCAAACTACCTCAGTAACAGGACTCAGTGCATTAAATCTGACGGTCTATGTTCTGACTTTGTTACAGTGCACAGCGGAGTGCCACAGGGTTCTGTATTAGGTCCCCTTCTATTTATCATTTACGTAAACAATCTTAGTCTACATGTGCCAGATGCAAACTTGCACTTCTATGCTGATGATACAGTTATTTACAGCTGTGGTTCAACTCTTGTCCAAGCCATCGACTCCTTGCAGAAAGCCTTTTCTGCTGTCCAGCACTCATTACATCAGCTTAAACTTGTTCTCAACGCAGACAAAACAAAGCTCATGTTGTTTTCTAAATCAAGGAGACGAGCCCAAACAATCCCATCAGTAACCACTCTTGAAGGTAATAAAATAGAGTTGGTTCACACCTATAAATATCTGGGAATCTTAATTGATGACTCGCTTACCTTCAAACCACATGTAGAGAATCTTGTGAAAAACCTGAAGTTAAAACTGAGATTTTATTTTCAAAATAAGTTGTGTTTCTCTTTTAATACAAAGAAGCGGCTTGTTGCTGCAACATTCTTGCCTGTGCTGGATTATGGTGATATTCTATATATGAATGCTTCTGCTCAATGTCTTCGAATGGTTGATTCTGTGTATCATGCTTCTCTGAGGTTCATCACTAACTGTAAATTTCAGACTCACCACTGTGAGTTATACTCTCAGGTAGGATGGCCTGCTTTGGTAAGTCGGAGGAACTCTCATTTATACAGTTTTATATATAAGGCGATACTTGGGTTGCTGCCTTCTTATATATGTTCCCTGCTTGTAATGAAACATGCTGGTCGGTATTCTCTTCGTCCGCATGGTTACTTGTTGCTTTCTGTTCCATTTGCCCGAACTGAACTTGGTAAAAGAGCTTTTGTCCATTTAGCACCCTCAGCCTGGAACAAACTGCAGAAGGAATGGAAAATGACTGAATTCATTTCATTAAGTGATTTTAAATCTAAACTACGAATCCTTGAGGCCAAGTCCATAACATGCAACTGTTTCAATTAGATTGATTGTCATTTTAACTGACTTTTTATTTTATTTGAATTTTATTGAATTTTATTTTTATTTTATTTGTATTCTTTCACTTATTGTTGCATGTGTGTTGTTGCTGCCTGTGTTTGAGTAATTTCTGTAACTGTGAGACATCTGCTGCTGCCTATCTTGGCCAGGTCTCCCTTGAAAAAGAGGTTTTTAATCTCAATGGGATCTTCCTGGTTAAATAAAGGTTAATAAATAATAAATAAATAAATAAGTACTCTTATACTTTACGTCATGACCCTCCTTTAAATAATCCTTATGTGCTAAGGAAGCACAGGGGCCTACTTTAAGTAGCTCGTTGGTGAGCGGAGCGGGCTTGGGAAGGGAGGCATTAGCCACAGGTAACTCAGTCTTTGATGGAACCCCAGGCACATTAAATGACACAGAAGAAAACACTTCCACCCCACTCCCCACACAAGCAACATCACATCCTGTGGAACTCTCTTTCAATCCAAGTGTAGTGTCAGAGGTCCCTACACGATCACTAGGCCTGTCCAAGATCCTCTCTGAAACAAATTCACTTGGCTGTGGCTTGGTTAGCAGAGCATTACTCAGTCTGAAGTTAGCACTGGCTAATTCCGAAACAGTGACTTTATTTTCACAAACAGAAACACACGAAACAGGGGATTCCCCGGTCAGCTTAGAGGCTGGACAGTCAAACACCTGTTCGGGTGGCGGTGACAAGTACACCGGCTGAAACTCCCCAGTGTTGGAATTCACAGTCTGAGTGGGTCTTACTCCCTGTTCGTGGAAGCCAGACGAACAGACCACACCTTTCACAGTACCAGAGTCAGCCATTTCCACACTATGTGTCTCTGTTAACTTTGACCCGTGGCTCTGTAATTCTGAGTCTAGTTCATCTTCTACGGCTTCAATGGAGGCTGGTGATGACAGGTTGCATTCACTCACCTCCGGTCGTCGCGCAGCGCGACGGGCACGCGAACGCCGTTTCTTCCTGATCGCAGCGTCCGATGAACCAGGCAGGGGCGCCTCATGCGCGCCGGGGGCGTCGCGGAGGCTGGGGAACTGGGCGCTGATGGAGCGGTAGGTGAGAGTTCTTGGAAGCTCAGGGGACCCCCGAGAGCCAGGCGAGTTCCCCGGAAGACCTCGTCATAGTCAGGAGCAAGCCACGGCTTCCGCCGGAGCTCTTCCTCCAGTCGAGCGCATGCCGCGCGCTGCCGCTCCCCGAGGTCGAAATCCACTGCCTCCACAGCATCCTCGCGTCGCACCGTGGAGGGCGAGACATGCCGTAGCGACGAGCGACGGCGACGTGAACGCCGCTTCCTTTTTGAAGTGGTGGTGGGCGAAACGTGGATCTCTGTGGCGACCGGCTCCTCGTCTTCCGACCACATCCGCGCCAGATGATAAGCGGGAGAAAAGTAGTCCGACCAAGGCGGCGAGGGCGGGCGGCCGGTCCGAGGCGGGGCGGCTGGCGGGAGCTCCTCCTCGGAGATAAGCCAGGGCTTCCAGCGTAGCTCGTCCTCCCGATACGCCCGCAACACCTGCTGCCGCTCCTCCTCACCGAAGTCAACAGCCTCGGGCATCTCCGTGCAGTCAGGCGGTGGCGAAGATGCGGAAGCCGATGAAGCGGGAGCCAACGGTGTGTCGGTGGTGAGCCTCACCGTTCCGACTCTGACTGCCACTGGCTCATGAGGCAGCGGGGTAACATCGCAACAGCATGGCTCTGGCGAAGGCGCACGCACACCGGGCCGCTGCGGCTGCGGATGGAGTTGGAGAGTGGTGACGAGAAAGTCAACGATCAGTGGGTGTAGTGCCTCCCATAACCAGGGAAATACAGACGCGCATACTCCCACTTGCCGGGCCAACTCCTCCCGTTCCTCCACTCCGGAACACTGCAGCCATTTAGTACATAGCGACTCCACCGTCTGGATGATCCTTCTCTCGTGTGTCGCTGGGTCCGGCATGGTCGCGTCGTACTGTCACGGTCTGCGGAGGCAGACCATGCGGAAATGTGTGTGGTGGACCCAGGAGCGAACACAAGCGAGGATGCAGGAGTGGAGTTAAACAAAAGCGAGCCTTTTATTCTGGCTGATGAAAGGAACAAAACAGAGTGAGGGCAGCATAAGAGTAATAGTTCAAACAGAAACCTAAACTGGACATAAACTAAGGAAAAGCTATGGCTGGAGATACGGAACACAGGGGGTGGTAACACAGACGACGCGACACAGACTACATGAAACACAGAATAAACATATTCTGTTTATACAAGAGTAGAGAGAGAAGTGAGACTGAGCAAAGATGAGATCCTGAGACCACCCAAGTGAAAGCCTTCCGCCAATTGGCTATGCCTAGAAATTCTGTCCATAAAAATTATGCAAAGAATTGGTGACAAAGAGCAACCCTATCCCCAGAAAGAGACACCCAGAACATGTGTCGAGAGGTCATTTTAAAATGGCTAAACTTTCAATTTGAAAGATGTCATTTACAGCCTCTAATATGCATGTTTAACTTTTTAGCTGGTTTTATTTTGAAAGTATATTACATTTCCTGTATTACCTGTCAATCATCTCAACTATGAATTATAGTTATAATAATGTATGGGCTGGAACACAAGGAGTGTTATTCATGTGATGAATAACAGCTGTGCTCATTTGCTTTTGCTGTTTGAATGGTGCTAATAAACAGAGGACACACTGACCCTCGTGCACAATTAAGACTGAGAAAGCGTGAAATCACAGTGGTGGGAACTGGTTGCTATGGTAACTAAAGTAAGCGATTCGAGGGAGAGGTAAAGAAATTGGGCTCCAAAGTGATCTGGGCTGGTGTTTTTGAGACAGGCTCCCTTAAAAGGAATTTTAAATTCAGTTCAATTTTATTTATATATAGCGCAGAGTCACAACAACAGTCGCCTCAAAGCACTTTATATTGTAAGGTACAAGAAAAAAGTAAACGTTCTTTGCAAAATTTGTAAAATCGCTGATCCAGTTGTAGCCCGATGTTTTAATGTAACTTTTGTGGGAGCATTTGAAAGCTCCGAGACAAGCAGTGCTTTGAAATTTTATGCAGAAGAAAAAGAAATAATAATAAAAGAATAACATGACGACAAATAAAGTCTTAGTGTTAAAGTCAGTGTTATTATACCAGTACACTCAATAATAAATCTGCCCAATACTATACAGTATGGCTCAGTGCTATTGCACACTTAATAAGAATAATAAATGTGATGAGTAGTAAATAATACTAACTATTAAGAATAATAAATCTCTCACAGAATATATATTGTGTGTTATTGCATTGGCACACACTTTGCTGAATTAGCATTCACAGTGATAATAAATCTGACAAATAAAAACAAGAACTGCTGGAGAAAAACAATACTGTAATAATAGTGCTACTACTAGTAATACTGCTGAGGTCACCAGTGTCCGTGCTTTGGTGGTTAATCCACCAGAGACGACAGCTTTTGTAGCTCTCAGGGTTCTTCCTGGCGCACGTTTTTATGTGACCTGTAGATGTTTCATGTAAAGTCACAGTACATCAAGAGGTGTGTTGGGTGTGTGTATGCTGCTCTGTAAATTAATCATAATTTATTTAACCAAAATCTTGAACTTAACTTATTAACTAATTTCTTTGCTTTAAAAGTTTCAAGATCTGTTTAAATTACACATTTTGACAGTAAATTCAAATGAGCTGATCTATAACATTTCTTTAGATAGAAATTATGTTAAAGTTTATGATGATGTTTCTACACAAAGAGACATGAAACAAAGAAAAATCAATGGCACTCCCCTGTGGACTACATACACAGACACCTGTGCCCCACGACTCAGGACACAACTGGCTGTCTTCACCCTCCGCCCCTCCTTTTCTCCACCACCACTCACACTTGCCATCATCTGTCCAAATCTTGCTGCCAATGGATTACCCCTCCTCTATCCTTCAGCAGTCCTCACGTTTGAGTTGCTTTGCTGCTGGCTAGCCCCTAGCCCCAGCAACTGTCACCATGGCTACAGGCTAGGATTACACCCAATCATGAGATGGGTACAGCGCCCACTCGGTGGGGGAGAGTACAGGCTGAGCAATGTAGGAGGAGGAGGGTGGGGCTTGTTCAGAGGCTTGGTGGTCACAATGCCAACTCAGCACTGGAGCAGTGTCTCAGCTGGTGATGAAGCTGTAGGTGATTCAATTCAATTAATAGGATATTATGGTCGACAGTATCGAACGCTGCACTGAGGTCTAGCAGGACAAGCACAGAGATGAGTCCACTGTCAGAGGCCATAAGAAGATCATTTGTAACCTTCACTAAAGCTGTTTCTGTGCTGTGCTGAGCTCTGAAACCTGACTGAAACTCTTCAAATAAGCCATTCCTCTGCAGATGATCTGTTAGCTGTTTGACAACTACTCTTTCAAGGATGTTTGATATGAAAGGAAGGTTGGAGATTGGCCTATAATTAGCTAAGACTGCTGGGTCTAGAGATGCTTTTTGAGTAAAGGTTTAACTACAGCCAGCTTGAAGGCCTGTGGTACATAGCTGATTATTAGAGATAGGTTGATCATATTTAAGATTGAAGCATTAATTAATGGCAGGACTTCTTTGAGCAGTTTTGTAGGAATGGGGTCTAAAAGACACGTTGATGGTTTGGAGGAAGTAATTATTGAAGTTAACTCAGAAAGATCAATTAGAGAAAAAGAGTCTAACTTAACATCAATGGTACTAAGAGTAGCTGTAGATAATATTACATCTGTGGGATGATTATTTGTCATGGTCCTGGGTCGTTGACCCAGCGTTTTGTGTTTTGTGATTATTTCCCTCTGTTCTAGTTATTCTGTGTCCTCCCCCCTTGTGTCCGGTTCGGGTTCTAGATTTCCTGTTTTGTTCTGAAAGTCTGTGTCTGTTGTCATTGTGTTCAGCTTGTGTCCTCCAGTCATCATGTGTATTCAGATCAGCTGTTCTTCCCTCCTGTGTGCGATTACCCGATTACCTTGTGTGTGTATATATAGTGGGTGTCGGTCTGTGTTCGTTGTCGGCTCGTTTGCGTTCATCCATGTATCACTGCGTTAATCTACATTCATCTGCGTTCTATGGTGCTCCTGTCTCTGCGTCTCTCTGCCCCGCACCCCTTTGTATGGTCCCAGGTTTGTCACTTAGTTTCTCCCAGTTTAGGTTTCCGTTTGTAATTACTCATGCTTCATTGCCTGTTTTTGCCACTACCACCTTGTAAATAAACGTCACTCGTATCATCAGTTTGCTGCATTTTGGGTCCTCCTTTTCCTCCACTCCACACGGCTCACTCCGCCAGCCGTGACAGTACGAGCCGACCAACATGGACCCAGCAGCATTCGCACCTACCCGGGAGTTTCGGGAGGAGGTAACCGACACAGTCGCAAGGTTGGTAAACCTGTGGCTCGAGCAGGAGGGAGAAGAGTTCCACCGCGCTGTAGAAGCCAGGCTACAGCAGCTACTCTCTGCACACTCCTGGCTGCTAGACTCGCTTCACCCGCTGGCACGGGACTTCCTCCTTCATGAGCTGCACCTCCACCCTCGAGCCGCTACCGCTTCCCAACCCAGCCCGGCGGTGAAGGTTTTTCCCGGCCCGCCGGAGGTTTTTCCCGGCCCGCTGGAGGTTTTGCCCGGCCCGCCGGAGGTTTTGCCCGGCTGGCAGGAGGTTTTGCCGGCTGTGGTGAGTGGAAAAGACACTCCGTCTGTTTCGCCAGCTCGCATGACTGTTTATTCCGGGGCTGTGTTTGTTGAGCCAGCTGCCCAGCCGGTAGCTCGGTTAGCTGCCCTGCAGCCGCTACCTCAGTTAGCCACTCAACCGTCACCCCCATTACAGTCACAGCCAGACCTATTAGACACTTGGTTACAATCCATAGCTCAGTCAATAGCTCAGTTGGCAAGAGACTCATCCGCCTTATTATCACCTATTCAGCCATCATCTTCACCAGCTCCGCCTGTACTACAAGTCCAGTCCATCCAACCGGAAAAGCACTGTTTTTCACCTGTTCATGTCAAGCAGAGAGACACACCACATAACGCAGTAGTCAGTCCGCAACAGCTGGCCAGCCCAGAGACTGTGACGCACTCCAGGGCCTCCCCAGAGGCTGGGTCCCAGCCCCCGACCGACTCTGGACCCCTGGAGGTTAAGAGGCCAGCTGAGGACTGCATCCGGCTGTCGCTGCCTGAGCTGAGTCGATGCTCTGTGCAGCTGCAGTCTGCTTTGTGTTTGCCAGAGACCCGTGCGCCTGCTGGCTCTGAACTGTGCCTGCCAGAGGCCCGTGCGCCTACTGGCTCTGTTCTGTGCCTGCCAGAGGCCCGTGCGCCTGCTGGCTCTGAACTGTGCCTGCCAGAGGCCCGTGCGCCTACTGGCTCTGTTCTGTGCCTGCCAGAGGCCCGTGCGCCTGCTGGCTCTGAACTGTGCCTGCCAGAGGCCCGTGTGCCTACTGGTTCTGAACTGTGCCCACCAGAGGTCCCCGCGCCTGCTGGTTTTGTCCTGTGTGTTCCAGGGGCCCCTGTGCCCACTGGTCCTGAGCCTGCCTCGTCAGCTGGGGGGCCCGAGGAGCCCGACCAGCTTCCTGCCTCGTCAGCTGGGGGGCCCGAGGAGCCCGCCCAGCTTCCTGTCTCGCCAGCTGGAGGGCCCGAGGAGCCCGTCCAGCCTCAAGACTCGTCAGCTGGAGGTTCAGGAGAACCTAGCCAGCCTCCTGCCTCGTCAGCTGGGGGGCCCGAGGAGCCCCACCAGCTTTCTGCCTCGTCAGCTGGGGTCCCGAGGAGCCCGTCCAGCCCCAAGACCCATCATCGCCACCAGCTGCAGCCTCTGTGTCTCCATCCTCGCCAGCTGCAGCCTCTGTGTCTTCACCCACGCCGTCGCCTGGTCCAGCTACTGCTTCACCCACGCCGTCGCCTGGTCCAGCTACGGCTTCACCCACGCCGTCGCCTGGTCCAGCTACTGCTTCACCCACGCCGTCGCCTGGTCCAGCTACTGCTCCAGCCTCCTCGTCAGCTTCGCCTGGTCCAGCCTCCTCGTCGGCCTCGTCTGGTCCAGCCTCCGCTTCGGCCTCGTCTGGTCCAGCCTCCGCTTCGGCCTCGTCTGGTCCAGCTTCAGCTTCGGCCTCGTCTGGTCCAGCCTCTGCTTCGGTCTCGTCTGGTGCTGCGAAGGCCACGCCACCTTCGGGTCCCAAACTGCCGCCTCGACATCGACGGTCATCTGCCAGGCCGCTGGTGGAGCGTCATCGTCAACATGGATGACCTCCTAGACGCCGCCGCTGCCTTCTGCGCGGTGGGCCGCCTTACTTGTGTCATCGCCGCCGTTGCTGTCCGCACAGTCGGCCCCCTGAACGGTTTCCCTGTTGCCGCCGCTGCCGTGTGCACGGTCGGCCCCCTGAACTGCCTCCACTCCGCCACCGCTGCCTTCCGCTCGGTCGGCTTATGGATCTGCGTCGCCGACGTGGCCGGCCTCAGAAGATGAACTGTCCTGGACTTCTGAGTTGTCAGCCTCCGGGCCGGCCTCCTGACCTGTGTTTTGTTCTCGTACTCCAGCATGTGTTTTTGTTTTGGACAATTCCCTCGGTTCGCTGGAGCTTGTTTTGTTCAGTGTTGGTCCCTCTGTCCTGGGCCCCTGCCGCCCGCCCTGGGTTGGTCGTCTGTTTTTGTCGGCTGTCTGGAGCCAGCCCTTGGAGGGGGGGTACTGTCATGGTCCTGGGTCGTTGACCCAGCGTTTTGTGTTTTGTGATTATTTCCCTCTGTTCTAGTTATTCTGTGTCCCCCCCCCCCCCCCCTTGTGTCCGGTTCGGGTTCTAGATTTCCTGTTTTGTTCTGAAAGTCTGTGTCTGTTGTCATTGTGTTCAGCTTGTGTCCTCCAGTCATCATGTGTATTCAGATCAGCTGTTCTTCCCTCCTGTGTGCGATTACCCGATTACCTTGTGTGTGTATATATAGTGGGTGTCGGTCTGTGTTCGTTGTCGGCTCGTCTGCGTTCATCCATGTATCACTGCGTTAATCTACATTCATCTGCGTTCTATGGTGTTCCTGTCTCTGCGTCTCTCTGCCCCGCACCCCTTTGTATGGTCCCAGGTTTGTCACTTAGTTTCTCCCAGTTTAGGTTTCCGTTTGTAATTACTCATGCTTCATTGCCTGTTTTTGCCACTACCACCTTGTAAATAAACGTCACTCGTATCATCAGTTTGCTGCATTTTGGGTCCTCCTTTTCCTCCACTCCACACGGCTCACTCCGCCAGCCGTGACATTATTGGTAATTTTTTCTCTAATGATTAAAATGTTATTTGTGAAGAAGTTCATGAAGTCATTACTAGTTAACGTTAAAGGGATGGTTGGCTCAACAGAGCTCTGACTGTTTGTCAGCCTGGCTACAGAGCTGAAGAGAAACCTGGGGTTGTTCTTATTTTCTTCAATCAGTGATGAATAGTAAGATGTTCTGGCTTATCCAGGTACTAAACTGCAGTTAACTCATCACCTGAAGTTGTTTTGGGTTTTATTTTAAAAATTTCCATGTAATTATTAATTTGCATTATTCATTGAATAATATATGAAATAACTGTTAAATCTATTATACTACTTGTTCCCCTGAACTTACATGAATGGGAAGTGGTAGCACACCAGATATGCCAGCATTAACACCTCCTTAATGCTGGTTAAAAACACATTGGTTATATAAAAGACTTTGAAGGCTCATCAATATCATATTTTTGTTATTGAGGACAAGTTACTGGTGTTCCAATATTAACATATTGGGAGAGCAGGATAAGAGCTAGCGCTAGCTATTTCTAGAAAACACTAGACTTCCTGGCAGATTGAACCACATCATTATTTGTGGAGAGGTCCAGTGCAGTCAGTCCAAATACAGGTGAGAACCTTTGTAACACAGTAACAACATTATTTGAACTACAATGTGAATTTACCGGTTCCAGGTCGCTGCTCGTGTGGTCGACCGGCCAATCAGCTGAGCAGTTTTGCGTTCTTTTTCTAACTGCTCTTTTCATTGTTGTATTTTGCTGTCTACTCTGTATATTTGTATTCTTTTCCTTTTCTTAATTTCTGTGATTTTTCGGACTTTTTTCCGACACTTCAACATGACCCCAAGGCTCACCTACACCAGGGACTCCCTCATCCAGCTGCGGCAGCAGCTGCAGCCCGGCATCCGGCTTTTCCGCTCCGCTTCCACGGACTACTTTCCCGGGGCAATACTCAGTGGACACGGAAATCGAAAAACTCACAATAAAAAGGTAACTAGGAGCGGGATTAAAGAAGAGTGGGGTGAGAGCCAGACTAAAGAGGGAGACACACAAACAACGAGCACTCCCGTCCATTATCCTTGCTAATGTGTGGTCTCTCCACTCCAAGCTGGATGAGCTGCAAGCCTGCATCAACCACCTGCATGAGTACAGAACTGCCTCCATTCTGGCATTCACCGAATTGTGATTAAACAACAGCAACGACAGCGCGCTGGACATTGATGGCCCTTTCACCACCTCTTCGTCTGGACAGAGACCGCAAACGCATCAGGAAGCAACTTGGCAGTGGCGTGTGTCTGTATGTAAACAACAGCTGGTGCTCTACAGTCACTTTGAGGGAGAAGCTGTGCACGACAGACATCGAGCTCCTGGCTGTTTCCCTGCGCCCCTACTACCTCCCAGAGACTTTCCACAGCTTTTCATCATCTTGGTTTACATCCACCCCAGAGCTGATGCAGCTAAAGCCACAGAGTACACAGAGTAAGGGGCGATCGTGGCTCAAGAGTTGGGAGTTCGCTTTGTAATCGGAAGGTTGCTGGTTCGAGCCCCGGCTTGGACAGTCCCGGTCGTTGTGTCCTTGGGCAAGACACTTCACCCGTTGCCTACTGGTGGTGGTCAGAGGGCCCGGTGGCACCAGTGTCCAGCAGCCTCGCCTCTGTCAGTGTGCCCCAGGGCAGCTGTGGCTACAATGTAGGTGCCATCACCAGTGTGTGAATGTGTGGATGACTGAATGTGTAAAGCGCTTTTGGGTCCTTAGGGACTAGAAAAGCCATTTACCATTTACTTCACCAACACTCTGTACAAACTGGAACAACTATCACCGGACTCTCCCAAGTTCATCCTGGGTGATTTCAACCACTGTTCCCCTGACAAGTCGCTTAAAGGATACCAACAGTATGTTACATGCAGCACACATCAGGGGAAGACTCTGGATAAATGCTACGGCTCTGTACCAGATGCATTCAAAGCCCCACTCCTCCGCCCTCTCGGCTCAGCAGACCACCACACCGTGCTGCTGGCCCCTGCTTACACCCCAGTCATCAAGAGGATTAAAAAGGTCACCAAAAACATCAAGCAGTGGACAGCGGAAAGTATCCTCATCCTACAAGGATGTTTCGAAGCCACTGACTGGGACAGCCTTCTTTCTCCCTCTGATGACATCAACGAACAAGTCATGGAGTACAAAAACACTGTTGAAAAACAAATTCCCCACATGGGACCTCTGCTCAGCCTGGCAGGGCCTCAAAACCATGGCCTCTGTGGATACTGTGGTCACCACCCCCAGAACCATCCAGGTGGAGGGCAGCAACCCCTCCTCCCTCCCTGATGACCTCAACGCTTTCTACACCAGGTTTGAGATGGACAATATCACCGAGCTTGAGGAGTCCAGATCCTCAGTCAAACCTGGCAGCTCTGCACTCACCTTCAGCACTGAGGATGTGGTGAGAGCCCTCAGAAGGACCAGGGAGAGGAGCTCACCCGGCCCTGACAACATCAGCAGTCGAGCTCTGAGCCACTGTGCAGGGCACCTAGGAAGTGTGTTCTGGACTCTATTTCAACCCTCAGTCGACAGTCACACCGTCCCCCAGCTGTGGAAACACTCCACAGTCATCCTCATCCCCAAAAGAAACAACACAAAGTCTCTGAATGATCTTCGTCCCGTGGCCCTCACCTCCCTGGTGATGAAGGCCATGGAGAAGATCATAAAACAGCACATCGTAAGAGCAACTGACCCCCTGATGGACCCACTCCAGTTTGCTTACCGTGCACGCAGAGGTGTCGATGATGCAAAAATCTTCATCTTGGACTCCATCCACAAACATCTGGAGCTCCCTGATCGCTCCGCCAGACTTCTGTTTGCTGATTTCTCATCAGCGTGCATCACTCTGCAGCCTTATATCCTGCCCACTAAACTTTCCTCCCGATTTCACCTGATGATCAGCTAATCCTGTGGATATTGGACTTTTTGACCAACAGGACTGCGGGTCAACAGCTCTCTTTCCGGTCTCCGTTCCACCTCCACTGGCTCCCCCCAGGGCTGTATGCTCTCCCCCCTGCTCTTCTTCTCAGGAGGCGTCACCAACGGCTATACCTCCTTAGGAAACTCATCTCCTTTGGAGTCAGCACACCCACCATGATGAGTTTTTACTACGCCTTCATGGAAAGCATCAGGACCTTCTCCATCACCTGCTGGTTCCACTCCCTCAGCCTTCATACAGGAACAGACAGCAGCACACTGCATCAGTGTGCTCTAAGATCATTGGCCTGTCAGAACTCTGACAGGTTTTCAGCCAACAGGCCCTCAGACAGGCAGCCGAAATCATCAACGACCCCTCTGCCATTCTTCACCCTGCATTTCAATGGCTCCCCTCTGGGCGACACCTCCGCTGCATTTCCTGCAGGACTGAGAGGAGGAGGAGCGCCACCTTTGTCCCCAAAGCCACTCTGCTTTTTAACGAATTTGCGTGTCATCCTTGCGCAGGGGCCATGCTAATCTTCTCTGTATCGTATCCAATTTAGCGTACGCGCTTGCCGAAGCGAGCACGTACGCTAAATTGACACAGATGTCGTGTGGTTTTAGTTACAGACAGCACACTCACAGGAGCAGTGAGTGGAATATTTTGGGTAATGATCAGTGTGAAGTGAATGGACCCCACGCAGCCTCAGGTGAGGTTGTTAAGTCAGCTTTACACAAGGTTAGAAATGCTCAAAGAGAGCTTACAACAACTGCAAATCCCAAGATCACCAAGATGAAGATCACTGTACAAAAGTACAACCTACTGGAACCAAGGTTCAAGAAGAAAAACAAAATCTAATTTCTTTTCAGTGATGAAATTGTTGTGATAAAAACACTCTTACATTTAAAAGCTCAAGCCTTGCTTGGTATATGAGCAGTTATATTGATGTGTTGGCATGGCAAACACCACATAAATAATCCCAATAGATTCAGCTTCTGCACCAACGCCATGGAAAACTGTGGAATAAAGAGGGAAATTAATAAACAGTACAGGTTCCACATGAACATCATAGACAAAGCCTGAGAAACCAAAGTAACTGGTGCTAGAACTTAAGTAGTGGTCTAACTAGCCAGCACATGTGGACTAAGGAGAGTTTCTTGGTGGATAACAAAGTACAAGATGTTAGAGGAGATGCCAGTTTGGAAGCTTTGGATGCTGTGTTCCCACAAGATGCTTAAATTTCAATGCAGTAGACACGATGGACGGGGTAGGCTGATGACAGCGAGACGCTCAGAGATAGCAGCCTGATAAACGTACACCGCACAGCCACAGGAGGGAGTGGGACAGAAACATAGATGTCACAGATATCTTTATTGAGGAGAACAGATGTTTGAGGGGTTTGTAAGCATCTGAGACTGCTCTTTGTGGATAACATTTGTGATGATGACTGTGTTAAAGGCTTTCCCCTCTATGCCACGAACAATGGAACCTAAGAGCTCAGGAGGAACAACCTGGAGGAGAGGCTGCTGGTGACATTCTATAGAGCCACCATAGAGAGCATCCTAACGTACGGCATAACAACATGGTATGCAGGGTGCTCAGCTGCGGACAGGAAAGTACTGCAGAGGGTCATCAACACAGCCCAGAAGATCACTGGCTGCTCTCTGGCCAGCCTGGAGGTCACTGCAAACCTCAGCAGAGCTGGCAATATCATCAAGGACCACTCTCACCCCAGCAACCAACTGTTTGAACTATTACCGCCAGGCCGACGGTACAGGTCACATAAAACCAGGACAAACAGATTCAGGGATAGCTTCTTTCCCAGAGCTATCACCGTAGTAAATAAGCACAAAACAATTGAACCTGCTTAGCTATACCATACTTGCCACTGTCACTATATTATGCTGCTATGAATGTTGCTATTCTGTATATATCGTACTTATTATTGTTTGAGTACTTCGGTTGTTTTATTGTACTTTTTATATTTTATATTTATATTTATTATTGCATTTTGCACCAAGGGAGTGGCACTCCAATTTCGTTGTACCTTGTACAATGACAATAAAGGCTATTGATTGAAACAGGTAAATTTGGTTGGACATCCCCAATAATGGAGTCAGCTGTTGCCAGAGCTGTGGTCTGATATGCAGTGTTAGCCGCTGGACACAGAGCTGGTCATGCTGGAAGCAGACCACCTTCCAATCAGCAGGTAAGGGTTGGGACCACATGCTCCCAGTTCAGCTGAATCAAACCAGGACTGGTGTTGTGTCTACTTGGGTTACAGAGCAGGGGGACCAAGTTAACCACAGGCTCTGTATGTAACCAGGTCCTGCTCCAGGTTCCCCAGCAAATCAAGGTATGACAATGGGAAGAAACAGATCTGTCTTGGGTTTCCCTCCAAGGCTACGTCACTGCTCCTCATCACAGGTGGCCTATGCTGTCCACAGCACCGTCTCTGTAGTTGGAGTAAACTGGGGAAGCATGGAACTGTCAGGATTACAGGAAGCTTCTGCTGCCATTTAGTTCAATAGTGTCACATCCTTATTGATCTGAACCCTTATGGATTCAAGCATTGCTGTTTTTGGTTCTGCTGGAGGTACCCGTATCAGTCTGGAGGAGACTGTTTGAAATATCTTAAAGCAGGGTTTGTTTAAGCAGAGCAGCCGCTAGCAAAACACAAACTGTCTGTGCTATCGAGTGGGCGGCCACCCCTTAAAACCCACAGAACAGAGAAATGGTAAAACAAAGTCTGACCAAAGCTGACAATAAAATAGTGCCAGGTAGGGTATTAAGGGAATTTAAAAACTAAAAGAAAATGCAAAAGCTGAAATAAAGGGTGGCTGTAGCTCAGGAGGTAGAGCAGGTCATCTACTGACTGGAAAGTTAGTGGTTTGATCCCAGTCTGCATGCCAAATATCTTTGGGCAAGATACCCAAGGCTAGGAAGCACTGAAAAGCATCGAAGGCAGTGATTGTGTGAATGTGGCGTGTTGTGCGCTTAGAGAGAAGAAAAGTACTATAAAAGAATCAGTCCACTGACCAATAAACTAAATAATGGCAAATAAGGCAATGACCAAAAGACTGAGGCCAAGGGAGACAACAGAGAACATGTCAGGGCTTCTGTTGCATAACTTAGTATGTCAGAGGGCCCGGTGGCGCCAGTGTCCGGCAGCCTCGCCTCTGTCAGTGCGCCCCAGGGTGGCTGTGGCTACAATGTAGCTGCCATCACCAGTGTGTGGGTGAATGGGTGAATGGGTGGATGACTGGATGTGTAAAGCGCTTTGGGGTCCTTAGGGACTAGTAAAGCTCTATACTAATACAGGCCATTTACCATTTAACGTCTATGGAGCTCATGAGCGGTTCGGCTGAAGCCTACGCCCATCCTTGATCTTAAGACCATTCAACTTGGAGGTATTTAATGTGTACCATGTAATATTCAGAGTGTACAGATGCTATTTCAAGTATCAGAGGTCAAACCAGCACTGCATGAAAGAACTAAAAATATTAGATGGAATTTGAAAATATCAATCGTCTCAGAGCTTATAGTGTCTAAGTGTTTTTAGTCAAAGTTTCTATGAAAGACATAATATTGTATTGTATTGTATTGTATCTTTATTTGTTTCAGACATATAAAACAAAAAACAATATATACACACTACATATATTTTCATTTACAGATATGAATATATATGTAGATATACACACACACACGTATGTGTTCAGATAAACAAAAAATATATAATGAAATAAAACAAAATCGTCTGACATAATGTAACAATGTTTGGTCTGAAAAGGAGTAGGAAGAAGTATGAACATACTTATTAATTCCTACCCCTGCTCAACATCTTATTGATCCCACATAATTCACCTAATTCCCATCATCACATACTCCACACGATACACGAGGAGAACCTATATAAACTTGGCTACCGTGATTGATAATATAGCAGCAAACTCCATAAGAAGATGTTGGAGTTACAGCGTTTCCATCCAGAGAACAGCGTCACACTCGGTGTGTGTGGCTAGAATTCAGTGATGAGCAGTAATCAGTCGCAGATCATCTCGTTCTGCACCGTGAGCTAGTCTAACATCAGCTCCAGCAGCTCTCTCATTAGCTCTGCTGAGAAATGATTTACAGTCACACTTGTTGGACCAAAGTAACAAGTCACTTACTTGGTTGAAGAAATGTGTTGTTTGCATACAGATTTCCAGTAATAACACAACATTAGCTGGGACAACAGCTATAGTTCTGACGGAGCGTCGATGGAAACAGAGAGATTAAGAATGAATCGCCATGAACCAATCTGCGTTTTTGGTTCAGAGAATGAAACGGCTGTTATCTTGACTGTTGACCTCTGACCTGGTCTGTAAGCTGGACGCTGTTCAGTTCCTTTCCACAGAGCAAAAACATTATGGCAGCTGCGTCTTGATTCTGAACCCCTACTGAGGGAAAACAGGTCTCCACCAAGCAGCATGGAGCTGGTCCAAGTGCTTGGATCCATTTGGCTGGAGAGCTAAAACGAGGCTTTGCTGCTTTAACAGTGAATGTGAGGATCGAGGTTTGAGCTCAGTGTATGTTTCTTAAAACAAACAAATGATCAGAGACACTGAAATCCTGCTTTGTTTGCATCCATGTTTGCATCTTCTTGATGGTTTTTCACAGAAAGACAAATTACTCAAACATAAAAATAATTATTCTGCAGAAAAACGTTCCACAGCAGTGTTATATGGATGAACATTATTCAGGGTACAACTCATTTCACTCTATCTAGTCTACAGCACTATATCACCAAATGCACTCATTCATCTGCCTTCAAATGTATGCGTACCTCAGAGACATCCTATTCTTAATCCATGTAGTGTAACAGCTTCAACTCTTCTGGGAAGGGTTTCCACGAGCTGTGTGTTTATGGGAATTTCTGTCCATTCCTCCAGAAGCACATTTGTGTCCTCGTGCACAGTCATGTTGGAACAGGAAGGATGCATCCCCAAACTGTTCCCACATGTTGGGAGCTTGAACTTGTCCCAAATATCTTGGTATGCTGAAGCATTAACAGTTTTTTCTATTGGAACTAAGGGACTGAGCCCAGCCCCTGAAAACAACCGCACACCGTCCCCCCTCCACACTTCCACATTGCAATCTCACGAGTACCGTTCTCCTGGCAACCAACAAACCCAGACTCATTAATTGAACTGCCAGACAGAGAAGTGTGATTCATCCCTCCAGAGAGCATGCCTGCACTGGTTCAGTGCTGGCTGGACTCTGGAGCAGTGATCTAAGTCTGAAGGCCACATGAAGTTTGCAGGTGTAGAGTGATTGCCTCTGCAGAAAGTAGATGACCTCTGTGCACTATGGACCCCAGCATCTGCTATCTCAGGCACGGTTAATGGCATTCCTGGTTTTCCCAGTCAAATTCAAACACAGTGGACATACTGACCCTGCAGCTGTTCACCTTCACCAACCGTATTCATTAGCATCTGCACTGAATGTGTGTTTTCACACAGACATCTGCCTTTCAAATTATTATTATTACTTAATTAGTTTAATTAGTTCTAATTTCACATTCCCTTCTTTCTCGTACTTGCCCATTAAGGATGCAGATTTTTGTTCCTACATCATGAAGTTTGCAGCTCTTCCATCACTTCAGAGAAGCAGACAGTAACTAAGCATGCTCACTCTCCTCTCGTCTCTTACAGACCAAGTGACCCTGAGCACACCACATCCGGATTTGAAAAAATAAACCCGCAATCTCTCACATGCACACACAGGGGTGTCCTGAGGGTTCATCAGGCATCCAGCCAGTCTTTGAAGTCTGGAGTCACACTGCATCTGAACAAACACAAAGCTCCCATCAGCTCCATCATTATCTGTAACTTTTCTACAAATGTAGAACTGCTGTTGCACGGCCCAGGTCCTTACAGTGCGCTGAGGTGAAACAGGGTCTCGTTATGTTTTACTTTCAGGAATTTACACGTTCAGTTTTTCAACATTTTTGTGAATTACCACATATTTGATTGGATGCAATGTGATGCTAGTTATTTTTATTAGTGATATAAGTCATGTTGGATGCGTGCTCCATGGGGTCAAAGCTCCAAAACTTCATGTGGACATATGCAAAATTGCTTGCTGGCAGACAAAAACCTGGGCTTCCTCCCACTCCACAGTGCCTTGTTTGCAGTGTTAACAATGCTTTCCCTTCAAACTAATGTCTACTGTTTGTGGCTCTGTGCTATCTTATTCTGCTCGCTATAATTCATTGATCAACAGCAGATCACTTCATCCCAGTCTGATTTGGTAAAGATTTCATGCCGGATGCCTTTCCTGATGCAGCTCCTCCCATCTCTCCGGGCTTGGGACCAGCATGAGGACTACGCTCATTTGTGGCCACCTGTGGCTGGGTCTGTGGAAAGTCTTTGGCATCTTCTCTACGCAGGTGACTGCCCACTCCTGAGTGATGTGGCTGAGGTGTGTTATGGAGCAAAGTGAGTGTATAGTGTGTGCTTGATATGGAATATAAGGCCAACCTGCAGGACCAGTACAGCATTTGTTCTCAGCCAGTAACAGAGACGTAAAACTGAGTATGCTACACTTTCATACAAAATGAAACACACGAGCTATGAATCAAACATATTGTTAGAGTGGTCACTGCTGGTTCTGAAACCCACCTCCATAACCACTCATGCTATTTCTCACTGAATAAGTCATGTCTGCTGTCACTGTTACCTGTTCCTGCACCTTGGCTGTTTGGCTTATTAAGGACATAATGGTTCATCAAAGGGATTTTGGTGAGAAAGGAAGTGCTGCTGCCTGTTTTTAGTCTGCAGATTAAACAGCTTTATTCTCCAGCTGGCTCGATTCTCTGAGGTTTTACGAATTAAATGCATTAAACATCTTTAGAGTAAACAGAAGGAAATGAAAAAAACCCCCCACAACAAATCATGCTGCATTTGTCTTGTGGAGCATCAAACAGGTTTGTATTTGGGTAGAGAGGCTGATGAGACGCAAAGCTGTGCTCCAGGAAGCAGACCTTTCAGCTGTGTTTGCATCAGACTTTCATCAGGTGTTTTGAAGTATTTCACAAATGACAAACAGCCTGACACACGTGAAAGCCAACAGCCCACAGGGACATTCATCACATGCTCAGAGGACCAATCAGCGCTCTGCTCTAAATAATAATAATGATAATAAAAATAAATGGTAAATGGCCTGTATTTGTACAGCGCTTTACTTAGTCCCTAAGGACCCCAAAGCACTTTACATATCCAGTCATCCACACATTCACACACTGGTGATGGCAAAACTGCTTTGTAGCCACAGCTGCCCTGGGGCGCACTGACAGAGGCGACACTTAACCAATCAGAAAGTGGCATCTCCAGACTTTCATCTCACGTCTGTCATGTGTTCAGATGCTCAGTTTTAAGCATTGCTACAAATATCACTAAACACTGTTTCGGTCTGAAACTTTGTTTTCTATCCTACCAACTGCTGTTGCAGTGAACAGACTTTATATCCAAGTTAAGAGTACACTATTAACGTCCATGTGTGATGATAACTAAACACTCAGCACTGCTCAGCTCAGCAAATAATGTCTGAAAGAAAATCATAAACACATTAAAAAATGTGTATGTGATGCATTGCTGCATAATCATGAAAACCCTTTGACAATAAGTTAAATGCTAATCTTTCTTTGTTGTTTGGGCAGTTAGCAGTATTACAGCATGTAATGCAGACGTACCCATCTGGTGCAGGGCAGACTGTGCCGTCTGCTGTCACTGAGTCAATAAAGTTGAATGTAGGCCGATGATGCTTCTTACTGTCACTGTGCAGACTACACTGCCAAGTTTAAAACAGACTAAAAAGCCAAGAAAGAAATTATGAAATATTTATGTGTATTATTTTGGCATGTAAGGCAATCACCATGTCACTGCTACAGAAACCACACAGGCACACTGTAGGTGACTCAATTATTGTCATTAAATAGGACTGCAAGAGCTGCACAATTATGGCTAAAATATTCATCACTATTATTATTTGTCAGTGCTTAGATCAGGATTATTTGTCATGATTATTTTTATTTTATCCTGAAGTTTGTGGTGTGTTTTCATTCAGCTGAATAAGTGCGTATGATTTCCTCTAACGTCACATGAATTCAAAGCATGCAACACGATAACTTCAAGTTCAGATTTCATTTTTTGGCTTTTTGTGACTGAGACTGGAAATATTTATGTTCAAAATAATATTTAGGGAATCACACTTTAACTGGGCTTTTCCCAGTATGTCATCATTTCAGATTTCTTTTTCTTTTCTGTTTTTGGACAAAAGTTTCATTTTTGGGGGTAACACGTCTTTCAATCTAGATGGAGGGCTGAAAAACAAAGAGGTATCAGTACTTCACACTGCATTCATTGCAAACTAGTGAAACCCTTGCTTCTCTCTGTCCTTGTATTTCACATGTTGATTTCATCCCACTGCTCACTTTCATTCTCAGTCCAACAGGAAGTTGGATGCAGCTGATTCATTTACACTAAGAGTGTCTGTAATCCATCAGCTCCCATCTGTTGACAGCAGATGATTTCTCCTTTGACATACCAAGCTCATCTTTAATAACCCAGCACTGTGGTCTTTGCTTTGGTGTCAGGTTCCACTTTGTTATTTGGCTACACTCAGAAAAATAAAGGTGCCAGCTGGAACCAAAAGTGGTTCTTTAGACTGATGCCATAGAAGAACCTTTTTTGGTGCCACAAAGAACCTTTCAAACAAAGGTTCTTTGAAGAACCTTTAAAGGTTTTTCAAAGAACCTTTTTTTTTTTTAAATATACCAAAAGACAAAAAGGCATTTTAACCCTCAGCACAACATCACTACTTAGACATGTCACATATTAGTCATTTAAACAGTAATAATTAAATATATTTGCTATACTATAAATAAATATATATAAATACTATATCTATAGATAACACAACAATTAATACATGTATTGTTTAATTAATAAAACATGAGAAAGTGATAAAAACCTTAGAAATAGCAATAGCTTCATAACAGACTTTTAAATCAACACATTGTCATCAGCAGATGTTTGCATGTTCAGTAAAAATACTGAACTTAAGCCTTACGGTGTGTCCTTTGTTAGTCCAGTTTAGGACAATGTCTCTGACGTATGTATCATATCAAATATATGTCATATCAAAACAAGCCCACACCTGCAGTTGTTTCAGTTTTTCACAGGTGTTTCCTGTCAGCTGGTCAACCTCACTCAGATGGACATCCATATCAGCCAACCAAACGACAAGCTCCTCCCTTTGTGCTTCAAATCCCTCCCACTCTGAGACAAGGAGCTGAGAGAGAGAAAACAAGGGTCAATTTTAAAGAAGATGGAAAAGTGAAACCCTCCTCAGAAGGTCTGACTCGCATAACTGCAGTCAACCTGTGATGGACTCCAGTTTGGCGTTCACGTCACCCCAGCGGCGGCCACACTCCCTCGCCACTGCCAGCAGCCGAGTCTGCAGGGTGCCCTGGAAGAGCCGAGCTAATATTTGACTCCTCCTGGTCAGGCTCTCCAGCTGGATGAGCCGAGGTCTCCCCTCTCGCCGCTGCCTCTGAACACAGAAACACAAATTGCATCTGAAGCAGGAGGTGCAGATGTTTTTTGCTATTCTTTTCTAAATCCAGGCTTGATCACGTGGAGGTATTTGGAAAACCTTTTTGGCCAGCGGACGACTGTTGTCTTGCAGAAAGTCAAATCAAACATATGCGATACACAATCAATTCACAAGAACACATTATAAAAAATAAGTCCAGTTCTTGCCTGATTTCGAGTGAATTCTGCATCAAAACAGGGTGACAAAATTAATAATAATAATAATAATAATAATAATAACTTTATTTATAAAGCGCTTTCAAACAAAGTGCTGTACAACTATTTGAAACTAAAGAGATAAAAAAAATAAAAGCGATACATAGTAATACAGGTAAAAGACACAATACAAGTTAAAATACCGTAAAAATTTAAAAACTAAAAGTCATAGAATTAAGACATGTAAGATAGGGTGAACAAATGTGTCTTCAGCTTAGTTTTAAAAACCTCCACAGAGCAGCCTGCCGAATATCATGTGGGAGGTTGTTCCACAGAAACGGGGCACGAAAAGAAAAAGCTCTCCAATTGTCTTTTTTTTCTGGCTCTAGGAACCTTTAGAAGGCCAGAGTCCTGAGATCGGAGAGCACGAGATGGAACATAAAGATGTAAAAGGTCGGAGAGGTATGAAGGTGCCAATCCGTTTAAAGCCTTGTAGGTGAGCAGCAGGATCTTAAAATATGCTCGAACCTGACAAGGTAGCCAATGCAGAGAGTTCAGAACAGGGCTAATGTGCTCAAATTTCCCAGTTCTTGTTAAAATGCGAGCAGCTGCATTTGCACCATCTGTAGACCTCTGAAAATTTTCTTTGGTAGCACAGAAAGAAGAGCATTACAATAATCAATGCTTGAGGACACAAATGCATGGACAAGAACCTCTGCAGTGTCGTTTGACAAAACTTGTCTGATTCTGGCTGATGTTCCTCAAATGATAAAAGGCAGTCTTTGTTATCTCTTTTACATGAGACTCGAAAGAGAGCACCATGTCGAATCACACGCCAAAGTTTTTTACCTTGTCCCTACAATTTATGACACTGTCATCAATTCTCAAGATGAAATTTTGGGACAAGTGCTGAAATTTGTGTGGCCCAATGACCATCAACTATGTTTTATCAGTATTTAGGAGCAAGAAATGATCAGATAGCCAGCCCTTAATTGCAGATAGACAAGATTCTAGTTTAGAGACTTCAGCACAATTTCCAATGGTTAAAGGAACATAAAGCTGCAGGTCATCAGCGTAACAATGAAAGATTAGTTTTCCCTTCGTCGGGAGCAGCGCTGGGCTGTTTAAATCACGGACAAACAGCATCCCACATTCTTGATTTTTAGTTCACAAACACTTGTTGTAATGACTAATGTTAAGGTTCAAATATAAAATTCAAATTCAAATTTTATTTGTCACGTACACAGTCATACACAGTACGATATGCAGTGAAATGCTTAGACAACTGCTCGTGACCTAAAGAAAAAAAAAGGAAAAGGCTATGAATAAGATAGGAAATAAATATGAAAAATTAAAAAGTGTAAATTTAACTAGGAAGGAATAAAATATAAATTAAAGCTGCAAGCAGCGTTATGAGGGCCCTCGCACCCCCGGCGCGTCGAGCCACGCCCAACACCGGAACCAGCACGTCCGATCTGATGTCACATTGATGGAATTCATGCATTCAACCACCAGCTAACATTGCATCTCGTTCAATCATGATTAGTTAGTCGTCCCACTAGGTGGCGCTCTAACCATTACTGACAAATGGCATAACAAACATTTCCGAGGTCGAGTGTCATCACGCCTATGACCTTTGGGAGAGATTGAACATTGTGTTTTAGAGTGACAGCAGATTACTGCTTTTTGGCGAGTGATTGAAACTCTACGTGCCACCATGACCACCCCGTTTCCCTGAATGTAAAAAGCTTCACAATTTAACATAACAAAGGTCTTTAGAGTCCACACACAGGAGATCGCATCAATCTGATGAAATCCCTTGGAGGAGTTCGTCAAAGTACGGTGCCTGAAAAGAGGAGAAAATGTCGCCAAAATTACACATTAATTTTAAAATGGCTGACTTCCTGTTGGATTTGGGATATTGCTCCAAGAGACTTTTTTGTACATCTTCCATAAGCTTACCGGGTTTTCAGAGTCATACATAAAACACAGACCAGGGGCTGATGTTTTGAAATTTTGTAGGGGGCGCTGTGGATCCATTTTGCACTATTTAAAGAAAATGATCGCATAACACGATGGCACTCATCACATTGGAGGGGTGGGCCAAATTTCAAGACTTTTTAAACTTTCCAAGCCCCTCAAAAGCCACTTCATCTTTCATGGTGAACTGCACTGCCACTAGGGTGCGCCGTTCAGTTTAAAGTCAAAATTTTCTCACTGAAGCATCATGAGGGCCAGACGGTGATATTCACCGCTTTTGAGGTGTCCACGATGAACCTATGAAAATCAGTACAACAAAGTGTAAGACATGACATTTCCTGTTGCCACTAGGTGGCGCTCTGCGTATTCCTGACAATGGGCACATCAATCTGTTCAGGCCGGGTCTGACATCATGCCTGTAAAGTCTGGTACTGATCAGACTGGATTTCATTGAGTTATACTAATTTGTTTCTTCATGGCAAGACATGAAAGTTCGTCATGCTGCTGGGGTCACACCCTTTCGCGAAAACTCACAGTTTTCACTGTAACCCAAGACCAACTCCTTAAGGCTTTCCTGGAGAAATTTGAGGCTGCAGATGTCACCCATCACAATACTGTACCCCAAAGTGTAAAACATGACATTTCCTGTTCCCACTAGGTGGCGCTGTCCTTGATGTCAAATATGGCAGTTGAAATATGTTCAGGGGTGGAGCCTTATCATATGTGTGCTCTTTGGTCCAGATCGGACAATGTATGACAGAATGAGCGGCAATAAGATTTTCATGGCGAGTAATCGAAATTCGCCGTGGCGCCACGGCCTCATGGTATCACGAAAACTCAAAAGCTCCGCAATTCAACATGGCCACGGTGTGTAGTTGACACTGACCAAAGATGAAGCTTATACGACCAAATCCCAAGGAGGAGTTCGAAAAAGTTCGAGGCATGGAAATGGCAAAATTAGAGCCAAAATGTCACCTTCACGTCCAAATGGCGGACTTCCTGTTGGGTTTGCGTCAATGGGCCCACAGACTTTTTTGTTCGTCTTGGCATGATACACATGTGTGCCAGATTTCATACATGTAGCTCAAACGATGTGGTCGTAGGGCTGCATTTAACAAGGCATAGGTGGCGCTTTAAAGCCATTTCCCAGTGCTCATATGTAAAACCATTAAAATACAAAATTTTTCACCAGACCTGGCATGTGTGCAAAATTTCATGAGTTTTTGACCATGTTTAGGCCCTCAAAAAGGCCCTTGTTTTGCCTGAATAATAATAATAATTAAAGCTGCAAGCAGCGTTATGAGGGCCCTCGCACCCCCGGCGCGTCGAGCCACGCCCAACACCTAAAACCAGCACCTCCGATCTGATGTCACATTGATGGAATTCATGCATTTAACCACCAGCTATCATTTCATCTCATTCAATCATGATTATAGTCGTCCCACTAGGTGGCTCTCTAACCATTACTGACAAATGGCATAACAAACATTTCCGAGCTCGAGTCTCATCACGCCTGCGACCTTTGGGAGAGATTGAACATTTTGATTTTGAGTGACAGCAGATTACTGCTTTTTGGCGAGTGATTGAAACTCCACGTGCCGCCATGACCACCCCATTTCCCTGAATGTAAAAAGGTTCGCAATTTAACATCACAAAGGTCTTTAGATTCCACACACAGGAGATTGCATCAATCTGATGAAATCCCTTGGAGGAGTACGTCAAAGCACGGTGCCTGAAAAGAGGAGAAAATGTCGCCAAAATTGCACATTAATTTTAAAATGGCTGACTTCCTGTTGGATTTGGGATATTGCTCCAAGAGACTTTTTTGTACATCTTGATATCTCCTATAAGCCTACCAGGTTTCAGATTCATACATAAAACACAGAGCAGGGGCTGTGGTTTTGAAATTTTGTAGGGGGCGCTGTGGAGCCATTTTGGGATATTCAATGAAAATGATCACATGACAACAAAGCCTTCGTCACATTGGAGGTGTGTGCCAAATTTCAAGCCTCTATAAACTTGCCAAGACCCTCAAAAGCCACTTCATCTTTCATGGTGAACAGCGTTGCCACCAGGGTGCGCCGTTCAGTTTAAAGTCACAATTTTTGCACTGAAGCATCACGAGGGACTGATGGTGATATTCACC
This sequence comes from Aulonocara sp. 'chitande type north' Nkhata Bay, assembly GCF_057382095.1. NCBI lineage: Eukaryota > Metazoa > Chordata > Actinopteri > Cichliformes > Cichlidae > Aulonocara > Aulonocara sp. 'chitande type north' Nkhata Bay. Next base: position 921,773 of record NC_141349.1, read on the forward strand.
GCTTTTGAGGTGGCCACGATGAACCTGTGAAAATCAGTACAACAAAATTAAAGCCATGACATTTCCTGTTGCCACTAGGTGGCGCTGTCCGTATTTCCAACAATGGGCACATCAATCTGTTCAGGGCAGGTCTGACATCATGCCTGTAAAGTCTGGTACTGATCAGACTGGATTTCATTGAGTTATACTAATTTGTTTCTTCATGGCGTGACATCAAAGTTCGCCATGCTGCTGGGGTCACACCCTTTCGCGAAAACTCACAGTTTTCACTGTAACCCAAGACCAACTCCTTAAGGCTTTCCTGGAGAAATTTGAGGCTGCAGATGTCACCCATCACTATACTGTACCCCAAAGTGTAAAACATGACATTTCCTGTTCCCACTAGGTGGCGCTGTCCTTGATGTCAAATATGGCAGTTGAAATATGTTCAGGGGTGGAGCCTTATCATATGTGTTCACTTTGGTCAAGGTCAGAAAATGTATGACAAAATGAGAGGCAATAAGATTTTCATGGCGAGTCATCAAAATTCGCCATGGCGCCACGGCCTCATAGTATTGTGAAAACTCAAAAGCTCCGCAATTCAACATGGCCCAAGGGTGTAGTTGACACTGTCCAAATTTGAAGTTTATAGGACCAAATCCCAAGGAGGAGTTCGAAAAAGTTCGAGGCATGGAAATGGCAAAATTAGAGCCAAAATGTCACCTTCACTTCTAAATTGCGGACTTCCTGTTGGGTTTGCATCAATGGGCCCACTGACTTTTTTGTTCGACTCGGCATGATACACATGTGTGCCAAATTTCATACATGTAGCTCAAACTATGTGGTCGTAGGGCTGCATTTAACAAGGCATAGGTGGCGCTGTAGAGCCATTTCCCAGTGCTCATATGTAAAACCATTAAAATACAAAATTTTTCACCAAACCTGGCATGTGTGCAAAATTTCATGAGTTTTTGAGCATGTTTAGGCCCTCAAAAAGGCCCTTGTTTGGGGTGAATAATAATAAGAAACGGAGCAGATACAATAGGGCCTTCGCACTCTTGGTGCTTGGGCCCTAATAAGAAACGGAGTAGATACAATAGGGCCTTCGCACTCTCGGTGCTCGGGCCCTAATTAAGGTTAAAAATGAAATAACTGTACAACACAAATTAGAATGAAGGGTAAATTTAACTGGGAAAGAATAAGATAAAATATATAAATTAAAGTTGAAAATAAAATAACTGTACAACAAAATACACAATACACAGTATATGTTGAGGAAGGAGAGTACAAACAACCATGGTCCAAGAGCTTGGTCAAACAATTGATTTTAATGAAATACACGCGTGGGAAAACCAGCTCCGTTCGCAGACAGGGCTGATCTCCGACTTAATCAAAGCATAAACAGATATTTTATACCATCGGGGCTTAAATTTAATGACGCTCCCTCAACGTCAGATCCATTTCATACGTAGGTCAGATCAAAACCACAATGACTTTTAACACAGTTTAAAAGAACATTGTCTTCGTCTTCATAGCAGATGTTTCCTGTCAACCTTTCTGATTAGCGCTTCTTCAAAACCGCAGACAATGATTGTGCAGTGAGCGAGCACTTCTGCAAGCCCACAATTACAAGCAAACATGAGATGTCACGACCTTACGTGGCACTCTGTGTCACCTCTCACCTACTAACGCTCACAGTCAAACAGAGGCCACTGTCAACAATTTTCTAAAACTATAGATGTAATATAAATTGAATAAATGTTTTAACCAACTGATACTACTTAAAACTCAATACAAGAATATGAACATATAAAAGATATTAAAAATGACCTGATATACAGTGGGGCAAAAAAGTATTTAGTCAGCCACCGATTGTGCAAGTTCCCCCACCTAAAATGATGACAGAGGTCAGTAATTTGCACCAGAGGTACACTTCAACTGTGAGAGACAGAATGTGAAAAAAAAATCCATGAATCCACATGGTAGGATTTGTAAAGAATTTATTCGTAAATCAGGGTGGAAAATAAGTATTTGGTCAATAACAAAAATACAACTCAATACTTTGTAACATAACCTTTGTTGGCAATAACAGAGGTCAAACGTTTACTATAGGTCTTTACCAGGTTTGCACACACAGTAGCTGGTATTTTGGCCCATTCCTCCATGCAGATCTTCTCGAGAGCAGTGATGTTTTGGGGCTGTCGCCGAGCAACACGGACTTTCAACTCCCGCCACAGATTTTCTATGGGGTTGAGGTCTGGAGACTGGCTAGGCCACTCCAGGACTTTCAAATGCTTCTTACGGAGCCACTCCTTTGTTGCCCGGGCGGTGTGTTTTGGATCATTGTCATGTTGGAAGACCCAGCCTCGTTTCATCTTCAAAGTTCTCACTGATGGAAGGAGGTTTTGGCTCAAAATCTCATGGCCCCATTCATTCTGTCCTTAACACGGATCAGTCGTCCTGTCCCCTTGGCAGAAAAACAGCCCCATAGCATGATGTTTCCACCCCCATGCTTCACAGTAGGTATGGTGTTCTTGGGATGCAACTCAGTATTCTTCTTCCTCCAAACACGACGAGTTGAGTTTATACCAAAAAGTTCTACTTTGGTTTCATCTGACCACATGACATTCTCCCAATCCTCGGCTGTATCATCCATGTGCTCTCTGGCAAACTTCAGACGGGCCTGGACATGCACTGGCTTCAGCAGCGGAACACGTCTGGCACTGCGGGATTTGATTCCCTGCCGTTGTAGTGTGTTACTGATGGTGACCTTTGTTACTTTGGTCCCAGCTCTCTGCAGGTCATTCACCAGGTCCCCCCGTGTGGTTCTGGGATCTTTGCTCACCATTCTCATGATCATTTTGACCCCACGGGATGAGATCTTGCGTGGAGTCCCAGATCGAGGGAGATTATCAGTGGTCTTGTATGTCTTCCATTTTCTGATGATTGCTCCCACAGTTGATTTTTTCACACCAAGCTGCTTGCCTATTGTAGATTCACTCTTCCCAGTCTGGTGCAGGTCTACAATACTTTTCCTGGTGTCCTTCGAAAGCTCTTTGGTCTTGGCCATGGCGGAGTTTGGAGTCTGACTGTTTGAGGCTGTGGACAGGTGTCTTTTATACAGATGATGAGTTCAAACAGGTGCCATTCATACAGGTAACGAGTGGGGGACAGAAAAGCTTCTTACAGAAGACGTTACAGGTCTGTGAGAGCCAGAGATTTTCCTTGTTTGAGGTTACCAAATACTTATTTTCCACCCTAATTTACGAATAAATTCTTTACAAATCCTACCTCGTGAATTCATGGATTTTTTTTCACATTCTGTCTCTCACAGTTGAAGTGTACCTCTGGTGCAAATTACTGACCTCTGTCATCATTTTAAGTGGGGGAACTTGCATAATCGGTGGCTGACTAAATACTTTTTTGCCCCACTGTAAGTGTTTTGTAAGCATGTATTGCAATTCCTTCTATGTTCTCAGGATTATATATTATTATTATTAATGAACCGAACATCAACTCAAAATAAGCACAGATATGCAATGTGTATAAAATAGTTATAACTGCATCTGGAATACAAGGTTAATATGATAACAGTATGCATAAACATCTTAAGGCCATCTTAAAGCTATCTGTTACATTGTTAAAGCAATGATAATACTGCAGATTATATTGTGCTGGTAAAATACTTTTGTCCATCCCCACACTAACTACTCCTGACATGTTGGAGATGTTTGCTCTTTATACAGTAAAGTTACAGCGGGATACAAATAACATCAGGCTGATCCTGACACGATTTGTTCCCCCGGTTCAAATCACAGACAAACAGGATCCCACAGCTGTTTATGTTTTTGAACACATTTTGCACAGAGAGAAAAATGTATTGACAGCAATGTTGAACATTATTACACAGGAAAAAACAACTACATGTAAAATAATCACATCGTGACGCCTCTGCCTTTGTAAATAGAGGGACAGTAACTGCGTGTGTGTATGTAAGTGTGTAAAACCTGCAGATAGTCAGATTAACAGTATTTTGTCTTTATCTGCCATTCTGCAATTCATCTCATGTAAACAATAGCGTGGTGCACAGCGTGACGTGAAAAAAGTTACATACCTTTGATGTTGCGTGACGAACTCTGTATTCCTCGTCCACACGTAAACGCAAAAAAGGAGTTTTAAAAAAATCTTTTAAACGAACGATTCGGGGGGGGGGGGGAACATTTTCTTGAAAACAAAGGGGGGCCCAGCAAAAAAAGTTTGGGAAGCACCGGTCTAGGGTGTGGCCCTTACATGTTGGCCCAGACACAAATTGTGTGAAGTTTAAGCAATCAATTACATTTAACAAATCTTTGACCAGGGGTTTATCCTCACAAAACAATGAATATTAAAGTCCCCCACTATAAGAATCCTTTCATAGTGAGCGATAAAACATGTCAAGAAGACTGAAAATTCCGAAATAAACAAGCCATTATATTTAGATGGACGATAGATGACTATAATTAGAACCACAGGACAGCTTAAAGTCAGGAGTTGGGACTCAAATGAGTTAAAAACACCAGGACTTTGTATCTGTTTTCATTTAAAACAGTCTTTGATGATAGAGGCTACCTCCCAGACAACCTGGGTGAGCTGAAGAAGCTAGCATTGGAGGGGCAAAGTTCCAGCAAGGGTGCCACTTCACCAACGCGCAGCCATGTCTCAGTTAGGAACATGACATCCAGCATATGAGTATCAAAAAAGTCCCGAAGAACATGAGTTTTATTTGATACAGATCTTGCGTTTAAGAGAGCTAATTTAACTCTCTGTCCATCCGTAGTAGCAGGCAGTGATTGTAGGTTGTTTAAATTTGCTCCACCTCCCCTCATATCCTGTCGGCATGGCGACCAATAAAGCACCGTCGGGTGAGCGTGCTCCGATGACATCGGGTAAACAGGAAGAAGGCAGTGCTGTTTGAGGCCAAAATAAAGTCCTAAACAGCCAGGGTCGCCGATGGTAAGGACCCGCCGCATGCGAGTTCTGACCCAAACATGCTTCCCAGAGTGCGTTCTGTGCACACGTCCACTTCTCCAGCGCTTCCGTTTCGAAGGATTCCAGGGGGGTCATGGCGATGCAGTTCCTCCGGTACCAACGCCAGAGGCGGCGGCAGTCCTCCACATCGCTCGCTAACGCTGGGAAGCTTCAGCAGTGAGTCACGGATATTAAGCAGCGTCTGTTGCTCATACGCCAACAAAGAGTGGGTTTTTAAAACTAGCAGGGACACCACTAAGAACACAAAACATAAATATTGCAGAACCGACAGACGGCGTGCCATGACACCCGGCGCCATCTTCACATTTTGCAGCAAATGTGAGCACAAAGCCTCACTTTGTACAAGCCTGCTATTAAAGTTCTCCTTTATGCAGACAACGTTCCTGTTTTCAAGGCACAACTTGGATCTGCTGTACAAATCTTATGGATACACGCTAAATGAAACAGTAGTGTGCACAACTTCAGATTTTGATCCCTCATCCTAATATGGTCCCAAAAGGCTCACAAAAACCCACATACCGATAGCAATAAAGCAAATGTTGTGGCTTCAAAATACAAAGTCCATAAACCAATGGCCGACATGGGTTTTATCATAAGGGTGATAAATATACAACATATGTTCTTAAGACTAAAAGTATAATACGGATTTTAGTCTGAGAGATTCGATGTTCATTTACCTGCAGATGGCCTATATGTGCTGCTCTGTGGTTTTCCACAACATTTTGCACATCACTACTTAATACAGGTGAACTAAAACAAGTCATCTTTCTTTGTGAGAGGACCATATTAATGAAACAAACCTCAATGACATCATAGAGATCCCTAAAGATGCTCCTGCTGCTTCTCTTCCTCCTCATCCTAAGCTTCCATCTCCTTGTCCTCAACTTCCATCCAATTGTAATTCAATCTAATTGTGTTTCTCCCCCTCCTCTTCCTCATTTTGTTGGAGTTGTGAACAGAATTAGTGTGAATATGAATTAATTTGTGCAAACAAGAAAAATCTACAGCTCTTTGGTCAGAGATGGTCTTGTGATTTAAGCCGGGTAGAGTAGATTTATGTTTTGATGCCGCCTGCTTCAGCTCTACCAAATGACCGGAGCATAACTTGTCAGCTAGTCCGAAAATAAGTTATGCAGGAACAGTCAAAGACACACCTTCTTATGTTTCACATTTCTATTCATTCAAAACACTTATCCCAGCCTTGCCGTATTGGTCCATTTGATTGACCTTTGTTTTTATTGTTTATTTTATTTTATTTTATTTTAACTTGCTAAATACGGGACAGACTTGACTGGGGGAAAGAAAAGGAAGAAAGAAAGAGGGAAAGAAAAACAGCGGGAAAGAGGGACAGTGATAAAGGGCAACAAACAAAAACCAACAAAACAAAGACAAAAAATACATATATCAATCACCTGGATCACCTGTTGAGAAAGGAAAAAGAGAAAACAAGCAACAAAAAGAGAGCAATATAATAAACAACATCATGGCGATGATCTATGTGAATATAACAGTAAATACTAAATATTGAATATTATTGTGCAGCACGTAAGATCGACAGCGCGCAGTGTGCTTTGAGGTAGGAGCCAAAAAGGGTGTAGTTTGTGTGTGTGTACACCTGTGAGCATGGACGCACTTGTATTTAAAAGGTTCCTTCATGTAATGATCTGCTAGAGGGTGTGGGGGGGCCACAGCCCCGTCCTCCAGGGCATGAAGGAGGTATGGAGGAGATCCAGGCTCCAGACATCCAGAGACCCTCAGAGGAAGGAAGGAAGACCAATGGAGGGGCAACTGTGCCACTCTCCCGGAAAGAACTGAGGAGAACCCCAGATGAGGGGTCACTCAGCAGCCACGGAGCAGAAGCCAGGAGGATTGCAGTGACTTGCCCGTGAGCTCCGCCGGCAGCCAGCTGTGCCTGAGCCCCAGGCCCAGAGGCCGAGGGCACCCCACCCCCGAAGGGGCCCGAGCGAGCCCCAGGCTCCAGGCCCCGACAAGCAGCCACCAAGGAGTGAGCCGGTGTGTACCCGGACGCCCATCCCCGGACATAAAGAACCACCAATGCACCGATGTCTGAGGGCGTCTGCCACCGGCAGGGGAAGTGGTGGGGGGAGATAGGCCTCCATACCTTGGAGGGCCTGAGATGTCCCCAGAGAGGTGGCGTCTGATACCCGACCTGACATATAGACACAGATACAAACATCCATTAAATAAAGCCTGCAGACGAGCATTGAGCGGTAGCTAACATTCTTTAATCAAACACACAAAGAACAGACAACCAAGCTTGATGAAGTGCCTGCATGATCGTGGGGCAGATGATCAGCCGAGTCTCCCTGAGTCTAACATGGCTCTCAGTTAAATACCTTCTCCAGGAACAAAAGGCAGTACACAGCTGTTTCACACCTTAAGGTTCACCCTCCCTTGCTACCTCCCAGAGTCCTCAAAGAGACAAAAGATTCTTCCTGAGGAGTTGTCTGCTTCCCCCCAACTTCCTTACTAGACCCCCACCATTGGTCTTACTGTATGAGTGTGAGACATGTTAAAATCCAGTGGCACCAAGGCTGTACGGTTTTTACTAAGCTAACTACCTTTAATTTAGCAAACTGATGAAACAGTGTCGTACTCAGGCTCGGACATCTGATTGCTGCCTTTTATAAGCTTTATTTCACAAGCATAAGCTAACACCAGTACAGTAACCGTGCCTTTACAGAAGCCAGGTAATCAACTGAAAGACACAAAATAAACACCCATACATCATTAACAAAGCAACACTATTAATGACAGTACAGTTTAGTAATAGTCATATTCATATCTTTTCCTCCCCATCCCCGGCTACCTCTCTCTTCCCGCTCCACCACACCCACCCACACAGGTAGGGCCTTGGGGTGCGGGTGTGTCACCAGGGTGCAGGGGAGACATCCCCCCCCCCCCCCCCCCCGTCCTCTTCTGGCCACCTGTGCCTCAATTTTATCTCACAACTTAAACATCCACATTACTTACACTCTCATAACACACACATACATATAGGGCCTTGAGGGTGGGCACGTTAACGGTGTCCAGTGGACGGTTTGTGTATTCAAACCTACCTCTGGCGCCGGTGCCCACCTCTCAATTTTAAATCCATGTAGACATTGAGGGTTCTTGGGAGGGGCCGTGCTAACACCTGCTGCTCTCTGGCAGCAGCACCATGCTCTCCCGTGTCTTAAATGCACTTTAGAACAACACGCAGCAACACTACACATGAGCGGGAGGAGGGAGGTATGGGGTCTTCACACACCCCTGTTCTCTACTAGCCAATGGGGCGGGGGGGGCTGGGAGGAGATGTTGGCTGTCCGATTGGCCTCCCTGCTGCTGCAGAGCCTGGGACGGTCTACTTGCCTCCACCCCGGGGGGGAGGGTAACATCTCTTGGGTCTGGCTGCCGTTTCCCCCTCTGGGGGCGAGGGTACCTGGACCTGGGGTATAGAGTATGTTTGGGGAGTGTGATTGTGTGTACATGTCCATTTATGTCAATCCTTACGTTGGGTGAGTGTTGAGTTTTTGTATATGTGTGCATGAGGGTGGGAATGCATGTTTGTGTCTGTGTGTGCCTGTTGGTCTGTGTCTATATGTCAGGTCGGGTCTTACACTCCACCTCTCTGGGAACTCCCAGGCCCTCCAAAGTGTGGAGGCCTATCTCCCCTCACCACACTCCCTGCCGGTGACTGATGCCCTCAGGGGTCGGTGCATTGGTGGTTCTTGGTGTCCAGGGCTGGGTGCTCAGGTATGTACCAGCTCACTCCCGGTGGCTACTTGGTGGGGCCTGGCGCCTGTTGCTCGGTCAGGCCTCTTCCGGGGCGCGGGTGCGGCTCGGTCCACTCTGGCACAGCCGACTGCTGGCAGAGCCGGCGGGTGCGCCGGTGCAGGCCCCCTCTAGCTTCTGCTCGGTGGCTACTGGGTGACCCCTCGTCTGGGGATCCTCAGCCCTTCCCATGAGGGTGGCACGGATGCCCCTCCGGTGGTCCTCCTTGGGCTCTCGCACTCTGGGGCCTCTGGAAGTCTGGGGCCTGGATCTCCTCCATGCCTGCTGCATGCCCTGGGGGACAGGGCTATGGGTCTCTACATCCTCTTGCGGACCATTACATGGGGAAACCTTTTGAATACAAGCGCGCTGATCCACACTGGTGTTCACTGTTCGTAGACTTAAATCACACCTTTCTTGGCTGCTACTTCAAAGCACATTGTGCGCTGTCTGTCCTGCATGCTGCACAACAATATTCCATATTTAGTATTTACTGCTGTTTACACTTAGCTAGATTAATGCGATGGTGTTGTGTTTAGTATGTTGCTTTGTTTTTTTTTTTGCTTGTTTTCTATTCTTTTTCTCTCAACAGGTGATCCAGGAGATTTTTTGTTCTTTTTTTCCCCCTTTCTCACTGTCCCTCTCCCCTTCTGTTTTTCTTTTCCTTCCTCTTTCTTTCTCCCTTTCCTATCCCTCACTCTGTCGGTCTGTCCCGTCTGTAACGATTGAAAATAAAATAAAATAAATAATAAAAACAAAGGTCGATCAAATTGACCAATACGGCAATGCCATGATGATCCATTTGGCAAAACAAATCCATTGGGTATCCTTGTTGGTCTTCAGACAACAATTCTGACGGCTAAAGAACCAAATGGGACAGGCAAAAAAAAAAAAAAAAGAATAGTCATATTTATAGCTTTAACATGTTATTTAGTCAACACAGGAACTCACCAGTTCAGCTTCATCAGTCATAACAGCAATATCAATGAAAAGAAGATCCAGCAGGTAGGATCTATGAGTGGCTGTTAACACGTATCATCCCAGACTTACATAAATCACTCCGTCTTAAATAAATTTGTCATTTAAATCAAATATGGGTCTGGCTGATAATAAATCACAACAAAATAAATCGACATGTTAAAAATATGGGAAAAAAACCACACACCTCCCACTTGGGCTACGTGTCAGACTAAGTAGGCTACAATAACCAATAGCAGTAAACACTAATATAGAAAACAAAAAACTCTTATAACCATGTTTTAAACAGGTTGGGCCTGGTCCCCACACCAAAGAGTCCCCAATCCGCAAGTATTTCTCGGATACTCAGGGGGATGAACCACGTCCCTCTTGCTCCTCTACTGGCAGTAACACCACCAACCTCCTTACGTCCCTGTGGAGAATGGTGGAATGACATGGTTCCCTGTCCTTCCTTGCCTGAGACCAGTTGATGGGACGACCACAACAAATCCTTAATTTGACGTCCCGAACAACACCCCGGTGATCTGGATCTGCCTCCTCCACGCGGCCCAGCTTGAAATGGCCCCTAAGTGCGTTCTGATCTGCCACCCAGACAAGGTCCCCAACAGAGACATTTCTCTGGAGCCAGTTTGTTCGGCAAAAATGGCATGCCCCGGCCAACTGGCTCCAGCGTCTCCAAAACTTGCCACTTCCACCTGGACTGCACGTAGACGATTGAATGGGTAGGCAGGGATCTCAAAACCCATGTTGTCGCCTCTGGGCCCTTGTAGATGTTTTGACACGAAACAAAGAGTTTGGTGTCAAAACATCTACAATTTCTTCCTGAACTTGAGCTCTGGCCCTGATTGGCCTCTCATTGGTGAGGTTGGCCGCCAAATAGAGGAGGGTTTGGAATTCCAGAGCAGTCAAGCTTCCCTCCTCACCAACGTTACTCAACGCCCTTTTCAACACGCGAACAGCTGCCTCTGCTGCTCCATTCCAGTGTGGGGAGTCCGCTGGACTAAACTCCTACATCCAGTCAGACCCAACTACGGCTGCCTTTCTTTGGATCTCTTCTTTGTCGATACTCGCAAGGAAATTGTAGAGCTCCTTCAATGCAGGTTCAGCTCCCACAAAATTGGTCCCCTGGTCAGACCAGAGTTTCTTGGGGTGACCCCTCAGGGCAGTAAACTGCTGGTATGCCTTCAAAAAGCCCTCAGTTGACAGATCTTCAACTATGTCTGCATGAACTGCTCTTGAGGCCACACAGCTAAAAACCACGCCCCAGACTTTCTTCTTCACTCGTCGCCTTACTGAGTCTCTGACAAAATACGGACCAAACAAGTCCAAAGTAGTGCACTCGAAAGGGGCTGCTGGCGTAGTGCGTACGGGAGGAAGATCACTCATCACCTGAGTGCATAGCTTGGCCCTGCACTTTCTGCAATGTATGCATGAATCAATCACCTTCCGTACGATCCTGGAACCTTGAACTACCAGGCCCCTCTTCCTCATCCGAAGAAGGGTGGCAGAAACACCTTCATGGTTGACACGATGGGCGTCCTCAGCGAGGAGAGAGCTTAACCGACACCTGTAGGGGATTAATGGGACCCCGGACCTCTCCTCCTTAACAGATTGAATCCGGCCATAGCACATCAAGAGCCCCGTTGTTTTATCATTGCACACAACCAGGCGGTTGAGCGTTGTCGTACGGAAAGTCACACCTTCTTGGGCGGCGAGGCACAAGTCCTGAAACGCCTCCCACTTTAATCCTACAGCAGTTTGACCCCTGCCAGATAAGCAAAAGCGCAAGGCCCTGTGGACATAAGCTAAGACCCCACAGAGCTTGGCTAGAGAATTGAACCGTGAAAGATCTACTTGATTTATCAAGTCTGAACCCCATTACTCCTTGATCCTGCAGACATTTGAAACAACAGAAGGAGACCCCTTAGTCTCAAAAGATGTAACCTTGTTGCTGAATGGTAAAAGCTCTGGACTTACTCAGCCGTCGACCACAGCTTTAACGCTATCAGGAGTAGTCTGCACCCTTTTCTGCGACCTTGTTAAGATGGCAGAAAAAGCCTTTCTTTGGAGTCGACTTACAACTTCTCTAGTCCCAGAGGCCACCTCTGCAGCCGACTTTATGGGCCATTCCTCTACAGGCTTGGTTAGGAACATGGGACTGGTCTGTCATGAAGAGTCCTCACCAAGCTGCTCAAGGGAACATCCTCTTGTGACCAGGTCAGCCACGTTGAACTGGCCAGGAAGCCACCACCAGTCGGTCACAGGCCCGGCCTTCTGTATCTCTCCCACTCGATTGGCAAAGGTCTGGAACCTGTAACTTTCCCATTGGATGGCACCTAACACAGTCTGACTGTCCAGAAAATGGTACCAACGATCTATTTCCAACCGACTGTACTTCAGAAAGTAACCTTTCAGGCGAGTGGCAAAAACAGCCCCACAAATCTCTGCCTTGACAGCATCTCCCTTTTGTTCGATTGGAGTCAATTTGGCCTTGGACTCCACGAGCCGAGTCTTTCCCAGCACAGGTAGAGGACCGCTCCATATGAGTCACAACTCCCATCAGAGAACGTGATCCCCCAGGGCTTACCCACCCAGCCGGATAGCGTAATACTCCTGGGAAAGGTGATGGTACTCAGCCGCGTGTACTCCTCAAAGAGCTTGATCGCTCTCCCATGTAGTTCATTAGACAGTGGCTTATCCCATGTATCCTTAGTCAGTATCTCGGCCTCCTGAAAGGGTCTTCTGACAAGAATAACAGCTTTCTGCTTCAGGGGCGTCGCCAGACCAAGGATGTCGTAGAGCCCTGCTACCTGACTCAGAAGCATACGATGGGTGAGGGGATTCGGCGTCTTCTCCTCTCTGTTCTCCTCAGTGAGGTCTACTTGAGTACGCATCTTTTTCATTTTTGTGGAGAAGTTAATAGCCACCATGAGGAAGAGCTTGTCTTCTTCCACGAGATAACCCACACCCAAGGCCTTGTTGTCCTCGGTGCGCAGCTGGCTGGGCAACATGATGGTTTCTGGTTCGGCAGGAACAGCACCTTGCTTCCCACTAAAGCCAAGGCTTGAGGTAAAACCCCCCATGCTTGAGAATGGTTTCAACCCCTTCAAGGATCTCGCTCAGTCTCTTAGGGTCATTGTGGGACACACGGATGTCGTCCACGTAAGTATCCTCTTCAGTGGCACGTCTTTCTTCCACCCTGTTGACAAACTGTGGCAGGAGGGCAGTCTCTCGCATGGCAACCTGAGCGATACAACCTGTAGGCTTGTCACCCATGTTCACACGCACTACAGCATAATCCTTGATGTCCTCCTCCAGGGAATGCCTCCACAAGAAGCGGTGAACATGCACCTCTTGATCCTCCAGCCATACAGAGTTATACATTTTGGAGACATCCCCTATTGCCGCATGCTCTCCCACCCGGAAATGGAGCAGCACTGCCCTAATGGGATTCAGAACATCTGGGCCTTTCATCAAGATGCTGTTCAAACTAACACCTCTGTACACCTGGCTGCTGTCCCAAACGAGCCTCACCGACGCGGTGTTGGAGTGTGGGTTGGGCGCCATCAAATGGTTTATCCACAACACGACTCCTTTCCACTCGTCCAACGCTGTTTGGGAAAGCTGGATAGCGGCCTCCCTAGCCAGCATGTCACGCACCTGCTTAGCATAAGCTGCCTTCCATAGCGGATCTTTCTCGAGGCGCTTTTCTGACTTCAGAAAATTCACCTCCACAGCGTTGCGGTTGTTAGGCAGGGTCGCATGGTCCTCCTTCCAGTGATATTTAGCATCCCAATGGGGCTTGTCACTATGATTGTCACTCAGCTTGAAGGTTAGACCTCCTCTGATGATCTCCAACTCTCTTTCATCAGCAAGTGACATTTCCTTCCCTCCAGGGGCGCACTTCCCGCAGCGGCACCCGCCACACATGGGATCACAGGCGGCACCAATACTGTCCCACTGCAGCCCTTTAATGATCTCAGTGTTGGATGTAGCCGTGGTACCGACCTCTACGCTGTTCTTTGGTTTTGGGCAGCAGTTACGGAGGACCATTACTCTCTGAGACTCCGCCCTCATGGAGCATGCAAAATGGGTCGATGAGAGTCGTGCAGTCACCTCCACATCTTCAAACAGATCTCGGTGTGCGCTACTGATGGTTTTCCCTAACAGACCATCCCACAGAACCAAGTCACCGCACCTCATCATTCTCTGGGGGGGCTAGACGACCCTCCCGGGTGCTGATGAGTAGCTCAATCTTTTCCGGGCTGATCAGTTCCCCCAGTTCGACGGAGACTTGGAAGAACTTCTCCAGGCGCTCCGAGTCCACGATGTGACCCACATTGGCAATATCTTCTAATCTACAACAAACCATCTCATAGAGTCGCCATGTCCCCTTCTTTGTGGCTACTTTTATGCTCACCAGGTATCTCTTTGTCTCTACTTTTGCCTCCATGTCACCAATACCATGAACAACTAAGGTGATTGGTTCATCAGGCAGACCAAGCCTCTCCGCTGCCTGGTGGGTGATGTAATTCGTGTCAGAGGCTAAATCAATGAGTGCTCCAATCCAGTCTCCCCTCTTGGTGGTGACATCCAACAACATCATGAGGACCGGGAGCTCCTTCAGACAACTTTCATCTTCCGAGCCTCTTCCAGCCCACAACTTTGAAGACACTTTGTTTGTGCAAGCCTTTCGAACAGCCTCCAGCTGCTCCAGGGACAGACGTAGGCCAGCAAACACAGCCTCTTGCTCTTCCATCGGGCCTCGGGGTTCTCTCCTTTTTTCCCTTTTGGTCCCTTGCCTAGCTGCATCTTTCCTAGTTGGGGTTTTAAGACACAGGAAGAAATGGTGATCCGATGAGGCATCACCCCTTCTGCATCCCACATTGTGACACAGAAAGTTTTTACTACACGGGTCATCCCTCCCATGGGAGTCCAGACACCTGGGACATACTTCTGTCTTTTTCACGTAAGCTCTCCGCTCTGACGGGTTGGCCTTTTTAAACGTCTTACAGCGGTTTAAACGCCCTGTATGACCTTCTTCGCCACACAAACAGCAAGGATTCTGTGACAGCTAACCTCTCGTCTTGCTCGCTATAGCCTTGGTGAACGAACGTCTCTCTATCCTCCGATCTGGTCTCTCTTTTGGTTTCAAGCTGCCCTGGTAGCATTAGACTGTCTGATGGATTGCAACTGCTCCAGTTGCACCAGAACTGTCTTCTGATCTTTCAAGAACTGCCATAGCTTATCAAACCGGTTCTGTTGACTGACATCGTTGACAGGATCACATCGGTACAAAAGCGACCTTTCTTTCATACTGTCCGGTAGCTTACTCTCAAGTGACCGGATCACTAACTGATTTTTTATGGCATCTTCACAACCTAGGTCTATTAGGTCCAACAGCGCCCTCTCTACAGCTTGGATCAACTGTAAAACCTCTCTGGGTTTGTTGGTGCGCACGCCTGGTAACTCCTGTAGTTCAAGTACAATGTCATCTGCTATCTGTGATATGTCACCATAACAATCCTCTAAAACCCGGAAAACCTCGCTCGCAGTACGGCAGTATGACAGCCTAAGTTCACATTTTACTGGATCAGAAATACTGTCCATCAGGTGGAATAGCCTGCACTCTGGGGAACCTGTGGGTTCCGCTAACGCTTGGAGGCTCCCCCAGTTACTCTTCCAGCACCAGTAGCTCCTCCTGTCCCCAAAGAACTTTGGTAGGCTCAGGGGTGTGAGTGCGATCCTCGTTCCGAGTGATCCTTGGTAGACGTGCTCTGTCCTGCCCCAGCGCCATCGGGTCTCACACCATGCATTCCTCAAAGCTGCTGTGGCGTGCTTGAGAGGCCAGGGTTGAACACAGGACTAACAAGTCCCTGGGATAGTGGTCCCTGTGGTGGCGCTTGAAGGGTTGCAATGGAAGGACTTGCAGCTCATGCTCCATCGGGGCCACCTTCATCAATGACCTGGTTACTACTGCCCACATCATCTCCACTGGTCGCAGCGGGCCCACTGGGCTTGCTACTGCTGGTCGTCACTCCACCGTCAGCGCCACCTTCATCACTGCCTTCACCTTCACTGCTAGGCCGGCTTCTAAGGTCGCTACTGTTAGGTTTTTGTATTGTTGATTGTCATTTATGCTTAGAAATATTTACTCATATATGCTTAGAAGTATATAATCATTTGTAGATTGAAAGAATGTCTCATCCTAGGAGGTCTGTAACAACTCTGTGTAGCATGAAGAGGGGAGTGCGTTCACTCCTCTACAGAGTGTTCTGGCATAGATCACACACCTCCTAGGAGAGGTCGTATCTTCTCTTGCTGATATATGGTATAGCAAACACACGTATATCTGTTTAAGTATAAGAGCCTTTTGTTCAGATGGACCCGCTGGACTCCTGGAACCAGCTTTGGGGAGTCTTCACAGGGTCACATCTTGACCTCACACACACACACACACACACACACACACACACACACACACACACACACACACACACACACACACACACAAAGGCAAGGTACTCTTTGTGTGTATGTAGACGTCATATGTTAATGAACCTATGCATATTCATGTAACCTCAATAAAAGAGCAGTGTTACGGGAGAACGGACGAGAGCAACTGGGTTCAAGCGAAGGAACGGCGTTTGTCCGGTTCTCTCCCATGCACGAGAAACATGAAGAACCTTGCCTACTTCGTGTCTTGCTTGCTGTGTAATTATATTGTCTTCAACGTTCCAGCGAATAGGTTCAAGCTACAAACCTATCAGCTACACCCAGATCTCCTTCTTCCATCTAGGGTGGTAGCCAGCACAACCATAGCTACTCTCCTCGTTTCCTTGAGCTCTTTGAGACAAGCGCGCAATGATCCCACGTATGCACAAACTCACTTAGAGGTTCCTCTCTGCCTTCCACAGCAGCGAGCATTGAATCAAACTGATCCTGTTTTATTTGACCTGTTTTTAGTGCCTCCACCTGGCTAATCGCATCTTTTAGGTCAACTCTTAGACTGTCAAACTGACCTGATGCACAGGTAGTGTTACTCTCTTCCCTGGGGTGGAGAGAAGCAGACCGCCCGCAGCAGCAGGGAGGCCCCACATTCCAGACCCCAATCGGACAGCCAACTCCTCCTCCTAGCCCCCCCGCCCCAACAGGCTGCAGAGAACGGGGGTGTGTGAAGACTCCAAACCTCCTTCCACCTGCTCATATGTAGTGTTGATGCATGTGTGTTCTAAGGTGTATTTAAAACCCAGGAGGGCATGGAGCTACCTGCCAGAGAGTAGCAGGTAAGCGCATAGCCCCTCCCAATAGCCCCCAATGTGTACGTGTATTTAAAATTGAGAGTTAGGCAACGACGCCAGGGGTGAAGTTGTACACCCTGATGGTCATCTGGATGCCGTGTAGCGTGCCCACCCCCAACTTAGACATTCACATTACTCACACTCTCATAACACATACATATAGGACTATGTGTTATGAGAGTGTGAGTAATGTGAATGTCTAAGTTGTGGGATAAAATTGAGGCACAGGCAGCCAGAAGGGGAATTGGGGGGTGGGGGATGTCTCCCCTGCACCCTGGTGACACACCTTCACCCCAAGGTGCTGCATGCATGGGTGATTGTGGTGGAGAGAGAGGGAGACAGCTGGGGATGGGGAGGGAAGGAAGGGGCAAGTGGCCCCTCTGTGAGTTGATCCCACCAGTTGAAGAGCCCCTCAGGTGGCTCAATGCACTGGCAGCACCCTGCGCCAGGGCTGAGCCCCCATACACCCACCCACCCACAACCCCGGTGACACACCAACCAGGACCCAAGACCCCAAGGCCCAGCTAGGGCCCCAGCCAGGAGACAGAGCACCCCAAGAACCCCACACCCGACCTGCACCCACCCAGGGGCAGCCAGGCTACCAGGTCAGTAACCCACGTCCGTCAGCACAGACCCTCCCCTAGCCCCGCTGCACGCAGCCACGAGGAAACCATCACCTAAGAGCCAACAGAGCCCTTAATAGGCCATGACCGCAACCCCGGGTTGAGCCCTCCAAGGAAAATGCTCCTGGGGAATCCCCCGATGCCGTAAGCCTGTCCCTACCCCCACACAACAGCGAAGGTGGGACCAAACTATGACACCCTCACTAGGTGATGGTGCTGATCAAAGGAGCCCAGAGCAATTGATCTGATGTGGTGGCAGAGGCTGTATCAAGACTAATGTAATCTATTAGATAATTTCTATATTGGTTAAAATTAAGATTATTTTTATTTTTCCAGTTCATGAGGATTGTTTTCTTGGCTATGCATAGGGCTGTGAAAACCATATGGGCTATATTCTTATCTGTAGTGACAGCTGCCCAACAAACACATTCTGGATTACCCCAGAAATTAAAACCGTCCTCAAGCAGAAGAGGAGGGCCTTCAAATCCAGAGACAAAGAGGAGTTGAAAAGGGTGCAGAGAGAGCTGAGGGGACTGATAAGGAATGGGAAGGACAGCTACAGGCAGAAGATGGAGAACCAGCTTCAACAAAACAACGTTGGCGAAGTCTGGAGAGGCCTCAGAACCATCTCGGGCCACAAACAGCAGAACTCTCTGCCTGGGAGGGATGTGAGGTGGGCAAATGAACTGAATCATTTCTTCAACAGATTTGATTCAGCCATGAGGCAGTCTGCAACATCGGCTGCAGACTCACCCACCCCCACTGCTGCTGTTCCACCTCAGACACTTCACACCTCCTCTATTCACCCTGCTCACTCCTCCCCACCCCCAACTGCAGCATCCAATACACACTCAACACAAGGCTCCAGCCTGTCTCTCTCAACCACCCAGGTTAGGAGGGAACTGAGGAGGATTAATGGCAAGAAGGCAGCGGGTCCAGATGGCATCAGCTCGAGGGTCGTCAGGTCCTGCGCGGACCAACTGTGTGGGGTGATGGAGCACCTCTTCAACCTGAGCCTGAGGTTGGGAAGAGTCCCACAGCTCTGGAAAACCTCCTGTGTTGTACCAGTGCCAAAGACTTCACGCCCCAAGGACCTCAACAGCTACAGGCCGGTGGCTCTGACATCCCACCTGATGAAGACCCTGGAGCGGTTGGTCCTGGCTCAGCTTCGGCGCCTAATAAGCTCATCACTGGACCCACTTCAGTTTGCCTACCAGCCTGGCATTGGAGCGGATGATGCCATCATTCACCTCCTACATCGTTCCCTCGCTCACCTGGAGACCGCTGGAAGCACTGTGAGAATCATGTTCTTTGATTTCTCCAGTGCCTTCAACACTATTCTTCCCTCGGTTCTAAAGGACAAGCTGGTGAACTCTGGAGTGGACCATCACCTCACTACCTGGATCCTGGACTACCTCACCGACCGACCACAGTATGTGAGGACTCAGGGCTGTGTGTCGGACAGGGTCGTCTGCAGTACGGGGGCCCCACAGGGAACGGTTCTGGCTCCGTTCCTCTTCACCATCTACACTGCAGACTTCTCCCACAATTCCACCCAGTGCTTCCTGCAGAAGTTCTCTGATGACTCTGCAATAGTCGGCCTCATCACTGATGGGGACGACAAGGAGTACAGAGGTCTGACCCAAGACTTTGTGGACTGGTGCCAGCTGAACTACCTCCAGATCAACGCCAGTAAAACCAAGGAACTGGTGGTAGACTTCCGCAGGCACAAGCATTCTCCACTGCAACCACTGAACATCCAAGGTATGGACATTGAGGCTGTGGACAGCTACAGGTACCTTGGTGTTCATCTGAACAATAGACTGGACTGGACTCATAACTCAGACGCCCTCTACAAGAAAGGGCAGAGCAGGCTGTACCTGCTGCGGAGACTCAGGTCGTTTGGAGTGGAGGGCCCACTCCTGAAGACCTTCTATGACTCTGTTGTGGCTTCTGCTATCTTTTATGGCGTGGTCTGCTGGGGCGGCAGCATCTCTGCTGGGGACAGGAAGAGACTGAACAGGGTGATCCGAAGGGCCAGCTCTGTTCTAGGATGCCCTCTGGACCCAGTGGAGGTGGTGAGTGACAGGAGAACGGCGGCTAAGCTGTCATCCCTGATGAACAACATCTCCCACCCCATGCAGCAGACTGTGACAGCACTGAGCAGCTCCTTCAGTGGGAGACTGCGGCACCCACGGTGTGGGACGGAGAGATTTCGCAGGTCTTTCTTCCCCACTGCTGTCAGACTTCATAATAAAGACTTTAACTGATCAAGCACACACATCCATACATATGCAATAATACTAAGTGCAATAATCCTTTCTGTCATCGTTGTATTTTTACTCAGTTGTATATAGTATTTGTATTTGTATTCTATTTTTATCTTATTGTATATTTATTTTATTTTATTCTACTGTATATAGTATTTTATTTTATTCTATTCTGTACAGTTGTGTACTGTATTTATTCTTATTGTATTCTAATTTTTGCCTCATAACTTTTGCACTGTCCACTCCTGCTGTGACAAAACAAATTTCCCACGTGTGGGACTAACAGAGATGGGCAGTAACGCGTTACTTGTAACGCGTTACTGTAATCTGATTACTTTTTTCGAGTAACGAGTAAAGTAAGGGATTACTATTGCAAAATCGGTAATTAGATTACCGTTACTTTCCCATAGGAACGCTGCGTTACTGCGTTACTAAAACCGTGATTTTTTGCGAGAATGTCTCACGACAGTGACGTAAGCGAGTGCGCCGTTAGTGACAACAGCTGTGTGCAGATCAACAATGGATCACATATCGAGTGCGGGAGAGAGTATGAGAGTGCAGCGTTTAAAGCGTGGAAGTACTGACCTTACTTTGAGTTTGATTCCATAAAAAGTGACAAAAACATTAGCGTCCATCGTGCGTGGGAAGAAAACTTCTTTTTACAGCGAAAAAAAACCCTAAACTTCCAAGGAAGCACCAAGAGCGCAACGACGTAATGGGAAACTCACAGAGACACTGCCGTATCCTTCCACTGACCGCTGCACACCTGCACCAGGGTAAACCTCCGCCTACTGCAGTCCTGCTTTACAGGTGAAAATAGAGCAACAGGACCGCTGAGTCTTTGACTTTATTTATGTTCTGCTGTGTTTTACTTGCATCTATTTGAAAGAGTGAGTGTAAACACAAAAAATTATTTTATTTTATGTGCTGGAATGTGCAGAAAATAGGTTTAAATGTTAAACTCATTTATTCAACTCAGAGAATGTTGCATATAATTAAATTTTTGCTTGATGCATAAAGTTAAAAGATTAAAAATGATAAAACAAGTTAAAAAAAGAGACTTTTCCATTTGATTACATTTTGTATGATGGATTATGTAGAAAAAGTAGAATTGGGCTGAAAGATCTATCGCTTTATCACCTCTTCAGGTTGTAAATCGTGTTTTTAAAAAGTAACTAAGTAACTAAGTAACTAAGTAATTAATTACTTTTGAAAATAGGTAATCAGTAAAGTAACGGGATTACTTTTTTGGGGAAGTAATCAGTAATTAGTTACTGATTACTTTTTTCAAGTAACTTGACCAACACTGGGGACTAATAAAGGTTATCTTATCTTATCTTATCTTAACTACACACCAGATAAGAATCCGCTGCACCCTTTCCCCATCCACTCACACTAACTTGCATTAACATCTGTTTAACTTACTAGTATCAAATCGCATCTTAAGTGTGATATCATAGCAGAATTAACACCGTCACTCTCTGTCAGTGGTTTTTTTTCCGGGTTTTTTTTTTTCTTCTCGTTTTTCTCTCTTTTTCCGCCTCTTGTTTTTATGCTGCTCACCCTTGTCCTTGGTTTCTTTCTTTATTTCTTTCACTACTTTGATCACCTGCTTCTACACTCATCCACAAACAACATCCTTTATTTCGACACATAGGCACAGCATGATCACGCACAGTCATGCGCTCAACGGCAGCACATTTACATCAGTCAGACAGCGCACACAGACCTATAGGATACACACACTTAAGCCAAGCCTACTCATATTAGTAAATATGCAAACACATAGTCAGACTCAGGGAGCATCTCACCACACATTTTTTCTCTCTCTCCTCTTTATTTATGAACAAGTGATGTATTCTCTCCACCTGGCTAAGCGACGCACACAGCATACATCCCTAGTTATACACAAACATCTATGGGTGCACTAAGGTTTGTTACATGGAATATAAATGGAGCTGGCTCCAGAGAAAAGAGGTTAAAAATATTTAACCAACTCAAAAAACTACAGGCAGATGTTGTCCTTTTACAAGAGATCCACAGACCTCTTAGAGGTTCGAATGAACTTAAAACACCTGAGTTTCCTAATGTGTTCTCAGCTTGTTATAATTCTAGACAAAGGGGAGTAGCAATTTTAATACATAAAAATATTAATTTCATGGTACTCGATACAGTTATAGATCCAGAGGGCAGATTCTTAATCATTAAACTTGTCATGGTCTGTGGAATGCGTGATGCTCGGGTAGCCACACCCCCGGGCTGGGCCATCACTAGCACACCTGCTCTCCATCCCGGTGATTACACGGAGATCCACTTAATCCGGCGCTGACGGATGCTCCACGCCAGTCCGTAGTCATCCCCACAGTGGTAACCAGACTTCCACGAAAAGTGTGCATTCTCTTCTGCTTGGAACTTTGTTTAACCTGCCTACTTCTGTCCAGATTTCTACTCGGCGTCTGCTACCTGCCTGTCCTCCGGCTCAACTGGATCTCGCGGCGCTCACCTGGCCCACTCGCCATTCCACGGACTTCCTGCCCCCACGGACTGTCACACTTCCCTCCCGAGCTCCCACGGTTCCGTTCTATCGTAAGCCCCTACTCTAACTCAGTCCTGATATGTTCTCCCCGCTTCCTGGCTCCCTAGTAATCATCTCCCCTTTCTATTGCAGCCCCCCGCCGTCCCGATCCCGGCTTCCTCGTGTCATTGTTTCCCCGGATTTTTAGTTTCTGTTTTGCTCTCTACTTTCCCCGGGTCGCCTTTCGTTGTTTTAATAAAGTGTCTTTTTGTTAGCTCGGAGTCTGCGCCTGGATCCTTTCGTGCCCGCGCACCACGGCGCATGACAGTACGGACTGGCCAAGATGGATCCAGCAGACCCGATACGTTCAGCTATTAATAAGCAGGGTGCCATGCTCGGCCGACACGATCAGTTACTTTCTTCGCTTCAGGATCAGTATCAGGAGCTGAGCGAGAAACAGGGAGAGATGTGCGCTAAACAGCCCGACTCGGCGTACCGCTGTGTGACGTCTCCGCTGCCGGAACCCTTCCACGGCGAATTGGACCAGTGTGGGGGGTTCCTTTTTCAGTGTACTCTTTTCTTCAGTCGCTCGCCACTCGCCTTCCCCACTGACGCGGCCAAGATTTCCCACTTCGTGGGACTACTGAGGGGAAGGGCGTTGGCGTGGGCTGAAGCCTATTTATCTGCTAACCCGATACAGCGCTGCGACTTCGATGACTTCCTCGACGAGTTTAAAGCAACCTTCTCTCCGTCAGTTTCCGAGGATGATGCCGCTCAAAAGCTACTGGTGCTCCGCCAGGGTCGGCGTAGCGTTGTGGAGTATTTAGTGGAGTTTCGCACCGTGGCAGCCGCTGTTGGCTGGCCCGATTCGGCCCTAAGGGGAATTTTTTTACGCTCCCTGAACGATCAGATGAAGGATCAGCTCGCGTTGCACGAGGCGGCTAAAACGTTCGAGGATTTGGTGTCACTCGCCCGTAGGATCGATAAGCGTCTACGGGAGAGGGAGGCCGAAAGGCGGTCCAAGCCACCGAAACCCGTGTTGCACCCAGACTTTCGCGTGTCACTGCCCCTGTCCCCTTTTAGCTCTCCAGCGGCGTGCGCTCGCTCACAGTCTCCTCCTCCGCCGGAGTCGATGCAGATCGGGCGCTCTCGGCTCTCGCCGGAGGAGAGGGAACGCCATTTTCGGGCCGGGGACTGCTTATACTGTGGGAAGCCGGGACACCGCATCGCCAGCTGCCCGGTTCGCCCAAACGGACCAGCTCACTGGTAGGTTCGGGGATACGGGTGGGCTGCACATTGAATACTATTAGACCCCGATTGATTGTGTCCGTTGCCATAATAACCAATAAAAAGACTGTCACATGCAGCGCATTAGTGGATTCTGGGGCGGAGCAGAATCTCATGGATGAAAGACTGGCTAAAGAGCTGGAAATTCCACTCACTCTGTTGGAACCTCCCCTCCCTGCGTCAGCGCTGAATAAACAAGTGTTTGCTTACATCACTCATCAGACCGCGCCCGTGACATTAGTCACTTCCGGGAACCACAACGAATCGCTTTCGTTCTTTACCTTCCCGTCTCCCGACACCCCGCTCGTGTTAGGCTACCCGTGGCTGCAAAGACATAATCCCCACATCGATTGGGCAGGAAGCAAGATCGCCAGTTGGAGTTTGTTCTGCCTTGCGAATTGCCTGAGATCAGCAGTTCTCGCTCCACCCACTAACCCGACCCCACCTGTTACACAAGCACCTGACCTCTCCTCCATCCCACCCGAATACCACGACTTACAGGAAGTGTTTAACAAAGACAAGGCTTGCTCTCTGCCACCACACCGCCCCTATGACTGCGCCATCGACCTGCTACCTGGTGCCCCGCTGCCCTCCGGCCGGTTGTACAACCTGTCTCGCCCCGAGAGGGAGTCTATGGAAAACTACATCCGAGAATCACTCGCGGCCGGTATCATTCGACCCTCTTCTTCCCCAGTCGCTGCGGGCTTCTTCTTCGTGGGGAAAAAGGACGGTTCGCTGCGGCCGTGCATTGACTACCGGGGCTTAAATGACATCACCGTAAAGAACAAGTACCCTCTTCCGTTGATTAACTCTGTTTTTGGCTCTCTCCAGGAAGCCACCGTTTTCACAAAACTGGACCTGCGAAACGCATACCATCTGGTCCGAATAAGGGAGGGGGACGAGTGGAAAACCGCTTTTAACACGCCACTGGGCCACTTCGAGTATTTGGTTATGCCATTCGGCTTAACTAACGCCCCTGCGGTTTTTCAGACGCTAGTGAATGATGTGCTCCGAGACTTCCTGAACGTGTTTGTTTTTGTATACTTGGATGACATCCTCGTTTTTTCCAGGACCATGGAGGAGCATCACGTTCACGTCCGGAGCGTCCTGCAACGGTTACTGGAAAACAGACTGTTTGTCAAAGCAGAAAAATGCGAGTTTCACGCCTCATCGGTTTCCTTTTTGGGCTATGTCTTAGCAGGAGGACAGGTGAAGACGGACCCAGCTAAGATCAAGGCGGTTCTGGAGTGGCCAGTCCCGGATTCGCGGAAGAAGCTCCAATGCTTTCTCGGGTTCGCGAACTTCTACCGACGTTTCATTCGAAACTACAGCCACGTCGCCGCGCCTCTCACTCGCCTCACTTCTCCTAAGGTACCTTTCACCTGGCCCCTGGAGGCCCACACAGCGTTCACCAAATTGAAGGCATTGTTCACTACGGCGCCCATTCTGCTCCACCCCGACACCACCAAACAATTCATCGTTGAGGTGGACGCGTCCGACACCGGAGTCGGGGCTGTTCTCTCTCAGCGGTCTGGACCTCAAGGTAAGCTCCAGCCGTGCGCCTACTTCTCTCGCCGGCTCACCCCTACTGAAAGAAATTATGACGTAGGCGATAAGGAGCTCTTGGCCATAAAACTCGCCTTGGAGGAGTGGCGCCACTGGCTGGAGGGAGCCGAGCAGCCTTTTCTCATATGGACGGACCATAAGAATCTAATTTATCTTAGGACTGCTAAAAGGTTAAACTCTCGCCAAGCCCGCTGGTCCCTGTTTTTTACACGCTTTAACTTCACTCTCTCGTATCGCCCAGGTTCACGGAATGCCAAGCCAGATGCGCTCTCCCGCCAGTACTCCCCAGACACGGAGACATCGTCACCAACCACCATTCTCCCCCCAACCTGTGTGGTGGGCGCCCTCTCCTGGGATGTTGAGGAGGTTATCCGCCAGGCCCTCCCGGGAGACCCTGACCCGGGTACCGGACCCCCCGGACGGCGTTTTGTCCCCGCTGCTGCCCGCGGAGCGGTAATCCATTGGGTCCACACTGCACGTTTTTCGTGTCACCCTGGCGTGAGCAGAACCATTGGTCTTCTCAAACGGCATTTCTGGTGGAAGACTTTACGACAAGATGCGAGGGAGTACGTGGCTGCCTGCACTGTCTGCGCCCGCAACAAATTGTCCACTAAGCACCCAGCGGGCCTGCTCCATCCGCTCAGCACGCCTCACCGGCCTTGGTCTCATATCTCATTAGATTTCATTACCGGTCTTCCTTGTTCCTCGGGAAAGAGCGTCATCCTCACCATCATCGACCGGTTCTCTAAAGCCGCCCACTTCGTCCCGCTACCGAAACTACCCTCCGCCCCTGACACAGCCCTAGCCCTAATTGAAAACGTGTTCCGGCTCCATGGTATTCCCCTTGACATCGTCTGGGTGGGGTACGGTCCCGAGGACCGCCTCTGGGTTCCGCGTTCCTTCATTCTGGACCCGTCCCTCATCGCTGATTTCCGCGCTTCTCTCCGCAGGCCGCAGTCCGGTCGGTCGCCTGGGGGCGACCCTTGAGGGGGGGGCACTGTCATGGTCTGTGGAATGCGTGATGCTCGGGTAGCCACACCCCCGGGCTGGGCCATCACTAGCACACCTGCTCTCCATCCCGGTGATTACACGGAGATCCACTTAATCCGGCGCTGACGGATGCTCCACGCCAGTCCGTAGTCATCCCCACAGTGGTAACCAGACTTCCACGAAAAGTGTGCATTCTCTTCTGCTTGGAACTTTGTTTAACCTGCCTACTTCTGTCCAGATTTCTACTCGGCGTCTGCTACCTGCCTGTCCTCCGGCTCAACTGGATCTCGCGGCGCTCACCTGGCCCACTCGCCATTCCACGGACTTCCTGCCCCCACGGACTGTCACACTTCCCTCCCGAGCTCCCACGGTTCCGTTCTATCGTAAGCCCCTACTCTAACTCAGTCCTGATATGTTCTCCCCGCTTCCTGGCTCCCTAGTAATCATCTCCCCTTTCTATTGCAGCCCCCCGCCGTCCCGATCCCGGCTTCCTCGTGTCATTGTTTCCCCGGATTTTTAGTTTCTGTTTTGCTCTCTACTTTCCCCGGGTCGCCTTTCGTTGTTTTAATAAAGTGTCTTTTTGTTAGCTCGGAGTCTGCGCCTGGATCCTTTCGTGCCCGCGCACCACGGCGCATGACAAAACTATCTATACTTGATAAAAAGCTATGTATTGCAAGTGTATATGGTCCAAATGTTGATGATCCCTCATTCTTTCACGGTTTTTTCAGTGCACTCTCTGAACACTTAGATGGCACACTTGTTCTTGGAGGCGACCTCAACCTTGGACTAAATGAAGACATGGATAGGCTCAATACAGCAGGAACTCAGCGTAATTGGCAATCCACAAATATAATCAAACAGTATATGAGCGACTTTGGTCTTTGCGATGCATGGCGCTCCCTTCACCCCACCAGTAAGGAATATACTTTTTTCTCACATGTCCATCACTCCTACTCTCGTCTGGATTATTTTTTGGTCAGCAGCTCACTGCTGAACGACATTTCAGACACTGAGATTCACCCTATAGCTGTCAGCGATCATGCTCCTGTATCTTTAACACTAATGCACAAGAATAATACTACGCCAAGTAAAAACTGGAGATTTAATATATCACTACTTAAAGATGAAGACTTTATTAAATATTTTAAAAAAGAGTGGACTTCATATTTGGACTATAATGACACTCCCGAAACATCAGCTTCTGTTCTATGGGAAGCAGGGAAAGCTGTGATGAGAGGTAAAATAATTCTCATCACATAAAAAGAAAAAAGAAAACAAAAATATTCAGGAATTAGAAAAAACCATCAAATCACTAGAAGAAGCCTACGCGTCCCACCAAGATCAGGAAACATTGAACAAAATACGCGAAGCAAAACTAGAATTAAATGAGATAATTGATAAAAAAACAAAATTCTTAGTACAAAGACTACGCCTAAAAATTATGAACATGGTAATAAATCAGGTCAATTTCTAGCAAACCAGCTAAAAATAAATAAAGAAAAAACAACTATATGTGCTGTTCAAGATTAATCTGGGAACACAATATATGATCCGATACAAATAAACAACATTTTCAGGGATTTCTATAAAACATTGTATTCACCACAAATAAACCCATCTAAAAAGGAAATTGATCAGTTTTTAGACAACATAACTCTCCCAAAATTATTAGACTCTCAAGCAATGGCACTGGATTCACCACTGACATCAGGTGAACTCCAGGAAGCCCTGATAAGTATGCCCAATAATAAGGCTCCAGGTCCAGACGGCTTTCCTGCAGAATTCTACAAAGAATTCTGGACGATTCTAGCACCAGTTTTCTACAGAACGTTGTTGGAAATTAAAGAAAAGGGCAGACTTCCATCAAATATGAATTCTGCAAACATTAATCTCCTGCTAAAACCAAGCAAAGACCCTGTATATCCCTCAAGCTATCGTCCAATATCCCTTATAAATGTAGACCTTAAAATAATCTCCAAAGCTCTCTCGAAGAGACTGGAGAAAATAACCCCCCTCTTAATTCATCCTGACCAAACTGGTTTCATAAAAGGTAGGCACTCATCAACAAATACACGTAGATTAGTTAATTTAATAGACTACTCATACAGTAAAAACATTGAAACTACAATATTTTCTTTAGATACAGAAAAAGCATTTGACAGAGTTAACTGGAAATTTCTATTTGCAACTTTACACAAATTTGGTTTTGGATCCTCTTTCATAAACTGGTTAAAAATATTATATAATTCCCCAACAGCTTGTGTCAAAACAAATGACCAGACATCCTCCGTGTCCGTGAGCAGGAAGTCCGTGGGGATAGCGAATGGGCCAGATGATGCACCGAGTGATCCAGTTGAGCCGGAGGACAGGCAGGTGGCAGACGCCGAGTCGAAACCACTGTGGGGTGACTAACGGACTGGCGTGGAGCATCCGTCAGCGCCGGGTTAAGTAGATCTTCATGTAATCACCGCGATGGAGAGCAGGGCCCGATTTCAGGAAGCCGGTTTAGAAAACTCAGAGTGAAAAACGATACTCAGGGTTGAGTAACCCCGAACTGTCCAACTTGGAATATGGAATTTGAATGAAAACAACAGAATTTGAATGAAAACAACGGAATGTGAATGAAGACAACAGAATTTCAATGAAAACAATGGAATTTGAATGAAAACAACAGAATTTGAATGAAAACAACGGAATGTGAATGAAGACAACAGAATTTCAATGAAAACGATGGAATTTGAATGAAAACAACAGAATTTGAATGAAAACAACGGAATGTGAATGAAGACAACAGAATTTGAATGAAAACAATGGAATGTGAATGAAGACAACAGAATTTGAATCAAAACAATGGAATTTGAATGAAAACAACAGAATTTGAATGAAAACAACAGAATTTGAATGAAAACAACGGAATGTGAATGAAGACAACAGAATTTCAATGAAAACAATGGAATCTGAATGAAAACAGAATTCTAAAACAAACATTAGAATTTGAAAAAAAAAAGAGTAGAATTAGAATGAAAACAACAGCATTTGAATGAAAACAACGGAATTTGAGAACAAACAATGGAATTTGAATAAAAAGAGTAGAATAAGAATGAAAACAAAAGTATTTGAATAAAAACAACGGAATTTCAATGAAAAGAATGGAATCAGAATGAAATGAATAGAATTTGAATGAAAACAACGGAATTAGAATGAACAGGGGCCCGTTCTTCGTACCTCGCTAAGTAAGTTAGCTGGATTAGATTGTTGACGATTTCGCGTGATCTTGGATCGTTCGGTTCCCCGAAGCTCATCCGGGACTTGCTGCCATAGCAACAGAGCCGTAAGCGTAAACCTGCTCGGGAGCAGGTTTACTTTATGTAAACAGGATTAGATCGCGGCCACGCAGGTATGTCCGCTTCATTTATACGAAAGCAACAGCGATATTCCACCACTGTTTCACCATAAATAAATAACATCAATGTAACTAAAGATAATGCAGCACCTGATCCATTTATTGATGTCACACAGATACATACAGGTCATTTCCTAAAAAAGGGAAATGTACTATTAACATTCTATTACATGTATGTGATTATTATAGATGTAAGTCATATTTCAGAGTAGTAATAGTAAATTACTTCGTGTAATCAAGATGAGAGACCACGGCTATAAAAGCGAAGGTGGATTTGGGAAGCCTGTCGCAGCCATGTCCTGTCCGTATACGCGAGCCACCCATTGTGGAAGGTGCAAGATTGATAAGGAGAGTCCTCAGAATTCAGCGTATGTTGCGGGATAGACAGGATCCTTTAGCTCAGCGCGACAGTGTGCTCATTGAGAGATATCGATATTCCCGTGAGGGTATTATTTACTTAACCAACTTGTTGACGAGGGGGTGCAGGACCACCACCTGTCTTTTTTTGCTGTGCCCTTTTCTTGGTTGCTGTTATGAACAAACAAACAGATTATTTCAGGGTCTCTTTCCAAGAGACGAAAAGCAATATAAGTGATAAATATTACCATTCTGTAGAATATTCTTATATTTCACTTTTACCTGTTCCCATGTTCTAGTGGGTGCTGTTGTGGCTCTAATGTGTAAGGGGATATAATATAACATAATATAATATAATGTAATATAATATTGGATAATATAGTGTAATAAATCTACCCTACCGCCTACTGGTGTTGGCCAGAGGGGCCGATGGCGCGATATGGCAGCCTCGCTTCTGTCAGTCTGCCCCAGGGCAGCTGTGGCTACAACCGTGGCTGCTTCCACCAGTGTGTGAATGTGAGAGTGACTGAATAGTGGCATTGTAAAGCGCTTTGGGTGCCTTGAAAAGCGCTATATAAATCCAATCCATTATTATTGTTATTATTAAATCACTTACGAGTTTAATTTGTCAGCAACTTTCTGCCAGCCCTCTCTCCTTGCTTTTGCAGCCTTTGCAGTGTTCCCTTGCGTTTTAATTAAACTCTGAAACTCCTGAAATCCCTCAATCAAGAGTTCTTGCTCTGCTGCCGAAAAATACCGAGCGCTCTCCTTCGACATTTTCGCCGACCAATCAGAGGGTTGCCGATCAATGTTTCTACTATCGATGTGTAGCCCCTTTTATGACACCCAGTGATCTCACATTACTTCATCCAGCTGTACTAATCGTCAACAGCAGGTGTGTTCGGAGAACCGTGATAGGTTTTGTATTGTTGATTGTCATTTATGCTTAGAAACATTTACTCATATATGCTTAGAAGTATATAATCATTTGTAGGTTGAAAGAATGTCTCATCCTAGGAGGTCTGTAACGGCTCTGTGTAGCATGAACGGGGAGTGCGTTCACTCCCTCTACAGAGTGT
The DNA here is from genome assembly GCF_057382095.1 of Aulonocara sp. 'chitande type north' Nkhata Bay. Taxonomy (NCBI): domain Eukaryota; kingdom Metazoa; phylum Chordata; class Actinopteri; order Cichliformes; family Cichlidae; genus Aulonocara; species Aulonocara sp. 'chitande type north' Nkhata Bay. The sequence continues at coordinate 952,923 of NC_141349.1, forward strand.
TCTGGCGTAGATCACACCTCCTAGGAGAGGTCGTATCTTCTCTTGCTGATATATGGTATAGCAAACACACGTATATCTGTTTAAGTATAAGAGCCCTTTGTTCGGATAGATCTGCTAGACGCCTGGCACCAGCTAGCACCAGAGTCTTCACAGGGTCACACCTTGACCTCACACACACACACACACACACACACACACACACACACACACACACACACACACACACACAGTATTCTTTGTTCACATGTATACCTATGTAGACGTCATATGTTAATGAACCTATGCATATTCATGTAACCTCAACAAAAGAACAGTGGTTAAGGAGAACGGACGAGAGCAACTGGGGTCAGGCGAAGGAACGGTGCTTTGTCCGGTCTCTCCCGTGCACGAGAAACATGAAGAACTTTGCCTACTGGTGTCTTGCTTTGCAGTGTAATTATATTGTCCTCAACGTTCCGGCGGATAGGTTCAAGCTACAAACCTATCAAACCGGATTAGTGAGCTCTCGGTTAGCGCGATGATTTGGTCTTGGATGTGTCATTTGATCTTGGATGTAGTAAGCCACGTACGAAGAACGGGCCCCAGAACAGAATTTGAATGAAAACAATGGAATTTGAATGAAAACAAAAGAATTTCAATGAAACAATGGAAGTTAAAAAAACACACAACAGAATTAGAATGAAAACAACGGAATTTGAATGAAAACAACGGAATTAGAATGAAAAGAACAGAATTGGAATCAAAACAATGTAATTTGAATGAAAACAATGGAATTTGAATCAAAACAATGGAATTTGAATAAAAAGAGGAGAATTAGAATGAAAACGAAAGCATTTGAATGAAAACAACCGAATTTCAATGAAAAGAATGGGATTAGAATGAAATGAATAGAATTTGAATGAAAACAACCGAATTTGAATGTATAGAACAGAGTTTGAATGAAAGCAAAACAATTCTAAAACAAACAATAGAATTTGAATAAAAAGAGGAGAATTAGAATGAAAACGAAAGCATTTGAATGAAAACAACGGAATTTGAATGAAAAGAACGGAATTAGAATGAAATGAGTAGAATTTGAATGAAAACAATGGAATTTGAATGAAAACAACAGAATTTGAATGAAAACAACAGAATTAGAATGGAAAAACCGGAATTTGAATGAAAACAACATTATTAGAATGTACAGAAAGGAGTTTGAATGAAAACAACGGAATTTGAATGAAATGAACAGAATTTGAATCAAAACAATGGAATTTGAATGAAAACAACAGAATTTACCTGTCTTGGGGCCCGTTCTTCGTACCGCGCTAAGTGAGTTAGCTGGATTAGATTGTTGACGATTTCGCGTGATCCTGGATCGTTCGGTTCCCCGAAGCCCATCCAGGACTTGCTGTCATAGCAACAGAGCCGTAAGCGTAAACCTGCTGGGGAGCAGGTTTACTTTATGTAAACAGGATTAGATCGCGGCCACGCAGGTATGTCCGCGTCATTCATACGAAAGCAACAGCGATATTCCACCACTGTTTCACCATAAATAAATAACATCAATGTAACTAAAGATAATGCAGCACTTGATCCTTTTATTGATGTCACACAGATACATACAGGTCAGTCCCTAAAAAAGGGAAATGTACTATTAACATTCTATTACATGTATGTGATTATTACAGATGTAATTCATATTTCAGAGTAGTAATTGTAAATTACTTCGTGTAATCAAGATGAGAGACCACGGCTATAAAAGCGAAGGTGGATTTGGGAAGCCTGTCGCAGCCATGTCCTGTCCGTATACGCGACCAACCCATTGCGGAAGGTGCAAGATTGATAAGGAGAGTCCTCAGAATACAGCGTATGTTGCGGGATAGACAGGATCCTTTAGCTCAGCGCGACAGTGTGCTCATTGAGAGATATCGATATTCCCGTGAGGGTATTATTTACTTAACCAACTTGTTGACGAGGGGGTGCAGGACCACCACCTGTCTTTTTTTGCTCTGCCCTTTTCTTGGTTGCTGTGATGAACAAACTAACAGAGTATTACAGGCCAGTATTACCTTGCCAAGAGACGAAAAGCAACCTAAGAGATAAATATTACCATTCTGTAGAATACTCCTGTATTCCACTTTTACTTGTTCCCATGTTCTTGTGGGTCCTGTTGTGGCTGTAATGTGAAAGGGGATATAATATAACGTATTATAATGTAATGTAATGCCATATAATATTGGATAATATCGTGTCATATGATAGATCTACCCTACCGCCTACTGGTGTTGGCCAGAGGGGCCGATGGCGCGATATGGCAGCCTGGCTACAACCGTAGCTGCCTCCACCAGTGTGTGAATGTGAGAGTGAATGAATAGTGGTATCGTAAAGCGTTTTGGGTGCCTTGGAAAGCGCTATATAAACTCAATCCATTATTATTATTATTATTATTAAATTACCTACGAGTCTGATTTGTCAGCAACTTTCTGCCAGCCCTCTCTCCTTGCTTTTGCAGCCTTTGCAGTGTTCTCTTGCGTTTTAATTAAACTCTGAAACTCCTGACATCCCTCACTCATGAGTTCTTGCTCTGCTGCCGGAAAATACTGAGCATGCCCCTTCGACATTTTCGCCGACCAATCAGAGGGTTGCCGATCACTGTTTCTGCTATCGATGCGTATCCCCTTTTACGACACCCAGTGATCGCACATTACTTCATCCAGCTATACTAATCGTCAACAACAGGTGTGTTCGGGGAACCGGAATAGCGAGCTCAGAGTTAGCGCGATGATTTGGTCTTGGATGTTTCATTTGATCTTGGATGTAGTAAGCGACGTACGAAGCACAGGGCCCGGTTCTCATGTTGTTGCTAAGGATTGTCTCATTGCACTGAAGTCACACTGGGTTAAATATTTACACTTGGGTTTTAAGGGGTAATTTTTTTTTTTTTTATGGGTTGTATGGAAGCCCCAAACGCAATTTCATTGTTCTTTGACAATGACAATAAATAAATACTTGACTTGACTTGACTTGATAGTTGAATTTGAATGAAAACAATGGAAATTTAAAACAATCAACAGAATTAGAATGAAAACAACAGAATTAGAATGGAAAAACCGGAATTTGAATGAAAACAACATTATTAGAATGTACAGAAAGGAGTTTGAATGAAAACAACGGAATTTGAATGAAATGAACAGAATTTGAATCAAAACAATGGAATTTGAATGAACAGAACAGAATTTTAATCAAAACAATGGAATTTGAATGAAAACAACAGAATTTGAATGAAAACAATGGAGGTTTAAAACAAACAACAGAATTAGAATGAAAACAACGGAATTAACATGAAAACAATGGAATTTGAATAAAAAGAGTAGAATTAGAATGAAAAAAGCGGAAATTGAATGAAACAACGAAATTAGAATGTACAGAACAGAGTTTGAATGAAAACAACGGAATTAGAATGTATAGAACAGAATTTGAATGAAAGCAACAGAATTCTGAAACAAACATTAGAATCTGAATAAAAAGAGTAGAATTAGAATGAAAACAACGGAATTTGATTGAACAGAACAGAATTTGAATGAAAACAATGGAATTTGAATGAAAACAAAAGAATTTGAATGAAAACAATGGAAGTTTAAAACAAACAACAGAATTAGAATGAAAACAACGGAATTTGAATGAAAACAACGGAATCAGAATGTACAGAACAGAGTTTGAATGAAAACAACGGAATTAGAATGAACAGAACAGAATTGGAATCAAAACAATGGAATTTGAATGAACAGGGGTCCGTTCTTCGTACCTCGCTAAGTAAGTTAGCTGGATTTGATTGTTGACGATTTCGCGTGATCCTGGATCGTTCGGTTGTCCGAAGCTCATCTGGGACTTGCTGTCATAGCAACAGATCCGTAAGCGTAAACCTGCTTGGGAGCAGGCTTACTTTATGTAAACAGGATTAGATCGCGACCACTCAGGTATGTCCGCTTCATCTATACGAAAGCAACAGCGATATTTTTCCATAAATAAATATTATCAATGTAACTAAAGATAATGCAGTATTTGATTCTTTTATTGATTTCATACAGATACATACAGGTCATTTCCTAAAAAAAGGGAAATGTACTATTAATCATTCTATTTCATGTATTTGATTATTTCAGATGTAATTCATATTTTAGAGTAGTAATAGTAAATTACTTCGTGTAATCAAGATGAGAGACCACGGCTATAAAAGCGAAGGTGGATTTGGGAAGTCTGTCGCAGCCATGTCCTGTCTGTATACGCGAGCAACCCATTGCAGAAGGTGCAAGATTGATAAGGAATGTTTGAATGAAAGCAACAGAATTCTGAAACAAACATTAGAATCTGAATAAAAAGAGTAGAATTAGAATGAAAACAACGGAATTTGATTGAACAGAACAGAATTTGAATGAAAACAATGGAATTTGAATGAAAACAAAAGAATTTGAATGAAAACAATGGAAGTTTAAAACAAACAACAGAATTAGAATGAAAACAACGGAATTTGAATGAAAACAACGGAATCAGAATGTACAGAACAGAGTTTGAATGAAAACAACGGAATTAGAATGAACAGAACAGAATTGGAATCAAAACAATGGAATTTGAATGAACAGGGGTCCGTTCTTCGTACCTCGCTAAGTAAGTTAGCTGGATTTGATTGTTGACGATTTCGCGTGATCCTGGATCGTTCGGTTGTCCGAAGCTCATCTGGGACTTGCTGTCATAGCAACAGATCCGTAAGCGTAAACCTGCTTGGGAGCAGGCTTACTTTATGTAAACAGGATTAGATCGCGACCACTCAGGTATGTCCGCTTCATCTATACGAAAGCAACAGCGATATTTTTCCATAAATAAATATTATCAATGTAACTAAAGATAATGCAGCATTTGATTCTTTTATTGATTTCATACAGATACATACAGGTCATTTCCTAAAAAAAGGGAAATGTACTATTAATCATTCTATTTCATGTATTTGATTATTTCAGATGTAATTCATATTTTAGAGTAGTAATAGTAAATTACTTCGTGTAATCAAGATGAGAGACCACGGCTATAAAAGCGAAGGTGGATTTGGGAAGTCTGTCGCAGCCATGTCCTGTCTGTATACGCGAGCAACCCATTGCAGAAGGTGCAAGATTGATAAGGAATGTTTGAATGAAAGCAACAGAATTCTAAAACAAACAATAGAATCTGAATAAAAAGAGTAGAATCAGAATGAAAACAAAAGCATTTGAATGAAAACAACGGAATTTCAATGAAAAGAACAGAATTTGAGAACAAACAATGGAATTTGAATGAAAACAACAGAATTTGAACGAAAACAACGGAATTTGAATGAAAACAACGAAATTAGAATGTACAGAACAGAGTTTGAATTAAAACAATGGAATTAGAATATATAGAACGGAGTTTGAATGAAAGCAACAGAATTCTAAAACAAACAATAGAATTTGAATAAACAGAGTAGAATTAGAATGAAAACAATGGAATTTGATTGAAAAGAACAGAATTTCAATCAAAACAATGGAATTTGAATGAAAACAATGGAAGTTTAAAACAAACAACAGAATTAGAATGAAAACAACGGAATTGGAATGAAAACAACGGAATTAAAATGAAAATGATGGAATTTGAATGAAAACAACAGAATTTGAGAACAAACAACAGAATATGAATGAAAACAACGGAATTTGAATGAAAACAAGAGGATTATAATGTATAGAACAGAGTTTGAATGAAAGCAACAGAATTCTAAAACAAACAATAGAATTTGAATAAAAAGAGTAGAATTTGAATGAAAAAACAGGGTAAGTGACAGAGGAGGACGGTAAGTGACGAGTAAGGTAAGCGACCCATGTTGTAGGTGACGTCAGACGCCGGAGAATTGGCGGAAAAAAAGCAAATGGTAGCATAGACTTTAACAAAGGTTTTTCAAGCTTCAGTATTACCAAATATACTAATCAATTGTCATATAACTAACAACATCTGTTTTATCATCTCTAACACCCTGGAGGACAACGGGGAGAGTTTAGACGCTCTCCAAGATTACATCGACCGCTGTTTTCAAGATTTAGTAATGAAGAAGGCCCAGAGTGCATCCTCCGCGGCCAAAATTGAGACGCCGTCATCGAAGAGATGTCGCCCGGCAGATTCCCCCGGTACAACATCGCCTGCCGGCAAAGACATCGCAGACATCCTGGAGTCAATCAACAAGCGATTGTCCAGTTTCGATGCGAGGCTGTCCCTGGTGGAGATTTTACACCGGGAATTTAAATCTCTGAGAGAATCCCTGGAATTCAGCCAGCAGCAGGTGGAAACGCTTGCCGCTGAAAATGCCACGCTACGGGAGTCGGTCAAATCTCTCACCGATAACGTGACCCAGCTAAACATTGAAAATAAACAAATAAAAGAGTCCGTTATCGATCTACAAGCCCGTATCATGAGATAATCTTGAGGCAACGGTGAAAAGCTTCATCAAAATCCACCTGAAGCTGCCGGAGGACACCGTAAAGAACATCGACTTCGATAGAGTACATTGCTTGGGGGGCGTGAGGTAGCGGACCGGGAGACCACGGCCTATTGTGGCCAAATTCGGTCAATTCAAACAGAAGGAACAGGTGAAGAGTCACGGCAGAGAGCTGAAAGGAACTGTCATGGATCGGCTGTGTGGCAGGCGGGAGGAGGACCCAATCGCAAGATTCACAAACACGGGGATGAACTCAAAAGCAGCTTTATTGCTGACAGGCAGAACATAGGAAATACAGAACTCAACTAAACTGGGAATCAATAAACTAACACTCGTAGGGAGACACAGGGAATCCACACAGCAATGAGGGAGAACGCGACGCCGAACAGAGGGAGACGCAGACAGAAATACACAAAGGGTTAACGAGGAAAGTGGGAACACATGGGGAACACAGCTGACACAGATAACCATAACGAGACAGGGCGGGGTGAACATAACACTGACGGGAGACGGGCAGAGTCAAACAGGAAGTACAGAGGTTCAGACAGGAGGAGAGAGAGCACGGGGAGAACTTAGACATAACGGGCAGGGGAAACATGGAATAAAACATAAGGAGAGACGAGGGCTCACAGATACACAGAGGGGCACACAGGGGGTAAAAGCCACGAAGGGAAAACACTTAGGGAACAACACAACAGGGCAACTCAGGAAACATGGCCTAAATAGGGAACAAAATACAAACATACAAGAAAACTAAGAATACTGGGCCAACATGGCAAGGTCCTGTTCCCAGTTCGACATAGCTTCATCCAGAAAGGCTCCCGTGCTGTCATCGCCGTGGACCGGCTCTACGTGGACGGACAGCTCTACCGCGACCCCAGCACCACACCGTGGTTATATTGACTGCACTCCAGATAAGAACCCGCTACACTCTTTTCTTATTCATTCACACTTTCTCCTTTAACATGGGTTTAACCTAGTAATATCAATATGATGTCATAGCAGATATAACACCGTCACCCTCCGTCATTACTTTAATTGGAATGTTTCCGTTTCGTTTCTTTTTTTTTGTTGTTGCTCACAGTTCATGTGGTTTCTTTCTTTCTCTTGTCTTTCACTGCTGTGATCACCTACTTTCCCACTCACCTACAAACAACACCCTCTATTTCTCCATATTTTCACACCACGATCACGCAAACACATCCGCTCAACGGCAGCACATTCACAACAGCCTCACAGCACGCACAGACTTGCAGGACACATAACACAAGCCACGCTTGTTCATATTAGTGAATATTCACACACATAGTCAGACTTATGGAGCCTCTCACCACACTTTTTTTTTCTCTCTCTCTTTCTATTTACAAACAAGGGATGTTTCCATATTCTCTCCACCTGTCTAAACGAAACACCCAGCGTACATCATTAGACATACACACACAATTATGGGCATGCTGAGGTTTGTCACATGGAATGTAAATGGAGCTGGCACCAGAGGAAAGAGGTTAAAGATATTTAACCAGCTTAAAAAACTACAGGCAGATGTTGTTTTACTACAAGAAACTCACAGACCTGTCACAGGTTTAAACGAACTTAAAACACCTGAGTTTCCTAACGTGTTTGCAGCCTGTTATAATTCTAGACAACGGGGAGTAGCAATTTTAATACATAAAAATGTTAATTTTACAGTACTCGATACAGTTATAGATCCAGAGGGTAGATTTCTAATTACTAAACTATCAATATTGAACAAAAAACTATGTATTGTAAGTATATATGGTCCAAATGTTGATGAACCCTCATTCTTCCACGGATTTTTTAGTGCACTCTCTGAACACCTTGATTGCACACTCATTCTTGGCGGTGACCTCAACCTTGGACTAAATGAAGACATGGATAGGCTCAACACAACAAGAACTCAGCGCAATTGGCAATCCACAAATATAATCAAACAGTATATGAGCGACTTTGGCCTTCGCGATGCATGGCGCTCCCTTCACCCCACCAGTAAGGAATATACTTTTTTCTCGCATGTTCATCACTCTTACTCTCGTCTGGATTATTTTTTGGTCAGCAGCTCACTGCTGAACGACATTTCAGACACTGGGTGTCATGGTCCTGGGCCATGTGGGCCCAGTATTCTTAGTTTTCATGTATTTTTGTATTTTGTTCTTTATTTAGGCCATGCTTCCTGGGTTGATCTGTTACGTTGTTCCTTATGTGTTTTCCCTTCGTGACTCTTACCCCCTGTGTGCCCCTCTGTGTATTTATGAGCCCTCGTCTCTCTTTGTGCTTTATTCTATGTTTTCCCCAGCCCGTTATGTCTGCGTTCTCCCCGTGCTCTCTCTCCTCCTGTTTGAACCTCTGTGTACTTCCTGCTTTACTTTGCCCATCTCCCATCAGTGTTACGTTCACTCCTGCCGTGTCTTGTTATGATTATCAGTGTCACCTGTGTTCCCCGTGTGCATCCACTTCCCCTGATCATCCCTCATGTGTATTTAGTCTCTGTGTTTCGTACAGTCTGTGTCGCGTCGTCTGTGTTCTCACCTCCATGTTTTCACGGTCAGTCCTTGCAGTGATCATCATAGTCAGAGTTTTCTTAGTTTGTCGCAGTATTAGTTTTCCCAGTTTAGTTATAGTCTAGTCACGCCATCCCTGCTTTGTTTGTGCACTTTGTCTTCAGCCATAATAAAGGCTCGCTTTCTGTTAAGTCCACTCCCGTCTACTCACTTGTGTATGCACCTGGGCCCATCACACACACCACCGCACGGCCTGTCTCTGCAGACCGTGACACTGAGATTCACCCTATAGCTGTCAGCGATCATGCTCCTGTATCTTTAACACTAATGCACAAGAATAATACTACGCCAAGTAAAAACTGGAGATTTAATACATCATTGCTTAAAGATGAAGACTTTATTAAATATTTTAAAAAGGAATGGACTTCATATTTAGACTTTAATGACACTCCCGGAATATCTGCTTCTGTTCTATGGGAGGCAGGGAAAGCTGTGATGAGAGGTAAAATAATTTCTTTCTCATCACACAAAAAGAAAGAAGAAAACAAAAATATTCAGGAATTAGAAAAAAACCATCAAATCACTAGAAGAAGCCTACGCGTGCGACCAAGATCAGGAAACATTGAACACAATACGCAAGACAAAACTAGAATTAAATGAAACTATTAATAAAAAAACACAATTCCTTATACAAAGACTTCGCTTTGCAGAATTTTGAACACAGTAACAAATCAGGTCGATTTCTAGCTAACCAGTTAAAAATAAATAAAGAAAAAACAACTATATGTGCTGCTAAAGATTTATCGGGGAACACAATATATGACCCTGGAAGAATAAACAACATTTTTAGGGATTTCTATGAAACTTTATACTCACCATAAATAAACCCATCTAAAAATGAAATTGATCTGTTTCTTGACAACGTAATTCTTCCAAAATTTCTGGACAGTCAAGCAATGGCACTGGATTCGCCACTGACGCCAAGTGAACTCCAGGAAGCCCTGATAAGTATGCCCAATAATAAGGCTCCAGGTCCAGACGGCTTCCCTGCAGAATTCTACAAAGAATTCTGGAAAATTCTGGCACCAGTATTCCACAGAATGTTGCAGGAAATCGAGGAAGATGGCAGACTACCACCAAATATGAATTCTGCCAACATTAGTCTCCTGCTAAAACCAGGCAAAGACCCTTTATTTCCCTCAAGCTATCGTCCAATTTCTCTTTTAAATGTAGACCTTAAAATAATCTGCAAAGCTCTCTCAAAGAGATTAGAGAAAATAACCCCCCTCTTAATTCATCCTGACCAAACTGGTTTCATAAAAGGTCAGCACTCCTCAACAAACACTCGTAGATTACTTAATTTAATAGACTACTCATACAATAAAAACATCGAAACCATAATATTATCTCTAGATGCAGAAAAAGCCTTTGACAGAGTTAACTGGAAATTTTTATTTGCAACTTTACACAAATTTGGTTTTGGAAACTCTTTCATAAACTGGATAAGAATATTATACAATTCCCCAACAGCTCGTATCAGAACAAATGACCAGAGATCCTCCAGCTTCTGTCTCCTGAGGGGCACCAGAAAGGGATGCCCACTCTCCCCTTCACTGTTTGCAATTTTTATCGAACCTCTAGCAGCAGCATTTAGACAGGCTACAACAATTAAGGGCATAAAATGTAAGAACATAGAACATAAAATCAGTCTCTATGCGGATGATGTGTTGCTTTTTCTGCAAAACACACAAACCAACCTCTCTGAGGTAATTACTCTAATAAACTGGTTTTCAAGAGTTTCAGATTATTCAATTAACTGGCCAAAATCTACAGTTCTCCCCATTAACTGCTCCTTCCATAATTCTTCCTCTGCCCCACTGCAATCCGGAAATATTAAATATTTAGGTATTAATGTTTCTCCTAAGCTTTCAGACTTAACTAAATTAAACCACATCCCACTTCTAAAGATAGTAGAAGGCGATCTGACTAGATGGAAATCTTTACCCATATCACTCATGGGAAGGGTCGCGACTATAAAAATGATGATCTTGCCAAAAATAAATTACTTATTTTTGATGATCCCTAACAAACCATCACAAGATTGGTTCAGATCTCTGGATTCATATATTTCCAAATTCCTTTGGAAAGATAAACCCCCGCGTATCAGCTTAAAAACGCTACAAAGAACCAAGGATAGAGGAGGATTAGATCTGCCTAATTTTCACCAATACTTCTTAGCCAACAGGCTATTCATCACAGAATGGTCAAAACATACCTTCTTAGATGAGCCCTGGCTAGATGTTGAACAGGCACTATGCAAGGATCTAGAGATTTCAGACCTACCATTTATTAGCTCAAACATCAAAAGACATGAATGCTTTAAAAGTATCAACATCAGCTTCTCTCTGACAGCATGGTGGGAGTTTCTAAAAATAACGGAGTCTTCATTAATCCCATGCAAATGTACACCTATCTGGAATAACCCTGACATATTACAAAACAATAATATGATTAATTTCCCAGAATGGAGTTGTAAAGGAATTAAATACTTAGAACATATATTAGAGGGAACAGAATTTATTCCATTTGATAGACTAGTTGCACAATATGGGATCAACAAGAAAATATTTTTAGAATATCAACAAATTAAATCCATAGTAAAAAAGAAATTTAACAAGTTGAATTACAAACACCACCAAGTGCGGCACATTTCCTTACTCTTAAATCCCCCAAATTATTATCTAAAATATACAGAACACTTTCTAAATTAGATGAATCAATACCCCTTCCTATTGCAAAGTGGGAAGCAGATTTATCAGTCAGCTTAGACCAAAACTTCTGGTCTCAGGTATGCTTAAAAACCTTTAAATTGATTAAAAATCCCAGTCTGCAATTAATACAATACAAAATACTGCATAGAGCGCACTATACAGGTCATCGGATGTTCAAGATGGGCTTTACATCTTCCAACAACTGCTCACACTGTCAAGGCAATACACCAGACAATTACATTCACGCTCTTTGGTTCTTATCAAAGTGTCTGAAATGTAACATTCCAACTTCCCCCTTAGTGTGTTTGTTGGGCAGCTTAGATAATGTCACTTCAGAAAAGAATATAGCCCATATGGTTTTCACTGCCCTATGCACAGCCAAGAAAACTGTCCTCATGAACTGGAAAAATAAAAACAATCTTAATTCTAACCAATATAGAAATTATCTATTAGATTACATTAGTCTTGATACAGCCTCTGCCACCACATCAGATCAATTGCTCTGGGCTCCTTTGATCAGCTCCATCACCTAGTGGGGGTGGGGGGTCATAGTTTGATCCCGCCTTCACTGTTGTGATTGGTGTGGGGGTAGGGACAGGCTTAGGGCGTCGGGGGTTCCCCGGAGGCATCTTCCTTGGGGGGCTCAACCCGGGGTAGCGGTCATGTCCGGTTAGGGGCTCTTTTGGCTCTCGGGTGACTGTTTCCTCGTGGCTGCGTGCAGCGGGGCTAGGGGAGGGTCTGTGCTGACGGACGTGGGTTACTGACCTGGTAGCCTGTCTGCCCCTGGGTGGGTCCGGGATGGGCGTGAGGTTCTGGGGGCGCTCCCTCTCTGGGCTGGGGCCCTGGCCGGACCTCGGGGCCTTGGGTCCTGGTTTGTGTGTTGCCGGGGTTGTGGGCGGGTGGGTGCATGGGGGCCCATCCCTGGAGCAGGGTGCCGCCGGTGCGTCGAGCCACCTGGGGGGCTCTTCAACTGGTGGGGGAGATTGTCACATCTTGCAGGAGCTTTCCTCTCCTCAGGAACTCTCTGCAGGAGGGGGAGATACAGGAGAGGTGGAGGAAGATCTCAGCCTGGGCGTCTATTGTCTCATGTAGTCTGGAAGATGAGTGGATGGTGGGGTGGGTGCAGTTTTCTTTGTGGTGGGGTTGGGTAGACTGTCCCGGGCTCTGTGGGGCCGGGTGGCGCTGCTGCGTTTGGCCCCGGTCTGGATGGGCCTGGGCCCCCTTTCCCTGGCGGGTCACGGAGTATGGGAGTGCCTACTGGGGTCAGCGGGGGAGCTGGCCCCAGGGAGGGGTCACCTGCCCCTCCCTTCCTTCCCTCCCCATCTCCAGCTGCCTCCCTCTTCCCGCTCCACCACAACCACCCAAACATGCAGGGCCTTGGAGTAGGGGTATGTCACCAGGGTGCAGAGAAGGCTACCCCCCCCCCCCCCCCCTCTGTCCCCTTCTGGCTGCCTCTGCCTCAATTTTATCCCACAACTTAGACATTCACATTACTCACACTGTCATTACACATACATATAGGATCTTGGGGGTGGGCACGATTACCTGCTGCTCTCTGGCAGGTAGCTCCATGCCCTCCTGGGTTTTAATTGCACCTTAGAACACACATGCATCAACACTACAATGAGCGGGTGGAGGGAGGTTTGGAGTCTTCTCTCACCCCCGTTCTCTGCGGCCTGCTGGAGCGGGGGGGCTAGGAGGAGTTGGCCGTCCGACTGCGGTCTGGAGTGTGGGGCCTCCCTGCTGCTGCGGAGTCGGGGCGGTCTGCCTCTCCCCACCGCAGGGAAAAGGGTAACACCACCGGGGTCTGGGTGCAGTTCTCCCCTCCAGGGGCAAGGGTACCTAGACCCGGTTCGTAGAGTATGCTTGGGGAGTGTGATCGTGTGTACAGCGTCTCTTTATGTCTGTCTCCACGTCGGTTCAGTGTGGAGTAAGTGCATATGAGAGCATGAGGGTGGGAATGGATGTCTGTGTCTGTGTGTGCCTGTATGTCTGTGTTTATATGTCAGGTTGGGTATCAGACGCCACCTCTCTGGGGACATCTCAGGCCCTCCAAGGTTTGGAGGCCTATCTCCACACACCACCACTTCCCCTGCCAGTGGCGGACTCCCTCAGGTGTCGGTGCGTTGGTGGTTCTTTGTGTCTGGGGGTGGGCGTCCGGGTACACTCCTTGGCGGCCGCTTATCGGGGCCTGGAGCCTGGGGCTCGCTCGGGCCACTTCGGAGGTGGGGTGCCCCCAGCCTCTCGGCCTGGGGCTCGGTCAATCAGGCACAGCTGGCTGCCGGCGGAGCTCACGGGCGCGTCACTGCAACTCCCCCTGGCTTCTGCTCCGCGGCTGCTGAGTGAGCCCTCATCTGGGACTCTCCTCAGCTCTTACTGGGACAGTGGCGCGGCTGCCCCTCTGTTGGTCTTCCTTGGTCTCTTGTGTTCTGGGGGCCTCTGGATGTCTGGAGTTTTGATCTCCTCCATACCTGCTTCATACCCTGAAGGACAGCGCTGTGGCTCCCCACACTCCCTAGCAGATCGTTACATGGAGAAACCTTTGGAATGCAAGCATGCTGATCCACACAGGTATGCACACAGGTGTACACATGGGTATTCACAGACGCGGACTACAGCTTTCTTGGCTGCTGCCTCAAAGCACATTGTGCGCTGTCTATCTTGCGTGCTGCACAATATCGTTTATTATTTAGTATCTGCTGATATCTACTGGTAGCTAGTTTATTGTGATGGTGCTGTTTTTTTTATTATGTTGCTCTTTGTTGTTTGCTTTCTCTTCTGGTTTTTTCTCCATACAGGTGACCCAGGTGTTTTGTTTTTTTTGTTTGTTTTTTCTTTTCTCTTTCTTCCCCCCCTTCTTACCGTCTCTTCTCCCCTTTGGTTTTCTTTCTCTCCCTCTTTCTTTTATTCTTTCTCCCTGTCCTATCCCTAAAGAAAAAATCAAAAAAAAAAAAAAATCAAAAAAAAAAAAAACGCATTTGAATGAAAACAACGGAATTAAAATGAAAATGATGGAGTATGATTGGGCAGCACGGTGGCGCGGTGGTTAGCACTGTTGCCTCACAGCAAGAAGGTGCTGAGATCCATTCCACCATCAGGCCGGGGTCTTTCTGTGTGGAGTTTGCATGTTCTCCCCGTGGTGCGTGGGTTCTCTCCGGGTACTCCGGCTTCCTCCCACCGTCCAAAGACATGCAGCTTGTGGGGATAGGTTAATTGGATAATCCAAATTGCCACTAGGTGTGAATGTGCGAGTGAATGTGAGTGTGAATGGTTGTCTGTCCCTATGTGTTAGCCCTGCGACAGACTGGCGACCTGTCCAGGGTGTACCCCGCCTTTCGCCCTATGACAGCTGGGATAGGCTCCAGCGCCCCCCGCGACCCTGAAAAGGATAAGTGGAAGCGAATGGATGGATGGATGGATGGATGGATGATGGAGTATGAATGAAAACAACAGAATTTGAGAACAAACAATGGAATTTGAATGAAAACAACAGAATTTGATCAAAAACCAAAGAATTTGAATGAAAACAACAGAATTTGAGAACAAGCAATGGAATTTGAATGAAAACAACAGAATTTGAGAACAGACAATGGAATATGAATGAAAACAACAGAATTTGAATGAAAAGAACAGAATTTGATCAAAAACAAAAGAACTTGGAATGAAAACAACAGAATTTGAACGAAAACAACGGAATTTGAATGAAAACAACGAAATTAGAATGTACAGAACAGAGTTTGAATTAAAACAATTAAATTAGAATATATAGAACAGAGTTTGAATGAAAGCAACAGAATTCTAAAACAAACAATAGAATTTGAATAAAAAGAGTAGAATTAGAATGAAAACAACGGAATTTGAAAAAACAGAACAGTATTTGAATCAAAACAATGGAATTTGAATGAAAAAAACGGAATTAAAATGAAAACGAAGGAATTTGAATGAAAACAACAGAATTTGAGAACAAACAATGTAATTTGAATGAAAACAACAGAATTTGAGAACAAACATAGGAATTTGAATTAAAACAATGAAATTTGAATGAAAACAACAGAATTGGAATGAAAACAACGAAATTAGAATGTACAGAACAGAGTTTGAATTAAAACAATTGAATTAAAATGTACAGGACAGAGGAATTTGAATGAAAACAACGGAAGTAGAATGTATAGAACAGAGTTTGCATGAAAACAACAGAATTCTAAAACAAACAAAAGAATTTGAATAAAAAGAGTAGAATTAGAATGAAAACAAAAGCATTTGAATGAAAACAATGGAATTTCAATGAAAAGAACAGAATTTGAGAACAAACAATGGAATTTTAATGAAAACAACAGAATTTGAACGAAAACAACGGAATTTGAATGAAAACAACAGAATTTGAGAACAAACACAGGAATTTGAATTAAAACAATGGAATTTGAATGAAAACAACAGAATTTGAGAACTGGGCCCTGTTTCAGGAAGCCGGTTTAGAAAACTTAGAGTTAAAAATGATACGCAGGGTTGAGTAACTCCGAACTGTCCAACTCGGAATATTCGGTTTCAGAAAGGCTGATAACAATTAGTTCAATCAACGCGGAGTTGCTTTAACCCCAAGTGAAGCGCGTGGACGAGGATACATAAAGCCCTGATAAGCGGAGCACAGATTAAGCGAGTCACCATGGAGACGGAGGGAAAGAAGGCGCGGTCAATGTATTTCACAGCGCTTGAGGCCGAAATTCTGATGGCAGCATATGCCGATAACATGCAGATTTCTCAGAAAAAAAGTAACACAGCCTCAGCTGCAAAACAAAGGGAGCATGCATGGCAAAACATAGCCGACAGAGTCAATGCGTGAGTGTTAATATAAACATTGATCTAGGGATTTCCACCCATTTAACACGTTATTTTATCATATGTTATTTTATTTGTTATTTTATACATTTTATTTTGTGATGTGATGTGAGCGCAGGTGCAACCCAACAGGCCCCAAACGTGCCTGGCAGCAAGTAAAAATGAAATATAAAAATATAGTCCAAACAGGTAAGGTGTAATTGTATTATGAGCCATAGTGCTTGGTCTGTTTGTCCTATGTAAATCAATTGCAGTTAGAGGCTACATTAATTTTCTTTCTGTAAGCACTTATTGAAATTATCTGAGCACATTACAAGTACATATTTGCTTACTCTGTATGCTCAAATGTGGCCCGTTATAGCCAACAGAAAAAAAGCGGAGGCCCGAAAAACAGGTGGGGGTCCTCCACCACCACCACTCACAGAGGCTGAGCAGTTGGCCCTCAGCCAAAACAGTGGGCGCCCTGTGGCCGAAGGCATCTCTGCGGGGACATCCTCTGAGTCAATAACCCCGCAAGACACAAGTGCCTACATAGGGGGTAAATTCAAAATAATACATGATGTGCATACATCCTTTCTTCACAGTCACCTTTGCAGTGCTACTCATTCATTTGATAAACTCTTTACCATAATGGATTATTTTGTAGTGAAGTTATTTTCCTACTGATTTTGCCTTCCCTCAGTCTTGGTTGTCTTTGAGAGCATAATGACAATGAAGTGTAAGGTGATTGGTATGTTTGTTAATTGCCATTTGGTCCCTTGTAAGTTTAAGTGACCTGTATAAACCTCATATTCTATCAGTTGATGGTGATGGTGTACTGCATCTGGTGCAGCCTCCTGTTGAGCCAGACCAACATGCAGTTGTGAGTAATACTCCACAGATTATATGAGTTTACAGTAGAACAGCAATGTTGTTAACTTCTTTACTACAGGAAAATAATGAAGAAACATTGACAGCTGTTACAGAGGAGGAAGCAACAGAGACACTTTATGAGGTTTACATCTTTTAATACTTTGTGTACAGGAAACACAGGCGACCAATAAAGCCAGTTGAACAAAAAATCTGTTTATTCTTCTTTCAACATGTTGAGGTGATGGGTCAAAGGAAATGATTGTGACATATGGTGTCTCTGACTGCGCTTCCATCTTGTATGTCCGTGGGAGGGTCAGGATGTTCATGGTTTGGATCACTGCTGATGTTTGGTTCAGAAGGACAGTGTTCTCCTCTAATTGTGGCAATGTTGTGAAGAATCACACATGCCACAATAATGTCACATGCCCTTTCTGGGGTGACCCTGAGTCTTTGCAGGCACTGGAACCGGGCCTTAAGCATTCCGATAGTCATTTCAATTCTGGCTCTTGTCCTGCAATTAGCCAGATTATATCGCTGCTGTGGGCCCGGTTCAGGGTCAGGGTAAGGGGTAAGCAAATAGGGTAAACATGGATACCCCCTATCACCAAGCAAGTAGCCAGTGAACTCTCCTAAGACAGAAGGATACACTTCAGTTCAAATGTCCCTGAAGCAATTGGTCTTTATATATTTTAAAGTATTCTCAACTCACCATGTCCAAATTTTGTGCTCAGTGTACATTCACGGAATATTTGTGAGTCATGGACAGAGCCTGGCCACTTGGCTTCCACATTTGTGATAATGTTGGCAGCATCACATATGATCTTCACAGTGCAGAGAACACAAATTAGCATCCATTACTATAATGAAATAATTTGTTAGTTTGAAATGCTACAGGGAACTATGTACCTGTACATTAATGCTGTGGAAAGACTTCCTGTTCACATAGTCTCCTTCATTTACTGAAGGAGCAATGATTGGAATGTGAGTACCATCTATACAGCCAATCACGCCTGGGAACCGTGAAAATAAATGTAAAATTTAAGTAGTAGTCCAAGTATCACCACATCATAAATTAAGTTTTGGTCATCCTGATACCTGCAATTTTGTGGCATCCCTCTTTGATAAATCTTGTGGGTCTATGACCGGGGAACACAAACGAGTACAGGAGACGTTTCAGTGCAACTGTAACATTCCTGACTGCCCGACAGACGGTAGCCTTGGAAACGTGCTCAGCGTCACCAATATTATACAGAAAGCTCCCGTTTGCAAAAAACCGAAGTGCAATACAAATAATATGTACAGAACTGAGAGGATGTCCACGATGTGTCACATGCGTAATATATGGCCTGAGGATGTTATCCAAATAACTTATAGATTGTGCTGAGAAACGGTAACGTTCACACAGAAAATCATCAGGAAATGATAAAATGTCCAAACGCGCTCTGATCACTCTCTCCCGGCGGAGAGCTCTGCGGAGAATTTGGGCTTCACGATCTACTGGCTCTTCAAGGAAGGGGCACGCCATGTCCGACACTTCCTACTGTCAGGTTTCCGACAAAGGGGCGGAGACAGTCAGGGTTAGTTGTAGTAAACCTGCTAGGGGGCAGGTTAGCTTCACGGAGTGTGTCGTCATAGTGACTCACTGAGGCTTCATCTGAACTCGCTTTGTGAAACCGAAAACCCAGAGTTTTCGTTAACTCAGGGTATACTTACTCAGTTTTTCCACTAAACCGGCTTCCTGAAACAGGGCCCAGACAATGGAATATGAATGAAAACAACAGAATTTGAATGAAAAGAACAGAATTTGATCAAAAACCAAAGAACTTTGAATGAAAACAAAAGAATTTGAACGAAAACAACGGAATTTGAATGAAAACAATTAAATTAGAATGTACAAAACAGAGTTTGATGTAAAACAATTAAATTAGAATATATAGAACATAGTTTGAATGAAAGCAACAGAATTCTAAAACAAACAATCGAATTTGAATAAAAAGAGTAGAATTAGAATGAAAACAACGGAATTTGAAAAAACAGAACAAAATTTGAATCAAAACAATGGAATTTGAATGAAAACAACAGAATTGGAATGAAAACAATGAAATTAGAATGTACAGAACAGAGTTTGAATTAAAACAATTGAATTAGAATGTACAGAACAGAGTTTGAATTAAAACAATTGAATTAGAATGTACAGAACAGAGTTTGAATGAAAACAACGGAAGTAGAATGTATAGAACAGAGTTTGAATGAAAACAACAGAATTCTAAAACAAACAATAGAATTTGAATAAAAAGAGTAGAATTAGAATGAAAACAAACGCATTTGAATGAAAACAATGGAATTTGAATGAAAACAACAGAATTTGAATGAAAACAACGGAATTTGAATGAAAATAAACAAAATTAGAATGTACAGAACAGTTTGAATGAAAACTACGGAATTACAATGTATAGAACAGAGTTTGAATGAAAGCAAGATTGCCTCAGTTGTATCGTGAGTGTAATTTCAAATAAAATAAAATAAAACTCAGAAGCGTCTATTCTTCTTCTTCTTCTTCTTCTTCTTCTTCTTCTTAATAAACAATGGGATTTGAATGAAAACAACAGAATTTGAGAACAAACACAGGAATTTGAATTAAAACAATGAAATTTGAATGAAAACAACAGAATTGGAATTAAAAGAACAGAATGTGATCAAAAGCCAAAGAATTTGCATGAAAACAACAGAATTTGAACGAAAACAACGGAATTTGATTGAAAACAACAGGATTATAATGTATAGAACAGAGTTTGAATGATAGCAACAGAATTCTAAAACAAACAATAGATTTTGAATAAAAAGAGTAGAATTAGAATGAAAACAAAAGCATTTGAATGAAAACAACGGAATTTGAATGAACAGAACAGAATTTGAATGAAAACAATTGAATTTGAATGAAAACAACGAAATTAGAATGTATAGAACAGAGTTTGAATGAAAACAACGAAATTAGAATGTATAGAACAGAGTTTGAATGAAAACAATGGAATTAGAATGTATAGAACAGAGTTTGAATGAAAGCAACAGAATTCTAAAACAAACAATAGAATCTGAATAAAAAGAGTAGAATTAGAATGAAAACAAAAGCATCTGAATGAAAACAATGGAATTTCAATGAAAAGAACGGAATTTGACAACAAACAATAGAATCTGAATAAAAAGAGTAGAATTAGAATGAAAACAAAAGCATTTGAATGAAATCAAAAGAATTTGAATGAAAACAACAGAATTTGCATGAAAACAACGAAATTAGAATGTATAGAACAGAATTTGAATGAAAGCAACAGAATTCTAAAACAAACAATAGAATCTGAATAAAAAGAGTAGAATTAGAATGAAAACAAAAGCATTTGAATGAAAACAACGGAATTTCAATGAAAAGAACAGAATTTGAGAACAAACAATGGAATCTGAATGAAAACAACAGAGTTTGAACGAAAACAACGGAATTTGAATGAAAACAACGAAATTAGAATGTACAGAACAGAGTTTGAATTAAAACAATGGAATTAGAATATATAGAACGGAGTTTGAATGAAAGCAACAGAATTCTAAATCAAACAATAGAATCTGAATAAAAATAGTAGAATTAGAATGAAAACAAAAGCATTTGAATGAAAACAACGAAATTTCAATGAAAAGAACAGAATTTGAGAACAAACAATGGAATCTGAATGAAAACAACAGAATTTGAACGAAAACAACGGCATTTGAATGAAATCAAAAGAATTTGAATGAAAACAACAGAATTTGAATGAAAACAACGAAATTAGAATGTACAGAACAGAGTTTGAATGAAAACAATTGAATTAGAATGTATAGAACAGTTTGAATGAAAGCAACAGAATTCTAAAACAAACAATAGAATTTGAATAAAAAGAGTAGAATTAGAATGAAAACAAAAGCATTTGAATGAAAAGAACGGAATTTGAATGAACAGAACAGAATTTGAATGAAAACAATTGAATTTGAATCAAAACAACGAAATTAGAATGTATAGAACAGAGTTTGAATGAAAACAATGGAATTAGAATGTATAGAACAGAGTTTGAATGAAAGCAACAGAATTCTAAAACAAACAATAGAATCTGAATAAAAAGAGTAGAATTAGAATGTATAGAACAGAGTTTGAATGAAAGCAACAGAATTCTAAAACAAACAATAGAATCTGAATAAAAAGAGTAGAATTAGAATGAAAACAAAAGCATGTGAATGAAAACAATGGAATTTCAATGAAAAGAACGGAATTTGACAACAAACAATAGAATCTGAATAAAAAGAGTAGAATTAGAATGAAAACAAAAGCATTTGAATGAAATCAAAAGAATTTGAATGAAAACAACAGAATTTGAATGAAAACAACGAAATTAGAATGTACAGAACAGCGTTTGAATGAAAACAATGGAAGTAGAATGTATAGAACAGAGTTTGAATGAAAACAACGGAATTAGAATGTATAGAACAGAGTTTGAATGAAAGCAACAGAATTCTAAAACAAACAATAGAATTTGAATAAACAGAGTAGAATTAGAATGAAAACAAAAGCATTTGAATGAAAACAACGGAATTTGAATGAACAGAACAGAATTCACTTCCTGTTTGCCATTCATGTCACTTCCTGTTTGCCATTTGTTTGAAAGTTGTGTTTTTATCGTGTCCTGTGGATTTTTGAAATTTGGCCATCAATTTATGGAGCAAAGACTACTCAAATTGTTGGAACTTTTTGTACAACCCTGTCTGGATTACGACTTTGATACATGATATTGGACTGGACTAACGGAGTTAACGAGGTAATTGCAGGCTAGCCAACACGTTACCAGGCTAACAGCTGACTGAGGAATCAGCTGACTGAACCTGCTACCAGGGTAACCAGATAAAATGGGGCCGAAGAGGACACCGACAGCTGAGGAAGTCGAGGACATTAAAAAGTCTCTTGACTTCATAATGGAGGAAATTTCTACTATCAGACTGCAGCAGAAAAATATCATTGAAATTGTGGAGGAGGTAAAGCTCCTCTGCATCCAAAATGCCGAAAAAGATAAAATAATTGCATACCTGGAAAGTAAGGTCGCTGAGAACAAACAATAGAATTTGAATAAAAACAACAGAATTTGAGAACAAACAATGGAATTTGAATGAAAACAACAGAATTTGATCAAAAACCAAAGAATTTGAATGAAAACAACAGAATTTGAATGAAAACAACGAAAGAAGAATGTATAGAACAGAGTTTGAATGAAAGCAACAGAATTCTAAAACAAATAATAGAATTTGAATAAAAAGAACAGGGCCCTGTTTCAGGAAGCCGGTTTAGTGGAAAAACTGAGTAAGTATACCCTGAGTTAACGAAAACTCTGGGTTTTCGTTAACTCAGGGTAATTCACAACGGAAAACAACAGAATTTGAATGAAAACAACGAAATTAGAATGTACAGAACAGAGTTTGAATTAAAACAATGGAATTAGAATATATAGAACGGAGTTTGAATGAAAGCAACAGAATTCTAAATCAAACAATAGAATCTGAATAAAAATAGTAGAATTAGAATGAAAACAAAAGCATTTGAATGAAAACAACGGAATTTCAATGAAAAGAACAGAATTTGAGAACAAACAATGGAATCTGAATGAAAACAACAGAATTTGAACGAAAACAACGGCATTTGAATGAAATCAAAAGAATTTGAATGAAAACAACAGAATTTGAATGAAAACAACGAAATTAGAATGTACAGAACAGAGTTTGAATGAAAACAATTGAATTAGAATGTACAGAACAGAGTTTAAATGAAAACAACGGAATTAGAATGTATAGAACAGTTTGAATGAAAGCAACAGAATTCTAAAACAAACAATAGAATTTGAATAAAAAGAGTAGAATTAGAATGAAAACAAACGCATTTGAATGAAAAGAATGGAATTTGAATGAAAACAATTGAATTTGAATCAAAACAACGAAATTAGAATGTATAGAACAGAGTTTGAATGAAAACAATGGAATTAGAATGTATAGAACAGAGTTTGAATGAAAGCAACAGAATTCTAAAACAAACAATAGAATCTGAATAAAAAGAGTAGAATTAGAATGTATAGAACAGAGTTTGAATGAAAGCAACAGAATTCTAAAACAAACAATAGAATCTGAATAAAAAGAGTAGAATTAGAATGAAAACAAAAGCATGTGAATGAAAACAATGGAATTTCAATGAAAAGAACGGAATTTGACAACAAACAATAGAATCTGAATAAACAGAGTAGAATTAGAATGAAAACAAAAGCATTTGAATGAAAACAACGGAATTTGAATGAACAGAACAGAATTCACTTCCTGTTTGCCATTCATGTCACTTCCTGTTTGCCATTTGTTTGAAAGTTGTGTTTTTATCGTGTCCTGTGGATTTTTGAAATTTGGCCATCAATTTCTGGAGCAAAGACTACTCAAATTGTTGGAACTTTTTGTACAACCCTGTCTGGATTACGACTTTGATACATGATATTGGACTGGACTAACGGAGTTAACGAGGTAATTGCAGGCTAGCCAACACGTTACCAGGCTAACAGCTGACTGAGGAATCAGCTGACTGAACCTGCTACCAGGGTAACCAGATAAAATGGGGCCGAAGAGGACACCGACAGCTGAGGAAGTCGAGGACATTAAAAAGTCTCTTGACTTCATAATGGAGGAAATTTCTACTATCAGACTGCAGCAGAAAAATATCATTGAAATTGTGGAGGAGGTAAAGCTCCTCCGCATCCAAAATGCCGAAAGAGATAAAATAATTGCATACCTGGAAAGTAAGGTCGCTGAGAACAAACAATAGAATTTGAATAAAAACAACAGAATTTGAGAACAAACAATGGAATTTGAATGAAAACAACAGAATTTGATCAAAAACCAAAGAATTTGAATGAAAACAACAGAATTTGAATGAAAACAACGAAAGAAGAATGTATAGAACAGAGTTTGAATGAAAGCAACAGAATTCTAAAACAAATAATAGAATTTGAATAAAAAGAACAGGGCCCTGTTTCAGGAAGCCGGTTTAGTGGAAAAACTGAGTAAGTATACCCTGAGTTAACGAAAACTCTGGGTTTTCGTTAACTCAGGGTAATTCACAACGGAAAACAACGGAATTTGAATGAAAACAACGAAATTAGAATGTACAGAACAGAGTTTGAATTAAAACAATTAAATTAGAATATATAGAACAGAGTTTGAATGAAAGCAACAGAATTCTAAAACAAACAATAGAATTTGAATAAAAAGAGTAGAATTAGAATGAAAACAACGGAATTTGAAAAAACAGAACAGTATTTGAATCAAAACAATGGAATTTGAATGAAAAAAACGGAATTAAAATGAAAACGAAGGAATTTGAATGAAAACAACAGAATTTGAGAACAAACAATGTAATTTGAATGTAAACAACAGAATTTGAGAACAAACATAGGAATTTGAATTAAAACAATGAAATTTGAATGAAAACAACAGAATTGGAATGAAAACAACGAAATTAGAATGTACAGAACAGAGTTTGAATTAAAACAATTGAATTAAAATGTACAGGACAGAGGAATTTGAATGAAAACAACGGAAGTAGAATGTATAGAACAGAGTTTGCATGAAAACAACAGAATTCTAAAACAAACAATAGAATCTGAATAAAAAGAGTAGAATTAGAATGAAAACAAAAGCATTTGAATGAAAACAATGGAATTTCAATGAAAAGAACAGAATTTGAGAACAAACAATGGAATTTTAATGAAAACAACAGAATTTGAACGAAAACAACGGAATTTGAATGAAAACAACAGAATTTGAGAACAGGGCCCTGTTTCAGGAAGCCGGTTTAGTGGAAAAACTGAGTAAGTATACCCTGAGTTAACGAAAACTCTGGGTTTTCGGTTTCACAAAGCGAGTTCAGCTGAAGCCTGAGTGAGTCACTATGACGACACACGCCGTGAAGCTAACCTGCCCCCTAGCAGGTTTACTACAACTAACCCTGACTGTCTCCACCCCTTTGTCGGAAACCTGACAGTAGGAAGTGTCGGACATGGCGTGCCCCTTCCTTGAAGAGCCAGTAGATCGTGAAGCCCAAATTCTCCGCAGAGCTCTCCGCCGGGAGAGAGTGATCAGAGCGCGTTTGGACATTTTATCATTTCCTGATGATTTCCTGTGTGAACGTTACCGTTTCTCAGCACAATCTATAATTTATTTGAATAACATCCTCAGGCCATATATTACGCATGTGACACATCGCGGACATGCTCTCAGTTCTGTACATATTATTTGTATTGCACTTCGTTTTTTTGCAAACGGGAGCTTTCTGTATAATATTGGTGACGCTGAGCACGTTTCCAAGGCTACCGTCTGTCGGGCAGTCAGGAATGTTACAGTTGCACTGAAACGTCTCCTGTACTCGTTTGTGTTCCCCGGTCATAGACCCACAAGATTCATCAAAGAGGGATGCCACAAAATTGCAGGTATCAGGATGACCAAAACTTAATTTATGATGTGGTGATACTTGAACTACTACTTAAATTTTACATTTATTTTCACGGTTCCCAGGCGTGATTGGCTGTATAGATGGTACTCACATTCCAATCATTGCTCCTTCAGTAAATGAAGGAGACTATGTGAACAGGAAGTCTTTCCACAGCATTAATGTACAGGTACATAGTTCCCTGTAGCATTTCAAACTAACAAATTATTTCATCATAGTAATGGATGCTAATTTGTGTTCTCTGCACTGTGAAGATCATATGTGATGCTGCCAACATTATCACAAATGTGGAAGCCAAGTGGCCAGGCTCTGTCCATGACTCACAAATATTCCGTGAATGTACACTGAGCACAAAATTTGGACATGGTGAGTTGAAAATACTTTAAAATATATAAAGACCAATTGCTTCAGGGACATTTGAACTGAAGTGTATCCTTCTGTCTTAGGAGAGTTCACTGGCTACTTGCTTGGTGATAGGGGGTATCCATGTTTACCCTATTTGCTTACCCCTTACTCTGACCCTGAACCGGGCCCACAGCAGCGATATAATCTGGCTAATTGCAGGACAAGAGCCAGAGTTGAAATGACTATCGGAATGCTTAAGGCCCGGTTCCAGTGCCTGCAAAGACTCAGGGTCACCCCAGAAAGGGCATGTGACATTATTGTGGCATGTGTGATTCTTCACAACATTGCCACAATTAGAGGAGAACACTGTCCTTCTGAACCAAACAGCAGTGATCCAAACCATGAACATCCTGACCCTCCCACGGACATACAAGATGGAAGAGCAGTCAGAGACACCATATGTCACAATCATTTCTTTTGACCCATCACCTCAACATGTTGAAAGAAGAATAAACAGATTTTTTGTTCAACTGGCTTTATTGGTCACCTGTATTTCCTGTACACAAAGTATTAAAAGATGTAAACCTCATAAAGTGTCTCTGTTGCTTCCTCCTCTGTAACAGCTGTCAATGTTTCTTCATTATTTTCCTGTAGTAAAGAAATAAACAACATTGCTGTTCTACTGTAAACTCATATAATCTGTGGAGTATTACTCACAACTGCATCTTGGTCTGGCTCAACAGGAGGCTGCACCAGATGCAGTACACCATCACCATCAACTGATAGAATATGAGGTTTATACAGGTCACTTATAACTTACAAGGGACCAAATGGCAATTAACAAACATACCAATCACCTTACACTTCATTGTCATTATGCTCTCAAAGACAACCAAGACTGAGGGAAGGCAAAATCAGTAGGAAAATAACTTCACTACAAAATAATCCATTATGGTAAAGAGTTTATCAAATGAATGAGTAGCACTGCAAAGGTGACTGTGAAGAAAGGATGTATGCACATCATGTATTATTTTGAATTTACCCCCTATGTAGGCACTTGTGTCTTGCGGGGTTATTGACTCAGAGGATGTCCCCACAGAGATGCCTTCGGCCACAGGGCGCCCACTGTTTTGGCTGAGGGCCAACTGCTCAGCCTCTGTGAGTGGTGGTGGTGGAGGACCCCCACCTGTTTTTCGGGCCTCCGCTTTTTTTCTGTTGGCTATAACGGGTCACATTTGAGCATACAGAGTAAGCAAATATGTACTTGTAATGTGCTCTAACTGCAATTGATTTACATCGGACAAACAGACCAAGCACTATGGCTCATAATACAATTACACCTTACCTGTTTGGACTATATTTTTATATTTCATTTTTACTTGCTGCCAGGAACGTTTGGGGCCTGTTGGGTTGCACCTGCGCTCACATCACGTCACAAAATAAAATGTATAAAATAACAAATAAAATAACATATGATAAAATAACATATGATAAAATAACGTGTTAAATGGGTGGAAATCCCTAGATCAATGTTTAAATTAACACTCACGCATTGACTCTGTCGGCTATGTTTTGCCATGCATGCTCACTTTCTTTTGCAGCTGTCGCTGTGTTACTTTTTTCCGCGGAATTTGCATGTTATCGGCATATGCTGCCATCAGAATTTCGGCCTCAAGCGCTGTAAAATACATTGACTGCGCCTTCTTTCCCTCCGTCTCCATGGTGACTCGCTTAATCTGTGCTCCACTGATCAGGGCTTTATGTATCCTCGTCCGCGCGCTTAACTTGGGGTTAAAGCAACTCCGCGTTGACTGAACTACTTGTTATCAGCCTTTCTGAAACCGAATATTCCGAGTTGGACAGTTCGGGATTACTCAACCCTGCGTATCGTTTTTCACTCTGAGTTTTCTAAACCGGCTTCCTGAAACAGGGCCCAGACAATGGAATATGAATGAAAACAACAGAATTTGAATGAAAAGAACAGAATTTGATCAAAAACCAAAGAACTTTGAATGAAAACAACAGAATTTGAACGAAAACAACGGAATTTGAATGAAAACAATTAAATTAGAATATATAAAACAGAGTTTGAATGAAAGCAACAGAATTCTAAAACAAACAATCGAATTTGAATAAAAAGAGTAGAATTAGAATGAAAACAACGGAATTTGAAAAAACAGAACAGAATTTGAATCAAAACAATGGAATTTGAATGAAAACAACAGAATTGGAATGAAAACAATGAAATTAGAATGTACAGAACAGAGTTTGAATTAAAACAATGGAATTAGAATATATAGAACGGAGTTTGAATGAAAGCAACAGAATTCTAAAACAAACAATAGAATTTGAATAAACAGAGTAGAATTAGAATGAAAACAAAAGCATTTGAATGAAAACAACGGAATTTGAATGAACAGAACAGAATTCACTTCCTGTTTGCCATTTATGTCACTTCCTGTTTGCCATTTGTTTGAAAGTTGTGTTTTTATCGTGTCCTGTGGATTTTTGAAATTTGGCCATCAATTTCTGGAGCAAAGACTACTCAAATTGTTGGAACTTTTTGTACAACCCCTGTCTGGATTACGACTTTGATACATGATATTGGACTGGACTAACGGAGTTAACGAGGTAATTGCAGGCTAGCCAACACGTTACCAGGCTAACAGCTGACTGAGGAATCAGCTGACTGAACCTGCTACCAGGGTAACCAGATAAAATGGGGCCGAAGAGGACACCGTCGGCTGAGGAAGTCGAGGACATTAAAAAGTCTCTTGACTTCATAATGGAGGAAATTTCTACTATCAGACTGCAGCAGAAAAATATCATTGAAATTGTGGAGGAGGTAAAGCTCCTCCGCATCCAAAATGCCGAAAAAGATAAAATAATTGCATACCTGGAAAGTAAGGTCGCTGAGAACAAACAATAGAATTTGAATGAAAACAACAGAATTTGATCAAAAACCAAAGAATTTGAATGAAAACAACAGAATTTGAACGAAAACAACGAAAGAAGAATGTACAGAACAGAGTTTTAATTAAAACAACGGAATTAGAATGTATAGAACAGAGTTTGAATGAAAACAACGAAATAAGAATGTATAGAACAGAGTTTGAATGAAAGCAACAGGATTCTAAAACAAATAATAGAATTTGAATAAAAAGAACAGAATTAGAATGAAAACAAAAGCATTTGAATGAAAACAACGGAATTTGAATGAAAACAAAAGCATTTGAATGAAAACAACGGAATTTGAATGAAAACAACAGAATCTGAATGAAAACAATGGAAGTTTAAAAGAAACAACAGAATTAGAATGAAAACAACGGAATTTGAATGAAAACAAGGGAAATAGAATCAAAACGATGGAATTAGAATGAAAACAACGGAATTTGAATGAAAACAAGGGAATTTGAGAACAAACAATGGAATTTGAGAACAAACAATGGAATTTGAATCAAAACAACAGAATTTGAGAACAATAATGGAATTTGAATGAAAACAACAGAATTTGAATTAAAACAATGGAATTTGAATGAACAGAACAGAATTTGAATGAAAAGAACAGAATTTGATCAAAAACCAAAGAATTTGCATGAAAACAACAGATTTTGATCAAAAACCAAAGAATTTGCATGAAATCAACAAAATTTGAATGAAAACAACGAAATTAGAATGTATAGAACAGAGTTTGAATGAAAACAATGGAATTAGAATGTATAGAACAGAGTTTGAATGAAAGCAACAGAATTCTAAAACAAACAATAGAATCTGAATAAAAAGAGTAGAATTAGAATGAAAACAAAAGCATTTGAATGAAATCAAAAGAATTTGAATGAAAACAACAGAATTTGCATGAAAACAACGAAATTAGAATGTACAGAACAGAGTTTGAATTAAAACAATTGAATTAGAATGTATAGAACAGAGTTTGAATGAAAACAATGGAATTAGAATGTATAGAACAGAATTTGAATGAAAGCAACAGAATTCTAAAACAAACAATAGAATCTGAATAAAAAGAGTAGAATTAGAATGAAAACAAAAGCATTTGAATGAAAACAACGGAATTTCAATGAAAAGAACAGAATTTGAGAACAAACAATGGAATCTGAATGAAAACAACAGAGTTTGAACGAAAACAACGGAATTTGAATGAAAACAACGAAATTAGAATGTACAGAACAGAGTTTGAATTAAAACAATGGAATTAGAATATATAGAACGGAGTTTGAATGAAAGCAACAGAATTCTAAAACAAACAATAGAATCTGAATAAAAAGAGTAGAATTAGAATGAAAACAAAAGCATTTGAATGAAAACAACGGAATTTCAATGAAAAGAACAGAATTTGAGAACAAACAATGGAATCTGAATGAAAACAACAGAATTTGAACGAAAACAACGGCATTTGAATGAAATCAAAAGAATTTGAATGAAAACAACAGAATTTGAATGAAAACAACAAAATTAGAATGTACAGAACAGAGTTTGAATGAAAACAATTGAATTAGAATGTACAGAACAGAGTTTGAATGAAAACAATGGAAGTAGAATGTATAGAACAGAGTTTAAATGAAAACAACGGAATTAGAATGTATAGAACAGAGTTTGAATGAAAGCAACAGAATTCTAAAACAAACAATAGAATTTGAATAAAAAGAGTAGAATTAGAATGAAAACAAAAGCATTTGAATGAAAAGAACGGAATTTGAATGAACAGAACAGAATTTGAATGAAAACAATTGAATTTGAATCAAAACAACGAAATTAGAATGTATAGAACAGAGTTTGAATGAAAACAATGGAATTAGAATGTATAGAACAGAGTTTGAATGAAAGCAACAGAATTCTAAAACAAACAATAGAATCTGAATAAAAAGAGTAGAATTAGAATGTATAGAACAGAGTTTGAATGAAAGCAACAGAATTCTAAAACAAACAATAGAATCTGAATAAAAAGAGTAGAATTAGAATGAAAACAAAAGCATGTGAATGAAAACAATGGAATTTCAATGAAAAGAACGGAATTTGACAACAAACAATAGAATCTGAATAAAAAGAGTAGAATTAGAATGAAAACAAAAGCATTTGAATGAAATCAAAAGAATTTGAATGAAAACAACAGAATTTGCATGAAAACAACGAAATTAGAATGTATAGAACAGAATTTGAATGAAAGCAACAGAATTCTAAAACAAACAATAGAATTTGAATAAACAGAGTAGAATTAGAATGAAAACAAAAGCATTTGAATGAAAACAACGGAATTTGAATGAACAGAACAGAATTCACTTCCTGTTTGCCATTCATGTCACTTCCTGTTTGCCATTTGTTTGAAAGTTGTGTTTTTATCGTGTCCTGTGGATTTTTGAAATTTGGCCATCAATTTCTGGAGCAAAGACTACTCAAATTGTTGGAACTTTTTGTACAACCCTGTCTGGATTACGACTTTGATACATGATATTGGACTGGACTAACGGAGTTAACGAGGTAATTGCAGGCTAGCCAACACGTTACCAGGCTAACAGCTGACTGAGGAATCAGCTGACTGAACCTGCTACCAGGGTAACCAGATAAAATGGGGCCGAAGAGGACACCGACAGCTGAGGAAGTCGAGGACATTAAAAAGTCTCTTGACTTCATAATGGAGGAAATTTCTACTATCAGACTGCAGCAGAAAAATATCATTGAAATTGTGGAGGAGGTAAAGCTCCTCCGCATCCAAAATGCCGAAAAAGATAAAATAATTGCATACCTGGAAAGTAAGGTCGCTGAGAACAAACAATAGAATTTGAATGAAAACAACAGAATTTGATCAAAAACCAAAGAATTTGAATGAAAACAACAGAATTTGAACGAAAACAACGAAAGAAGAATGTACAGAACAGAGTTTGAATTAAAACAACGGAATTAGAATGTATAGAACAGAGTTTGAATGAAAACAACGAAATAAGAATGTATAGAACAGAGTTTGAATGAAAGCAACAGGATTCTAAAACAAATAATAGAATTTGAATAAAAAGAACAGAATTAGAATGAAAACAAAAGCATTTGAATGAAAACAACGGAATTTGAATGAAAACAAAAGCATTTGAATGAAAACAACGGAATTTGAATGAAAACAACAGAATCTGAATGAAAACAATGGAAGTTTAAAAGAAACAACAGAATTAGAATGAAAACAACGGAATTTGAATGAAAACAAGGGAAATAGAATCAAAACGATGGAATTAGAATGAAAACAACGGAATTTGAATGAAAACAAGGGAATTTGAGAACAAACAATGGAATTTGAATCAAAACAACAGAATTTGAGAACAATAATGGAATTTGAATGAAAACAACAGAATTTGAATTAAAACAATGGAATTTGAATGAACAGAACAGAATTTGAATGAAAAGAACAGAATTTGATCAAAAACCAAAGAATTTGCATGAAAACAACAGATTTTGATCAAAAACCAAAGAATTTGCATGAAATCAACAAAATTTGAATGAAAACAACGAAATTAGAATGTATAGAACAGAGTTTGAATGAAAACAATTGAATTAGAATGTATAGAACAGAGTTTGAATGAAAACAATGGAATTAGAATGTATAGAACAGAATTTGAATGAAAGCAACAGAATTCTAAAACAAACAATAGAATCTGAATAAAAAGAGTAGAATTAGAATGAAAACAAAAGCATTTGAATGAAAACAATGGAATTTCAATGAAAAGAACGGAATTTGACAACAAACAATAGAATCTGAATAAAAAGAGTAGAATTAGAATGAAAAGAAAAGCATTTGAATGAAATCAAAAGAATTTGAATGAAAACAACAGAATTTGCATGAAAACAACGAAATTAGAATGTACAGAACAGAGTTTGAATTAAAACAATTGAATTAGAATGTATAGAACAGAGTTTGAATGAAAACAATGGAATTAGAATGTATAGAACAGAATTTGAATGAAAGCAACAGAATTCTAAAACAAACAATAGAATCTGAATAAAAAGAGTAGAATTAGAATGAAAACAAATGTATTAGAATGAGAAAAACGGAATTTCAATGAAACAAACAGAATTTGAGAACAAACAATGGAATTTGAATGAAAAGAAAGGAATGTGAATGAAAAGAACAGAATTTGATCAAAAACCAAAGAATTTGAACGAAAACAACGGATTTAAAATGAAAATGATGGATTTTCAATGAAAAGAATGAAATTTGAATGAAATGAAAAGAATTTGAATGAAAACAAAAGAATTTGAGAACAAACAATGGAATTTGAACGAAAAATACAGAATTTGATCAAAAACCAAAGAATTTGCATGAAAACAACAGAATTTGAGAACAAACAATGGAATTTGAATAAAAACAGTAGAATTAGAATGAAAACAAAAGCATTTGAATTAAAAGAACGGAATTTCAATGAAAAGAACGGAATTAGAATGAAATGAATAGAATTTGAATGAAAACAATGGAATTTGTATGAACAGAACAGAATTTGAATGAAAACAATGGAATTTGAATGAAAACAACGGAATTTGAATGAACAGAAAATAATTTGAATGAAAACAATGAAGGTTTAAAACAAACAACTCAATTAGAATGAAAACAACGGAATTTTAATGAAAACAACAGAATTTGAGAACAAACAATGGAATTTGAATAAAAAGAGTAGAATTAGAATGAAAACAACGGAATTTGAATGAAAAAAACGAAATTAGAATGTACAGAACAGAGTTTGAATGAAAACAACGGAATTAGAATGTATACAACAGAGTTTGAATGAAAGCAACAGAATTGCAAAAGAAACAATAGAATTTGAATAAAAAGAGTAGAATTAGAATGAAAACAAAACCATTTGAATGAAAACCACGGAATTTCAATGAAAAGAACAGAGTTTGAGAACAAACAATGGAATTTGAATGAAAACAACGAAATTTCAATGAAAACAACGAAATTAGAATGTACAGAACAGAGTTTGAATGAAACAAAGGAATTAGAATGAAAAGAGAATTAAAATGAAAACAACGGAATTTGAATGACAACAACGGAAGTAGAAAGTACAGAACAGAATTTGAATCAAAACAATGAAATTTGAATGAACAGAACAGAATTTGAATCAAAACAATGGATTTGAATGAAAACAACAGAATTTGAATGAAAACAATGGAAGTTTAAAACAAACAACAGAACTAGAATGAAAACAGCGGAATTAACATGAAAACGACAGAATTTTAATGAAAACGACAGTATTTGAGAACAAACAATGGAATTTGAATAAAAAGAGTAGAATTAGAATGATAACAAAAGCATTTGAATGAAAACAACGGAACTTCGATGAACAGAACAGAATTTGAATGAAAAAAACGGAATTTGAATGAACAGAACTGTGGTATCGCAAGAAATTAGTAGGTTATATAAATATATGAGTATGCATAATAGTTATTATTCATAGATACCTACATCCTAAGTTCCTGTTATTCTTCTGAAAGAAACAGAATGAGTGTGTCGTTACAATGGTAATGCCAGGAGAGGCAGTATTAGTTCTGTGGTACATTAATGTGTAAGGAAGTGGAAGAAGAGTGTGTCCTGTAGGAGGCAGTAGAAAATGGATGCTCATGTTCTGTACATGCCCTGAAAGAAAGGTTCAGTAAACCAGTTGCAACGATGCTCCGGTGTAAGGCTCAGTTATTGTACTTTTATTTTTTGAAAATGCAACAAGAACAGAATTTGAATCAAAACAATGGAAGTTTAAAACAAAAGACAGAATTAGAGTGAAAACAACAGAATTTGAGAACAAACAATGGAATTTGAATAAAAAGAGTAGAATTAGAATGATAACAAAAGCATTTGAATGAAAACAACGGAATTTCAATGAAAAGAAAAGAATTTGATCAAAAACAAAATAATTTGCATGAAAACAACAGAATTAGAATGAAAACAAATGTATTAGAATGAGAAAAACGGAATTTCAATGAAACAAACAGAATTTGAGAACAAACAATGGAATTTGAATGAAAAGAAAGGAATGTGAATGAAAAGAACAGAATTTGATCAAAAACCAAAGAATTTGAACGAAAACAACGGATTTAAAATGAAAATGATGGATTTTCAATGAAAAGAATGAAATTTGAATGAAATGAAAAGAATTTGAATGAAAACAAAAGAATTTGAGAACAAACAATGGAATTTGAACGAAAAATACAGAATTTGATCAAAAACCAAAGAATTTGCATGAAAACAACAGAATTTGAGAACAAACAATGGAATTTGAATAAAAACAGTAGAATTAGAATGAAAACAAAAGCATTTGAATTAAAAGAACGGAATTTCAATGAAAAGAACGGAATTAGAATGAAATGAATAGAATTTGAATGAAAACAATGGAATTTGTATGAACAGAACAGAATTTGAATGAAAACAATGGAATTTGAATGAAAACAACGGAATTTGAATGAACAGAAAATAATTTGAATGAAAACAATGAAGGTTTAAAACAAACAACTCAATTAGAATGAAAACAACGGAATTTTAATGAAAACAACAGAATTTGAGAACAAACAATGGAATTTGAATAAAAAGAGTAGAATTAGAATGAAAACAACGGAATTTGAATGAAAAAAACGAAATTAGAATGTACAGAACAGAGTTTGAATGAAAACAACGGAATTAGAATGTATACAACAGAGTTTGAATGAAAGCAACAGAATTGCAAAAGAAACAATAGAATTTGAATAAAAAGAGTAGAATTAGAATGAAAACAAAACCATTTGAATGAAAACCACGGAATTTCAATGAAAAGAACAGAGTTTGAGAACAAACAATGGAATTTGAATGAAAACAACGAAATTTCAATGAAAACAACGAAATTAGAATGTACAGAACAGAGTTTGAATGAAACAAAGGAATTAGAATGAAAAGAGAATTAAAATGAAAACAACGGAATTTGAATGACAACAACGGAAGTAGAAAGTACAGAACAGAATTTGAATCAAAACAATGAAATTTGAATGAACAGAACAGAATTTGAATCAAAACAATGGATTTGAATGAAAACAACAGAATTTGAATGAAAACAATGGAAGTTTAAAACAAACAACAGAACTAGAATGAAAACAGCGGAATTAACATGAAAACGACAGAATTTTAATGAAAACGACAGTATTTGAGAACAAACAATGGAATTTGAATAAAAAGAGTAGAATTAGAATGATAACAAAAGCATTTGAATGAAAACAACGGAACTTCGATGAACAGAACAGAATTTGAATGAAAAAAACGGAATTTGAATGAACAGAACTGTGGTATCGCAAGAAATTAGTAGGTTATATAAATATATGAGTATGCATAATAGTTATTATTCATAGATACCTACATCCTAAGTTCCTGTTATTCTTCTGAAAGAAACAGAATGAGTGTGTCGTTACAATGGTAATGCCAGGAGAGGCAGTATTAGTTCTGTGGTACATTAATGTGTAAGGAAGTGGAAGAAGAGTGTGTCCTGTAGGAGGCAGTAGAAAATGGATGCTCATGTTCTGTACATGCCCTGAAAGAAAGGTTCAGTAAACCAGTTGCAACGATGCTCCGGTGTAAGGCTCAGTTATTGTACTTTTATTTTTTGAAAATGCAACAAGAACAGAATTTGAATCAAAACAATGGAAGTTTAAAACAAAAGACAGAATTAGAGTGAAAACAACAGAATTTGAGAACAAACAATGGAATTTGAATAAAAAGAGTAGAATTAGAATGATAACAAAAGCATTTGAATGAAAACAACGGAATTTCAATGAAAAGAAAAGAATTTGATCAAAAACAAAATAATTTGCATGAAAACAACAGAATTAGAATGAAAACAACGGAATTTGAATGAAAATAAACGAAATTAGAATGTACAGAACAGTTTGAATGAAAACTACGGAATTACAATGTATAGAACAGAGTTTGAATGAAAGCAAGATTGCCTCAGTTGTATCGTGAGTGTAATTTCAAATAAAATAAAATAAAACTCAGAAGCGTCTATTTTATCCCACAACTTAGACATTCACATTATTCACACTCTCATTACACATATATATAGGATCTTGGGGGTGGGCACAATCACGGAGTCCAAATTACCATCAGGGTGTACACCTCACCCCTGGCGTCGTTGCCCACCTCTCAATTTTAAATACACTTAGACATTGAGGGCTATCAGGAGGGACTATGCGCTTACCTGCTGCTCCTTGGCAGGTAGCTCCATGCCCTCCTGGGTTTTAATTGCACCTTAGAACACACATGCATCAACACTACAATGAGCGGGTGGAGGGAGGTTTGGAGTCTTCTCCCACCCCCATTCTCTGCGGCCTGCTGGAGCGGGAGGGCTAGGTGGAATTGGCCCTCCGACTGCGGTCTGGAGGGTGGGGCCTCCCTGCTGCTGCGGAGTCGGGGCGGTCTGCCTCTCCCCACCGCAGGGAAAAGGGTAACACCACCTGGGTCTGGGTGCAGTTCCCCCCTCCAGGGGCAAGGGTACCTAGACCCGGTTTGTAGAGTACGCTTGGGGAGTGTGATCGTGTGTACAGCGTCTCTTTATGTCTGTCTCCACGTTGGTTGAGTGTGGAGTGAGTGCATATGAGAGCATGAGGGGGGGAATGGATGTTTGTGTCTGTGTGTGCCTGTATGTCTGTGTCTATATGTCAGGCTGGGTATCAGACGCCACCTCTCTGGGGACACCTCAGGCCCTCCAAGGTTTGGAGGCCTATCTCCACCTACCACCACTTCCCCTGCCGGTGGCGGACTCCCTCAGGTGTCGGTGCGTTGGTGGTTCTTTGTGTCTGGGGGTGGGCGTCCAGGTACACACCGGCTCACTCCTTGGCGGCCGCTTATCGGGGCCTGGAGCCTGGGGCTCGCTCGGGCCCCTTCGGGGGTGGGGTGCCCCCGGCCTCTCGGCCTGGGGCTCGGTCACTCAGGCACAGCTGGCGGCCGGCGGAGCTCACGGGCGCGTCACTGCAACTCCCCCTGGCTTCTGCTCCGCGGCTGCTGAGTGAACCCTCATCTGGGACTCTTCTCAGCTCTTACTGGAACAGTGGCGCGGCTGCCCCTCTGTTGGTCTTCCATGGTCTCTTGTGTTCTGGGGGCCTCTGGATGTCTGGAGTTTTGATCTCCACCATACCTGCTTCACACCCTGGAGGACGGGGCTGTGGCCCCCCCACACTCCCTAGCAGATCGTTACATGGAGAAACCTTTGGAATACAAGCGCACTGATCCACACAGGTATGCACATGGGTGTTCACTGCTCGCAGACTTAAATTACACCTTTCTTGGCTGCTACTTCGAAGCACATCTGTCCTGCGTGCTGCACAACAACATTCAATATTTAGTATTTACTGCTGTTTACACTTAGCTAGATTAATGCGATGGTGTTGTGTTTAGTATGTTGCTTTGTTTTGTTTTTTTTGTCTTTTTTTTGCTTGTTTTCTATTCTTCTCTCAACAGGTGATCCAGGAGATTTTTTTTTCTCCCCCCCTTTCTCACTGTCCCTCTCCCCTTCTGTTTTTCCTTTCCTTCCTCTTTCTTTCTCCCTTTCCTATCTCTCACTCATGTCTGTCCCGTCTGTAACATCTGAAAATAAAATATAATAAATAATAAAAACAAAGATCGACCAAATGGACCAATACGGCAATGCCACGATGATCCATTTGGCAAAGTAAATCCATTGGGTATCCTTGTTGGTCTTCAAACAACAATTCTGATGGCTAAAGAACCAAATGGGACAGGCGAGAAAAAAAAGAAAAAAAAAAAAGAAGCGTCTATTCTTCTTCTTCTTCTTCTTCTTCTTATTATTATTATTATTGTCATTATTATCTTTATTGTGATTATGCTTCATTTTTATGTACTGGGGTATCAATGACCCCCACGCTGCCGCAGCAGCTTCTGTGCGTGACCCCCAAGTGCTAAGTTTTCTTTCCCGATCCCCTGACAAACCCATTAGAATCGCTCTGGGGACCCCAAATGATCGTTCTTTTTTTTTTCAATTCAATTCAATTTTATTTATATAGCACCAAATCACAACAAAAGTCGCCTCAAGGCGCTTCATAGATACAGAGAAAAACTCAACAATCATATGACCCCCTATGAGCAAGCACTTTGGCGACAGTGGGAAGGAAAAACTCCCTTTTAACAGGAAGAAACCTCTGGCAGAACCACGCTCAGGGAGGGGAGGCCATCTGCTGCGACCGGTTGGGGTGAGACCAATCATTTTCATTCACCTGTCTCTACTGAGGGTGGGGTATTTTGGGAGTACCAAAGGGGAGCACAAGGGTTAAAGGGGAAGTTGGAATGTTACATTTCAGACACTTCGATAAGTCTTCACATATCTCGCGCCAAAACTTCTGAACCGGTGGAGAGAACCAAAGAGCGTGGAAATAATTGTCCGGTGAGTTGGTTTGGCAGTGTGAGCAGTTGTTGGTAGACGTATAACCCATCTTGAACATCTGATGACCTGTATAGTGCACTCTATGTAGTATTTTGTATTGAATTAATTGAAGACTGGGATTTCTAATTAAATGAAAGGTTTTTAAGCATATCTGAGAACAGACGTTTAGGTCTAAGTTAACTGATAAATCCGCTTCCCATTTTGCAATAGGAAGTGATATTGATTCACCTGTTTTAGAAAACATTCTGTATACTTTGGAAAGTAAGTTTGGGGGTTTTAAGAGCAAGTAATTGTACCACACTTTATGGTTTTTTGTAGGTCAACATGACCGGGTTTAAATTTATTTTTTACTATGGATTTAATTTGTTGAAATTCTAAAAAATCTTTTCTTGTTGATCCCATATTGTGTAACTAGTCTGTCAAATGAAATAAATTCTGTTCCTTCTAGTATATGTTCTAAATATTTTATTCCTTTACCACTCCAATCTGGAATCATATTATTGTTTTGTGATATGTCAGGGTTGTTCCAGATAGGTGTACATTTGCATGGGATTAATGAAGACTGCGTCAATTTTAGAAACTCCCACCATGCTGTCAGAGAAAAGCTGATGCTGACGCTTTCAAAGCATTCATGTCATTGGATGTTTGAGAAACAGCATTTTCATTGCTTTCAAACAGAAAATAACCACTCATGAATTAGCATGAATAGAAAAAACAAATTTTAGCAAAAGACTAGTATGTTATTATTTTTTATCCAACACATGGGCTCAACTCACCAAAATGACAGAAAATTCCGCACGGACTGTCACGGCCCAGCGGCACGAGGGAACAGAGATGGACACAGGTGCAGAAACCAACCCGGAAGCGAGACGATAAGGGAACAAAGGATTTATTTCCGCCCACAGGCAAACACAAGCAAAAAAACAAAACGACGCCACCACACTAGTGGCGCGTAGGATAATCTAAGATAACAGAGGGTGACCTAGACACCTCTAGGAGACGGCTGAACAGCAGAGGCAGCGGGGAGGTGGAAACAGGACTAGGTAGGGGCCGGGGCACTGGAATAAGAGGAGATCACGGTCAGTGGGATCCAGCAGACAATCAACGATCCTCCACAGTTGAATTGAGTTGCCTTACTTGGTTTCAGGTGGAGGGGACAGGTGGGGCGGAAGGCCCGGAAGCGGTCGAGACGTGGGGAGGCAGGCAAGTGAGTGGTGGGCCGGCAGGCCACGTCGTATCAGCAGCAAGCGGCCCAGGTCCAGGAAGGCGGGAGTGGGTGAGACAAGACCTCCACTCCAGGTGCTACCTCTGAGAACAAGAAGAACAAGTAAGTCATCACACGGATTCTGGACAGAGTTATGATGCTCCACTTGACTAACATGGGGATAGCAGATACTCAGGCGATGAATGGTTGAGAGCGCAGGTCTAATATACTGCCGGAATAATTGCTCACAGGTGGTCAGCCAGAGAGGAGCAACCGAACTCCGCCTAAAGGAGGAGGGGCCGCTGTTGGAGACCTGCAGGTACCCACCCAGACCATGACACGGACCATCCGAAGCCTGTCTTGTGTCACTACTCGATCCGTACCAGAAACCCGATCGGTACCACGCGTGTGTGAAAGGTGTCTACTTCTGGCTGAAGCATTTTACGATAGTTACGGGTCAGAGTATCGGTTAAGATGTTAAGAATAATAAGTATCACTTAAAATGTTTGCAATAATGAAACATTTCAATATAATGTAGTCAAAAACTAAAAATAAAATGATAGTTACGGATCAGGACTCCCAGATGTCATGGTCTGTGGGGTTACCTGGAGGGTGTCTCCTTTTGTGGCTGCTGTACCATCCCTTTGGGGCAGGGACTTCGGTGCTTCAACTGAGCCTCAGCTGTGAGCAATCAGCTGGAGACCTACTTCAGCTGTCTCAACCGTCTCCTCCGTGCCAGTTTGTTCTACCCGTCTCGGTGGTAAATGATGTTTCCCTTTGTGGTTTTCCTTGTGTGACTTAGCTCTTCGAGTGATTTCTGTCTTCCCTTCGTACAGCGGAGTTCCTATCCTGGCTTTCACCTTATGGGGACAGTCCCCGCCTCCCAGCCTACTCGTCCGCTTGCCCTCCAACCCCCACGCTTCAGCTTGGGACCCTCCAGACGCTTTCCACGGACCTCTCCCCTCCCTTCAGTAATTCTAACCCGGAATGGCACAGTAAGGCGAACAATTCTCCAGTTTCTAGTTATCTATGCTCCAGCATTCCCTTCCGATTATAACTACCTCCTCCCCTGTTACAGAATATTCCCGTAGCTCACTGACTTCCTCCCCGTCCCTGCAACTAGCCTGATTGGTCCCCCATTGTCACGTTAGGTCACTTTTTCAATTAAAATTCACTGTAAGCATTCCTCGCCCATGTTTGTCTGCATTTTTGGGTCCACTTTCCTGATCAAACTTGTTGGTTCATGATAGAACAAACTGGCCAAGAAATGGACCCAGCAGACCCGGTTCGCTCTATAATCAGTAAGCAAGGCGTTGTGCTCGGTCGCCACGAGCAGGCTTTGCAGTCATTAGAGGCACAATATAGAGCTATTGGTCAGACTCAACAGGGAATCCTCGACAAGTTAGATCAGTTGGTTCAATCACACTCTGGCAGCGAGACCGCTTGCGCCCAGCCAACCCGAGCCCACACCTGCCGCTAGCGCTGTCCCGGCGGGTTCCTCCCCGGTGACTGAAGCCGCGTATCGCAGCGTCTCTTCCCCCTCGCCAGAGCCGTTTCACGGGGATCTAGATAAGTGTAGCGGTTTTCTTTTCCAGTGTGCTCTATTCTTCTGCCGAACGCCACACGCCTTTCCCAACAATGCTACTAAGATCTCCCACTTCGTGGGTTTACTGAGGGGAAAGGCGCTTGCGTGGGCTGAAGCATATTTTTCAGCGATACCCCTTCGACGACTTTCTCACAGAGTTTAAGGGGACTTTCATGCACCCGAGTACGGAGGGTAGCGTCGCGAAAAGGTT
This sequence comes from Aulonocara sp. 'chitande type north' Nkhata Bay, assembly GCF_057382095.1. Taxonomy (NCBI): domain Eukaryota; kingdom Metazoa; phylum Chordata; class Actinopteri; order Cichliformes; family Cichlidae; genus Aulonocara; species Aulonocara sp. 'chitande type north' Nkhata Bay. Next base: position 995,675 of record NC_141349.1, read on the forward strand.
ATTGGGGCTTCGACAGGGCAAAAGGACCATTGCGGAGTACATAACTGACTTCCGCACGGTGGCTGCCGAGGCAGGCTGGCCGGATCCGGCACTTTGCGGCATATTTCAGAATCAGAATCAGAATCAGAATGGGTTTATTGCCAGATGTTGAGGTTTACAACATTAGGAAATTGCTGCGGTGCTTCAGTGCAAAACAATAAGAATTAAAGTGCTATGTAGAAAGAAAGATATGTGCATGAGATATACATGAGATATATACATGAGAATAAGAATTATGAGTGCTACGTAGAAAGATATATACATGAGTGCAGGTGGTGATCAGTGCCAGACATGAAATGATGCAGTGACACAGCGTAGGATCATGTGTTAGTGGCGGGGACAGTCATGTGGTTATTGTTCATGTGTCCAACAGCAGAGGGGAAGAAACTGTTCTTGTGGCGGGAGGTTCTGGTGCGAATGGACCGGAGCCTCCTGCCTGAGGGGAGCAGGTCAAACAGACTGTGTCCAGGGTGAGAAGGGTCAGCTGAGATCCGGGCTGCACGCCTCAGTGTCCTGGAGGTGTACAGGTCCTGCAGAGATGGGAGTCTGCAGCCAATCACCTTCTCAGCAGAGCGCACAACACGCTGCAGTCTCTGTTTGTCCCTGTTTGCTCAATGATCAAATGAAGGATCAGCTAGCTTCGCGAGACGAGCCTGCTTCTTTTGAGGAGTTGGTCTCTCTCGCCCTCCGGCTGGATAATTGCCAGAGGGAGAGAGAGAATGAAAAACATCCTCGTATTCAGAAGTCGCCGTTAAGGGTCGCACCCCCGCTCACTTCCCCCGCACCTCCGCCTTTTTTCACCCCCACGATCTCGCGTCCTCCTTCGCCCCCTCCTGAACCCATGGAAATCGGACGCTCACGTCTTACGCCCGAGGAGAGGGAGCGGCGTTTCCGAGCAGGGGAGTGCCTGTACTGCGATCACCGACCCAGGACCACGACAGAGCTTTTCATTTTAACTCCATCACAGCTGGTAAAACTCCAAAAGCTGGCGACTGTCCTTGAGCCATGCAACTTATTGTTACTGTTTCTTCAAAAGTCTATAGTTGACAGTTACTGTGTAGATTAATAATTACTTTGTTGAACTGTCTGCTACAGGTTTGTGACTGAGCTTCTTGGAGGTGAGACATACGTCTCGTGTTCAGTGGTTTTACCTGCTTTCTGCCACATGCATCACAACATGGAGGTCTCTGATGATGACTCAAACTACATGGTGAAGTTTAAGACTGCCTTCACAAAGGGCCAACGTCACAAGAGCAGAATCCACCATCAGCCAGACAGACTGCCCGCTGCAGTGGTGGACCAGTCGAGCAGGGACCGGCCCACAGCTGTCTGTCCTGGCCTTCAAGTATCTGATTGGTCCAGCCACTTCTGTCCCATGTGACAGACTGTTCTCACTTACAGGTCATGTAGTAACAACAAAGCTGCTCTGAAAATGTGAACAGGCTAGTTTCTCTAAGCAACTGGCTGGAAGAGACAGACAGTAAATAAGCATGGAGGTATTGTGAGTCCAATGCTTTTGTTATTTTCTGCACTAAAGTGTTCGATGATCATTTTAGCCTGATGTACAAAATAATGTTGGCTTAAAGGTGAAGCTGCTCAAAAAAACCTTTTATGTTACTGCCTCATTTTTTAAGAAGAAAAACTGCACTTTATGGTGAAATTTGTATTATTATTATTAAAAGACAATACCGTTTTGAAAATGTAATTAAAATAGCACTTTATTTTTAAGTCTGCCCAATTTTGGCCAGGGATATTAGTTTCTCTGTTTTGAATTGAAATGCAGTTTAAATGCTTTTTTTCATAAATTAAAAGAGCTGGAGTTTACAATGTTCATGTCCATGTCTATTACTTGATTCTGTCGACCACAAAAAAAACTCTTTTAAATTACAATGTTCATGTCAATGTCTATTATTATTCTGTTGCCCACTAAAACCCTTTTAAATTCAAAAAAGTTTTTGCACTTTGGAGCAAATTTACTTAAATTAAATGTGATTAATAGAGATTCATTAATTACAAAGCCTCTAATTAATTATATAAATTTTTTGTAGTCAAGTCCCACCCATAACAAAAATATACTAAATATATAACGCAAAACTTTAACTGTCAGAAGTCCTCTTTCATATTTTAAGCAAAAACGATGAAGCTGCATACTGTGCTGCATTTATTGTGCAAGTCTTTGTGGTCTGACTGTACAGGACATACCAGTGAGTGTGTAACCCATCTCAACCACACAGGGCATTTCCTTCTGCATTTGCATCAACATAACACTGAGTAACTATGTCATGTGTGCAAGGACAAAAGCGGGAAAATCCTGCAACCGTCAAAGCTGAGCTGAAGTGATCAACTCACATCAGAAACACTCTCACTTCCTGATCATGAGTCTCACTTCTCCTGCAATGATTAAGACTTATTGTAAAATAAAAGCACGCTGACTGTTGGGATTTGAATCTTGGTAAAACACAAGAAATCTCTGACTGCAAGTTTGAGCTCAGTGCAAATGTTATTCAAATATAAAAATTGTTAGATTTTCAGAGAAAAAGCTTTGTGATGATTATTTATTCCCCTTAAAATGAATATTTCAGAACAACAAGGCTGTCCTGAAACTAAGAAAGGTTTAGCAGCAATAGTGACACATTTACTTCAAACAAACTACTCAGCATGCAACATTTCTGTGTGTCAGTTACTGATTCAAACCGTTAAATCATTTTTTAAAATTACTAATTAAATTACTCCTTTTGTTTCAAACATGTCTTCTGAATACAGTTTCCTACTTCAGGCAACACCTGCACACAAAGTGATTCAAGGTTAGGACAGAATCTGCAGCAGCACTCTTGAGACCTCTACAACTAACAAACAAACAAAGAAACAAACAAAGAAACAAACAAAATCAGCTGACACACCCTGAACATCATATATTTTGGTATTAAAAACTGCTTTATTATTCTTTAGAATGAAATAAGCAACACAAACGTCTAAGAGCGTTAAACGAGGTGTAAAATGATTTTCACTGTAGCATAAGTGATGTGTTTGGAGTTCTGCTACAGTCACACAGTAATTAAAACAGTGATTGGAGACAGCAGCACTGCCAACCTCATGCACTGAACTTGCAACTTTGAACCTTGAAACGTTAATCCGTCTGAGTCGGCCAGCCGTTCTTTGGAGACGCCTTCCACTGGGTGACCTGTGGAAGTGATTACCTAGATATAGTTGTTGCTCAGCATCTAGCTATCTAACAACTCATTTTTCCGAGTGCAAAGGATGTTTCCATCATATATTAATTTCTTTAGTGTGACTGAGCACAAAAGAAGGTCATTTTTCAGAGGTACATGCTGGTAACTATCCACCCTTTAAATCACAGGTAAGTCCATAATGGTGTCGTCGCATCAAAAATGGTCCCTAGGTGAATGCAAACAAGCATATGGGAATCCCGAGGACACCACAAAGGTTTAAAAAGGATTTTTAACTAACACAAACAGTACGTATATTCTCTGAATGTATCACAAAATGTTCTATACTTTAGGTTTTACCTGCTTCAGTCTGTGGTAATTTTCCATTGTGAAAACTTTCCAATCATTTCCAGCAAAGGAACCAAGGAGTACATTTAATTCCTCAGCCACAGTTTCTGTCTCTCACATGAGGTTTGTGTTTGATATCCCTGGACCATCCGAAAGCACCAACAGTTCCCAGTACACTAATCTGCATTATTATTATTATTATTATTATTATTATTATTATTATTATTATTATTATTAAAACAAGGGGCAAAGCATTTTTCAGTGTTTATTGTCTGAACTGAAGACAAAGTCAAATATTGTATCGCTTCACCGTAAGTGCCAGCAGATTTGCTCATGAGACGTGGTTTGCACCTGTACGTTTGTATTCAATTCACTTTGATTGAAAATTGGGCAAGCAGGGCCTAAGGGGCAGCCTGTATTTGATTTAACTATTATTCATAATGGTAGGTAGGATTTCCTACCATTCTTACCAATCCTCTGTAGAGTGAAATAATTGTAAGAAAATTTGTGTTACTGCCAAATAAGCCTGAAACGTAACCTAAACTAATATCTTCAGATTTCACATCTGTAAATGTTAAGGACACCTGAAGTTTGTGGTTTAAAAAATTCTTTTAACAAAAAGTAATAAAATTTCAGCTTCATGGAACTTGTTTCTACAAACGATCCTGTAGGTCAAGAACAGGTCAAACAGTCAGTTTAATGGAGAATTATTAAGAAGGATTTTCCAAGCTCTGGTAACCAAAGTATTGATATGGATAACGGATCTATAATATTTTAGTTAATGATTAACATACCCCAAATCATGTTACTTGACAGCACATAAGACCAAAACGTAAGTGTGATGTTCAACATGTTGACAGCAGTGACTTTAAACCCTGGTTAACATTTTCCATCATTAGCACAGAGGGGAATCTCTGTGACCTCACGGTTACCTTTCCCAGCAGGTATCTGGGCGTGCTTCTGGAGGATAATGCTGAATGAAGACGCTGGTGGAGCTAATCTGTCCTGACATGGTCGGTCAGACCACAGGCCGTCTCACAGGTCCGACCGAGGATTTGCAACGACAACACTCTTCATAAGTGTTCACACATGTTGCACTGCTGTATACAATTGTGCTGCTCTTGCAGTACATTTTTGTTGTTATACCCATCAGGGCTCGATCACAACAGCATTCTCACACACACATACACACACACACACACACACACACACACACACACACACACACACACACACACACACATATAAGAACTAGATTAGTGTAGTGTAGAAAAAGGTATTTTGTTGTCTTACTATACTGTAACAAATGGCTACATTGCAATTTTAAAAAAGTAACATTACATGAAAAATAAAACAAAACATAACATTAGAGTTTCCTACTCACATGTATAATTTTGCATTTAGCTTGAGTTGGTGGTTATGTTGTCCACAGAGCCTATTGTACATTGACCCGCGTTTACCTTCATCTCGTCACATAGTGAGTTGATATTGGTGACATCTCATCTGTCCCATAACCTGAAACAGACCTGTTAATTTACCTCAGAGTGACCGTGATTAGCTTATAGATACATTTTTTTGGATGGACTTTGATGATCTGTGTCAAACAAAGCTGGTGAGTGTCTCTAAAATAAGTGAGGGGCTTTCGTAGCCCTGTCCAGTCACAAGGACATCAAAACTTACCCAGAACTATGATTTTAGCTTTGCTCAAACACACTGCTGCTTTACTCTGCAGCTCTGTTATGGGGGACCTTACAGGACAGAAGATGATGAAAACAAACCCAACGTCTGCTTCCTCCTCAACTGTGGTGAACTCAGCTTTCTGTCACACTGTGGTTGGAGGAAAAAAACACAAGCCAACTTCTGTCTCACTTCCTGTAGTAAAACGGTCGTCTGCCCAGCCAAGCAATAACAATCAAAACAGGAAGTGAGAGCAGAGTGAGCTGCAGCATGACAAAGCACATTTACAAACTGATGCTTGCAAACAGGCTTTGCCACAATATGCATGAGGAACAATGACTGTGTTTCAGAATCAGAGTCATGGGTCAACATGCATATACATATATATCTCTATATAATATATTTACATATACATGTGATGAATTTAAACATTGTTAGCTGTTAGTTTTTTTCTCTCACTGCATTAAACATAGTGCAGACTGATACATGTGTTCATATGAACAATAAAGTTTAGAAAAACTACTGTTTGCACATGATTTTGGAGGTTAAGTAGACTCATCAAACTGGAGTAACTGTGTCATACTCAGAGGAATGAGCTCAAGTTCATGAGGATACAGTTAGAAAGGCCTAATAAGCTTGACCTGTTTGGACGGAGGTCAAGCGGGTGACTCGATTCAATCCCTGTCTGCTCCACTCTACATGCAAAATATCCTCCGATGCAGCCATCAGTGTAATACCTGATGATAATTACACTACTTGAATGTTGATTGAATGGACAGACAACAGAGCTCCTGCTATGTGGTGTGATTTTTCACATGCCAGTTTTGAAATGTCTGAACACACATATATCTTGACGTGATTAGCAGATATTAGTTTTTGTCGTTCATGAACATTAGATGTATGACTGAGAACACGGAGCTCATGACACAAAGACCTTGCTGCTCCTGTTTGCTGACATGCCAGCCTGATAGATTCTCACTGACCTTTGTAACCTGGTGAACACAAACTTTTAAGATACTTGATTCATTTTCATTTTTTGTAATATGAAAGTATTAGCAAGAAGTGACTTCCTTGCAACAAAAGCAGCGAATGTTCAGCTCTGTAAAAATGTGGGAGGCAAACTTTAGAGAGAGAGGTCACAGCTAGGGATGGGTACCGGTATCCGGTGCCATGATGGCACCGGTTCTGACATAAACGGTAGTAACCAGACCGAAAAGCAGAGCACATTTCGATGCTTTATTTCGGTGCTTTTTTTCCCCTGAGCTGTGATACACTTTGAATTCGCGCCAATCATTTTACGTTTCCGAGGATAGTAGGCGGGCCCAGGTGCGTCCGTTCTTTTAGAGCAGAGCTACAGATTAAAAACGCCCAAGGCGAAGCGGTCAAAGTCTGGCTGTACTTCACAGCAAAAGATGCAAACTCAGCAGCAACAAGTGCTTTAAGCTGATACTGTGATGCTGTCAAAGGAGGTAACACCTCGAATCTGATGAAACACCTGGCGACGCATAGCGGTTTTTTAAAGCCGAGAAATGCGCCGTATTTGATAGCTTGCTGCAGCAGCAGCTGTTCTTGTCTGGGTGAGTCGCTTAATGTTGTTCGTGTGTAATTTACGTTGAGTAGGCTAACCACGTTATTACATTAATGCATGTAAGGTGAACTAGCAAACACCGTCGTAGTTACATGCGGCTGTCTTCTTGTTTGATGGCAGATACTCCCTTCACCCTGGCCAAAAAGGCTAAAATGACCAAAGAAAAAGAGGGAAACAGCTAAACATGAGAGGCCGAGTTTTCCCAAATTAAACCAGAACTGGGCTGAAAGTCCTCATCAGCAGGCTTTGATAGATCCAGATGTGTGAGTGTGTGTAAGAGTCAGGCCTCCATGTGTACGGCACACTGCAGGCTCTGTCGTAGGTTGGGGATCTTTTTCAAAATTGGTTGAATGGAGACAAGTATAGTCAGATTTTGATTAACCATGTAACACCATCTGGAAAGCATCTGATTGCCAGTTGCTTCATTTTTCTGCACTGCCAGTACAATGAAAGCAAATACACCCTATCAGTGCTGCACAGACCTCCTCTGAGCCTAAACCCAGCAGAGCGCTGCTCCTCCAACCAGCCTGGAGAGCTGGTCCTGAAGAATGTGGTCACAGCAGGACTTTGAAAAGAACTGGATTTGTCACTGTGCTGTACGTGAATATGAATTATTGAATTATTTTTATAATGAATCAAATTAAATTATGTTATTAATGTTTGTTGTCCTCATAGAGCATCAAAGAGATGGTTTGTGTTCCAGCCATGCTTTCACATTTTCAGATCAGCTGATTACACAAGCCTGAGCCCCCAATAACAATTTATGCTGTTGAGTAATCTCATAACATGAGTGAGGGAGAGAGAGAAGAAGAGAGGGGGTGGGGTGGAAATGATGGAGGTCTGGCCAGAGAGATAAAGGGAGCAAGCCATCACTTGCTTCCTCTGCCCAGTGCTCCAGCGCCTCCCCCCACCCTGACAGCTTTCATCCAACCTTTGCCAAAGACAGTTTTTCAAAGGGCTGAAAAAGTAGGCCATGAAGTTTGGAGAGTTAGACAGCGAGAGAAGAGGACGGAGGGAGGCTACATTTCAGTTTGAGGGAGGTGAAGCAGAGGAGGAGACTTGAGTGGTGCTATCAGGAATCTTTACCCACTGGTGAGACATCTCGTCTGGACTTTGCTGTCGATTGTGCCAACTCATCTCCGTCTGTGACGCCTCAGAGGACAAAACACACACTTATGTTAAAGCTAAAGTAAAAAGGCTCAGCATAGCGGGGTCATTATATTCAGTCTAACATCTCTGGAAACGTTTCCTGCACTTGCAGTAACATAAGGCATTGCTGTGTGAATAATGTCATTTCCACGCTCTGTCAGCATCACACACACGTGTGTGTGGAGCAGTGTGGAGACGAGTGTCTGATTCACAAGAAGTCTAAATTCAAATCGTGCAAATAACATAAATGATTTCTTTAGTTTCAGTTTTTCTTCATTCATTTCTTACTAAATGTGCATAAAATGTATGTTAAATGTTGAATGTCTTTATTTATTACAATAATTGTATAACGTTACAAAGGCAGTGTTGGAGTCCAGCCTGAATCGATCCTTGGACAGACGTCCAAAACAGATCAATGCCAAGCATAAGAAGAACGAACCTGTGGAAGTATCAGAACAAATATTTTACATGAGCAAAATAATATTTCTGATTGGCAGCTGTTTGTCATTACATCATGTTTCTGGTAGTTTTCAGTTTGTTTTGTTTAAATCAAAGATAAGACAGTTACTGTCTCTTCCAGTGATGAAAACCTGGATGTGGCTCAGCTTCAGTTGTGAGTCTGAGCGTCTCTCAGAGGAGTGTGGACTAAGGTCTTCAAGATGAGTGAAGATAATGGAGGAGATGTTCAGAGAGAGGCGGGGCTGCTGGCAAACTCCATTATCTCCACACAAATGTGGCAGGACTGCAGATTAAAAACACCGATGTAAGCGATGAGCTTGATGTTACAGATGGATAAAGACCAAAAACACAGTGAAAGCAACGACAGAACACAAATTAAATCCTCCTAATTCACCTGATCTCAACTTCTTTGAGCCTGTTTTGTATTTAATGAAGAAAAAATTGTGACTACAGCCAAGCAGCAACTGCAGGAGGCTCCAGCAAAACCTAGCAAAGTAATCTTCATTTGTCATGGCACTTCTGAGCCTGTGAAAACGGGATCCTTCGTACCAAACTGTCACTTAGTCTGTGTTAGTCTACACTGTAACCGCATGATGGTCGTTTCATGTCATGTAGTGAACACAGGACGCAGGAGTGAGCAGCAGAAGTCGACCCAGTCCTCAGGTCTGGGACCCATTCTACGGCACTGAGCAGTGTGTATGTGTGTTTCTGTGCATGTCTGTGTGTGCGTGTTCTCTCTCATGTTGTCCCCATATTTATTTATGGCCCAACACTCAGGCAGCTGCTGAGATGCCTGCAGGCTGACCGTCACACGTCTGCTTTAGCTGAGGACGATGGCTGTATGATTCCACTGGGCCTGAACAGAGTGAGACAAAACCACGCGTGAGGTGTGTTAATAATCCATTTTTGTGTGTTCGTAGTCTTTGCAAGGACAATGGTCCATTGCAGGACTATTTTGATGAGCTTTGCCGGAGCTCAGAGGGGGGTTGACTTGTTTTTAGGATGGAGGAAAGAACCAGATTTGTAGCATTGTGTCAACAAGAGTCCTCACAAGCAGAGCCAGACATCATGGTTGCCAGATCACGTTTCAGTCTAGTGGAATTCATGTAAACATGTGAATGTTTATGCTAACATGTGCAGACGGACAGGTTTTATCATGTGTTTCTTGCGGACACACACGTCTGTATATTTCAGAGGGGTCATTGTGGGTCATCACCAGGCATTTTATTAGCTGTTTGCATGTAAACACTGGGCTGTTGCTGAGGGTCTGAGCCGGTAATCAGTGGCTATTTTGAGATTTACATCCACTGAAGTCTTCCACTCTGTACCCACTCGCCCTGCAAAAGCATCCCAGCAATGTCTTCTTTTATCCAGGCTTTCACCAGCTGATCGTCCCCTTGAACCGTCGGGGATCGAGCTGGTGCACGCAGATTCTCCTCTGAAAGGCTCATTCAGCTCACTGTTGTTGTGAGACCAATATTATAAAAATGCAATTCAGATAAATTTAATAAAAAGTGTAGCAACAAACAGTTGAGATGTAAAGCCCTACCTTTAGGATTTTTAGTGTTAGCATTTTGGTCGTGGTGTTTCTCAGAAATGATCTCATGAGGTTGGAGAGCTGATTTCTCAGGTAACGTTAGCTAGCTTGATAAGCAACAGTTGACAAAAAAAACTTCTCTCAACAAAACTAAAACACAAACTTCTCGGATGTTTGGTCATATAATCAAAAACAACAGAAAATGAACAAAAGGCTCCAACAGCATGAAAATGAAGCCATGGATGGCTCCAACAATGATAAATCTCATGAACTGTACATTGGTTTTAAATATGGTTTTTAATAACAGAAAGTATGAGTCCATAAAGACTGACTTTTAGTGGTGTCGTGTCATTTTACATGTTAGCTTCAGTTCAGTTCAATTCAATTCAATTTCTTTATTGTCCCACATGGGGAAATTAGTTTAGCAGCAGGAGGATAAAAATAAACAGAACAATAATATAAAATAATATTAACAATAATAATGATAGAAAGTTCAAGGACAGTTATTTGCCATTTAGGAGACAAGACGCAGTAGGGATAAAAGAGACCTGGAGTCTTTTAGTCCTCCTCGGAGGTACTCTAAAACGGCGACCGGAAGGCAACAACTCAAACTCACTGTGAAGTGGATGGTTCACACAATTAATAATAGAATGAGCCTTTCTAAGCACATTTCTATTGTAAATGGCCAAAAGTCTATCTTGCCAGCACCCTGAAATTTTGCTAGCAGTTTTTACCAGAAGTCCCAACCGATTCTTATTCTTCACCGTCAGGTTACCAAACCAGGCAGCGATACAAAAAGACATCACAGATTCGATAAAACTTCTATAAAACAAGGACAACATCTCAGATGAGACATTAAAAGATCTCATTTTCCTTAAAAAGAACAGTCTTTGTTGAACTTTTTAGTAGTGGCATCAGCATGAGATTCAAAACACAGTTTATGGTCAAGTACCACACCTAGATATTTATAACTCTCAACGATCCCAACATCGGCAGTTTTAATGATATTGGGTGATGAGCTATAAGAGGACTTCCTAAAATCTATAATCATGTCTTTAGTTTTTGACACGTTAAGTGAAAGGAAGGACTCATCACACCAATTCACAAAATCATCTACAACCTGTCCATGGCCTGACTCGTCCCCCACTAGAAGACTGACGATCACTGTGTCGTCAGCAAACTTCAGGATGTGTCTGTTTGTGAAATTGCTGCGACACTCATTTGTGTACAGAATGAACAGAAGGGGAGAGAGGAAGCAACCCTGGGGTGATGCAGTAGAGGAGGAGAGCACATCAGAAAACACATGATTCATCCTCACACATTGTGACCTATTAGTCAGAAAGTCTGTCACCCAGCCGACCAGACTAGTGTCAAGCTTGAAATGATTGTAAAGCCTGTCAGCGAGTAAGAGGGTTGAATTGTATTAAATGCAGATGAAAAGTCAGCAAATAATAATCTTGCGTGGGTGTGGGGAGCCTCAAGATGCTTATACAAGAGATGCAGGAGTGTGACAGCAGCATCCTCCACACCTCTCCCTGCTCTATAGGCAAACTGGAAGGGGTCAAGATGGTGTTCAACATGCATTAAAATCTCCTTCTTAATTATCTTCTCAAATGTCTTCAACACTAAAGAAGTCAGAGCCACAGGCCTAAAATCATTCAGTGCCTTAGGAGAACAGCCCTTAGCAACAGGAACAATGACAGCATGTTTCCAAATCTTAGGTACCGTCTGTAGCTCTAAAGAAAGTGAGAAGATATAGTGAAAAATCCCACTCAGCTGATCAGCACAAGTTCTCAGTACCTGTCCACAGATGTTGTCAGGTCCAGGACTCTTGCTTTTGGTGTGTCTAAAAAGATTAGCTACCCCCCTCTCATCAATACAAATAGATTGGGGAGTGATAGTCCTTTCCCTCAGTGTGCTGGTCTGCCTAGAACAGTCATAGTTCTCAAAACGAAGGTAAAAACTGTTAAGACTGTCTGCCAGATGTTTGTCAGAGGTAAACCCCTCTAAGGTAATGCTACTTTTACCTTTCGTGTGTAGCCCTGCCATTGTTTTCATACCAAGCCAAGCTCTTTTGAGGTTGTTACTGCTGAGTTCTGCCTCAATCTTATTTCTGTACCTCATCTTGGCAATCTTTATTGCAGCCCTCACCTCCTTCCTCAATATTCTCATAGTGGGAACGTCTCCCTCGTTAAAAGCAAATTTCCTTTTAAGAATCAGATCCTTAATATCTTTAGAGAGCCACGGTTTGTTATTAGGGAAAGTCTTAAATTCTCTGACTGGAACCACAGAGTCTTTGCAAAAAGAGATGTAGCTACACACCACATCGGTGAGTTCATCCAAATCAGAAGTGCTCTCTTGAAACAAGGAGCAGTCAGTGCAATCAAAACACCCCTGAAGGGCAACACAACTGTCTTTTGTTCAGACTTTAGTCCGCTTCACACAGGCCTTCTCCCTCCTAACCACAGATCTGTAAGCAGGGAGGAGGTGAATAACATTGTGATCCGAAGAACCTAGCGCAGGTCCGGCCACAGACTTATATGCCCCCTTAATTGGTCCATAACACAAATCCAACGTTTTGTTATTCCTTGTAGGACAAGTGACATATTGAAAGAAATTGTTCAGTGATTTCTTAAGATTACAATTGTTAAAATCACCAAGAATAAAATTAGGAGCATCCGGTGAGCGAGTCTGCAGATTGTGTACCACTTTAAAAATGGCATCGGCAGCAACTTTAACGTCAGCCTTAGGATGAATGTAAACAACAGTGACAAAGATTTGAGGGAACTCCCTCGGTAAGTAAAAAGGCCTGACAGATACTGAAAGGAGCTCGATGTCAGGAAGACACAACCGCTCCCACACAGTAAAGTTATTGCACCAGCCCTGGTTGATATATAAACAAACTCCTCCTCCGTGAGATTTGCGTGTTACTCCACAGTTCCGATCCAATCTGACAGGGGTCCCAAAGCCGCTGATTCGCAGTGAAGTGTCACTGTCCATATCGGTCAGCCATGTCTCGGTAAGCGCCATCAGACAAGCCTCCCTGTATTCCCGTAGATGAAGCACATTTCCTTGTAATTCATCTGTTTTGTTCCTAAGAGACTGGACGTTGGCCAGAATCATAGAAGGCAGAGGAACACGATTCTTTCTCCGAAGTTTTCTTAGACGCTGACGCACGCCGCCTTTCTTTCCGCGTTTTCTCAAGCGGCAGGGCTTTCCAAAATTAGTCTTTGACCGGGAAAATAAATCCTCACCAAGAAGCACATCTGTCCGAGCATTAGAAGAGTCGTACATAGACAAACAGGACCACCGTAATCCAAGTAGTTCCTCGCGTGTATAAGTGATTGTCAGTGAGAGTGAATGACTCCAGGTGAATATCGCCAACAACAATAAGACTAAGGTGTAGAAGATCTCCATCTCGGCAAAAAAAGTTAAAACCACGGTTAAGAACAGAGTTAAAACAAAGTTAAAAACAAAAAGAAAAAGAGAAAGAAAACGCCAATAAACACCTGCTGCAGGTCGCCACAAGAGCAGCGCCCCTGCGCTCATCTCTCTTAACACAGTTTTCAGCTCCAGAGCCTGACTTATGTTCAAATCCTGTTTTTTGTGAGGGGCAACCAATCACAAGGCAGATAAATGGAACAGGAAGCAAAACCAGTGATGCAAGGATTATTTTAATGTTGACCTATCGCGACTTTCTTATTATTTCTGTCACATCTATTTTTTGCATTAGTGGATACTCATATAAAACAATATTCAAATAATGACATTAGTGTAAATAAAAAATAATGAGATTTTTCAAACCACTTTGGGACTTTTTTAAAAACCTTTTTACAAAGTGACAGAAAGGAGACATTTTGGCCAAGAAGAAACAAAGCTGTGCCTTCATTCTTCAGACCTTTCTGCTGTGGTAGATGTAAGAACAGCTTCATCGGGATGAAGACCATTTGCTCTTGGTGCCACCTCATGTTCTGCTTCTCAAACATTTTGAACATTAATCTTGTGCTTCTCTCTGTTATTGCTCTTTCTTCACCCTTTGCTTGATTTAATTAAAATAATGTCAGCTCTATTCACAGATACAGGCGACCTCAGCGCTCTAAGATAACGTCAGTGCTGGAGATCAACACTGACAATGCCAGGCTATTCTAATTTTATAAATTAACAGCAGCTGAAAATGTCACTGTAATCAAACACCTATGTCTCTATTCTGGGGATCAGTAATGCTGTTTCCACTGGTGTCACAGACACACTAAAAGTGTCCCTGTGCAGACGTCAGGCTCGGCCGCTGACCTGATGTTCAGAGGTGGAAATGTGCTGACTCAGCGCTGATGGGGTTTCGTCTGCTCACCTCAGTCAGCAGTTCTGAAGGAAGGGCTGGCTGAAGCAATAACTGAAGAGGCAACAGTCACCTCTGATCAGCCACACCTCTGTGTGACCCAGTAAAAGCTTCTTCACAGCTGTGGGTAAATCAGAGGATGAGCTAAAATACATCACATCTCAGCGCTGGGTTCAACACTGTGCTATATTACAGAGAAACAGTTAACATTCATAACAAAGCTTTAGCACTACAGCCAGAGATTCACTGATGATGGACAGGATGCTGCAGAAGCAGGCAGCAGGCTGCGCAGGCCGGGGAGACATCAGCCAGATGATCTATGACAACCGGAGCAGACCGGGCACAGAACAGGCTTCAGGATAGGTGCAAGAAAACACCTTATTGTGAATATAGTTTATTTATTTATTTCATTTTTGGCATGTTGCCTTTAAAAAATCTATGATTATAAAATACACAAATACCAGAGCTTCTGTCCTGTATTCATTATCATACACACAATAATAGATATACCCTTCAGTCAGAGGTGTTTTACATGTGCAGTCATTTCAATCACTCACCTTGAACTGGAGGAAAATTGATCTTGAGACCAATTCTAAAATCTTTGGATTCACACCATGGGATAAGTCCAGCATTTCTTTAAAAATACCGATTACAGAAATTTAATAGGATTTGATCTATTTATTTTATCATTAATTTGCTAATGCAAAATGGAAGCTGCGTGTTTCCCACCCTGGGTGGGTCGACATGGGAGGGCGCTAGGAAGAAAACATCCATCACAAACAATTATCTAATAACTGTCTTTAATCAGAAATCACTCAAATATTTGCCAATCAATGGAGAGAAGGGCAAAGTTCATGTACAAGTAGTCTGGTCGAGCCTGCATCACTGCTCTGGTGTGTTTGATGAAGATTTAGTATATAATTGTGTTTTTAAATAATTGTGTTTTTTTATTGCAGAGGTGTAATGTGTGCACAGTGACAGCTTAATGTGCTGAGTCAAGTGACCCACGGCTGCCTTCTGATCAGGATGTTTCTAAGAAACACACATACACACAAACAGTATGTGTGTGCCCATCCTCAGGCCCTGCTGAGTCTGCTGTTTCTCAGCTGTTGTGAGCAGCAGTTTTCTTGGTGTCATAGTGAGAAGATGCCTTGTCACACTTACATGTTTCAGATCATCTAAGCATTTCTAACGTTGGACAAAAATAGCCAGACTTAATATAAAATATAGCTTCAAATGATCATTTCTGTCACGGTTGAGGATAGAGTGGACTCAGGTGCGGAGCTCTGAATATAACCAGTGCATTTATTTACAGTGGATAAAGGCTGACAATAGTTTGACTCTGCAATAGTGGCTGGTGCTCAGACTGTGCGTGGTAGTGGGTGCCTGTCTCTCCTCCAAGTGTCTCCTTGTGCTCGTGTATCCTCCGTCCCAATTCCTAGTCGCACACAGACAACAACAGTAAATTACCAAATATAGCTGACAACACTTAGCTACACAAACGGCTTGTAACACTGCTAGGCTTAGTGCAATACTCCAGCGTTGTCTGTCGCTCAGCCACACCATTAAATAGTCCTGCCTAAGATGGTGGATGATTGGCAGCAGCTGGTGAAGAATAAGTTGCAGATGAGGTGAGAAGGGTCTGGCTGCAGCCACTGGGGAGCGCTGTATTGCGACCTCCACAGTAACCGGAAACACCTGACCTCCACAGTAGCCGGAAACATGTGACCTCCACAGTAGGCAGAAATACGTTCCCTGCATGGATACAATGGAAATGGTAAGTAAGTAAGAAAGTAAGTACACGCTTACTGCCGAGCTTAGCAAATGTAACCTTATAATATGGTAGGAACATTGTGTCAACTCAGACTTCAGTGATGTTAGTTACTGACCCGAATGAGCTGTCGTGTTTTGTTTCAGACTGGATTTACAGAAATGTTCACTGAATGTGTTGGAAATTAAAGGAAATTAAAAAAAAATAAGTTGGATGTACTTAATTCATTTGTGTGGAATCTGTTGACAAAATAGATTTATGTAAAACTAATTAGTAAAGCATAAGGTGGCTGAAAATATAATATTTGAATTAATCTAACTTAAATTTAACATTCTACTGCCAAAAATAAGAAATGTGTTTAAGTAACTAATCTAAACCATCTAACCTGTAAATGTATCATTTATGTTCATACAACATAGATGACTTAAAGATTTTTGCTTTAAACTAACACAATGCAATTTCAAAATAAAAAGCTTACAGTTGCTATTAACATTAATGTACTACCCTGCAATCAATAATATTTTTATACATTTTACGCATTAACCCTCTGGGCAACTATCCTGGCCATTTGTGGCCACTTCACTTTTTTGACCATTTTTGCTGCGTTAATGGAAATGGAATGAATGGGTCTAGATTTGCTTCAAGCAACTCAAAGAAGTCCAGACGCTTTTCTTTCCAAGCTCCTTAGACAATAAATTATGACGCATCAAATATTACACAGGCTGCAATGAATCTCTGTTGATACAGGCTATTGAGCTTTGAGTTTCCCAGTCAAACTTAGCTCTGAAACACATGCTAAAAACACTTTCACTCTTGTAGATTTCATAACAAGATAGCATAGCCAAAATATTAACTCTCAAAAAAAAAAAAAAAAAAAATTCAAAGCTGCTGCACATACAGCAACAAACACTGTTAGTAAATGTTTCCTGGAGTTTGTGCAGGTGCAATAAGTGCTACTGCTGTAACAGCTTCAAGATCACTTATTTTTCTGGAAAGATGGCAAGAAGGGCATTACTGCTCATTTCTACAATCTCCCACATCTTGGAATAGAAGCCTTTGTCCCATGAAAACCACTTCACAGTAGGAGTCCTCTAAAACCTACAAATGAAGAGTGATCCTGGAAGAAATGGGGCGCACACTAGTGACCTCAACAATTGCAAGAGCGCCTTGTCCGCGATGCTCAGATGAAAAAAAAAAAAGGAAGTTTCATGAAAACATTAGGACTTCATCACCTGCTTATCTGAAAAGTTACTGGTAATATATAACCTAACCTAACTGGCATTTAAAGAGTAAAAAAAAAGAATGTAGATAAAATTTTGGTTTTGATGAAAAGGACTGGAACTAATTTTAAGTGTCAAATCGGTAAAAGTCGATAAATGTTTTAATAAATATACATTTTATAGCTTTTTATAACATTGGCCAAAAAAGTGGCCAACGAACAAGCTGGGAGAGAGTTTTATATTTTTTGCTGTCCTTGAACAAAAATAACAGTGCATGATAATCAGTGTTGATGTTAATCAATTAGATGTCCCAGACACTATTAATGATACAGTGGTCCCTCGTTTATCGTGGGAGTTACGTTCTAAAAATAACCCGCGATAAATGAAATCCGCGAAGTAGCCAACTTTATTTTTTACAATTATTTTAGATGTTTTGAGACTGTAAAACCCCTCACTACATGCTTTATACACTTTTCTCAGACTGGCATGAACATTTTCACACTTTTTTCTTTTGTTTAAACACTCTTAAAGTTCAAACCTTCATAGAAACATAAGTCCAGTATTATAGAATGAAACCGTGCAAAACGTTTTGTCAGCATTGTTGTGTTTGTTGGGGAGAAAACTTACATCACTTCACTGCTAGCGATCAAAGGTATATGTAAATTTGACAAACTAAACTCATTCTGTACTGTACAGCAGTGGTCCCCAACCTTTTTTGCACCACGTACCAGTTTAATGTCAGACAATATATTCACGGACCAGCCTTCAAGGTGTCGCGGTTAATACAACAAAATAAAATGATACAGACAAAGACAACAACAGTGGTATTTTGTAAATATTAAAATAAAATTGTAATTATGTAACTTTATTAGCAGCGTCCTCCTGAAATGCGCCAACAACATTGAGACTAACATCCTCCTCTCTGTTTCTTAATGCTCTCTGGTCACTATGGTAACACATAAATAGTTCTTTCAAGATAAGACACAAAACTACAACCATACATTTCACACCCGAGCCTCAACTCTCGCGGCCCGGTACCAGTCCGTGGCCCTGTTGGGGACCGCTGCTGTACAGGAAACACAGCAATAGATTGATTGACAATGGTAAATGGCCTGTATTTATATAGCGCTTTACTAGTCCCTAAGGACCCCAAAGCGCTTTACATATCCAGTCATCCACCCATTCACACACACATTCACACACTGGTGATGGCAAGCTACATTGTAGCCACAGCCACCCTGGGGCGCACTGACAGAGGCGAGGCTGCCGGACACTGGCGCCACCGGGCCCTCTGACCACCACCAGTAGGCAACGGGTGAGGTGTCTTGCCCAAGGACACAACGACCGAGACTGTCCAAGCCGGGGCTCGAACCGGCAACCTTCCGATTACAAGGCGAACTCCCAACTCTTGAGCCACGATCGCCCCAATGGCCATATTTGGCCCGCAGCCTACTTACATTTGGCCCACGAAGCCATACCAAATTACTTTCAGAGCTGGCCTACTGGTATTATACAGCTAATATATATATTGTTTAGTATTAAGCTTTGCTTGTTCCATATTCAGTTTTTCAGCAAAACGTGTTTGAGTCCATAAGAAAAGATTCATTCTTATATCTGGAGGAATAAATATATATATTTATATATATATATATTTCAATAAATATTAACATTAGCCTGCGACTTTGTTCCAGTTTTGAATTTGGCCCACTGTGTATTTGAGTTTGACACCCCTGGTCTAACTTAACATCAATGGTACTGAAAGTAGCTGTAGATAATGTTACATCTGTGGGATGATTATTGGTAATTTTTTCTCTAATGATTAAATTGTTATTTGTGAAGAAGTTCATGAAGTCATTACTAATTAGCGTTAAAGGGATGGTTGGCTCAACAGAGCTCTGACTGTTTGTCAGCCTGGCTACAGAGCTGAAGAGAAACCTGGGGTTGTTCTTATTTTCTTCAATCAGTGATGAATAGTAAGATGTTCTGGCTTTGTGGAGGGCTTTCTTATAAAGCAGCAAACTATTTCTCCAGGCTAAATGATGATCTTCTAAATTTGTGACACGCCATTTCCTCTCCAGCTTACGAGTCATCTGCTTAATGCTAAGTGTTTGAGAATTATTCCACGGAGTCAGGTACTTCTGATTAGAGACTTTAGTTTTCACAGGAGCTACAGTATCCAGAGTCGTACGTAGTGAGGAGGTGAAATTATTAACAAGATAATCGACCTCTGTTGGAGTAGTGTTCAGATAGCTGCTCTGCTCTGTGTTGGTACAGGGCATTGAAGATGATAACAGTGGGTGGATTATATTCTTAAACTTAGTTACAGCGCTTTCAGAAAGACATCTACTGTGATGAAGTCTACTCTCCACTGCTGTGTAATCAATTATTGTAAATATATATGTTATCAGGAAATGATCAGAAAGCAGAGGGTTTTCAGGAAACACTGTTAAATGTTCAGTTTCTATGCCATATATTAAAACAAGATCTAGAGTGTGATTAAAGTGGTGGGTGGGTTCTTTTACATTTTGAGAGAAGCCAATTGAGTCTAATAACAGATTAAATGCCATGTTGAGGCTGTCATTTTAGCATCTACATGGATGTTAAAATCACCCACAATAATTATTTTATCTGAGCTGAGAACTAAATCAGATAAAAAGTCTGAGAAATCAGACAGAAACTCTGTGTAAGGCCCAGGTGGACGATAGATGATAACAAGTAAGACTGGTTTCTGAGTTTCACAGCTGGGGTGGACGAGGCTAAGCATCAGGCTTTCAAATGAATTAAAAGTCTGTCTTGGTCTTTCATTAATTAATAGGCTGGTGTGAAAAATTGCTGCCACACCACCCCCTCGGCCTGTGCTTCGAGGTTTCTGGTAGTTAGAATGACTCGGGGGTGTTGATTCATTTAAACTAACATAATCCTCCTGCTGCAACCAGGTTTCTATAAGGCAGAGTAAATCGATTTGTTGATCAATTATTAAGTCATGTACTAACAGAGACTTGGAGGAGAGAGACCTAATATTTAATAATCCACATTTCACTGTTTTACTCTTTGGTACAGATGTGGATACTGTATTGTTCTTTCTTTGTGATTTTCTATGTTTAAGTTGTTTGTTGCTGGTTTTTAGTTTGTTTTTTGTCTGTTTGGGAGCTGACACAGTCTCTATGGAGATGGGTTTTTGGGGGGATAGCAGGAGGAGAGAAGCTGCAGAGAGGCGTGTAAGACTGCAACTCTGCTTCCTGGTCCCAACTCTGGATAGTCATATTTTTGGGGAATTTAATAAGTTTGTCCATATTTCTAGAAATGAGAGCTGCTCCATCCAAAGTGGGATGGATGCCGTCTCTCCTAACAAGACCAGGTTTCCTCCGGAAGGTTTGCCAATTATCTATGAAGCCCACATCGTTTCTGGGACACCACTCAGACAGCCAGCAATTTAAGGAGAACATGCGGCTAAACATGTCACTCCCGGTCTGATTGGGGAGGGGACCAGAGAAAACTACAGAGTCCCACATTGTTTTGGAAAAGTTGCACATCGATTCAATGGGTGGCTGTAGCTCAGGTGGCAGAGCAGGTCAGCCACTAATCAGAAGGTCGGTGGTTCGATCCCAGGCTGCCTCCTCGCTGCATGACAAATATCCTTGGGCAAGATACTAACCCCGTGTTTACCTACTGGTGGTGGTCAGAGGGCCTGGTGGCGCCAGTGTCCGGCAGCCTCACCTCTGTCAGTGCGCCCCAGGGCAGCTGTGGCTACAATGTAGCTTGCCATCGCCAGTGTGTGAATGGGTGAATGACTGAATGTAGTGTAAAGCGCTTTGGGGTCCTTAGGGACTAGAAAAGCGCTATACAAATGCAGGCCATTTACCAATATTGATTTTAGTGACCTCCAATTGGCGTAACCGGGTGTCATTACTGCCAATGTGAACTATGATTTTACTGAATTTACGTTTACCCGTAGCCAACAGTTTTACATTTCCCTCAACATTGCCTGCTCTGGCCCCAGGAAGACAATTGACTATGGTTGCTGGTGTCTCTAGCTTCGCATGTCTGAGAACAGAATCACCAATTACCAGAGTTTGACCCCCGGCGAGTGTGTCACCGAGTGGGTAAAACTGGTTAGACACATGAACAGGTTGGTGGTGTACCTGGGGCTTCTGTTTAGGACTATGCTTCCTCCTCACCGTCACCCAGCCGCCCTCTTTCCCCAGCTGCTTGGGGTCTGCCGGGAAACAGCTAGCGGGGCCTACGCTATCTTCGGCTGCACCAGCTACAGGGGCCTGGCTAGCTACGGGTGAATGAAGGGTGCGAAGCCGAGTCTCCAATTCAGTAATCCTGGCCTCCAGAGCTGCAAATATGCTACATTTGTTACAGATATCATTACTGCTAAAGGAGGCCGAGGAGTAACTAAACATCTGACACAATGAGCAGGAAAGTGCAGGAGGGACAGGTGAAGAGGCCATGCTGCTAGCGAGTCGGCTATGAGCTAAGCTAAGCTAGCGAAACAGTAAAAACACAGTGAGTGAATACTTTGGCTATATGTTAGGTAGTGAGTACACAGAAAGTGTATGAAAAAAGGATGTATCTAAAAGTTTTTATTTAATTTGCTAAGCAGATAAGCTACTCAAAAACACCACTGTGCTTGAGCAGGAACAGGAAGTGATATTCTACCGCAGAGAGAGCGAACCCCAAGTGACAGCACCACCAGGAGTCAAACTACTCTTGGTGTAGTTTGACTCTTTTTACTCCTTCTGATAAATCCCCACCATTCACATTGTTTGTGCTAAAGTGAGCAGGCTTGTAACCAGAGTGAGGGGCAAAGAGTTTGTGTAGCTGTGGGGGTTAAGGCGTGCTGATCGCCTCATCTAAATATAACCATCTCATGGCTAGCTTACATGAGCATGGCCCCAGGCTCCTCTGATTTCCACGACACCTGATCCATAGGGCGCACACCAGGGCATGTGCTCCAAGCTACAGGAAAACATGTGGTGATTGAGTTTCACTGCTTCCAGCTGGCTGTTTTTGTGCCAGCTGCACACACTAGCATGCATATTAGTTGGAGACGAAGATAAAAAAAAAAAAAGGAAATGCTTGCTGTGCTGGTGGAAAAACATGTCCAGACATGTCTGAATGTCACAATGAGGCTACACTCAGCCAAACCTCCATTCACATTTTAGGAATTTACACCAGACTTTTGAATCCTGTGACTCACACAAGTGAGTGGGACTGATGTCTATCCTGGTCTGTACTGGAAGAGTGCAAATCAGATTCTGATTGCATTTTCCAGTTTTAACATTTTTGTCCTGTCACTGTGATGTTGTTCATTTTGCAGCTGGAATTGACAAGCAGGCAATAAGACTGGTTGACTGTCCTAAGCTGTAACATAGATACATGGTGGTGCTAACTAATAGACTAATAAAATGGGAGAATTTCAGTTATCAAAAAGTACAAACTTTTTGGGTGGGCCATACCACAAGGCACCAAAAGTGGTCACACCAATTTTAAAACTTAGTAAAAATCCAAATTAACGAGTTACTTAAAAAAAATGTTAGAGGAGTGAATGCATCAGCATGAGAATGAGTTTTTAAAGGTATGAACTTTACATTTGAAGTGTATGATCCTGATACATAAAAAAGAACCCAGAAGGAGCATCCAAGAGGTGACTACAGGTCCTGTTCACGAACTTCACATTAGAAGCTGTTAAAGACCAAAATAAACACTGGCCTTTTAGGAATGTTTGCTGATGCTCTGCAGAAACACAGCAGCTGCAGTGTCACACGAGCTCAAAGGTCAGAGTTTGATCCTTTTTGACACAACAGCAGCTCTTAACATGTGGCATCACTGACCATTTATGTTTATTCACTAATGAGGACAAGGTTGAGCCGAGTCTTTGACAGCTGATTTTAAAGAGAGGAAAACAACTCAGCTTCTTCTCTGTGATATTAAAGTGGGTCAGACTGTAAAAACAAGTCAACACACTGTTTACTTGAAGCAGCAAATGATGAAAAAAGAATTCAGCAGCTGGTAGAAATCAGATCACATTTTCTTCACTTTTCTTAATTTACATTTTTATTTCTTGCTTTCTTAGCTCACAGTCATTTTTACATCTGAGGGTTCTCGCTTCCTACACTGACTGTCTTCATTATGTCACTTTTAGCAAGTAGGACTCATTTATGGAAAGTTAGAAGGTTTCAACAAATGGCACACTTCTCAATGGCAAACATGATGTCATGGTGATTCTAGGCTTTTAATGTACATTTCTTTGATTTGTTCTTTTCCCGGGTGTTTGAGGCTCTCTCTCTGATGAATTCACACATCCCGTGGATTCTCCAGGTAGCTGTCCTGTATATCCACAGGGCTTCTGGTAGATCCACCCCTTCCTCTTTTGCAGCCATTCAGCCACAGTATGAATGAAATCCCGATATCCTTGCTGTAGATCTTGGTGGATCGGTGACTATCACTCAATGTCTCACTTTCTTCCTGAGTCTATATCTGTATCCAAACTTTTGTGATGAGTTGGCTTAAGGTGCATCACCCATTTTCCACATTGAATTAACTTGTGCAACTTCCTTTGAGCTGACCTCCAACGATGTGATGTTGAACAGTGATGTATTCCACAGTGCCAGTGAGTTCTTGATGAATTTTGTTAGGACACTATTAGCCCCGTACAGTGGGGCAAAAAAGTATTTAGTCAGCCACCGATTGTGCAAGTTCCCCCACTTAAAATGATGACAGAGGTCAGTAATTTGCACCAGAGGTACACTTCAACTGTGAGAGACAGAATGTGAAAAAAAAATCCATGAATCCACATGGTAGGATTTGTAAAGAATTTATTCGTAAATCAGGGTGGAAAATAAGTATTTGGTCAATAACAAAAATACAACTCAATACTTTGTAACATAACCTTTGTTGGCAATAACAGAGGTCAAACGTTTACTATAGGTCTTTACCAGGTTTGCACACACAGTAGCTGGTATTTTGGCCCATTCCTCCATGCAGATCTTCTCGAGAGCAGTGATGTTTTGGGGCTGTCGCCGAGCAACACGGACTTTCAACTCCCGCCACAGATTTTCTATGGGGTTGAGGTCTGGAGACTGGCTAGGCCACTCCAGGACTTTCAAATGCTTCTTACGGAGCCACTCCTTTGTTGCCCGGGCGGTGTGTTTTGGATCATTGTCATGTTGGAAGACCCAGCCTCATTTCATCTTCAAAGTTCTCACTGATGGAAGGAGGTTTTGGCTCAAAATCTCACGATACATGGCCCCATTCATTCTGTCCTTAACACGGATCAGTCGTCCTGTCCCCTTGGCAGAAAAACAGCCCCATAGCATGATGTTTCCACCCCCATGCTTCACAGTAGGTATGGTGTTCTTGGGATGCAACTCAGTATTCTTCTTCCTCCAAACACGACGAGTTGAGTTTTTACCAAAAAGTTCTACTTTGGTTTCATCTGACCACATGACATTCTCCCAATCCTCTGCTGTATCATCCATGTGCTCTCTGGCAAACTTCAGACGGGCCTGGACACGCACTGGCTTCAGCAGCGGAACACGTCTGGCACTGCGGGATTTGATTCCCTGCCGTTGTAGTGTGTTACTGATGGTGACCTTTGTTACTTTGGTCCCAGCTCTCTGCAGGTCATTCACCAGGTCCCCCCGTGTGGTTCTGGGATCTTTGCTCACCGTTCTCATGATCATTTTGACCCCACGGGATGAGATCTTGCGTGGAGCCCCAGATCGAGGGAGATTATCAGTGGTCTTGTATGTCTTCCATTTTCTGATGATTGCTCCCACAGTTGATTTTTTCACACCAAGCTGCTTGCCTATTGTAGATTCACTCTTCCCAGTCTGGTGCAGGTCTACAATACTTTTCCTGGTGTCCTTCGAAAGCTCTTTGGTCTTGGCCATGGCGGAGTTTGGAGTCTGACTGTTTGAGGCTGTGGACAGGTGTCTTTTATACAGATGATGAGTTCAAACAGGTGCCATTCATACAGGTAACGAGTGGGGGACAGAAAAGCTTCTTGCAGAAGACGTTACAGGTCTGTGAGAGCCAGAGATTTTCCTTGTTTGAGGTGACCAAATACTTATTTTCCACCCTAATTTACGAATAAATTCTTTACAAATCCTACCATGTGAATTCATGGATTTTTTTTTCACATTCTGTCTCTCACAGTTGAAGTGTACCTCTGGTGCAAATTACTGACCTCTGTCATCATTTTAAGTGGGGGAACTTTTTTTTTTCTCTGCCCGTTCTGTTGGTTTTTGTCTTTTGCACTTCTCCCCCGTCCCTCTTCCCAGCTGTTTCTCTTTCCCTCTTTCTTTCTCCCCTGCTTTCCCCCAGTCAAGTCTTTCCCGTATTCAGTAAGTGAAAATAAAATAAACAATAAAAGGTGAATCAAATGGACCATTACGGCAAGGCTGGGATGGTCAGTTTGGTAAAGTAAATCCGTTGGGCATCTTTCTTTGCCTTTAGACAACAATTCTGATGGCAAAAGAGCCAAACGGGACAGGCCAAAAAAAAAAAAAAAAAGTGCGGCGAACTTGCACAATCGGTGGCTGACTAAATACTTTTTTGCCCCACTGTAAAAATGCACTAACGCATTCAACATGTTCTCATTACTGAACACTATTATAAATCAATTACCACTGACAACAGAAAGTCATTTGAAAATCAACCATTTGATATCAGGAGCTAGCTTCTCCAGGTAATCGTAGGTTCACCAGATGTTTAGGTTGTATACATCGAGCAGATCATAGTGTTTATTACGTTTTCGTCATTGCATTTGTTTTTAGGAGGGGGGAGTAGCAGTGGGTGAAGGGGTAGTATGAGGGGAGGCTGACCAGCACTGCTGATCTTTAACTGTGAAAGTAGGACTGGAGTAGGATGCTGACACCTGATAGGAGAGCTGTGTGTTGTGTGAAGAAAGAGAAGCTACCTGCGCAGGTGTGCGAACACACACAAACACTTTTTTACTTTTACTTAGGTGAAGAAGTTAAATATTTTGAGTATTTTATCTTCTACCACAGTATTTTAGGAGATGTGTGTAGAAATATCTGTACTGTTGCTTTTCACTGCTCCATCTTCACTTATGGTGACCATCACCTGAGGGCGGAGGGTGTTGCTGGGTAAACTGGTTGCCCTACTTAACCAAAGTCACAGCGAGAGCCTATAAATAACATTACCCATAGATTCCTAACACAAATATGTGTTTATGTATGTGAACTGTTTATTCTCGGCACATGAAGTTATATTTAAAATAAACTCCTGAACCAAGCCTAGTGGAAACTAACACCTCATGTACTCACGCTCATGCTGCTTCCTTCCTTGTGAGAAATCGTTGGCTGAAACTATTCTAACCCTTAATTTGTTGGGTTAAAAAAGACAAAAAGTTCCAGTTTTAAAAATACCTTTACCTTTCACATACTGCATGCATTTAAAAATAATTTGACCTTTTTTCAAAAACTACCTTCACATTTGAACAAAATCTAAACGTGAAGAATGACAGATATATGTTGGCATTACAATAGTAATGGATTCTAACCTATTTATAAAACTGTGGACACTTAACGTTGGCTTATTGTAAGTTATCTGGCTGAAGAAACCCCCCATGGATGGCCACAGCACAAAGGACTGGAAGTAACACAAGATGGTCAAAACCCCAGCTCCTGGTTGATGGAAAAGATTACCAGGGCACATCGACCTGATTGCCTCCTACATTCACTACAAGCCTACGAATCCATGCTCCATACATGGATACTGGAGTTCTTGGCTCTATACAGTGGGGCAAAAAAGTATTTAGTCAGCCACCGATTGTGCAAGTTCCCCCACTTAAAATGATGACAGAGGTCAGTAATTTGCACCAGAGGTACACTTCAACTGTGAGAGACAGAATGTGAAAAAAAAATCCATGAATTCACATGGTAGGATTTGTAAAGAATTTATTGGTAAATCAGGGTGGAAAATAAGTATTTGGTCACCTCAAACAAGGAAAATCTCTGGCTCTCACAGACCTGTAACGTCTTCTGTAAGAAGCTTTTCTGTCCCCCACTCGTTACCTGTATGAATGGCACCTGTTTGAACTCATCATCTGTATAAAAGACACCTGTCCACAGCCTCAAACAGTCAGACTCCAAACTCCGCCATGGCCAAGACCAAAGAGCTTTCGAAGGACACCAGGAAAAGTATTGTAGACCTGCACCAGACTGGGAAGAGTGAATCTACAATAGGCAAGCAGCTTGGTGTGAAAAAATCAACTGTGGGAGCAATCATCAGAAAATGGAAGACATACAAGACCACTGATAATCTCCCTCGATCTGGGGCTCCACGCAAGATCTCATCCCGTGGGGTCAAAATGATCATGAGAACGGTGAGCAAAGATCCCAGAACCACACGGGGGGACCTGGTGAATGACCTGCAGAGAGCTGGGACCAAAGTAACAAAGGTCACCATCAGTAACACACTACAACGGCAGGGAATCAAATCCCGCAGTGCCAGACGTGTTCCGCTGCTGAAGCCAGTGCATGTCCAGGCCCGTCTGAAGTTTGCCAGAGAGCACATGGATGATACAGCAGAGGATTGGGAGAATGTCATGTGGTCAGATGAAACCAAAGTAGAACTTTTTGGTAAAAACTCAACTCGTCGTGTTTGGAGGAAGAAGAATACTGAGTTGCATCCCAAGAACACCATACCTACTGTGAAGCATGGGGGTGGAAACATCATGCTATGGGGCTGTTTTTCTGCCAAGGGGACAGGCCGACTGATCCGTGTTAAGGACAGAATGAATGGGGCCATGTATCGTGAGATTTTGAGCCAAAACCTCCTTCCATCAGTGAGAACTTTGAAGATGAAACGAGGCTGGGTCTTCCAACATGACAGTGATCCAAAACACACCGCCCGGGCAACAAAGGAGTGGCTCCGTAAGAAGCATTTGAAAGTCCTGGAGTGGCCTAGCCAGTCTCCAGACCTCAACCCCATAGAAAATCTGTGGCGGGAGTTGAAAGTCCGTGTTGCTCGGCGACAGCCCCAAAACATCACTGCTCTCGAGAAGATCTGCATGGAGGAATGGGCCAAAATACCAGCTACTGTGTGTGCAAACCTGGTAAAGACCTATAGTAAACGTTTGACCTCTGTTATTGCCAACAAAGGTTATGTTACAAAGTATTGAGTTGTATTTTTGTTATTGACCAAATACTTATTTTCCACCCTGATTTACGAATAAATTCTTTACAAATCCTACCATGTGGATTCATGGATTTTTTTTTCACATTCTGTCTCTCACAGTTGAAGTGTACCTCTGGTGCAAATTACTGACCTCTGTCATCATTTTAGGTGGGGGAACTTGCACAATCGGTGGCTGACTGAATACTTTTTTGCCCCACTGTAGTACCACCTGAATGAGGTGTTTCTGGTCACACAGGTGCTTGGGTATCTCCCAGAAGAACTGCTGAAGGTGGAAAGAACATCTCTGCTTTGACCCACACACAGATAAACTGTTGAAGGTGGATCAGTGGGCATTTCAGCAAACTTTGGATAAAAGAAAACAACAAAACCAAACAAAGTTGAATATAAATATTCCCAAAGATTCTAATGAATAAACACTGCTCTACATTTCGGTCTTAAACTGAAGCCCCAGGTACACCACCAACATGTTCATGTGTCTAACCGTTTTTCCCCACTCTGCGACACACCCACTGGGGGTCAAACTCTGGTAATTGGTGATTCTGTTCTCAGACATGCGAAGCTGGAGACACCAGCAACCATAGTCAGTTGTCTTCCAGGGGCCAGAGCAGGCGACATTGGGGGAAATGTAAAACTGCTGGCCAAGGGTAAACGCAAATTTAGTAAAATCATAATTCACGTCGGCAGTAATGACACCCGGTTACAAACTAAAAACCAGCAACAAACAACTTAAACATCAACAATTACAAAGAAAGAACAATACAGTATCCACATCTGTACACAGCAAATTCAAAAGTGTTAAATGTTTTGGTGTTAATAGTCTTCTTGCAAAAGTAGAGTTAATTTTACTCTAAGCAGAGTCACATTCTTTTAATGTAACTCTGAGGTGTAAATTGATAGTAGTTAAAATCGAGTGTTAAAAATGAGTGTTTCTCTGTCAAATCTGGAGGTGTTACAATGGAAACATTAACTCTTGACCTCTTAACTCTGAACTCCTACAGGGGCTATGACACCAATAGAGTAAATTCACAGACTCCGCCCCCAGCACGGCTCCAATCGAAGCTGAAGTGAAGCCGTTTCAGAACATTTTGCTCTACATATTTGAGTTATTTGCCATGCTTGGTAAGTCATTTTTTCAAAGATTGTTTCAATTATTATTATGAGCTTTTACTTCTGTGGCTCTTTGGAGTTGAGACAAAGCTGTGTGAAAGGCATTAGCCATGTTGCTCGGTGATAGCATAATATTATGTTTTAGCTAGCTGAAAGGTATTGTTTGCGGGCAAATACCACAGCCTTGAAAAAAGCTTGCATGAGAATTTTCAGTCAAACCTTTGGTCAAATACACCTAAAACAATGTGTAGAATGTGAAATGTTGGTATAATGGTGCTACTTGAAGCCTGAAAACGATCGCCCATAAAAAAAATTAAAAAAAACACGAGCAGTAGCAGACGTCCTGACTGGGTTCTACGTTAGCATAGATCCCTCCAGAGTTTTGTGCACACGGTTTAGGTAAAAATGAAAAAGGTTGAGGTTTTACATTTAGTTCAGTATTACCTGTTGCCTGTGTCCTTGTCTTTTGGGAAAATACTCTACACAAGTAATGGCTCAAAGAGGATTCCTTTTTTTTTTTTTTTACTGTGCTGCAATTGTTTACTGGATTATTTGTGCCATTAATTAGTGTCAACTAATTTTTATTCAATCTCCGCACAGGATATGCTTGTGAAGATGGAATATGTGGGAGAGCAGAAGTGCGTTGAAGTTCCACAAAGGGATGAATGAAGGACATGCATATTGTATTGAAGAAATAAGTGATGAGAATGCTGTTATTTGCATTTACCATGTCAGACCTTTTGATAAACAAAATTCTAATGAAAGTGAGAACATGTATACTGTTACATCTTTCAGAAAATGTTTTGAAATTGTGGTGCACAGTTCAGAATAAATGTTTTTCAAAAACCATTGCATCTTTTTAGTAAATGTTTATTTCCAAAAGAAATTTCTAGAAGTTCAGAACAGTAAAATTCCCGCTTTTTAGAATGAATTAGAAGATAACTCTTACGTAGTTAAACTAAAATACTCTTTGAGAGTTAATATATAAACTCTTAACACCAAGTGTTAAATTATCAACTCCAGACAGATTTGGTGTTTAACACTAAATCAGAGTTAACGTACCAACTCTCCAAAAAGAGTTAAATTAACACTCTCTGGTGTGGACCCATATAGACACTTTAATAGTGTTGAAATCAAATCCGACAGTGTTAATTTGGACATGCTGGATTTGCTGTGTACCAAAGAGTAAAACAGTGAAATGTGGATTATTAAATATTAGGTCTCTCTCCTCCAAGTCTCTGTTAGAATAGAATAGAAATAGAATAGAATTCAACTTTATTGTCATTGCACATGCACAGGTACAGGGCAATGAAATGCAGTTTGCATCCATCCAGAAGTGCTTTAGTGATATAGATATATTACAATATATATTAGCAATAATATAGATATGTGAGTATATTACAGAAATGGGTCTATTATGGTATGTTATAATGTACACAGTATGAAGTATGTTGTGAATATTCTATAACTATAAGTATGTACAGGCTGTAGTGAGTACAAGCTATGTACAGGCTATGAACAGGATATAAATATGAAAAACTATACAGAATATGAAATAAATAACTTTACAGAATCTGAGAAGTGGTGCTCCGGCGATGCGCTGGGCAGTTCTCACGACCCTCTGCAACGCCTTCCGGTCCGAGGCAGAGCAGTTCCCGTACCAGACTGTTATACGGTTGGTCAGGATGCTCTCGATGGTGCAACGATAGAAGTTCACCAGGATCTCTGAGGACAGGTGGTTCTTCCTCAGAGTCCTCAAGAAGAAGAGGCGCTGGTGAGCCTTCTTGACCAGCTTGGAGCAGCTGGTCGTCCAGGTGAGATCCTCTGAGATGTGGACTCCCAGGAACTTGAAGCTGCTCACATGCTCCACAGCCGTCCCCTTAATGTGGATGGGTGGATGTGGGTCAGCATTCCTCCTGTAGTCCACGATGAGCTCCTTGGTCTTCTCGGTGTTAAGCAGCAGGTTGTTTGTGTCGCACCACTCAGCCAGACGATCCACCTCCTCCCTGTAGGCGGCCTCATTGTTGTCACTGATGAGGCCAATCACCGTGGTGTCATCTGCAAACTTAATGATGGTGTTGGAACCATCAGCAGGTCTGCAGTCGTGGGTGAAGAGGGAGTAGAGGAAAGGGCTCATCACACAGCCTTGTGGTACACCGGTGTTCATCGTGATTGTAGATGAGCAGCGGTTATCCAGCCGGACATGTTGGGGACGGTTGGTCAGGAAGTCCAGTAACCATTTGCAGATGAGGGAACTGATGCCCAGGTCTGTCAGTTTCCTGATTAGTTGTGAGGGGTGGATTGTATTGAATGCTGAACTGAAGTCTATAAACAGCATTCTGGTGTAGGTGTTGTTGTTGTCCAGGTGTGAGAGGACAGAGTGCAGTGCGATGGAGACTGCATCCTCTGTGCTCCTGTTCTGGCGGTATGCGAATTGGTGGGGGTCCAGGGTGGGGGGGAGACAGGATTTGAAGTGTGCTAGGACCAGCTGCTCTAAGCACTTAGTGATGATGGGGGTGAGTGCTACTGGGCGGTAATCATTGAGGCAAGATGGGTTGGAGTTTTTGGGTATCGGGACGATGGAGGTGGATTTGAAGCAGGCCGGTACCACAGCGTGGGCCAAGGACAGGTTGAATATGTCTGTCAGCACTCCTGCAAGCTCCCCAGAACACACTCTGAGAACACGCCCGGGGATGCCATCAGGGCCTGCAGCCTTGTGGACATTGATCCTGCTCAGCACCGCTCGTAAATCGGTGGGGGAGATAGTCAGAGGTTGGTGGTCTGGCGTCATGTCTGCTTTGGTTGTGGTTGTGGGGTTCCCTCGCTCAAAACGAGCATAAAAGTTGTTGAGCTCGTTGAGGAAGGAGACATCAGAGGATGCGGGGGAGGGTTTGGTGGTCCTGTAGTCTGTAATGGTCTGGAGTCCTTGCCACATGCGTCGGGGGTTGGAGTTGGAGAAGTGTTCTTCTACCTTCTTTTTGTAATGGTGTTTGGCTTTTTTGATGCCCTTCTTTAGATTAGCCCTGGCTGTGCTGTAGGCGTGTGCATCTCCTGACCTAAAGGCGGTGTTGCGGGCCTTCGGGAGGAGACGAACATCCCGGTTCATTCAAGGCTTCTGGTTGGGGTACATGGTGATCCGTTTCTGGGTGGTGACACTGTCTGTGGTTTCGGAAATGTAATCCAGTACAGATGAGGCGTACTGGTCCAGGTCTGTGTGGCTGAACATATTCCAGTCTGTGTTTTTAAATCTGTCCTGGAGCACTGCGTCTGTCCCCTCTGGCCACACTTTAATTGTCCTCACAGCAGGTTTCACACGTTGGATGAGTGGTGAATACCTAGGTGTGAGGAACAGGGAGAGATGGTCCAATTGTCCAATGTGGGGGAGGGGTGTGGCTTTGTAGGCTCTAGCCAGGTTGGAATACACATGGTCTAAAGTCTTGTCTCCTCTGGTGTGGCAGGAGACATGTTGGTGGAATCTGGGGAGGACTGTCTTTAAGTTGGTGTGGTTGAAGTCGCCAGCAACAATAAAAGCAGCCTCGGGGTGTTTATTCTGGTGTTTGTTAATGGCTGCAGAAAGTTCTTTCATGGCCAACCTAGCATTAGCGTCGGGGGGGATATACACGGCAGTGAGTATGATTGAAGTGAGTTCTCTGGGGAGATAATAAGGTCTGCATTTGACCATTAAAAACTCCGCATTAGGTGAGCAGTGACTCTCAGTAGTAGTGGAGTTCATGCACCAAGCATTGTTAATATAAATGCACAAACCTCCACCTCTGGTCTTGCCGGAGTCATCTGCTAGCCTGTCGGCTCGGTGTGTGTGGCGTCCTGCTAACTCGATAGCATTGTCCGGGCAGCTGTTGTTCAGCCATGTTTCGGTGAAAAACATGACATTTGAGTCCATAATCTGTCTTTTGTTAGTGATGGAGAGCCGTATCTCATCCATTTTGTTTGCCAGAGAACGGACATTGGCGAGAAAAATACTGGGTAAAGGCAGCCGGTGTGGTGTTAGCGTTAGCTTAGCCCGTAGCCCTCCGCGCCTACCTCGCCTTTGTTTACGATCTCGGCGCTGTCTGCGTGCACTTCCGCCCGGCCGGGGAGAGTGGGCAGCCTCCGGTGTTCTGGAGATCTCTGGGATCAGTCGGAGATCGGCGATAAAACTGTTGGAGTTGTGAGCCCAGATGTCCAGAAGCTCTTGTCTGCTGTAGGTCAGCAACGCACAGCAATTCTGGACGAATAATACGGTAAAAAGTAGATAAAAAACCGCTAAATAGCAGATTCTGGAGAGACGCTGAGCCTCGCGTTGTTCACGCGCAGCCATCTTGGAATAGAGATACATGACTTAGTACATGACTTAATAATTGATCAACAAATTGATTTACTCTGCCTTATAGAAACCTGGTTACAGCAGGATGATTATGTTAGTTTAAATGAATCAACACCCCCGAGTCATTCTAACTACCGGAAACCTCGAAGCACAGGCCGAGGGGGCCGTGTGGCAGCAATTTTTCACACCAGCCTATTAATCAACCAAAGACCCAGACAGACTTTTAATTCAAATTCAAATTTTATTTGTCACATACACAACCATACACAGTATGACATGAGGTGAAATGCTTGTAGCTGTGCAGTGCCAGACAATTAAATTACAGTAGGTTTCCAGTAAGATATAAAAATTCAGAGCTTACTAAAAAAATTTACAGCTTTAACTTTGAAATTTACAGTAAGAATGTTCAAATAACAGTTTACGTAAGAGATTAGTAGTCAAAAGAATTATAAATTACAGGAAGTGTGCAAGAAGAAAAACCAGAGTGCGTGTGGTGATGTGTGTGAGAGTCATGTCCTACACCTGGTTCAGGGCCTGAATAGCATGGAGGAAGAAGCTCCTCCTCATTCTCTCAGTTTTGGCCTTAATGGAGTGGAAGCGCTTCCCAGACCTCAAAAGTGAGAAGAGTCCATTGTTGGGATGGGAGAGGTCCAACATAATCTTCCTGGTTTTGACCTTGCACCGCTTGGTGTAGATGGACAACAGGTCAGGAAGCTCTGATCATTTGAAAGCCTGATGCTTAGCCTCGTCCACCCCAGCTGTAAAACTCAGAAACCAGTCTTACTTGTTATCATCTATCGTCCACCTGGGCCTTACACAGAGTTTCTGTCTGATTTCTCAGACTTTATATCTAATTTAGTTCTGAGCTCAGATAAAATAATTATTGTGGGTGATTTTAACATCCATGTAGATGCTAAAAATGACAGCCTCAACATGGCATTTAATCTGTTATTAGACTCAATTGGCTTCTCTCAAAATGTAAAAGAACCCACCCACCACTTTAATCACACTCTAGATCTTGTTTTAATATATGGCATCGAAACTGAACATTTAACATTGTTTCCTGAAAACCCTCTGCTGTCTGATCATTTCCTGATAATATATATATTTACAATAATTGATTACACAGCAGTGGAGAGTAGACTTCATCACAGTAGATGTCTTTCTGAAAGCGCTGTAACTAAGTTTAAGAATATAATCCACCCACTGTTATCATCTTCAATGCCCTGTACCAACATAGAGCAGCTATCTGAACGCTGCTCCAACAGAGGTCGATTATCTTGTTAATAATTTTACCTCCTCACTACGTACGACTCTGGATACTGTAGCTCCTGTGAAAACTAAGGTCTCTAATCAGAAGTACCTGACTCCGTGGTATAATTCTCAAACACGTAGCCTAAAGCAGATAACTCGTAAGCTGGAGAGGAAATGGCATGTCACAAATTTAGAAGATCATCATTTAGCCTGGAGAAATAGTTTGCTGCTTTATAAGAAAGCCCTCCGCAAAGCCAGAACATCTTACTATTCATCACTGATTGAAGGAAATAAGAACAACCCCAGGTTTCTCTTCAGCACTGTAGCCAGGCTGACAAACAGTCAGAGCTCTGTTGAGCCAACCATCCCTTTAACGTTAACTAGTAATGACTTCATGAACTTCTTCACAAATAACAATTTAATCATTAGAGAAAAAATTACCAATAATCATCCCACAGATGTAATATTATCTACAGCTACTCTTAGTACC
Source organism: Aulonocara sp. 'chitande type north' Nkhata Bay (assembly GCF_057382095.1). Taxonomy (NCBI): domain Eukaryota; kingdom Metazoa; phylum Chordata; class Actinopteri; order Cichliformes; family Cichlidae; genus Aulonocara; species Aulonocara sp. 'chitande type north' Nkhata Bay. The sequence goes on from NC_141349.1 coordinate 1,031,316, forward strand.
AAATGATCTTTCTGAGTTAACTTCAATAATTACTTCCTCCAAACCATCAACATGTCTTTTAGACCCCATTCCTACAAAACTGCTCAAAGAAGTCCTGCCATTAATTAATGCTTCAATCTTAAATATGATCAACCTATCTCTAATGATCGGCTATGTACCACAGGCCTTCAAGCTGGCTGTAGTTAAACCTTTACTCAAAAAGCATCTCTAGACCCAGCTGTCTTAACTAATTATAGGCCAATCTCCAACCTTCCTTTCATATCAAACATCCTTGAAAGAGTAGTTGTCAAACAGCTAACAGATCATCTGCAGAGGAATGGCTTATTGGAAGAGTTTCAGTCAGGTTTCAGAGCTCATCACAGCACAGAAACAGCTTTAGTGAAGGTTACAAATGATCTTCTTATGGCCTCTGACAGTGGACTCATCTCTGTGCTTGTCCTGCTAGACCTCAGTGCAGCATTCGATACTGTCGACCATAATATCTTATTAGAGCGATTAGAACATGCTGTAGGTATTACAGGTACTGCACTGCAGTGGTTTGTATCATATCTATCTAATAGACTCCAGTTTGTACATGTAAATGGAGAGTCCTCTTCACACACTGAGGTTAATTATGGCGTTCCACAAGGTTCAGTGCTAGGACCAATTCTGTTTACATTATACATGCTTCCCTTAGGCAGCATCATTAGAAGACATAGCATACATTTACACTGCTATGCAGATGACACCCAGCTCTATCTGTCCATGAAGCCAGATAACACACACCAATGAGTTAAACTGCAGGAATGTCTTAAAGACATAAAGACCTGGATGGCCGCTAACTTTCTGCTTCTTAATTCAGATCAAACTGAGGTTATTGTACTCGGCCCTGAAAATCTTAGAAATATCTAACCAGATTCTTACTCTGGATGGCATTACCTTGGCCTCCAGTAACACTGTGAGGAACCTTGGAGTCATTTTTGACCAGGACATGTCCTTCAATGCACATATTAAACAAATATGTAAGACTCCATTTGTGCAACATCTCTAAATTTAGAAATATCCTGTCTCAGAGTGATGCTGAAAAACTAGTTCATGCATTTATTACTTCCAGGCTGGGCGACTGTAATTCATTATTATCAGGAAGTCCTAAAAACTCCCTGAAAAGCCTTCAGTTAATCTAAAATGCTGCACCAAGAGCAGATTTCTCCTGTTTTGGCTTCCCTTCACTGGCTCCCTGTTAAATCCATTATTCAAAATCCTGCTCCTCACATACAAGGTCTGAAATAATCAGGCCCCATCTTATCTTAATGACCTTGTAGTACCATATCACCCTATTAGAGCACTTCACTCTCACACTGCAGGCCTACTTGTTGTTCCTAGAGTATTTAAAAGTAGAATGGGAGGCAGAGCCTTCAGTTTTCAGGCCCCTCTTCTGTGGAACCAGCTTCCAGTTTGGATTCTTCCTGTTAAAAGGGAGTTTTTCCTTCCCACTGTCGCCAAAGTGCTTGCTCAAAAGGGGTCATATGATTGTTGGGTTTTCGTCTGTATCTATTATTGTAGGATCTACTGAATACATTGAACTGAATACATTTCAGCGGTACGCTGGTTGCAGAGGGCTGTAGTCTCTGTTTGAACCATGTGGTCAGCTGGGTTTCTGTGTGGATACACTCACCGTCCAGAACATGTGAGCTTAAAGTGTAATGGTATGTGAATAATGGATAACACATATGAAGACCAAAGCTTCTTCCTGTTCTTCTTTTGCTCACCAGCTGAATGTAAACAAAGCTGTCCCAACATAACCGGTCGATGACTAAAGGCCTCAAACCTTTAAGCTTCCAGGTTTTCATCCGTTGTCTACTGCAGGTCATGCATGTTCTTATTCAGAGCGTATTTCTAAAGATCTATCATTTACAGAAGTTTTAAATAAAAACGTCAATTCTGAATTGCTTCCATCAGAAAGTTAGATTTGGATTTGTTGTGCGATTGGATATGCTCTTCTTTTAAAGCATCCTAAAGCTTAAACCGGATCACCTTTGTCCGACCTGCCTCTCTGCAGATGTCCTTATGGTCTATTTCACTGTTTCGTTGAGCCAGTGAAAGTTCACTATGATTTAAAAACCACTCTGAAACATTTTCCGATGTCTTCCCCAGTTACAGTGAAAAACTGAGGACAGCCTATATTCAGTTCCATCTGGAAAAAAGGATCCAATATTTTCCTCTGGCTGTGGCTCGGTGTTTTTAGTCCGTGTGGTGAAGTAAAAACTAAACTGGAATCAAAAGCATCTCATGGAATGTACAAACAAAATGTCCGAAAGTCTTCAGACTCTCCAGTCATCCAGAATTAGAGCAATTCAAACCTTTCTTTACGCACCTTTGAGCCCTGGCTTTGCGTGCAGTGTTTGAGGCTGGCTTTCCATATTTTCTGCCATTTTCCCCTCTTTGGATGTTGGCTCCTGTGAAAGTAGGTCGACCACAGTGGAAGCTTGGCTTTCCTCCTCACAGACGCTTCCTCACTTTGGGTTTTCTCTGCAGGAGGAAAAAGCTCTCACTGTGCTTGGCTAGGCTCTTTGACAAAAACAAAGCTGAGCATCACTGGGTTTGTGAAATGAACTCAAAAAGCCTTTCCACTTCCCCCAGCCACTGTCTTCAGCTTGTTTTTTCTTCTTCTTTTCTTTTTTTAATAAAAATAATAAAAATCTTCGCTCTGCGTGTTAGCATTGATAATCCAGTTAAAGGAAACGGTAAAATTCACTAATGTTGTAAATATAAGTTCATAAGGCCCAACAAGAATGGAGACTAGCAGCTTTGAGGAGGATTCGTGTCAGCTTTGACCCTCAGCACGTGCTGAGCTCGTTGGCTCCATCATAACGCTTCAGGTTTAAAGGAGGAGTTACAGCTAAGAACAATAAAGTCTTAATTATTTTAGATCAACTTCAAATGCTGTATAGACAATAATTTTCTACAATACAATAATTATAGTTCTACAACTGTTTACAACTCTTTATAGCTGTTTATTAATACTCAGAATTGTATATCTACAATCTGTATAGTTTCATATTTTTAACCATATTTATATCCTCTTCATAGCCTGTGCATAGCTTATACACTATAGCCTGTACATACTTATAGTATATTCATAATATACCTTCATACCGTGTACATTGTAACATAATAATAGATCCATATTCTGTAATATATCTATATTATTGCTAAAGCACTTTCTGGATGGATGCAAACTGCATTTCGTTGCCTTGTACTTGTGACATGTGCAATGACAATAAAGTTGAATTCTATTCTATTCTATTACTGCCAAACAATAAATCTTTTTACCCTTTTCCTCTTACAGTCAGTCAAAATGTATATGTGTCGCCTGTTGATGCCTTGATATGTAAAACACCTTTAGAGTGATGCTCTGCAGAATTTAAAGATATCAAATAACACTAAAAGCAATAAAAAAGAATCATCAAAAAAATACAAACATATAAAATCACTAATATGTTGTAAAATCATTAAAAGGAAACTAAGAATGACGTGATTTTTGTCATAATTTTTTAGTTTGGGATTAAACTGAGTTTGAATCGCCAAAAACACAACCCTAACAGTTTCAGCCATACATCTGATATGAAGAAAAACCCACAAAGTTAAACAAGTACTGCAAGAGTTCCTTGGAAACAGAAAGGAAAATAAGTTTAAACCATCCTGAAATCTGAGGCCTGGTCACATTTTTTTCCATCTTTCAGTATTACCACCTCATCCCTGCTCCTTCCTCTCTGTCTCTCCTGGCAAAGCGCCTGGACTCAAACATCCCCCCTCACGAATATACACTTAACCCTCTTCCTCTCACTCACCACCCTCCAAACCACCACCACCACCACCACCATCTAAACATATCCTGCCCTGGCTCACTGGATAACTTTCCATGAGCCTTTGATTGACACCAGAGACTTTTTTCCCTCCTTCCCACAAAACCAATCCTATCCCCAATCATCACTGGGAAAGAAAAGGAGGAGAAAAACACTTCTCCACGAATCATGGCCTGGAACCAGATGTTCACAACTAACAATGAAAGAAGGAGAAAACTCTCTGCTACTATGCCTAGGCTGTTATTAGAGCAGTGCAGGCTCTTTTTTATAGCATGAGAAAAAATGAGGAGCTTCATCCAAAAAATACAGCCTTCCCACTCCTTTCTTAGCGTACTTGGACAACTGACGATATATGTGTATATATACACATATATATATATATACATGTGTGTATATATACAGTGGGGCAAAAAAGTATTTAGTCAGCCACCGATTGTGCAAGTTCCCCCACTTAAAATGATGACAGAGGTCAGTAATTTGCACCAGAGGTACACTTCAACTGTGAGAGACAGAATGTGAAAAAAAAATCCATGAATTCACATGGTAGGATTTGTAAAGAATTTATTCGTAAATTAGGGTGGAAAATAAGTATTTGGTCACCTCAAACAAGGAAAATCTCTGGCTCTCACAGACCTGTAACGTCTTCTGTAAGAAGCTTTTCTGTCCCCCACTCGTTACCTGTATGAATGGCACCTGTTTGAACTCATCATCTGTATAAAAGACACCTGTCCACAGCCTCAAACAGTCAGACTCCAAACTCCGCCATGGCCAAGACCAAAGAGCTTTCGAAGGACACCAGGAAAAGTATTGTAGACCTGCACCAGACTGGGAAGAGTGAATCTACAATAGGCAAGCAGCTTGGTGTGAAAAAATCAACTGTGGGAGCAATCATCAGAAAATGGAAGACATACAAGACCACTGATAATCTCCCTCGATCTGGGGCTCCACGCAAGATCTCATCCCGTGGGGTCAAAATGATCATGAGAACGGTGAGCAAAGATCCCAGAACCACACGGGGGGACCTGGTGAATGACCTGCAGAGAGCTGGGACCAAAGTAACAAAGGTCTCCATCAGTAACACACTACAACGGCAGGGAATCAAATCCCGCAGTGCCAGACGTGTTCCGCTGCTGAAGCCAGTGCATGTCCAGGCCCGTCTGAAGTTTGCCAGAGAGCACATGGATGATACAGCAGAGGATTGGGAGAATGTCATGTGGTCAGATGAAACCAAAGTAGAACTTTTTGGTATAAACTCAACTCGTCGTGTTTGGAGGAAGAAGAATACTGAGTTGCATCCCAAGAACACCATACCTACTGTGAAGCATGGGGGTGGAAACATCATGCTATGGGGCTGTTTTTCTGCCAAGGGGACAGGCCGACTGATCCGTGTTAAGGACAGAATGAATGGGGCCATGTATCGTGAGATTTTGAGCCAAAACCTCCTTCCATCAGTGAGAACTTTGAAGATGAAACGAGGCTGGGTCTTCTAACATGACAATGATCCAAAACACACCGCCCGGGCAACAAAGGAGTGGCTCCGTAAGAAGCATTTGAAAGTCCTGGAGTGGCCTAGCCAGTCTCCAGACCTCAACCCCATAGAAAATCTGTGGCGGGAGTTGAAAGTCCGTGTTGCTCGGCGACAGCCCCAAAACATCACTGCTCTCGAGAAGATCTGCATGGAGGAATGGGCCAAAATACCAGCTACTGTGTGTGCAAACCTGGTAAAGACCTATAGTAAACGTTTGACCTCTGTTATTGCCAACAAAGGTTATGTTACAAAGTATTGAGTTGTATTTTTGTTATTGACCAAATACTTATTTTCCACCCTGATTTACGAATAAATTCTTTACAAATCCTACCATGTGGATTCATGGATTTTTTTTTCACATTCTGTCTCTCACAGTTGAAGTGTACCTCTGGTGCAAATTACTGACCTCTGTCATCATTTTAAGTGGGGGAACTTGCACAATCGGTGGCTGACTAAATACTTTTTTGCCCCACTGTATATATATATATATATATATATATATATACACTCAACAAAAATATAAACGCAACACCTTTGTTACTGCTCCCATTCCCCATGGGATGGACGTAGAGACCTAAAATTCATTCCAGATACACAATATAAACATCCCTCCCAAACAGTGGTCACAAATCAGTCCAAATGTGTGGTAGTGGGCACATCTGCTATATTGAGATAATCCATCCCACCTCACAGGTGTGCCACATCAGGATGCTGATCTGACATCATGAGTAGTGCACAGGTGTACCTCAGACTGCCCACAACAAAAGGCCACCCTGGAATGTGCAGTTTTGTCTCACAGCAAAATGCCACAGATGCCACAAGCAATGAGGGAGCGTGCAATTGGCATGCTGACAGCAGGAATGTCAACCAGATCTGTCGCCCGTGCATTGAATGTTCATTTCTCAACCATAAGCCGTCTCCACAGGCGTTTCAGAGAATATGGCAGCACATCCAACCGGCCTCACAACCGCAGACCTCGTGTAACCACACCAGCCCAGGACCTCCACATCCGGCAGGTTCACCTCCAAGATCGTCTGAGACCAGCCACCCAGACAGCTGCTGGAACAATTGGTTTGCACAACCAAACAATTTCTGCACAAACTGTCAGAAACCGTCTCAGGGACGCTCAACTGCATGCCCGTCGTCCTCATCGGGGTCTTGACCTGACTCCAGCTCGTCGCCGTAACAGACTTGTGTGGGCAAATGCTCACATTCGATGGCGTCTGGCACGTTGGAGAGGTGTGTGCTTCACGGATGAATCATGGTTCACATTGTTCAGGGCAGATGGCAGCTGAGAATGTCCCAGTTCTTGCATGGCCAGCATACTCACCGGACATGTCACCCATTGAGCATGTTCGGGATGTGCTTGACCGGCGTATACGACAGCGTGTACCAGTTCCCACGAATATCCAACAACCTCGCACAGCCATTGAAGTGGAGTGGACCAACATTCCACAGGCCACAATTGACAATCTGATAGACTCCATGCGACGATGTGTTGCACTGCATGAGGCAAATGGTGGTCACACCAGATACTGACCGGTTCTGGGTCCCCAGACCCCCAATAGCGCAAAAAACTGCACATTCCAGGGTGGCCTTTTGTTGTGGGCAGTCTGAGGTACACCTGTGCACTACTCATGATGTCAGATCAGCATCCTGATGTGGCACACCTGTGAGGTGGGATGGATTATCTCAATATAGCAGATGTGCCCACTACCACACATTTGGACTGATTTGTGACCACTGTTTGGGAAGGATGGTTATATTGTGTATCTGGAATGAATTTTAGGTCTCTATGTCCATCCCATGGGGAATGGGAGCAGTAACAAAGGTGTTGCGTTTATATTTTTGTTGAGTGTATATATAAAAACACCCAGCACGCCCCTGCGGGCGGTTTATCCTTCAAGCTCGGGTCCTCTACCAGAGGCCTGGGAGCTTGAGGGTCCTGCGCAGTATCTTAGCTGTTCCCAGGACTGCGCTCTTCTGGACAGAGATCTCCGATGTTGTTCCCGGGATCTGCTGGAGCCACTCGCCTAGCTTGGGAGTCACCGCACCTAGTGCTCCGATTACCACGGGGACCACCGTTACCTTCACCCTCCACATCCTCTCGAGCTCTTCTCTGAGCCCTTGGTATTTCTCCAGCTTCTTGTGTTCCTTCTTCCTGATGTTGCTGTCATTCGGAACCGCTACATCGATCACTACGGCCGTCTTCTTCTGTTTGTCTACCACCACTATGTCCGGTTGGTTAGCCACCACCATTTTGTCCGTCTGTATCTGGAAGTTCCGGTTCAGAGGAAGGTCGCGCGCTGGACGGATCAATCGGTGGCCGCGTTACAGGACACACTCGATGACGCAGACTGGGGCATGTTCAGAAACAGCTCCGACGATGACGTCAACGTGTTTACGGAAGCGGTTGTGGGATTCATCGGGAAACTAGCGGATGATACCGTGGAGACAAAGACTATCACGTTTCCCAACCAGAAGCCGTGGGTGGATAAAACCATCCGCAACGCTCTGAGATCCCGCACCGCTGCCTACAACACGGGACTCACAACGGGGGACATGGACCCGTACAAAGCCGCGTCATATAATGTGCGGAGGGCGGTGAAAGAGGCGAAGCAGCGCTACGGGAGGAAACTAGAGTCACAACTCCAACAGAGTGACTCTAGGAGCCTGTGGCGGGGACTAAGGACAATAACGGACTATAAAGCACCAACAACCGGTATGACGAATGCGGCCGTGACTCTGGCAGACGAGCTGAACACTTTCTATGCTCGCTTCGAGGCTGCAGCTAAGGTCTCCAACAATGCTAGTGTTAGCGGCGCTAACGGCTGCAGACAGGAAGATACTGCCAGCACCGGAAACGTGCTCGTCATCTCCGAGCATGAAGTAAGGAGAGCCTTCAAGAGAGTGAACACCAGGAAAGCAGCAGGACCAGACGGCATCCCAGGTCGTATCCTCAGAGACTGCGCATACCAGCTAGCTCCTGTGTTCACTGAGATATTCAACATCTCTTTATCTCAGTCGGTGATCCCCACATGCTTCAAAGAGTCCATCATTGTTCCTGTCCCGAAGAAACCCCACCCTGCTTCTCTCAATGACTATCGCCCTGTAGCCCTCACCTCAGTAGTGATGAAGTGCTTTGAACGCCTGGTCAGAGACTTCATCATTTCTTCACTACCAGACACACTGGACCCACTACAGTTCGCTTACCGTCCAAATCGTTCCACAGACGATGCCATCTCTCATCTCCTCCACACATCACTCACTCACTTGGACACTAGAAGGGGGAATTATGTTAAAATGCTCTTCATAGACTACAGCTCTGCATTTAACACCATAATTCCCTCCACACTCACCACCAAGCTGGAGCATCTGGGACTCAGCTCATCTATGTGTCAGTGGATCTCCAACTTCCTAACTGGCAGACCACAGGCAGTAAGGATGGGCGGACATGTCTCAGCCTCCACCACTCTCAGCACTGGAGCCCCCCAGGGGTGTGTTCTGAGCCCCCTGCTGTACTCTCTGTACACATATGACTGCGTGGCCACTACCAGCTCCACCACCATCATCAAGTTTGCTGACAACACCGTCGTGGTGGGCCTGATCTCTGATAACAACGAGACGGCCTACCTGAAGGAGATTAGGAATCTGGAGAACTGGTGCCAGAGGAACAACCTCCTTCTAAACGTCAGTAAGACAAAGGAGCTGATAGTGGACTTCAGCACTAAGCAGGAGAGGAACTACCAGACCCCCGTCATCAACGAGTGCCCAGTGGAGAGAGTGGACAGCTTCAAATACCTCGGAGTTCACATCACGCAGGACCTGTCATGGTCCTGTCACATCAACACCGTGGTGAAAAAGGCCCGTCAGCGTCTCTACCACCTCAGACGCTTGAGAGACTTCCAACTGCCCTCCAAGGTGCTCATGAACTTTTACTCGTGCACCATAGAGAGCATCCTGACGGGAAACATCTTAACCTGGTTCGGGAACAGCACCATGCAGGACAGACGAGCTCTACAGAGGGTTGTGCGGTCAGCTGAGCGCACCATCCGCTCCGAGCTCCCTGACCTGCACTCAATCTACAGCAGGCGGTGCTGGACCAAGGCCAGGAAGATCGTGAAGGACCTCAGCCATCCCAACAACAGACTGTTCTCTCTGTTGAGGTCAGGAAAGCGATTCCGCTCCCTGAAGACCAACACAGAGAGACTGAGGAGGAGCTTCTTCCCGCAGGCGATACGGTCTCTCAATCACACCACCACACAGTACTGACCCACACATATGGTTCTTACACACACACTGGACTTTCTGGACATTGTTTTTGCACAACACTGGTCACTATATTCTTCATTTCCGGTTAATACTTGTACAGCTGCTGTTATTGTGTATATATTTATTTAGATTTAGATTTCTTCATACATTCTTATATAGTTCTATATTGTGTATTGTGTATTTTGTTGTACAGTTATTTTATTTTCAACTTTAATTTATATATTTTATCTTATTCTTCCCAGTTAAATTTACCATCCATCCATCCATTCGCTTCCGCTTATCCTTTTCAGGGTCGCGGGGGGCGCTGGAGCCTATCCCAGCTGTCATAGGGCGAAAGGCGGGGTACACCCTGGACAGGTCGCCAGTCTGTCGCAGGGCTAACACATAGGGACAGACAACCATTCACACTCACATTCACTCGCACATTCACACCTAGTGACAATTTGGATTAATCAATTAATCTATCCCCACAAGCTGCATGTCTTTGGACGGTGGGAGGAAGCCGGAGTACCCGGAGAGAACCCACGCAAACACGGGGAGAACATGCAAACTCCACACAGAAAGACCCCTTTACCCTTTTTAATTTTTCATATTTATTTCCTATCTTATTCATAGCCTTTTCCTTTTTTGTTTTCTTTAGGTCACGAGCAGTTGTCCAAGCATTTCACTACATATCGTACTGTGTATGACTGTGTACGTGACAAATAAAATTTGAATTTGAATTTGAATTTGAAGTCCCACAGGATCTTAGCTCGGTCATTCTCCACCACCCTTGGGGGCATCTCCCATTTTGACCTCGGGACTTCCAAGTTATACTCGGCACAGATGTTCCTGTACACTATGCCGGCCACTTGGTTATGGCGTTCCATGTATGCCTTGCCTGCTAGCATCTTGCACCCTGCTGTTATGTGCTGGATTGTCTCTGGGGCATCTTTACACAGCCTGCACCTGGGGTCTTGCCTGGTGTGATAGACCCCAGCCTCTATGGATCTTGTGCTCAGAGCTTGTTCTTGTGCTGCCATGATTAGTGCCTCTGTGCTGTCTTTCAGTCCAGCTTTGTCCAGCCACTGGTAGGATTTCTGGATATCAGCCACCTCCTCTATCTGCCGGTGTTACATACCGTGCAGGGGCCTGTCCTTCCATGATGGTTCCTCGTCTCCCTCCTCTTTCTTGGGTTTCTGCTGCCTGAGGTATTCACTGAGCACTCGGTCAGTTGGGGCCATCTTCCCAATGTATTCTTGGATGTTCCTTGTCTCATCCTGGACTGTGGTGCTGACACTCACCAGTCCCCGGCCCCCTTCCTTCCACTTAGCGTACAGCCTCAGGGTGCTGGATTTGGGGTGAAACCCTCCATGCATGGTAAGGAGCTTACTTGTCTTTATGTCAGTGGCTTCTATCTCCTCCTTTGGCCAGCCTATTACCCCAGCAGGGTACCTGATCACGGGCAGGGCGTACGTGTTGATGGCCCGGATCTTGTTCTTACCATTCAGCTGACTCCTCAGGACTTGCCTGACCCTCTGCAGGTACTTGGTGGTTGCAGCTTTTCTAGCAGCCTCTTCATGGTTCCCATTTGCCTGTGGGATCCCCAAGTACTTGTAACTGTCCTCTATGTCTGCAATGTTGCCTTCTGGTAGTTCAATCCCCTCAGATCTGACTACCTTCCCTCTCTTTGTTACCATCCGACTACACTTCTCCAGTCCGAACGACATTCCAATGTCATTGCTGTATAGCCTGGTAGTGTGGATCAGTGAATCGATGTCTCATTCACTCTTGGCATACAGCTTGATGTCATCCATGTACAGGAGGTGGCTGACAACTGCTCCGTTCCGTAGTCGGTATCCGTAGCCAGTATCCGTAGCCAGTCTTGTTAATGATCTCACTGAGGGGGTTCAGGCCTATGCAGAACAGCAGTGGGGACAGAGCATCTCCTTGGTAGATCCCGCACTTGATGGTGACTTGTGCTATGGGCTTGGAGTTGGCCTCTAGTGTTGTACGCCACATCCCCATTGAGTTCCTGATGAAGGCTCTTAGGGTCCCATTGATCTTGTACAATTCTAGGCATTCCAGTATCCAGCTGTGGGGCATTGAGTCATAGGCCTTCTTGTAATCAATCCAGGCAGTGCACAGGTTGGTCAGTCTGGTCTTGCAGTCTCGGCTGATTGTTCTGTCTACCAGTAGCTGGTGTTTTGCGCCTCTGGTATTCTTGCCAATTCCTTTCTGTGTCCCGCTCATGTATTGACCCATGTGCCTGTTCATCTTAGCCGATATGATGCCTGACAGGAGCTTCCATGTAGTACTGAGGCAGGTTATTGGTCGGTAGTTGGAGGGGACCGGTCCCTTCTTGGGGTCCTTGGGGATCAGGACCGTCCGACCTTTGGTTAGCCATTCCGGGTGTCTCTCGTTAACTAGCAGCTGGTTCATATGTGCTGCCAGACGCTCGTGGAGTGCAGTCAGCTTCTTCAGCCAGTAGGCGTGAACCATGTCGGGCCCTGGTGCTGTCCAACTCTTCATACTGGAGACCCTTTCTTGGATATCTGCCACTGTGATGGTTACTGGACCCTGTTCAGGGAGGTAGCTGTGGTCTGCCCTCAGATCCTCTAGCCACTGAGCATTGCCGTTATGGGTTGCATCCTTCTCCCATATGCTCTTCCAGTATTGCTCCGTCTCCAGCCTTGCCACTGAGAGTACACCTTTGCTGGTTCTGTGGAGAACAGCTGGTTTATTCTCCTGCCTTCTATCTCTCTGGTGTACCTCCTCAAGCGGCTGGCCAAGGCTGTGAGTCTTTGCTTGGCAGTTTCCAAGGCCTCAGGTATGGACAGCTTGCTGTATTTCTTAGGCACCTTATTTGTCGCACCTTTCTGCAACTCCGTTAGTTGGCTAACCTCCCTCCGTGCTACTTTGATCTTGCCCTCTAGCCTCCTTCTCCATGGAGGGTACTGCCCCTTGTCGCTGTTCAACTTGTAGCCAAGCATCTCACTGATCACTGCTGCCGTATTGTAGATCAGCTTGTTAGTGTCGGTAATCGTGGTTGTAGGTATTGCCCGTAGTGCTGCATTAATATCATCTAGCAGACCTTCTGAGGGTACTTCACGTAATCTTGGTAACCGGCTACGGGGGATCCAGGTTTCAAGCTTGGCCATGATCCTATTTTTCAGGTCAGTTCCTCTCGCACTCAACGCTCCTTCTCCTATCGCACTTGGGGCTATGTACCCAATCTCGGGTGGGGGTGATTATATCGCCCCCCTGACCTGGCGTCCTGACTCCTCCTTGCCGTAGCATTTGTGTTGTACCTCGTCAATCTCTAGCTGTGAGAGCAGTCCCTCCTTTCGAATGTTGGAACACTGAGCTACTAGTTGTTTCGCCGTCATTGTGGATTGGGTATCGAAGAATCCATAGGTCCCTCATCCTATTCATGTAGCCCCTTCCGCCGGGGTTACTTGCGTAGTAGCATTCCAACAACGCCCTGTTTTCGTCTCTTGCCCACCGATGCCTTCTTGTTCCAGTAGCCCACTTTTCGTCAGGGTGCCCTGGTTCCTCAACACCTGACGCGGACCTTGTTGATCCGGGCGACGTCCGAGCCGGCATGCCTTCATATTTATCTGTCTCGCTCATGTCTGCGGTAGGCTTGCTTAGCATAGGGGGTCTAGCCTTAGGACCCTTACTGGATACAGATGCCCCAGGCAGGAATCGAACTTCTGATCCTCTGTCCTCTGTTCCAAAGGCGTGTAGTCTAACCACTACGCTATCCAGCTGCATATATATATATATATATATATATATAGTCAGCATATATATATGCATATATATATGCCATTATGGCACTGGTTCTGACATAAACGGTAGTAACCAGACCGAAAAGCAGCGCACATTTTGGTGCAACAAGTGCTTTAAGGTGATACTGTGATATTGTGCAAAGGAGGTAAAACCTCGAATCCGATGAAACACCTGGCGACGCATAGCGTTTTTTTAAAGCCGAGAAATGCGCCGTATTTGATAGCTTGCTGCGAGACCTCACACCGAGCACATCTACTGCGGGTGGGTTGCCTGTTATCGGACCCGGAGTTAGCAACATTCCCCCAAAAACACGAAGAGGAGAGTCCTGGCCCCTAGCCCTGCCAGTGTAGCAGAAATGATGAGGATGATGATGCAGCAGCAGCCGTTCTTCTCTGCATGAGTAGCTTAATGTTGTTCGTGTGTAATTTACGTTGATAAGGCTAAACACGTTATTACATTAATGCATGCAAGGTGAATTAGCAAACACGGTCGTAGTTACATGCGGCTGTCTTCTTGTTTGATAGAGTGATACCATATATGCCCTATAGCTGCAGAAAAGGCTAACATTGTTACCTTTATACAAAAAAAAACCAGCTAAACATGAGAGGTTTGTGTTTTCCATTGTTTAAGCACTGGTTCCAACCAAAGGAGGTATGTTGTATCAACAGAAAAGGCTAACTTGGTTATCATTTTGCAGAAAAAAAGAGACTTCTAAAAATAAAAACATAAGAGGTTTTTGGACAAAGTTTGTGTTCTCCATTGTTTAAGCACCAGTTCTAGCACCGTTTAAGCACCGGCACCGTTTCAAAAGTACCGGTTTGGCACCGGTATCGGATAAAACCTAAACGATACCCATCCCTAGTCAGGTGAGAGGTACAACAGTGAGTCTACTTCCATTTGAAACACAAACATTGCATTTCAGCTGGTGGTATTTGGGATCTTGTCAAAGTTGAAGTGCTCTGTAGGTACCAGTCATGTTACCATCATGTTTGTTTTTAGTTCATTACTGTGACTGTTAGCATTTATGTTGCTCCATCTTTTGTGTGATGACTAAATATAGTTAAACCCTCACATAGCACATGCGCTACACACATCGTTATATGCCTCCTACCCTCCTATTCCACTCATTGTTTCCAGTATTCTGTCTCCTCGTCCTTATCTGTCTTGTTCAATGTCTGTGCTGTTTTATGAAATAAATAAATAAATAAATAAATGATTGGCCTGTAGATCTATCCGTGCATCTGTGAAAAGAAAAAGATCAGCGGGTTCAACTCAAAGTCATTTCTCCATGACAGTGCCATTTATTCGTTTCATATGCATTCATCAATGACACTGCATTCTAACAAGTGTCACCAAACACTGTTCCCTTATTAACCCTGACTGTATGAGTGCTACAAATACCAGTGTTGGTCATGAGTGCTGAGCAGTAACCCTGACCCAAATGCACTCGTCCTGGGGTTGATTACTGGTGGTTTTCTTGGCTCTCCGCTCAGCTGTGTGGGCTGCAGCTCTTACACAACAACAGACAAAAAAAGCAACCAAAGTTTAGAAACATAACACTTGGAGCTGAAAACTGGAGGATATACCCCCCCCCCCCCCCCACACACACACACACACACACACCAACCTGACGCACACACTCACGCACATGCTCAGACACACAAACACAGAGTTAACAGTTGTGGCTGTCAAATTGTCACACATGGATGAAGAGTGGGAGGAGAAAAGAAGTCATATTGCCTGCAGCAGCAGCAGAAAGCTGGGACGAGCCTTTGATCTGTGACGACGGTGGAATTTCAGTGGAAGTTTTATTCATAGGCAGCTGGTTACATAATAGCAGAAGAACCGAAGCATGCCTGGCATCACAAGTTAAACCTCCTCTCCTCCTGATTTGTAATATCGGGCCGTATCAATAGAACTTATCCTTAACTTACATTTTTCTTTTTCGTTTAACCCCGAGTTTACCTACTTTTTAAAAAAATTTTTCTTTTTCAAACTTGGGTGTTACTGTTGATCTTTTGGGATAGAATATGAAACTGTGATGTGGCCACTGTGACAGCTGCCATTTGTTTATTCTAAAGTCACACTGGAGAAAACCGGGATCGAAGACCACAGCTCAACCAAAACAACTGCAACTGTGTGCAATCAACTTGAGATCTGTTCACCTTTGAAATGGTTGCTTGAAAGACTGTAACAAGGGCTATGAACACTCACAGAGTGACTCTGACCTGTAAAATAGATAAAATGGGATCGAGACAGTCAGTGGTAATTACATGCACATGAAATGATTTTGGTGTCTAGCCACAACCTCACAGATTTGGAATAGATTACTAGGTCACTATAGTGACATATTTGCTGCCAAATGAAATTGTAAATGACGCTCAGATTGCTTTTTTTTTTAGGAATATAACCAGAATACAGCGAGTTGGCAACCAGCTGAGTCGTGTCCCCAAGGAGATGCATCAGAGACAAAGTCTGGTTCATTGGTGCAGAATGCCTCAGACTGACTGCTGTGTGTTTGCAATATGTCTGCTGTAATACATTCGATGACAGTTGTTTGTCTTGCAGTTTATAGACAGCAAATATCACTTTCTGAATAGCAGTCACTATTCATGACTGTTTGGAGACAGGTGACCTGGCAAAACAAAATGATCATTAGGAGATTGGACACTCAGCCTCTGGGTGACCTGCTGACCACCACAACTACTCGCTATTGATTACTAAATGTGAAAACAATTCAACACAGTAACTGAGGAACCACTGATTTTTCCTTGTTACAAGAAGGTTTACAGTTTTTCTATATATTTTTACACAATTGATTTCCTGTTTTGAAGAATACTTTAGTCTTCTTTTCAAATTTAACAGGACCATAGTTTATAAAATGAGAATCCTTTAGTAATGATTGTGACTTGAAACTACTAACTGAAGTCTACTAACAGGAAAGTGTTAGTTGAGCTCACAGATCCACAGGGTGCCAAGGATCAAGAGGCAGCACCTGTACACTGGTACCGATATCTGGATGACACCCGGTCAAAATCCAAACACAACAGGTAAAAGCCTTCAGAGTTCACATCAGCTCAGATGATAGAAACATCACCAGAGAAAATATATTTGAAAATAATTTGCTGTTTCTGAAATGTGCTGCACACAGAGGAGGCTGGAAGCCTCAGCATTAAACTTTACCAGAAGCCCCCCCCCCCCCTTTAGTAATGATTGTGACTTGAAACTACTAACTGAAGTCTACTAACAGGAAAGTGTTAGTTGAGCTCACAGATCCACAGGGTGCCAAGGATCAAGAGGCAGCACCTGTACACTGGTACCGATATCTGGATGACACCCGGTCAAAATCCAAACACAACAGGTAAAAGCCTTCAGAGTTCACATCAGCTCAGATGATAGAAACATCACCAGAGAAAATATATTTGAAAATAATTTGCTGTTTCTGAAATGTGCTGCACACAGAGGAGGCTGGAAGCCTCAGCATTAAACTTTACCAGAAGCCCCCCCCCCCCACACACACACACACACACAGACACACACACAGACCAGTACATACTACCATTATTCTCTGGAATACAAACTTGGGGTGATCGGGACCCGGGCAGAATATGTTCCCTCTAAGACAAATGGGAAAGAAAAGGAACACATATGAGTAAAGCTCATAAAGCACGTGGCCTTCATCAAATCAGTGAAGGTGCACGGTCAGAGGTCAGACACCAACGGAAGGACAAACAGAACAACACTGTCATCTCTTATGCAGCAGGTTTATCAGAGAAACTCGGCAGAGTTTTCTCCAAGCACGAATGAATTGCATTAACAGGTCACGTGACCTGTTAAGGGAATCTCTACCACTTTTCATCATGTGACCTGTTAAGGTCCCATGGTGGGGTAAGGCAAGCTCTCATACATTTTTCAGCACATTGGCTCAAGTAATGAGACACATGGTCAACAATGGGTCAACAACTCCCACTAGGGTTTAAATACCTGAGAATCTCTACCACTTTCTTTCAATCGCTTTCTTTCCAAGTGTAACCGGGCCATAAATTACATATTGTTATAATTACACAAAACGTGTTCTAGACCCAAAACCGTTCCTGTTATACCTGACTGTTAGGACCTTCAAGCCTGTAGTTATGTTCATTATCAGTTGGAGCCCCTCGTCATTGCTCTTCTTCTTCTTTGGTGCAACCCTATAAATACAGTGTACCCCTTTGGCCTCTCCCCTTTTCTACAGTTCCCCTGTGGGAGAGGTGGGTGTCATTTCTTTCCAGACACTGTACAACACACATATAATGTATATTTAGCCACCCTGATATTTCTGATTGTGTGTCTTTAGTTCAATTATTGTCATCATTGTGCCTGTCTTTGCTAGATGCTGTAAATGTGTAGTAGGTGTGTGCCACAAATGTGCAGTGTTGGGAAGGTTACTTTTAAAATGTATTCCGTTACAGAATACAGAATACATGCCCCAAAATGTATTCTGTAACGTATTCCGTTACGTTACTCAATGACAGTAACATATTCTGAATACTTTGGATTACTTAATATATTATCATGCTTTTTACAACAACGTGAATGTACTATTGCTGTGTGATTTATTACTATTACTGAAGGTCCGCGACTCCGAACTGTAGTAAAGGGACCTCTGACTAATACGGCGGGGTCCCTGTCGGCTCATAGCCGAAAAATAGCTTTATTTTGTTGTGTGGGTCAATTTTTCTTGCGAGAGACAGAGAGAGGCGTTGAAAGGCTCCAACGGAACTTATTGTTTTCGGAGGAAAACACGAACACGGTGTACAGTCGAGTCTTAATAGCTTACTTACAACTGGGCTCGTCAGGCACTCTTCTTGGCTGCAGTGGTTATTATTCTATTTACATGCTTCCAGCTCCCGTTTTTCCTCGACGACAACTCATACCTTTCCACTCGCCTTTTTCTCCCTCCTCGCGCTCACAGACACATAACGTGTATGGCAGTGCATTCTCCCTGCAGCACGGACTACACTGCCCATGATGCTACATTCTTTAGAGCTATGCTTGTAGCATTCTGCCTGTTAGCTTAGCACAACAACAACAACGAAAAGGCGCTCTCTCACCCAGGAAACACACAGTCGCAGAAAGAGAGAGAGAGCGTCGCCCTGTAACCATGGCAACCGTAACGCTGCCGCCTGGAACGAAAGAACGTAGCTGTCAAACAAAACCCAAACAGTCCTGACCCGCAACAAAATGAAACAGGAAAGTACCGCAGTGTAATCCATTTATTTCAACAAAGTAACTGTATTCTGAATACCACCTTTTTAAACGGTAACTGTAACGGAATACAGTTACTCATATTTTGTATTCTAAATACGTAACGGCGGTACATGTATTCCGTTACTCCCCAACACTGCATATGTGTTATAGGCACAGTTAATGCTAGCATGAATAGATAATTCTGGGTAGCTTGGGAGTTGTGGTGGATTGAGCTAACCCTCTTCCCTACTGTTTGCATTTGGTTGTAAGAGCTGGAGTGGGCAAGTTAATGACTTGGAGGTCTTTGTTTCTTTTACTTTTCATTGTCAGACACAACGCAGGAACACACCGGTTTCACAAGGTCCTCAAACTACCATGACCTGGATGACTCGGACCTACACAGACATATTCCCATAGATTTCTGTACAACCAAAATGGGTTTTTGCAACCAAAGGAGTTGTCCCATCCATAATACAGCTTTAAGGCACGATGCATTGTATTCTCTTCTATACAGTTTTCGTCTGTGTTCATCAGTTGAGTTAGAATTGAATTCAGTTTCATTGACGAGCCAGAGCCATGAGAGCATTTTATGACACTGGACAGGATGAAAATCTCTTGACTGGTTTCAGTGAATAAAGATAGCAGGCAATGACTGAGCTATAATATATATATTTCTATAATATATATATATTTCTATAATATATATATTATAGAAATATATTATAGAAATATATATATATTATATAATATATATATTTTCTCTTAGAGTTCAGTGTCTACACGGCATATTTCACATGAGGTCGTTTTTACTCCGTGGGTCATGTAAAGTCCTCATTTTCTCATTGTCCACCACCATTGTAGAGAACCAGGGAAATGAAATGTGGCATTAAGTGAGACCAGGTGAACACCTCCCACCCCAACCCCCAACCCCATCCTGCACATCCAGCAGGGACACGTTCCCTTGATTTATGTTAGGAGAACAGCGTGAGCAGCATATGGGCGGCCTAAAAGACAAAAAGCTGAGCGGGAACAGCCACAGCTCTTTGATGTCTGTCTGAAACATCCCAGCTTCCAGAAATGAGACATGAAGTGAAACAAGCCGTGGAGAAAACGCTCCCCTCACCTCAGCTCTCTCTCTCCTTATTTACGGTACCAGACTGTAGGAAATGATCAGAGCAGGAGACTGGCTGGTTGGCTTCAACCTCCAGCACAATTAGAAACACATGTATTCACTTCCTCCAGATAAAATACCGCGGAGAGGGGAGAATAGAAAAATGGCGTGAGAGTTTGTTTACACACAGCAGCAACACATTGTCATAGTATTAGAAACAACACGTCTAAGTTATTCTGTACAATGGCCCAGTTTCTTCTTTTTGTGGCAAAACTGTCAGAGCAGGTTGGCTCTAAAGCCAATTTAATGCTTTAAAATGTATTTTAAAAAGGAATCTATCTAACAAATTTAGTTATTGTTAAAATGCCAGAGACTGCAGCTCTGACACACTGATGGGGTTAAATAAAGTTAGCTCCATAACTCATTTTTCTTTTTATACCATCACAATGTATTTCAAATCAAACGGTCAAGATGTGGTTGAAGTGCAGACTATCAGCTTTATATCACTTTTTAACAAAAATACTGCATCAACTCGTTAGGAAGTACCATTATTACACACACACAAAGTGACTGTGCAAGTGACTAACAAATGTTTTCATGACCAGGATGGGCCTGTTTCCAAAGTAAGTAAATAAGAGATCTGGAAGTGACTCCATGTGTTAAACTTACAGTTAGAGAATAGAATAGAATTGTTGGAGCTCTATCTCATCCACAGCAGTTTCATTGGCATACTACACGATGACACTAGTTGGGCGTGTTGTTGTACAGTTATAGAGCTACAGGCGTCCAGTAGGGTAGCTGAGAATGTGGCCCTGCAGAGATCTGGTGCTGAGTGACAGTTGAGGGGAGAGGTGGAGGCCTGACAGGTTGGGGCTGGTTGGTGGAGAAAGCTTAGATCCGGGAGCGGGTGTGAAGGGTAATGCAAACTGATAGGGGTTGACAGAGGTGTGGACTCGAGTCACATGACTTGGACTCATTCATTTTATGACTTGACAAAATAGGCTACGTCCACACTAATCTTTTGCTGAAAATGATACGTTTTCCATAAGCGAAAACGCCGTCTCAGTGTGGACGGGAGATGAAACGGAGAGAAAACGATGCGTTTTCGTTTGAAAACTCCTTCATCTCCTTTAACAGAGTGGAACCCGTTGAACGAGATGGTGGACATCTAGAAGCCTTTCGGAGAAGAAACAGATTTGACACAAAGTGAGAAAATAGTCACGATCAGTGATGTTGTTCCATCCATGCTGTCCCTCAATCACCACCTGGAGAAACTGAAGCCTCAAGTCTGTTTCCTGAAGGGTCTGGTCAGGAGTCTCCAAGCGTCTGTGAACAAAAGATTTCTTGGAATCTTTATCGTGTGCGAATGGCTAGAGCAGAAGATCACTGCCCCCTCAGATCCAGTGTAGCTCAAAGCAGCTGCTTTGGATCCTTCAGTTTCTCTGTTACGGGTGGAACACCATGTGTTGGGCTGTCGGGACATAAAGATAGAGGTGGCACAAAAAGTTAAAGGTAGAGACTAAATTTAGTGTGTATTTTTTTCTGTATTTTTTTTGTCTAAAATTCTAATAAGGGCTCTTTTGCTGTTGTTGATTTGTTTTGTCAGATCTGATCCTGCAAGATGCTGCAGATCCTGCAAACCTGTGACTCCTGGTGAGGAACATCAGAGGACTGTGAAGACGGAGGACTCTGCTGCTTCCTGTAAGAGGCCGAAGAAGGATGCAGGGACTAGTCCAGTGCTGCAGCTAAGTCACTACCTGGATACTGCTGATGGATAGAGCACCCTCTTGTTCTTCCTTCACTGTTTCATGTGGCCACCAGAGTTTTGGCAGTGCCTGCATGTAGAGCTGCTGTGGAGCGAGTTTTCAGCTATGGCAGCATCATTTTATGGCCTCATCGTGCACAAATGACTGACAGACTTTTGGATGGTTTGGTCTTTTGGAAATGCAACGCAGAATAGTTAACTGAAATGACTTAAAGTGCACATTCCTGTGCATTCAGGTTCTGCTTTTGTATTTTTCATTGAATGTTTATTCTGTGAAATTATAGTTTAAAGGAAGACTATTCTTGCAGCTAAGTTTAACTGAGCTGACCAATATAGAGGTGCAATTTCAGAATGACTTTGTGTATATTTTGTGGGTTCAGTCACACCTGTTTCATCATGTGTTGAGATAAATACAGATATAAAAAAGAACACATGGTCTGTTACTTACATTTAACATATACCTGCAACATTGTTAAAAGAAAAAAGACTTGAAATTCAAAGTTTCAGACTTGACTTGTGATGTGTCAATCCAGACCCAAGGACAAAGACTTGAGACTTGCAAACAGTGACTTGGTCCCACCTTTGGGAGTCGAGAGAGGAGGGCAGGCATTCTCTGATGTACTGAGAAACTATCTGCTCTTCACTCCATGACTACAGACGGTGATAGGTGCAGGGGGTGCAGGGAGGGGTGGTCTCAAACTGGGCAAAGAACTTCAGGACTGCTTAGTAGAAACAAGTAGAACGTTTCAGGTGTGTTTTGGACAATTCCAGTGTCATGGTCCTGGGCCATGTGGGCCCAGTATTCTTAGTTTTCATGTATTTTTGTATTTTGTTCTTTATTTAGGCCATGCTTCCTGGGTTGATCTGTTACGTTGTTCCTTATGTGTTTTCCCTTCGTGACTCTCACCCCCTGTGTGCCCCTCTGTGTATTTATGAGCCCTCGTCTCTCTTTGTGTTTTATTCTATGTTTTCCCCAGCCCGTTATGTCTGCGTTCTCCCCGTGCTCTCTCCCCTCCTGTTTGAACCTCTGTGTACTTCCTGTTTTACTTTGCCCATCTCCCATCAGTGTTACGTTCACTCTTGCCGTGTCTTGTTATGATTATCAGTGTCACCTGTGTTCCCCGTGTGCATCCACTTCCCCTGATCATCCCTCATGTGTATTTAGTCTCTGTGTTTCATACAGTCTGTGTCGCGTCGTCTGTGTTACCACCTCTGTGTTCCGTATTCCAAGCCATAGCTTTTCCTTAGTTTATTTCCAGTTTAGGTTTTCGTTTGAACGGTTACTCTTATGCTGCCTTCACTCTGTTTTGTTCCTTTTCATCAGCCATAATAAACGGCTCGCTTTTGTTTAAATCCACTCCTGCATCCTCGCCTGTGTTCGCACCTGGGTCCACCACACACGTTTCCGCACGGTCTGCCTCCGCAGACCCTGACAGTACGACGCAACCATGTCGGACCCAGCGACACAGAGGAGGGGGATCGTCCGGACAGTGGAGTCTCTATGCGACAAGTGGCTGCACTGTTCCAGTGAGGAGGAACGAGAGGAGTTCGCCCGCCAAGTAGGGGTGTGCGTATCTGTGTTCCCCTGGTTATGGGAGACGCTGCACCCCCTCGTCAGCGACTTTCTCGTCTCCACCCTCCAACTCCGTCCGCAGGAGCAGCGGCCCGGTGGGCGTGCACCTTCACCAGAGCCGTGCCGTTGCGCCGTTTCCCCGCTGTCTCATGAGCCAGTAGCGGTCAGAGTTGGAATGGTGAGGCTCGCCACAGACACACCTTCCGCCCGCACCCTGCCGGCTTCCGCGTCTTCACCGCGGTCTGGCCGCACGGCGTGGCGCACGGAGACAACGGAAGCCATAGACTTTGGCGAGGAAGAGCGGCAGCAGGTGTTACGGGCTTATCGGGAGGACGAGCTCCGGTGGAAACCCTGGCTCATCCCGGAGGAGGACCTCTCACCTGCTGCACAGCCTACCAGCCGCTCGCCGTCTCCGATCCGCTTAGGCTATTTTTCGCCTGTCTCATTTCTGGCAAGGATGGGGGCGGACGACGGGGAACTCACCACTACGTCACCCTCTGTGTTGGCGCCATCAGCGCCCATCGCGCCAGCTTCCTCTGCTCGAAGGAGGCGGCGCGCCCGCCGCCATAAACCGGACAATGCTAAAACTACAAAACATGAAGTGGACGGCGGGTTCATTTTTGATAGAGCTATTTTTGTCGACCCTGAGTCTGCCATTTCTCGGACTGTTTTTTTCTGAGCCTACTCCTTTTCCTGCTCGTGTTTCTCCTCCCAGGCCAGCTCAGTTAGCTCCCTCGCAGCCCTTCACAGCTCAGTTAGCTCCCTCGCAGCCATCCTCAGTTCAGTTTCCTGTGTCCCCCTCAGTTCAGTTTCCAGTGTCCCCAGTTATGATTATCAGTGTCACCTGTGTTCCCCGTGTGCATCCACTTCCCCTGATCATCCCTCATGTGTATTTAGTCTCTGTGTTTCATACAGTCTGTGTCGCGTCGTCTGTGTTACCACCTCTGTGTTCCGTATTCCAAGCCATAGCTTTTCCTTAGTTTATTTCCAGTTTAGGTTTTCGTTTGAACGGTTACTCTTATGCTGCCTTCACTCTGTTTTGTTCCTTTTCATCAGCCATAATAAACGGCTCGCTTTTGTTTAAATCCACTCCTGCATCCTCGCCTGTGTTCGCACCTGGGTCCACCACACACGTTTCCGCATGGTCTGCCTCCGCAGACCCTGACATCCAGTCTGTTTCCACAGTTTCACACACCACTCCTGGTGTCTGTCAGGCTCCAACTGCTCCAGGTGCACAATTAGATCCACCCACTGAATCAGCTTTGCTGGCCCCACTCACCTAGTTGCCATGATCCACTCCATCGGAGCCCCCTGAGCGTGTGTGTTTGTGAAAGGAACTAGGGAAGGAAAGCAAAGTGTGGCTGACTTCTCCATCAATTTTTGGATTCTGGTGGTGGAGAAGACAGAGCTCTTCAGGGCGCATTCCTCTATCAATTAAATGACAATATCACAAGTGAGTTAGCAACCAAAGAATTTTATGAGACCCTTGATCAGACTTGTTTCCAATGTCATCTATTTAGATGACCACACGAGTAAACACCAAAGCTGCAGGACCCACCAGGTTCAGGAAATTTCACCTCGCAGGACTTCAGCTTCCCTTGGGACCATTACAGTGGAGCATTCTGCCGTTTATCCCCTGCAGAATGGAACTAGGACATAGAGGACTGGGAGCAGCTGCCAATCAAGGTAGCTTTAGTGGTATGGAGGCACTGGCTCGAGGGGGCAGAACATCCTTTTGTTGTTTGTACAGATCAGAAAAACTTGGCTTAAATTCAAACTGATAAGTGTTTATAAAATGCACGTCCAGTCTGATGGTACTTGTTTTTTGCTTGCTTTAATTTCAACACCAAGCCGGAGGGCCTCTCTCGCCAGTTCTCTACCCCAGATGCTCCCATTGAAAAAGAACCCATCCTTCTTTCATGCTTTAGTGTTGGGTCCCTTACCTATGAGATTAAGTCATCCATACAGCACAGCAGAACGAGCCTGATCCAGAGAGTGGCCCACATAACCGCTTGATCATTCTATCATCAGTCTAGGTACTGTGCTAACTGAGGTCTAAGATATGTCATCCTGGAGTCCAGCAGATCATTAGCTTTCTGCAGAGACTGTTTTGGTGGCTGTCTCTAGATCAGTGTTTTCCAATCACTGCACCACACACAGGGTTGGGATTATACCCACACCGATGTGGGACATAAGAGTGCCGTGAGAATTCTTCAAAAAAAAAAAAAGTGAAGTGAAGATTGTGTTATCTGGCTTCATAGATAGATAGAGCTGGGTGCCATCTGCATAGCAGTGTAAATGTATGCTATGTCTTCTAATGATGCTGCCTAAGGGAAGCATGTATAATGTAAACAGAATTGGTCCTAGCACTGAACCCTGTGGAACTCCATAATTAACCTCAGTGTGTGAAGAGGACTCTCCATTTACATGAACAAACTGGAGTCTATTAGATAGATATGATACAAACCACTGCAGCACAGTACCTGTAATACCTACAGCATGTTCTAATCGCTCTAATAGGATATTATGGTCGACAGTATCGAACGCTGCACTGAGGTCTAGCAGGACAAGCACAGAGATGAGTCCACTGTCAGAGGCCATAAGAAGATCATTTGTAACCTTCACTAAAGCTGTTTCTGTGCTGTGCTGAGCTCTGAAACCTGACTGAAACTCTTCAAATAAACCTCTGCAGATGATCTGTTAGCTGTTTGACAACTACTCTTTCAAGGATGTTTGATATGAAAGGAAGGTTGGAGATAATTGGTTAAGACAGCTGGGTCAAATGGTGGCTTTTTAAGTAAAGGTTTAATTACTGCACCTTAAAGGCCTGTGGTATGTGGCACATTAATAGAGACAGATTGATTATATTTTATATTTCTATAATGCAACTTTAAACTGTGTAAGGTGCCAATTGTCACAGATGTGTGTGGATAATCAAAAGTTCTCTAGTCTTCACACATGGTTAGATTTACATAAATTCCATAGCAAAGTTGGAGAAAATCCTGCCAAAAAAACAAAAGACAAACGAACAAGTCAAGATCCCCTGCCCATTTAACTTGTGAGTCTATGCCCATTCTGCAAATTCTGTGTGCCGATGTGGGTCATCCTCGTTGAGATGCTGCAGTAGCTGGAGTTTGTAAGGGTGACATTTGTGAGTAGCTAATATCTGCCGAAGGGATGTTCGACTAATGCCACTCTCCAGTGACATGCGGCGAGTGCTACGCTGTGGGCTCTTGCTGAATGAAGCTAGGACAGCCACTGATACTTCATAGACACCTCAGCTTCACTACTGGAACTTTAACATTATGCACTCCATACTGTACAGTAACGCCACTGTTTTGCACATGTCTCACTCTGTATATTTTATTTTATTTATTTTATATATTTTATTTATTGTTTACTCTATTTAATTTGTAAAATATGTGTACACACACACACACACACACGTAGAAAAATATTTAGTATACACATCCAGAAATGCATATACTATTATATATTGTACATATATTTATTAGTTTCAGATGTAGCCATTCTTGTATTTTGCCTGTTTATGTTATTGTATTTTGCACAACTCTGTTGCTTGTGAAGCTCGCACACAAGAATTTCACTCACATGTGCTGTACCAATGTACCTGCACATGTGATGTGACAATAAAAGTGATTTGATTTGATTTGATTTAGTGACAGTTTTCTTGCGTCCACATTTTGGCAAATCCAACACTGAACCAGTTTCTTAGCAAGCAGTTTGCTGACTGTAGCATGGGAGATGGGTGGTCTCGTAGGGTGTCTTGCATTGAAATCTGCTGCAATGACCCGGTTACTGCGTTCACCACATATCAACACAATTTCGATCCGCTCCTCACGTGTTAACCTCTTCGACATGTCAATGGCTGTGAACAAAGAGAAACTTGTAAATAACTCATGAAAGAATAAAGTTACATTGAAACCAAGCACACCATTGTTTTTCTTGTGACATTACCAATAAGTTTGATGTGTCACATGGCCCTCTTCCTATTGAAAAAACAAAAGTTGTATCCAAGATGGCCGACTTCTAAATGGCCACCATGGTCACCACCCATCATAGCTGGACTGGCCATCGGGCATACCGGGCATTTGCCCGGTGGGCCGCTGGCGATTTTTTGTTTTTATGGGCCGGTGGATTTTTTTAAAAATTTTTTTAGGAAGGGTATATATAATGAAAGGTGTTGGATTGGCCAATTGGTCATGATCAACTCTGGGCTGGACCAATTACAGCCGAGGAGGCCGGATGCACCCGCCCCCTTGTTTAGCAATCACCTGATTTTCGCGCATTGCATGCCGGGAACTCGTGGCAAAACGATCCAAGTACCGCATCAAATACAAGCATTTGCAGCACCGCAAAACGTTCATTCTCCGGTTCCAATACCTTCTTGTTTTTTCTTTGCCGCACAAAAAAGGAATGTACAAAACAAAAGGAGAACAATGCCGGTCCGTACAAAGACAGACTCGACGAAAAGACAAAGAAAAGATACGAGGAAAAAAATCAAAGGAGTGAAAGGGTCAGACCCTTACGAGCACACAGAGTGGACAAAAGACGTCAGCGTGCTGCCCAACTTTCACCACGCTCAGATTTATAATCATACGGTTCTTGGAGTGAGTGCATACACTCGTGAAGTTTAGTAACTTCAGGTCACTGCAACAAGCGCAGGAACAGTTTACCGACGGATGGGTGCAGGACCTTGAAATGCACCGTGTAGAACGAAAGACCATCGTACGAACAGATGTAAGTTTTATACACAGGATGATGTATAAGAGTGGAGGGAGGTACACACAGGTGGACTACATCTTTGAAGAAAGCCAACTATCAGAGCTGAAGAAAGGGATGCCTAAGAGTACAGCAGCTGCCCAGACCTCCCAGCTGTCTTCCACTGGAACAATGGGATATTTGTGAATATCCCCTGGCACACATCTGATTCCCACTCATTTAACTTCCAAAAAAAGCCCCCAGCTGAACCAGGGTTGGATGGAGTCCACCATAGCCAATAGGATGAGCCGGTGACACTGAACAGCTGACCTAGGCACCCACGCCTCCAGCACTACTGCCCCAACATTCATGTGGCTCCCAGTGAGTGGGGCAAAGTGTCCATAGCCACCAGGACCAGAAAAGAAAACACAGGCAAAAAAAGGGATTAGATACAGAAAATGGCCGCTGGCCCAGTTAGGGAAGCACCATGAAGCCTCCTGGATGCAGCTGGATGCGGCTGCTCCTGTACGTACCCGATAGTGATAACTCAAGTTTAGCACTGGCATGTCATCAAGGTCTGTTCAGGGCTGGGCTTTCATCAATCTGTGAAGTTTGGGCACATTAAACAAGAGTACTTTCATTCTTCATGGCAAAACATTGAAATTTGCCTTGCCACCAGGTTCACGGTCATTTGCGAAAACTGTAGTTTACACTGATTAATTATAAAATCCATCAAAATCAATGCATAGGGTGGCGCTCTAGAGCCGTTTTAAAACATCCATGTCCAAAACCAATGAAACACATACATTTACACATGTGTGTGCAACGTTTCAAGACTTTTTGAGCATGTTTAGCGTGATTAATTCGAGTAATTATTATTACACGGATACAATGGATCCTCCACACTTTTAGTGCCCTAATTATTCCAGTTTGTCTCGCAGGGATTTTTCCTGCTTTAAAGTAGGGCATGGCATAAGTTTGCTATGGAATTAACATATTTTGCTTAAATTTCAAAATATCTTTTTCTTAGTCTCCTTTGAAAGTCATCTTCATAATTTTATTTTGCACATAGGATCTAAATCAGGTTACAATACAAAACATCTTATTCATTCAGCCGTGTGGAGAGCAGTCTAAAAGAAGCCTCAGGAAAACCCCGTGACTCCTCAATACACAAATGACATAAACAGATTTTAGCGTTACTTGTGAAAGTGTAGATAAGAGGAAGCATGCTGACGTTAGCAGATCAAATATAGAACTGCCTGGAGGCGAGGGTGGAGGATCAAAGGTCGGCTCTGATTTTAAAAACAAACTAAATATTAAGCAAGCAAGGATGAAAGTGCTGAGCAGCTGTTACACATTTAACAGAGGAAGGCTGGCAGGGAAGCGGCTCTTCCCCTTCTTTAAGTGGCCCTGTGCTGCTGTGGGGGATATTTAATTACAAAGCAGATCTGAGGAAGAAGATCCAGGCCTTCCAAACACAGCCAAGAGCCCAGCTCCGCCCTGCACAGCACAAACCACAGTGTACTTAAAAGTTAATGCTCAAAGCTAAGGCTAAACAGAGAGCTGGAAGGATGGGAGTGTTCCCCTTTAAAAAGCACATCTCCGAGACATTAGCCCAAAAGCAGATTAAAAAACAAGGAAGGGTAAATTTGACAAAAGAAAAATGGGATGCTCCTTGGATCAGGGAAAGTGTGATTTTCTCTTTGTGAAAGCTTATGATCAAAATTAATGTTTAAACATGATTAGCAACATGGATGACCTAACCCAGGATGATATAGTTAACCAGACTTTATTAATTATTATGTCTTTGTAATGTCTTTGAAATGTTTAACTATAATTAATGAGGTTTGTATCGAGGCAGAAAGACTTTATTTATCCCCAAGGGATAATTAACAGTGAGCTTGTCACTCTCCAAAAATATGTTGTAAATAAAATTGGGAACTTAAATACTTCAATAAATTAACATTAAATGGTGGATAATAAGGTGGCAGAGGTGTTGAAACAGCAGGTACAGCACAGCACCAGCGGTGAGTGAGTAATATTTCTTTAGATTTTATTTATATATCATACAAGTTGCCTTAACCCTCCTGTTATGTTGGTTTCCAGGAACACCAATTATGCTCCTGGGTTAATTTGACCCGGGGCAAATTTACTCATCCAAAAGTGTCAGAAACACTGGCATTGATTATTTTACAATTTTCTTTTATAATTTTGATTTTTTTCATTTTCTGTAGTGATGCAGATGACATGTGACATCTCTTCTGTTCTGGGTCAATCTGACCCGCAACATAACAGGAGGGTTAAGGTGCTTAGTACTGAAAGGTAACAGTAATATTCTGTACAGCTGTGTACTGTATTTATTCTTATTGTATTCTAATTTTTGCCTCATAACTTTTGCACTGTCCACTTCCTGCTGTGACAAAACAAATTTCCCACGTGTGGGACTAATAAAGGTTATCTTATCTTATCTTATCTTAATAATGTTAGAGGAAACCTCGAAAATCAAAATCTGTCACCTGGCGACAGTGGGAAGGAAAAACTCCCTTTTAACAGGAAGAAACCTCCGGCAGAACCAGGTTCAGGGAGGGGCGGGGCCATCTGCTGCGACCAGTTTGGGAGAGGAGAGAAGAATAAAGCGGGAGCACAGGGAGATGGACAAAAGACAACTGTGGGACAGAGAAGACATAATTTAATGAGCTGCATTAGCAGTGTATAAACAGATACAGAGTTCATCATGGGAAGTCTTCAAGCCTTATTTGAAAAGGAAAGTTTTAACCCGTATCCAAACTGGGAGCTGGCTCTGCCTCCCATTCTACTTACAGAAACTCACAAGTCTCCTCTGAATGACACAGCTCTCCTTTGTCCTTTAATTTGTGTGTGTTTTCAACCTGCAGAGACTTTTCTGTATCTCTGCAGGGTGATGTCATCAATATCACATTTGGTTGGCTCCCTGTGCTTTGTAATAAAAGTGCCAGATAAGGTACGTACTGCCTCTAAACACAGCTCTACTGTAAAACTCCCTCTCCAGCCAGGAAACAGTCCAGCCTGCTGTTCCCAGGTTATAAAGTTTCAGCATTAATAAAAGAGATTGCCTCCCCCTCCCCCCTCAGTGTGGCCTTTACTTCCTGCCAGTTCATTGACGTGGCAAATCCAACATCCCCTCTGTTTACTTTCCAGCAGGGATATCCAGGCAACAGGGTTGCGGCTCTGAGAACTAGCTGCTATATTTGGGCTTTGCTCTGTAAACCTCTTTTCCAGATACAGAGTCAACATAACACTGTGTTCCTTTCTTGGTGCTCACTGCTGGGTGTTTGCTGATTAAAGGCACAGGATCCTTTGGTGGATCAAACAGCAGCTGCACTCTCTAAAATTAGATGGCAGTGTCTATCTGCAACCTCAGGAAACATCACACACCTTTCACATCTTCATCTCTCTCGCTATCTTCTTTTTCTGCTGTGTAGTAGAAACTTTTGGGGATTTTGGGGCTGCAAGATTCAAATGAAGTGAAACCAAAGAAAAGTAACTGTTGTGGCACTAACAAGCTTATTTATTTAGAGTTACATCGATCCAAACGATGACTGTCAGCAAAAACAAAGTATTTTAGAAAACTGCTAATTGTTAAGTTAATTGATGATTCTTAAACTAGCTGTGGGTGTGTTAGTAAGATGGACAAAGCTCTTGCAGTGCCATGTAAACAACTCAATTCTCTTCATATAGTGCCAACTATTTACACTGACAGTTGCCTGAGTGAATGAGCTGTAAAAGCACTTTGGATGCTGAGTGAGACTGGTCACTTTCCATTTGTGTTTCCACAGAAAAAACTCCACCTGAAAAAACCTGAGCACACACATTCCACCCCTTTTATGATTTTGACAGGTTTTACAGATGCTATGTTAAACTTTGGGAGTTTAAATCTATTGTTGGTTTCTAACACACTTGATTATCTAAAGATAAAGTTCTAGCAAAGTGAAATTTTTAACTAGACAGCTGATCCCATGTGCATGTAGTTACTTGTATGCAAATATCATGCAGCAGTAATAATCATTCAACTATTGAAAAACATACAGAACTGATTCTACTTACATGTATTTCTTGGGAAGTGAAAGTCTGCTGTAAGCACTGGAGTACTTCAAAGCTCTATTCTCGGTCTTCTTTAGTTTTTTTTTAGCTATATACTTTCACTTGGCTACAAACTAACACGTGGCACATTTTATAACCCAGCTGATGCACTTGGTGTTATTACTTCATTATCCGTAACCTGTATTACCCTGCAATCTATGTGGACTAAACTGTATACAAATATGAATTAGTAAATCTATGTCAAATTTAGTGAGGGTAGAAAACGTTTCACTAGAGAGGTCTATAAGTTTTAATGTTGAGCTTTACTATTGATTCACATCTATCTTCTCAGAAAGATGATGTTGTCTTCATTGTTGATCCTTTTCAGGCAACTAATCACAACTGTGTTCATTTTTTGTGTGGGTGGACAACTTTAGCTACAGGCTAATGTTGACAAGCTAGTAACAAGAAATGTTTGTATGCAAGAAATACGACCAGAAACCATTTCTGAAAGGCTGTGATCTTCTCTAGTGGATATCAGTGCATGGACTTGGAAAAACTTGCAAAACACATTAATAACCAAGAAAAACGAAGTCAAACTTCTAAACACTGTGTTGTTTAGAAGTTTGGTGACCAACCTTTCTCTGGAATGATGGGGAAGAGGTTGTGAAGTATGTTTGCTTTTGCATGGTGATTGAGCTGCAGTGGTTTAGTGCATTGCTAATTATTACTTGGTAAAATTTAGGAAAAGCAAACAAGTAAAAATCACCAAACACCAACTAAAAAAAAAAAGAAAAACAAAGACAAAAGTTTGACTTGTGGAAAAACTACAACAAAACTGTCTTTTCTGACACAAATGTCTTCAGATGTTTTTGCTGATTCTACAAATTGACGTCACATTTCTTCTGACCTTTATTCTAACTTTTATTTGTGTCATTAGTTTCTTACGTCTTACATTAGCATTTCTGTTTTACCTTTAGTATTTATATGTATTCTTATTTTCTTAATCTAAATGTTTGTTTTCATGCATGTTTTTCCACTAATACCAAAGATGAAGAAAAGGTTTACCTGAAATGGCAGCCTGGGCTGGAAAAACGCAGCACAGCAGAAGAAAGAAACAGAAGAATTCAGGCCTTTATTTTGACAGAACACAATGTATGTGTGTGCCACGAGGTAAGGATGTGGGGGTGGTCTGTAATGCCCCAGGGTACACAGGAAAGTGCTGACGCGGTGGGGGCCTGACCAACGAATTGTGTGACAGCAGCATGTTGGTCTAAGCTCGGGTCATT
Source organism: Aulonocara sp. 'chitande type north' Nkhata Bay (assembly GCF_057382095.1). NCBI lineage: Eukaryota > Metazoa > Chordata > Actinopteri > Cichliformes > Cichlidae > Aulonocara > Aulonocara sp. 'chitande type north' Nkhata Bay. Next base: position 1,064,483 of record NC_141349.1, read on the forward strand.
TTTCACGCGGGGACTGATTGACCTTTTGAACAGCATTAGGATCTGGACACAGTCTAAATGAAGAGAGGCCCCAGCCCTGGATGTACAAACAACTCATTTGGACACAATGACCCTGGAGCACATGGTTAACCCAAGCTCACCCTAAAGCCAGCACAGCACATCAGCATGGGGTTGATGTCAACACTTACTGCTAATATTTAGCTGCTAGTTGACAAAATTAGGCAACTAGCAAGGACCGAGTTCTCAGAGAACTGGACGTTTAAAATTAAAGTTTTTAAAAATTATTTTCAGTTGCTGCTCCACAGAATTACTACAAAACTACTTTTGTTCATTTTATTATTTCACCTGTGTGAGTGAATACAAATGCAAGCTATTATACACATGACATTTAGAAATGCTGCTTTCCTCTCTGGGCCTTGGGCTGAGGCAAACTGTCTCACAGACAGACGTATTGGTTAATTGGTGGGTAACGGAATAATATCATACTGGAATTATATTCACCAAAACTGAAGCACAAACTTCTTGCAAGATAATTACTTTAAAAACGCTTCAAAAAGTTCACCAGCAGCAAAAAATACAATTAAGAGATCCACTACAGTGAAAAATCCAACAAGTGGTGAGGCCTAGTAGACAGAAACACTGTCGCTTGAAGCAGATACCCCCCTCTCTATAAGCTTCAACTGTATCCCAGTAGATACGTTATGAAATAACATTCAGTTGCTATGAAGGGGTAAGCTATCTGTGGAGCCCCAAGAAGCCTTTTGTAGCAGTGTGTACATGCTTTTTTAAAGTAAAATTGGTCATTTTAACATAAGAGTCAGTGGATCAAGACCCACATGGCTACCCTCAAATGAGAAGAAATTGGTTAGGTTGTTCAGAAACTATCAAGCCTCAAGCCTGCCGGAACACCAGCAGCACTGTTCACAGTGAAGTCAGGACCGAGGGCGTAGGGACCAGGAACGAAGCTCCGCTCCTTCAAACTACACTAATATTTGCCGTTGCCCACATAGACAAGCTAACTACCTTACGGACAAAGATGGAACTGTTTGGCCACAATGACAAGAGATAAGTTTGGAGGAGTAAAGTTGAAGCTTTGAAACCCAAGAACACTTTATAAACTGTCAAGGATGGTGGTGGCAGCATCATGCTTGGGGTATGTACTGCTGCCAGTGGCACTGGTATGCTGCACAAAGTAGATGGAATACTGGAAGGTTACCTTCGAATTCTTCAGCTTCACCTTAAATGTGCAGTTTGAGACTTGGGATACAATGAGAAGTTCCAACGGGACAATGATACCAAATACACATTAAAGATGGTTTTGGAAAGGATAAAGCAGGCTAACATTAAGCTTCTGGAATGGAATTCCCAAAATCTTGACCTCAACCCTGTTGAAAGTAGGGCTGAGCCGGCTCGAACCAAGAAACCAACCACTTTAAATGAACTCTAACAACTCCGTCGAGAGGAGTGGTCAAATATCCAGCAAAAATTATGCTAAAAGCTTTTCACCATGACTCATGTTTTTTGAAGTCATTAAACATGAATGCTGTACAATCATTTCACCCTGGAAAACAACAGTTTAAGAAAACCATTAAAAAAAATGTTCCTGACCTTTACGACCAATAATAAGTGGATGTAAACAGCAGTCCACCACCACCAACTACTATTGACCAGTTTAAATCATAATGATTGCCTCTAAATAACATAAAATGAATCATTGTTGTGTAAATGACTTTCTTAAGTCATTTGTAATGTTAATGTGAATCCAGTAAAAGCTCACTGCCATGTTATTTTGTATACTATACTTCACAGTTTGACTCCAGCTTGGACAGACCACAAAGCTTCAAAGTTAAAAACAGCTTTCATATGTTTTATATATAAGATCACAGAGCTGTCTTTTTCACTCGATTATGACCTAGTTTCCAAGCATCATAAGTCTCTTTATTTGCCCTGCAGGTAGAGTTTCCTACCTATTAAAAATAGCTGCATGGCACAGTGTTTTTTATCCAAGCTACTGTCACTGGCAGTGTTCACGGAGGTGTGAAGAGCTGAGGTTTGTTGTTCCTGCTCTCGGTGTGTTTGCTGTTCTGCAGATGTAAAATCAAGACAACAGCCTTATCCTGGACTTCAGAGTCAGGAAAGAGGAGGCGGTTTGGTGCTGGAGGGGGTTGAGCTTTGGGTGAGGAACAGCTGAACAAACAGAGTGTAGAGAGGGAGACAGGAGGAGAGAGAAACCCAGAGTTTTTCTCCTGTGTGCGCCACGTAATTTGAGCAAACCCATTAATCTGGGGCCGTTGGCTCTTCGGGCCCTTGGGGTGTTGAGTTTCTGTGACAGATGAAAAAAAACGCGGCTGGTTCGACTGGAATCTGAGGCCGACCTCGTGCCAAAAATGAACCATCCTGAGAGAGAGGGCGGAGTTTTGGATCTATTTTGATATGGTCATCTGATTGGCTGAAAGACATCAAAAGGATCCGTAGGCTGAAGGGCCTTTGTATCGAGGCAGGGCTCCCACTCTGCAAGTAGATTTTTTCTGCAACATAAGGCTGGCATAACTGACAATAACACAAGGAGCTAACAAGTAGCACTGTGTGGAAGTTTCCTTTAAATATTTCAGCACTGTGACTAAACTTTCAGATACTGTAGATGTTCCCAAATTAATTTGTACATAAAACAATGAGCGTAAACAGGCAGAGCCTGGAAAAGATGAACTTCAGTCACAAGAAGAGGAAGATCCCCATAGAGATAATAGTCCAGCATCATGAAGAGACAGGAGGCACTGATACTGCCTGAGTTTACAGAAGAGCTGTGGCAAGTTTAAAATCCTTAAAAGTACCTTGAAAGGTTTGGTGTTATTTTGAAGATGGAGGACAAACCAAAGACTGCTCCGATTCAGGATTGTTCCGTTAGAACTTTTTCAAGTTCACAGTAATCAACTTTTTGCAACTTAAAGTATAATAAACCTTTGCACGGTATGACCTCACAATGAGTTAATAATCACTTACTCTAGATTTGTTTCTTCGTAGCACAGGCCTGAGGTCTGAGCTGAACCTCACCTGGTGTGGTCAGGTTGAAGTTTATTTTTAAGCATTTACAGATACGACTCAGTTTCACAAAGCTGAAAGTTAATTGTAAACATTTCATTATGGTCTTAACTGGCATGTTATCACAACCTTACAGGCCAACAAAAATAGGAACAATTGTTACTAAAGAAACACCAAAAATGCATTCAAGTGAAAGTGTTGCACGAAGCACTGAAGAATAATCCAGACTCTCCAGAACTTGGAGGAAGTCCGAGTAGTTTTAACTCAAAGGCTACTGTTTGGTTTCAGGACTGAAAAGGGAAGCGTCATTATCTGCAAAAAACTTTAACAAGTCTCTATTTTGGGGGGGTTGTTGGGTTTCATTCACTACTGAAGTCAAACAGCAGCTTCCATATTCAGCAGCCAAATCACAGAGTGAAGTGGCAGACCTGACACCAATCTTAACATGAATAATATATTAAATTTAAGAAAACAAATCATTACAAACTGACATCAGTGTTGCTTTGTTATCAGTCTGTGAACTTGTCCGTCTGACAGAACAAAAACTGGGTTTTGGGTAACTGTCGCTGCACATCTCCAAGTGTTTCTGATTTTAAAAAAGCAATGTTCTCCCCGCTGACAGGATGAAACCTGTACTACTGTACTGGAACACAATTTGAAATTATCAGTCTTTACTTGACCTCTTTTTTAAGTACTTGCATTTATTGAACTATACTTTGATGACAAACTTGTAAAATGTTAAAGGTGCAATGAGAAGCACATCAGTGAATCCTGAGGTTACTTTGGCCATGATATTAATGCAAGGCATTAAATGTTACTTCAGGTTTCCCCACTACACGCGGGAGTGATGCAGAAGCGTGATGTTCCTTATTACCACTAAGTATCAAATAACTGTGACTCATATGAACTCTGTTAGACCTAAGACGCTGTCTGCGAGTCCCAGTGACAGACTGACAGGAGTGTAAAAGCCTGTCTACTGCTGATTACAAAGTAAGAGGAATTTCATTAAAGAAAAAGAGCCATTGCATAACCAAACCCACCACTGACCTACTAGTCTGCTGACCTGGACTGATTTAATCGCAGTTCAGGTCAGCACGCAATTATTATAAAACCTCTTTAAGCCCATTTAAGACATTCAAAAACAAGTTATAGATGTTTGTGGTATAAAATTTTCTGAAAATCTTGATTTAAAAATGAAAGTTTGACAATCAGGAAAGTTTGAAAGAACAGTCTACCCTCCAGCACAGATACAGCTCTACCAGGAAGGAAACTGCATTCCTTTTAAATGTGCTGCAGGATAAAACTAAACACGCTGTCTGTGGAGGGAGAAAGCTGGGGAAGGGTTAACGTTTTCCTCCCTGCACGGTGTCCTGGCATAAACACATACAGGCCCCCATTCATCTGTCTGTGCGCTCAGCAGCCTTGAAAAGTTACTGCAGTAGGGGGGAGGAGACATTAGAAGAGGAGGGAGGGAGGACAGTGACTCAGGAATTCCACTAAGGAGCACGTGACCCCTGAGCAAGGCATTTACTCCCACCCCCCTACTCTGAAGCAGGGCCCCCTCCTTATTTTCTTCCTGAAGTCAAAGCAGTCAAACGTGACAGCGAGAGAGTATCCACAGATGACGCTTCGATATACACGTTTAAGTGAAAGCAAAGCAAATAAGACAAATAAACGTCGCTGACACGGGGGCGAGAGCGTGGGGGGATTTAAGGTTCGTCCAAATCCGCTCTGACAGCAGCCATTTTGTCTGATGAAGCCGCTTTGTTGTGGAGAACGAAGCCTGTCTGAAACAGAAAAGAGAGCCCTGAGGTATTTCCGTCATCCTGACAGCGTGACAGAGGGTGTAACGTGAGGAGAGAGAAGGGAAAGGAGGAGGAAAGCAAAGGGTTGATCGCTCAGTTCCTGCGCTAACAGTCCCAGTGGGCCTCCGCCGCTCATGACCTCACGTCTCCCATGTGCTTTCATTGGAATCAGGGTGTGTTCAGTCAGCAACAGCTCTGATCTGCTGCCAGCATCTGACGAGATGTCAGGCTGATTTGGGTGCATGGAGGAGAAGCAAAGAGAAAACCTCTAGATCCAGACAAAGTGCCCAAACAGGACATGTGAGGCAGTTGTTTTGACATCAACAAACGCCGGAGCGGGCGTCACTTTGAAGCCACGGTGACTATTTTTAGGCCCTCCTTATCTCCCCCCGCACTCATGGGGCACGAGGCCTCAGCGCTGAGCAGCCTCGGCTCACCCACGTGCGATTTACAGTACACAGCATTTATGCAACGCACTTCTACTGCGGCCTTCATCCCCCCTCCTCCATCTCCCTCGCTCCCTGACTTTTCCCTTCCACCCACTGTTCCCTGGAAGCCAATTTGTTCCTGCTGGGAGGGATTGCATCATGACTGATTCACAATCAGGCCATGACTCTCCGACCAACTCCAGGATAATGGAAAATAAGCAAACCACAGAGACACTGGGGGTATTATTACAAGTTCTGAAACTGTATTTGGCAAGTGCATACATGTACAGCTAGAAGCATTTTTTGTTTCATTTATTAAAGGATTTTGCCAAGTGCTCAAATTAGTCACATTCTATGCTCGACAGGGACTGTCTGCAGACCTAAAGTACAACGACAGACTGAGAAGAAACAGCTGTGGTGGGAAAAAGGAAAAGTCTTACTGGAAACACAGTAAGAAACACAATGTATTAAAGAAAGAAGTCAAATTTTACAGCCACATTTATGAAGTATACACTCCCCTGTGTTCACTATGTACATGTCTGCCAGCTCCTCTGAGGCTTGCTGGGTGAGCTGTGTCTGTTACTTTATGTCCTGCTGTTGTTGCCATACTTGGGTTACAAGAGGGAAACAAGTTCACGAGAAGCAGTCGGAGAACTTTTTAAGGGTCCCGCTCCTTTTTTACCTTTATATCTCCGGCCAATATGGTGGTTATTTCCCCCTGCATGAAGGCCCAGGGTACATTGGAGCCAACCAGCGGGCACCTTTCACCACTGGGACAGTACACCTCGCCGGTGGCCCCCTGCTGCTTGATGCTCTCCCGGGAGCAGGGGAAACAGAACTTGTGAGAGGGCACTGAAGGGCACTGGACAAAATGAGTGTCCTCTAGCCGCTCATGGCACAGAGTGCAGCACAGCGGCACGCTGCCCGGCGGCACAGAGGAATCCGGAATGCTCTGTGGCGGTGGCTCCATACTGCCGGGACCATGCGGAGCAGAGGGGTTGGCACTCACAGGCCCCTCTCTCTGGGCCAACCTCCTCTGTGAGGGTGACAGGGGGCTCCCGCTGTTCCGTCGTGCCCCCGCCACGGTGGAATGTACCTGGCTGCCGTCCTTAGGTGAGCCCGTGCTGCCTGCGTTATCGGTGGCGAGGATGAGTGCAGTCATGGGAGACTGGCCATTCTGCGCTGTGGCAGCCTCAGGTGGTGTGGTGCGGGAGTGGGGGGAGATGGTTGATGGAGGCGCTGCAGAGAAGCCTGGCAGGGCAGCTGGGGGCATCTTCAGGACTTCAGAGGGTGAGGGGAGCCATGGCTGGCCCTCACTGCCGTTCATCTTGGGGACACTGCTCTCACAGTCTGGCTCAGGGGAGGCCTTCCTCTTCCCAGGCCGAGGGTGCTTCCCTCTGTCTGTGCAAAGGAAAAGCAGCAGGGTTAACAGCCACACTAACATCCCGGCCTGTGCAGACTACGAGGCAGGAAATTTCTAAACACCCTTCCCCCAACAACCACACACACACACACACACACACCTGCTCCCGTACTGCTGTCTCACACAAGAGGTGAACGGGTGCATGCCAGCAGCGTGGCTGGGCGGACCCGTCACGATGGCGTAAATCCACGACACACCGTGTGTGAAGTGCTGACACATTAGTTCCCTGCTGTTTAGTTCCCGTTTTCATGGCGCGTGCCAGCTCACCACATTCTAGTGCAGACACAAAACAAACAGCCTACCTGTTTTTGAGGAAGTGCCACTCATTTCGTACGCCATGACCCGCTGCATGGCGGTGTGGTCCTTCTTTACCCTGCCGTCGAACGTGTGCAGCATCAGGTCCCTGACAGTTTTGCCTTTGTTTATCCAGTCCTTGTGGCTGTCCGACATGTCCGACATGCTGTCCGCCCGGTGCTTGTCTTTCAGCTCCTCTGGGCGCTTGCCGTGCTCCCCGGGGACAGGCGCGATCAGAGCGCCGGGCAGACAGATCTGTGTCGGGCGGCCGCTGAGTGGATGTATGGCAGGTATCGCGCCGTTTACCAAAGGCACCAAGTTAGGAGGAACCGTGCTAGTCCTGCGGGGGTTGGGGCTTTGGCGGTTTAGCTCAGGGGGCTCGTCGGGTTTGGGAAATCCGTTGGGCATCGGGAGGCCGTTCGCCTGCCTGCCCGCCTGGTACTCCGGGCCCAGCCGCGGCGGCCTGTCTGACAGCGGATAACGATCCAGAGGTTGAGGGGGACGAGAGCCCAGGTCCCCAACCGAGTGATTGATCTCTTTCCCGGCGTGCTGGGGCTTCCCCGGGCCGGGAGAGCGGCCCTCCTGAAAGCCGTGTGCTCTCTTTAGCTGCCTGGCAGTCTCGATAACGAATTCAATCCGGTCGGCACCTTCGTAGTTCACACAACCACGGCAGACGGGTTCGGTAAAATCCCAGATCATCGCCCACGGCATGCGGGGCAGATCGCATAAATAGCAGGACTGCCTTCTGGAGGCAGCGACCACCGTGGAAGACATATTGTATCCCCGAAGCGATTTCAAAATGTCCGACGGCTTGTTTACGTCGCGGAGAAGACGGAGAAAAAGACGTCAACGAGAATAAAATTGGCTGATTTCGTCCTCACGAAGAAGAACAGAGCACCATAGCTGTAGCTGTTCCCTCGGCGCGCCTCCGTCTGAGCTCGCGCTTACAACTCCGCTCCAGCTCTCAACGTACGGCCGTGACGTCAGCACAGACACTGCTCGTGCTCCTGGGTTCTATTTACTGGATTCTTCGACGACGCGCATGCGGGACCCTTTGTCCGGAGCGTTTACGTTTGAAGATATTGTATACCCGCGAAGAGGGACCGCTCTGTGTTTTATTGGGAGTGTAATAAAACACGGCAGCGATCGTAGAGCCAGAATTATCTTTATTTTTTAGTTTGTGCACACAAACAAGGAATTTGACTCCAGGCTCACTTTGCTTTTCATCATATAAAAAAACCCCGTTATTTACAGCATGTTGAAAAGCAACACACATAGTCACATTACATGCAGAAAGTGTGTATACTTGATTATAATCTAATCTGCTGCTGGGTCTCTTTCACTCGGCAGGAATTGCGGCTCCTAAAACACACCAAAAACACCTGTTCAATTAAGAAAAATCATTTCACTTTGATCTGTGTCAAACTGAAGTCATTTCCACATTGCCAGCCTGTGGGACTGTAAGCTTTCATATTTAAATGATCCAATTTAAAGTTTCACAGCACTAGAATAAAGATTTTCTCCAGCATTAATTTCAGTTCAATTCAATTTTATTTATACAATTCACAACAACAGTTGCTTTAAGGCACTTTATAATGTAAGGTAGACCCTACAATAATACATACAGAATGTATATATATATATATATATATATATATATATATATATACCAGGCTCAGGGAGGGGCGGGGCCATCTGCTGCGACCGGTTGAGAGAAGGAAAACAGACCAATTTCTTATCTTCATTGCAACACTGATTCTTTTTACTGTTAATTTTTAATGTTCTTTAAAGATTTCAATTTATCATCATCTGATAATGTCTTCGATGGAGTGAGCAGCATTCAAAGGATATTTTTCTGAAAGGTGTTCCTTGAGCCATGTGACCTGAGAGATTTTGTTAAACCAGTTAACACAAAGAAAGCCCGGCTGTGTTGAACTTCCTTTGTAAGACACCCCTCAGACCTTACAGAGTGTTTTTACAAAGCAGGAACGTCCAGAGCTGAAAGATGAAGCCAACACGGAGGTGCCATGTTTACTTTGTTCTGTTGTACTAATATGCAAATTTAACTCTTTCTCTATTGGTGGTAAAATAGCAAAACATTAGAGATACAACAGTATAAAACAAATTTTCCACGTGTGGGACTAATAAAGGTTATCTTATCTTATCTTATAACCTGAAAAATATAAACAACAACATTAAAATCGCAACAACCAGTTAAATACAGTCACTGTGTGTGTAATTTAAATTTATTATAATGACACTACACATGTAAAAAGACAATAACATGACAAACAAGGCTGTGTCTGGTTCCAAATGCAGTTTTTATGACACCGGCACCGACCTGCTTCACGACATATTATACTTGGTTTGAAAAGGGATGCATGGAGTTTGAAGCAGAGTGGGACCTCTTTTCATTCAATTCTTATCTTTGTCTGCAGGGCTCCAAGTGTTTTTCTAAATACCAAAGATGCAGACAGTGAAAAAATAATCGTCGGATTTAAATAATCAACTCTGCAGTGTCAAGGCAACAAGTGTTAAAGCAGTTCTGTTTAGGAGATCGGTGTGACGCTGAGTGGGTGTTAAATCCTTCTGTTGCATTCCAGTCTCGTTGCCAGGCACATCTGACATCAACACTGCAGAAGCCAATCCCAGAATTAAGCTGCTGTTACCAGGCAAACTGTAGACCTCCCTCCCTTCTATTCAGACTTCTGCTGAGCTGAAATGATCATTTTCCTCTCACTGGTATGAATAGTTATAGCAATAGAAAGCAATAACACAACTGGCAGTAATTCAACCAAAACCTACTTTTTGAAGTAAAATATTATAGAAATGGAAAGTATTTAAAAATGATAGTAATAGAAAGCCATTAAATTTAAAGTGATAATATACCCAGTTGCATTAAAATTAGCATGTATTTTCAAGTTTATTAAATGCAGGTAAAGCCCAAAGGCACAGAATAATCAGCATAATTGATTAGAAATAAGTACAGTGTAGAAAACTGGTGCTAAAAACACCCGTGAGCCATCATATAGATGTCCATTTATCCATCTATTTTCTACAGAGACACCCAGATCTCATTCTTCCTGGTCATCATCTCCAGATCTACTGGGTGGACACCACAAATCAGCCAGCATGTCCTGGACACCATCCACAGCTCATGGCCATAGTTCAGGGTAGAAACACAGACTGATACAACATAGGAACATAAACAATTGACCAGTCATTCAACAGCTTATTTTTTTCCATTTTAGCTCTATTTGACTGCAAACTATCCCAGTGTGAGCTGAAGATCACAGCCCGAGGAGGCCAAAGGAACCATATCATCTGCAAAAAGCAGAGACGTAGCAGAGATAAGCCACCAGAGTCAGCCCCTACTTGGGTGAGCCTAGAAGTTCTGTACATTCAATTATGAAAGAGAGAAACAATTAGAGAGGTGACCTTGGTCCCAAAAGCAAGAATTGTTGGGCAATGCTCACGCAATTCAGTTTATTTATCTAGTGGCAAATCACAACTATAGTTGCCTCTACATAGTAAGGTAGAGACCCTACAGTCATCATTTCTTCAGTCAGGCTTCAAGACATCATGATGTGCCTCATTTGCTCAGTCAGATGATGGAGGCAATGAGGTAAAGGAAGTAAGAGGGAAAAAGCAGAACAATGTATCCTGTTTTGCCAGTGTATGACTGGCCGCTGTAGGCAAATATTTAGGAGCACAGAACTCTTTGCATTCTGGACAACAGTCAACATGAGCTGCATTTAGTCAAATCTTCAGTGGGAGAGGTAGACAATTGGAGATCTGAAATGCAGTAAGGTTACATGAGGTGTAACCTCTCATCCAAAAGGCTACTTCATCAAACACTTTAGAGGAGTAGGGGAAACATCCCTAAGAACCTAAAAAAGAAGTCCAGTTGCCTTCAACTCAAGTGCTTAAGTCTGCCATGATCTGAATGATGGGAAACCTATACAAAGAAATGAATGTGCTCATTAACACCGAGATCTCATTTGAGACTTTAACTTCAGTGTCGAATCCATAGAGCCTACACAAGTGGCCGACACCATTGGCAGCATTTCTACTTGTGTGTGGTGTTTCTTTGTTGCACTGCAGTTTTCTGCCAAAACACTAACTGTTGGTGGAGTTTACCTCTCTGTTTCCTTCCAGTCAATTAAAAAACTGCTGAGTGGCCAGAAATGGATGAGAGGACTGTGTCAACACAACATGTAGTTACATTTGTAATGGGTAGGTGGAGGTCAGATTAAGGTTTAGGGTTTAAGAAGGCTTTGCTGTTAATGGGTTCCAATAAAAAATGTAATGCAAAACGACCATCCCTCTTAAGTTATCATCAGCAACTACCCCAATGCCAAACCTGTAATTCAGTGACAAGCAAAAAGGACTTTTTGGAGACAATTTAGACTCAGGCATTGTTTGAGGAGCTTGGAAAGAAAAGTCTCTGGACGTCTTTAAGTTTGTTGAAGCTGTTTCACCTCTTATCCAAGAAGCTTCTTTAGTTTTAAGAGTCCCTGATTTTTAAGCCCTATCGGGAGTGTCTCAAAGAGGGTCATGGACCCCCTATTGATCCTCTGCCTAATCACACGAGCCAAGGTGTGAAAACGGGTGTGGGTCACAATCAGCCAAGGCTTCAGGTGAACCCACTGTGAGACCTTGCCCCACCCTGTCATGTGATTTACTGAGAACAATTGACCCAAGATGGGAGGGGGGGGTTAAGGCATCTGGGAAGGATCTCCAAACTGGACTATACATGGTAGACAGTAGACTCAGGCATGTAGGAATGATAATGTGTATGTGTTTGTTAGTCCCCATAGGGAAATAGTTCCTCTGCATTTAACCCATTCACCCAGTGAAGCAGTGGGCAGCCACCAATGCAGCACCCGGGGAGCAGTGTGTAGGGACGGTACCTTGCTCAGGGGTACCTCAGGGTAGCCGTTCAGTGGAGTCGAACCCCCGACCTTCCGATCATGGGGCCACCACTCTACCTACTGAGCTATCCCTGATTATTCCTACTCTCATTGCCAAAACTTGAGAGAACATTTTTTAAACAGATCAAGAATGACTGTACTTTCTAATGAAGCTCATATCCTTTGATGATGGAGATCTTCTTCTGTGGTAGTGAGTACCATCTAGTTTGCTGCTGTCTGCTGGGGGGCAGCGTCAGTGCCAGAAATGCCAGCAGGATGAACAAACTACTCTGCGAGGCCGGAAGAATCATTGGTCAGAATTTGGGCCAGGAGGTCACTGAACCTACCCTCTCCATCACAGACAGCCCATCACACCCACTCCACACCTCTGAGGCAGCAGAGTGATTCAGCCTCGCTGCCATAAAGAACACTTTAGAAAACCTCTCTCTATAAAGCTGTACAATAATTTCATTCTGGGACAGGTTTACACGCCTGTCAGGCAAAAGATGCCAAACATATTGTTTATTATAGCTTCATGCAGCCGTTTATCTTACATCTATAGTGTACAGATTATTTATTAAAGCAATTTGCACTTCTCTGATACACAACGTCAGTCTTACTTTCACTGTTTTTAACTAAATTCATTTTAATTGTCTTTGGGGTTTGTTTGTTTTTTATCACTGTTGTATATATATAAATTCCTGCTCTATCTCACAGTATAATTTCCTCACCAGTCACCTGTTATTTTAAATGTGTAGTTTATTGTTGTTCATTGTGCAAGTTCAATTCAATTCAATTCAATTTTATTTATATAGCGCCAAATCACAACAAAAGTCGCCTCAAGGCGCTTCATAGATACAGAGAAAAACCCAACAATCATATGACCCCCTATGAGCAAGCACTTTGGCGACAGTGGGAAGGAAAAACTCCCTTTTAACAGGAAGAAACCTCCGGCAGAACCAGGCTCAGGGAGGGGCGGCCATCTGCTGCGACCGGTTGGGGTGAGAGAAGGAAGACAGGATAAAGACATGCTGTGGAAGAGAGACAGAGGTTAATAACAGATATGATTCAATGCAGAGAGGTCTATTAATACATAGTGAGTGAGAAAGGTGACTGGAAAGGAAAAACTCAATGCATCATGGGAATCCCCCGGCAGCCTACATCTATTGCAGCATAACAAAGGGAGGATTCAGGGTCACCTGGTCCAGCCCTAACTATATGCTTTAGAAAAAAGGAAAGTTTTAAGCCTAATCTTAAAAGTAGAGATAGTGTCTGTCTCCCGAATCCAAACTGGAAGCTGGTTCCACAGAAGAGGGGCCTGAAAACTGAAGGCTCTCCCTCCCATTCTACTTTTAAATACTCTAGGAACAACAAGTAGGCCTGCAGAGCGAGAGCGGAGCGCTCTAATAGGGTGATATGGTACTACAAGGTCATTAAGATAAGATGGGGCCTGATTATTTAAGACCTTGTATGTGAGGAGCAGGATTTTGAATTCAATTCTGGATTTAACAGGAAGCCAATGAAGGGAAGCCAAAACAGGAGAAATATGCTCTCTCTTTCTAGTCCCTGTCAGGACTCTTGCTGCAGCATTTTAGTTCAACCCATGCAAAAAATTATAAATAATAATATGAAGTGCATTCACTTTTTCTGAGCTAATTACAGATGAACTGAGGTGAAGTGGAAAACTCCAGTTAACTGACCAGTCAAATGCCCAGTTTGCCTCCTCCCTTTATTCCCAGCTGGTTGTGATAGATGGCTGCAGTAGCTCAGTCACCTCTTTAAGAGCCTCTGTGACAGGGTTAGTAGAGTTTTGTCATGGTGTGTTGTTATATATGTAACTGATTAAAGTATGTGTGCTGTTCATAGGGATTTTGTATATATGTATATTTGTATATACTGAAATATGTATTTATTGTGTCATGTAGTTTTTCACATGGTTTGATAACCTCAGATGTAGGCTATTCCAGAAACTCACCTGAGGTAGTCTCCAAAAGTGGATTCTGTTCATCTGGACATAGCGTTTTGTGGGAGAAACATTTTGTCACTCATCCAAGTGACTTCTTCAGTCTCAGCTGACTGCAGGCAGGTAGAGTATTAAAGGAAGACAGCTGCTCTACGAGGGTTTCCTGTGAGTTAGCGAAGTCCTGTTTTTTGTTTTTATCTATTTGATATATAGCGCTGGAGTGTCCTAATCAGGATTACATCATAGCTAATTTTGTCTCAGTTTACTTGAAAGCCTTTTTCCCAGTGACCTTTGACTCTCTGCAGATCAAAGGCAAGGGGAACCTCTGCATGTGATCCTTCTTCCTACATGAAAACACAAACATCAAGCGACAGCATGCCTGACATTTCCCACATCATTCACTCAACACTTCAATACATAAGCACAAGTTTTCCATGTTTTGCTCTGGATCTCTAGCCATCGGTCCAAAAAATCCTAAAGAAATGTAAAGAAACACTGGAGTAGACATTCACAGTACATATATGAGTTACATGATTAGTTGGGATTTTGTTCATGTGAATATAGTTGCAATTACAAAAATGATACAGAAATTTATCATGTCCCATGGGTAAAGACAACCATTAATGTACATGAAATTCCTTTATTTGGGACACACACATACAAATATATTAGGGGTGCAACAATATACAAAATTCACGGTTCGGTTCGATACTTTGGTGTCACGGTTCGATTTTTTTCGATACAAAAAATGTTCATGCCTTTTTAATTTGTCATTTATTAAAATTATAAATATATATTTTAACTCGAAAGTACAGTTTTTAAATTTAATGTTGCTGAAACAACAAAGTAATAAAAAAAATAAATCTGATTGAGAAATCACTCATCTTTGGAAAAGAGAGTTTATTACAGAGAAATGGCTCTTTCCAAAATAAAAGCTCTACTATACGCTTCTTCTGGGCTATATTCTCAGCAGCATATTAAACATATCAGGTCCCCATTGTCAGGGCTCTGTGTGCGGGCAGGCGGAGAGGAGGATCCAAACGCAGGACTCAGACACAAACGTGAAACTCAAAACCTCAGCTTTATTGCTGGTACGAAAACAAAACCTGAAGTGAACACAGAATATGGAGAACAGAAACACACAGGCATAATCTGAGGGTACGACGTGACACTGACACAGAGAAACACAGGGCTTAAATACACAGATGGCAGTAATCAAGGGATAAGAGACAGGAGGGGAACACACCTGGGAGAAATCACAGCTGACGAGACAGGGGAAACGTAAACTGAGCACACTCACATACGACACAGACCTTCACAATAAAACAGGAAACTCAGACACATGGAACCAGACAAGACATTGAACTAAACAGATAGATTCACAAACAGACGGGGTGACACCATAGACAGACAGATACAGACGCAGACCGAATATAACACGTAGAACTCAAACAATAATAATAATCATGATAATAAATTGGAAAATGCTAATAATAAACTTAAAGAGCTGGGTCACCGACCCAGGACCATGACAGTACCCCCCCCTCAAGGGCTGGCCCCCGACAGCCCCAAAAGACAAACAGACCACCAAGCCAGGGCGGGCGGCGGGAGGCACAGGACGGAGGGCCCAGAACAGAACAAAAGAAGAGCCCCCCCAGAAAACCAAAAAAAAAATGTCCAAAAACCACACAGGGGAGCAGAGTCCAAAACGTAGGTCAGGAGGTCGGCCTGGGGACCGATAGGTCAGAAGGCCAGCACAGTTTATTTCGGGAGGCCGACCGTGCGAAAGGCAGCGGTAGCGGGGCATGTTTGGAGGCCGGCCGTGCGGACGGCAACGGCGGTGACGGGCAAACAGTTCTGGGGGCCGACCGTGCGCATGGCAGCGGTGGCAACAGAGCAAGTCCGGGGGCCGGCCACGTGGAAGGCAGCGGCGGCGTTCAGGAGGTCGTCCACAGCGGCGACGACGCCCAACTAGAGGCCAGGAAAGCGGCCGGCAGAGACGAGGTGGAACAGGACGAGCTGGAACTGATGATGGTGTGGCAACCGCAGGACCAGACGAGGCAGGACAAGACGAGGCAGGACAAGCCGCTGCGGCCGGACCAGACGAGGCAGGACAAGCCGCTGCGGCCGGACCAGACGAGGCAGGACAAGCCGCTGCGGCCGGACCAGGCGAGGCTGAAGCGGATGCAGAGGCCGGACCAGGCGACGGCGTGGGTGAAGCTGAAGCCGGACCAGGCGACGGCGTGGGTGAAGACACGGAGGCTGCAGCTGGCGAGGATGAAGACACGGAGGCTGCAGCTGGCGAGGATGAAGACTCTGACGCTGCAGCTGGCGGCGGCGTGGAAGCCGGAGACGGAGGCGCTGCAGCAGGCGGCGGCATGGACGAAACTGTGCATGCGGCTGCTGCTGAAGGTGTGGATGAGGCTGATGGTGGAGCAGCTGGTGGCTGGACGGGCTCCTCGGGCCCTCCAGCTGACGATGCAAAAGGCTGGACGGGCTCCTCGGGCCCTCCAGCGAAAACAGTCTCGGGACCAGTGGGCACAGGGGCCCCTGGAACACACAGGGCAGAACCAGCAGGCACAGGGGCCTCTGGCAGGGACAAAACCTGAGGCTGGACGGGCTCCTCGGGCCCTCCAGCTGACAAAACCTGAGGCTGGACGGGCTCCTTGGGCCCTCCAGCTGACGAAACTTGGGGCTGGACGGGCTCCTCGAGCCCTCCAGCTGGAGCAGATGCAGGGCCAGAGGCAACAGGGACCCCTGACTGAGGGTGAAGATGAGTGGCTGACTTAGCAGATGACAAAGCTGATGATTCCTCCACTAACTGCGCTACTGACTGGGCTATGGACTGTAACAAGGTTTGGAGAAAGTCTGATTGTGGTAGAGCCTGAGCTATGGACAGCGGGGGTGAAGACTGAACTTGAGATGAAAGTGATGGTGGTGGAGTTGGTGACTGGGCTACAGGTGGCTGCTGATCAGCTGACTGAGCTGAAGGTGGCTGCTGATCAGCTGACTGAATAAACATAGCCCCAGAATAAAGAGTTCCAGACGAAACAGTCCTAACTCCTGGGTCCGAAGGAACATCAGGAGCACAGTCTCTTGAACCAGGAGGAAAATACACGTTCTCAGAACTAATACTGTTATTTTTCCAAACAGGAGCAACATGAGCTCTAGGGTTCACGAAGCTGGCATTCACAGCTTTGGGGGAAACAGTCTGTTTATCCCTAGGCACAAAAAGTGAATGAAGGGAGACTCTGTCACTCACCCTAGGTGGTTGTTTGAAAAGAATCCCAGGCTCCTGCTGGAGCTGTGAGTGCTGGCGGCGTGTTCGCTGCCTCCCTGTTGAAGAGGGAGCAGCGCTGGTGGAATGTGACGAGGGAGGACTCTGCTGTGGCTGCTCCTGCTGTGATGTGGAAATGCTGGGTGAGTCAGGTGGCACGATAATAATCCCTAACATCTTGTAAAAAGCTTGTGCAGGCGTGAGCTGATTGCTTGCGGTCTCATAGTACTCCTCCCGGGACCGGCTGGAGCGTTTTCTGTGAGACCGGGGCGTCCGGGGGGAATAAGCAGGTACGTGGGCTGAAGGGTAGGCTGCTAGCGAGGAACGGCAGCACGGAGGCCCTCCAAGCGCAAGCCGGGTCCCGTCAAAACGGGAGCTGCGCTTCCTCAGTGAATCCGCTGGATCCATTACTGGACGCGTCGTTCTGTCAGGGCTCTGTGTGCGGGCAGGCGGAGAGGAGGATCCAAACGCAGGACTCAGACACAAACGTGAAACTCAAAACCTCAGCTTTATTGCTGGTACAAAAACAAAACCTGAAGTGAACACGGAATATGGAGAACAGAAACACACAGGCATAATCTGAGGGTACGACGCGACACTGACACAGAGAAACACAGGGCTTAAATACACAGATGGCAGTAATCAAGGGATAAGAGACAGGAGGGGAACACACCTGGGAGAAATCACAGCTGACGAGACAGGGGAAACGTAAACTGAGCACACTCACATACGACACAGACCTTCACAATAAAACAGGAAACTCAGACACATGGAACCAGACAAGACATTGAACTAAACAGACAGATTCACAAACAGACGGGGTGACACCATAGACAGACAGATACAGACACAGACCGAATATAACACGTAGAACTCAAACAATAATAATAATCATGATAATAAATTGGAAAATGCTAATAATAAACTTAAAGAGCTGGGTCACCGACCCAGGACCATGACATCCATAAGGAGAGTCATGTGCTAACGGCTGTCTAAATGACTCGGGTAAAGTTTGTAGCATGCTGCTTGTTGTTTTTGTCTGCTTCCACTTGTCTTTGCACTAGGATGATGTCGGCGTAAATGTGCAGTCATATTCGTTGTGTTCCCACTAGTGCTGTCAGCGTTAATCTGAAATGACGTTAACGCCACAATACGGCAAATCTCCGTTAACGAGCTACACGCTACCAGCCCCGTGCGTGGGGCTGGACAGCCAACACGTTAACGACCTAACTGCGCTAACACACTAGTTCCCACCCATGTAATTGAGCATTGTGTGGCACATCCGACATACTGTTTTACTTTTGTCCATGACGCGCTTACCTTCAGGGTCATATGTCACATGAAGACCAAAATAGTTCCAAACGCCAGATCTGAATGATGGTGGGGGAGGTTCAATGTGCCATGTTGCAACGAGCTTAACTTCTGTCTCGCTAGCTTGCGCTGCTCTCAGTGGATCTGCGCTCGACAGTGCAGCCTAGGCGGAGTAGTCGAACACAGATCCACTGAGCTCTCAACACAGACAGCATCGTCAGAAGGAAAGTTGATAAAATAAATTAAAAATGTTGTATTGTTCGATACATATGTGCACCGAACCGAAAGCACTGTATCGAACGGTTCAATATCGATACGAGTATCGTTGCACCCCTAAAATATATACATGACTTCTTGTTGCAATTGTAAAATTAATGAGAAAAAAAATGAAAAAGGTCAGACAGTGAGACAATGCAAAAAAATCTAATGTTGTGTTGCTGGATTGACAGCCCTCTGAAAATGACCTAGGACACTGCCAGACCTCGAGCGGCGTGAGCCCACAGGCCGTCTGGTCCCTGCTGCCCCATACTCCTATACCAAAGAGCAATCGCCTCCACAATCCAAAGTGAGAGATGTTGCTTACTTATAGGCCTGACCTTATAAGGGCCTGCCCATGAAAGGAAAACCTGGTCATTTTTCTGAAACTCCTTAGTCCTGTCCAAATATGCATACAAAATTTGAACAGGAAGGGGTGGGGAGAATACTGACAGGACAATAACCACACGTGCCCCAACTGCCTTAAGCACATAGGCCGGGTTGGGCTTCAGTGACACCCTGGTCTGCCCCAGGGTAAACCGATGATGGGTGCACTGAAAGTTCGCGAATGTCACTGACACGTTTCGCGGAGGCTAACGGTGTGTTCACACCGAACGCGATGGACGCGAACAAAACGCCCCAAACGCCCCTAATTTGATGCGTGCACATTCGCGTCTCCACGCGTGTCCAAGAAAAATCCATCGCGCCCCAAAATATCATATTTTAACGCGCGTGAACCGGAAATGTGGGAGAGGAATGTGGGAGGAAGTTGTGCCAGACCGGTATCTTTGCAAGATGGCAGCTGTCGAGCTAGCGCTTGAAGAGTCTCCCTTCTCTATGTACTGTGGAGAGCAGAGCAGCGGCGTAAAAGACGTCCTCGCCGTACCTGGGTCCATCAGGTCCTTCAGAGGCGTGAGCAGTTTGGTGAGTTTCACCATTTGCTCCAGGAGCTGCGCCTGGATGACGGCCGATTCCAGCGCTATCACCGTCGGCCAGTTTGAGGACCTGCTTTCCCTCGTCGGTCCCAGCATCGCCCGCCTAGACACCAACTACAGGCGCTCAATCCCACCTGCAGAGCGGCTGTCCGTCTGCCTGAGGTTAGTAAAAGTATTTAATACGGTAGTCCTTTATTGATACCTGTGCTAATATATGCTAAACCATCCATTTATACACTGCTAACATGGATGTGCTATGCTAACAGTGAATGCTGTCGGTGTTTACTGAAAGCAAACTGTGGTACAGAGACGACTGTTTATAATATTTCTAGTGATACTCAGAAGGTCTCATCATTAATTCGATTTATGCTGTTATCAGTGTTTGCGATGATAGCATGGCTGTGGTGTCCTATCAATGTATGCGCTCGGTGTTTGCTGATATCAAACTGTAGCATTAGGACCACTGAGTTAACCTTGTAGTGATACTCACTCCTTTTTATTTAGACCTGGTTTGATTCTGGGATAGTTGAATATTTGTATATAATCCCTGCAGCTGTCAGACTCTATAGCAGGCGTCACCAGCCTTTATTAAAACAGAGTTAGATAAAACTGAACAGTTTGGCTCATCTTTAGTTACATGGTTCTATCTTGATAAGCTATGTCTTATCACAGATTAATTTTTCAAAAATATTAATGATTTAAGCAAGGAAAGGGCTACATGTCAACACACAACTCTTTATTTCTATTAATGTCTCACTTCATTCCTACCTGATTGACATGTTTAGGAATTATGAGTGATTGGCACACTGTAGTTGTGAAAGTTGCTACCAATCAAATTATGATATGTTAAAGTTAAAATAAAACAACTGTTTTAGATATTATCTAATATACATTTTGTAATTATCCTTATAATTACAAAATGTTTTATGTAAGATTTAAGTTTTGTGATTTAAATCTGACATCACAAAAGTATTTTGGAATTTGAATAATGTATTTTGTAACTGCAGTACACATAATACTGATTTTGAACAATTTTGTCCAGGTTCCTTGTCACCGCGGACTCCTTCAGCACCAAGCGTTCAGTTACAGAGTCGGTGTGTCCACGGTGAGCCAGATCACCCCCCAGGCAGCGACGGCCACCTGGGACCGTCTAGTGGACAACTTCATGGCTGTGCCTTCACCTGGAGACTGGCGGTCCATCACAGAGGGACTCCAGGAGCACTGGAACTTCCCTCTGTGCTGTGCAGCTCTGGATGGGAAGCACGTCCAGACAAAGGCACCCCATATATCATATAGGAGACACACACATTGATATACACTAAATATTTATTTCATTTATTTTTTGTGGTGCCCAAATTTATGCACCTACTTGATTTTGTTTAAACAATTATTGCACACTTTCTGTAAATCCAGTAAACTTCTTTTCACTTCTCAAATATCACTGTGTGTGTCTCCTGTATGATATTTAACTGACATTTTTTATTGTAACAACCAACGATTTATACAGGAAAGAGGTTCTATTAACAAGGTTGCCCAAACTTCTGCATCCCACTGTATCAGTATATTTTGTCATTAGTATAATATGAAATAAATTCTACATGTGTCAAGTCGTGTGCCAACATTTGCTGTGTAGTAGAACTGAGACATTAGTCATTATAAACATTTATTTGAAATAATATTAGAATTCTCACACAGAAAAACATTAAACATAAATATATAAGTATTTACAGAGAGACAGGAATAAAAAGGACCAGCTGCTCTCCAGAGCAGGAACAAGGCTGAGGAGGAAATGCTCCATTGGAGACTGGTGTGGACTCTTCAGGGACACCAGGGTGGCCAGCTCCACCACCGATGGACCGTCCTGGGACCCGTCCCTCATCTGCCTCGGAGCCGTCCTCCTCTGTGGGCCTTTAAAACAGCACAAAACACAAAGAAATGAGAAGGCTGCTACTAGATTTTAATTTCAACATTGAAAAAAAAAAAAAACAATAACAGGATATAATCAGATTGGTTGTAGATATTTAGTAAAGGTGATCACAAGGGAATCCCACCGACTAAAAAGGTATCAGTGCTTGCTGTACATACCTGTGGGTGCAGCAGCAGGAGCTCAGGGACTGGGGAGCCAGGAGAAGCAACGGGGGATGCTCTGCTGCAGAATCAGGTGGTTCTATCAATACAGTATTAAATGTTAACAGGTTGAATATAATAATCATAGAGTAGACAGTGGTCCCTCATTTATTGCAGCAGGGGTTCTCAGAATAACTAGCCCCTGGCCACGCACTTTATACACTTTTTTCCACACACACACATGAACATTGGTCACAGTTCTCACAATTCATTCTCAAAGTGCAAACCTTTGTAGATTGCAAAACGTAAAAGTATTATTATGCCGCGGTTTGTCTTCATCTGCCCGCTACTTTCGTGCGCCTTTTCCCCTCGCGGTGCAGGTGTCTATTTCCGAATGAGGCTCAAAGTTATGGGTGTTTTTGTGCTGTTTTTTCTATTGGACGTGATGGTTATCAAAACCAAACGTGATAAATTTGGCAAGTGCAGGAGATTTGTCAATCAGGCTGCGGAATGCAATGCTGTACGGAGCAATAAAAAAATCTGTGAAAAAGCGAAGCAGTGACGGATGAGCGGGACCACTGTGTGCTGTTTATTAATAAACAATAAAATATATTCCTAAATGACAACATGCATAAAAGCAGAACGATATTTGTACGTCAGTGGGAAAATAGCGGTGGCTTGCTAGCTTTTGTGCGGCTTCCCCGGGTCAGTGAAAACTTTCAAAAGAGAAATGAATGAACTTACCAGGTTGCCCGATCTCTTCACATATCTTCCTCCAAGCTCGGTCCTTTATATTCCTGTCTCGGTACAGAAAGCAGCTGGTGTCGTACAGCTCCGAGTTGTTTGCTACCGCATTGATTAGCCTTCTCCTCCATTGAAGTATGAAAGGTTTTGACTGGACCTGCCCCTTTGACCTAGGTAACAGCCACGTCACCAGGCTCCTGATTGGTTGTTGCGGCGCGATTTGACGCTGGAGTTCAGATTTTTCCAACTCGAGCGGTAGACGCGTAACGCACGTATGCACAAAATGCAACACAAAAACTGACGCGCGTGGTTTTATTCGCGCGTCAAACGCGCCAGACGCGCCAGACGCGCTACACTGACGCGCGTTTCACGCGTTTTGGCGTTTTCGCGACGCAAATCTGCTTCCGAATTTTCGCGGGACCCGCAATCGCGTGTCTTCGCGCCTTTCCATTGACTTTACATGTAAACCTGACGCTCTATTCGCGTCCATCGTGTGAACACACCGTAAGGCTAGCAGTAATGCTGTCTTCAAAGACAGATGCTTTAAATCAGCCTCCTGCAGAGGTTCAAATACAGGGAGTGCAGAATTATTAGGCAAGTTGTATTTTTGAGGAATAATTTTATTATTGAACAACAACCATGTTCCAATGAACCCAAAAAACTCATTAATATCAAAGCTGAATGTTTTTGGAAGTAGTTTTTAGTTTGTTTTTAGTTTTAGCTATTTTAGGGGGATATCTGTGTGTGCAGGTGACTATTACTGTGCATAATTATTAGGCAACTTAACAAAAAACAAATATATACCCATCCATCCATCCGCTTCCACTTATCCTTTTGAGGGTCGCGGGGGGCGCTGGAGCCTATCCCAGCTGTCACAGGGCGAAAGGCGGGGTACACCCTGGACAGGTCGCCAGTCTGTCGCAGGGCCAACACACAGAGACAGACAACCATTCGCACTCACATTCACTCGCACATTCACACCTAGTGGCAATTTGGATTATCCAATTAACCTATCCCATGTCTTTAGATGGTGGGAGGAAGCCGGAATACCCAGAGGGAACCCACGCAAACACGGGGAGAACATGCAAACTCCACACAGAAAGACCGCGGCCTGATGGTGGAATTGAACTCAGGACCTTCTTGCTGTGCGGCAACAGTGCTAACCACCGTGCTGCCCCAAATATATACCCATTTCAATTATTTATTTTTACCAGTGACACCAATATAACATCTCCACATTCACAAATATACATTTCTGACATTCAAAAACAAAAACAAATCAGCGACCAATATAGCCACCTTTCTTTGCAAGGACACTCAAAAGCCTGCCATCCATGGATTCTGTCAGTGTTTTGATCTGTTCACCATCAACATTGCATGCAGCAGCAACCACAGCCTCCCAGACACTGTTCAGAGAGGTGTACTGTTTTCCCTCCTTGTAAATCTCACATTTGATGATGGACCACAGGTTCTCAATGGGGTTCAGATCAGGTGAACAAGGAGGCCATGTCATTAGTTTTTCTTCTTTTATACCCTTTCTTGCCAGCCACGCTGTGGAGTACTTGGACGCGTGTAATGGAGCATTGTCCTGCATGAAAATCATGTTTTTCTTGAAGGATGCAGACTTCTTCCTGTACCACTGCTTGAAGAAGGCGTCTTCCAGAAACTGGCAGTAGGACTGGGAGTTGAGCTTGACTCCATCCTCAACCCGAAAAGGCCCCACAAGCTCATCTTTGATGATACCAGCCCAAACCAGTACCCCACCTCCACCTTGCTGGCGTCTGAGTGGGACTGGAGCGCTCTGCCCTTTACCAATCCAGCCACGGGCCCATCCATCTGGCCCATCAAGACTCACTCTCATTTCATCAGTCCATAAAACCTTAGAAAAACCAGTCTTGAGATATTTCTTGGCCCAGTCTTGACGTTTCAGCTTGTGTGTCTTGTTCAGTGGTGGTCGTCTTTCAGCCTTTCTTACCTTGGCCATGTCTCTGAGTATTGCACACCTTGTGCTTTTGGGCACTCCAGTGATGTTGCAGCTCTGAAATATGGCCAAACTGGTGGCAAGTGGCATCTTGGCAGCTGCACGCTTGACTTTTCTCAGTTCATGGGCAGTTATTTTGCGCCTTGGTTTTTCCACACGCTTCTTGCGACCCTGTTGACTATTTTGAATGAAACGCTTGATTGTTCGATGATCACGCTTCAGAAGCTTTGCAATTTTGAGACTGCTGCATCCCTCTGCAAGATATCTCACTATTTTTGACTTTTCTGAGCCTGTCAAGTCCTTCTTTTGACCCATTTTGCCAAAGGAAAGGACGTTGCCTAATAATTATGCACACCTGATATAGGGTGTTGATGTCATTAGACCACACCCCTTCTCATTACAGAGATGCACATCACCTAATATGCTTAACTGGTAGTAGGCTTTCGAGCCTATACAGCTTGGAGTAAGACAACATGCATGAAGAGGATGATGTGGACGAAATACTCATTTGCCTAATAATTCTGCACTCCCTGTAGAGGGCCACAAAGCTGGGTGTCCACACGTGTGCGTTGCCCAACAAGGAGAAAAGGAGAAAATCCGCATTTTTCCTGGAAGCGAATACACCGCGTTCCAAATTATTATGCAAATAGTGTTTAAGTGTTATAAAGATTAAATAAGTTGTTTTTCAATTAAACCCGTGGATGGGATTGTGTCTCAGGACTCTTTGTATCACTGAAATCAATCTCGGACACCTGTGATCAGTTGTTTGCAAGGTGAGCCCAATTAAAGGAAAAACTACTAAAGGAGGATGTTCCACATTATTAAGCAGGCCTCCATTTTCAAGCAATTTAGGAAGGAAAAATGATCTCTGCTGAAAAGCGTGAAATAGTTGACCGCCTTGGACACGTAATGAAAACCTCTTTCACGAAAATTTACGTGTGATCACCATAATGTTAAGAGATTTGTGGCTGAGTCAGAGCACACATGGGTTCGTGCAGATAAAGGCACAATTATGAAGGTTTCTGCCAGAGAGCAGCTGCTAAAAGGCCATTACAAAGCTGCAAACAGACATTTCAAGCTGCTGGTGCCTCTGGAGCCCTGCGAACGTCAAGCTGTAGGATCCTCCAGAGACCAGCAGCTGTGCATAAACCTTCTATTCAGCCACCCCTAACCAATGCTCATGTAACGCAATCTGTACTTACGCCAAACCTTTAATGCGTGGAAATCAGGACTGTTGACCTTGGGCAGTTCACTAGGTGTCGGTGTCATCAATTTCACCCCGATGTTTAACCCAGAATCACAGTTTCTCTAAAAATAGGTTACAAGAAATCAAATGTATCCCAAATATCTATATCCTGTCAGAAGCTAGTTTCGTAAAGGAGATTGGTAGTAGCTGCTCCACCACAGGAACAATAAGGCTTCCAGCACACAATGGACACCACACTTACTTAACATAAATACATTTATTAGACACAATTTTAAATAATAAACCCTTCTTTTGTAGTGTCTTTCCACTCAGTGTCACAAGAACAATAAAATAAATAAATAAAACCAAATATGTATCCTTTAAGGTCCTTTGGCCAAAAGAAAATCACCTGAGCTCAGGGAAAAATAAAGCGCATCGTTGGGGCCCTTTGAATTGTTCCTACCACTCTGTTGGAACGGTGTAGCATCCAATAATAGCATCCAGCAAGCAGAAGCATCCACCCACAGCAACGACCATCTATTTGCCAGGACGGTTCGACAGAGTCATCAGATGAGGACTTCCACAAGGCAGTTCATCCAGTAGGATCCAGGGCACCAAAAGGGCAAACAAACCAACCTACACACAAGTGTGCAGAAGAATTAACAAAAATATTCATAAGCCTCAGTACCACTGACTTAGTGTCCATATCACTAACGGCTTATTTAACAGACTTACCATTATAATAATACAGGTTTGTCAAAATAAAAACAGAACAGAACATAAATGCTGTTAACAATGCTTATTAATGCTGTTCTCTTAGGCATAACATAATAACACTGTAACTGACCTCGTGTCGGCCGCCATTTCAGGACATTAGCCAGGCTCATTTAACGGCTAGCTTGCTAACAGTCAGCCAATAACACACGTTATACAATATTTAGCCTCTTTCTTAAGAAACATGACAGCAGTAGATTTGATACCTCGCTGCAGTATAATAAGGCACAAAACATTTCATACGAACATGAGCTGCACGCTAACTCACCAGAGGGGTTCGTGTAATGGCGAATGGCTGTCGGATTCAGCTCAGCTTCACGTTCGTAACTGCTACAAGACTCTTTTTCCTAACAACATATTAAATCATTAGCTTCACATATAAAGGTTTTTAAAACTATTTACAGCAACTCAAATGTCTACTGTACCCGAATTTCCAGCTCGTAGAGGGCACGAGAGCAGCATGCGCCTCATCGGACCAATGGAAGGAAAAACTCTGTAGCTGGAGTAGAGAGTGGCTATGCGCACTGCACAGTGGTGCGTTCAGTGACTACCAAATAATCAGAAATCCCATACTCAAACAATGATCTGGGTTACACTCACAAGCAGAAACGGCTGCAGTGGGCCCAGAACCAAATGAAGACTAATTTTCAAACAGTCTTGGTCACTGATGAGTGCAGCGCCACCCTGGATGGTCCAGATGGATGCAGAGGTGGATGGCTGGCTGCGTTGTCAGCTAAAAGGTAGTGGAGTCGTTTTTGAGCTGGAATCACGGGGAAAGAGCTGGACGGCCCTTTTAGGGTCCCTGAAGGAGTGGAAACGACCTCTGCAAAGTATGTGGAGTTTCAGACTGACCACTTTCTTCCTGGTACAAAAAGAAGAACTGTTCCTTCTGCAACACAACCATCTTCATGCAAGACAATGCACCATCTCATGCTACGAGGAACACCTCTGCATCTTTGGCTGCTATCGGCATAAAAGGAGAGGAACCCATTCTTCCCTGACCTCAATCTAATTGAGAACCTTTGGAGCATCCTCAGGTAAAAGAATATGAGGGTGGGAGGCTGTTCACATCCAAACAGCAGCTCTGAGAGGCTATTCTGACATCCTGCAAAGACATTCAAGCAGAAACTTTCCAAAAACAAGTTCCATGGATGCAAGAATTGTAAAACTGCTAACAAATACGGGGTCCTGTGTTATTGTGTGACTTGACCTGTTAAGATGTTTTTGATTGAAATAACTTTTGATGTCAGTGAAATTGATCTACTAATGCTGCAAATTCAACAAATGACCATTTTCAATTCTCTACAACCTATAAAATCTTTTGAAACTCTGTGTGCATAATAATTTGGAACAAAGCATTTTAAGTTTTTTACTTTTGAAAAACACTGTTTTCATTGGGAGTTTTGTTCAGTAACATTTGAATTATACTCTAATGGTTGATGACTCGAAAATTATGCCGACTGTCATTTGAATCGACTATTTAGGAAAAACAGAGAAAAATATCATTTGCATAATAATTTGGAACGCGGTGTAGATCCACTGCAGCCTGGCTGTAGCGCCGCCACAGCTCTACAATGGCTGGATGCAGAGCCCAGTCGCCATATAACGGAGCGCCTCTGGATCGCAAATCCGCTCCCTGATTCTCAGCCCAGAACATGTCACTCTCAAAGAGAGGAAATGTTCGCTGCTCCATAGGATCAGTCTGCATGTCAGTGTGTGCAAGTGGCGTGAACATAGCTCTCCCTGATGATTGATATAACCCAACTTGGTGGTGTTGTCCGTCCTCACAAGAACTTGATGTCTGCGTAGAAATGGCCAGGATCTCCAGATAATTAATAATTGCTCCAGAGGCCTCTCACAGATCACACTTCGTAAACACCGCCCCGACTGGACAGGCTCGTGTCTGTAGTGACCACCTTCTGGAACTGCACGGGACCCATGGGCACCCCCTGAGTCAGAAAAACAGGACGTTGCCATCGGTATAATGCCAGCGCACAATGTTACAATGTTATTGCCTTGTATTTAAGTATGGATTTTGACTTACAAGATTTCATTCGTGCTCCGAGTTCTGAGAAGTTTGAGTTATGTCATAAAGATGACTTGTTGAGTATTGCAGCACACTTTGATATTCCAGTAAGGAAATATAGTGCGAAAAAAGAAATTAAGAGTATTATCTTACAACATTTAGTTGAGTTGAAAATCTTGACTGGTTCTGACGTTTGTGATGGTAATGTTCCTTCTGTTGAGCCACATGTCCAACCTTTGAAGGAGGATGTTGGTGCTATAGCAACTCACCCAAAAGTCCAGTTGGAGCCTAAGGAACCTCCCACTCTACCTTGTTTCGATCCTGTGTCCCCAGACTTCAGTGGGTCAAATGGACATGCTAGACTTAAGGTGCGTCCAGCTTGCCTTCAGCTGGAGGCGCAGGAAAGGGAGCAAGCACATAAGGCCGAGTTTAACCTCAAACTTCAGATACGTCAGCTATAAATTGAAGCTGAGAAGGAGGTAATGTTAAAACAGCTAAAGGTGGAAGCTAACCGGTTACTTCAGATCCTTCACATTCATCTGGCAACACCTGTAGGTTTGATGTGAGCAAAAATATTGCTTTGGTGCCAACGTTTAGAGAGGCAGAAGTTGATTCCTATTTTAATGCTTTTGAAAGGATTGCAACAACAGCATTAGAATGGCCAAAAGAAATGTGGGCTGTGCTACTGCAATGTAAGCTAGTGGGCAAAGCACAGGAGGTTGTGTCATCTCTCTCTATCGCAAATAGCATGAAATACGATGTACTGAAAGAGTCCATCTTTCGTGCTTATGAGCTTGTACCTGAGGCCTACCGACAAAAGTTCAGAAATCACAAGAAGTCTAATGGTCAAACATATGTAGAGAAGGCAGTTCTTTTTGACAAGTGGTGCACAGCAAGTGAAGTGAGAGACATTGAAGCTCTTCCTCAGTTAATCTTGTTGGAAGATTTTAAGAATCTGTTACCAGAGAAGCTTGTAATGTTTTTAAATGAGCAAAAGGTTGCCTCACTGTCAAAAGCAGCCGTTTTTGCTGATGAGTTCATTTTAACCCACAAAAATGTGTTTGCCTCATCCCCTTGTTCAGATAAAGTGTTGATCACATGCTGACCAAAGCCTGATCGTGGTCAGCCTGAAGCCAGAGCTAAGCAACCATTTCTTTCCCATGAGGTATGTGACTGCTTCTATTGCCACAAAAAAGGTCATGTCATTGCTGATTGCCTTGCACTAAAAAATAAGACTACACCACCACAACCCAAGGACATGGGTTTGATTAAAAACGTGTCACCTCCCAGAACCCAAACATCTCAGAGTGACATAGATCCTTGTTTCAAACCTTTTATCACACAGGGATGTGTTTCTTTAACAGGTGATACTGTTGACAACCAGTCTGTAACAATACTGAGAGACATGGGTGGTTCGCAGTCTATCATTCGAGAGGGTATTTTACCTTTGTCTGTTTAGTCATCCTGTCAGTCAAGTGTTGTGGTCCAGGGTATCGGAATGACTTTTGTGTCTGCACCTTTGCACAATGATCATATTACTTCCTCTGTTTTCAGTGGAGTTGGTAAGGTCGCTGTCCTCCCCTCGCTGCCCATAAAAGGGGTTGATTTCATCCTTGGAAATGATTTAGCTGGTGGAAAAGTGCTGCCTGTGCCTGAGATGCTGGATAAGCCTGAAACAAGCTTAGAAGTTAAACAGCAGGAGTATGCTAACATTTTTCCTGCTTGTGAGGTAACTAGATCTCAACCCAAGAAGAATGACTTCGATTTCTCTGACTCTTTCCTCGTTATGAAAGAAGCACCTGATAGTGTTAGACCAGAAGCTAAGCTTAACCCTCCTGCCATCCTTTAAAAAACTCACACCCATCACCCTAGGGACCATTCTCAGCCACGCCATAAAAAGACCATATATCCATATTTTATTCCACTTTAAATTAGCCAACCTTGTAAAACTACTTCTCCCTGAAATATTCATGTAAAGTTTTAATTATATTTTCGTTGTTTTAACCCTTCAAATCCCAGTGTTATTACATGAGCGCCCTGTGTTATAAGCCCCAAAAACCAAAAAACGAAACTAAATATTTCCACAAAAAACCAGTTGAAGTAATATGTGATTGTCATTATAAGTAGGCCTTTAGATGGACCAAAGATTGGCACCAACATACATTTTGACCTGCCATTATTTTTTTTGCATTTTTTTTGCAACTTAAAAATTAAAACTTCAAGGCCCTGAGTCTTCATTGACATCCAAGAAAAGAAGAAAAAATAAAATCATATGATGATAATTTGGGGTTGAAAAATAGCGTTTATAATGGAAGTCAATGGGCAGAAAATGGTCCCCAGGGTGATGGGTGTGGGGATTTCTGCTGCTCAGCCATTTTAGGCTGATTTAAGGGATTCACACTGGAATATTAACATTGACAGGTAAAAACTATCCTGTGGCAAGTTTGGTTATATTCCACTGAACACAGTGGAAATGGCAGCCATTTAACACATAGCAGTGGCACAAAAAGGTCCCAAGAAGGCAGGAAGGTTAATGATGAGTCTAGAAAGATGTTTCTCTTTCTAATGTAGACATAAAACTGCCCGCTTCTAGAGAGGAATTTATTGTTGCACAGTATAAAGATGACTCCCTTCTGAAATGCCGTACTTCTGTACTTACCCAGGAGGAAGTTAAGGTAAAGAAGGTGGCGTACATTGTTGATGAGGGCCTCCTTCTACGTCGCTGGGCTGGTGAAAACTTAGATGACTGGCATACAGTTTATCAAGTTGTTGTGCCAAAGGTTTTCTGCTTGCAAGTCCTAGCATTAGCACATGATCACCCACTTTCCGGACACCTTGGCATAAATAAAACATATAATAAGGTCCTCAAACATTTTTTTTGGCCAGGACTCAAGTCTGATGTTGTACTGTCATACCTGCCATGTTTGCCAAATTGTGGGCAAGACAAATCAAGTTGTCCCACCTTGACCCCTGTCGCCAATTCCAGTGATGGGTGAACCATTTAGCAGAGTTATTGTTGACTGTGTAGGACCTTTACCAAAATCAAAGTCAGGGCACCAATACATTCTAACCATGATGTGTGTTTCTACTAGGTTTCCTGAAGTAGTGCTCCTGCCAAGGATCACCTCTCCTGTCATCAGTAAAGCTCTGGTAGGGTTCTTCTCAGTGTTTAGTCTTCCAAAGGTAGTCCAGACTGATCAGGGAACCAACCTTAAGTCTAGGACCTTTGCTCAGGCATTAAAAGCATTAGGAGTGGAGCACATTACATCAAGCTCCTAAAATCTTGAAAGTCAGGGAGCACTTGAAAGATTTCACCAGACATTAAAGTCCATGCTCCGCAAATACTGTCTAGAGGCATGAAAGAACTGGGATGAGGGTATCCCATTCTTATTGTTCGCTGCTCGTGAAGCAGTGCCAGAGTCCCTAGGCTTTAGTCCTGCAGAGCTTGTATTTGGATATGAATTCAGAGGACCGTTGCATATCCTTAAAGAACAGCTAGTTATTCCAACTAAAACACTGAAGAGCATTCCTGAGTACGTGGCTGAAATTAGTCACTTAATCAGGCTGAAGACATTCAGAACCTGACTGTGTCCTTCCAGTGTATGTTTGGGGATGTTCCTACCCAGACGAGTTTGATATCCCATGACATTGTTCTTACCAATCCTGCCATTTGAGTTATGTAATGCGCCAGCTACATTTCAGAGGCTAGTGAACAAAGTATTGGGTGATGTTCCAAACTGCCGGGTGTATCTGGATGACGTTATTGTGTATTCCAGTGAATGGGCAAATCATCTTGCTACTTTGTTAGCAGTTTTTGAACGCCTCTCAGCTGCCTCGCTGACTCTGAATCTTGCAAAGTGTGAGTTTGGTAAAAGCACCATTCTCTATCTAGGCCAACAAGTTGGCAGAGGAAAGGTATGCCCAGTGGATGCAAAGATCCATGCCATTCCAACCTTTCCAGTTTCTTCTACAAGAAGGAAGCTGTGTTGTTTTCTTGGAATGGCCGGATATTATCTCCGGTTCTGTAAGAACTTTTCAACAGTAGCTGCCCCGTTGACTGCCTTGACCAGTCCATCAGTTCTATTTTCCTGGTCTGATGAATGCCAACAGTTTGACTGCACTGGGAGAAACAATGGAGTGAATGGTGTACGGTCCTATGAACCGAGGTGCCAGTTTACGGAATAAAACTTTGAGAGCAATGTCCTTAGCTGCCAACCATACCTTCTGCCCCGGGGCATATCTGGGTGCTGGAATTCGACGGCGGTCCGCGTATTGGCGATGGTGGGCGGCTGCTTCTTTCAAGGCTTCGTGTGTTCGGGTCCACACATTCGGGCAACGCTGGAGATGGTGTTGGACCGAGGGTACAGTCAAATCAGCCTCTTCAGTAGGAAACAATGGAAGTTGGTAACCTAGGGAAGCCTCGAAAGGGGAAAGACCCGTTGAAGCTGAGACATGAGAATTGTGTGCATACTTGACCCATGGTAGGTGTGCAGACCAGGTAGCCGGGATATGGTTGGTGACACATCGAAAGGCTGCCTCCAATTCTTGGTTGAGTCTCTCTGTTTGACCATTGATTTGCAGGTGGTAACCAGAGCTGAAATTGACTTGAGCACCTGGCAGAGCAAAAAGATCCCCAGACCTGAGAGGTGAACTGGGGTCCTCTGTCTTTTGTGATTTCTGCAGGGATTCCATGGAGCTGGAAAACATGATCAACCATTAGCGTAGCAGTTTCTGTGGCGGTGGGGAGTTTGTTCAGAGCAATGAAGTTAATGAAGGTATGGCAAGAGGTTGTAGGAGTCCGGAAGGCCGCTGAGTCCGGGTCTTGCTTCGGGCACAGATCTGACACACAGCAACATATTCCCTTACATCCCGTTCCAAAATCCTCCACTAAAAATGGCGCTTAAGGAGACTAATGTTGTGGCCTCTCCAGGGTGGCAGGAGGAACAAGAAGCGTGGGCCCACCTGATCACTGCTGAGTGGGCAGCCGCAGGGATGAAACGACGATATTTGAAAAGTAACAAATGGTATCTAAAAAGATACACTAGGTACTAAATAGATGTTCTGATGAGTTTTGGCAAACAACCATTTGACTAACATGTGTGTCTCACCTGCTCTTGTTCCAGCTCTGTTCTGTCCTCATTTTCCCCTCTCTCTTTCTCTTTGTGCTGATAATCAAGCCAAACACCAACACCATCAAATATACAGTTGAAACCAGATATTTACATAGTCTTCAGATAAAAACAAAAACACTTTTTAATTGTAACATCAAATCAGACTAAACGTTTATTTTTTAGATTGATAAATATAAAAAACATATTTGTTAAATTTAGTTTCAGTTCAGTTCAGTTTCAGTTTTATTTGTCATGTGCAAGTTAGCGCAGGGTCAACATCGCAATGAAATGTATTTGACGAGCAGAAGACAGTCACTCAGCAGAATGGTACAGTAGAAAAAAAACCCAAATAAAATAAAAAATAAATAGAAAAATAGAAAGAGCAAAATATTAATAAGATGTAGTAAAAGAAAAAAGAGATTTTCAGTTAACTGACTATATATATATATATATATATATATATATATATATATATATATATATATATATATATATATACACACTAGTGATTAAATAAAGAAAATCTTAAATAGGAATGTGAGGGGGTGGGGGGGCAGATGGGATATTGCACAGGAATGAGCAGCAGTACAAACTAAACAGTACAAAAGTTTTTGTTTTTGTGGCAGTTGTTACAGTACTGCACTTTTTAAAAAAATATAAATATCAATAAAATAAAATTTTTACTCAGTTGTATATAGTATTTGTATTTGTATTCTATTTTTATCTTATTGTATATTTATTTTATTTTATTCTACTGTATATAGTATTTTATTTTATTCTATTCTGTACAGTTGTGTACTGTATTTATTCTTATTGTATTCTAATTTTTGCCTCATAACTTTTGCACTGTCCACTTCCTGCTGTGACAAAACAAATTTCCCACGTGTGGGACTAATAAAGGTTATCTTATCTTATCTTATCTTATCTTATCTTATGGAGTGACCAGTGCGGATTATACAGAGTACTTGTGAAGCTGCAGGGTAGCTTCTGAGTGCGTCCTGTGGAGTGTGTGTGTGTGTGTTTAAGTGTTGTGGTTGAGGTGTCGTATGGCTTGATGGTAGAAACTGTTTTTAAGACTTGTAGTCCGAGCAGACAGACTCCTGTAACATCTGCCAGATGGTAACAAGGAGAAGAGCTTATGTGCTGGGTGGCTGTGGTTCTTGATGATGCTGTGTGCTTTACGGAGGCATCGCTGAAGATCAATGTCCTGAATGGCAGGAAGCCTCATGCCAGTGATGTGCTCTGCTGCCTTCACCACCCTCTGTAGTGATTTAAGAGTAAAAAGAGAAACTATGTGTATTTCTTAATTGCAAATGGCACAAAATTCTATTCAAAATTGAGCTACACTTATGGAGCTTCACAATTCTTTTCCTGGTGTTTTGGTTGATATCTCTTGATTTTTCCATGCCAAAGAAACAGGCTCTGTGTTTTGCCTTATATGCATCCACAGCTGTGCCACCAATTTACTCACATGGACTCTACTAACCTATCAGAAGCTTCTTAAGCTCAGAATGGAATCGTCTGCAGTTTTCTTATTAATTAACAATAAACTTAGTGTATATGTACTCCTAAATTTGATGAAAGTGATAAAAATAGAAGCTCTGTCTCTCTTTATTCTGACATTTAACTAATTCAAAAGACATTTCAATATTTATTTATCTAAAGCAAAACAAGTTTACTCTAAATTGATGTTGTACAGTAACAAGAAATGTTCTTGTTTCTCACTAAAGTGTATGTAAATCTCTTAAAGCATAATATGTAACATCTACCTGAGTTTTTTCTTTGAAAGAAGCCACTTATGTCCATGTTGTGTTCATCAGTACATAACTGAAACCGGATTAGAGTGCTTTGTTTAGCTGTGGAGGGTAACAACTGAAAATATAAAATAAACACACATTCACTCCAAGAGCAAGTAACGTAATATGGGTCAAGTGATCAGTTTGATATCAATCTTTTGTGATTCACCGTCATATTTACATTATTTGTACAGTACGAATGATTTGCTTTGGTACCTGCTCAAACTTTATCTCTCCTCTGTCTGCAGTAAACTCGCAGGCAGCAGCTTCTCCCCCCTCGCTCACATGTGTAAGTCGCCTAGTGCCTGGGCTCGGATCATACCAAAATTAGGGGGGATTTACGACTGCGCTATGTGCTTCGAATATTGTGTGTAGTTTTTGTTTTATACAGTTATCAGTCAGGCAACTATGAAACAAATTACACTCCAAAAGACCCCGAGCTTCTGATAAAATTACCCGGGCTTAAGCCCAGTAAGCCACCCCCCGCTCCGCCAATGGTTGACTCCAAATCTCCCGAACACTATGTTGATCTGAGAAAGCAAGACCGAGACAGCGAGACCAAGACAAGACCGAGACCAAAGTCCGTCGAGACCAAGATGAGACCAAGACCACGTAAAAGTGTCGAGACCAAGACCGGTCTCGAGACATCCAACTCTACCTGAAGGGGGTGAGAAACGTGGCCAAAACATAACGTGACTGGCAACAATAAACGGGTCTTCGCACTGCACAGGGATCCGCCCACCCGTATCCCCGAATCTACCAGCGGGCGGAACCTTTTGGCCGCATTCTACACCTGAGCTTATATGTGATCAAGCGCACCGCAGTAAAAGCACGCCCCGGAGCGGCGGTGTCACTATCTTTCCTCAGCAGTGAGATGCGAGCGGCCGATTTGCATGGGCTCTGCTGTGGCATCCATGCTTGCGCTGCCAGCGGCGGATGTTGTCGCCAGAAGTGGCGGAGACGGAAGCGACTGTGGGCTAAATGCCGGCTTGCGCACAGAGGGTGTTTTCTCCGCTTCCCTCTCCCTTAAACGATTATCAGTCCTTAAGGAGAGGGAAACCAAATCCTCAAATGTTCTTGGGTCATCGCGGGAGGCTAACTGATCTTTTAATTCCTCACTTAACGCACAACGAAAAATGCTTTGCAGAGCCCAATCCGGCCAGTTAACCTCGGCTGCTGACGTGCAAAAATCAATGATAAATTCAGCAACGCTTTGGTTTTCCTGTTGGAGTCTTAACAACCTCTCCTCCGTGCTGCCTTCGGCTACCAGTTGAGCAAAGGTCTTTTTAAACTCACCCAGAAATTCATTGTATCAGCAGGTTGAAAGAGGATGGATGGACAGGTACGCCTCGGCCCATGACAATGCTTTGCCCTGAAGCTTAGCTACCAGGTATGCTAACCTGACCGAGTCTGAGGTGAACGCGTGAGGTGAGTGAGTGAAAGCAAGACCACACTTTAACAAGAATGTTCCATAACGACCCGGCTCACCGGAATATGGTTCTGGAATATGGTGCTGGTGATCGGCATGAACCTTGCTTTGAGGGAGAGGCGGTGATAATCCAGGGGAGTAGTGGAAAAGGCTGGCAGACCTGAGTTCCGCTGTGTCCGAGGGCAGGAGGGCAGGCAAGTGAGAGTCCTTGTATTCTTCCCGAATGCGAAGAAAATCCGAGGTGAGCTGCGGTTGAAGGTGATGGCAAAGGAGGTCCAGGAAATCTGAAGCACAGGAAACCAAGGTTAAATGGTAAATGGCCTGTATTTGTATAGCCCCAGTCCCTAAGGACCCCAAAGTGCTTTACACATTCAGTCATCCACCCATTCACATACCAGTGATGGCAGCTACATGTAGCCACAGCCACCCTGGGGCGCACTGACAGAGGCGAGGCTGCCCGACACTGGCGCCACCGGGCCCTCTGACCACCACCAGCAGGCAACGGGTGAAGTGTCTTGCCCAAGGACACAACGACCGAGACTGTCCAAGCCGGGGCTCAAACCGGCAACCTTCCGATTATAAGGCAAACTCCCAACTCTTGAGCCACGATCAGTGTGAGTCAAGTATGGTTTAAGATGTCTGGATTACCACCAGACTTTTTTCAGTAATTCAGGTCAGATCATGCTTTTTCCTTATTATTGTCATTTCTGTTAGTAGGAAACCAGCTGGGGAATCTCACCTTTATGTAAGATTCAAAAAGGATTTTTTTTTTTATGTTTACTATCTGCATGAGCAATGACAACAGAAAAATAGAGACATGCGTAGACTGATGTAGTGAAGTAAGTGGCTGTATTTTTCTAACATTGCCAGCGGCTGCTACGCCCTGATTTACATATGATCTGCTAGTAAACACATCAGAGGGCTATTTAGCAAAGGTTAGCCAACTGAGACAATAATATCCACAAGTCACCAGCTAATGACTTAATCCCTTAATCCCTCCCAGTATGGAGAAGGTTTTACAAAGCACATATACTTATGTGTTAAAAATGCTGTTACCACAAAATCTTTTGAAACCCCGGACTGTAACCTGTTCTCTTACCTGATATGTACCTTTCTAGAAATGTAACCACACATTGCAATGATGCAGCCTGCCACAAGAGCCCGACTAGCCTGTTCAGTACATTGATTTTTCACATGCATTTCTACTTTTTTATGTCAGTGGATCAGTGAAAGGTAATAACCTTTGCCTCAATATACCAAATAACAGTCATAACCACAATATAAAGACTAAGAGAATGCTTCCAATGCGACTGTCTACTTATACAGGTTACTTCTTAGGATTCAAATCAGCCACTGGGCTCATGGTCATACACAAATTAGAGGACGATTAAAGAGATTACTATCTTCCTGAGGACATGTCAGCATTTAGAATGGAAAATTCAGGGAAGTAAACTTCCAATCAGCAACCAGTGCAAAAATACAAAACATTTCAAAGTCAGTTCCCATTAAGTTCAGGATTGTTTTTAAACCAACAGCTCTTATGTGGACTAATTCCTTGTGAAAAGAAATAGCTAGCTCGTAGCTTTTCAAAGACGTTCTTTTTTTATTCTTGTGTTATTTAACTGCTCAATTGCTGGTTTTGGGATTTCATGAAAATGACTAAACATGACAGCAGGACGGGTCCACATTCTCCACCCTGTACAGTTGTAAAGAGTACAAACAGTTGTCTCCACTGAAACCGGTATGTAATCAGTGTAATTACAACTTGAACGGTACAAGTGCAAGTGTAAGCATGCATTATGTCACATTATCCCTCAGGTCATCTGGATCCGGTCTTTTATCAGTTCCCAGAGTCAGAACCAGACACGGAGAAGCTGCATTCAGCTTTTATGCTCCTTATATCTGGAACAAACTCCCAGAAAGCCTCAGATCAGCTGAAACACTCAGTTTATTTAAATCCAGGTTGAAGACTCACCTGTTCTCAGCTGCATTTGAATAAAGCACCAAATCCACACTTTAAGCTTAAATTTCAAAACTTACATTTAACTACTGATTTTATCTACTGTTCTGATTTTATATACTGTTTTGTTTGTTTGTTTGTTTGTTTGTTTGTTTGTTAATTAGTTAGTTAGTTTATTTGCTTGTTTTAATCAATTTTAAATCATGCTTTTTATTTGTTCTTGTTTCTAATGTCTCTGTAAAGCATTTTGAATCACCTTGTTGTTGAATTGTGCTATACAAATAAACTTGCCTTGCCTTGCCTTGCCTTATACAATCTCCTAAAAATGTCTGTGAGCCCACCTAGAAACAAACGAAATAAATACTGAGGGTGGTGAGATCAGACAGAGACACTGGGGTCAAGTAATGATTTCTCGGAATATAAATTCTTTGAAGTAAGGTGATAAATAAAATGCACACTCTAAGTCACATGAAGAAAGCACTTTTTTCATATCTGTAAAACACAGGCTGACGGCTCAGTGCTAGGGTGGTGAAGTTACCATCACCGATGCAGACTTCTACCTGACACCTGTACCACAATTTAAAGCACAAACGGCCTCATCTGTACTTTTCATTAGGGGAAGACTTAGACGTCTTTGTTGACACTGCAGATTGCAGGAGGCGCCATTTTGGGCACTTGCCCCATCCCCCCAGGATACAGCACGGATGGCAGCGATTAGAAAATGGACAGCCAAGTCAAATAAAAATTGGGAAAAACACTTTTGGACGCCTTGCATCTGGAATGAGTGCAGCAATGATGTCATTGGGGGCAAGTAAGCAGGCAAGAGAAAAACAACAAGGCTCTCTTTTTCTCTTCGTCTCCCAAGTTTCTCCCCCTCTCCTGCCCCCCTTCAATCCTAATCCTCTTTGCAGGCCTGCAGGGAAAGGTCGGCCAGCTGCCAAGTCAAGGATTGCTGGGAAAATACGATGCCTGCCAAGTGGGAGCGGTGGTGTCACACACAGCTTTGTGCTGCCAGAAGCTTTGATTCAGACTCAGATCTTCATGGTCAGGCTGGACCATTGCCAGCCTGAAGTCCTGCCCACATGTCATCTCCCCAG
The DNA here is from genome assembly GCF_057382095.1 of Aulonocara sp. 'chitande type north' Nkhata Bay. Taxonomy (NCBI): domain Eukaryota; kingdom Metazoa; phylum Chordata; class Actinopteri; order Cichliformes; family Cichlidae; genus Aulonocara; species Aulonocara sp. 'chitande type north' Nkhata Bay. Next base: position 1,104,297 of record NC_141349.1, read on the forward strand.
CCTCCATCTCACCCTCCGCCTCTTTTGTTTTTACACTTTAACTCTTGGTTTCTTGTTCTGTCACACAGCCATACAGACTTTTGCCCCAAACCCCCATCCCCCAGGCTCCATAGCTCGTACTTGTTCGCCCCAGCTCATGCCAGCGGCCTCCTGCCAACCAGTCATCAGTTGCCATAGTGACAGAGAGCGAAGGAGTAGCGGAGCATCAGAGCCTGCCAGGAATAATGACTAATTTCTGCAGCCAGATGTGCCACATCTGCAGCTACGATGGTAATATTTATGTGTGTGTGTGTGTGTATTACTGGGGGGGTGCCAGTTTTTGAATAGCAATAGGGGTTCAATGCAGCCTTTGACTATAACCTTTCCAAGTAAATGTGAAACAGCCCATTTCTCCACAGGGGAAATGATCGGAATTTCTCTGGAAAAAAAGGAAATATTTAAAAAAAAAACAAATAAGAAAGGAAGCTTGAAAAGCAGATGGGAAGAGATTTGTGCCTAGAATCAGCCAAAGATGACATGATGATGATGATGGCAGAATCGAGTCGCCAAGCAGCCAGCAGCTCTGAGTCTTGCCAAAGTCTGCTGTCAGGAAAGTATTTTCAGACCACAAACAATTTAACAAGCAGAAGATCAAGTCTGCATTTTTTTCAGTCCCAAATAATATCATAATCTGTAAAGCAGCCATAACAGCACTGAGGGAGATTCTCTCCATGCTGGGAAGTCTTTACTTTTACGCTCACTCTTTCCAACAACATCCACAGGGGCACACTGCTAAACCCAACAAGAGTTTAACTTCTTTAACAACCTCAGCTCACTCTCCCCCACTATTCTTTTTAAACTTCCTGATTGCAGCGCCAAGGCTTTTTTATTCAGGTGTAGAATGCTGCTTTGCCAAAAATAACATCAGCACCACACGGCAAAGTTCAACCCTGATGTAACCGAAACCCCCCAAAGCAAGAGACTGCAAATAATGATGGCTTACGTAATGTCCCAACAAACCACTACCAAACCAAAGGTTTAGGCTTATGCCAGGCTGCTGACATCAAACACTAGGCTCGCCACAAGTTCAAATGCGCCAAGTGTTAGCTGAATGGCAGATGTTAGAAGACTAAAAAGAGTTCTCTTGGGTTTTTGTAAGAAACTAAACATTATTTAAAGTAGCAGATTAAGAGGCCTGTTTTTGTTTTAGTGGACTCATCTAAAAATTCCAAGTGCAACAAAAATGTTCATTACTATTGTAAAGCTTGATTTACTGATATTTAATTTGTTCATTTAATTCAGCAGTGAAATGAGCTTAAAACCTAATCGGACCAAAACCAAGGTGCAGCCAGAGGTGCAAAACCACACTCACTGGTTAAAAGAAGTAAAGGAATAAAAATAAGGACTAGGTTATAACACCGGTAATAGGTATCATAAAATATGTTTCTTGGTTGCCAGGTTGACATACCCCTCAACAGTCTGAAAGATTAATGTTGTCAACAGAGAACAGAGGGAAATGCAGAGAATATATGCACGAGGAGAATAATGAGGGAACAGGTGGGAACATAGCTGCGTGCCCAGCAAAGTAGACAACGAAGCTCCGTAGGTTGACTGGGAAGTCATAGTTGGAGACTAAGCAGATCTGGAGGCTGACCAGGATGCTGATAACAAAGGCTTGGCAGGACTGGAGGCCGATTGGGATGCCGACAGGACTGGAGGCTGGCGTCAATGACAACGGGGCAAACCAGAGAGCCACATTGGCAGAAGAGGTGACGGAAGACCTCTGGAGGCTAGTCAGGGGCTGGGGCTGAAGGTGATGGGACATTTCAGGTGGTGCAACAGGAGGCAGGCAAAAGCTGAGGAGGCACACAGGTTCTAGCTCAGATAGCCCTGGTTTGGGTATAGGCTCTGGTGCAACTGAACCAGATGGTGTGGGAACCTCTTGTTTGAATGGAGCAGGACCTCTGGCTCCGGTAGAGGCGACATGGGGGCAGACGGCGGTGTGCAGAAACCACGGGACCAGATGACGCGCAGACCTCTATTTTTTTTTTATTCAATTTTATTTATATAGCGCCAAATCACAACAACAGTTGCCTCAAGGCGTTTTATATAGAATAGAATAGAATTCAACTTTATTGTCATTGCACATGTCACAGGTACAGGGCAACGAAATGCAGTTTGCATCCATCCAGAAGTGCTTTAGCCATGATATAGATATATTACAATATATATTAGCAATAATATAGATATGTAAGTATATTACAGAAATGGGTCTATTATGGTATGTTATAATGTACACGGTATGAAGTATGTTGTGAATATTCTATAACTATAAGTATGTACAGGCTGTAGTGAGTACAAGCTATGTACAGGATATGAACAGGATATAAATATGAAAAAAAAACTATACAGAATATGAAATAAAGAACTTTACAGAAATCTGAGATATACAGCTATACAGAAATGGGAACTATGCAAGTTGTAAACAGTTGTAGAATTAAAAATTATCGTATGATTATTTACACAGAACTATACAATAGTGCAGTTAAGAGTCTATATAAAGTGCTAGTGGTTGTGAGTGGTGGTTCAGTCCATGTTATTGTTGTGTGTTTGAGGGTACAGTTGTCCATTGTGGGTGTGTGTGTGTTCAGTCCATGTGTTAACGTGGGTCAGATGTCAGGAGGCAGAGTTCAGGAGTCTGACAGCTGTGGGGAAGAAGCTGTTCCGGTACCTGGTGGTCTTAGTCCGGAGGCTCCTGTAGCGCCTCCCAGAGGGCAGGAGGGTGAAGAGTCCATGTGATGGGTGACTGGGGTCTTTGATGATTTTCCCAGCCCTCTTCAGACACCGCTTCCTGTAGATGTCTTTTATGGCAGGAAGTGGTGCTCCGGCGATGCGCTGGGCAGTTTTCACGACCCTCTGCAACGCCTTCCGGTCCGAGGCAGAGCTGTTCCCGTACCAGACTGTTATACAGTTGGTCAGGATACTCTCGATGGTGCAGCGATAGAAGTTCACCAGGATGTCTGAGGATAGGTGGTTCTTCCTCAGAGTCCTCAAGAAGAAGAGGCGCTGGTGAGCCTTCTTGACCAGCTTGGAGCAGTTGGTCGTCCAGGTGAGATCCTCGGAGATGTGGACTCCCAGGAACTTGAAGCTGCTCACACGCTCCACAGCCGTCCCCTTAATGTGGATGGGTGGATGTGGGTCAGCATTCCTCCTGTAGTCCACGATGAGCTCCTTGGTCTTCTCGGTGTTAAGCAGCGGGTTGTTTCTGTCGCACCACTCAGCCAGACGATCCACCTCCTCCCTGTAGGCGGCCTCATCGTTGTCACTGATGAGGCCAATCACCGTGGTGTCATCTGCAAACTTAATGATGGTGTTAGAACCACCAGCAGGTCTGCAGTCGTGGGTGAAGAGGGAGTAGAGGAAAGGGCTCATCACACAGCCTTGTGGTTCATCGTGATTGTAGATGAGCAGTGGTTATCCAGCCGGACATGTTGGGGGCGGTTGGTCAGGAAGTCCAGTAACCATTTGCAGATGTTGGAACTGATGCCCAGGTCTGTCAGTTTCCTGATGAGTTGTGAGGGGTGGATTGTATTGAATGCTGAACTGAAGTTGTTGTTGTTGTCCAGGTGTGAGAGGACAGAGTGCAGTGCGATGGAGACTGCATCCTCTGTGCTCCTGTTCTGGCGGTATGCGAATTGGTGGGGGTCCAGGGTGGGGGGGAGACAGGATTTGAAGTGTGCTAGGACCAGCTGCTCTAAGCACTTAGTGATGATGGGGGTGAGTGCTACTGGGCGGTAGTCATTGAGGCTAGATGGGTTGGAGTTTTTGGGGTATCGGGACGATGGAGGTGGATTTGAAGCAGGCCGGTACCACAGCATGGGCCAAGGACAGGTTGAATATGTCTGTCAGCACTCCTGCAAGCTCCCCAGAACACGCTCTGAGAACACGCCTGGGGATGCCATCAGGACCTGCAGCCTTGTGGACATTGATCCTGCTCAGCACCACTCCTACATTGGTGGGGGAGAGAGTCAGAGGTTGGTGGTCTGGCGTCACGTCTGCTTTGGTTGTGGTTGTGGGGTTCCCTCGCTCAAAACGAGCATAAAAGTTGTTGAGCTCGTTGAGGAAGGAGACATCAGAGGATGCGGGGGAGGGTTTGGTGGTCCTGTAGTCTGTAATGGTCTGGAGTGCTTGCCACATGCGTCGGGGGTTGGAGTTGGAGAAGTGTTCTTCTACCTTCTTTTTGTAATGGTGTTTGGCTTTTTTGATGCCCTTCTTTAGATTAGCCCTGGCTGTACTGTAGGCGTGTGCATCTCCTGACCTAAAGGCAGTGTTGTGGGCCTTCAGGAGGAGACGAACATCCCGGGTCATCCAAGGTTTCTGGTTGGGGTACATGGTGATCCTTTTCTGGGTGGTGACACTGTCTGTGGTTTTGGAGATGTAATCCAGTACAGATGAGGCGTAGTGGTCCAGGTCTGTGTGGGTGAACATATTCCAGTCTGTGTTTTTAAATCTGTCCTGGAGCACTGCATCTGTCCCCTCTGGCCACACTTTAATTGACTCCAAGGTTCCTCACAGTAGTGGTGTGCGGATCGATACTGAAATATCGATTCTTCTGATACCAGTAATTTATGTTCTAGAATCGATTCTCATATTAAAATATCGATATTTTAGTACTTTGGGCTAAATTTGTAGTTTATCATTAACAGGAACACAGTTAAGAAAGAAACTATATCATTCAGATCTTCTAAATTTGAAGGAAATACTTCCTCTTACGGCTTTCATAGTCATATGCGAAACACGGCTGTATAAATGTGTCGCAGCCCCTTGGCGTACGCATTCACAACAATGGCTGAGCGTAAACAGAGTCATGTGTGGACGTATTTTATCTCCAAAAACGCGGTTTGCATCTTGGCTGTTTGTATGGCTGTTTATATATGCTCCCTAGGGGAAGCATGTATAATAAAAACAGAATTGGTCCTAGCACTGAACCCTGTGGAACTCCATAATTAACCTCAGTGTGTGAAGAGGACTCTCCATTTACATGCACAAATTGGAGTCTATTAGATAGATATGATACAAACCACTGCAGCACAGTACCTGTAACACCTACAGCATGTTCTAATCGCTCTAATAGGATATTATGGTCGACAGTATCGAACGCTGCACTGAGGTCTAGCAGGACAAGCACAGAGATGAGTCCACTGTCAGAGGCCATAAGAAGATCATTTGTAACCTTCACTAAAGCTGTTTCTGTGCTGTGATGAGCTCTGAAACCTGACTGAAACTCTTCAAATAAGCCATTCCTCTGCAGATGAACTGTTAGCTGTTTGACAACTACTCTTTCAAGGATGTTTCATATGAAAGGAAGGTTGGAGATTGGCCTATCCGATTATTAAGTGATGACGTGACGAATCCTACTTCCGGGTCTAAAGCAGTCTGCGTTTAATATGGCTTTTGTGTTGTTAACATAATTAATGTTTTGTATTTTCTTCTATTTAATCTCAAAAAGCTCCTAAAAAAAAGTCAGTGATCACTGCTGACCTCCCTCGGCTTTTATTACCGCTAATTATTTATTTAAGCTCAGTTTTTAAAACCTTAGGCTGTAACTACAGCCCAGCCCATGAAGCAGTATATGAATGACTAACCTCGTATTGTGGATGGATTATCTCAGTTGTTCTCCTGGCTGAAGTTTGGTCCTTTTACAGCATCCTACCATGCGATTACATTTGTTCCTGACCACTGAGAACCCTCACGTTAACTTTTATCGAGTGGAAAAAAAGTTAGCTTGTTTATATTATGCTAACATAGCTGTGTCGCTAGCGGTCACGTAGCACATCATTATATACCAGCTAGCCAAACTTCAGTAACCCTACAAACGTCACTGCTGTTTAGTTTTCTGTCTTCATTTATGTTGGAAGTGATAGCAGAGCTGTACGTTTTAATTTGTTTCCAAAACCCCGCAGTCAGGACATGCTATATTGTATTTAGATGGAAGCTAGCGAGCTAACTTCCTGCTAACTTCTAACTCTGTTAAATGTCATAAATTCCGTTTTCATGGATGCCTGGATGTTAAACTCAGTTGTTACACCTGGTAGAGCAGAACGCTGATCATTTTATTAAAGATGAAAGACTTTAGACAGTTTTTCAACTCTCAGAAATGCCACAGTGATCGTTTGATATATGGACCTGCAGCGGAGTTTAGGCCCTGACACGGCTAGTGACGTCAGACTGAACGATCGGATAATTAGCTAAGACTGCTGGGTCTAGAGATGCTTTTTGAGTAAAGGTTTAACTACAGCCAGCTTGAAGGCCTGTGGTACATAGCTGATTATTAGAGATAGGTTGATCATATTTAAGATTGAAGCATTAATTAATGGCAGGACTTCTTTGAGCAGTTTTGTAGGAATGGGGTCTACAAGACACGTGAAGTTAACTCAGAAAGATCAATTGGAGAAAAAGAGTCTAAATCAATAGCAATGGTACTGAAAGTAGCTGTAGATAATGTTACGTCTGTGGGATGATTATTGGTCATTTTTTCACTAACGGTTAAAATTGTATTTGTGAAGAAGTTCATGAAGTCATTACTAGTTAGCATTAAAGGGATGGTTGGCTCAACAGAGCTCTGACTGTTTGTCAGCCTGGCTACAGAGCTGAAGAGAAACCTGGGGTTGTTCTTATTTTCTTCAATCAGTGATGAATATTAAGATGTTCTGGCTTTGCGGAGGGCTTTCTTATAAAGCAACAAACTATTTCTCCAGGCTAAATGATGATCTTCTAAATTTGTGACACGCCATTTCCTCTCCAGCTTACGAGTCATCTGCTTTAGGGTACGTGTTTGAGAATTATACCACGGAGTCAGGTACTTCTGATTAGAGACCTTAGTTTTCACAGGAGCTACAGTATCCAGAGTCGTACGTAGTGAGGAGGTAAAATTATTAACAAGATAATCGACCTCTGTTGGGGTAGCGTTCAGGTAGCTGCTCCCCTGTACAGGGCATTGAAGATGATAACAGTGGGTGGATTATATTCTTAAAATTAGTTACAGCAATTTCAGAAAGACATCTACTGTGATAAAGTCTACTCTCCACTGCTGTGCAATCAATTATTGTTAATGTAAATTTTATCAGGAAATGATCAGACAGCAGAGGGTTTTCAGGAAACACTGTTAAAGTTTCACAGCTGGGGTGGATAAGATTAAGCATCAGACTTTCAAATGATCAGAGCTTCCTGAACTGCTGTCCATCTACACCAAGCGGTGCAAGGCCAAAGCCAGAAAGATTATGATGGACCTCTCCCATCCCAACAATGGACTCTTCTCAGTGCCACCAAGAGGACCAGAGCAGACTGCAGTTTTTCCTCTGCGTGGGAAAGGCCAGGCTGGGGCTGTGCAGGGCACACAGGAGGTTATGGTTGCTCCTCAAGTTCAGGCCGACAGGAACCCTTTGGCTCACTCCCTGATCCAGGCACCGTGGAATCTGCTGGTTGGAGCTCAGACAAAACAAGCATATACACACAGAGGATAACAAAGGAACATGCCACAGATGGGAACACAGCTGACACTAACCTGACTGACGAGACAGGGGAGGCAAAACTAATACACATGAAACAGGAGACTAACACACGGAGACTCAGACGTGACACAGGGGATAAACTGAACAAATAACAAAAGCCAGAAGCTAGAAATCAACTCAGATGCACTACAGAAAGGTAAACTATAAAGAAGTAACACTCAAGCCATCTCCTAAATAAACAGAAAGGAACATGAGTCCACAACTAACTCAGAAAACACTGGGTCATCTTGATGCATGCTCAGTCATCCAGGTAAGTAAATCCCAAAGGTTAATTCTGTTCATCTGGACGTTTTCAGTGGGAGAAACGTTTTGTTACTCATCCAAGTGACTTCTTTATGATGTAAAATGTAATGCAGACACCAAACATATTTTAAATTAAAATACATTAGCTTTAACGTGCTATTAAAAATGATCTGGAAAGCTTTATTACCAAAGATTCATTATGCAGCAAGTTTTACGTCTGCATCCACTCGCAGTCAGACAGAGTCCTTCTGTTTTCACTGTGTGATTGAATAGGATCAAATTGAGAATTACTTCAGACCTGTTTATGGTAATACAGTGATAACTTGGTGAAATTTGTTTTGTATTGCTGACTGCATACACATTAAATTAACACTACCTTCTTAGATTCACAGTCCAGCCAGAACCTCATAGATCTGCAACACAAGTCCTCCACAAATAGTGACATAGTTGTGATTTACCTTCTAAGTAACACAGCGGCTCAGGAACTTTTCTTTTCTGTTGGAATATAACAACTGTGCATCTGCTTTGAGATTGAAAGTGGTTGGTTGTCAGTGTAATCACTGGAAAACCAATTTTATTTTTCTGGTTACCTAAAGGGTCCCATCCTGTTTTTCCTCTAGTGTGACTGAGCCATTGACTTGCTAGAATATTGTGCTGAGCTGCTCCTACCTGCCGGTGGCGAGATAGCATGCCAACCTGTTGACCTAAAGGCTACAGTAGTTTGCCAGGCTTTGCAAGGAAATGAACCTTCATTCTTCAGTTGACTTCTTTTAGATTCTAGTCAGGGCTGTGTCACGACTACTGTGGATTTTTATCACTTAACATCCAAATATAATTTGTATGTGAACAAACTGCACTGAAACGAAAGCATTTTCTTTCATCCCTCTTTAAATACTCTCTGGGTGTGTTCATTACTACCCATACACATACAGTAGTTTAGATTGCTCATGTAGGCTGTGCAGTAGCCTGCCTGCTCTACCTACACATTTGAAAAGACAATGAAACTTAGTCTGTGTCTGGATATGTTATTACAAACACTTGTCTGTTTCATTTTGGAAAGACAAGCTCGTAAAAAAACAACTATCCTACAGGAAACAGTTTTATGATGTCTAGCACACAAATCCCCAGACCTTCACTTTTTCAGATTTCAGGCTTTTTCCACTCTCACAACCCTCAGCTCTGTTTTTGTCATTTGGTCCACTGCTAAGGAACTGCTGCTTAGTTCCCAAATGTCCTCACGTGGCAGAAACAATACCAGTGCAGTTCAGATGTTTATGTGCTTGAAGTCATTTGTCACACATTTGCGTGTGCACATACAGTTTATCTTGTGAGTCTTAACTATCACTGAAATGCAGGCAGATCCTGCTCATTGAAGTTTTTCACTCATTTCTTCATGTTTCCAACAGGCTTTTGTTCAGATCTGTCTCTCCCATCTCTCTGTGTAGCTCACCTGTACCACTACACTTGTGTCTTTTCCACGTCTGCCCCCCTTTCTTTCTGTCACATAATGGTACAGTCCTAGTCTGTCTCTGTATGTGTTTGGCCCTGCCTGCATTTTCATCAAGGCTGGAGATTTGGCTTCCACATAGCCGCAGGCCATTGACAGTTATGTAACAATATAATTGTTATGTCTGATATCATTGGGCCATAAGTTTGACACCCCTGGTCTAGTTGATTTGTATCATCTTGTAGGGTGGATAACTAAAGGTGGGTAGTAATGAAATGTATGCAATAATACTGCCCGAGGGAAGCATGTATAAAGTAAAAGTATGGTCCCAGTGTGAAGAAAACTCTGTTAGACAGATATGATTCAGACCATTGCAGTGAAGTTCCATCCATCCACCTTCTTCCACTTATCTGGAGCCGGGTTGTGGGGTCAGCAGCCCAAACAGAGAAGCCCGAACCTCCCTCTCCCCAGCCACCTCCTCCTCCTGCATTCCCAGGCCAGCCGAGAGATATAATCTCTCAAGCAAGATTCAAGATTCAAGATCTTTTGTTTGTCACGTGCATAGTTATACAATTAAAACACACACTGAAAGGTGACCTGATATACCCCTCGAGGTTGCAAAAGAGAGAAAACATTTTACACGGTAAGTAAGTAAATATATACAAAGACGACATTATGTGCAGCAAGTGAGTGAATTATATACATTAAGAAAAATATATAAAATCAAATAAAGCAATCTGGAAATTTGCAGTTTGAAATCTGAGAATGCACATTGTGTGAGTGGGGTCTTGGGCCGCAGTGAAGCCAGAGGATCAGGCATGATATGAGAATGTGATAACAATGAGTCCTGTCTCAGTCAGTTATGGTTGATTGGCAGGACGGGGGACCTTCTGCCTGATTGCAGAAGTTGGAACAGTTTATTGCTGGGATGGGACGAGTCTTTCAATATCTAAGCTGCTCTAGTCCAGCATCTCCTGGTGTAAATGTCCTGAAGGGAGTGGAGAGCAGCCTGTAGCTGTGTTCTGCTGTACAGATCACTCTCTGAAGAGCTTTTTTGTCCTTGACACAGCTGTTTCCATACCAGGATGTGATGTTCAGTGCGAGGATGCTCTCCACAGCTCCTGTATAGCAAGTCCTAAGGAACACTGGAGAGACCCTGAACTTCCTCAGTTGTCGGAGGTGGTACAGGCGCTGCCTAGCCTTTTTGGACTGGACCAGCTCGGGTGCCTCCTCCAGGTGGGACATGCCCGGAACACCTCACCCAGGAGGCGCCCAGGAGGCATCCTTGTCAGATGCCTGAACCACCTCAGCTGGCTCCTTTTGATGTGGAGGAGCAGCGGCTGTATGCTGAGCCCCTCCCAAATGGCTGAACTTCCCACCCAATCTCTAAGGGAGAGGCCAGCCACCCTTCAGAGGAAGCCCATTTCTGCTGCTTGTATTCGCGATCTCGTTCTTTCAGTCACTACCCACAGCTCGTGGCCATAGGTGAGGGTAGGGACATGGATTGACCGGTAAATTGAGAACTTTGCTTTTACACTCAGCTCTCTCTTCACCACGATGGCGTCCACATCACTGCAATCAGTCTGTCGATCTCCCGTCACTCAGGATATTTATACTCCTCCACCTGGGGCAGGAACTCATTCCTCACCCTGAGTGAGGAACGAGTTCACACTGCTTCACACTCGGCTGCGAACCATTCCAGTGCCAGCTGGAGGCCATCAGCTGATTAAGCCATCAGAACCACATCATTCAAGGATTCAAGGAGCTTTATTTGTCATTCGTATCACATGTTAACATGAGGTGGAACAAAATTATGTACACACGGTCCGGAGTGAAAAGAAACAAAAATGATGAAGAAACAGAATTTTTTTTTAAGTAATAAATAAATGATTGGGTTTCTTGTTGTTGTTGTGTTGGGTTTTTTTTAACAAACAGAAATGACAAGTAATAAGACAATACAATAAATAATACTATAACTAGAGTGCAACAACCTGAGTACCAGTATAGAGTGTGGGTATAAATGTAGGTGTAAATAAATACTTTAGCAGCAAAGGGCATGATGACCAGCATTGATAAAGTGATGGTGTCAGTAAGTGTCAGTAGTGATTAAGGTGCTACAATAAGAGTTCTTGTACATTATGCACTAAGAAGTCTAACAGCTTCTGGAGTGAAGCTGTTTCTCAGTCTGGTGGTTTTGCATTTAATGCTCCTCAGCCTCCTGCCTGAGGGGAGTGGGACAAAGAGTGAGTGTGCTGGGTGAGTGGGGTCCTTCATGATACAGGTGGCACTCTTCCTGCATCTGGAGGTGTATATGTCTGTGACGGTTGAGAGGCTGCCTCCGACCACTCTCTGTGGAGCTTTCCTCTCTGCCACAGTGCAGTTTCCGTGCCACACATTGATGCCAGAGCACAGAACCTTCTCCACCGCACATCTGTAGAAGGAGATGAGGACTGAGCTCCGCATGCTTCAACCTCCTCAGGAAGTAGAGGCTCTGGTGAGCCTTCCTGATCAGGCTGGAAGTGTTGTTTTTCCAGGTGAGGTTGCTATACAGGTACGTACCCAGGTACTTGTAGCTGGGTACTTCTTCGACTGCAGATCCTCCGACGTGCAGGGGTGTGTGTCTTCCCCTCCTGAAGTCCACAATCATCTCCTTCATCTTCTTCTCATTTAAGCAGAGATTGTTTTGCCTGCACCAGTCCTCCAAGTGTTCCACCTCCTTCCTGTAGCCGGTCTCATCATTGTTTGTGATCCAATCAACCACAGCATTATCCGCGAAGAGCAGAGATTAGATCCTGAGACCACCCAAGTGAAAGCCTTCCGCCACTTGGCTACGCCTAGAAGGTCTGTCCATAAAAATTATGAACAGAATTGGTGACAAAGGGCAGTCCTGGCGGAGCCCATCACCCACCAGGAACGAGTCCGACTTATTGTCGGCTAAGCGGACCAAGCTGTTGCAACGGTTGTATAAGGATTGAATGGCCTGTAGCAATGGGCCAGACACCCCATACTCCCGGAGCACAGGACACAGGACACGGTCGAATGCCTTCTCCAAGTCTACAAAACACATGTACACTGGTTGGGCAAACTCCCATGCACCCTCAAGGATCCTTGAGATGATGAAGAGCTGGTCCAGTGTTCAACAACCAGGATGAAAACCGCATTGTCAAATTGTAAATGAAATTTAAAATTCTTGTCCTCACATACAAGGTCTTAAATAATCAGGCCCCATCTTAACTTAATGACCTTGTAGTACCATATCACCCTATTAGAGCACTTCGCTCTCACACTGCAGGCCTACTTGTTGTTCCTAGAGTATTTAAAAGTAGACTGGGGGTCACTGGTTTAGCTCAGCATGTTGAGCAGGTGCCCACATGCCATATGGCTGAGAGCAGCCGGCCTGGGTTCGAGTCTGACCCGTGGCCCTTTGCAGCATGTCTTCCCCCTTCTCCCGCTTTGTTCACTGAGCTATCTAACAAAAAAGGCCAAAAAGAAGTCAATTCTTCCTCAAATTTCTAGATGCCTCATTTGCCTTAAGCATGCCAGTTGCCTTTTGTGTGTCTTCTATAGTTATTTTTTCATGTAAACTTTGTTCTGTTTTTGTCCAATTGATGGTGAATCTAGTTTCTCCAAAAATGCTTTGATCTGATCTGTTAATGTGTGTCTCAGTCCTAAATGTCCCAAAGTGAAGAGTTGTGAGATCAGCCTCTTCACACACTGCAGCAGAGTGAGTGAAGCAGCAGTGAGCTCAGGCTGTAAATGCTGAGCATGCTTTGTTAGAGTTGTGGAAAATTAGTTGGTTGTGTAGATGTGAACTGATTGGTCACCTCCTCTGCTGCTCCCCTACAACCCGGTTTTCATTCCATTCCACTATCTGCTAATGGATCTGCAGTCAGACCCCTTATCTCTGGATCCACACACACACACACACACACACACACACACACACACACACACACACACACACACACACTGGGTCAGAGTACACTGGGTGCCCTTGGCAGGACTGATAAGCTGGTGTTATGTGATTATGCGTCTTGGTTATTGTGCAAGCCCATGACTCAGTGTTCTAATTGCAGAAGGCTGAAATGAGAGTGAGACAGACAGATGCAAAGTTTTGAGATCTTGAAATGTATTTAGTCCTCATGTTTCATGGCTATCACCATGCAGTCATGCAGCTATATAGCAGGAGTCCATTGCCATAACAGCCCTGCTCTTGTGGCAGGAATGCATGACGTGGGATGTCCCATTATGTCGGAACCATGGCATTGGCGTCAGATTTTCTGTGGGTTATGAAGTGAGGCTACTGGACACCAGGCTGGTTCCAGTGCATGCTGCAGATGCTGGAGCTTGCCGGGATCCTGGAAGCTTGGAAGTCACCTTGAAAGTTTTCATATTTCTCATGGTGTTACTGTTCAGTTCCCGAGTTCACAGATACAGGGAAGAGCCATCGCCTCCCTAACGAGTGTGCTTGGTCTGCATAGATATGTGGTTGACTGGTGTATGTGAAAATGATGTCTAAATAAATGCTGAAACCCTTCTAACAAGAAGATCAGTGTTTTTCATTTCACATTTCACTGGTTTCTTCTTCCAAAACAATAACGCAATTGATCTCTCAACAGGTTCAATAATGTCACCTGCACTTGTCAAAAACATTGCCTTGTTACTTAAGCTAAAAAAAATTAAAGTGTGTGCTGGGCAGAGATGGAAAAGTACAGGTATTGTAACAGTCTTTTGCATTTGATGTTTGTTAAGCTGTATGTCTGGATTTTGTTCTTTTGCGCCCTCTGGTGGTGAATTGTGTAGGGTACAGTTTTGCTGTTTGGGTCTCCACCCAGACACTTTTTCTTTTGCTAGCGCACATGGTGTCTGCATGCTGCAGTTCACAGTTAGCTCCACACATGGAGAAAATATCATTCAAAGAGTGGAAATAATTGAGAAAGAAGATAGAGGATAAGGCAATAAGGCCATAAAGGACTATTTAGCACCTCCTGGATGACAGCTCACGAGGTTTGTGTGTTTTAAATGTTTTATTTTCTGTAATTAAGGACTTTTGATTGATTGGCATTAAGTACAAGAGCACATTTTAATGTGATGTTTTGTTTCTTGTTTGTCTGTGAGCAGTTCTCATGGGTTGCCAAGACCAGAATAAACCCTGTTCTATAACATCTTGCGTATGTCAATCCTTGAGGGTGCTACAGACATCCTGTACTGAAGTGCAGATACTCGTGTTAGCGCCTCGGGGCAACGCTTGTTGTCATTTGGTGCTATATAAATAAAAATGAATTAAATTGTTGAAAAAATATTCCAGTAAAAGTTGAAGTATAGATTAATTACTCAGGGGTATCACCTGAAAAGCTGGTGATAAATAAAAAGCTTTTCTTTCTCATCCACGAGGAGACTTTCTGAAAAGCTTAATCATCAGGATGTAAGTTCTACAATTTTTATTCGTTTTTATTTCCAGTTTAAATGTCATTATTAACAAGAGCTATATTGTATGTTCATAGATTTTAGAATAAGGTAAAAGATAGGTATGCTAGCTGCAGCCAAACATCTAACATACTTTAGCTTTTTCGTCAGCCTTGAGTCGCTATAGTCTAATTCTTCTGAAGATTTTTCACTGTCAGCATTAGTTTTGGAGACTAACTCTTTATGTCTTTGTGACACTTGCTGGCCGGGTCAGCAATGAGGTGGCTGATTGTGATTCATCCTCACTGTGGCACATAGTGTAGTGAAGAGAGGTTACATAATGGAAGCATCACTTGATCTCCTTTATGAAGAGAGATGGCACAGAGGCTCTCTGAACAGAGTTCTGTGGTCGTCCACTCAGTGCTACCTATCTTCTGTTTCTGTAAGCACAATTCTGTGCACATATTTATCCGTGGCATACACAATCCAGATGAACCTGGTGTTTTTTTCTTTCATCTTTAAGAATTTGTTCTCATTGACCATTCGCTGTGACATACTTGGTGTCTCAAAAAACTGTAAAGTTTTGGTTGAGTAAAACTCAGCTCTTAAAAAACTTGTCATGGTTTGGGTGAGTGCCAGTGTTTTTCCTCCGAGCCGGCAGTTCCACCTCTGGGAGGAGCCACTGTGTTCCTGCTCATTGCTCACACCTGTGGGTAATTAAGCCATGGACTTATAAGGCCAGCGCGCAACCTCTCTTTGTGAGATTCTCAGGTAACCACAGTTAGTGCAGGCCACTGCGTTGGTTTGCACATGTCTTAGCAAACTACCTGGTCTCATCTTGTATCTGTCTTTCATAGCTAAACACCAGATTACCAGTTGCAACTTTCCCGCCATAGAACCCCCATTCAGACGCTCGACGACCAGACAGTCTCACGGTTTTGCTCACTCCACACACCTGCCTGCCTCCCTGCCTCAACGTCAGGAATTTCGGCTCACGTACCACTCACCCGGACCACTCTCCCCTCTATGCTACCGATCCACCCACGACAAGTGAGTGCAAAGGAATATTCAGAACAAACAGCTTGCCAGTATTCCTGACACATGTCCTCTTGTTTCAGTGACTCTGACCCCTTTCCCAGGACCCAGCCATCCAGTTTGACTCTCCCTTTGGCCCAAACCACAGAACTGCAGTTTCCACCATTGAGAAATCACTGATTGTTTACATAGCTCAGGTCGCATAAGTGCCCCTTAGTTTTGGTGTTTGTTCCTAGCACTAGTTAAACACACGACTCAGTTTTCTGGTTTTGTTCATTTACACTTGTTGTGAAAGAATAAACGTTGTCACTAAAACATTCTCTGTGCTGCTCTGCATCCTGCATTTGAGTCCTTTTTCTTTCGAGTCAGCTTCAGCCCTTAAAAAACTGTTCTGAGTATGTGTTAGTACAATGCCATGTTTATTCAGGATCTGTGTGACTGATTCTTTATATTTTTAACCAACTGCAGAGAATTCCAGAAAAGCTAAAACTGTTGAAGGAGTGCACCTGTCCATAAATTGTGGTTGTGGTACTTCAGCATCTAGCTATTGCTACAGAAAGGGATCGAGCATAAAGGTAGTAATGGTTTTTACTTGCAGTGGTTTTTAAGTAGCACATAATTTCATATGCAATCAGCTCAACAAACATCAGCAAACACACAATAACACAACAAAACAAAGTGTGTTGCTAGCTAAGGGTACAGATGCTGAGAGAGAGAAAAGAATGAGCTAGATTCACTCTGAGATGGAGAAAGATAAGAAAGACAGGACAGGAGAGGAAGGACAGAGGAAATATTTAACTGCTCAGTGACAGCTGATAGATTTAAAGCTTACATTTAATGTCATCATTTTCAGTCACATATTAGATCTGTATGTGATCTGTTTAGATAATTTAGTGATTTTTATATTGCAAAACATCCTACAGAACAAGCTAAGTATGCTAAGTTTGTGTTATTCAAATGTTGCATAATAGTACTCTGTGGTATAGTGCAGGATAAACAGGTTAGCTTGCAGTACTGTGATGGATTCACAGTAAAGTACTGTGTTGGACAGTGGCTGTGGTCTTCATGGTCAGACTGGTTACATAAAGATCGATTCACTGAATTCCACCTTTATACCAACTGTATTATATCAACTGTATGCCTTCCAGTATAAAGACAGTATAAACAGTATACCATCGGTGTAGGGGACGTACATCAGCCAAGATAGCTCATGAAACATCTGCTTACATCTGTAAATCTATCAATCAGAGAAGTGATCCTCAGAGCAGCAGCTGTACAGGTCAGCTGATCAAAACCTGCACACAAAGAAACAAATAACCGGAGCTCACAACAGAAACGATTATCTGTGATTCTCGTCCCCATGTTGAGCCACGATGACAGATCGTAGGGTTCTCCCACCTGCTGATTCCTCCTTTAAGCCCTGACTGTTTAGGTGTAGAGCCAAAGACACCCTCCACAATAACAGGATAGTTAGTCTTAAAAATTCCTTTTCAGTGCTTTTGTCCTAATAACAGATTTAATCTGATTACATGTATTCTAATTTTGAATGAGATTGGAATAACATTTGCGTTCTCATGTACATTATGTTATTATGTTAACATACCACAGGGTTCAGTTTGCATAAAACGTCCTGCGAAGAGAGATTTTTTACCTTCTTAATTGGAGTAAATTTCAGAGCCTGTACTTTTTCACTTTTACTTGAATAAATAAGTTTAGTCGTCCTTTGTGTCTTCCCTGGTGAAAAAAAACGAAAAACAAAACCCCCATCAAGTTCACCAGGGAAGACACAAAGGACGACTGTTTGCCTTTCCTGGACTGCGCTGTGCACATTGAAGAGAACAGCAAACTCAACATCGAAGTTTACCGGAAGCCCACACACACGGACCAGTACCTCCTTTTTGACTCCCATCACCCTCTGGAGCACAAACTTGGAGTAATCAGGACCCTACACCACCGGGCAGAACATGTTCCCTCTAAGCCTAAAGGGAAAAAGAAGGAACATACACATGTAAAGGAAGCACTCAAAACGTGCGGCTATCCTAAATGGGCGTTCTTAAAGTCAGCAAAGAGGCACAGAAAAGATGACCAGACACCAGCGAGGGAGGATAAGAAGGACAGACGCAACAACATTGTCATCCCCTATGTAGCCGGTGTATCAGAGAAACTCAGGAGGGTTTTCTCCAAGCATGACATCCCGGTGCATTTCAGACCCAGCAACACGCTCAGACAGAAACTGGTTCACCCGAAAGACAAAACGCCAAAACACAAACTTAACAATGTGGTGTATGCTGTACAGTGCAGCGAGGAATGCCCAGACCTCTACATCGGAGAGACCAAACAGCCACTTCACAAGCGCATGGCACAACACAGAAGAGCCACCTCCACAGGACAAGACTCAGCAGTCCATCTGCATCTAAAGGTCAAAGGTCACTCTTTCGAGGATGCCAATGTTCACATTTTGGACAGAGAGGACAGATGGTTTGAAAGAGGAGTGAAAGAAGCATCTATGTCCACTGTGAGCGACCATCTTTGAACAGAGGCAGGGCTTACGACACCAACTCTCTGCCATCTATAATCCAGTTTTGAGATCCCTTCCCAGACGCCTTAACGCCCACTCACATCCTGGGCCATCTGACCTCAGGAATTCGCATGATAAGGTGGGGCCAGGTTTCACAATGAACACACTTTTTTTTTTTTTTTTTTTTGCCTGTCCCGTTTGGCTCTTTTGCCATCAGAATTGTTGTCTAAAGGCAAAGAAAGATGCCCAACGGATTTACTTTACCAAATTGACCATCCCAGCCTTGCCATAATGGTCCATTTGATTCACCTTTTATTGTTTATTTTATTTTCACTTACTGAATATGGGACAGACTTGACTGGGGGAAAGAAGGGGAGAAAGAAAGAGGGAAAGAGAAACAGCTGAGAAGAGGGACGGGGGAGAAGGGCAAAAACCAAAAACCAACAGAATGAGCAGAAAAAGAAAAAAAAGAACAAAAAAGAAAAAAAATGCATATATCAATCACCTGGGTCACCTGCTGAGAAAGAAAAAAGAAAACAAGCAGAAGAGAACAAGAGTGATAGAATAAACAACATCACAATGATATATGGGAATATGACAGTAAATACTAAATATTAAACATTATTGTGCAGCACATAAGATCAACAGAACACAGTGTGCTTTGAGGTAGGAGCCAAAAAGGGTGTACTTTGTGGGTGTGATCACCCGTGTGTACACCTGTGAGCATGGACGCGTTTGTTTTTTGTTTTTTTAAAAGGTTCCTTCATGTAATGATCTGCTAGAGGGTGTGAGGGGGCCACAGCCCCGTCCTCCAGGGCATGAAGCAGGTATGGAGGAGATCAAAACTCCAGACATCCAGAGGCCCCCAGAACACAAGAGACCAAGGAAGACCAACAGAGGGGCAGCCGCGCCACTGTCCCAGAAAGAGCTGAGGAGAGTCCCAGATGAGGGCTCACTCAGCAGCCGCGGAGCAGAAACCAGGGGGAGTTGCAGTGACGCGCCCGTGAGCTCCGCCGGCAGCCAGCCCTGCCTGAGTGACCGAGCCCCAGGCCGAGAGGCCGGGGGCACCCCACCTCCGAAGTGGCCCGAGCAAGCCCCAGGCTCCAGGCCCCGATAAGCGGCCGCCAAGGAGTGAGCCGGTGTGTACCTGGACGCCCACCCCCGGACACAAAGAACCACCAACGCACCGATGTCTGAGGAAGTCCGCCACTGGCAGGGGAAGTGGTGCTAGGGGGAGATAGGCCTCCATACCTTGGAGGGCCTAAGATGTCCCCAGAGAGGTGGCGCCTGACACCCAACCTGACATATAGACACAGACATACAGGCACACACATATACAAACATCCATTCCCACCCTCATGCTCTCATATACACTTACTCCACACTCAACCAACGTGGAGACAGACATAAAAACTGCACCCACACACGATCACACTCCCCAAGCGTACTCTAAGCCCCGGGTCTAGGTACCCTTGCCCCTGGAGGGGGGGAACTGCCCCCAGACCCAGGTGGTGTTACCCTTTTCCCTGCGGTGGGGGGAGGCAGACCGCCCCGACTCCACAGCAGCAGGGAGGCCCCACACTCCAGACCGCAGTCGGACGGCCAACTCCTCCTCCTAGCCCCCCCGCTCCAGCAGGTCGCAGAAAATGGGGGTGAGAGAAGACTCCAAACCTCCCTCCACCCGCTCATTGTAGTGTTGATGCATGTGTGTTCTAAGGTGCATTTAAAACCCAGGAGGGCATGGAGCTACCTGCCAGAGAGCAGCAGGTAAGCGCATGGTCCCTCCTGCTGGCCCTCAATGTCTACGTGTATTTAACATTGAGAGGTGGGCAACGACGCCAGGGGTGGGGTGTACACCCTGATGGTACTTTGGATTCCGTGTATCGTGCCCACCCCCAAGATCCTATATGTATGTGTAATGAGAGTGTGAGTAATGTGAATGTCTAAGTTGTGGGATAAAATTGAGGCAGAGGCAGCCAGAAGGGGACAGAGGGGGGGGTAGCCTCCTCTGCACCCTGGTGACATACCCCTACTCCAAGGTCCTGCATGTGTGGGTGGTTGTGGTGGAGCGGGAAGAGGGAGGCAGCTGGAGATGGGGAGGGAAGGAAGGGAGGGGCAGGTGACCCCTCCCTGGGGCCAGCTCCCCCGCTGACCCCAGTACCCCGCGACCCACCAGGGAAAGGGGGCCCAGGCCCATCCAGACCGGGGCCCAGCGCAGCAGCGCCTCCCGGCCCCACAGAGCCCAGGACAGTCTACCCAACCCCACCACAGAGAAAACTGCACCCACCCCACCATCCACTCTTCTTCCAGACTACATAAGACAATAAACACCCAGGCTGAGATCTTCCTCCACCTCTCCTGTATCTCCCCCTCCTGTAGAGAGAGCCCCTGAGGAGAGGAAAGCTCCTGCAAGATGTGACAATCTTCCCCACCAGTTGAAGAGCCCCCCAGGTGGCTCGATGCACCGGCGGCACCCTGCTCCAGGGCTGGGCCCCCATGCACCCACCCGCCCACAACCCCGGCAACACACCAACCAGGACCCGAGCCCCCGAGGCTCGGCCCGGGCCCCAGCCCAGAGACGGAGCGCCCCCAGAACCTCACGCCCATCCCGGACCCACCCAGGGGCAGCCAGGCTACCAGGTCAGTAACCCACGTCCGTCAGCACAGACCCTCCCCTAGTCCCGCTGCACGCAGCCGCGAGGAAACAGTCACCTGAGAGCCAACAGAGCCCCTAACCGGACATGACCGCTACCCCGGGTTTAGCCCCCCAAGGAAGACGCCTCCGGGGAACCCCCCGACGCCCTAAGCCTGTCCCTACCCCCACACCAATCACAACAGTGAAGGTGGGACCAAACTATGACCCCCACCCCCACTAGGTGATGGAGCTGATCAAAGGAGCCCAGAGCAATTGATCTGATGTGGTGGCAGAGGCTGTATCAAGACTAATGTAATCTAATAGATAATTTCTATATTGGTTAGAATTAAGATTATTTTTATTTTTCCAGTTCATGAGGACTGTTTTCTTGGCTATGCATAGGGCAGTGAAATCCATATGGGCGATATTCTTTTCTGAAGTGACATTATCTAAGCTGCCCAACAAACACACTAAGGGGGAAGTTGGAATGTTACATTTCAGACACTTCGATAAGTCTTCACATATCTCGCGCCAAAACTTCTGAACTGGTGGACAGAACCAAAGAGCGTGGATATAATTGTCCGGTGAATTGGTTTGGCAGTGTGAGCAGTTGTTGGTAGACGTAAAGCCCATCTTGAACATCCAATGACCTGTATAGTGCACTCTATGTAATATTTTGTATTGAATTAATTGAAGACTGGGATTTCTAATTAGATGAAAGGTTTTTAAGCAAATCTGAGACCAGAAGTTTAGGTCTAAGTTAACTGATAAATCTGCTTCCCATTTTGCAATAGGAAGTGATATTGATTCATCTGTTTTAGAAAGCATTCTGTATATTTTGGATAGTAATTTGGGGGTTTTAAGAGTAAGAAATTGAACCACACTTGGTGGTGTTTGTAGTTCAACTTGACCCAGTTTAAATTTCTTTTTTACTATGGATTTAATTTGTTGATATTCTAAAAATCTTTTCTTGTTGATCCCATATTGTGTAACTAGTCCGTCAAATGAAATAAATTCTGTTCCTTCTAGTATATGTTCTAAATATTTGATTCCTTTACCACTCCAATCTGAAAAGTTTATCATATTATTGTTTTGTAATATGTCAGGGTTGTTCCAGATAGGTGTACGTTTGCATGGGATTAATGAAGACGCTGTCAATTTTAGAAACTCCCACCATGTTGTCAGAGAAGCGCTGATGTTGATGCTTTTAAAGCATTCATGTCGTTGGATGTTTGAGCTGATAAATGGTAGGTTTGAGATCTCTAGATTATTACAAAGTGCTTGTTCTACATCTAGCCAAGGTTCATCTAAGAGGGTATGTTTTAACCATCCTGAGATAAACTGAAGCCTGTTGGCTAAGAAGTAGTGCTGAAAGTTAGGCAGTTCTAGTCCTCCTTTATCCTTGGTCTTTTGTAGTGTTTTTAAGCTTATACGTGGGGGTTTATTTTTCCAAAGGAATTTGGACATACATGAATCTAGAGATCTGAACCAATCTTGTGGCGGTTTAGTTGGGATCATTGAGAATAAATAATTTATTTTTGGTAAGACCATCATTTTTATAGCGGCAACCCTTCCCATGAGTAATATGGGTAGACATTTCCATCTCGCCAGATCATCTTCTACCTTCTTTAAAAGTGGGATATGGTTTAATTTAGTTAGATCTGCAAGCTTGGGAGAAACATTAATACCTAAATATTTTGTATTTCCCGATTGCAGTGGTGTAGAAGAGGAATTATGGAGGGAGCAATTAATCGGTAGAACTGTAGATTTTGACCAGTTAATTGAGTAATCTGATATTCTTGCAAAAGAGTTTATCAATTCAATCACCCCAGAGATATTGGTTTGTGAATTTTGGAGAAAGAGTAACACATCATCCGCATAAAGGCTGATTTTGTGTTCCACGTTCTTGCATTTTATGCCCTTAATTACTGAATTCTGTCTAATTGCTGCTGCTAGTGGTTCAATAAAAATTGCAAACAGTGAAGGGGAGAGTGGGCATCCCTGCCTGGTGCCCCTCAAGAGACAGAAGCTGGAGGATGTCTGGTCATTTGTTCTAACACAAGCTGTTGGGGAATTATATAATATTTTTAACCAGTTTATGAAAGAGGATCCAAAACCAAATTTGTGTAAAGTTGCAAATAGAAATTTCCAGTTAACATGTTCCGGGAGTGTCATTATAGTCCAAATATGAAGTCCACTCTTTTTTAAAATATTTAATAAAGTCTTCATCTTTAAGTAGTGATATATTAAATCTCCAGTTTTTTCTTGGCGTAGTATTATTCTTGTGCATTAGTGTTAAAGATACAGGACCATGATCGCTGACAGCTATAGGGTGAATCTCAGTGTCTGAAATGTCGTTCAGCAGTGAGCTGCTGACCAAAAAATAATCCAGACGAGAGTAGGAGTGATGAACATGTGAGAAAAAAGTATATTCCTTACTGGTGGGGTGAGGGGAGCGCCATGCATCGCAAAGACCAAAGTCGCTCATATACTGTTTGATTATATTTGTGGACTGCCAATTACGCTGAGTTCCCGCTGTATTGAGCCTATCCATGTCTTCATTTAGTCCAAGGTTGAGGTTGCCTCCAAGAACAAGTGTGCCATCTAAGTGTTCAGAGAGTGCACTGAAAAAAACCGTGAAAGAATGAGGGATCATCAACATTTGGACCATATACACTTGCAATACATAGCTTTTTATCAAGTATAGATAGTTTAATGATTAAGAATCTGCCCTCTGGATCTATAACTGTATCGAGTACTGTGAAATTAATATTTTTATGTATTAAAATTGCTACTCCCCTTTGTCTAGAATTATAACAAGCTGAGAACACATTAGGAAACTCAGGTGTTTTAAGTTCATTCGAACCTCTAAGAGGTCTGTGGGTCTCTTGTAATAGGACAACATCTGCCTGTAGTTTTTTGAGTTGGTTAAATATTTTTAACCTCTTTTCTCTGGAGCCAGCTCCATTTACATTCCATGTAACGAACTTTAGTGCACCCATAGATGTTTGTGTATAACTAGGGATGTATGCTGTGTGCGTCGCTTAGCCAGGTGGAGAGAGTACGTCACTTGTTCATAAATAAAGAGAAGGAGAGAGAGAAAAAATGTGTGGCGAGATGCTCCCTGAGTCTGACTTTGTGTATGCATAGTTACTAATATGAGTAGGCTTGGCTTAAGTGTGTGTGTATCTTATATGACTGTGTGCGCTGTCTGACTGATGTAAATGTGCTGCCGTTGAGCGCATGGTGCGTATGTGTCGAAATAAAGGATGTTTGTGGATGAGTGTCGAAGCAGGTGATCGAGGCAGTGAAAGGAATAAAGAAAGAAACCAAGGACAGGGGTGAGCAGCATAAAACCAAGAGGGGGAAAAGAGAGGGAAAAAAAAACGAGAAGAAAAAAAACAAAACAAAACGTAAACATTCCAATTAAATCACTGACGGAGAGTGACGGTGTTAATTCTGCTATGAAATCACACTTTAAGATGCGATTTGATACTGGTAAGTTAAACAGATGTTAATGCAAGTTAGTGTGAGTGGATAGGGAAATGGTGTAGCTGATTCTTATCTGGTGTGAGGTTAATACAGCCACGGAGTGATGTTGGGGTCGCGGTGGAGCTGTCCGTCCACGTACAGCCGGTCCACAGCGATGACAGCGCGGGAGCCCTTCTGGATGAAGCCGCGTCGGATTGGGAAGAGGACCCTGCGTCGTTCCAAGATCTCTTTGGGGAACTGGTCGTTCACGCTGAAGTCCGTTCCTTTTAATTCCCTGCCGCGGCTTTTCACATGTTGCTTTTGTTTGAAGTGGCCGAATTTGGCCACGATAGGACGTGGTCTCCCGGCCGTAGCCCGAATGGGGCCGAGGCGATGTACCCGATCGAAGACGATGTTCTTCACAGTGTCCTCCGGCAGCTTCAGGTGGGTTTTGATGAAGCTTTTTACCGTGGTCTCCGCGTCCTCTCCAGCGGCTTCTGGAATACCAGAAAATACCAGATTATCACGCATGCTACGAGCTTGTAGATCGATAACTGTTTCTTTTATTTTTTTATTTTCTCTATTGAGCTGGGTAACATTATCTGTGAGACATTTCACCGACTCCCTTAGCGTGGCATTTTCAGCAGCAAGCGTTTCCACCTGCTGCTGGCTGTACTCCAGGGATTCTTGCAAGCATTTAAATTCTCGGTGAAGAATCTCCACCAAGGACAGCCTTGCGTCGAAACTGGACAATCGCTTGTCGATTGACTCCAATATGTCGGCAATATCTTTGCCGGGTGGCGATGTTGAGCCGGGGGAATCTGCCTGGCGTTGTCTTTTCGACGACGGCGTCTCAGGTTTGGCCGGGGAAGCTGCACACGGGGTCTTCTTCATCACGAGATCCTGAAAGCACTGATCAATATAATCTTGGAGAGTCTCTAAACTCTCCTCGTTGTTCTCCAGGGTGTTGGAGATTATTTAGACAAATAGTGTTAGTTATAAGACAATTGATAAGTGTATTTGGTAATGCTGAAGCTTAAATGAATTTGTTCAAATCTAAACTACCATTTGCTTTAATTTTGCGCCAAAATCTCCGGCGTCTGACGTCAGTTACAACATGAGTCGCTTACCTTGTCCGTCACTTCCGTCACTTACCTCTCCCTTTCGTCCCACAATCCTTTTGTCTCTCTGTGGGGGGTCACTCCCACTAGGTTTATATCTGGGACTCTCCACCATTTGACCTTAGAACTGAAGAAGCTTCTCGGATGAGAGGTGAAACGTCTTCAAGCAACTTAAAAAAGTCCAGACGCTTTTCTTTGCAAGCTCCTTTGATCATCAGCAGAGGTTACTTCAAAGGGTACTTCACTTAATCTTAGTAACCGGCTACTGAGGGTCCAGGTTTAAAAATATACATATATCAAGGGCGTAGATTTGGTTTGGGCATTGGTGGGGACGGATGATTCAACCACCGAACCCTGCCCTGTTTTTGTTTTTTGTTTTTCCTTCTTGATTAACAAAAAAGGAGAAATATACTTGCCTACATATGCTATTCTACGTGTTTTTAAACCATTTAAAATTACAATTCATAGTTTTATATGTGAATTATATAATGTTAAAGTACTATTAAACAAACGACTGAGTATTTCAGGCTTTAGTTTACTTCAGCCATATTCCATATAAATCAGGTATCATACTAAAATAAAAATAGCTTCAAATACAGTCATGACAATAAAAGAATATGACTTTAAGGACTTAACAACATTACTTCAGTTATAGTACACCAACATCTGTTATACATTGGCACTAAGGGAACACTGAGTGACCTGCTGGTTTTTGTCCATAAAACTACTCGTCTAAGATGACCACAAAGTAAAAGATCTCTCAGCAAAATGATGCAACGTTTGAGGCACTATTGCCCCGATTAACTCAGTGAGCTGAAAAACACTTTCTTATATCCAGGTTCTTCCTCTTCGCTGCCGTCCTCCTCTCCTCCTCGCAGGTCTTTGCAGCGCAGGCTTGCTGCTGCTAAAACTAAACAGTAGTGATGTGCGGATCGATCCTGAAATATCGATTCCTCCGATACCAGTCATTTATGTTCTTGAATCGATTCTCACAGTAAAATATCGATATTTTAGTAATTTAGGGTAAATTTGTAGTTTATCATTAACAGGAACACAGTGGAAAGAAGCTATAACATTTGGATTGTCTACATTCAGGAACTACTTCCTCTTCCGCCTTTCATAGTCATGTGCGAAATACGGCTGTATAAATGTCTCGCAGCCGCTGGCGTGCGCACTCACAACAATAGCTAAACATAATTGTTTGGACGTATTTTACCTCCACAAACAGCTGAGACGTGGTTTGCGATACATGTGGCAAAAAAGTGAGGTGTTGTGGCCATACTTGCCAACCTTGAGACCTCAGAATCAGGGAGACATTCAAAAGGGCTGTTGGGGGGGATAAATACATTTTACAGTGATTATTTATCAGATAAAATACGTTAAATGTCACTGTTATTATTGGCCGGCCTGGAAACAGCGGGGGTGTCCAAATTCAGAAGCTGCTTCCACCTGAGGACCCGGCCTTCACGGTCTAAAGAAAGCCGGGTAGTACCTCACGAGCTCCCTCGGTGGAGTGAAACTCTGCCGTCTGCTTCTTGCTCTCTAAAATATAACCGGGCGCTGACGTAAACTCTCGACCGTCTCACACTTTGTTTAATTAGTTTTATTCAGCTGTGTGAAAAACCCGGAGGAACCCTCCCGAGGGATTAAGAAAGTTACATTTAAATTAATCTAATCTAATAACTTTAATCTCAGCCAAACCAATTTAATCACGAACAAATAAAACACTGAAAAAGCCAAACAAGAACATTTTTAAGTTTTCTAAGTGACTTATATATCATGTTTAACCCGAGTAGTGAAAGACCGCGGGTCTGTGTAAACTTCAGATATTTGAAGTTTACACAGCTACATTCTCACCTGAAAATATGTTAAAAGTTTTTTTGCGACCCAGAAAGAGAAATAAGAGTAATATTAAAACTAAGTCGCTGCCGCCGTTGTTGGAAACTGGAATTGGCTGGGCCGCCCTATGAATTCTGGGATATGGTTTTTCAATTTTGTTGTCCGGGTGGAAAATCGGGAAAAATTCGGGAGAATGGTGGCTCCGGGAGATTTTCAGGAGGGGCACTGAAATTCGGTATTCTCCCAGAAAAATTGGGAGGGTTGGCATGTATGGTTGTGGCAACATCACTAACCTTGTCAAACACCTCAAAGTAAATCATATCACAGAATATGACGAGCGTATGTTGAGGCGAACTGAAGAGGAGGACAGGTGCTGCTAGGGCGAGACAGACGTCTCTCACAGAGTCCTTTAGTGCTGCAGGCAGGCAACGTGTTCAAGTAGCCACAACTTCAGGTTTTTTATTTCTATATGATGAACTCTGCATTATTAAGTGATAAGAACAAGTAATCTGATGTCCTGTAATCGTTACGACGCTATAATTTGAGATACAATAAATAAAATAAGGTTTTGTACAAAGTATCGGTATCAGATCAGTATCGTCGACACCACCCTGAATAGTACTTGGTATCGGATCGGAAAGGAAATCAGTCGTATCGCACATCACTACTAAACAGAGCTCCCTGAAAGGCTCAGCCAATCACATTGGCCATATTTGTCACATGACGTAGGACTCCAGTAGAGAACGTAATTTAACTCTTTCTGCTCCGCTGGGTGAATGAGACGCTGACAGATCGTTATTTCTTTCTATCAGGTTTGTTTTTCTTTACTCGAAGAGATCAAATTATTGGTGGGGACATGTCCCTTTCGTCCATGCCAAATCTACGCCCTTGACATATATATATATATATATATATATATATATATATATATATATATATATATATATATATATATATATCCATCGTCCAGCTGGTTTAGCAGCTGCACGGTCTTACTACAACACTGATGTTGTAGTAAGATGTTAAAGTTGTAAATGTTTTTGTTTGCTTTTTCCAAAAAATTTCTGACTCATTCAGTAAATTCTGTTCTCCTACAGAAACTTTGGTTAGTGACTGAGTGATTTTATTTTCCATAACACCCAGAATGAGACGCCCATAGTGAACAGACTCAAAGGCCAGGAAGGACATAAGCAGGCACAACCAGGGTGCCGGGGCACACCATCAGAATGTCCCGCACAAGGCTCAAATCACAGCCTCCCAATCTAAAGTTTTTGTGTATATTGCATATGACTACTAATGACTTGGACCATATTTTCAATATCAGTAGCGCCTTAACTAGTCTTTTTATACAGTACTAATGAATAACAGTAATATGAATGATTTTAGAATATATAAGAATAAAAACAAACATTAAATTTCCAATACATGTAGAAAAAGTGCTAAATAAAATAATGTTCTTTGTATTTTCTATTTAAAAAAACTGGCTGAATGTTTTTGTGATTATCTCATAAAAGGGAAAACAGCCCGACTGTAGTGCAACATTTTCTGAACCAGAAACAGTACAAAGTCCTCTAAATACTTCAAAGATTGACCGACATGCCAGCCTGCTTCAGAGGCCCTCTGCTGTCAGCTGATGTTAAATTCTGTCACCGTCCAATTTCAAACTTCCATTCAGTCCTTCCATAATAGTTGACAGAGGAGTGAAGACACACAACACTGCAGCCAAACATAGACCAACTGTTTTAAACTAATGCTGTTAAGGGATTCCTGTTTTTGACTGCCAAAATAGTGAGTGACCTCATTGTTGTGAGGATGAATGGTTTGTTGAACCAAATAGCATCTGGAAACAAAAACTATTTTTTTAGTTAGTCTGAAACATTTAGTAGCTGACCAGCAGTTCCTCTTCCTGCTTAAAAACACGCTTCTTTCTATAAACACTAGAAGACAATTTCAGGAAAATATAGCAGAAGTAGAGGTCTTCTCATTTTCATTTTCCTGACACTGATCTCTGTCTGCACTCACTGCACAAGCAGAAAAACAGCGAGAGAGAGTTATACAACATCATACATACATATATTATGTATGTATTTCATTTAGTTTTATTATTGATACTGAAACATTTTTCCTTTTTAATCAAGCTGGTACAGTACCAAGTATGGCCATCTTCCTCTGCTTGTCCACTAGGGCTGCCACAAACGATTATTTTGATAGTCGACTAGTCACCGATTATTTTTGCGATTAGTCGACTAATCAGATCATGCATCCATTGAACATACAGCTTATTGCACCAGCAGCATCTGCTCTTATATAACTATCATTAGCTTACAGCTTTAAGTGTTTAAGGTATGTGCTAACTAAAAATAAAGACAAGATGATAGTTTATTAAATTTTAATAGATTGTTTCGGTGAAGTTTAATAAACTCCTTGCTATCTAAAATATAACGGGACACCGGAGTAAATTGTCGAGCATCTAAGTGACTTATGTATCATGTTTAACCTGAGTAGCAAAAGACTGCGGTGGGTTTGAAAACGATTTGCCGGGAGTCCGGTGTTCTCACGGCTCTAGTGGGCCTTGCCCCCGGCTAGCTATCGAGCTAGTGGGTAACAGACGTCTCTGAA
Organism: Aulonocara sp. 'chitande type north' Nkhata Bay; assembly: GCF_057382095.1. Classification (NCBI taxonomy): domain Eukaryota; kingdom Metazoa; phylum Chordata; class Actinopteri; order Cichliformes; family Cichlidae; genus Aulonocara; species Aulonocara sp. 'chitande type north' Nkhata Bay. Next base: position 1,134,181 of record NC_141349.1, read on the forward strand.
AACGTTGGAGCGCTTTTGAAAATATGTGGTGTCCTGATAAACTGAGCAGATATTTGAGGTTCACACAGCTACATTCTCGCCTGAAAATATGTTAAATGTTTATTTTGTGACCCAGAAAGAATAATAAGAGTAATATTAAAACTAACTAGCTGCCGCCATTGTTGGAAACTGAGCAGGGCTGCGCTATGAATTCTGGGACACAACTTCTTCTTCTTCGGGGTTTAACGGCAGCTGGCATCCTTGTACATGCAGTGCTGCCACCTTCTGTTTCAGGCCGTTATTACACTCTTAAATCCTGCTACTTATTCCTGCGGCTTTTGTGATCTTACAAAGCTTCAAACGACGCGTCGACTATTAAATCAGTCGTCGACGATTTTGATAGTCGACGTAATCGTGACTAGTCGACTAATCGTGGCAGCCCTATTGTCCACTACGATGATGTTCAGTCAGTTAGCCATCACCAGTTTTTCCATGTGTATCAGAAGTCCCACAGAAATCTTAGCGTAGTGTTACGACTGTTGTTGTAATTTTAATATGCAAATCTGAGTGTGCAGGTGCCTCTGGTACATCCAGAGGGACGGATCGTACCGATTGGCTAATGACCAGGAGGCAGCATAAAAGAAGACACCTCCATGGACGGCCAGTCATTCATCCTCGGCCCATCCCAACCGGCAGACTGTGTGTTCACTGTCTAGTAATGTTTGTTAATGCAGGAGCATTAATTATTTGATTACAGTTTTCTCCTGTTTTTGTTAGTTAGGGAGGTAAGTGGTTTGAATAGGTAAGTTTGATTTATCCCTGAGATAGGCTCCCTTTTGTTTGTTATTTTGGCCTTAGGTTCACCCCGAAGTTATAATTCGCTCCCTTCCTTTGTTTCTAAGTTCACTCATTGTAAATAAATCACTGTGAAAAAGTATTAATTGTGTGATGTGCTGCTTGGGGTCAGATGGGGATGGATCACCCTTATGTATTAGGAGTCGTTGGGCATGCATGTTGTTGTTCCTGGGTTTTGTTTCCCTTTTTGAGACACAGGTAGGCGGGGCGGTGCTTGATGGTATTTCGGCACACCTGCGGTGCATTGGACGTCGTCAGTGGGAGCATTTATGGAGCTGAGTGACAGACGTCTGGTGTCGGAGTATTGTCGCTTCCACAAGTGCTAACGTGCTTTTGCAAGGTTAATCTGTTGGTTCCGCGCTACTGAGCTGCATGTTTTAAGATCCGTCTCCTGCCTGCTTTCCCTCTACACCAGCCTGTCTCGCCGCCTGCTCGCCTGCCTGTTTCTTTGTGTGCTTGCCCTCTTTGGATCTGTGACAGAGACTTACCTCGCGCCTGCCTGTGACCACTGCCTTACCTGTATTTCGGTGTTTCAAGTAAGCTCTCCAACTCTCCCCTTCCGCCTCAGTTTTACTCTCGACGTTATCCCCTAACTCTGTTTTGTCCCTCGTCCTCAGGTAGCTCCGGTGCGCCATCTATCCTCCCGCATACCTCGGCTCCGTTTCATCCCCTCGGCTCTGTCTCCTCGCACATTTACCCGGCCACTGTATATAGCCCCTTCCCTTGTAAATATTCCCCTATCACTGTAAATAAATCTGCTTCACCGCGATCCTGTGCCCGTGTGTGTTTCTGCCACTAAATCCACCCGTTTAAATTCCCCTAACATTATGTTATGGTCTGGCCACGCCTAGACAGGCCATAACAGTGGTCATTCTCAACCACCTGAAGGACCATATCTCATTTTGACTTCATGACCTCCAGGCCATACTCAGCACAGATGTTCCTGTATACTATGCCAGGCACATGATTATGGCGTCCTGTGTACAGTGGTATAAAAAAGTGTTTGGCCCCTTCTTCTTGATTTCCTGTGTTTTGCATGGTTGTCATATTTAAATGTTTCAGATCTTTAAAAAATGTAAATATTAGACAAAGCTAACACAAGTAAACACAAAATGCAGTTTCTAAATGAAGGTGTTATTAATGTGGGAAAAAAACCCAATTCAAACCTACATGGCCCTGTGTGAAAAAGTGATTGCACACTAAAACTAATAAGTGTTTGGGCCAACCTTAGCAGCAACAACTGCAATGAAGCATTTGTGATAAATGGCAATGAGTCTTTTACAGTGTTATAGAGGAATTTTGGCCCACTAATCTTTGCAGAATTGCTGTAATTCAGCCACACTGAAGGGTTATCGAGCATGAAGCGCCTTTTGAGGGTCATGCCACAGCATCTCAATTGGATTTAAGGTCAGGACAGGGGTGGAAAGTAGCACCCACCACTGGCCAAATTCGGGTAAATTTATGAAGTGGCATGAAAATTTGAACAAGGCATAAGAGACTGTGGTAGGTTTAAATTTGAACAGAAAAATTCACACTCCTGACCTGTCGGGGGCAGCAATTTGCCTGGGTTGCTATTCTGCTTTAAATGTCATTGTACGAAATGAGCAGGTACTAAAATGTGACGTCATCGGACTGCATACCACCGACTGGCTGGTCAGGAGAGTCACTCGATGAGTCATGAGACCATTTCATTAACGATGAAATAATTAATTAATTAAAGTAATTAAAGGTGCTATTTTTAAAACCGGAGCAACGGGGGAAATGGCTACAAAAAAAACAAAGCTGTTGTCCCAGAGTCTGATGAAAAGCCACAGATTGAGCAGCAGGTATATTCTTGCCTCAATGTCCACCTTTTTTGTAGGGTTCATGTCACATATTAATTATGTCAGGGGACACTCGGATGCGTTGCTATGACGACAACCACACAGGTTAGGTAGTACTGGATTGTAATGGAAGACCAGTCGATCGGAGTCGAGTCATGGCGATCCAAGGCGAGTCGATACGAGTAGGTACCAATGAAAAAGTAGCTTTAGAAGAAGGAGGGCATTCAAACAGTAACTTTGGTAATGTGACGTTACATTTCTGGACTTAAGCGGATGGCAGAAAAAAAAGAAAAAAATAACTTTTTAAGAGGTGTCAAGGGAAGAACCCAACGTTAAACGACGTGTTCCAAATGTTGGTAGCACGCAACTTTAAACAGCAAGACTAATAGCTTTATTGTACAAAAAATGTGAAATTAGAGTCCATCAAGGACCATGAATCATGTAAATGCCATAAGAAGGTGAAATGCATCATTCAAGGAATTGCAGTTCTGGAGAAAACAGTCTGCGTTGTGTTACATTGTGTTACAATTTATCATACATGTATAAGTACACATGTATGATAAACTGTAGGAATGGTTTGGAACGTCTTGGCCAAGTCTCTTTCAAATAATGGAGCCATGAACACAGACCGTAACCTGAGGCAAGTGAGGCCTGCAGTTTTTTTAATGTTGTTCTGGGGTCTATTGTGACCACTTGAATGAATCGTTGTTGCGCTCTTGGGTTAATTTTCATTGGCTGGCCACTCCTGGGAAGGTTTACCACTGTTTCATGTTTTTGCTATTTGTGCATAATTGTTCTCACTGTGGTTCAATGGCGTTATGACCTTTTCCAGATTGAGGGATCTCAGGAACTTTGTTTCTCATGTGTTCCTGAATTTCCTTGGACCGAAGCATGATGTTGTCATTATCGGTCTCGGTGTCTCGGTGAATCCCGACTCACCGGTTTCCCTCCCACCACCGGCCATCTCACCAGCTGTGTTTTGGGATGCGGTTTCCCATTTGCCGGATCCTTTCCACAGTGAGCTGGGTCACAGTGAGGCTTTCGACGGCTCACTTCACTCCTTCCCCAATGACCCTTCTAAGCTTGTGGACTGAGGCGTTCTTTATGTTTTGACCTATCGTGGCCTCCCCGTATGATGTTTTTAGCAGAGCTGAAAAAGACTTTTGCTCATCCTGTGTCCGAGGGCAGTGCGATGAAGTGGTTATTGAATCTTCACCAAGACTTTGGCAGCTGTGACAGGCTGGCCAGAATATGCACTAAAGAGAGTGTTTCTACAGACATTAGACAATAAAATGAACGATCAACTTCAACTTCTCAAGATAAGCCTCTGTCATTTGAAGAATTTGTGTCCCTCGTGCTTCGCATAGACAATTGCATGAGAGAGAGGACAGAGAGAGGCGTCTCTGCCCCTGGCAGAGAGACGCTTCCTTGCTGCTCGCCTGGTGCAGCCAAAAGGCTCAGCCTGCTTTAGGGGTACTGTGGGCGGCTCTTCCTCCTCGAGTTTATTGCTATCTGTCGTGCTTTGATATAAACAGATCTCCCTGCCCCTCTGTGTTTTTGTGGACTCTGGTTTTAAACAGAACCTCATTGAGTCCGAGTTAGCACAACACCAGGGTCTGTGTGTGTCTCCACATCAACCTCCTAATCCTAAAACATTTTTGCTATATTGTTACTCACAAGAACTTTTAGAGTTAACAACGCCTGGTAATTCTTGGGAGACCACAACCTTCTACACTTCCACCTCTCTGGATACTCCTAGAACCTGGACTTCATGTCTGCCACTGAGACTTGGCTGAACACCGGTGAGTCCAGTATTTTATCAGAACTTTTACCAGCGGGTAAAACATTTACCTGCTCCTATTTTAAAACACCAAGGAAATCATGGAGAGGAGGAGGTACGGCGGTTGTTTTTAAAAAGGATTTTAAGTTTAAACTGTGGTTTTTACAGCCTTCATCTTCAGGCTTTGAGCTAATGTGTTTTGAAGATAATCACTCCAACTCAGAGCTCTTTGCTCTAAATACAATAAGAACTTCATAAATGACTTTTCAGAATTTGTAGCTGGGATTATGCACAACTATGATCACGTTCTTATTGTGGGAGATTTTTTTAACCCTTACTGACTCTTTTAATCTAGTCCAGTCGTACCTGGTCTCATACACGGACACGGAAACACAGTAGACCTGGTCTTGTCACACAGTCTGCCTGTGTCTCTGCCTGTGAAATGCTCTCCATGGCCTCCCCAGAGGCTGAGTGTCTTCCCTCAGCTGACTCTGGATCCCTGGAGACTAAAGTGCGCAAGTCATTTGAAGGTTCCACCGAGTCAGCTCAGCTAGCAGCCCAGCAACCTTCAGCTCAGTTAGCTGCCCCGTAGCCTTCAGCTCAGTTAGCTGCCCCACAACCTTCAGCTCAGTTAGCTGCCCCGTAGCCTTCAGCTCAGTTAGCCGCTCAGCTGCCACTAGCTCAGTCTCCAGTGTCCCCGCTACCTGTAGCTAGTCTCCAGTGTCCCCACTACCTGTAGCTCAGTTTTCAGTTCTGTCAGCCACTCAGCCATCCATCATCTCAATGCAGGGAGAAAACCTCATTCCCACCCAGGGTGTTTTAGCTGTTTTAGGGGCAGTTATAAACTCCAGGGCCTCACCAGAGGCTAGGTCTCAGTCCCAAGCAGACTCTGGATCCCTGAAGGTTAAGCAGCGCCCTAAGAACTGCACCGTGCCAGCGCTGCCTGGGCAGAGCCACTGCCCTGTGCAGCTTCAGTTACCGGTGTCCCGGCCAGAGGTCCTCGCGCCTGCTGGCTCTGATCCGTCTCTGCTAGGGGTCTCCGTGCCTCCTAGTTCTGATCCGTCCCCGCCAGAGGTCTCCGAGCCTACTGGTCCTGTGTCTGTCTTCGTTGGAGGGTCCGAAGGGCCCATTCAGCAGCCTGCTTCCTTTGGGGGATCCAAGGAGCCAGTCCAGCCATCACCGTCCCCTGCAGCTCCATCACCTACAGTTTTCTCGCCGTCGCCTGCTTCCAGTAACTGCTACAACTCCACTGCCAGCAGTGCCACCACCTGCTCCACCGCCTGTGGCTTCCACACCGCTGCCAGCAGTGCCACCACCTGCTCCACCGCCTGCGGCGTCCACACCATTGCCAGCAGTGCCACCACCTGCTTCATTGCCTGCAGCTTCACACCATCATCCACAGCTGCCACGCTGCCGTCTCGTGCCGCAGCCGCCACGCTGCCGTCTGGTCCAGCATCATCCTCGCTTGGTCCAGCCTCCATCTCACCTGGTCCAGCCTCCACCTCACCTGGTCCAACCTACAGATTGCCTGGTCCAGCCTCTGCCGCTTCTACACCGCTGTCCAGCCTGAACCACCTCGCCTTTGCCGGCCACTTTCCAGGCCTCAAGCTGGACGTCATCTCCGTCGAGGGATCTCCGTCGAGGGCAGCCCCTGAACAAGGTCGTCGCTGCAGCTGCCTTCCGCGCAGCCAGCCTCCGGAACTGTTTCGCCTGCATTGCCGCCGCTGCCTTCCGTGCGGCCGGCCTCCGGACCTGCTCTGTCATCACCATTGCCTTCTGCGTGGTCGGCCCCTGAATCTGCTTGGTCTCTGTTGCCGGCCTCTGGGTCGACCCCCCAAACTGCTTCATGGACTTTTGTGCCGGCGACCTCCAGGTTTCCCTCCAGAAATGTCTTTGGACTTGGCCCCACTGTAAAGAGGGACAAGCTGCAGGTGTCTCTTCAAATCTTAAAGGACTGCTAGCGCCTCTATCAGGATACAGTCAAAGAGGCTAAAAGGGAATACTTGTCCAAGATTATTTCCTGCAACAGTCATCTTCCAATCAGGTTTTAAAAACCTCCATAGCACTGAGTCAGCACTCTTAAAGGTTTTTAATGACATCTTCCTTACCTGTGGTCCTGGTAATCATCAGGACACAACATTTTACTGTCTCATTTACACCCTCTTACCCCAGCTTACTCGCATTTATCTGCCGCTGAAGCAGAAAGATCCTTCCTCTATTAAATGGTAAATGGCCTGTATTTGTATAGCGCTTTACTTAGTCCCTAAGTATCCCAAAGCGCTTTACACTACATTCAGTCATTCACCCATTCACACGCACACTGGTGATGGCAAGCTACATTGTAGCCACAACTGCCCTGGGGCGCACTGACAGAGGAGAGGCTGCTGGATACTGGCACCATCAGGCCCTCTGACCACCACCAGTAGGCAACTGGTGAAGTGTCTTGCCCAAGGACACAACGACCGAGACTGTCGGAACCGGGGCTCGAACCGGCAACCTTCCGATTACAAGACAAACTGCCAACTCTTCAGCCACGATCGCCCTAAACCACATTAAATCACTTCCCGCATGTCTAAAAGACATAAAAACTTGGATGTCCCTAAACTTTTTTAAAATGTAATTCAAACAAAGGTCTCTCAGGGAACTGGGCCTTCTCTATCGCTGTTCCTAGCTTCTGCAATAAGTGTACAGCACTTTGTTTTCAGCTGGGAGTTGTCTGGAAGAGCTGTATAAATAAATTGCTAGCTTGCTCTCACTGTTCACATAAACCCACTGATCATTTTGTTGTTAGTGGGCAAACTTACAAAATCAGCTGGGGTTTAAATAATCTTTTCCTTGACTTTATACTGACATGATTATAAACTAATTGCAGTTTTCCTACATTAGTTCCACTTACATGTGTTTGCTTTTGTAGTTTTTTTTAAATTTGTGTAGATTTTATTTGTAGGATACAAACTTGTTAGAATCAGGTCAGTAATTAATCCATTTGACTCTGTGACAACTTTCTTTATTTCCTATTTGCAGCTTTACACTGCAGCAGTTTGTTCTGCTGCCTAAAGACACTGCATGCTCCACAAAGCTTCCTATCTACTGTTACCAGCCAGAAACCTTGTCTCCAGACACCGAACCTGAGACTTTCACATTATCTGAAGCTGGTTTTCTGATTGAGCCTCATACCCTTCAATACCCCGTCTGTCTTGCCTCTGTGCATCCAGGGCAGGCCAGGCCTCTCGCCTGTCCTGCTTCCATTGTTCCAACACTATTGGAGAAAAGAACATAAACCAACACTGCTGTTCCCATTCAGATCCAGTATGGCCGTGACCCGACACCATGTGAAGCAGCAGCTCAGCTTCTCTCAGACAGATCTTATTGCTGAAAGAAAAGAGAAGAAGAAGAAGAAGAAAAACAAACAGTGCTCAGGTGTAGCTTAGTTTCCAAGAGTAGGGCTGAAGGGGAGCCTTAGAACACCATGCAAAGTAATGAAAGCGCTGCAGACCATCCAACATGTTTTTTTACTGAGGTTTTGTGAAACATTTTCAAACTCTATAAAACCTCATACCGCTAAATCACCAACCAGCCAATGCTTATGCCACATCATTCAGGTCTACATCATTTTAGTAGATGACAGTTTGTTGGAAGTTTTCATCACTGAAGTTAAAAATATTTACTAAAATTTTTACTATAATAAAAGTAGTAAGGAAGTAGGTATTTTTTGCAGAAATGATCCAAGCCTGCAACCAACCAAAGCACATGGCCATGCGGTGTGCCTTTACAAACATCTGTTAAAAATGAGTTGTTGCAATAGTGGTATCTTACTAAAATATCAGAGTTCTTTGGAACAACTCAAAATGTATTCCTTTCTAGATGATCAACTCTAAGTGGTACAAGTTTTTGTAAAATCAAAGTGTGTAAAAAACAGCCACAGCAAGTCAGCCATGAAGTGGAACATGAAGTTACAGTGTGGGCTCACTGAACGCTGAAATGCGTAGTGCATAACAGTCACCAACACTCTGGTTTAATAACTGCAGAATTCAACATTTTTCTCTGGTTTAAATACCAGACATTTCAGGGAGGTTTTCATAAGACAAGTGAACAATAAGTCACATTAATCCAGACATGATGAAATTAAGTGACACAATGGACCGCAACTTGACAATATTTCTTAAATAATAAAAGCAAGTGTGAACCAGAAATTTAATGTGTAGCATCCAAAGTGAAAGCAGAATGGGACCTAGAGTCTCTATATTACCTTAGGCACAGATCTGTCACACTGTAAGCAAGAGACGCGGAAGAGGATTTGTACTTAAAAGCTATACTTATTTAGAAATGCACCCTGATATACCCACCCAGTATTTCAGTCTACAGAGAATAATCTGATGATTAACAGCATCCAAGGCAGAGGTCAGAGGTCATGAAAACAGAATATTCTCCTACATAACTACACCTTAATATGTCACTGGAGACCTTAATGGAAGCTCCTTTGGTAGAATGTGCTCAGACAAAGCGACTAAGTGATCAAGAATGCATCAAGCCCTCAGTTTCCATGTGCTCCTTTACTGTTAATTACTATTATTGTTGTTACTTTACTGTTATCATCCAACCAGTTTAGCCTGTTGGTTTCTAAGTAGTTCATTTTCATGCCTCTCATTCTAAACTTCATGAGAGATCACAAATGCATATGCCAAAAGCTGTTGCACAATAAAATGTACCTATAAATAGTAAATTTACTGTCTATTGCAGGGGTCGGCAACCTGCGGCTCCAAAGCTGCATGCGGCTCTTTTATCCTTGGGAAAATAAATTCTAAGTACTAATTGAAGTGTGTTTCATTTGTGTTAGTTCTTTTTTTAAATTGTAGTTCTAAATCGGAAGGTTGAATGATGCGGAGTGCTGATCTGAGGAAAAATCAATTGAGGAAGTGGATGAAGTCTACAAATTCAACTATATATGCAAGGTTTGTGGCTCAGGTGGGATTTTGGCCTATTCTTCCAAATAAGCAATCTTGATGTCATGGTCTGGGTGAGTCATCTGGACTTCACATGGTGTCCCTGTGTTTCCTTTCCTGGGTGGAGCGCTCATCAGTACACTTGCTATAGTCACCTGTTGGAGATCCAGGCTAATCTACAGTCAGTATTTAAGACATGGACTCTACTCGCCGTCTCTCGTGGATGGACTCACTCTTCACCACCTGCCTGCCCTCCTGCTTTCGTAGCTCTAGATCTCCAGATCTTTCAGATTCCATCTGTTTCACCGTCCCCAATATATATATATATATATATATATATCCATAGGTCCCTCATCCTATTCATGTAGCCCCTTCCGCCAGGATTACTTGTGTAGTAGCATTCCAACAACGCCCTGTTTTCGTCTCTTGCCCACCGATGCCTTCTTGTTCCAGTAGCCCACTTGTCGTCAGGGTGCCCTGGTTTCTCAACACCTGACGCGGACCTTGTTGATCCGGGTGACGTCTGAGCCGGCATGCCTTCATATTTATCTGTCTCGCTCATGTCTGCGGTAGGCTTGCTTAGCATAGGGGGTCTAGCCTTAGGACCCTTACTGGATACAGATGCCCCAGGCAAGAATCGAACCTGCGATCTTCTGCTCCAAAAGGTGTGTAGTCTAACCACTACGCTATCCAGCTGGGAAGATGGCCCCAACTGACCGAGTGCTCAGTGAATACCTCAGGCAGCAGAAACTCAAGAAAGTGGAGGAAGGCGAGGAACCATCATGGAAGGACAGGGCCCTGCACGGTATGTACCACCGGCAGATAGAGGAGGTGGCTGATAACCAAGTTTTTAGGCTCCTTGAGCAGTTAATCTTGCTTTTATGGGGGGATAATGCCTCTCAAAAATCAGGTTCAAGAGCAACATATATAAAGAAAACCAGATAAGGCCCAAACTGACCCTAGGGGAACAGGACTCGACAGAAAAGTCACAGAGGAAGAAAAATCAGCCATGTGGATAGAAAACCCCCATCCAGACCAGGGGTGGGCAACTCCAGGGCTCGACGGTCGGTGTCCCGCAGGTTTTAGATCTCACCCTGGGTCAACACACCTGAATCACATGATTAGTTCATTACCAGGCCTCTGGAGAACTTCAAGACATGTTGAGGAAGTCGTTTAGCCATTTAAATCAGCGGTGTTGGATCAAGGACACATCTACAACCTGCAGGACACCGGCCCTCGAAGCCTGAAGTTGAACACCCCTGATCCAGACAGATAGGACCAATAGAACGGGCCAATAGAATAGGCTGAATGTATCAAAAGCAGAGGATAGACGCGCCAACATAGCATACCGACTTGCGTCGATAGCTTGTTAAATTAGATTAGACTCCAACGTTACTATGCCTCAGTACCCTGAACATACCCTGTACATTAACCGGACGAAGCTGCGAACTAGCTGACACTCTCAAGAACCGCCGCATCAACATCGCATGTATTTAAGAAACGAAATGGAAAGGCGTGAAGGCAAGGGACATTAGAGAAGGATTCAAGCTCTTCTACAACGTCAATCAAGCTCAGAATGGAGTGGGTATAGCGCTGAGCCAGAAGCTCCAGGACAGTGTGATTGAAGTGACCCGCATATTGGATTGTCTTATGTGTCTCAAGATCAACACTGGCTCCGTCATCATATGGATGGTCTCCTGCTATGCACCGCAGACCAACGAGAAGGATGGTGAGAAGGAAGCATTTTGGCTCAACCTCAATGACCACGTAGTCATTTGGCCCCGAAGAACACCTGGTAATAGGCAGTGACCTAAATGGACACGTCGGTCAGGAGAGAGACAGATATGTGCAATTACATGTCGGCCAAGGATTCGGGACCCAAAACGACGACGGATGCCGTATTCTGGACTGCGCAGAGGCACAGGATCTTGCCGTGGCCAACACTTTCTTCAGAATAAGGGCCAGCGCATCTCATTATGTATTCTAGAGGCGGCAGGGACACCCAAATCGACTACTGGTTAATCCGAAGACCCCACCTAAACCTGGTCACCAACGTGAAGGTCATCCCATCAACCAACAGCCTCGGCCCTCAGCATCGGCTACTCATGATGGACCTACGACTCAACCTTGGCCAGCAAAGACAACCACCGATCACTTCAATAGAGAAGATTAAATGGTGGCGCCTTTACAAGTCCAAAAGCCAGCTAGTGGTTGCACTTGGGCTCATGGACCCCAATGGACCAGTAGACACCATCTGGGATAACATCGCCAGTCAGATACACGACGCGACACTTGGGAAGATGAAGCCGGGGAGGCACTTCATCGACAAGCAAGTGTGGTGGTGGAAGGACAGCGTATAGCAAACAATCAGGGGGAAAAAAACAGCATTCAAGATGTGGCTTCAGTCTCGCAGCGATGGCGACTATCAACATTACAGGGCCCTTCAATAGGCCACGAAGAAGGTAGGAGCAGCGGCAAAGGCATCACACTATGACCAACTCTATGAAGGACTGGACATGCCCAGAGGAGCGAACAAAGTTTACCGCCTGACCAGAAATCGCCATCAAGCAACGCAGGACATTGGCCAGGTCAAACATATCAAGGATGCCAACCACCAGGTCCTCCATGACCCACCCACCATCCTCAAACGCTGGAGCAAGTACTTTTCGGATATCTGCAACGTGGAGTTCCCCCACCAGCCAATCCACAGCACCAACCCCATCCCAGGACCCGTCCCACCAACTACCACCAAGGATGTAGAAGCCGCCGCCAAGAAAATGAAAAATGGCAAAGCAACTGGACCAAACGACATCCCAGCCGAAGTTTAGAAGCTACACGGCTGCCAGGGTGCCTCAGTCCTCACCGACCTGTTCAACAACATCATCAGAGATGGGGCTATCCCAGCAGCCTGGTCAACCAGCACCACAGGGCCATCTGGAAAGGCAAAGGCGATGTGGCTGACTGCTCCAATTACCGCCCAATCCGACTCCTGTGCCACACCATGAAAATATTCGAGCGGATCATTAATGCCAGGCTGCGAGAAATCATCACAATAACGCCCAACCAGTGTGGCTTCATCAAAGGATGTGTCACAATAGATGCCATCCATGCCGCCCGCCTGCTGTTGGAGAAGCACAGAGAGAAGACCAAGATGATCCATATAGCCTTCCTTGACCTGGAAAAGGCTTTCGACCGAGTCCCTCATGACCTGATCTGGAAAACTCTGCGATCACACGGGGTACCAGAGGCCTACATCGATTGGATCAAGCTCTTGTACAGAAATATGACCAGCACAGTCAGAAGCCCAGTGGGAACATCACCACCTTTCAACATCACCGTGCGCATGCACCAAGGCTCCGCGCTGTCCCTGCTTCTCTTCATCTTCTGCATGGACACCGTGACTGCTGACCTCCAAGCTCCCGTGGGCACATGGTCAGAAGTGGCAAAAACTTGGTGGCAAGAACAGCACTGCGACTCAGTCCCCAATGCCGGCAACCAAGAGGCAGACATTTTGGACGGACCAAAATAAAAACAATGTGAAGAAGCCGAATGGAGGTGGCTTTGCAGAAAAGCAGACCCCGCAGAGTGGGAATAATGTTAGGAGGAAGAAGAAAAAGTTAAAAACTCCTAAGTGTACTATGGTGGGGCTTAAAGCCTGACTGAAACTTCTCATCAATGCTGAAATCTTCTAAGAAACAATGAAGTTGATTATAAAACAGCCTTATCCAAGACGTTGGACAAAAAGGGAAGTTTTTGTCCAACGTTTAACCCTTTAAAACCGGTTGGAGCGGGCACGCTCTGTTTTGCGTAACTATCTTTAAATCCTGGTAGCACTGCAACCACGTAAGCTAGTGCGATACTTTTTTTTGCATATGAAACCAGAGGAGTTGTACTTATATCTTATGCCATCAGCCTGTCCTCGGTCACAGTTTCCTTCCACATATAGCTTTGCAAAAACTGCATAAAAAGCACTTGCAGCAACAAAAACCCAATATTCCAGAAACACGCTTTGCCGATCCGATCAGCTGTTCATAACACTTCCTACGTTGGAATAGACGTCAGAGTGAACTTTCGCATGTCCGCCATGACCTGCCCGAAACCGGAAGTGACGTCATTTTCGCAGAAATGTAGTTTTTTATCTTCAGGGTCTCATGAGCCTATACTGGTGTTTTTAAAAGTTATCTTTGACTTTATGACTTTCTGTGTCGTTTCTGGGATGCTTAGGACTCATATTGCACTGCTGGAAATAGTTTATTTTGATGCACATGCTGCTTTTTGCAAATTTGCATCATAATATTTATTTTCATTTTTCCTGCAGTATATAAAAATTGGTGTATTTCAAAAATAAAACTATGAAGACACTTAAAATAAATTTCCTGTGGTGGCAATCTATTTTGTGCAACTTTTTGTATTTACAGTTTTGAGGGATAAGCCTCTTAAATTTCTCTAACTAGAAATATATGTTAAAAAAACAAAAACGATTTTCAATTTTTTTGTAGTTTATTGCACTTTTTTGCAATTTATGTAATTACTATACACTTAATGCAGACATATTATTAAAATGTGGGCTATAATGGTTGTATTGATGTATAGGAACTTGAAATGCTCCCAAAAATGGCACTACAGCATGTAAAAATATAATATAAGCTCTGGCGGACTTGGTTCTATGGTAGGTCTTAAAGGGTTAAGAATGTGAGCAGGGATACATGTCAAGGAGGCAGTTTGTAGACCTCCAGCTCTGCAGTTCCTGCTCTGCAATAACAAACAACAACAAACAACAAATTACTGAATTGACAGCAAGGACATTACATCATCACGGTCATCACAGAGCAAGAGGCTCAGAGGCTGAGAACAACTTGCAGAGACAGAGTTATTTCTGTCATGACTCCCAGTGGAGTGTGAACGTGTATAAATGTGTGTTTGTGTCAGTAGAGGAAGGAGGAAGCTTAATGCAAGCTGTGTTCAGCTGCAGAGCAAGTCATGCACTTGCAGTCTAATGAGAGCGTGGCTCTGCAAGCCAAGTAGCTGTCTTTTCCACACAGGCCTGATTTTACCTATTCTAGAGACACTTTGTTTCCCTATAAACACCGAACCATAATATGTAATAATGCTGCTTGGTTCATGTCCTCAAAAGGCACTCGGGTCCAAGATGACGACGTAAAGAGAGCAGCACATCTTATGTAGTGCGTTTCTATTCTGAGGACTCAAAGCATGTTCAATACTAAGATCACACACACAGGATCAAAGTAGACTATATTTATTCTATGCTTTCAAATGCTTGTAACCTGCCATGGACACAGTGAACCACCAACATGTGTGTGTAGGTAGGGAGAGTTGTTTTCTGGCAGTGTGTCTATAAATGAACATTTTTTAACACTGTATAAATTCTCATGTGGACTGTAAATGGACGGGTTCTTATTTAGCGCTTTTCTACTCTTCTGAGCACGCAAAGCGCTTTACACAACTTCTGCATTCATTCTCAGCACATTTTTCTAGGTGCTTTCTAAGTAACATTCACACACACTCCGATGGATGCATCGGGGTTAGTATCTTGCCCAAGGATATTTGGCATGCAGACTAAGTGAAGCTAGGAATCGAACCACCAGCCTTCCAATCAGTAGATGACCTGCTTTACCGCCTGAGCTACAGCCACCCCAAAGGACACTGAGGGGAATCACTGACAAGACAATTAAGCATCCCCCCTCCCCTTCTAATGGCTTATCACCACAAACCATTCTGAACAAACAGATCAGAGGAGCAGGTTTGTGGAGAAATTAGTTTTTTCCCAGTGAAGACTGTTGGCTGAGAATGCATGTTCTCTCAGAGACACAAAAATAAGAGCAAAAAAAAAACAAACAAAAAAAAACCCCCCACACACAAAGCTGTAATTACATGCAAGTTACAAACACATCCACCCAGAGATGCTATTTAATCATGAACAACCAACGCACTGTATTACACATGACTGGCACTCTGTGGGGGTGACAGTGAGGTTATGCAGCCTCCATGCTCTCCTGATGTGTCGTTACTCACTTGAAAACACCAAAGCTCTCATATTCACACACACGTCCTCACAAACAGATCAAACTGCTCTCCATTATCCTTCTCCTGCAGCTCTCTCCAACAAGGCTGAGCATTCAGCTGCCACGCAGGCTGACGTGACTGGAATTGGATCAGTGCTCTTCTTAAAGCAGCCAGGCAAGCAAGCTGCACAATGACCACATTGTGTGTGTGTGTGTGTGTGTGTGTGTGCGTGCGTGTGCGTGTGTGTGTGTGTGTGTGTGTCAGTCGAACAGGAGCATGTGAATCAGTGACACGGCAGGTGGAGGAAAAATACAGGTATGCATGTGTGAGCCTTTTGGTTTGACAGGTCAGCTTTAATGCAAATTCAGATCTCAGTGTGAAATGTGGGTTCAGCAGTGAGTGCTATTCTCACGCACAACACATCCTGCAGTTAATGTTTGAGTACAAAAGTTGTCACTGAAGGCAACATTTTAATGTTTAAAGAAAGATGCAATTTCAGGTTAATTCTAATAATTAAAATTAATCTTATTTTAAAAGATTACATCAGCATTTTCCTGATATGTTGGTAAATGGACAGGTACTTACATTAGCACTCTGATATTAATAAAGTGTTTTGTTTTTTGATTAAAATCTACTACAGTGGACTTTAGCTCAGTCTGTAGTGCAAACTTTTAGCTTTAATTCAAGGGGTTTAATATTCCCTGTATAGGAATTACAGACATTTTTATTCATAGTTTAAAATCAGTAGATGCCATCATGAATAGAAATCGAATACTGGTTTACAACAACGTGCAAACCTCTGGTTACACTCGAGAGCAGGAAGGACTGATTAGACAAAATGACCTACAACATATTGAAAAACTCAAATCAAGAGTTTGACAAGGCAAAGAATTGATCTCAGGTAATTAGAGTACATTTTTCAGTCATTAAATACCAAACTCAACACAGAAAGACCCACACGCGAGTAGCAACAGAAGATGGCTGCTGTAAAGACAGAGAACGTCAGAGGAGGAAACACGGCATGAGGTGATGTCCACGGGTTCTAGTCTTCAGTCATTTTCTGGATTTTCATCCAAGGAACAATTGTTATATCTGGAATTATGGGAGTTAATTTTAAGCCCGTGTGTTTTCAAAGTGTATTATCAAAGTCTTAATGAATCTATCGCAAAGTAACAAAATCTATAGGACCATAAGAGCTGAGTACAGCCAAGAGTAAATGTGAAGCTCACAGTTACACAGCCTAAGAAACTAAATCTTTATGACTCTGAGAGCAGGGTGTTTTTTTTCAGCTACTAACAGGATAATGAAAAGTTCCACTGCAGGGTTCTTTGTGTTTGACCTCCATCTCTGCAGCTCTACTATGGAGAAGTGAACGTCACTGAACGGTATTGATACACATGATGTACACGAGTGTAACCGCACA
Source organism: Aulonocara sp. 'chitande type north' Nkhata Bay (assembly GCF_057382095.1). NCBI lineage: Eukaryota > Metazoa > Chordata > Actinopteri > Cichliformes > Cichlidae > Aulonocara > Aulonocara sp. 'chitande type north' Nkhata Bay. The sequence goes on from NC_141349.1 coordinate 1,151,008, forward strand.
GCCACAGAAACGCTGCTCGATTTTGCAGAGGAAGCGCTCTAGTGTTGCGACATCAGCTTGAAGAGGTTCTGCTGTTTGTTTGGCAACAGCGAATGTGTCTGAACCAGCAGTGAGTCATTGCAGACTCACTCTGAACTTGAAGACAATCCAGTTTGCTCACAGTAAATCATGAGGTCATCATGGAGAGCCTGCAGACACCTTCTACTAAAGTCTTCTTCTGAAGTCAGACAAAAGGTCAGCCAAAGGTCAAAGCTCAATCAAGAAATGTTTGCATCAGTTGATGCTTTGAGATAAACACATTATACATCTTTTATACAGCTGAGTCAATAAAAGCACTTAGATTGTAAGCAAGAAATAATGACGATCTATGCGGATTTAAATTTAAATACCAGTGTCACTGTCGGACAGTCCTCCCCGGACGACCTGTTTGCTTGCGTGTGCGTGTGTCCCTCTCCTTGTCCCCCACCTCTCCCTACTCTCCAGCTCCGGCTGTCTAGGAGCCGCGCCTCTGGGAGAGTAAGAGTGGCCGACCCCTGACCCGGAAGCGGCTCGGCTCGGCTGCCAACTCGGCTTGCGTGTTGTCACTACCCGATCCGTACCGGAAACCCGATCAGTACCACGCATGTGCGAAAGGCTTCCACTTCCGGTCGAAGCATTTTACGATAGTTACGGGTCAGAGTATCCGTTAAGATGTTAAGAATAATAAGTATCTCTTAAAATGTTTGCAATAATGAAGCATTTCAGTAAAATGTAGACAAAAACGAAAAGTAAATAGTTACGGATCAGGACTCCTCGATCCTTACTGCACATGTGCAAAGTTGGACCATACAAATCGGGTCTACCCGATCCGTACCACGCATGTGCAGGGGTTTTCTTCTTCTTCTGTTCGTTTAATGGCAGTTTACTCCCCAGTGTACAAGGATACCACCACCTGCTGACCGAGCGAATGAACCCTATTATACACTGAATTAGCGTGATTACAAAAAAGTGTGTTAAATTTGATTTAGTGATAGTCGAGTGTGTTTATGCTTGTCTGTGAGGAGAGGATTGACTGGAATTGTGATGATGATGTGCACTATCACTGTCAATTGTCAGTAAACACTTCATCTGGCTGCTGAATCTTCACGTGAGATATTACAAAGTCTGTATTATTAACTCTGTAATTAGGCGCCATTCTTCTTATTTTACGGCGCTGTTGTTCAATCGGGGGACGCTCTCTGTTGAGGAGAAAAGCATGAATTTGTTTGTATACGGATTATCCATTGTTTAAATGTCCCGGCAGTTGAAAAGGAGGCAGAGCTGTTGAGAAATGCTAGGAGCTAACTGGGAGCTAACCATGTCATTCAAATATATTGAATGTCGCAATGTTGGCAAAGAGAGGAAGTGGGGCCTGATTATTTAAGACCTTGTATGTGAGGAGCAGGATTTTGAATTCTGGATTTAACAGAAAGCCAAAACAGGAGAAATCTGCTCTCTCTTTCTAGTCCCTGTCAGGACTCTTGCTGCAGCATTTTGGATCAGCTGAAGGCTTTTCAGGGAGTTTTTAGGACTTCCTGATAATAATGAATTACAGTCGTCCAGCCTGGAAGTAATAAATCCATGAACTAGTTTTTCAGGGTCACTCTGAAACAGGATATTTCAAATTTTTGATTTGATATTGTGCAAATGGAAGAAAGCAGTCCTACATATTTTTTTTAATATGTGCACTGAAGGAGTTTGCATGTTCTCCCCGTGTTTGCGTGGGTTCTCTCCGGGTACTCCGGCTTCCTCCCACCGTCCAAAGACATGCAACTTGTGGGGATAGGTTAATTGGATAATCCAAATTGCCACTAGGTGTGAATGTGCGAGTGAATGTGAGTGTGAATGGTTGTCTGTCCCTATGTGTTAGCCCTGCGACAGACTGGCGACCTGTCCAGGGTGTACCCCGCCTCTCGCCCTATGACAGCTGGGATAGGCTCCAGCGCCCCCCGCGACCCTGAAAAGGATAAGCGGAAGCGAATGGATGGATGGATGGATGTGCACTGAAGGACATATCCTGGTCAAAGATGACTCCAAGGTTCCTCACAGTGTTACTGAAGGTAATGCTATCGAGAGTAAGCATCTTGGTTAGACAAGCATACTGCTAAGTTTTTAGGCTCAGTACAATAACCTTAGTTTGATCTGAATTTGATCAGAATGAGGTGGGTATCCAGGTCTTTGCCTTTAAGACATTCCTGCAGTTTACCTAATCAGTGTGCCATTTGGCTTCATGTATAGATAACGTTGGGTATCATTAGATCTCATAGCATTGGAAATGTACGCTATGGCATCTGTTTGATGTTAGCCAGTGGGATGCACTGTGGAGTCAGGTCAATAACATCAGACAGAAAAATCCTTATTTTGGACAAAGTCACATTTTACATTAGTAGGTGGGCCCAGGTACGTACGTTCTTTTAGAGCAGAGCTACAGATTAAAAATGCCCAAGGCGAAGCGGTCAAAAGTCTGGCTGTACTTCAAAGCAAAAGATGCAAACTCAGCAGCAACAAGTGCTTTAAGCTGATACTGTGATACTGTCAAAGGAGGCAACACCTCAAATCTGATGAAACACCTGGTGACGCATAGCGGTTTTTTAAAGCCGAGAAATGCGCCGTATTTGATAGCTTGCTGCGAGACCTCACACCGAGCACATCTACTGTGGGTGTGGTGCCTGTTATCAGACCTGGAGTTAGAAACATCCCCCAAAAGCCTGAAGAGGAGAGTCCTGGCCCCTACAGGGAGCGCAGAATTATTAGGCAAGTTGTATTTTTGAGGAATAATTTTATTATTGAACAACAACAATGTTCTCAATGAACCCAAAAAACTAATTAATATCAAAGCTGAATGTTTTTGGAAGTAGTTGTTAGTTTATTTTTAGTTTTAGCTATTTTAGGGGGATAGCTGTGTGTGCAGGTGACTATTACTGTGCATAATTATTAGGCAACTTAACAAAAAACAAATATATACCCATTTCAATTATTTATTTTTACCAGTGACACCAATATAACATCTCCACATTCACAAATATACATTTCTGACATTCAAAAACAAAAACAAATCAGCGACCAATATAGCCACCTTTCTTTGCAAGGACACTCAAAAGCCTGCCATCCATGGATTCTGTCAGTGTTTTGATCTGTTCACCATCAACATTGCGTGCAGCAGCAACCACAGCCTCCCAGACACTGTTCAGAGAGGTGTACTGTTTTCCCTCCTTGTAAATCTCACATTTGATGATGGACCACAGGTTCTCAATGGGGTTCAGATCAGGTGAACAAGGAGGCCATGTCATTAGTTTTTCTTCTTTTATACCCTTTCTTGCCAGCCACGCTGTGGAGTACTTGGACGCGTGTGATGGAGCATTGTCCTGCATGAAAATCATGTTTTTCTTGAAGGATGCAGACTTCTTCCTGTACCACTGCTTGAAGAAGGCGTCTTCCAGAAACTGGCAGTAGGACTGGGAGTTGAGCTTGACTCCATCCTCAATCCGAAAAGGCCCCACAAGCTCATCTTTGATGATACCAGCCCAAACCAGTACTCCACCTCCACCTTGCTGGCGTCTGAGTGGGACTGGAGCTCTCTGCCCTTTACCAATCCAGCCACGGGCCCATCCATCTGGCCCATCAAGACTCACTCTCATTTCATCAGTCCATAAAACCTTAGAAAAACCAGTCTTGAGATATTTCTTGGCCCAGTCTTGACGTTTCAGCTTGTGTGTCTTGTTCAGTGGTGGTCGTCTTTCAGCCTTTCTTACCTTGGCCATGTCTCTGAGTATTGCACACCTTGTGCTTTTGGGCACTCCAGTGATGTTGCAGCTCTGAAATATGGCCAAACTGGTGGCAAGTGGCATCTTGGCAGCTGCACGCTTGGCTTTTCTCAGTTCATGGGCAGTTATTTTGCGCCTTGGTTTTTCCACACGCTTCTTGCGACCCTGTTGACTATTTTGAATGAAACGCTTGATTGTTCGATGATCACGCTTCAGAAGCTTTGCAATTTTGAGACTGCTGCATCCCTCTGCAAGATATCTCACTATTTTTGACTTTTCTGAGCCTGTCAAGTCCTTCTTTTGACCCATTTTGCCAAAGGAAAGGACGTTGCCTAATAATTATGCACACCTGATATAGGGTGTTGATGTCATTAGACCACACCCCTTCTCATTACAGAGATGCACATCACCTAATATGCTTAATTGGTAGTAGGCTTTCGAGCCTATACAGCTTGGAGTAAGACAACATGCATGGAGAGGATGATGTGGACAAAATACTCATTAGCCTAATAATTCTAATATATATATATATATATATATATATATATATATATATATATATATAAACACCCAGCACGCCCCTGCGGGCGGTTTATCCTTCAAACTCGGGTCCTCTACCAGAGGCCTGGGAGCTTGAGGGTCCTGCGCAGTATCTTAGCTGTTCCCAGGACTGCGCTCTTCTGGACAGAGATCTCCGATGTTATTCCCGGGATCTGCTGAAGCCACTCGCCTAGCTTGGGAGTCATCGCACCTAGTGCTCCGATTACCATGGGGACCACCGTTACCTTCACCCTCCACATCCTCTCGAGCTCTTCTCTGAGCCCTTGGTATTTCTCCAGCTTCTCGTGTTCCTTCTTCCTGATATTGCTGTCATTCGGAACCGCTACATCGATCACTACGGCCGTCTTCTTCTGTTTGTCTACCACCACTATGTCCGGTTGGTTAGCCACCACCATTTTGTCCGTCTGTATCTGGAAGTCCCACAGGATCTTAGCTCGGTCATTCTCCACCACCCTTGGGGGCATCTCCCATTTTGACCTCGGGACTTCCAGATTATACTCGGCACAGTTCGATTCCTGCCTGGGGCGTCTGTATCCAGTAAGGGTCCTAAGGCTAGACCCCCTATGCTAAGCAAGCCTACCGCAGACATGAGCGAGACAGATAAATATGAAGGCATGCCGGCTCGGACGTCGCCCGGATCAACAAGGTCTGCGTCAGGTGTTGAGGAACCAGGGCACCCTGACGACAAGTGGGCTACTGGAACAAGAAGGCATCGGTGGGCAAGAGACAAAAACAAGGCGTTGTTGGAATGCTACTATGCAAGTAACCCTGGCAGAAGGGGTTACATGAATAGGATGGGGGACCTATGGATTCTTCGATACCCAACATCCACAATGGCGGCGAAACAACTAGTAGCTCAGTGTTCCAACATTCGAAAGAAGGGACTGCTCTCACAGCTAGAGAGGTAAATGCTATGGTAAAGGGGGAGCCAGGACGCCAGGTCAGGGGGTAGATATCATCACCCCCACCCGAGATTGGGTACCAAGCCCCAAGTGCGACAGATCGTTGAGTGCGAGAGGAACTGACCTGAAAGATAGGATCATGGCCAAGCTTGAAACCTGGACCTCCCGTAGCCGGTTACCAAGATTACGTGAAGTACCCTCAGAAGGTCTGCTAGATGATGTTAAGGCAGCACTACGGACGATACCTACAACCACGATTACCGACACTAACAAGCTGATCTACAATACGGCAGCAGTGATCAGTGAAATGCTTGGCTACAAGTTGAACAGCCACAAGGGGCAGTACCCTCCATGGAGAAGGAGGCTAGAGGCTAAGATCAAGGTAGCACGGAGGGAGGTTAGCCAACTATCGGAGTTGCAGAAAGGGACGATGAGGAAGGTGCCTAAGAAGTACAGGAAACTGTCCATACCTGAGGCCTTGGAAACTTCCAAGCAAAGACTCACAGCCTTGGCCAGCCGCTTGAGGAGGTACATCAGAGAGATAGAAGGCAGGAGAATAAACCAGCTGTTCTCCACAGAACCAGCAAAGGTGTACTCTCAGTGGCAAGGGAACAATAAGAGAACAGCACCACCAAGGCTGGAGACGGAGCAATACTGGAAGAGCATATGGGAGAAGGACGCAACCCATAACGGCAATGCTCAGTGGCTAGTGGATTTGAGGGCAGACCACAGCGACCTCCCCAAACAGGGTTCAGTAACCATCACAGTGGCAGATATCCAAGAAAGGGTCTCCAGTATGAAGAGTTGGACAGCACCAGGCCCTGACGTGGTTCACGCCTACTGGCTGAAGAAGCTGACTGCACTCCACGAGCGCCTGGCAGCACAAATGAACCAGCTGATAGTTGACGAGAGACACCCAGAATGGCTAACCGAAGGCCAGACAGTCCTGATCCTCAAGGACCCCCAGAAGGGACCGGTCCCCTCCAACTACCAACCAATAACCTGCCTCAGCACTACGTGGAAGCTCCTGTGAGGCATCATAGCGGCCCAATTCGCATGCCGCCAGAACAGGAGCACAGAGGATGCAGTCTCCATCGCACTGCACTCTGTCCTCTCACACCTGGACAACAACAACACCTACGCCAGAATGCTGTTTATAGACTTCAGTTCAGCATTCAATACAATCCACCCCTGACAACTCATCAGGAAACTGACAGACCTGGGCATCAGTTCCCTCATCTGCAAATGGTTACTGGACTTCCTGACCAACCGCCCCCAACATGTCCGGCTGGATAACCGCTGTTCATCTACAATCACGATGAACACCGGTGTACCACAAGGCTGTGTGATGAGCCCTTTCCTCTACTCCCTCTTCACCCACGACTGCAGACCTGCTGATGGTTCCAACACCATCATTAAGTTTGCAGATGACACCACGGTGATTGGCCTCATCAGTGACAACGATGAGGCCGCCTACAGGGAGGAGGTGGATCGTCTGGCTGAGTGGTGCGACACAAACAACCCGCTGCTTAACACCGAGAAGACCAAGGAGCTCATCGTGGACTACAGGAGGAATGCTGACCCACATCCACCCATCCACATTAAGGGGACGGCTGTGGAGCGTGTGAGCAGCTTCAAGTTCCTGGGAGTCCACATCTCCGAGGATCTCACCTGGACGACCAACTGCTCCAAGCTGGTCAAGAAGGCTCACCAGCGCCTCTTCTTCTTGAGGACTCTGAGGAAGAACCACCTGTCCTCAGACATCCTGGTGAACTTCTATCGCTGCACCATCGAGAGCATCCTGACCAACTGTATAACAGTCTGGTACGGGAACTGCTCTGCCTCGGACCGGAAGGCGTTGCAGAGGGTCGTGAAAACTGCCCAGCGCATCGCCGGAGCACCACTTCCTGCCATAAATGACATCTACAGCAAGCGGTGTCTGAAAAGGGCTGGGAAAATCATCAAAGACCCCAGTCACCCATCACATGGACTCTTCACCCTCCTGCCCTCTGGGAGGCGCTACAGGAGCCTCCGGACTAAGACCACCAGGTACCGGAACAGCTTCTTCCCCACAGCTGTCAGACTCCTGAACTCTGCCTCCTGACATCTGACCCACTTTAACACATGGACTGAACATACACACACCCACAATGGACAACTGTACCCTCAAACACACAATAATAACATGGACTGAACCACCACTCACAACCACTAGCACTTTATATAGCCTCTGTAGAAACTATCTACACCCTCACTTATCTTAACTGCACTACTGTATAGCTCTGTGTAAATAATCATTCTGTACATTCGATAATCTTTAATCCTACAACTGTTTACAACTTGCATAGTTCCCATTTCTGTATAGCTGTATATCTCAGATTCTGTAAAGTTATTTATTTCATATTCTGTATAGTTTTTCATATTTATATCCTGTTCATAGCTTGTACTCACTACAGCCTGTACATACTTATAGTTATAGAATATTCACAACATACTTCATACCGTGTGCATTATAACATACCATAATAGACCCATTTCTGTAATATACTCACATATCTATATTATTGCTAATATATATTGTAATATATCTATATCATGTTAAGGTTCAAAATATTGGGGATGGAAACAAGAGAAAAACCACAATAACAACACTGGTCCGGCCGGGTTGATTCAAACGATGATTTTAATGATCACACGCGTGGGAGATGGACACTGATGCAGACAGCCTCAAAATCTCAAAATGGTGGAGCATTGCTCAAACTTTTATAGCCTCTGGTGCCTCCACCTTATCATACAAAGCCTAAACATTCACATGCTTTCTCTCACACAGCGCCTAAGCTACGACCTTGGCTCCCTGTTTATCTGCTCCTGCTGAAATGGGGCAGAAAACTCCAGCACACTCTGTTCTCTTCTACTCAGACAAATTAGATTTCTTATAACTCAGCAGTATAATGCATCATAAAACAATATCATTGATTCACAACAAGTCAGCAGTTTAATATAATGCAAATCAGTTTAACTAATGCAATAGTTATCAGCTTCTTCTAATTCAGGAGAATAATGCAAACTAAAACTACATAATAATTCACAATCTTTAATTAGGGGTATAACATGGCATAAAATAATATTATAATCTAACAATTCCCCCTGATGAGGTCATTAGAATAATGACCTCACAAACACCCTTCAATTCAGTGTGGCCGGGGTCATCTCTTCTCACTCCTGAGGTCCTTTGTCCCCCTGAGGGGCGAACCATATGTGGGATGACCTCTGTGTTTGCGCAATTCAGATGCAAGAAAAACTATGATTCCAACAGTAGCAGGTCCAGATGACACTCTCTCCTTGTCTCCCACTGCTTTCAGCCTTTATTCTATTGCTGCAGCTACCAGTGTCGTCCAGTTGGGTGATCCTCTGCTCTTCATTCTTCAACCTTAGGGGTTAGACAACCCTTCAGTCGTGACACAGATCAGGGGATTATTCTGCCCCGATTTCAAACAACGATCTGTGTATTCTCCAGAAAAGGAACAGGAAGGTGTCCCCTTTTTGCCCAAAAGCCTCTCGAACTTCGTTGGTCTGGTGTTCCCGGATTTCCGCCAACCCCTTCATGGTTATTGTTGTGTTTATGGGATCCATCCTTTTGTGGTGACTAGCTGGAGCCCAAACGCCATGACCCTTGGACCCAGTTGATGTCTCGGCAGTCACTGTGTCTGTCTCTGCTACGGAGGATCCTCGCATCTCTGTGACCTCGTCTGGTGTCTGTTCCTTTCTCTGTAAGAGACAGAAAACCAAAACACCTCTCTTCCTAACCCTAATAATCTAATGTTCTTATCTACTGACCTTCTAGTGATTCAAAATTGGTCTAAAACATTCAGAATGTCCCAGGGACTTATTCTAATCATATCTTATGTGTGTGTAAGCGTGTTTGCATTTAGCCCTCTGCACTCAAGGCGTTTCCTACACTTTATCAGTCCGGACAGTCACGCCGAACGAAGCTTCTGACCTTCAAAAGGCCGAGTGCCAACTCGTTATAAGCACATTTGCAAGGTGTGTCTGAAAATTATTGAAACCCCTCTTTTTAACAAAAGACAAAGAAATTAACAAATCTTCTAAGCGCTATTCAGTTCATTTCAATGAGTAATGATTAAACATGAAAGTGATAGTTTATGCTTTTTCACTGATTCTCTAAAAGGTCCGTCTTCTCGGACCGCTATTAGCTTAAGCTTTACCATTCCTAAATTATTAAAGACACAAATGAAGTTATAAAATGTTCAAATAATCCTGGTTTGATGTTAAAGCTCAACTTTCCCCCCTTTTTTGACACATTCCAATGTGTCAAATCAACGGAGCTAGAACATTCAAAAAAAAAGTTAGGCAGCTACAAAGTTTCCCAGACTCTTAAGGTGATCCGCGTGTAACGTTCTGACTCAGGTATTTAATATTTTAATAAATGTCGTTTAATTAACTGCCACTATTTAAACTAACCTTAAAGACATAATTGAAGAAAAGATCACAAAGAATAACATGATATCAATGTTATGTAAGCGCGTGTGGCCTTCTATGCTCGAAGCCTTTCCCCTCAATAGATCAGTCAGACATTCGCGCTGACTGTAGCTTTTAACCCTTATTAACTTGAGCACAACTCTACAATGAGCAACAAGTTGCAATATGTATGAAAATGATCATGGTTACACCTGCAATGAAAAATTATATCATTATCCTAACACCTGTAAATAGAAGATTCATCAGAGGTTATAACAATCACAGGAACACAGATGTTAGTATAAGGTCAAAAGCTTCAATAAATGATCATCGATGCAATGCTTGTTGCATGATTCTCATACAATAATAATGCTGACATTGAAAATAACAGTAAAACACCCCCTTTTGTCCCGTTTCACTTGACACCTAAACGTTTATAAATGCCTCTTTTATTCTTGATTTTATTTCCCCCTTTTCTCCCCTTACTGACCACAGCAGGGGGATCTTAGTTTTGAATCAGCCATGAATCCAGCTCACCTGATTCATCAGTGAGCTCCACCATCACTGGCGTCTGACAGGGTGGTGCTGCATACTCTTCCTTTAATGTCACTATTTTCAACCTGTTAATTAGAGTGTTTAAACCTGAAGTCGACTACGTCCACAACAAGTCAATACAGCTGTAAATGTGGCCAATTATCAATCTATTACCAATCAATAACAACAGATAACTTCTATTTTATGCATGCTTTTAATCAACCACTCACCCAGAGGATCTCCAATCCCAGCAAGTTCCTTCTCCTCCTTTAATGAGTCTGTCCTCCTTCCATGCCCTGGTAACTGGTCCATCCAGAGCCATATGATCTCAAATATACATACAACAAGCCAAACCACACCTTGGTCACACCAACCCTCCTCCGCCCCGAATATGTCCAGTGCCATCCTAGTATGGACTGTCAAATGTGGCTTTAACGCTGACTGTTCTGACAATCCATTTTATAACGTTCCTGGTCAGATTTGCCAATCTCTGCACCAGGGTTTTAAACGTTTCGCCATTTTCATTAGGTTTTATTTTTTATTTAGTTTCGACTCCAGATTTTCAATTTTTTGCCAGTTGTAATTAGTTTTTACCAATTCTTTGCTAGTTTAGTCTAGTTTTTATTTTCTGAAAATCCTTAGTTTCAATTTAGTTTTATTTGTGTTTTGCAAAAGTTAAGTGTAACAAAATCTCAGTTCCATCATATCAATCATGCTCTTCTGGTTATCCTTGGGTATTGAGACTATTAACTCTTGCCGCACCGAGTGGTCCTAATTTTGGTTGAAGTGAATTGATAACCTTTTGAAGGCGATTGTTTCACACCTTTATTTAGATGTCCCAGTCCTGTTATCTCGGGATACATCACGCTGCCTTATCTGGGGTTAGCTATTTTCTTGGGATGCGAGTTAAGTGGGTGAGCTCTTCAAAGAGGGGGAGTGTGCTCCCCCTGATGAGGTCTTCTAGGTAAGCTAGGTTAACCTTCTTGTGTGAGCTTTTCAAGTGCACTTTAAGGTTTGTGGGATTTTTTGTTTTATAAATGTCCCTCAAGACCCCCTGATGACCCAGTAATTCATTTTTTGCGCACTGTAGTACACATTTAGTTTTTGCTTGTAGCTCTCATACTCTACTTGCCACTCCTCTAAGTCCTGATGTTTCTTAGAGAGGACAACAGTACCTTTAAAATTATATCACATGTGTGGGGGTGTGGCCTTGCCAATTGTTTTTCCCACCTTTTCAAAATGGCTGGCGTGCCCACAAGCACATTTTATGGAGGAGAGAAAGGTAAGCTTGATATTTACATTTAAAATGTTTTGTTAAACTCAGATTCTTATTTTATTCAAAAAATAAACATCTAGTAAATAATTTCAGGGGTCTTTAAGAATTAGGCTCATTTACTTTCACAGGGAACATGACTAATTTATTAATGTGTGCTCTACACATTGGGACTTTATATTTATATTTATTTCACTTTTTCCTAATACACAACTTTTGACAAAGGCGGAGAGAATTCTTAACAGAATTATTAAGGGAGATTCAAACATAGATTTTTCAAAATATGAGAGGGTCAGGACCCACTAAAAGCCACACAAAGATTATCGAGATGCAGTGGCAGATGTAATAGAGAAAGACACAGGGCCACCTGAAATCTGTCGTCCTATCTGGTGCAAAACCAACATGTAGTAGAATCTGGAATTTTGATTTTGAGTTAAAAATAAAATATGGGTAAAATGCAGACATCTTTTCCAGTAAAGTAAAAAAAATAAGTGTCGCAATTATAGTTAAATCCATAACACCTAATTGTTTCTACGAGATCACGTCGTTGCTAAAAGTTATCAGTGATCTCAATGTGTGAAAAGAACTCACAGTATCTGGAGTTTAAGCTCCTCTTGGCTGAGAAACCTGGGACAAACATGTGAACAAGACCTGAATAATACCAGTAATGAAGACTTCTCTCCAAAGATCAATAAAAGGAAGCCCCCATCCGATGAGAGTCTAGCAAAATATGGTTCACTCCACTTGCCTGAAATGGTTAACAGTCCAAGGCATTTCAGTTGTAGAATGATTGGGTGCAACAATGAAACAGATGTGAGATGAGGGGAGTGCCAAATGTTCCTTTGTGTCTCCAAATAAAATCAGTACTTCCTCAGATATCCTAAATAAATTGACTTTTGTGAAATAGAAAGTCCAGTGCCATCACTTATTCCTGAACCAATAGTTTACAGCTAGTGAAGTGTCAGTGACTTCTGGGTTGGCCCCTGATCTTCATCTTATGAGATTTTTTATTTTAATAACACTTGATTTATTTAAAAGAAAAAAGAAAAAAAAGAAAAAAGAAAAAACGAAAATATTTTCTCCCTGTTTTTTCTTATTCTCTGGGTCTCAGGAGGACATTACGTCCCTCTCCACTACAAGACTTGTTATGTCTACAAAACAGTCATATTAAAATCATCCTCAATTCTATTCTGGCGCTGTTTCCCGACTTTTCCTGACCTGATTCTGCGCGTGGACGGAGCAGCAACACAGACGACTCGACTAACGTACTACCTTAATTTCACTACAGCAGGGCACGCACACATCAATGCAACCAAACACATTTTGCTATAAATCTAGTTAATTTTAGTTAGTTTTGTGAACATTCAGTACAGTTTTAGTTAGTATTTCTTTTTGTTTTGATTTTATTACCGTTAACGCAAAAAAAATTTTTCCACTTCTAGTTTTCGTTATTTCATTTCTTGTCTTTAATAATAATAATCTCCTCTGCACCCTTGAATAAACATCATTAACATGATCAACCTTTTGCTGCTTGTTATTTCACCATCTTATTGAATCAAATACTTCATGCTTATGTGGTTTATGACATTATATTTATCTAAATCTCCACTTTGTGTCTAAATGTTTGAAGAATTTTTGAGGGTCAAATTTCGAGAATTTGACCCTAAGTGAAAGTTATGGCGTTATCAACCCCTTTGGGGATTACCTTTTTCCAGTTTTGATGATATTCCTCCCCGTTCTTTATTCTTTGCAAGTACCCCTCCTTGGTGGCGAGAACCATTGGTGTGATCAAGCGGGTGCTGTAAAAACAAAAGCTCAGGACAGAGCAGTCACCAGTCATGTACTTCATTCAAAATTAACAAATATCAAGCTTCATATTGATCCTCTGAGTGTAATGGTACATTTTAATTTGCACTTCTCAAAACTAAAAACAATATTTTCTTTATTTTACTCTTGTTCTTGTGCAGCACCACCCCTCAGCACATGCCCCTGTTATTTTATCTTACTTTTAAAATGTTGACTACTTCAAGAAAGCGCCCAAAAGACGGGGACCAGTGTTTATCATTACATATCTCCATTTTGAGTGTGGCTGTCTATCATTCCCCTCTTATTCATAGACCTCGGTGGAGGGTTTTTTGTTTGTTTTTTCTTTATTTCTCTAAAATTAATTCACTCTCTACATTGACCCACTATGGTTAATAATAACATGCTCAGTCATGAGTGGGATCAAACCTTTTCTTCACTTTAGCATTTAACATTCCCAACAATATAATGTGATACATTAATTAAAACACAGCTACTAAAACACAATTTTCTTAATGCAAACATCAGTAACTCAAAATTAGCAACCAAGGGGTTCAGCCTGCAGTTCACACTCCTGTGAAACTACAGCTCTTTAGTCTCTGTCATTCTTCTGTTCTTGCAGACAAAACAAAGCAAAAGAAAACATCCACCCTTCTTTTACAGGCTGGGTGAATTGTTGTGGACATTTAATAATCCTAAAGTCGGCACCGTTTTTGTCTCAGTACCAAGTCAGTTAAAACTTTTAGTCGTCAGTCCGTCACAGTCCAGTCACATGCATACATTCACACACATTCGTACCAGAAGTTGCTGATAATGGAGTCTCACGCGCAACCTATTCGAGGCTCCATCACCAGCAAGATGACGTCATCATTTTAAAGGAAACAGCTCCTTGTTTGTTTTTCCTTCTTTGGACTGGATTGACTCGGTGCAATCCTTTTAGGCTTCAGGATCAGTGTCCCATATAAGTGAATTTTTCTCCCAAGCTCATTATAATCATGGAGAAAAAAAATACTTTGCGACTGTTTTCAATAAGAATATTTTATAGCGCTTTAAAGTTCAATCTCTCAGGCCTGGATTAAAGAGCTGATTTGTTAAATCAGGAACTCACAAAATACCAAAATATCACCACCGGTGGGTCACACCTCTCAGATGTTGTTATCTCAGTGCACTGTAACAAAAGCAAAAACAAACGTAAACAATAAAACACTCATATAATAACAGATACTGGGGCCCATTGCAAACATGTCCAAAGTTCAAACCATCTTTCTCTCTCTTAGAGAAAGAGAACAATCCAAACCTCACTGATAGAATCAACCTAGTGTCAAACAAAACCCAAAAATCAACCAGAACTTCACACACAATATTGTGTAGGCATACAGTTACCATAACTCCTTTTTTTTTTTTGCACCAACAAAAACATGTTGGATTTACTTGACTCAATAGTGGACACTGGTTACACACAAACGCTTTGCTTTGGCAGAAACTCAAACAACTAAGTTAAATCAACACAACCTTTTCATATTTTCTCCGAAATAAAACTCACACCGTTCATTCATCATTTTCACTCTGTACCACTGCTCCTTATCAGGCTGTGTGAAGCACAGTACACAATTCAGTGGAGGCCTTAAGCCATAAACAGACATCACGCACAGACATTGTTTTCACAACCAAACTACTTTAAACCTTGTCCCCTAAATCTACACAGATGCCCTCTGTGTGGCATGAAATGCATTTAACCCATAAACAATCAATGGCTTCTTATTGTTGTAACCGACTCCATATTCGGATGTTTGTGTGCAGCATTTGTTAGTAAAGCATTCTTCATTGCATCAGCGTGTGTGTGGATCACTTCTCAGTGAATTGAATCAGCATTTTGATTTTTTGCACGTGTGTGTGTCATTTCTCACTCAATCAACGAGTGCATATGTTCGTATATGTTTCTCTTCATTCTGAGTCAGTGCATGTAGATGTGTATGTGTGTGTGTGTGTTTGTGTTCATCACTTTCCTGTTCTGGTGTTCTGAGTAAACCGCGGCCTGAAGCATGCCCTGGGTCCTGCCCTCCTCCATTTCAGTCTGTTTGCGTCCATTGGTGATGCTGATTAAAGTTCTGTCCATACTGGTTCTGGCCCCAATTGAGGCAGTGCTTTTCTCCAGTGTCCTGCATCTTCTCCTTATTCCACTCCTCCTTAGCTTGACCCTTTTGCTTCTGTAGCTCCTTCAGGGTTTTGATACGCAGCTCAATCGTCTGGATGTCAGTGTCAAGCTCCAGTCTACGCTGCTGCTCCAGCTCTTCCTCTGTTTCTCCCAGCCAAGTCAAGATTTTGTTCAGGTCAAAATTCAGCTGCTGTCACTGCTGCTCGTTCTGCTTTGTTCTCATCTCCTTGCTGAGGTCCTGAGCCTGCAGAAGCTCCCAGTGCTCCATCCCTCCTGAAGTCTGGGGGTCTGAGCTGCTGGGATCTGCCAGTCCAGACACCGTATCCTCTTCCTCCTCACCGTGTCAATACCTCCACGACACTCGCCCCTCAGTCGCAGATATCACATGTATGAGGAGTCCGTTTCTATGCCTGTACAATTGCAGCTGCTGTCCATTTGTTGCAGGCAGAAACGGCTGACATCCAGAGGGTGTAAATGAGAGTCTGCAGCAGCAACTTCACCAGTGGAAGACCTCAGTGTTTGTTCTGTTAGCTTAACAAAGGCCTCAAGGACGTTTCTGGGATGCTCATCTGGCCCCGGCAAGCTCCGGCCTGACTTCACGTCCAGCGTCTGGGACTGCAAGTCTGATGGGTTCCATTATCAGCCAGCTCCTCTTGAGCCATGCTCAGTTTCTGCTCTGATGTCTTGAGCTCTCACTGAGGACATAAACCTCAGTCTTTTCCGTACACATCAGATTGAAGTCCATTGATGTTTCCCTTGCCTTGCTCCACGGCCTTCTACGGCTCTGCTGTTCGGCTCTTCTCAGAGGTCAGCTCCTGGCCGAGCCCCGACACCTGTGCCTTCAGCTTATTTTCTCCTGGTGCTTTTGTCCATTCTGAGGTACCTTCTGACCTCAGTTACTCCTCCTGTCTCTAGCACGCCCTTCTTGCTGCCCGATGGTCATTGTTGGTCCGTCACTGTCCTGCACAGTTTTAATGCAGAGTGGTTAAGGTCAGCATGGTTTTGCTCGGCCTCTCTTTTCATCTGGGCTTAATGGGCGTCTCGTCACAGCTCTGTCAGCTGACGCTGTCTTTTTCCATATGGCAAGAATGTAAAGAGTGTGTGAGAGGGGTGTGTCCGATCAGGCACAATGCTGGTGGCTTTGCGAGTGCCTCGTTTTCCAAATCCAGATGTTTATTTGTCACGTACACAGCAACAGAGAGAACAGTCTGTTGTTGGGATGGCTGAGGTCCTTCACGATCTTCCTGGCCTTGGTCCAGCACCGCCTGCTGTAGATTGAGTGCAGGTCAGGGTGCTCGGAGCGGATGGTGCGCTCAGCTGATTGCACAACCCTCTGTAGAGCTTGTCTGTCCGGCATGGTGCTGTTCCCGAACCAGACAGTGATATAGCTGCTCAGGATGCTCTCAATAATTCCTTTATATAAGGTGGTCAGAATCGGTGGTGGGAGCCGGGCCTTTCTCAGTCTTCTCAGAAAGAAAAGACGCTGACGGAAATCTCCCCGTGTAGTGAAACGGGCCTTGGATTTAACTCTCTCCGTCTCTGCTGCCTGAGATCGTTTTCCTGCAGCACTGTTGACAGTTTCAAGTTGTTGTGGGTCCAGCTGCTTTAGCATTTGGTCAGAGTCACATCGAAGATGGTAAAGGAGAGAGCAACGATGGTAGAGGGGAGAGCAGGAGTCCAGGGTCAGCCTCGGCTTTTCCGGGCCGACAAAGCAGCCTGTAATCAAGCATAAAGAGAAAAAACAAAACAAAACAAAAACAAAAACAAACGAACAGGAAAATCATGTTGTATTGGCTGTGTTATTCAGAGAGGGGAAAAACAACGGGACCAGGCCCTGTGTCAGCCTTCTCTCCCCCTTTTTTTGTTTTTTCTCACCATATAATCCACTCATGGCCCACTAAGCTGAAAGGACAACACAGGTACATGTTAAAATTCTTAAGATCATGTTTAAAGCACAAAAATGGAATTTTCTTTCATTCAGTAATCACTTGTATTAATCAATCAGAAGAAAACATGTCACAATTTGACTTTTATTAACCACTAAATTTGTCGTGTTATCACTGGTTGTGATTTTTTTTTTTTTTTTTTTTTTTTTTTGAAGTTAAGTTGTTGTCCTGCAACCCAGAGGGTTTATTTGTTAGTAGTGGATAAACTTTATTATTTAACGGCGGATGTATGTTAAGTTTCACTGCTTTAAACTTGCTGGAAAATCTTCACGTGTTTATGGGTGTAAGCTGTTTCTTCATTGCGTGTATGTGCGTTTGTACATGGGCTAATTTAACGTTTTTTCTCAAACGAGGCATTTCTCTAGCACGTGCCTCTCTCTCACATTTCTCTGCTTGTGTGTGTTTTTATTTCACCTTTTTGTTGTGATGCTCCAGGCGCCTTCCCAACCTCCACAAGTCTGTTGGCCGCAATTTTATGTGTTAAAACTTCTCTTAATTTCTCCTTTAATTCTCTGCTAGCTGCTGTCTTTTCCACAGCTGCTGATTCTTGCTGAGTTTGGTTTCCATTACTATAATTTGCTTCGGCCGCTGTGCTTGTGGGGGCAGTTGGTCCAGCCCCATAGCCACCTGTATCAACACACTGAGAGATTTATTTAATATCATTTTCATCACTGTTAAATAGACTAGCAGGCAAGACGCCCACCTTTGCACTGCAGACTACATGCCAGTCTCCCAACACACTCCTCTCTGAGTTTCAGCTTTAAAACCCAACATCATTCACACCCTAGTCATTCAAAACCTTATTTGTAGTATCATAATCAGCAAAATCAGCGTTTTAATTACAGGCATGTATCATTGTTTGCAAATCAAAATTATAAAACTCAAAAACACGCTAAACAGCAACAAAAGTCCTCTGTGCGCGTCACAGCTCATTTGCATGTTCACACACAGTCTAAAAATAGCTCGCAGCGCTGCAGTGCGCTGTCGTCACACACAGGGTCACACAAAGCTCAGACAAAACTCTTTTATTTTATATTACAAAGACGTCTTATATTTACAATCACTGACAGGCCTGACAGATTCAGCACCTAACAAATTTCGACAAATTTAAGTTAACGGGTCCAACCGAAGAAAGCTTCACTTTTTTGTAATCAATTAACCAGTATCTGTTTCCTCCAGAACAGCCTATGGCCTGATTTCTAAAATCCCTAACTCAATTTAACTTTGTCCAAACAAGCACATGACACCGTTTTAAACGATGAGGAGACTCGGTAACTCCTAGCTTATTTCAGGATGCCCTGTACCCCACAGATAAGCCAAACTGAACTAACCCTGTTCGACGACAGGTCAAAGCCGCGCGTCCACGACCAGGAGGGGGCGTAACCCCCGGGCTATGTGCTTCTTAGCATCTTCCAGTGCCGTCCTATAACAATTTTCACCTAACCGATTTTGAGAAATTTTACCATAACGGGTCTCACCGAAGAAAGATAACTTTTTTACGACCAATTAAACAGTATCTGTTACCTCCAGAACAGTTTCTGACCTAATTTGTAAAACTATTAACCAGTCTCTGTTTCCTCCAGAACAGTTTCTGTCCTAATTTCCCTACCAAACTACCTGAGCCTTCAGCTCAATATCCAGGGACTCAAACCCAACATTATATCTGTTACCTCCAGAACAGTTTCATATTTCTTCAACTTCATTAAACATTCTTAAGCAACTTTAACTGCATAACACACGGTGATTCTCATCAAAATCAAAACAGACACTCTACCAGTAATTTCAGTGAGTAGACTTTAATTTAGTCATATCCAATTTGGCACACTTTGGAAATAATTCAACAGGTAGTGCCTTACCTTTAGATAAGCCGGCTTTTGTCCACTCACATCAGACCACTGGCTCGTGCCTGTCCGTTCGACAACCTCGGACCGTCCAAACTTTTAAATTCCACCCCAATACCACAGGACGAGCCCCCAAGCTGTTAAGGTTCAAAATATTGGGGATGGAAACAAGAGAAAAACCACAATAACAACACTGGTCCGGCCGGGTTGAGTCAAACGATGATTTTAATGATCACACGCGTGGGAGATGGACACTGATGCAGACAGCCTCAAAATCTCAAAATGGTGGAGCATTGCTCAAACTTTTATAGCCTCTGGTGCCTCCACCTTATCATACAAAGCCTAAACATTCACATGCTTTCTCTCACACAGCGCCTAAGCTACGACCTTGGCTCCCTGTTTATCTGCTCCTGCTGAAATGGGGCAGAAAACTCCAGCACACTCTGTTCTCTTCTACTCAGACAAATTAGATTTCTTATAACTCAGCAGTATAATGCATCATAAAACAATATCATTCATTCACAACAAGTCAGCAGTTTAATGTAATTCAAATCAGTTTAGCTAATGCAATAGTTATCAGCTTCTTCTAATTCAGGAGAATAATGCAAACTAAAACTACATAATAATTCACAATCTTTAATTAGGGGTATAACATGGCATAAAATAATATTATAATCTAACAATCACTAAAGCACTTCTGGATGGATGCAATCTGCATTTTGTTGCCCTGTACCTGTGCATGTGCAATGACAATAAAGTTGAATTCTATTCTATTGAATTCTATTCTATTCTAAGATGAAAGAAGGAGGAGATAGAAGCCACTGACATCAAGACAAGTAAGCTCCTTACCATGCATGGAGGGTTTCACCCCAAGTCCAGCACCCTGAGGCTGTACGCTAAGCGGAAGGAAGGGGGCCGGGGACTGGTGAGTGTCAGCACCACAGTCCAGGATGAGACAACGAACATCCAAGAATACATTGGGAAGATGGCCCCAACTGACCGAGTGCTCAGTGAATACCTCAGGCAGCAGAAACCCAAGAAAGAGGAGGGAGACGAGGAACCATCATGGAAGGACAGGCCCCTGCACGGTATGTACCACCGGCAGATAGAGGAGGTGGCTGATATCCAGAAATCCTACCAGTGGCTGGACAAAGCACTAATCATGGCAGCACAGGAACAAGCACTAAGCACAAGATTCATAGAGGCTGGGGTCTATCACACCAGGCAAGACCCCAGGTGCAGGCTGTGTAAAGATGCTCCAGAGACAATCCACCACATAACAGCAGGGTGCAAGATGCTAGCAGGCAGGGCATACATGGAACGCCATAACCAAGTGGCCGGCATAGTGTACAGGAACATCTGTGCCGAGTATAACCTGGAAGTCCCGAGGTCAAAATGGGAGATGCCCCCAAGGGTGGTGGAGAATGACCGAGCTAAGATCCTGTGGGACTTCCAGATACAGACAGACAAAATGGTGGTGGCTAACCAACCAGACATAGTGGTGGTAGACAAACAGAAGAAGACGGCCGTAGTGATCGATGTAGCGGTTCCGAATGACAGCAACATCAAGAAGAAGGAACATGAGAAGCTCGAGAAATACCAAGGGCTCAGAGAAGAGCTCGAGAAGATGTGGAGGGTGAAGGTGACGGTGGTCCCAGTGATAATCGGAGCACTAGGTGCGATGACTCCCAAGCTAGGCGAGTGGCTCCAGCAGATCCCGGGAACAACAGCGGAGATCTCTGTCCAGAAGAGCGCAGTCCTGGGAACAGCTAAGATACTGCAGGACCCTCAAGCTCCCAGGCCTCTGGTAGAGGACCCGAGCTTGAAGGATTGACCCAAAAGCATCTGGCTGCAGCCACTGGGGAGCACTATATTGTGATCTCCACACTAAGATAACCTTTATTAGTCCCACACGTGGGAAATTTGTTTAACTGGAAACACATAACTTCAGTTAAATCGACTTTGATAGCAAAAACTAAATTGTATTTTTGTTACTATTGATGCTGCTGATAAATAAATTTGATTTTACATGTTTTTACATCCAGAAATGCATATACTATTATATATTGTACATATATTTATTAGTTTCAGATGTAGCCATTCTTATATTTTGCTTGTTTACGTTATTGTATTTTGCACAACTCTGTTGCTTGTGAAGCTCGCACACAAGAATTTCACTCACATGTGCTGTACCAATGTACCTGCACATGTGATGTGACAATAAAAGTGATTTGATTTGATTTGATTTTTTAACAATCTGGGTTCATTAAAAAGAATCCCCATCCCTCTAACCTTTTCGTGGCCAAAAGTGTCTATGTGTTATGTTTTTGTTTCTTTGCTACTTTTTCTGCATAAAGCTTTTTCACAAATATAAAATAGTCATTACTTTTTACATTTTTAATCCTTCAAACACCCTTTTCTTTTTTTAACAGCAAATTGTTTTGTGCGTTCTGATTACTGTAGAGCAGGGGTGTCAAACTCAAATACACAGTAGGCCAAAATTTTAAACTGGAACAAAGTCGCGGGCTAACGTTAATATTTATTGAAACATATTTATTCCTCCAGATATAAGAATGAATCTTTTCTTATGGACTCAAACACGTTTTGCTGAAAAACTGAATATTGAACAAGCAAAGCTTAATACTAAACAATATATATATTAGCTGTATAATACCAGTAGGCCAGCTCTAATAGTAATTTGGTATGGCTTCGCGGGCCAAATGTAATTAGGCTGCGGGCCAAATTTGGCCAGAGTTTGACACCTATGCTGTAGACCATTGTCAATCAATCTAGTGCCGTGTCTTCTGCACGGCAGCAGTCCCCAACACCCGGCCTGTTTGGTACCGGGCCGCGAGAGTTGAGGCTCGGGTGTGAAGTGTATGGTTTTCAGGGTTTTTAATCATTAAGTCGGGTTCCCTGGGTCTTTTCCCGTGTTATAGCCGTGTGTTATATTTTGAAAGAACTATTTACGCGTTACCATAGCAACCAGAGAGCATCAAGAAGCAGAGAGGAGGATGTTACTCTCAATGTTGTTGGTGCATTTCAGGAGGACGCTGCAAATAAAGTTACACAATCACACAGTGAATTCACATTTATTATTATATTTACAAAATACCACAGTTTTTGTCTTTGTTTGTATCATTTTATTTTGTTGTATTAACCGCGACACCATGAAGGCTGGTCCGTGAAAATATTTTCTGACATTAAACTGGTCCATGGTGCAAAAAAGGTTGGAGACCGCTGCTGTACAGTACATAATGAGTTTAGTTTGTCGAATTTATATAAATCTACAATCGCTAGCAGTGTAACTCTGAAGTGCTGCACTGTGTGTTTGTAAGTTTTCTCCCCAACAAACACAACAATGCCGTTTGTTTTGCGGCAATGTTTTGCACGGTTTCATTTTATAACGGACTTATGTTTCTACGAAGGTTTGAACTTTAAGAGTGTTTAAGCACAAGGAAAAAAGTGTGAAAATGTTCGTGTTTGTCTGAGGAAAGTGTATAAAGCATGTAGTGAGGGGTTTTGCAGTCTTAAAACAGCTACAATAATTGTAAAAAATGAAGTTTACTACATCGCAGATTTCACCTACCGCGGGTTATTTTTAGAACGTAACACCAGCGATAAACGAGGGACCACTGTATTATTAATAGTAGAGTCTGGGGCATCTAATTGATTAACATCAACATTGATTATCATGCACTATTATTTTTGTTCAAGGACAGCAAAAAATATAAAACTCTCTCTCAGCTTGTCCGTTGCCAAAAATGAAGTACTCTGAAGTATAAACAATGATGTTACATCTACACTTAAATGTTTTACGATAAGTATGGAAACAAGTGAACAACATTTTATAATAATTTTAACTGGAATTCTGAATTCTGAAAAACAAACAACACATAAAAACCACAAACAAACAGCCAGTGCCTTCATCTGTCCATTAAGTGTCAAACATCACATTGACCCGTAGTCTCTGCTCGTCAGCACATTTAAAAAGAGCTCCATGTCCTCTGCAAACTGAAAAACAAAGAGGAAGAAGTCCCTCTACACAAAAACACGGCAGATGACAGGCCAGGCAAACATCTATTGACCTGTTTGAATGCCTCCTCATCATGTCAGCCTTGAAGTTTTTTTTTTTTGTAAGAAGAGTAAGACCACAGTGAGGGCGTTTCATTTTCATGGACTTTCCACAAGCCGCAGTTTCATTTAGCACAGAGGGAGGAGCACATGAATGTTCTACTGAAGATTCAGAAAATAAATTAGATGCTGGAGACAAGACATGGAGAGGGAGATGGGGCTCCACGGAGAGTTCAGTGGGGAGCAGTCCTAAACGCTGACATGACAATAATTGCTTTGCCATATCCCCACGCTGTATGACTGTTGCAGACAGGGCAGTGAAAGTGCACCGGCATATCATTTTGTCTGTAAGAACATGTAATTTAAATGCAGTTGTATAGAATGCAATCAATTTATCTAACAATCAGATTGTACATATTAACAAAAATATCCAAGCCATCCTCAATATTGAAAGCAAAATGGTGTGGATCACAAGAGCTGTCAGGAAATGTGGTGAACAGGAAAAAACATTTAATGAAAACACTTTTTTCTCATGCTGATGAATGAACTGAACTGTACAATGTGAAAAGCAACATTTAAGTCAACAAAGAGACTGCAGAGGTGCTGAAATGAAGTGCATATTTATAACTTTAACTATGAGGTACCAACATACCTTTGAAGGCAAAGCATTTTTAATGTGTCCATTTATATGCTCCTCAATCTTTGCCCTGACAGTAGGGCTGAAAGTGGGGCACAGAGGGCAGTGAAGGGGCCAACACGTGGAGCATTCCTGCGATTCTGGCTTGGAGATAAATAGATAAACACCATATACACATTTAAGTTCAGGTTTTAGCAGAAATAACATGTTACAGTTAGCATGTAAGAGAAAATTCTTTACAAAAACATAATTTACAAGACACTTCCGGTTTCCAGCTAGTGTGGAGGTCCCAATATGGCGCTCCCCAGTGGCTGCAGCCAGACCCTTCTCAATTGACTGCCCACAGGAGCGAGTGGGAAATTTATATATATATATATATATATATATATATACATATACACATATATACATATATGTATATATACTGTATATATGTGTGTGTGTGTGTGTGTGTATGTATATATGACTCATATAAATTTTTTAGCAGCTGTTACATTTGAACTCAAACCTAGATGATCTTTTTCTAAACCTAAGTTGAAATACATGTATCTGCATTTTAAACTCTGTGCTTTAACAAACTTTCACATGGAAACATCTGCTTTTGTTGACTACATTCTAGAGGCCCCTTCCTCTCAGAGTTACTTCAGAACCTGGAGGCTTCCTCACAATCTGCTTCCTGGAGTCACAGCGCCACCTGCAGCTGTAGCCAAGCCTGCACAACATTTTAACCCTTGTATGGTGTTCGGGTCTGTGAGACCCGTTTTCAGTTTTTCTCAAAAGAAAAATTTAACAATTTATTATTTTTTCAACCTGAAATTCATTGGCTTTGGCTTATTTTCTGTGAGGAACATAAATCCGAACTAATTTTCAATGACCTCATACTGTACCTCCCCCCACGCATTTACATTACATACAAGGTGTTTGGGTCCACTGGACCCAGGCCTAATAAAAGTGTTGAAAGTGCAGGTCCTGTGTTCCCACACTCTGTCTTCCTCCTTTCTGGTGCTGCTGATAGTGTTTTCTTCCCCTCCTGCTCCGCACAAAGTTGCAACATTGTTGAAAATTCAACTATCAACACCGTCTGCTCTGACATTCCCGCACATTTTACCCTCTTTCTTGAGGGATCCAAATTTTATTTTCTCATACCCTGTCCCACCTGCAAATTAGGGGCATAATACTATAAATAAGACTTTGCCAGTGTGGTTCTTTATCACAACTGATAAAGATGGCAAAAGATTATCTGCTGCGAGGGCCATCCAATTGATTTTGGAAGAGAGAGGAGCTTCGGATGATGATGTTGACAAAGAGGTTTCAGAATATTTCACATTTCTGAAAATTCAGAGTCTGACAGTGACTTTGAAGAAGAGGATGAGGTTGAGCACCATTTAGTAACAAAACGAAGACGAGTACCCCATCTGCAGCCAGCTCCAGGACCAGAACAAGCCCACCAGACAGCAAGTGAAGAAATATGGATGTCAATAAATGGTGAAATTGAATGGTCTTCTTGCCCAAGAAATGAGCCACCCTGCAGAGCTGTTACTGTGATAAGCCAGGGCCAACACGGCTGGCAGTTACTCATGTGCAGGACATCAAGTCTTCATTTGAGCTTTTCATCCCAGATTCCATCCAGAAAATTATTCTGGATTGCAGTAATCTAGAAGGAAGGTGTTTTTTTTGGAGAGAGGTGGAAGGAGACCAAATTCATCTAAGAACCCCAAAGACCTACTTTGGGGTTTTTATCCTTGCAGGAGTTTTCAGGTCCAAAGGGGAATCGACAGAATCCCTGTGGGATGCAGAAACCGTGCATCAGTGTCTCTGGAAAACTTCCACAAAATTTCCAGGATTATCCGTTTTGATAACCGAGACGACAGACCAGCTCGACGGCAGAGAGACAAGCTAGCTGCCATCAGGACAGTGTGGGATAAGTGTGTGCACCACCTCCCCCTGTTTTACAAACCTGGGCCTAATGTCACCATTGATGAGCAGCTGATCCCATTTAGTTGTGAAACATATTGCTTCACGTGTAAATGTGTTGTGTCTTTACACTCACTCCACTTGATTATAACGGATTTATTTTTTTATAACATTTTATAAAAAAAAACAAAAAACGAGAAGCACATTAATTCATAAATGTGATCTAACAAAGGTAAAGGGAAAAAATTAACCATGTTTGCTGTTCATATGGTTTGTAATTGGGATGAAGTAAACATCTGTTGAGCAATTTAACATAAAATTGTTTGATAGTGTTAATTTGGAAAGCCAAAACTCTAGCGGGTCCACCAGACCCATGAACACTGGCTGAGTAACAAAAATATGAACACCACACAAGGCTTAAACAACAGATGATAATTCAGTTTCTCTTCTGGATTTAACCCTTTTCTACTGTTCAAATCAGTAATCATAATGACAGAGTTGTTCATATATAGATATTTATCTTATTTTGTTACATAAAGCATTATCCTGTGGAAACATCTGCTAAGCTAAAGAAAATGTGTGCAAGGTATCTTGATTCTATTAAGCAATGAAGTGTGTGTGCCAAAATAAAAGCATGAGATTTCAAAAGTTTAAAGATGAAATTTTAGCTAACACTTCAATAATAATTTTGCATGGTATATGCAGAAAATAAAAAATAACACATTTTCTAAATAAATATATATATTTATTTAAATATATTAAATATATTTCTATTGACACAAAATTCTCACCAGGGCCCTATTTCAGGAAGCCGGTTTAGAAAACTCAGAGTGAAAAACGATACTCAGGGTTGAGTAACCCCGAACTGTCCAACTCGGAATATTCGGTTTCAGAAAGGCTGATAACAATTAGTTCAGTCAACGTGGAGTTGCGTTAACCCCGAGTTAAGGGCGCGCACGAGGATACATAAAGCCCTGATTAGTGGAGCACAGATTAAGCAAGTCACCATGGAGACGGAGGGAAAGAAGGCGCGGTCAATGTATTTTACAGCGCTTGAGGCCGAAATTCTGATGGCAGCATATGCCGATAACATGCAAATTGTGCGGAAAAAAGTAACACAGCCTCAGCTGCAAAAGAAAGGGAGCATGCATGGCAAAACATAGCCGACAGAGTCAATGCGTGAGTGTTAATTTAAACATTGATCTAGGGATTTCCACCCATTTAACACGTTATTTTATTATATTTTATTTTATTTTTTACATTTTATTTTGTGATGTGATGTGAGCGCAGGTGCAACCCAACAGGCCCCAAACGTTCCTGGCAGCAAGTAAAAATGAAATATAAAAATATAGTCCAAACAGGTAAGGTGTAATTGTATTGTGAGCCATAGTGCTTGGTCTGTTTGTCCGATGTAAATCAATTGCAGTTAGAGGCTACATTAATTTCCCCTCTGTAAGCTTATTGAAATTATCTGAGCACATTACAAGTACATATTTGCTTACTCTGTATGCTCAAATGCGACCCGTTATAGCCAACAGAAAAAAGCGGAGGCCCGAAAAACAGGTGGGGGTCCTCCACCACCACCACTCACAGAGGCTGAGCAGTTGGCTTCCACATTTGTGATAATGTTGGCAGCATCACATATGATCTTCACAGTGCAGAGAACACAAATTAGCATCCATTACTATAATGAAATAATTTGTTAGTTTGAAATGCTACAGGGAACTATGTACCTGTACATTAATGCTGTGGAAAGACTTCCTGTTCACATAGTCTCCTTCATTTACTGAAGGAGCAATGATTGGAATGTGAGTGCCATCTATACAGCCAATCACGCCTGGGAACCGTGGGAATAAATGTAAAATTTAAGTAGTAGTTCAAATATCACCACATCATGAATTAAGTTTTGTTCATCCTGCTATTACCATACCTGCAATTTTGTGGAATCCCTCTTTGATAAATCTTGTGGGTCTATGACCGGGGAACACCACAAACGAGTGCAGGAGACGTTTCAGTGCAACTGTAACATTCCTGACTGCCCGACAGACGGTAGCCTTGGAAACGTGCTCAGCGTCACCAATATTATACAGAAAGCTCCCGTTTGCAAAAAACCGAAGTGCGATACAAATAATATGTACAGAACTGAGAGAATGTCCGCGATGTGTCACATGAGCAATATTAGGCCTGAGGATGTTATTCAAATAAATTATAGATTGTGCTGAAAAACGGTAACGTTCACACAGAAAATCATCAGGAAATGATAAAATGTCCGAACGCGCTCTAATCACTCTCTCCCGGCGGAGAGCTCTGCAGAGAATTTGGGCTTCAACATCTACTGGCTCTTCAAGGAAGGGACACGCCATGTCTGACACTTCCTACAGTCAGGTTTCCGACAAAGAGGCGGAGAAGGTCAGGGTTAGTTGAAGTAAACCTGCTAGGGGGCAGGTTAGCTTCACGGAGTGTGTCGTCATAGTAACTCACTCAGAATTAATCTAAACTCGCTTTGTGAAACCGAAAACTCAGAGTTTTCGTTAACTCAGGGTATACTTACTCAGAGTTTGCACTAAACCGGCTTCCTGAAATAGGGCCCAGATGTCTGTAAGAATCCCAACCACACATGCAAAGAAATCAAACCATAGATTTCCATAAATGATGAAATGACACAGGGACACAGTACTGAACACATGAAGAAAGGGAGCTGCAAACAGGGAGCGCCAGCTGAACCCGATCAGTAATCAGAAAGCAACACTCAGTGCACATATCAGCGGGTTCAGTCCCAACTGATAGCCTATAAAAAGGTGTGTCATTACCAAAGTGTCACACAAGAAACAATCATACTTCACAGCCTTATTGTTGCAAACATACTGATGGCATCGCTTACAGAAGAATTTCTAAACTGCTGGAGACCAGAACATCAGCTCCCCATAAACTGGCCTCGACCAGCTGCTGCCCTCAGGATTTCAGACAGAGTGAAAAGAATTACTGAGAGTTGTCCGAGGGGCCGACATGTGCAGAGCTACAGAAAGGCTTAGGACCAGCAGGTGCAATAGTTTCAAAGAAAACACAAGTAATCCACTTAACCATGACCTGTATGCACGCTCATCACACATAGCTGAAGGAAAAAGCATGTTGAAGAACATTTAGACAAGCTTGTTAAATACTGGGAGAAAATTTAACTCTTTGGATGCCATAGTCCACATCACCCCCAAAACACCATACCAACAGTGAAGTTTGGCGATGAGGCAATCTTTCAGCAGCAATGGCACGCATCATATAATTGAAGGAAGGATGAATGGAAAAATGTACGGAGACAAACGATCTGCTTCAGTGTACCACGATGATGAAAATGAAAGGAGTGTGGGCTTTTTTACCAAGACAGTGATCCCAAACACACAGCCAACTCAGGGAAATAAATTAAAGCTCCTTGAATGGCCCAGCCAATCAACTGACCTGAATCCAATTTAAAACCTAGAGAATCTGGGAACCTAAGGTTCAGACTTCATAGAAGGGACACACTGAACCTTCAGGAATTGAAAACTGTGTAGAAGAATGGGCCAAAGTCCCACTTGAGCATGCATGCAATTAGTTTCTCCATATAGAAGGTGTCTTGAAGCTGTCATCACCAGTATTCACATGAAATATTAAATTTCAATGTAAATATCAGTAAACCTGTTCATCTTGCTCTGTGCATTCACCCATTCACACAAGCACGTTTTTCGAAGTGCTTTATAGCTAACATTCACACACACTCATACTCCGATGAATGCATCGGAGAGAAATTTGGGGTTAGTATCTTGCCCAAGGATATTTGGCATGCAGACTAGGGGAAGGCAAGAATCGAACCACCAACCTTCCGATTAGTGGATGACCTGCTCTACCACCTGAGCCCTGTTAAAAACAAGTGTTAAAAACACAACAGCTGTCATGGTCTGCGGTGGGTGGCTGGAATTTCCATAAGGCTCCTGAACTGACCTGGGATCCGCCCCTGGGCAGGGCCAACTCCAGCTCCCGCACACCTGGAGCCTATTGCAGGCAATCAAGCCAGAGGGATTTAAACCACACGTTGATGTTCATTCACTGCCAGTTCGTCATCAACACATGTTGGTAACAGGGCTTATACGTTAAGTTCTTGCTGTGATTCATCCTGTTAACACGACTCTCTTGTGCTACAGTTGCTGTATCCACCTTGGCTCACACTCCACCTCTGGACTCAGGATACCTAGTAATCATTCTGGAAATCTCTCTGTGCCTCACCTGCCTGCCCTCCTGCCATCACACTCCATCTGAAGCCCCGGATCTCAGGCCAGCTTTTCCACGCCACTCAGCCTCCCCTGGATCTTCATCACCCCCCTCTCAACACTCCAGGTCCCTAACTGCAAGCAAGAATTGCTGCTCTTACAACTGGCCACTGCAGAGCTGCCTTCACTACCTACCTAACTCCTATATCCTCTTCCTTCAGTGTGACTGCTCCCCACTCAGCTCCGTTCCGCATCTCAGGCCTCATTCCCTCGCCATAGCCACGTTCCCCAGGCCACGCTGCACCAAGACTCCACGTCTCGTTGTTTTTTGTCTTTGCCACGTTTTTCTCTTGCACTTAAACCTAATAAATTGTTGCATCATCTGCTGTCTCCGCTCTGGGTTTCTGCACCTGAGTCCTGTTCAGTACCGGCCACCCGGCCACGTGACAACAGCCTTAATAAACGCAGAAAAGTTTGGACCCAGAAGCAGGGTTCATATGTCATCACTTAACAACTGAACAGTCATTGTCACTGTACACATAACAGAAACAAATTTCTCTGTCTGAAAAGCTGCAGTTGCGCTTTGGCATCTTTTAAAGATCATCAGGCGCACTGCTGCGCACTGTCTGTCCCATTTGTGAGCGCAGAACATCAACTCACAAAGCAGCAGCTCGGGGATGACATCACACATATGGGTCTTCTGTAGGAAAACCCGGACATTTTCATCAATCTCAAAAATCCCCCCCAACAGAACGTGAAAAGTGGACCTGTCCGGGGAGAAGAAGACGGTTGGTCACCCTAGTTTATCCCTACCCCCATTTATGTTAAATGTACCTATTCCTAAAACTGCCATATAAGACAGAGATAAGAGAAAAATAGAGAAGACAGTGAAAGCCATCCAAAGGACCACCTTTTGTGCTCCAAAATTTACTGTGATTTTGTTTATTTATTTACTTTTTGAATGGACATTACACTCCTTAAGACAGTTAAAATGGCAAATGTATTGAAGATCTGCACACCATGTCAACAGAGTGCAAAATATAAGGCAAGGCAAGTTTATTTGTATAGCACAATTCAACAACAAGGTGATTCAAAGTGCTTTACAGAGACAAATAAAAAGCATGATTTAAAATTGATTAAAACAAGCAAACTAACTAACTAACTAACTAACAACAAACAAAACAGTATATAAAATCAAAACAGATAAAATCAGTAGTTAAATGTAAGTTTTGAAATTTAAGCTTAAAAATGTGGATTTGGTGCTTTATTCAAATGCAGCTGAGAATAGGTGAGTCTTCAACCTGGATTTAAATAAACTGAGTCTTTCAGCTGATCAAAATATAACATAAATAAATAATGCTGCCAATAGTTCACATAAGCCTAATTACAGCTGTTGTAATTAATCAATACCTAAGCCGGATACGTCACTGACCTGTATATGAAAAATACTTGACCCATTCATTATAATCATCCTCGTCATGAAACGGGATGAAGGGCCGCGGCGGCGGCTCGGGGTGGGGGAGGTGGGGGTCAGGTGGAACCCCGTCTATAGCGGGTCTCGTCGCAGCATCGGACAAAGACACCTAAACGGCTGTAGCCCTCCATCGATTGCTTGAACCGGTGCGTTTCTTTTGTGTTTGTCCCAGTAGCGACTGGCGGGTGACCACTGAAGTACACGGGGACGGTCGGTTGGTTTCCGCGACAATCGCTGCTCCCCCCTTTCGCGCTCTCCAATCGCGACGCAGTCCGATTCAGAGATGCAGATCCCCTCGTCACCGTTCTCGCTGCCGTTGCGACCAAACGGCTCCATTCCCGGTTACGTGAGCTATGGAGAAAGAGCTCGTAAATGTCCCGAGTCATCGACGCAGACGCACTCGGCCTACAAGTAGTCAGTGGGTACGTTCATACCAAGGTTATTATCGTTAACGAAAACTAACGAAATAACGAAAACTAGAAGTGAAAAACATTTTCGTTAACGGAAATAAAAAGAAAAAGAAAAAAAGGAAAACTAACTAAAACTGTAATGAGTGTTCACAAAACTAACTAAAGTTAACTGAATTTATAGCAAAAATGTGTTTAGTTTTCATTGATGTGTGCGTGTCCTACAATAGCCAAGGGTGAAAATGAAGTTTAGTTTCCAGATTTTTGCTTGCTGTGTCTCATTATGCCAGCAGGTGGCAGCACGTTAGTCAAGTCGTCTGTGTTGCTGCTCCGTCCACGCGCAGAATCATGTCAGGAAAAGTCGGGAGAAAGCGCCAGAGTCCAATTTGGGATTACTTTGAATATGACTGTGTTTTGGATAAAGCAAGTGTCTTGTAGTGGAAAGAGACAAATTATGAGGGACATTTCTAAAGGGAAAAAATCCCACAAACCTTAAAGTGCACTTGAAAAGCTCACACAAGAAGGCTAACCTAGCTTACCTTGAGAAGGTACGGGAGCACACTCAACCCTCATCCCCAGAAACAGAAGCTAACCCCAGGCAAGGCAGCGTGATGCATCCCGAGACAACAGGACGGGGACATCTACATAACTGTGTGAGTCAATTGCCTTCAAAAAGTTTATCAATTCACTTGAACCAAAATTACGAACACCCGGTGTTGCAAGAGCTAATAGTCTCATTGGGGCCAAGATATAGCTTTTATAGTTGCCTGGTATCAATGGTTGTTCACCTGCCTTTATTTATTTATTTATTTAAAGAACCCATAGGTGGGAATGTGAGTTGTCTGTCTCTGCGTGTTAGCCCTGTGACAGACAAGCGACCTGTCCAGGGTGCAGGGTATGGTAGCTTGAATAGCAACATACCCAAGGATAAGCAGAAGAGCATGACTGATGTGATGAAACTGGGATTTTGTTACACTTAATTATTGCAAACACAACTAAAACTATAACTGAAACTGAAGCAAACAATTGGTAAAAACTAATTAAAACTGATATAAAATTGAAAATCTGAAGTCAAAACTAAATAAAAATAAAAACTAATGAAAATTGCAAAACTATTAAAACCCTGGTTCACACTGCAGGTCTTGATGCTCAATTCCAATTTTTTGATCAAATCCGATTTTTTTGTCTGCTCGTTCACACTACAAATAAAATGCAACAGCAAATGCTCTCTAGTGTGAACGCTCAAAGCGCCCACATGCGCAAAAGAAGACGTCACACGCAACGCGCTCTGTTTAGACCCAGAGCAAACAGTATTGTTTGACTGATGGCCCTTAATATAAAGACTTCGGACTTTATGTTTCCCAATTTTTACTTGAAGTTATTTTATTTACCTAATAACCTAATAATGATCCTTATTGCTGTTTTAGAGAGAAGCGGTGCTTCAAAGGATAGTTGCAGATTTCTGTCAGAATCTGCAGATTATACAGTACAAATAAAATGTTCACATTTCTCCAACGTTGTCTTCCCAACACTTTCACTGACATCTACGCTGGACGGCCAGGAAGCGTTCGCGATGTCTTCTCGGGCGCTTCTCCGGAGCTGATAATTGTCGTCTGTCTTGTGTCAGTGACGTAAAAGACGTATTTAATGCAACATGACCATCAAACAGCAGTCGCTTTCTAAAACATCGGATATGTATCGGATTCAGTACCACATACGAAAGTGACCCAGATCGGATTGGAAAATATTGGATTTGTGCCGTTCACACTGTCAGACCATGACCATGAGAGTCAAAAAAATTGGATTTGATGCGCTTTCGCCTGCAGTGTGAACGTAGCCAGTGTGTCAATAGGTAGCTTTTTTCAACCATCTTCGGTTTTGAGAGAGAGATAGAGAGAGAGGGGTCAGTTGGACCCCAGGGGGGCGCGGCGCTCGTCGTCGTTGTCAGAGGGGTCTTGTCGCGAAACCGGCCGCAGGGGTAGTACATGACGTCGCACCTCGAGCACACGTGAATGCGGCAGGCACAGCAAACGATCTTGGTCTTGACGTCCTTGCTCCTGGGACAGACACGGCACCTCTGCCTCTTGACTGGGGTTTCCTGTAGCTTGTTGCGGCGGGAATCGAGAGCGGAGAGAGCTTCTCCTTCTCGCCTTCCTCCTCGCGTTCCTCCTCGTCAGGAGACTGAGCGCTTTGCCCAGATGCTCGAGAAACAGCCTTCGTTTGTTGAGTTTGCCTGACATCCAGTCCGGGTGGATCTCCCTCCAGAGGACCAACACGTTGTAGGCCACCACGTCCACCATGTTGTGGAAAACCATCTAGAAGTCTTTCTTCTGCAGCTGTAGGTCCCCGCGACCTTGTCTAGGTTGTCAACACCTCCCCTGGTTTGATTGTAATGCAGCACCATTGAGGGTTTCACGGGGCCACCGCCGTCAGGGTTGATGCTCGGCTCCAGTGGCGACCCGGAGGGCCCGACGTAGTGATGTTGCGTCCGGATCCATGACCACTCGAGCGACCAGGTTCTTTTTGGGAGGACCAAGCTTGTTGGGCTTGTCGGCGTACACATCAATTTTTCATGCATAGCTGGACCGGGTGTCGCACGTGACCCAAATCTCAATCCCGTACCTGGCCGGTTTGCTTGCCATGTATTGCTTTAACGGACACCTTCCTGTAGGTGAGACGATGAGAAACCGAGAGAGAGTTCAGAAGGTGTCCAAATTTCACAAACACACAGGGAGAACAAAAAAACAAATAAAAGCCGCCCCCCACAAAAATACAAAAAGTACAAAAAAATACATTGAGGAATTGAGGAAAACTGAGTATCCGTCCCATACGTGCCAATATCATTATCATCACAATCATCACACAGAGACAGACAGTTGGACACACATACACCAAGAGAGAGAAAGAGTTCAGAACTCAGTTTCACAAGCACGCAGGGAGAAAAACCAAATAAAAGCCCCCCCAAAAATACATTGAGGAAAACCGATCCATCCTATATGTCCCATCATCATCATCATCATCACACAAACCTCTAAACGGCACCAGTCTCTCGTCCACGGTGACCTTGGGCCCCGGTCGGTACATGAGAGGCAAGCGCCCACACCACTCGTCCCACACCGCTCTGACCGGGGCAAGCTTGTCGTATCTACCGTAGTCGTCGTGACGCCTGGCGTCTCTGGTCTCTCGGTCGTCAAACTGAAGGGCGCTCGAGTAGGCCCGGAAGGTCTTGAGCTGCATGGTGGCGCTGAACACGGACCTGCCACTCTCTGCGTCCCACAGGCTCTCACAGGAATCGCTTCGCGACGTGTACACACCGGCGAGTATCAGAAGCCCTACGTAGGCTCGGAACTCGACGCGGCCCATGGGCTTCCAACCGTCGATGGCAGTCTGGTGCCTGGACGCTTCCAGGTTGGTCATCGCCGAGCTCCTCCGGCAGCAGCACGGGCTCCTCCGGCTCGGGCTCAGCAGGTCCGGGTGGCGAAAAAGATGGCTGAGCCGTGGCTACAGGCAGATGAGACGACAGAGGCGCCACAGCTGCAGATGTTGGAGCAGCGAGGGGTGTAGAGACATCCGACTGAGGTAACGCTGCCTGAGCTAACGGCTGGCTAAAAGCAGCGTCAGCGACGTCATCACCCACTGTAGACACAGACAAAGATGGTAAGGAAAACGAAAAATCGTCCTTATTACTCACCACAGCCGGCTCTGGAGATGTCCGGGAATCCGGCTGCGGCGAGGAGCGCCGGCGGCGTAAACGTAGTTTCCGTGTAGATGTCGGTGCCGGCACGTCAGGCTGTAAATCCACCGGCTGTCCAGGCCGGTGAGCAGCCTGAGTAGGAGAGTGGTGGCGGAGGATAGAAAGCAGAAAGTCCAGGACAACTGGGTTGAGGGAGTCCACCAGCCAGGGGAACTTAAAAAACGTCTCCTGCAGCCGACTTTCTACAGCGCGACAAAACCCTTCCCTGGGCTTCTCCCACCATAAGTCATACAGTTTATAAATGGTGTCCATTACCTCCCTCCTGAGCCTCTCCTCAGAGACCGCTGGGTCCATGCTTGGCGGGATCACTCTGTCACAGTTTTGGCAGGGCAAACCGTGGGGATGTGGGAAAAGGAGGACCCAGTTGCGGTACTCTGTCTAAGCAGTGCGTTTATTTATGGTGAATGAAACAATAACAGTAAATCTCCATGCTCTCCCGTGACTCCCGTGTTGTGTCTTCTCAAAAAGTCCGTGCTCTGTGTTCTCCACTCTCGTGTGTCCACACACACCCCGTGCCTGCTGCCCTCCGATGTGTCACGCTCCTCTTGAGGGGAAAATAACAGAGCCAGCCGTAAAGACACTGTATTCCAGTAGGCATACACTCACAGACTTTAACTGAGCTAAGACTGACATGAAGTCAGTGGGAGCTCCATCGGTCTCCTAAAAAGCTCCCCCGACGAGCCTGATCACCAGCAGGTGTGTGTGTGGCTTCAGGCGTGGCCAATCCTCTAGCAGGACCACGCCCATCAGGCCTGCAGGTGCTTGGCATCCACACAAATATATACGCACACATACCTACACACGCCTACACATACAATAAGTGGAACACCGAACAGAAGCATAGACTTAAAAATACATATCACAATAACAAGTCCATAACTGTTCAGGGATCCTTGGTCGCTCAGACCCAGGACCCTGACAGTTTTTGTATTATATGATTTATTTATTACATTTTATGTGGAGTGAATAAATAAAAGTATATTTGTGGTCGCCCCTAGAGACAAAGCACGTACAAACTCCAAAACACGTACGAACTCCAACACACATACAAACCCCGAAGCACGTAAAAACTCCAAAAGTGGCAATCCTGCGCTGCAAGGACCTACAAAGAAGGGGGGTGTAGGATGGCAGCAAAAAAGGAAGAACCTGGATATAAGAAAGTATTTTTCAAAGAAATGTATTTTAGCACATGTATTTTTTGCCTTTTTTTGTGGAACCCCAACTTACGAATACCCCGTTTCACAAAAAATTCAAGTTACGAAGGCACTGAACGGCAATATTTTTGCACGTGTTACGGCAAAATGCCCGTGTAGCGAAATCCGCTGGCTCTGATTGGCTGAGCCTACAATGCCCACAATGCCTTCCGAATCATGTCACAAGCCCTTGGCTTCCGTACTTGTGCTTCGCTGTTCCACTTGAAAGACGTATTGTTGTTCTAGTTGTTCTAGCTATCGTTCAGCATCGCCTCAGTCAAAACGCGCGATGGGTGCTTCGACTTACGAAAATTTTCGATTTACGAAAGACCCTCGGGAACGAATTAATTTCGTAAGTTGGGGTTCCACTGTATTTCAAAATACAAATTAAAACTATTTAAAATTATTCAAAAATATATATATAAATTTATATATATATATATATATATTTTTTTTACCCTTAATATATTTCAATCTAAGCAAACACATTCACATGTAACAGCTGAAAAAAAATATCTTTATTTGATGTCTAAAACATACATATAGCATATCAATCAAGCAAAAAACATACATTTTATAATTTTATTCTCATTACATACTTAAACATTGTAAAAGAAACACACACACACATTTGTGTGTATATATATATATATATATATATATATATATATATATATATATATATATATATATATTTTTTTTTTTTTTTTTTTTTTTTTTTTTTTTTAAATCACCATGGCAATGCGCATGCGCATACTCTCCTGCACGCATAGGCTTTTGGAGTTGACGTAAT
This sequence comes from Aulonocara sp. 'chitande type north' Nkhata Bay, assembly GCF_057382095.1. NCBI lineage: Eukaryota > Metazoa > Chordata > Actinopteri > Cichliformes > Cichlidae > Aulonocara > Aulonocara sp. 'chitande type north' Nkhata Bay. The sequence continues at coordinate 1,188,768 of NC_141349.1, forward strand.
GCCGCAATGCATTGTGGGAGCGCAGCACCATATTGGCAGGCCATGAATCAAAACAAACACACTGTGTTGGAAGGAAAATTGCTACGAACCATTCTAAAAAGCAGCTCAAAAGAAAAAGGACATTATAGAGACAGATTGCGTCCAGATGCAAAGAGACGGTACTTGCAAAAAATAGCATGCATTGGAAATGTGGACCCATATGAAATACAGCAGTGGTGTATTAACCCTCAAGACCAACCGCTATTGACTTACAATGATATATTCTCGTACCTTGTCTGTGGAGTCAGCGCATACAGGGTGCCCCAATTTTGCAATTATAAATCTCTGAAGGTGCACATCCACCAAGGACTGGGTACAAGATTTGGCTTTTTTTTAAGCCTCCACGGTGTGAATACGTCATTATTCAAACAAAGGTAAGTAATCTTGAGTACTGCGAGTAAAATGCTTTTGATTTCCCTCCGAACATTCACATTAGTGCAAGCATAAATTCATTCATGAGGGGAAATTACAGTGAGAACATGTGGAGGCTGTTAGAGGGATAACATAGTGAGTTCAGTGTACTGATGTGACATTGTCCTGAACGTAGTAACACGTAATCCAATTACTTTTTTCAAGTAATGAGTAAAGTAAGGGATTGCAAATACGGTAATTAGATTACCGTTACTTTCCTGTAAGCACGCTGCGTTACTAAAACCGTGATTTTTTTGTGAGTGTCTCATGACAATGACGTAAGCGAGTGTGACGTTTGTGGCAACAGCTGTGTGCAGATCAACGATGGATAATATATTGAGTGCGGGAGAGAGTATGGCCGTGTAGTGTTTACAGGGAGTGCAGAATTATTAGGCAAATGTGTATTTTGTCCACATCATCCTCTTCATGCATGTTGTCTTACTCCAAGCTGTATAGGCTCGAAAGCCTACTACCAATTAAGCATATCCGGTTGTTCAGTCTGACGTCACTAGCCGTGTCTGGGTCTAAACTCCGCTGCAGGTCCATATATCAAACGATCACTATGGCATTACTGAGAGTTGAAAAACTGTCTAAAGTCTTTCATCTTTAATAAAATGATCAGCGTTCTGCTCTACCAGGTGTAACAATTGAGTTTAACATCCAGGCATCCATGAAAACGGAATTTATGACATTTAACGGAGTTAGGTTAGCAGGGAGTTAGCTCGCTAGCTTCTATCTAAATACAATATAGCATGTCCTGACTGTGGGGTTTTGGAAACAAATTAAAACGTACAGCTCTGCTATCACTTCCAGCATAAATGAAGACAGAAAACTAAACAGCAGTGACGTTTGTAGGGTTACTGAAGTTGGGCTAGCTGGTATATAATGATTTGCTACGTGACCGCTAGCGACATAGCTATGTTAGCATAATATAAACAAGCTAACTTTTTTTCCACTCGATAAAAGTTAACGTGAGTTTTCTCGGTGGTCAGGAACAAATGTAATCGCATGGCAGGATGCTGTAAAAGGACCAAACTTCAGCCAGGAGAACAACTGAGATAATCCATCCATAATACGAGGTTAGTCATTCATATACTGCTGCATGGGCTGGGCTGTAGTTACATCCTAAGGTTTTAAAAACTGAGCTTAAATAAATGATTAGCGGTAATAAAAGCCGAGGGAGGTCAACAGGGATCACTGACTGTTTTAGGAGCTTTTTGAGATCAAATATCAGAAAATACATAACATTAAACATGTTAACAACACAAAAGCCATATTAAACGCAGACTACTTTAGACCCGGAAGTAGGATTCGTCCCGTCATCACTGAACAACCGGATTAGGTGATGTGCAACTCTGTAATGAGAAGGGGTGTGGTCTAATGACATCAACACCCTATATCAGGTGTGCATAATTATTAGGCAACGTCCTTTCCTTTGGCAAAATGGGTCAAAAGAAGGACTTGACAGGCTCAGAAAAGTCAAAAATAGTGAGATATCTTGCAGAGGGATGCAGCAGTCTCAAAATTGCAAAGCTTCTGAAGCGTGATCATCGAACAATCAAGCGTTTCATTCAAAATAGTCAACAGGGTCGCAAGAAGCGTGTGGAAAAACCAAGGCGCAAAATAACTGCCCATGAACTGAGAAAAGCCAAGCGTGCAGCTGCCAAGATGCCACTTGCCACCAGTTTGGCCATATTTCAGAGCTGCAACATCACTGGAGTGCCCAAAAGCACAAGGTGTGCAATACTCAGAGACATGGCCAAGGTAAGAAAGGCTGAAAGACGACCACCACTGAACAAGACACACAAGCTGAAACGTCAAGACTGGGCCAAGAAATATCTCAAGACTGGTTTTTCTAAGGTTTTATGGACTGATGAAATGAGAGTGAGTCTTGATGGGCCAGATGGATGGGCCCGTGGCTGGATTGGTAAAGGGCAGAGAGCTCCAGTCCCACTCAGACGCCAGCAAGGTGGAGGTGGAGTACTGGTTTGGGCTGGTATCATCAAAGATGAGCTTGTGGGGCCTTTTCGGGTTGAGGATGGAGTCAAGCTCAACTCCCAGTCCTACTGCCAGTTTCTGGAAGACACCTTCTTCAAGCAGTGGTACAGGAAGAAGTCTGCATCCTTCAAGAAAAACATGATTTTCATGCAGGACAATGCTCCATCACACGCGTCCAAGTACTCCACAGCGTGGCTGGCAAGAAAGGGTATAAAAGAAGAAAAACTAATGACATGGCCTCCTTGTTCACCTGATCTGAACCCCATTGAGAACCTGTGGTCCATCATCAAATGTGAGATTTACAAGGAGGGAAAACAGTACACCTCTCTGAACAGTGTCTGGGAGGCTGTGGTTGCTGCTGCACGCAATGTTGATGGTGAACAGATCAAAACACTGACAGAATCCATGGATGGCAGGCTTTTGAGTGTCCTTGCAAAGAAAGGTGGCTATATTGGTCGCTGATTTGTTTTTGTTTTGTTTTTGAATGTCAGAAATGTATATTTGTGAATGTGGAGATGTTATATTGGTGTCACTGGTAAAAATAAATAATTGAAATGGGTATGTATTTGTTTTTTGTTAAGTTGCCTAATAATTATGCACAGTAATAGTCACCTGCACACACAGATATCCCTCTAAAATAGCTAAAGCTAAAAACAAACTAAAAACTACTTCCAAAAACATTCAGCTTTGATATTAATGAGTTTTTTGGGTTCATTGGGAACATGGTTGTTGTTCAATAATAAAATTATTCCTCAAAAATACAACTTGCCTAATAATTCTGCACTCCCTGTAAAGCGTGGAAGTACTGACCTTACTTTGATTTTAATTCTGTAAAAAGAAAAAAACCCTTTTTACAGCAAAAAACCCTGTAACTTCCGAGCAAGCACCGAATACACTACGACGTATTGGGAAATTCACAGACAAACCTGGGGATTCATCCACTGACCACTGTGGCACACCCGCACCAGGGTAAACCTCCGCCTGCCCCACTCCTGCTATACAGGTGAAAATAGAGCAACAGGACCGCGAGTCTTTGATTTCATTTATTTTCTGCTGTGTTTTACTTGCATCTATTTGAAAGACTGAGTGTAAACACTAGTGATGTTTGATTCGTGAACGAATCGTTCAATACTCGAGAATCACTTTACTGACTCGTGAATCATGATTCACAAGCCCAACTGACTCACTGACTCATCCCTGTTGCTGTTAGCAAATTAATTCCATTAGTAGAAATATATCTAGCTCCTAATTAAAATTGTGGGGGGAAAAACAACAGCCAGTTTCGTAACAAAAGCATTTCTGCTCTGAACTGGAAGAAAAAACCCTGAGTAGAAGCTCACATCAAGAAAATAGCTCCTCGGTTCAGAGTAGCATCGCGCTGCTAACATGCTAACAACACATTTGAGCTACTCACCCCCTCGCTTCCTGTGCTGAATCGTAAGCATAAGCGAATCACTCAGGACTCGCTCACCCCCTCCCTCCTGTGCTGAATCAAAGAGCAAGCGAACGAATCACTCACTCACTCACCCCCTAACTCCTGTGCTGAATCATAGAGCGAGCGAGCAAACGAATCACTCACTCACCCCCTCCCTCCTGTGCTGAATCAAAGAGCAAGCGAACGAATCACTCACTCACTCACCCCCTAACTCCTGTGCTGAATCATAGAGCGAGCGAACGAATCACTCACTCACCCCCTCCCTCCTGTGCTGAATCATAGAGCGAGCGAACGAATCAGTCACTCACCCCCTCCCTCCTGTGCTGAATCATAGAGCGAGCGAACGAATCAGTCACTCACCCCCTCCGTCCTGGCTCACAGCTTCTTCTTCTTCTTGGTTGGCAACCAATGTTAAGGCGCATTACCGCCCCCTGGCTCACAGCGCAGTGGACATTTAGATGAGAAAATATATATTTGACACACTTAAGGAAAATACTAATAAAATACAAATAAACAAAATAAATGTTTATTAAGCAATTTTGATAGGAAATTGCTTAATTTTAGAAATGTTTTTGCTCTTTTTTCTTTATAAAATAGGTTTTTTTTTGTTTGTTTTTTTAATCATTCATCTTAGCAGTCGGATTTACATGAAAAGGGAAACAAATTAAGTTTGAGTGAAAATGTAAAATTTTTGCACTCTCTGGTCAACTGACTCAGTGAATCAAATGACTCAAAAAACCGATTCACTTTGGTGAGTGACTCATTAACACTCGATTCAGTAAAAAGAATCAAATTTACCATCACTAGTAAACACAAAAACCTATTTTATTTTATGTGCTGGAATGTGAAGAAAATAGGTTTAAATGTTAAAGTTCTTTAAAGTAGATAAAACACATTTGTGTCTGATAGGTTTGTAGCTTGAACCTATTCGCTGGAACGTTGAAGGCAATATAATTACACAGCAAGCAAGACACGAAGTAAGCAAAGTTCTTCTTGTTACTCATGCATGAGGGAGACCTGCCTGGAGCCAAGTGTCGTTCCACCACTTGACCTCCGTCCTCCTTTTATTGTGGTTACATGAATATGCATAGGGTCATTAACATATGGCATCTTACATAGGTATACATGTGAACAAAGAATACTGTATGTGTGTGTGTGTGTGTGGGGGGGGGGGGGGTCAGAGTGTGACCCCATAAATGACTTCCCTAAACCTGCTGGTCTGGAAGTCAAACAGTTCATCTAAACAAAAGGCACTTAGCCTAAAACAGACATAGCCACGTTTATCCTACCACAAAACAATAAAACAAGGCACGACCTCTTCGCATGCTCCCAGGATGTAGGTGTGCACTCCAGTGTGGAATACACACCAAGCCTTTGCAGCCTGCCAAAGATCACACATCCTATCACTACACAATCGATTGTGCACCTCTAAGCATATATGGTTAAATATTTCTAAGCATAAATGACAATCAACAATAGGGCTTTGGAGTTGACGTCACGTCGCAATGCATTGTGGGAGCGCAGCTCCATTTTCGGGGTCTACGAATCAAAACAAACACACTGTGTTGGAACGACGACGACAAGAAACACGCTTAAAAGCAGCTCAAAAGGAAATGGACGGTATAGAGACCGATTGCGTCCAGAGGCGAAGCAGCGGTACTTGAAAAAAAATAGAGTGCATCGCAAATCTGGACCCATATGAAATACGGCAGTGGAGTAAAGACCCAGACGACTTACCGCCACTGTCCTACCCCGATATCTTCACGTATCTTGTTTGTGGAGTAAGCGCTTACACAGTGAACCAGTTTCGTAATTACAAGTCACTGGAGGCGCACATCCAATTTACAAATGGCTGGGTGCAAGATTTGGCTATTTTCCAGCCGCCAAACTCTGAGTACGTCGTCAAAGTAAGTCAGCTGGAGTGCATCGAGTGAAATAGCCATTTTCCACCCCCCACCATAATTAATGTTATACATTTATCATTGAACTGCTAAAATATCGTTATCATATTATATGCCCATAATTGTAAAGTACATGCCAATTAACACTTTGATAATCGGGCAAATTATTAACGCCAATTTGTGTCCTCCCTGTCTCATTTCATTTATTGTCTTTACATCAACCAATCAAGTCACTCCATTCGATGTTTGATTGCAATTTCTATAACTTCCGAGACCACCGACGATGATATTATTCAGCTATAAAGTGTGATGTGAACATATTTAGAACTTACCGGAATGAAAATGTCTTGAGCACACCAACTGATATCTGGAGACGTAACAGAACTTGATATCAGTTCGTCTCACGGCTGCTATCCAGGCTAGACGCCTTCGTTTGGTAATATCCGATACATGAGCTCCTTCATGTTGCTTCCAGGTTGGGAAAGCATAAAAAGACAATCCAAACGTATTCCCGTGCCGGTCGTAAGATGGAACATTGCAGCCGACCACACAGCAAGTACGAACCATGGCTATGCTTTCGCTCCTTACTTAGACCCCCAAAATGGCGGATCGGGCCAAAATCCTTTCCACGCCCACCCCCGTGACATCACGCTCCAAAGCCCTATACAAAACCTAACAGTGTCGGCTGTTAATAATAATAATAATGGATTGGTTTTATATAGCGCTTTTCAAGGCACCCAAAGCGCTTTACAATGCCACTATTCATTCACTCTCACATTCACACAATAAATAATAATAATAATAAATAATAATAAAGCCTGCAGACGAGCGGTGAGCGGTAGCTAACGTTCTTTAATCAAACACACAAAGAACAGACAACCAAGCTTGATGAAGTCCATGCATGACCGCGGGACAGACGGTCAGCAGAGTCTGAGCCCAACATGGCTCTCAGTTAACAGTAGCACCCCCAGGCTTCTACCTTTCTACCTTTAAAACCCGGAGAGCAGCCAAATGGCTGGTAGGCTTTTAGCTAAGCTTTAGCTTCAGCCAAGTGGAAGCTAAATTGGCTAGTCATTCATATGTAAATTAGGTTGTTACCTGGGAATTCTGGAGGGAGGGGAGTGGGGGTGTGTGATTGAGGGCGTGGGGGAGCTGCTAAAAGCTGTGCACTTCCTTTTGTGTTTCATCTTGATGCATTCTCAATCATCCAGGGAAATAAATCTCCAAAAGTCACCAACTTGGAGTGTTTCAGTTTGCCATCTTAGGGAGAAATCAACACACGTGGGTGTATGTCCTTTGTTGCTGAGATTTATTGATAAAAACAGTACAAAAAACCAACCATTTGTACACATATTTACAAATGGCCTGCTGAGTGGTGCACGGAGCATGTTCATTGGTTCATGGACCTCCCTGAACTAATGGCATTTATTGCAATTGTCATCTTGCGGGGGGTTACATTTGGCTGCTCTCCGGGTTTTAAAGGTAGAAAAGCCAAATGGCTGCTCTATGGGAGTTTAATTAAATACCTTCTCCAGGAACAAAAGGCAGTACACAGCTGTTTCACACTCCCTTGCTACCTCCCAGAGTCCTCGAAGACACAAAAGACTCTTCCTGTGGAGTTGTCTGCTTCCCCCAACTTCCTTACTACACCCCCACCATTTGTCTTACTGTATGGGTGTGGAACATGTTTAAATCCAGTGGCACCAAGGTATCATACAATAAAATAATGTGATTAATACATAAATAAAAGAAATTCCTATACATGGCCTTGGCTCATAGTTCTTGTCTTTAAATGAACTTTGTGTGTGTGTTTCAGGTCCTGCACTCTCAAAGACTGAATGAACCAGCATTGCAGCCATGGGTCATTGTGAGCATCACAGGGAAGGTTGAAGCCGCCCGCTGCACCTGCATGGCCCGAGTCGTGGAGACCTGCAGCCATGGCACTGCTCTTCTGTTTAAAGTAGAAGCAACAGTGCGGATCTGTGGTACAAGGACTGTTACAGATGAACCTGCATACTGGGTTTTGCTGGGTAATATGACAAAAATACAGCCAGAGGTTGGCCATAAGATAGATTTCTCCTCTTCAGCTGCCCAAAAAAAGGCTCTCAATCAAAACATAAGACCATCCGTAGTGAAAGGTAAAAGAAGCTGTCCTCAAAACAGAAATCCCACCTGCTACTGTGGAGGAGTTGTCTGAACTGATGGGAAAGTATTTCTCCAAGCATAGTTCTGTTCTGAACAACCATAATGTTTTATTAATGGGTCTACCTTTGTGCCTGAAGTGCATTGCAATGTAATTTGCATTTACTAAATATGTACTTACTAAGTAACACTGTTCAAAAGTTGAATAAAGAAACTAACAAATGTTCTCCTATTTTTAATTAAAACCAATTTTTTGAACATCACATCAGTTACAATGTAGAATCAATGTCATGTATAGTTTACAAATGACAAAATGTTCACATAAAATCATGGCAGCATTTAAATAATATCACCCACTACTAGCATTCTGCAATTCACTGTCTCTTTTGAAAACTTATCACTACATATACAGCACAAGACTTTTAAGTGTCGGTGCGTTGGTGGTTCTTTGTGTCCGGGGATGGGCGTCCAGGTACACACCGGCTCACTCCTTGGCGGCCGCTTTTCGGGGCCTGGAGCCTGGGGCTCGCTCGGGCCACTTCGGAGGTGGGGTGCCCCCGGCCTCTCGGCCTGGGGCTCGGTCACTCAGGCACGGCTGGCTGCCGGCGGAGCTCACGGGCGCGTCACTGCAACTCCCCCTGGCTTCTGCTCCGCGGCTGCTGAGTGAGCCCTCATCTGGGACTCTCCTCAGCTCTTTCTGGGACAGTGGCGCGGCTGCCCCTCTGTTGGTCTTCCTTGGTCTCTTGTGTTCTGGGGGCCTCTGGATGTCTGGAGTTTTGATCTCCTCCATACCTGCTTCATGCCCTGGAGGACGGGGCTGTGGCCCCCCCACACCCTCTAGCAGATCATTACATGAAGGAACCTTTTAAAAAAACAAGCGCGTCCATGCTCACAGGTGTACACACGATCACACCCACAAACTACACCCTTTTTGGCTCCTACCTCAAAGCACACTGTTCTGTTGATCTTATGTGCTGCACAATAATGTTTAATATTTAGTATTTACTGTCATATCCCCATATATCATTGTGATGTTGTTTATTGTATTACTCTTGTTCTCTTCTGCTTGTTTTCTTTTTTCTTTCTCAGCAGGTGATCCAGGTGATTGATAAATGCATTTTTTATTTCTTTTTTTTTTCCTGCTCATTCTGTTGGTTTTTGTTTTTTGCCCTTCTCCCCCGTCCCTCTTCTCAGCTGTTTCTCTTTCCCTCTTTCTTTCTCCCCTTCTTTCCCCCAGTCAAGTCTGTCCCGTATTCAGTAAGTGAAAATAAAATAAACAATAAAAGGTGAATCAAATGGACCATTACGGCAAGGCTGGGATGGTCAATTTGGTAAAGTAAATCCGTTGGGCATCTTTCTTTGCCTTTAGACAACAATTCTGATGCAAAAGAGCCAAACGGGACAGGCAAAAAAAAAAAAAAAAAAAAAAGAAAACTTATCACTACATATACAGCACAAGACTTTTAAGAGTATGTAACAAGAGTATTTTTCCCTGGTTTTACTACCACACTGGGGCACATGTTCACCAAAACACAGCAAACCTTCACCATCTTATCCAGAAGGCTCACCTCTTCACCCTGACATGGAAGAAGTAATCTGATTGGTATGGTGGTATGTAGCATGTAGTTTGAAGCAGGATTTGTTTCATCCATTTCATAGGCTGGTTTGCTGCAGAAATGCCAAATAATTAGCAACTCTATAAATAGAATGTTTATCTACAAAATCACTCGTTAGGATGTTTGTTCTAATTTGCTGTGACCTCAGAGCGAATTGAAAATAAAACTAATAGGTTATAAAGAGTAATATGAACTTATTTAGGACTTATCAGAATGAAAATACTGTAGCACACCAACAGATATCTGGGGATGGTAGAGAACTGGATATCAGCTCGTCTCGCAGCTGCTATCCAGGCTAGACGGCTTCTTTTGGTAACATCCAACACATAAGCTCCCTCATGATGCTTCCAGGTGAGGAAACAATGAAAAGAGAGCCCATTTTCAAGCTTATTCCTTTGCCGGTAGTGCAATCTAACATTACAACCAACCACACAGCAAGCATTTGTTTGGCCCTCGTATATGGTGCCTCGACCAAAAATCCTGGCCACGCCCCATCCCGTAAGATCACGCTCCAGAGTCCTATTAACGTATGGATCTAGAAAGAAGACGCTGTATTTGTAACTCTGAGGGAGCTGGAGAATGAGCCTATTTCCAAAAGAAGAAAGAAAGAAGTGTTTACTGTATCACTGACAGATAATTTCAAAGTCAAGTGACTGCTACATTATAGTGAGATACTGTGTAATATGAAATACTGTAAGCAAATGGATAAACAACCCAATTCTTGCTAGACCTTTGACCTTGTTTTGTTTGAATCCAACTGTTTTTTGCAGATGTACACAAAATATGTTCTTACTTTTATTATCATTATTATTATTATTATTGCACTAAATACATTTTAAATAAAGGATAGTAGAAGTAATGTTGTTAAGTCCTTAAAGTTCAAGTTCAAGTTCAAGTTCAAGTTCAACTTTATTGTCACTTCAACCATATACAGTTTAAAAATACACAGTGAGGCGAAACAACGTTCCTCTAGGAACCAAGGTGCTACAAGACAAGTTAGTGCAAAAAAAAAAAAAAAAAAAAATAATATATAATATATCTAGTAATAATATTGTGCAAAAGAGCATTTACAGGTTGGTGTGTGCGATGGTTTGGTGGTGTAGGTCAGTGTGTTTGCGCTTGTGTTGGTTAGTCAGTCCAGTCTCAATGTTTTGAGGTATTTGAGTTAAGCTGAGTGATAATGTTAGTGTATGTGTGTGTGTGCGTGTTTATCAGTCAGTCCCTTTTTGCTGAGGAGACGGATGGCTTGTGGAAAAAAGCTGTTGCACAGTCTGGATGTGCGTGCCCGAATGCTTCGGTACCTTTTTCCAGATGGCAGGAGTGTAAAGAGTGTGTGAGAGGGGTGTGTCCGATCAGCCACAATGCTGGTGGCTTTGCGAATGCAGCGTGTGGTGTAGATGTCCTCAATAGAGGGTAGAGAGACCCCGATGATCTTCTCTGCTGTTCCCACTATCCGCTGTAGGGTCTTGCGGTCTGATATGGCACAGCTCCCAAACCAGACAGTGATGCAGCCGCTCAGGATGCTCTCAATAGTTCCTCTATAGAAGGTGGTCAGGATCGGTGGTGGAAGCCGGGCCTTTCTCAGTCTTCTCAGAAAGAAGAGACGCTGTTGGGCTTTCTTGTGCAGGGAGCTGGTGTTGAGGGACCAGCCGAGGTCCTTCTCCAGGTGTACGCCCAGGAATTTGGTGCTGTCAACGATCTCCACAGAGGAGCCGTTGATGCTCAGCGGTGAGTGGTCGCTTCGTGTCCTCCTAAAGTCAACAACCATCTCTTTTGTCTTGTCAACATTCAGAGACAGGTTGTTGTCCTTACACCAGTCCGTTAGTCTCTGCACTTCCTCTCTGTACGCTGACTCGTCGTTCTTGCTAATGAGACCCACCACGGTCGTGTCATCAGCGAATTTAATGATGTGATTTGAACTGTGTGTTGCTACACAGTCATGAGTCAGCAGTGTGAACAGCAGAGGACTGAGCACACAGCCTTGTGGGGCCCCAGTGCTCAGTGTGGTGGTGCTGGAGGTGCAGTTCCCGATCCGTACTGACTGAGGCCTTCCGGTCAGAAAGTCCAGGATCCAGTTGCAGAGGGAGGTATTCAGGCCTAACAGGCTCAGCTTTCCGATCAGTTGTTGGGGGATGATCGTGTTAAATGCTGAGCTGAAATCTATGTACAGCATTCGGACGTGTGAGTCCTTCTTGTCCAAGTGTGTCAGGGCAAGATGGAGTGCAGTGGAGATGGCGTCGTCCGTTGAGCGGTTATGGCGGTATGCAAATTGCATTGGGTCCAATGAGGGGGGCAGCAGGGTCTTGATGTGTCTCATGACGAGCCGTTCGAAGCACTTCATGATGGTGGGTGTAAGTGCGATAGGGCGGTAGTCATTGAGACAGGACACAGAAGACTTCTTGGGCACGGGGACGATGGTGGTGGCCTTGAAGCACGTGGGGACAACGGCACTGCTCAGAGAGATGTTGAAGATGTCGGTGAGAACATTTGCCAGCTGATCAGCACATTCTCTGAGCACTCTGCCTGGGATGTTGTCTGGTCCAGCAGCTTTACGTGGATTGACTCTGCGTAGAGTTTTCCTCACCTCAGCTGTAGTGAGACACAGGACCTGGTCGTTCGGAGGAGGGGTGGTCTTCCTCGCCGCCACGTCGTTCTGCCTGTCGAACCGAGCATAGAAGTTGTTAAGCACATCTGGGAGGGAGCCGTCACTGTCACAGGCAGGTGGTGTCGTCCTGTAGTTAGCGATGGCTTGTAAGCCCTGCCACATGCGTCGTGTGTCGCCGCTGTCCTTGAAGTGGTTGTGGATTCTCTGGGCGTGTGCGCGCTTCGCCTCTCTGATGGCCCGAGAAAGTTCAGCCCTCGCTCTTCTAAGCGCCACCTTATCTCCCTCTTTGAAGGCAGAGTCTCGGGTCCTTAGAAGTGCACGCACTTCCGCAGTAATCCACGGTTTCTGGTTGGGTCGTGAGATGATGATCTTGGAGACAGTGACGTCATCGGTGCACTTGTGTCATATTCTTTTATTGTCATGACTGTATTTGAAGCTATTTTTCTTTTTGTATGATACCTGATTTATATGGAATATGGCTGAAGTAAACTAAAGTCTAAAATACTTAGTCATTTGTTTAATAGTAATTTAACATTATATAATTCACATATAAAACTATGAATTGTGATTTTAAATGGTTTAAAAGCATGTAGAATAGCATATGTAGGCAAGTATATTTCTCCTTTTTTATCACGAAGTAAAGACAAAATGAAAAAAAAGAAAAAGAAACAGGGCAGGGTTCGGTGGTTGAATCATCCGTCCCCACCAATGCCAAAACTACGCCCGTGTACGAAGGTCAATCAAACTGACCCTCCTCTGACACAGTTAGAAACAGCACAGCAAACCTGGTCCAGTGAAATCCTCCCCAGAAGAAATTAACCAGTCTTTTTTGTACCTCCATGATAAGTGTGTCTGGAGGTTCAACAACATCAGCCAAGCGGCCAAGTTGACAGCACTTCTTTTTTTCAGCAACACCCTCCCAATTTTTACCCTTAAAGTCGTTACTTCTCTAAAAGACACCCAAATATTTAAATTTCTCCCTGTTCCACTGTAATCCTGCTGGTAATTTTGGCTCCTCTTTATTGACCCACCCTCCCAACATGAGACCTTCTCAACCAGTTAACCTTTGGAGAAGGTGCCTGCTCATTTAATTGCAGTTTTTGTGTGAGTGTGCTGATATCATTTTGACTGGTTATAAAAACTGTCAGCATCACCGTCAGCATAAGCTGTGGGGCAGTGACAATGTCACTGTGCTTCCTGTTTCTTTTGCAGGAACCCTGATAGTCCCTGTCTCAGGTGTTTTAACCCTTGTGTTCCCCTTCGGGGCAGCCCCAGACCCCGGGGTCCCAAAGTACCCCACCCTCAGTAGAGACAGGTGAATGAAAATGAAAAAAAAGAACGATCATTTGGGGTCGAAGAGTGCCCCAGAGCGATTCTAATGGGTTCGTCAGGGGATCGGGAAAGAAAACGTAGCACTTGGGGGCCACGCACAGAAGCCGCTGCGGCAGCGTGGGGGGTCATTGATACCCCAGTACATGAAAATGAAGCATAATCACAATAATGATAATAATGATAATAATAATAAGAAGAAGAAGATGAAGATGAAGAAGAAGAAAAAGAAGAATACAACACACAGACGCTTCTGAGTTTTATTTTATTTTATTTGAAATTACACTCACGATACAACTGAGGCAATCTGGGAGGCCATACCTTTTAGGGACATGCGCAATAGGGAGGGTGCATTTTTAAAATGCCCCCCCCCCCCCCCCGGGGCTGTATTTTTGATTACAGTATCAACAAATTCAATTCAATTCAATTTTATTTATATAGTGCCAAATCACAACATAAGTCGCCTCAAGGCGCTTCATAGATACAGAGAAAAACCCAACAATCATATGACCCCCTGTGAGCAAGCACTTTGGTGACAGTGGGAAGGAAAAACTCCCTTTTAACAGGTAGAAACCTCTGGCAGAACCAGGCTCAGGGAGGGGCGGCCATCTGCTGTGATTGGTTGGGGTGAGAGAAGGAAGACAGGATAAAAGACATGCTGTGGAAGAGAGACAGAGATTAATAACAGATATGATTCAATGCAGAGAGGTCTGTTAATACATAGTTAGTGAGAAAGGTGACTGGAAAGGAAAAACTCAATGCATCATGGGAATCCCCCGGCAGCCTACGTCTATTGCAGCATAACTAAGGGACAATTCAGGGTCACCTGGTCCAGCCCTAACTATATGCTTTAGCAAAAAGGAAAGTTTGAAGCCTAATCTTGAAAGTAGAGATAGTGTCTGTCTCCTGAATCCAAACTGGAAGCTGGTTCCACAGAAGAGGGGCCTGAAAACTGAAGGCTCTGCCTCCCATTCTACTTTTAAATACTCTAGGAACAACAAGTAGGCCTGCAGAGCGAGAGCGAAGTGCTCTAATAGGGTGATATGGTACTACAAGGTCATTAAGATAAGATGGGCCTGACAAACTGTCCGTGTTTCAGGTGCTCGGTGCTGTACAGCGCCTTCGGTGGCTGTGAATACATGATCAGGAGACGTTGAATGGAAGGAATGAAACACGGCGTGAGGAGTCTTTTCCTGATGCTGTAATAATGTTCAGCGTAAAAGTCATCCTCCAAGTGTCACAGCGGGATGGAACGGACACACGCGCAGGCTCTTAGTTGGGAAACACAAGAATCTTTATTACAGGTGATCTATTTACAGAGGTGAGGGGGAAGTTTGTGTGTTTCTGTTTGTGTGTGGACCCCGGGCTCCGGGGTCCGGGGAAACACACGGAAAAGACGCTGAAAGTCCACACGCACTCCGTCCACTCTTCACGCTCCTCTCCACACTCCACAGAAAACACGATGACGTACTCCACTCCTCGCACACTCAATCAGTCAGGAAACTCAGGGGTTGGTCCAGGGAATGCGGGTCGGCAACGGTCCAGCGACGAGAAACACAGCTGCCGTCTTGTAAAGGAGCTGGAACACTCTCGTAACGAGCCACAGGTGCGTGATGGCGACCAGGTGCGTGGACCAAGGGCAGAAGCCCACAGGTGAGCTGACAGGTGAGCTGACCCTGACACCAAGACTCGCAGACACTCATGTTGTCTCTGGCTGGGGTGATTGGTCTTGCACCCGTTGCATGCTTCGGTGCGGTACTCGTTGATCACTAGGTCGAGTAGGTGATACACCTACGCAGTTTTCACAGTATCAACGAGTAAAGAAGACGCCCAACCGTCAAGCTCGGCGTCTTTAACTGAGAATATCCAAGGGCTCCACCGAGCCCCATGAGAACATAAGATGTAAAGTACGCTCCTGTGCCAAATAATCCCAGGGAAGCGAGGCGGAAGAATTTACACCACTCCTTCAATTCGATCCTCTCCTCTTCTTCCCTTTTTCTTTGTTCTTCCTCCTTTCTCCTCTTCAGCCTTTCTCCTTCGAGTTTCTTCTGGGCTGCCTTATACATCTCGTCGGTGTAGTGGTTTCCTCCATTGAAATCCTCCATTTCATCTATTTCATCCAAAAGACAGCCCCAGAGTGTCGATCACAGCGATATTTCTTCCGTCGTCGCCCTCTGCCTCTTTTCTGAGACAGCTGTCGGTGACAGACTCAGGCGAAACGTCTTCTTTGAAAGCGTTCGCATCACCCAGGATGGTGTTTCTGGATGCATTCTTTCCCGATCCTGTTTTAGCGACCAGAAGGAGTCTCAGTTCTTCACGGGTCACAGAGCCTGCGGGGTTGGGGAAATGATAGTAACGTTTGAATCATTCCAGAAATAAAAACCCATAAAACACTACGTTACACTAGGCTTTTCTTTTGTTATCTTTGTATCGATGTTGACAGCAAGCAGTTTGTCCACATAAAGCGAGTACCACAAGCAGCACACAACCCTGGGATTGCACTTTACCTTCGTATCGATGTTGACAGCGAGCAGTTTGCCCACATAACGCCAGTAGCACAAGCAGCACACATCCCTGGATCCGGCCTTTGGTCACCAACATTTTCAGTAAGCTAAGAAAAGAAGAAAGAAAAAAGAGGTGAAATTAAGGCATATTCAAGGAAAGTATTTCAGATCAGATTAGCAAGTTAAACCACACTGAAAATACACGTTGAATAAACCATGGCCCCAAACTGGTCGGTTGTCCCATGTGTTTCGCCCGTAGCTGCTCCGGGCGCAAACACAATGAGCCCTGGTTTCGCGACGCAGGCGTAGCAACAACCTCCTTCTACTCCTCACTGCCTCCTGTGTGTGTGTGTGTGTGTGTGTGTGTGTAGGAGGTACTGGGTTCCTCACAGACGGTGGTGTTCGCGAAACCCACCCTCCCCAAAGCTAAGGGCTCGCCAGCGAGGCGCGTGAGAGCGAGGAAAATGTTTTAAAAAAGGGAAAGGAGGATGAGGAGACACTGAGGGTCCGAGGTCTAAACGGAAGGCTGTGTTCAGGTAACCCGCCCTCCGCAGACCTAAGCGTACGCTAGCGAGGCTCTTGAGAACAATGTAGAGGGAGGAAGGATGAGGAGGAGGCAAGGAGTGTCTGCAGTCCAAACGCAGGGCGGTGTTCGCGTAATAGGCAGGCCACATAGCTGGTCTTTCACTAGCGAGGCAGATGAGAACGAAGGCGAGGGAGCATGAAGGACGAGGGGCATGGAGAGCCCCAGGAGGAGGCAAGGAGTGTCTGCAGTCCAAACGCAGGGTGGTGTTCGCGTAATAGGAAGGCCAAACAGCTTCTCTTTCACTAGCGAGGCGCATGACAACGGTAGAGAAGAAGCAAGGAGGACAAGGAGCAATGGAGAGCCCGAGGTCCTCACCGAAGGAGTGTTCGCGAAACTGGCCCTCCACAGACCTAAGCATACACTAGCGAGGAGCATAAATGGAGGGCGGTGTTCGCGTAATAGGCAGGCCAGACAGCTGCGCTTTCACTAGTGAGTCACTTGAGAACGATGTAGAGGGAACAAGGAGTACGAGAAGCAATGCAGAGCCCGAGATCCAATTGGAGGGCGGTGTTTGCATAGTAGGAAAGCCAAACAGCTTCTCTTTCACTAGCGAGGTGCATGACAACGGTAGAGAAGGAGCAAGGAGGACGAGGAGCAATGGAGAGCCCGAGGTCCTCACCGAAGGGGGTGTTCGCGAAACTTTAATGCAATACTTTTGTTAATAGTCAACGGTGCAATAGACTCCATAATTGAAATGTGCAATTCACTTGTATTTTTATTTTTATTCCTATTTATTCTATTTATCCCCTTCGTATATTTTATTTATATATGTCTCTGTATTTATATATGTGTGTGTGTGTGTGTGTGTGTATATACAGGGCTCTAGACTAACTTTTTGACATGGGCGCACCGGTACGCCTAACTTTAAAAATTTAGGCGCACCGGCACAAAAGTTAGGCGCACTCAAATTTTTCAACCGCATCGCTTAACACCGCAGTTTTACATGTGCACTTTCTTTGGGGGGGGGGGGAGTCCATACAGACAATATTAATTTCTAGATTATTAACTAACAAACTTGTGCTTAAAGTGCTATGTCAATATTGTAGAAAATGTTAAACTTAATCATCATCTTGGCCTCCTCTGACGACCTGTTTGCTGCTGTCTGCTGCTGAAAGGCCGTGGGGAGAGGGGACACTTGGGCAGTGCATTTATTGCAGCATCTAATGTGTTTTCTGGATACACTGTGCTTTTTCAGCATTCAAATATTGATGGCACCGTGTCAGAGCACTGGCTATGAATTTCAGACAGATCAGGCCTTAATTTAACAAAAAAGTTATCAATAGTTCTTTTCATCTTTTCTTATTACCCACAGCTACATCCACTTCTCTCAGGCCTAGGCTGCTCACTAGGGCTGAGTATCATCACTGATTTCTATAATCCATTCAATTCCGGTTCTCAAAGTCCTGATTTGATTCTATTTAGCCTCAGACAGTCAGAAATATTATAATTCTGATCATTTATCAGTACTGATACACATGAGACTTCATCAGAATTGTGAAAATCACAGCAGATGCCTTTGTGTGAAAGTAACTGAAAATAAAACACAGGAAAACATGAAGGAGATTTTCCTGGTCTGGCTTTTTATAGCAGATAACCTTAAAAATATTCTGTAATATTCTGCAATTTTGCATAATTTTAAGAAATTTAAATTTCTTCAGTATTGAACAGCAGAAATTAGGCTTTCTTGTCCGAGGTCATTTAAGTGAAAAAATAAAAAGCGCTGTAAACAACGCTAGACTGGTGGGTAATAAGCGAATGAATAATGCAAAAAACAGATTTGAGACGGGAAACTGTTCCTGAAGTACAGAGAGAGAGAGAGCTGTGCAGGAAGTGTGATTTTTATCGTGGTGGAAGCAAAACAGCAAAAGTCAGATTCATGACGACATTGATCAAATGTGAAGCGCAGTTTGCTGCTTCTTTTGCTGCTGGCTCGGTGAATTTTGGTTGGAGAGAGGCAAAACCTGCAGCTCAGAATCAGCGCAAAAAGACGTAAACACAGCGCGGACCTGACGCATCAGAATCGCTGAGCTCCGACAGCGTGTCCGTGTTCGGGCCGTCGGGTGAGAAAGCCGAGAAAGACGAAGCTGATTCTGATGTGTTGGGTCCGCTCCGTGTTTAGGTCTTTGTGTGGAATCCGTTAATGAATTGATATCGCTTTATTCAAGCTACTCACCTCTCTCTTCCACCTGCACTTTCAACTGGACCACGGCCAATCAGAGAGGTCCCGCCCCTGACTATCTCTGATTGGTTTAGTCCACGATAGGGGCATAATGTGTGTCTGTTGTTGACCACACGGAGAGTTGCAGAGATTTTTTTTTGTTACCGGAACAGTTGGTCACACCTGTGCGACCAAATATTTATTTTTAGTCGCACCACTGAAAAATTTGGTCGCATTTGCGACCAAATTGGTCGCACTCTAGAGCCCTGATATATATATATATAATATTCTGTAACTGTAACTTCTGTCGGTGCTGTGCTTTTGGAAACCGAATTTCCCAGAGGAACCCACCCGAGTGATTAATAAAGTTTTATCTTATCTTATCTTATCTTAACTGGCCCTCCACAGACCTAAGCATACACTAGCGAGGAGCATAAATGGAGGACGGTGTTCGCGTACTAGGCAGGCCGAACAGCTGCTCTTTCACTAGCGAGGCAGATAAGAGCAATGTAGAGGGGGCAAGGAAGACGGGGAGCAACGGACATCCCAAGGCCCTCACCGAAGGGGGTGTTCGTGAAACCAGCCCTCCGCAGACCTATGTGTACGCTAGTGAGGAGCATCAGAACGACGTAAAGGGAGCATAGATGAGGAGGAGGCAAGGAGTGTCTGAAGTCCAAACAGAGAGTGGTGTTCATGTAATAGGCAGGCCAAGCAGCTGCTCTTTCACTAGCGAGGCGCAGGACAACGATGGAGAAGGAGCAAGAAGGACGAGGAGCAACGGAGAGCTCGATGTCCTCACCGACGGCGGTTTTCGCAAAACCCACCCTCTGCAAACCTAAGCGTACTCTAGCGAGGAGCGTGACAAGGATATAGAGGGAGCAAGGAGGACGAGGAGGCTCGGAGAGCCTGAGGTCCAACTGGAGGGCGGTGTTCACGTAATAGGCAGGCCAAGCAGCTGCTCTTTCACTAGCGAGGCGCAGGAGAACGGAGCAGAAGGAGGTCGCAGGACGGGGAGGCAGGGAGAGTCCGAAGTCCTCACTTAGGCCGGTTTACGCGAACACTGCCAAGAAGGAGACATTGATGATGATGATTATGATGATGTGAAGTTGAGAGTTGTTTGCTCCGGCGGTTCGGGGTCCCTCCAGACCCCAGTGTTTGCCATCGTAACTTACGAATGTGCATTGGGGTTGCGAAATACCCCATCGCGATTACAAAGGGGTCACAGTGTACCCACGGAGCAGAGAGCACCCCCGGTCCTCATGAAGGCCGGTTTACGCGTATCCTGGGGCCCATTCGGCTAAGCACTCGCCTGCGAGGAGCAGGAGAACGGAGCAGAAGGAGCAAGGAGAACTAGGAGGCTGTGAGAGTCCGAGGTCCTCACTTAGGCCGGTTTACGCGTAACCCGGGACCCGTCCAGCTAAGCCCTCCCCTGCAAGGAGCAGGAGAACGGAGGAGAAGGAGGTCGCAGGACGGGGAGGCCGGGGAGAGTTGTTTGTAATTTACCTTCCTTGCACTGAGAGAGAACCGCCCCAATTCCCGAATCAGAAGCGTCCACTTCCACCACGAACGGCAGGGCGAGGTCAGCCTGGGCCAGGATGGGGGCCAAGGCAAACAGGCTCTTGAGACTGTCGAATGCTTGCTGAGCTTCTGGAGACCACAGGTACGGCTGTTTGGGCGATGTGATTTGAGTAAGAGGCAATGCCACCTTACTGAAGTCCCGGATGAAACGTCTGTAGAAGTTGCTGAATCCCAGAAAACTTTGCAACTTCTTCCGGGTGCCGGGCACAGGCCACTCCAACACAGCTTTGACCTTATCCGGGTCCGCTCGCAACCGGCCCTGTTCAATGATGAAACCCAGAAAAGAGACAGTTGAGGCATGAAACTCTCATTTTTCTGCTGAATCACTCTTGAACTCGGATGTTGATTTTCCATCACTTTTGCACCATTGGTTACTATTGAAACAACAATAAAGTCATAATTCAAAATCAGTATTTGTATTAATACTAAACCGCTGCAAAGTACCAGCAATATTTAAACCTGCAAGAAAGACATTTGTGTATGATCCACAAATAGGAAACCCATTATATGCTGGACATAGTCTTACAATTTGTCATGTCCATAATAATATCCCTATAATATGAAGCATCTGGCATTATGTAATAAAAAAATGACTGACATCTCTTTATCAACTTAAAAAGTCATTTATTATATTAAAAACATGTATTGGTTACAGGTCACTTAGTTTTTTTAGTTTACTCTGGGATCGAGCTGGATATTAGGCATCCTGCACCACCCATGCGATCTGGAGCATAGCAGAGACATTTCTGCACTGCTTGGCCGAAGGCAAACTCAGAAACAGCCTTTACCCCCACCTGCTGAGTCAGGCTATCTAAAACACAAACAAATTGTCGAGATGAAATATTATTTTACATCCATGATCCTTATTATTACTGGGGCATCACTTATGATTTATCATTGTTATCATTTCATTGACACATTTATTGAAACTGGTGAGGTTATATTAAAGTCTGTATTTCAGGTGTTAGCATAAGCACATAATCTTTCATTGCAGGTGCAACTGTAATCATGTTATACACATATTGCATAATTAAAGGGTTGAAGCTCGGTTAAGTTAATTAATTGAAGCTACGGGCAGCGCGATGTCTGGCCGATCAATGGAGCAAAGTTCAGCTATTGAAAGGTTGCCTACATGTTTACAGTATAATTTACTACATGTTGCCTGTGTGCATTCAGCAGGCTGCACTGGAGTTTGCCTGGTAACAGATGACGTAGAGGGGGGTCATGCACTTAGATTAACGACACAGACACATAGCCTGTCTGGGTAAACTGACTGCAAGTGTTGTTTAAGTCTGGACAAGCAGAATAACAGGATGCATCTGGAGGAACTGAAAGAGGAACTGTTCTGTTTTAGTGACGCGAGGTACTGGTCATCACCCACCTATTGTAAGGGGGAGATGGAGCTTGATGTTTTGCAGAGCCTATCTTCACCACATATATGTGTTTTAATAAAATAATTTGTGTTGACCCACTATGGACTTTCAGTCGTATGTCTCTTCCTCAAAATTCGAACCGCGACAAAATACAAAAGAAAAAAAGGCCAAATTAGAGCTTAAATATGAGTAACATCTTGTCAATTGTCTTCAGCAGGGAGAAATTATGGGATTAATCTAAAAGTCACACGGCAATAATCAGCAAACTGCTACTTCACTTTGATTCTCAAAGAGCCATTAGCCGAAAAGCTCAAAGCCTAATTTTCTACAGATAAAATATATAAACCAAACTATTTGCAGTGAAATGCATTTCTATTCCTATTTGTTGGATCTTCCAATGATAGCCTGCTGTTGTATATTCAATCAGAACATACAGCAGTTTGTCAGGGTTCCTGGGTCGGTGACCCTGTGTTTTCAGTTTTGTCACATTTAGGTTATGTTGCCACATCAATGTTCTCACTTCCTGTTTGTTATGGTTCGTTCGATTTAGGGAAGAGAAGAAAGCAAGCCCAGGCCGAAGTAGGTGTCAAAAAATAGTGATCTTTATTACACACTTTGCGCAGTCAGTGTGGGAAAGACAATTTGCAATACAATCCTTCGTCGACTGGACCGTCCCGTCTCCTTATATTGCCATCATGACATCACAGTTGGATCTTTACTGGAAATGATCACAAATGATAACAATTCCCCGCCTCTCAAAGAGTTTTCCCTTATATAGACATCAACTGCTACTCTTAAGAGAAAAACAAGTGTGTATTACATTGTGCATTTTGTGAAAGTGTATCTATCAGAGAAACTGTCCTCAGACGACCCTCCTATTATTACTAAGTGTGTAGGTGAACGTGCGTGTGTTACATAAGTGCGTGCATGTGGTTACAGGCCGGCGTACGTGCAGAACTGAACGCAGACGGGCCTGGGCCCAACAGGACTGGTGGGTCTGAGCGGTGTGACTGCACTAAAGTGCAACAACTTAAGCAGATAACAAGAATGATACAGAACCTCAATAAACAGTCAGTGTGCATTAATATTTGCTCAGAGTAACACAGATGTAATTAAAAGATTATTCTGTCAACAGATTCAACAATGGTAAATGATTAATCAATGATAACTGATTATAAGAATACAAAATAAAATATCTCCTGATCACACTCCTCCTCTTTGGCCTTTAGAAAAAAGGCCAACATTTAGAGATATTGTGTCACTCCTCCGTCCAAGCGGCTTCTCGCAACGGCATCATATGTTCCGGACCAGCTGACCCAGCTGAACCAGAAGCTATGGCCCTGCTCACCAGATTACCCAACACCTGCCTCACCAGAGGAATGAGACAACACCCGATCAGCAATAAACCTAGAAAAACTAAAAGAGAAAACATGGCAGACATAAACAATCCCTTCCATTGCCCAAAAACAGATGTGATCCAGTCTCCCAGCCTCGAGTTCACGCCTGATTGCTCATGCATGGTTCTAGATAACGCTTTGAAATTCTCCAGCGCCCGCATGACCGTTCCGTCCGGAGCTGTATTGTTGGGAATAAAGGTACAACATAAGTCCCCAAACATCGCACACACGCCTCCCTTCTCAGCCAATAACATGTCCAGCGCCATTCGATTTTGGATTCCCATTAACGACGTCGGACCTAATTGTTCTGCAAGACCTTCCACCGCGTCCCTAGTGAGATTAGAGAGTCTCAACACATTATAATGAACATAATTAATGCGATCAACGTTTTTATTTGGAGTCACCCACAAAAACACACTTTCAAACCCGGCCGCTATCTGATCAACTAGCTTATACTCATCTGGAACTCCTCTGGGAACTCCTATGGAGTCAATCCAGGTTGGCGAGTCCCGTCTTGGATCATACCTGTGGATACCCCCTGTGGCTCTCCTTCGTCTGGCTGTAGACACATCCGCGCCTCGCTGTGGAACTGTCTCTAGCCTACTGCCTATGAGCATCAAAGGTGCAGCTAGGCGCACCAGAGCACACGTTCCCACACTCCCCAAGGGAACCTGCACCAAAAGGGTATACTCCCCACAATAATAATATAGCCCACCTCTCGCCCAGGTGCCTATAATTGTGCTTGGGTCACTTACATCATTGGTAGTCCTACCTGTGATTGTCCTCTGACACCAGCTTGGATCAATCCTTCCTACCCTAAATCTCACTCTGTCTGTAGAGAACTCAAAACATGTATAATTATCTCGTTTGGTGTGAATGAACCTGGTTGTGTACGTTTATCAATTGGCGGATATAAACCTGACAAAGTGGTGCAGTTACCTGTGTCCACCGCCTCTCTAGTTAATCTCAGCATGCAATTATATCCCCACTCATCCTCTGGATACAGAGGAGCGGGTTCAGTAAACAAATGAGGTCGAGCGGTAGCACAAGCAACACAATCAACCACTTCCTGCTCTTTAGCATTTTGAGCCACCCAATCTAACCAAAGATTCCTATCTCCGAAACCTGTGGCCCGCTCTATCAACTCCTGAGGTTTTAACCTAGTATAATCAGTGGCAACAAACCATTTCTCTTCTGAGTCCTTGTAAGTAACTGTCTCTAAGGGATCCATTTGCTCCGTGAGATTCAGTGCTGAGTCATTTCCCAGCGGTTTAAACCTGGGATTAAATAAATTCACCCGAATTAACCCAAATGGATCTGTCCCTACTTTATCTACCCCTACTACTAAATAAAACGCACCTCCATCAAACCCAGGTTCAGGGAGTTCACTCCATGGTCCTAGGGAAAGAGTAATAGGGTTATTTGTAACAGAATAATCTCTCTGAATAGCTATTCCTTCAAGGGCCGGTGGCACTGTTGGCTGCCATCCTACCCCTGTCCACGCGACCACATCCTGCCAAGAACACCACTGATCCGTTACATAGGTGTAGATGTCACTATCCCATGATGGGCCCCACACCGACTTAGGGTAACACATCATTGGATGATAACAAACCCACACATTATATGTTTTCCAGCTATTCCCGTCACCCGAGCATTTAATTACCTCACACAAATCGAATGTGAACGCTGTCGTGGATCCATTAACATACCCAAACTCGACTCCGCCACTGGCTTTGAGACACCCATCATCCCCACCTGAACCAACCGCACGCTTGACTTTTTTCGACGATTTGATCGGTTCGGGCTCTGGAGCGGATAGACCTCTGCGTCTGGGCAATTCACCTGTCTGCCAAAAAACAAAGAAACACGTTATAACACTTATTAACCCCAACACCCCCGTTATTTTCCAATTTTCCCACAATTTCATGATGACTGTTCCCAGGCTCGTTTACTTTTACTCTGTACTAAAAAGATAAAGTTACAAAAAGAAGAGTATAAAGTTATGAGTATAAAAATATGCGATTAACATACAAAACTATTACGATTCCTTTAAACTATCAAATACTTTAGACTAGGGCCCTAGCCTATTTAAAAGCCTGGAATGGATTCCTCCTTGGCGCGTGACGCTCCTCTTCTTTCTTCGCCTCAACTCAGGTTAGACTACTGAGGAGGACCGTGGCACAGGGGGAGAGAGGATTATTCTGCCTCTATGTTCCCCCCTGCGTCGATGGGGTGGAGGTTAGCTCCAGCAAGCTCTCGTCCGCGACTGCACACTGAGACCAATGGAACCAGGTCTCCCCTTTCCCCTTCAGACGGACAGCACTGGTGGTTCGGGCAGTTACTTCGAAGGGTCCGGTCCACCTCGGGTCTCTCCACTTTCGCTTAATGACCTTCAGCCACACCGCCTTGGCATCGGGGATGGACCTGTCCTCCGCTTTCACCCCTTCTCCAACCTGTTGTGTGAAACTAGACACAAGAGCTTTTAATTCTTTCCAACATTCAATATGTTTTCTGTTACTTTTTACACTCTCTTCCGCCGGAACTGTTGTCCAAGGACCTGGAAACTGTCGTCCTGTCAACAGCTCATATGGTGTGAAACCTGTGGATTGATTAACACAACATCTTATTATCATCAATGCAATTGGCAGGGCTGCCACCCAATTTAGCCCCGTGTGAGCAGAAATTTTAGCAATTTTATTCTTCAGGTTTAGATTCATTCTTTCTACCTTTCCCTGCGACTGGGGGTGATATACCGTGCCAAATCTATGTTGCAACCCCAGCTTCTGTTCTACCTCTGCCAAATCTTTGTTTTTGAAATGAGTCCCATTGTCGGACCTAATCCGCTTCGGGAAACCATAGCGGGGGATGTAATGATTGATTAAACACTTAATCACACTTTTTGCATCCTCCCTCTTGGTAGGCCATGCCTCAGGCCAGCCCGTCAAAGCATCTACACTTACCAGTAGATATCGAACTCCTCCTGGGCCTGGATCAATCATGTCAGTGAAGTCAATGACAATCTCTTCACCTGGTCTTTCTGGAATGGGAAACTTACCTGCCTCTGGTTTAATCACTGGCTTCGGATTGTGCCTCCCACAGATCAGACACGTCCTGGCCTTCTCCTTGATCATATCCTTCAAAAAGGGATGCCACCAATGGCACAGATGTCTCCCCATCTGGGCGACACCTACATGTCCAAGGCCGTGCGCTTCGGCAATCTTCTGTTTTGCCAAGTTGGCTGTCAACACTGGTCGACCGTCAGGTCCTCGCCAGAGACCTCCTTCCTCCCAGGCTCCTCGACTCTTCCAGATCCCCTTCTCTTCTGGGGCGGCCTCCCCTTGGGCCTTCCTGGCTTCCTCTAGCATGTTAACTCCTAATTCTTCTTCCACCGTTATTTGTACCATCTGTCGTGATGCTTTATAACCCGCTGCCTCTTTTGCAGCTCGATCGGCTTCCTGATTTCCTCTGGCCATCAGGCCGGTCCCTGAGGAGTGGCCTTTGCATTTTATGATGCTCACCTCCTCTGGATCTCCCAAGGCCTGCTCAAGTTCCTCCATTTCCTTTTTGTGGCAGATTGGTGCGTTATCTGCTGTCCTGAATCCTGCTCTTCTCCATTGGGCCAGCTCCACATGAGCCGCTCCAAAGGCATAAGCTGAGTCCGTGTAAATGTTGACTCTTTTTCCTTTTGCAAGTCTCAAAGCTCGACTTAGAGCAATTACTTCTGCTCTTTGGGCTGACTGCTGCCCTTCAAGTCTTCCAGCCTCCTTCACTTCAAATGCAGCCCCTTTTCTGCAAACTACCGCGTAGCCTGCCTTTAATCCTTCGTCATCCCTGTAGCAGCATCCATCCGTGAACCAATCTTCAGCTCCTGTCAGAGGTTCTGCTTTCAAGTCTTCTCTTATCTTCTCGTCCACTTCAGCTCTCTTTGCGCAGTCATGAGGTTCTCCTCCTGACTCCATTAAATCTGCCATGTTAATTCCTTCATGTGTGAAGGTCAAGTTAGGAGCGTCTAGAACTTTACACACTCTCTGTTGTGTAAGAGGTGTCATGGTGAAGGCTTGTGAGTTAACATATGCCACCACACTGTGGGTGGTCAGCACCTTCAATGGATGGTCCCTCACTATATGTGCTGTCTTTTGTATAATTTTTGACACCCCAATGGCATGCTGAGTGCATCTCGGGTGCCTTGTCTCTAATGGATTCAGCCTGATGCTGACGTACATAAGTACATCTCTTCCTCCCCCTTTTTTCTGAAACAACACCCCATTAGCTATCCCGTGTGTTTCAGAAACATCAAGATAGAAGGGTTGTTCATAATTAGGGATAGCAAGATCAGCCGATCTGGATAAGTCCTGTTTTAATGCAATAAACGCCGACTCAGTGGCCGATGTCCATGGCAGTTCAGCCTTAAGATTTCTGACACCTGCCGTTTTTACCAAATCCCTCAACAGGGCTGTTTTGCCTGCATAATTTGGAATGAAGTGCCGGCTGTATCCTGTTAACCCCAAGAATGAGAGCAGCTCCTTAACCGTACGCGGTCTTGGATGTGTCAAAATCTGATCACGATGAGTGTTTAGCAGACCCACTGATTTGTGAGCAATGACACGGCCCAGAAATGTTACTTCTGGTCGGACCAACTGCAACTTTTCTTTACTGACCTTGAAACCGCACTCAGCGAGTCTCTTCAGTATGGTAAGTGAAGCTGCCGTGCATGCCGAAGCAGACGGAGCTGCAATGAGCAAATCATCAACATATTGCACTAGTGAACACCCCTCTGGGAGATGGCATGGCGATAAAGCTTCTTTCAACACTTGGTTGAAAATGCCAGGGGAAAGTGCAAACCCTTGTGGCAACCTTGTGTATCTGTACTGTTGTCCCCCATATGTGAATGAAAAAATGTCCCTCAGAGACTCATGCAATGGGAGACAGAAAAATGCATTCGCTAGATCAATACATGTAAACCACTTCTGGTCTGGTGTTAATGCCGTCAATGCTGTGTATGGATTTGGGACTGGCACCGTGTCAGTACGTAAAATGGCATTGATGGCTCTTAAGTCATGTGCCATTCTGTACTTTCCTGTCCCATGCTTCTCTACTGGCAAAATAGGAGTATTCCAGTAGGATTGAGAGGGCTCAAGCACCCCTACTTTCAATAGCCCCTCAATGGTTTCTGCAATTCCCTCCTCAGCTTCTCTCTTTTGCCTATACTGTGGTTTCCAAATTGGCGTTTCAGACTTCAGCTGGAATAAAACGGGCGAACACGTTGCCTGGCCCACATCCGTAGGCCCTGCTGACCACAAGGTGTCAGGAAGAGTCGCAAGTGCGGCAACTGCATCCGCATGGTCTGTTCTTTCCCTCCCATGGATTCTTGAGATTTGTTCATGCTCCAACCTCACTGTGTCCTCTGATTGACAAGTGATACGATAAATTTTGCATTTTGGCGAGTACCAAACGTCTGGAATCTGAGTAGCTTGCCAGCCAGGTTCCTCGAGGGCTCTCTTGACCATCGTTCCCAGCTCCTTCGCCTGATGACTCTCATGGACCGCCAATGTTATATGGGGCACTGAATCAGGTCCCATTTTGAACCAAGGCCGTTGTTCGTCGGTTAATTTTACTGCTGCCGCGACGCCCTCCGGACCGACATAGATGTTTTGAGAACACACATTCCAAGTCTGACCTTCAAGGTCAGACTGGAACAGGTCCCTGTAAATTTCATCATCATTTCTATCATAATAGAGGGTGACATGGAACGGATCCCTGGGGAGAGAGAAGACTGCCAAGGCCATAATCCAAGGTTTCCACAACTGATATTGTCTTAGTATGCCTTCTTCCACCATACGACCCCAATAGATGTCAGCGGTCGTTTGTTCACAGTCTTTCAGCAAGTACTGGTTCTTTGAAAATGTCCCCAGGCACGGAAACTCTTTTCCTCCTGGAAGTGTAACTGTTAGTCCATCAGCTGAACACATGATGGTGGCCCCCAGTTTAATGAGCAGATCCCTGCCCATCAAGTTCACAGGCACATGGGGAGACACCACATAGCTGTGCTTCAATGTCTGTTTTCCCAGCACCGTCAGGGCTGGATTGGTTGTCGGCAGCGTCATTGGTACCCCAGAGAACCCCACAACACTGACCACATGGTTGGAAAGTGTGGCACTGTTCGGTTTTTGTTTCAGTGTTGAATAGGTAGCCCCAGTGTCCACAAGGAAGGTCATTTCATCTCCTTCCACACTCATTGACAACATAGGATCTGCCACTCCCATGTTGTCTGGTCTCTGTGGGTCCCGTCAGTACAGCTCCTCCTCTCCGCCCCAGTAGCCCAGGGGATACTGAGCCGCTGGCGCCATGCCTGGGTTTGGAGCTTGATGTCCCCTTGTCTGGACCACTCTGCCTCGAAAAGTTCCCTGTGCCTGGGGTGATGATGGATAACCTGTTTCTAGCTGTCATGGTGTAGGACAATCACGAACCCAATGTCCTCGTCCTCCACACCTTCGGCATACATTCGGGTCCAGCATAGGTCCCCCCAGACCACGGCCCCTTGGTCCACCTCCCCTTTGGGATCCACCACGTCCCCTCAACGACCTAGTAGTCCCCCAATTCCCCGCGGGTCTTTCTTGCCTTGGGAATCCATTGACGGGCCATCGGTCATCAGGGTACAGAACCGGATTCAAATCTGGCCAATCAGGCCCCGGATCGCCCCGTGGCTGCGCCACCAGCATCTTCTTAGGTCCATCTTTGTTTTCCTTTTTCTTTTCGTTTAGTTTTTCTCTCGCCTCTGCCAATTTCAATTTCACTAACTGCCCTTGCGCCTCCTCCATCTCCTGTTTTCTCTTGTTCACCTCGTCTTTCTCCAGCTCAAGTCGATGTATAATGTGCCTCTCCCATTTTGCTGAATCCGCCACCGCAAAGTCAGGATTCTTTTGTAAATCTGTTCTTACTCGTTCTGGGAGACCTGCTAACACTGCAGATCGGAACCACGCCCTTGGTTCACCATTCTGCCCAGGATGTTCACCAGTTTGAAGAATCCACTGTTCTTTTGCATGCTCCATAAACTCTCTAGGGGAATGTTCTGGGCTCCAAACAATCCTAGGTGTAGTGCCAATGTTATGAGTCAGATACTTCTCACGCACTGCGTCAGAGAGAGCATTTCGCACCCTTGCATAGGGGACGTCGTTTGGTTGGCATACAGTTCTTGCTATCTCTTCTACATCTGCGAGGGCTCCTCCTCTGAAGGTCCTCCCACCGATAGCTCGGAAATCCCCCAGGGCCAATTCCTCTCCTTCTGTAAGACTTCCTAGTCTCCTCAACCAAGCGGCTCCTCCCTCCGTGATTGGGGGCAGCTGCTTCACCAGAGCCTCAAGATCTCTGATATTATAGGGGTGGTAAACTGGTTCACCCCTTACACCCGTCAATAAAGGCATTGTGAGGGGTAATTCCTCCTCTGCGTCACACTGCCCTTCTCCAGTTGGCAATGCAACAGTCTTCCTCTGATTCTTCTCAAAGATGGACGCTCTTTTATCTCTAGGTTCCTCCAAAACCCTCCCAGAGCGAAGGGTCGTCATTCCTGTGGGAGCCTGAAAATTTGGGGCGAATCCTCCCCTTTCCAGGTTTGACACTTCTCTGGATTTTCGTGTGTTGCTTTTTACTGAGGCCGCCAAGTCCTTTTCCAATGCATAAAGTGTTTGTGCTACGCTACGTGGTGTTGCTACGCCTTCCTCCTCCAATTTTCTCAAGAGGCGTTCCAGCTGTATCACGGCCTCCCGATTGTCAGATTCTTTCCCAAAAACGTGGCCTTGCCACTGTTCTTTCTCAGAATTATCAACCGTTGACCTCTGATTAGTTTTATGGGTCGCCTTTGATGGCGCCCTCTGATACTGCATTGAAGGTGAGTCTTCCTCTGAAGTCCAGACCTCCTGGGATGGATTTTCCTGGCTGGGCTGTTCCGATGTCACCTGACCGGTACTTGTAGACGCCACAGGTTGAGCTTCTTCTGTAGCTCTATCTGGGCTAAAAAGAGAGGGAGGAATCAAGATCAACCCCCGTGTAGTGATTCCTTGTGATGTCCCAGCAACTGGGTGAGGCTGACTCACCTCTGATGCAGCTGCCGCTGATTGAGGCTGCATCGCTTTCTGTGCAGGTACCCCTGATTGAGACTGCACTACTCCTGTGTCTGCCTCCACTGTGGCCGGAGCAGATGTCGATGGTGTAGGATTCTCCTGTAAATTGACAATTCCACCTGTCACTTTTCCTGTTTTTCCTTCCGGCCCCCACATGTTGCCACCCTCCAAAGTCACCACTGGACAAATATAAGGAGGGGGTGGGGCACTCAGGAAGTCCTTCAGGCTGGGATATAGCTTTCCCTCAGCCTCAGCTTCCTTTTTTAAGGCTGGCTTGATGTCGTCCACTTCCTCTTGCATCCAGTGGGAAACACCTTGGGAGATAATCATAAGCTTACAATACTTACTTTGTTTTTCCATCATAAGTTTCTTTTCAGCCTTTATTTTCCTCCCCTGAAAACGTCCTAAGGATTCCTCTTCAAGCTCCTTGATCCTCTTTTCACATTTCTCCCCTTCCAGTTGAAAGATGGAATGCAGAGGGATTCTGTCCTCCAATGTCTTCTGTTGATTTTCACATAATTCCTTCGCTTCTTTTTCTAAATCCTGACATTGACGAGCAATCTCTTTTGAAGAAGTCCCTTCAGTCATTTTAATGGCTTTCTTCAATTCCTGTATTTGCTCCTTCAGTGGCTTGTATCTCTTTCCCCCACCAGGGGTCGCCTTTTCCTCTTCAGCCATTTTGCTTTTTGACCTCACTTACCTTACCAAAATGGCCGGTCTTAGGCTCCTCCCTTTGGGGTTGCCTCGTTGTATTTCCCTTTCGGCAGTCAGAGTCTCACAAGCTGGTCAAGCCGAACTTCCGCTAGGCTCCAGCCTGAGAGAGAGAGACCGCCCACAGACACACATACACTCACACACACTCTCTAATCCTCCTTTCAAGCTAAAAGCTTGACAAACGTCTAATACAACAGTTTTAAGCACGCAAAGCCAGCGAAAATTCACTCTCACATTCACTTCCCTAACAACTACAAAGTTTTCACATACAAAAATAATCCAGACAATCTACCATACACCGTTTTCCCTCCTTATACGAGAGACTCAACCAACCTTTAAAAGACTTTATATACACAACATCAAATAAAGCACAGATCTCTGACTTTGTTTATTCCAATCCTATGCTATGCCTGTGTGTGTAAGCGTGCATGCATTTAACCCTCTGCACGTGAAGTCAATAGCTCCAATATATCAATCCGATCCGTTGTCGGATGAAGCTTTTGACCTTCATAGACTAAGTGCCAGCTCCTTATAAGCACATTTGCAATGTGTGTATAAAAATGAACAACAGACCTCAATTCCAGGTAGAGAGGGAAATACGACTCTCTAAAAAATCTCCCAGCAATCACACAAAGTTCTCAAATTTTGTCAAGATATTTATCCCCGCACTCCTACCTTACGGGAGTTTTACACAAGGGATCCTTACTCATGGAATTCTATTAAACCATAGTCACATTAGGAAATCACAAACACAAGACTACAAGGTTTAGTTTATTTAATATACTGAAATCTTTTAACCACACTTCTGAGACTCACTTTCACCTAACAAAAAGAAGCTCAGAAGCACAGAAATGGAGAAATAGGGAGATGAAACCAAGGCCGCAGCTGTACACACACACACTCCGCTCGTACTCGCGCGCGTGTGCCCGCTACCGCACCGCACCACACAACCCCTCCTTTCTCCTAAGGAGAAATACACACACACTCTCCTCTTCTCTAACAGCGAGAGAAGAGAAAGGCGTTTTCGTTTTTTCACACTCTGGATCCACACAGAAGAAATTCAACAACACAAGACAGTTTATACAATTTACACTTTTAAATTCACACACACACGGGTAATTTATATTCAATATACACACGGGCCCGTATAAACGTAAGAAAAACACCATATGCCAGAACAACTTATCTCACTTCTCTATTTCTCTGCTGGTGTTCCTAAATTTTTTAACTAATTTAAAAGCATCTTTCAGCCCAGGGCCGCGCCCTTGCTGATCAATTACACGCTCCGAGAACGCCCTCTCCGACAAGCGGTCAAATTCCTAAGCTCTAATTAATTTATAACTACTTCCCCGCCAGGAAAACACGGAGCTCCACCAGCCACGTGACATATCCCAGATCACGCTTTTGGCTTTACTTAAAGCTCACAGTGTGCCCAACGTTAGATAGGATGCAGCCAGGTCTGACCTTCTCAATCAATCTGGCGCAGTAAAGAAAGTGATCTCCGTCGATCACTTTGATTCTTCGGGGTGCTCGACCTCCCCCGGCAACCAACCGAGCAAACAGCCTAAGCACGCGTCCGCGATTAGGAGTCGCCGCCACGGCGCTGAGCGGCTGCGCCCTTAGGGGACCGAGTCCCCAGTCCTAAACAGGTTTACTCAATATATTATAAGCGTCACTGCGAGGTCTCCGCCTCCAGTTTAATTATCTGACGCCCGAGACCGCGTCTCTGCTTTTCAATCAAATCAAATGCCCTACACTACCTGCTGATCTGGCTGGCACCCAGTCAACTTTCCTTTAAACTCTTTAAACCGTATTAACTTAAACACATAACCTCTTAACTCAAACTTCACCCCCACAATAAACAGCAATAAATTTAGTCAGGCCAATATGCCCTATTTTAAAACTAATTACTCAAGATCACTATGGACCAACGCCAGAAGCCTATACTGAGTGAATATTATTTAATTCAATTTAGTTTTAACTTCCAATATAGCGCCTTTGGATAAACATCAACAGGTGGCACTACTCACCTTTCTTATTCCGCCTGGCGTCACTCAGATAAGCTGCTGGCCTTCGCCCCTTTGTTACCTCAACGACGAGCTGCGGGTCCCACTCCTCCCCAACCGGGTTTTCGGCACCAGGAATTGTTATGGTTCGTTCGATTTAGGGAAGAGAAGAAAGCAAGCCCAGGCCGAAGTAGGTGTCAAAAAATAGTGATCTTTATTACACACTTTGCGCAGTCAGTGTGGGAAAGACAATTTGCAATACAATCCTTCGTCGACTGGACCGTCCCGTCTCCTTATATTGCCATCATGACATCACAGTTGGATCTTTACTGGAAATGATCACAAATGATAACAATTCCCCGCCTCTCAAAGAGTTTTCCCTTATATAGACATCAACTGCTACTCTTAAGAGAAAAACAAGTGTGTATTACATTGTGCATTTTGTGAAAGTGTATCTATCAGAGAAACTGTCCTCAGACGACCCTCCTATTATTACTAAGTGTGTAGGTGAACATGCGTGTGTTACATAAGTGCGTGCATGTGGTTACAGGCCGGCGTACGTGCAGAACTGAACGCAGACGGGCCTGGGCCCAACAGGACTGGTGGGTCTGAGCGGTGTGACTGCACTAAAGTGCAACAACTTAAGCAGATAACAAGAATGATACAGAACCTCAATAAACAGTCAGTGTGCATTAATATTTGCTCAGAGTAACACAGATGTAATTAAAAGATTATTCTGTCAACAGATTCAACAATGGTAAATGATTAATCAATGATAACTGATTATAAGAATACAAAATAAAATATCTCCTGATCACATGTTTTTTCCCCGTGTCAGCTTGTCTCTTGTGTCATTAGTTAGATTATGTTCAGCCCTGTACTCACCTGTTTCCAATCATTGCCATTATTCAACCCTTTAAGTTCCTCGGTTTCACCAGTTCTTTGTCGTGTCATTGATGTTGATGTTCGTGTGATGTTGTCCTTCCCTTGTGTACGCATTCCTAGAGGCAACTTTACGTGGTAGCAGCTTTAATTTCCCGCTCAACCATAAATCGATGATTTTTCAATGTGATTGTTGTCACCTTGTCAACTATAAAAAGATCAACAATCAACAATAACAGAACAACAGTGAATCAATCTTATTTCAATGTCAATGTCAGGTTTCATCAGTATTTTAATGTTGTTTCAACACTGATTTTGCATTGACATTTCAATCCTGACGATTCTGATGGATCAGATGGAAAATCTGGGTGTGATTGCAGATGCTGTGCAGGTGCTTTAATCTCACCTGCAGCAGCACTGCAGACCATGCCCGCCACAAACCGCTATCGCTCGAATAAGGCCGTGGGAAAATCCGGCCAAACCTACCCCACTCCAACCCACCCACCACGGGAGACCCCTGAACGCACTGTCACTACCCGATCCATACCGGAAACCCTTTCCGTACCACCCATGTGTGAAAGGCTTCTACTTCCGGTTGAAGCCTTTTACGATAGTTACGGGTCAGAGTATCTGTTAAGATGTTAAGAATAATAAGTATATCTTAAAATGTTTGCAATAATGAAGCATTTCAGTACAATGTAGACAAAAACTAAAAATAAAACGATAGTTACGGATCAGGACTCTCCGATCCTTACTGCGCATGTATAAAGTCGGACCGTATAAATCGGGTCTACCCGATCCGTACCGCACATGTGCAGATGTTTTCTTCTTCTTCTGTTCGTTTAATGGCAGTTTACTCCCCAGTGTACGAGGATACCGCCACCTGCTGACCGAGCAAATGAACCCTATTGTAAACTGAATTTTCGTCATTTCAAATGCGTGTTAAATTTGATTTAGCGATAGTCGTGTGTTTATGCTTGTCTGTGAGGAGAAGATTGTTGGAATAGTGATGATGATGTGCGCTATCACTGTCAATTGTCATTAAACACTTAATCTGGCTGATGAATCTTCGCGTGACATATTACAAAGTCTGCATTATTAACTCTGTAATTAGGTGCCATTCTTCTTATTTTACGGCGCTGTTGCTCAATCGGGGGATGCTCTCTGTTGAGGAGAAAAGCATGAATTTGTTTGTATACGGATTATCCATTGTTTAAATGTCCCGGCAGTCGAAAAGGAGGCAGAGCTGTTGAGAAATGCTAGGAGCTAACTGGGCGCCACCATTCAAATATAATGAATGTCGCAATGTTGGCAAAGAGAGGAAGTGACGTAAGATTTGCATATGCGGGGTACCGATCTGGTTTCCGGTACGGATCAGGTAGCGACACGCACACCTTCCAGGTGTCAGGCTTGACCAGCATCAATGGCGTGATGCTGGTCAAGTGAAGCAGGCATGGTCGTGAGCCACAGGCGGCTTTGCAGGTGGCTGGGCAGGTGTCCTGGTCCCTGGTGTAGGTGAGGCCACTCTGGCCAACACACTGACCTCAAGCTTCGAAGGACTCCCACGTGCCTCGTCCTCCATCTGCAGCTTGGTCAGAATAGTATGGACCTCCGCCACTTCCACGCTTTCAGGGACCGCCAGTGGGGGTTGCAGTGGTACCATCCAGGACCAGATCCAAGCTGCCAGATTCTCCTCCTCCATATGACGCTTGGTCATATGCCGGCTCCTGTTGTGTGACCACGAGTTTGGCCACCATTCGGGCCAGCACCTTCCCTGGCTGATCCAGGCTCGGGTCTTCCATGCCACCCCACTCCTGTAGCTGTAGATAATGTTAAATCTGTGACATGATTATGAGTAATTCTTTCTCTAATGATAAGAATTTTATTTGTGAAGAAGTTCATGAAGTCATTACTAGTTAACGTTAAAGGGATGGTTGGCTCAACAGAGCTCTGACTGTTTGTCAGCCTGGCTACAGAGCTGAAGAGAAACCTGGGGTTGTTCTTATTTTCTTCAATCAGTGATGAATAGTAAGATGTTCTGGCTTTGCGGAGATCTTTCTTATAAAGCAACAAACTATTTCTCCAGGCTAAATGATGATCCTGTAAATTTGTGACACGCCATTTCCTCTCCAGGTTACGAGTCAACTGCTTTAGGCTACGTGTTTGAGAATTATACCACGGAGTCAGGTACTTCTGATTTGAGGCCCTTTTTTTCTATAAGGCAGAGTAAATGAATTTGTTGATCAATCATTAAGTCATGAGCTAACAGAGACTTGGAGGAGAGAGACCTAATATTTAATAATCCACATTTCACTGTTTTACTCTTTGGTTCAGATAGGGAAACTGTATTGTTCTTTCTTTGTGATTTTTTATATTTAAGTCATTTTTTTGCTGGTTTTTAGTTTGTTTTTTTGTTGTATAAAGCGCTTGAGTTCTCAGAGTAGAAAAACGCTATATAAGAACTACAGATGGACCGATCCGATATTACGTATCGGTATCGGTCCGATACTGACCTAAATTACTGGATCGGATATCGGAGAAAAATAAAAAATGTAATCTGATCCATCGTTGTATTTTTACTCAGTTGTATATAGTATTTGTATTTGTATTCTATTTTTATCTTATTGTATATTTATTTTATCTTATTCTACTGTATATAGTATTTTATTCTATTCTGTACAGTTGTGTACTGTATTTATTCTTATTGTATTCTAATTTTTGCCTCATAACTTTTGCACTGTCCACTTCCTGCTGTGACAAAACAAATTTCCCACGTGTGGGACTAATAAAGGTTATCTTATCTTATCTTAAATATCACGAAAGCACCTCACAAAACTTGCAACACGCCGTAACTCACCTCAGAACGTTAGCACGTCGGAGCAGTATGCATCACGTGATAGAGCAGCTGTGGCATGCGGGACCTGTGGTGGTCTGGATAGCATGTGGAGCTTCGCTAGCAACCCGGCATTTCATCTCCGACAAAGTTATCCCCGAGAGAAGTAAAGCAAGTGTGTAAGTCCATCTCTGAATGTTTGTAAAGCATTCTTGCATTAAGCTTAACAAGTGACTGCCGCTTCTTGCTGCTACTTCAATCATGAAACTGCTTAATGATCAGCTGATCAGCTTTTCTGTGCGAGTCCGTCTCTCTTGTTTGTTTTTGGCCCACTTCACGCCAGAAAGAGGAAACCAGCGACTGAACAACAGCAGCACGTTTAAGCTTGATAAGCTGTTGTTAGAATGTATTTAATATTAATTTCTACACCAGGATCTTTTTCTACATAGCTGACGCTGGTAACTGTGCAGGGGCGGATCTAGCAAAGTTTAGCCAGGGGGGCCGATAGGGCATGAACAGGGAAAAGGGGCACAAAGACATACTTTTCTTTCTTATTCTCATTTAAAATGTCTAGCTTTTAATAAATAATTATCTGACACCCAAAGTTTTAATTTGATGTAAAATGAATAGAAGTCAATTACTGTATATAGTGACTATTAAGTCTAATATATATACTCTAGTAAGCTATAGTACTTTTTACTTTGGGAAGGTACCATCTGTGCAGTCTGCAATTTTGTTGAAGAAAGATGTTGAATTAATATTTCTTGAAAAATAATTGATTTCTGTACATTTTTTTTCACACTGCATCAAATTAAGGTTGATTACGTCGATTAAGCATCATGAGGTGGAGCGTGAGGGGTGGTTCCCTATTTTTTATTTATTTATTTTTGTTGTTGCTGAGAGTTGGAACCCTATTAGTTAAGTTGCTTAATATTTACGCTAAGTACTCTTTAAAATACCAGAATAGGGAGGATGGTGTAGGTTTGAGTTTATTAGATTGATCAGTATTGCTGAACTATGAAATATGTTTTTTTGCATACAGGTATAACAGAATAGCTTTAGTGTAGTTGTTGTTTTAAACTTGAGTATGAACTTATACAAAATGCAGCAAGATATTTAAAAAAACAGCTTTGTTGATTAAAAAACACTATATTTGATTCATATCAGTATCGGCAGATATCCAAATTTATGATATCGGTATCGGACATAAAAAAGTGGTATCGTGCCATCTCTAATAAGAACCAGTCCATTTACCATTTACCATCAAACAAGACATGAATGCCATTCCACCAACTTGCCAGCATTCTCTTATTAGTAGGTTAATGAAAGGGACTCTCACACTAGCCTGTTGATTCCTCCTGGGATTTTCCCACAGGTTATAAGGGGCTCTCAGAGGTGCCTTTTGAGACCTTAGTGTATTGACTTAAAGACTATGTCACTCAAAACTGAGTGAGCATGGAAGCATGGAAGTGTCAGCTTTTGATCCACAGCCATTTGCTGATGAGAGCCAATGTTGGCTTAATTCACTTTGTCCTGTTGGAGCATTACACATGTATCTAGAAAGAACTAAGGTGTTTAGGAAAGCAACCAGCTCTTTGTGTCCTGGGCTTGCTCTCATAGAGGGAAGCCTCTGTCACACTAGCAGAGAGCACTAGAACTGAGAGCAGATATAACACCCCAACACAAAACAGATTGGCATCTCTAACAATAGATATGACATGAGTCAGACATGGCATGTAATGAAGGAACCATAGTGAAGGTGGGTCACAAAGCAACTTGGAGAACCAAAGCAATATGTTTTTAGACTGCGGCTAAACGTTGTTCCAAGATTTATCACTGCTCATTCTTTTTGTTCCCCAAGTGTCCTCGATGTCTAAACCTTTGTTATGGTTAAACCATCAGGCCAGATGAAACCATACCTCTCACTAGAGCAGGGCCAAAAATATTTATCACGATACACATTTGAAAATTTGCGATAACGATATAACTGACGACACTAGACAAAATACTTTACAACTCCACAACTTTATTAGTGCAAAAAAAAAAACAACATCAATGTATTTTCACTTAAACAAGCAGCTGTTTTTTATGTGCATTAAAGTTATATAAAAACGTAACAGTGCAAATTCTTTGCTGACAGTTTAACCAAAAGGCATTTCCAGTGGAAACTGGCCGACATATCCTCAGCATAACCATGTATAACATCCACAAAACTTAAAAACAGTTATACACACACAATACGGTAACATTATGTTGAAGCACAGTACGTATCAATCCGCGAGGCTCCGCCTACGATAGCCGTAATGCTCCGACACTCCATCAAGCGGTGCGGCTTTGTAGCTCAGCAAAGTCGCACTAAAACGTTTGACAGATTTTCGTGTAGCACATAAAATCGTTTCGAGGTCAGCAAACACAACCAGAGTTCATACATGAGGCACACGGGATTATAAGGGGCTCTGTCGACTTTCAGAAAAATCAAAGGATTGATTTTAAATGCGCCGTATTTTCCAAACAACACGGTAATAACGACGGCCCGCTAGCATGCGCTACCAAAAATAGTGCTTTGTTGTGTGTCTGAGGGACGAAAGCTAAACCAGTTCCACACCACTGAAGCTGCAGCATTTTTACAAACCAGTTCAGGTTCATCGTTTCATTCAACGATCCACTTTCGCCCCCCTCATTCTGCGTCGCCGCCGTGCTTTTTCCACCATGTGCGTATGAAAACAAAGGCACTGCACATGTACGTTTTACCCATATTCTATCGCCATGTTTCATTTTCTTATCGTTGCCCAACATTATACCAGTATTACCGTGAACAGTATGATATGGCCCAACCCTACCTCTCACTTATCATCAGACCAGCAAACAGGGAGAAAAGCTAAGCTGGCAGCCAGCAGCTCCTTAAACATCACCTTTGAACATGCTTGACAGCTTGCTCCTTGTATAGTTATTGGTCGTGGGATTAATAAAGTTTTATTTTATCTAATCTAATAACTTTAATCTCAGCCAAACCGAATAACTCACGAACAAACAAAACACTGAAAAAAGCCCAACAATAACATTTTTAGGTTGTCTAAGTGACTTATATTGTTGAGGAGTACTTGGTGAGGGCTAGTTCTTTTAGGTTCAGCAGCTAACAAGATGGTGTATCGGTCAGGATACAGGAAGGAGGACAACAGGCTTCCACTTTGCTGGATTGTCACCGCCAGCTGTTTTATTGCCACCTAGATGCTCAGTGTTGCCAGCAGTCTGTAGTAACAAACAAGTTGCCATGAGTATATAAATATATACAACAACAGCTTCACTAAGATAAACATAAAGAATTAAATGAAATAAACCAACACATCCATCTGAATATACACATAACACAACATATATGATTTGAACTATGCCAATCTTACATCTCTTGCTCCAAACACAGAAAGGACACAATTAAACACAGTGAGAATGTCATACATAGCCGAAACATTCACTCTAACTGTAAACAAAGGACTTTGGCGCCATCGTGTGGCCGAATAAAATTACTACATAATGGCGGCGGCCAGCGGCACATGCTTCGAGTCACGAGATGAAAGAATGCTTGCCAGAGGCTTGGCTTCCTTCAGGGCAGGGACCGGGATCCCATGCAGGTATTTGTACTTCCTTCTCAGCTGGTCGATAGGATAGGTATGGTGAGCTAAGTTGAGACGATCAGCTGTAAACGCTCCATCAATCTTGTAGTAGGATCCAGGGTTGGTAGCAGCAGAGACGCTGAAGGATACGGTATGTCCATGAAGCATCTGAATATCTTGGCGGACGGTTCGTAATGGCAGGTCCTCCGGGATGCCTGCCAGACCAAGAGTCTTTGCAGCAGCAGGGAGCAGCATGATCCTCTCTGAACCGTCATCAAGTATAGCATAGGTGTCTAGAGTCCGCTCTCCATGGCTCAAAAGCACAGGTACAATCTTCAGCATGACACGATTGCCCGCCCCATGGCGATCAAGGTAGAGTGAGCCCAAAGCTGAACTGGTTAGGCAGCTTTCCTCCTTTGCAGCCATGCCAGCGTTGTTTCCTTCTGTCCTGGCATTTACCTCATGAAGAGCCAGCAGATGTTTACCCTGGCAGCGGCTGCAGGGTTTCTTTAGTGTGCATTGAGCAGCTAAATGAGTTCGGGCACAGCGCCAGCATCGTTTGTTGACCTGTATCCAGTCCTTTATTTCCTCTTTGGAGAGCTTGGCTACATCATCACATTGGCTGAAATAGTGTTCTGTGCTCTCACAGTAGGCACAGTAGGCTTTGTTCTTGACCTTCCCTCTAGCTTGACTCTCCTTCACTGGTGGAAAAGTGTGTTCTGATGGCCCCTTTAGGTTATGTAGGACTGTCACGGTGTGTTGGCCTGGACGGGCCTCGGCCTTTACACTGGTCCTTTCTCTACTGCTTCTTACACCTGCTTGGCCGTCAAATCCTTGACACCAGGACTCCTGACGAAGCCATGCAGATAGGTCGTACAGAGTGTAGGTGCTCCTGGGCTGCTTAAACTGGTGTCGACGAAAATCAGCTCTCTGTTCGGCAGGAAGCTTACTTATTAGTCGGGCAACGTGGGATCCACAGTTCAACTCCGCTTCTCCTTCCAGTCCTAATGTTTGTAACAGCCCAACTAGTGACTGCACCTGAAGGGAGAACCTTTGGAAGGCTACTGTGTCACCTCGCCTTATTTCAGGACCATCCAGGACACTTGCTATCTTTCTCAAGGCGAGCTGATGAGGTTGTCCAAATTTGTCGTGGAGGGCTGCCATGGTGTCAGTATAAGGCTTGGGTGAGTTCAGGTAAGCATCGGCAATAAGTCGAGCTTCATCTAGTTTGAGGTGGTCCACAAGTATCTGATACTTGAAGAGCTCAGTAGCATTAGGAGGGAGTAGGTTCTCTAAAGCAATGCGGAGCCTAGCAAACTCAGAGGGATCAGAATGAATGAACCTTGGAATGGTTGGTTTGGGCCCCCTGTACACTAGCTCAGCCAAAAGAGGAGCAGATGGGTTGCTGCAGTGCCCACTGGGTACTCCAGTGACAAGAGAGGGGGAACTGGCAGGAACAGGCTTGGTTGGGAGCAAACCTGTCTGACTTGGTGCCCAGCAGGGGGGTGGCACAGAGTGTTGTGGAGGGGCATGAAACGTGTTTCCATCCTTAACCACAGGGTCCTGATATGGGGTGCAGCGATGACTTGGCAGCGAAGGCTCACCAGCGAAATATGGTGTGCGGGGTAGTGGGTGGTACTGTACACCATCATCGGAGTATTGTTCGTCAACCTTCATTTGGGAGAATCCCGTGTGCAACTCTTCCATCGGTTGAGGCCATGGTGGTGGGTCGGGCCACACCTCCTCATCCTCCTCCTGTGGCATTGTCTCAGGGGTGGTGTATACCTCTCCTGAACCGCGCTTGGGGGGATGATTGGTGCTATGCTGTGAGGCAGTCAGCTGAGCCATATCCTTCCTCAGCAGCTGAGCCACTTCAATCAGCTCTCTGAGTTCACTCTTTGCTTCCTTCAGTTCTTTGAGGCCCTCCTGTAAAACTTGCTGTGATTGGAGTAGCTGCTCTCTTTCGGCCTGCAAGGCTCTGAATTCTGTATGAAATGTGTGTATTGCAGACCCTAGCAAATTGGAAGGTGCAAATTCAGGTGAGAGGCTCCTATTAAGGGCCACATCTTGTTCACTTCTTCCCAGTGGAGGGGGTGTATTGTAATAGGCCCCATCCCTGTCGCTGTAGAGGGGTGGCGTATGACTATACTGAGGCTGAACTCTGTCGCTTCTTGTGTAAGGCTGTGGGGTATCCCACTGCAGCATTTCCCTAAAGAGGTGGCCTGTATAGTTAACATCAAAGTCCTCAAACCGGCTTGGTCGACGTGTATGGCGTTTAGGCCTTGCATCAGGACATGTCGCTCCATCTGGCTCCATCTTGATAACTCCTCCGGCTAGAAGGACCAATGTTGAGGAGTACTTGGTGAGGGCTAGTTCTTTTAGGTTCAGCAGCTAACAAGATGGTGTATCGGTCAGGATACAGGAAGGAGGACAACAGGCTTCCACTTTGCTGGATTGTCACCGCCAGCTGTTTTATTGCCACCTAGATGCTCAGTGTTGCCAGCAGTAGGGCTGCTCGATTATGGCAAAAATGATAATCACGATTATTTTCACTGAAATTTAGATCTCGATTATTTGACGATATTTATTTAACCCTTTAAGACCTACCATAGAACCAAGTCCGCCAGAGCTTATATTATATTATTACATGTTGTAGTGCCATTTGTGGGAGCATTTCAGAATCAGAATCAGAATCAGAATACTTTATTGATCCCTGGGGGAAATTATTTTTTGTTACAGTGCTCCATTTTAAACCAACATTAAGACAAGACAGACAATACACTAACTAAGATGAGTACAATATATACATATATATACATACATACATACATAAGTCACTCATAAATAAATAGTTGGAAAAGAAACATGTGTAGTTGTAGCAGCAAACAGTGTGTTAAGTGGATGCGTTGTACAGGGAGATGGCCACAGGCAGGAATGATTTCCTGTGTCGTTCAGTGGTGCTTTTCGGTAATCTCAGTCTCTCACTGAACGAGCTCCTGTGACTGACCAGCATGTCATGGAGTGGGTGGGAGGTGTTATCCAACATTGTCTTTATCTTGGACAGCATCCGCCTCTCCGACACCACCTTGAGGGAGTCCAGCTCCATCCCCACAACATTGCTGGCCTTACGGATTAGTTTATTAAGTCTGTTGGCATCTGCGACCCTCAGCCTGCTCCCCCAGCATGCAACAGCATAGAGGATCGCACTGGCCACAACAGACTCATAGAAAATCCTCAGCATTTTCTGGCAGATGTTGAAGGACCTCAGTCGCCTCAAAAAATAGAGACGACTCTGGCCCTTCCTGTAAAGTGCTGTGGTGTTTTTAGCCCAGTCCAGTTTATTGTCAATGTGTACTCCAAGGTCTTTATAGTCCTCCACAATGTCAACACTGACCCCCTGAATTGAAACAGGGGTCAAGTGTTTCCTGGTCTTCCTGAAGTCCACGATCAGTTCCTTGGTCTTTGCCACGTTGAGCTGCAGATGATTCTGCTCACACCACGTGACAAAGGAGTCGACCACAGCCCGGTACTCTGTCTCATCATCCCTGCTGATGCATCCAACCACCGCAGAGTCATCAGAAAACTTCTGAAGATGGCATGTCTCTGTGCAGTGGCTGAAGTCTGTGGTGTAGAGGGTGAAGAGGAAGGGGGAGAGGACAGTCCCCTGTGGTGCCCCTGTGTTGCTGATCACCTTGTCAGACACACACTGTGGGAGACGTACATATTGTGGTCTTCCTGTCAGGTAATCAACAATCCA
Source organism: Aulonocara sp. 'chitande type north' Nkhata Bay (assembly GCF_057382095.1). Taxonomy (NCBI): domain Eukaryota; kingdom Metazoa; phylum Chordata; class Actinopteri; order Cichliformes; family Cichlidae; genus Aulonocara; species Aulonocara sp. 'chitande type north' Nkhata Bay. The sequence continues at coordinate 1,233,763 of NC_141349.1, forward strand.
GGACACCAGAGAAGCATCCACCATTTCAAGTTGCTATACAACTGTTATAGCCCATATTTTAATAATATGTATGCATTAAGTCCATAGTAATTACATTAATTGCAAAAAAGTGCAATAAACTACAAAAAAATTGAAAATTGTTTTTGTTTTTTTATATATATATTTCTACTTGGAGAAATTTAAGAGGCTTTTCCCTCAAAACTTTAAATACAAAAAAGTTGCAAAAAATAGTTTACACCAACAGGAAATTTATTTTGAGTGTCTTCATAGTTTTATTTTGGAGATACACCAATTTTTATATACTGCAGGAAAAACAAAAAACAATCCTATGATGCAAATTTGCAAAGAAAACAGCAGGTGCATCAAAATAAACTATTTCCAGCAGTGCAATTCGAGTTCCAAGCATCCCAGAAACTATTCAGAAAAGTCAAACATGACTTATAAAAACACCAGTATAGGCTTTTAAGGCCTACAAGTAAAAAAACTACATTTTCCGCGAAAATGACGTCACTTCCGGTTTCGGACAGGAAATGGCGGCAAAGTTTCTGGAATATTATGTTTTTGTTCCTGCAAGCGCTTTTTATGCAATTTTTGCAAAGCTTTATGTGGAAGGAAACCGTGACCGAGGACAAGCTGATGGCATAAGATGTAAGTACAAATTCTCCGGTTTCATATGCAAAACAAATTATTGCGCTAGCTTACACGGTTCAGGTTCTACAGGGATTTAAAGGGTTAACAATAACAATGTATTAAATAATGACTTTAAAAAAATAATATAAAACAGTGTGCAAATACTGATAACAGTGCAAATGTTTGCAATATAAGAAATAAATGAAAAATGTAAACATCTATGTTTAGTGAACTTTGCAGTGTTGCTCTGTGGTGCAGCTACGACACTGTAGCAAAGTTTACACACTGTGTCTACTTGATCCACGTCTGACTGAACCCATAATGTTTCCAAACCACTGAAGTTTTATTTTTTACCTCTCTTTTCAACCAACGGCAGTCACTCTCCTCTCCAAATAACTTCTGCTTAGCTTTCCGAGCATCCCTCGGGTCCTCTCAATTGTTGTGACACGTGTTCGAAATGCAGAGAGGTGCGCTCGATTTGCCACACGGAGCAGCGCGAGAGTAAAGCACGAGGGAGGTGCTAATAATCGGCTCAGTCATTTTAAATGATCGTTGAAAGCCCAGATCGTAATCGTGATTAAAATTCGATTAATTGAGCAGCCCTAGCCAGCAGTCTGTAGTAACAAACAAGTTGCCATGAGTATATAAATATATACAACAACAGCTTCACTAAGATAAGCATAAAGAATTAAATGAAATAAACCAACACATCCATCTGAATATACACATAACACAACATATATGATTTGAACTATGCCAATCTTACATCTCTTGCTCCAAACACAGAAAGGACACAATTAAACACAGTGAGAATGTCATACATAGCCGAAACATCCACTCTAACTGTAAACAAAAAACAAAGGACTGTACCAAGGTTCCGGAATGTTCGGAATTCCGGAATGTACCAAGGTTCCGGAATGTTCAGAGTTCCGGAATGTTCAGAGTTCCGGAATGCACCAAGGTTCCGGAATGTTCGGAATTCCGGAATGTTCAGAGTTCCGGAATGCACCAAGGTTCCGGAATGTTCGGAATTCCGGAATGTTCAGAGTTCCGGAATGCACCAAGGTTCCGGAATGCACCAAGGTTCCGGAATGTTCGGAATTCCGGAATGTTCAGAATTCCGGAATGAACCAAGGTTCCGGAATGTTCGGAATTCCGGAATGTTCAGAGTTCCGGAATGTTCAGAGTTCCGGAATGCACCAAGGTTCCGGAATGTTCGGAATTCCGGAATGTTCAGAGTTCCGGAATGTACCAAGGTTCAAGAATGTTCAGAGTTCCGGAATGCACCAAGGTTCCGGAATGTTCAGAATTCCGGAATGCACCAAGGTTCTGGAATGTTCGGAATTCCGGAATGTTCAGAATTCCGGAATGCACCAAGGTTCGGGAATGTTCGGAATTCCGGAATGTTCAGAGTTCCGGAATGTTCAGAGTTCCGGAATGCACCAAGGTTCCGGAATGTTCGGAATTCCGGAATGTACCAAGGTTCCGGAATGTTCACCCTTCCGGAATGTTCAGAATTCCGGAATGCACCAAGGTTCCGGAATGTTCGGAATTCCGGAATGTTCAGAGTTCCGGAATGTACCAAGGTTCCAGAATGTTCAGAGTTCCGGAATGCACCAAGGTTCCGGAATGTTCAGAGTTCCGGAATGCACCAAGGTTCCGGAATGTTCGGAATTCCGGAATGTTCAGAGTTCCGGAATGTTCAGAGTTCCGGAATGCACCAAGGTTCCGGAATGTTCGGAATTCCGGAATGTACCAAGGTTCCGGAATGTTCGGAATTCCGGAATGTTCAGAATTCCGGAATGCACCAAGGTTCCGGAATGTTCGGAATTCCGGAATGTTCAGAGTTCCGGAATGTTCAGAGTTCCGGAATGCACCAAGGTTCCGGAATGTTCGGAATTCCGGAATGTACCAAGGTTCCGGAATGTTCAGAGTTCCGGAATGCACCAAGGTTCCGGAATTTTCGGAATTCCGGAATGTTCAGAGTTCCGGAATGCACCAAGGTTCCGGAATGTTCAGAATTCCGGAATGCACCAAGGTTCCGGAATGTTCGGAATTCCGGAATGTACCAAGGTTCCGGAATGTTCAGAGTTCCGGAATGTTCAGAGTTCCGGAATGCACCAAGGTTCCGGAATGTTCGGAATTCCGGAATGTACCAAGGTTCCGGAATGTTCAGAGTTCCGGAATGCACCAAGGTTCCGGAATGTTCGGAATTCCGGAATGTTCAGAATTCCGGAATGCACCAAGGTTCCGGAATGTTCGGAATTCCGAAATGTTCAGAGTTCCGGAATGTTCAGAGTTCCGGAATGCACCAAGGTTCCGGAATGTTCGGAATTCCGGAATGTACCAAGGTTCCGGAATGTTCAGAGTTCCGGAATGTTCAGAATTCCGGAATGCACCAAGATTCCGGAATGTTCAGAGTTCCGGAATGCACCAAGGTTCCAGAATGTTAAGAGTTCCGGAATGCACCAAGGTTCCGGAATGTTCGGAATTCCGGAATGTTCAGAATTCCGGAATGCACAAAGGTTCCGGAATGTTCGGAATTCCGGAATGTTCAGAGTTCCGGAATGTTCAGGGTTCCGGAATGCACCAAGGTTCCGGAATGTTCGGAATTCCGGAATGTTCAGAGTTCCGGAATGTTCAGAGTTCCGGAATGCACCAAGGTTCCGGAATGTTCGGAACTCCGGAATGTTCAGAGTTCCGGAATGTACCAAGGTTCCGGAATGTTCAGAGTTCCGGAATGCACCAAGGTTCCGGAATGTTCAGAGTTCCGGAATGCACCAAGGTTCCGGAATTTTCGGAATTCCGGAATGTTCAGAGTTCCGGAATGCACCAAGGTTCCGGAATGTTCGGAATTCCGGAATGTACCAAGATTCCGGAATGTTCAGAGTTCCGGAATGCACCAAGGTTCCGGAATTTTCGGAATTCCGGAATGTTCAGAGTTCCGGAATGCACCAAGGTTCCGGAATGTTCAGAATTCCGGAATGCACCAAGGTTCCGGAATGTTCGGAATTCCGGAATGTACCAAGATTCCGGAATGTTCAGAGTTCCGGAATGTTCAGAGTTCCGGAATGCAACAATTTTCCGGAATGTTCGGAATTCCGGAATGTTCAGAGTTCCGGAATGCACCAAGGTTCCGGAATGTTCGGAATTCCGGAATGTTCAGAGTTCCGGAATGTTCAGAGTTCCGGAATGCACCAAGGTTCCGGAATGTTAAGAGTTCCGGAATGCACCAAGGTTCCGGAATGTTCGGAATTCCGGAATGCACAAAGGTTCCGGAATATTCGGAATTCCGGAATGTTCAGAGTTCCGGAATGCACCAAGGTTCCGGAATGTTCGGAATTCCGGAATGTTCAGAGTTCCAGAATGCACCAAGGTTCCGGAATGTTAAGAGTTCCGGAATGCACCAAGGTTCCGGAATGTTAAAAGTTCCGGAATGCACCAAGGTTCCGGAATGTTCGGAGTTCCGGAATGCACCAAGGTTCCGGAATGCACCAAGGTTCCGGAATGTTCAGAGTTCCGGAATGCACCAAGGTTCCGGAATGTTCGGAATTCCGGAATGTTCAGAATTCCGGAATGCACAACGGTTCCGGAATGTTCGGAATTCCGGAATGTTCAGAGTTCCGGAATGTTCAGAGTTCCGGAATGCACCAAGGTTCCGGAATGTTCGGAATTCCGCAATGTTCAGAATTCCGGAATGCACAACGGTTCCGGAATGTTCGGAATTCCGGAATGTTCAGAGTTCCGGAATGTTCAGAGTTCCGGAATGCACCAAGGTTCCGGAATGTTCGGAATTCCGGAAGTTCAGAGTTCCGGAATGTTCAGAGTTCCGGAATGCACCAAGGTTCCGGAATGTTCGGAATTCCGGAATGTTCAGAATTCCGGAATGCACAAAGGTTCCGGAATGTTCGGAATTCCGGAATGTTCAGAGTTCCGGAATGTTCAGAGTTCCGGAATGCACCGAGGTTCCGGAATGTTCGGAATTCCGGAATGTTCAGAGTTCCGGAATGCACCAAGGTTCCGGAATGTTCGGAATTCCGGAATGTACCAAGGTTCCGGAATGTTCAGAGTTCCGGAATGTTCAGAGTTCCGGAATGCACCAAGGTTCCGGAATGCACCAAGGTTCCGGAATGTTCGGAATTCCGGAATGTTTAGAGTTCCGGAATGTTCAGAGTTCCGGAATGTTCAGAGTTCCGGAATGTTCAGAATTCCGGAATGCACCAAGGTTCCGGAATGTTCAGAGTTCCGGAATGCACCAAGGTTCCGGAATGTTCGGAATTCCGGAATGTTCAGAATTCCGGAATGCACCAAGGTTCCGGAATGTTCGGAATTCCGGAATGTTCAGAGTTCCGGAATGTTCAGAGTTCCGGAATGCACCAAGGTTCCGGAATGTTCGGAATTCCGGAATGTACCAAGGTTCCGGAATGTTCAGAGTTCCGGAATGTTCAGAGTTCCGGAATGCAACAAAGTTCCGGAATGTTCGCAATTCCGGAATGTTCAGAGTTCCGGAATGCACCAAGGTTCCGGAATGTTCGGAATTCCGGAATGCACCAAGGTTCCGGAATGTTCGGAATTCCGGAATGTACCAAGATTCCGGAATGTTCAGAGTTCCGGAATGCACCAAGGTTCCGGAATGTTCGGAATTCCGGAATGTTCAGAGTTCCGGAATGTTCAGAGTTCCGGAATGCACCAAGGTTCCAGAATGTTAAGAGTTCCGGAATGCACCAAGGTTCCGGAATGTTCAGAGTTCAGGAATGCACCAAGGTTCCGGAATATTCGGAATTCCGGAATGTTCAGAATTCCGGAATGCACAAAGGTTCCGGAATGTTCGGAATTCCGGAATGTTCAGAGTTCCGGAATGTTCAGAGTTCCGGAATGCACCAAGGTTCCGGAATGTTCGGAATTCCGGAATGTTCAGAGTTCCGGAATGTTCAGAGTTCCGGAATGCACCAAGGTTCCGGAATGTTCGGAATTCCGGAATGTTCAGAGTTCCGGAATGTACCAAGGTTCCGGAATGTTCAGAGTTCCGGAATGCACCAAGGTTCCGGAATGTTCGGAATTCCGGAATGCACCAAGGTTCCGGGATGTTCGGAATTCCGGAATGTTCAGAGTTCCGGAATGTTCAGAGTTCCGGAATGCACCAAGGTTCCGGAATGTTCGGAATTCCGGAATGTACCAAGGTTCCGGAATGTTCAGAGTTCCGGAATGTTCAGAGTTCCGGAATGCACCAAGGTTCCGGAATTTTCGGAATTCCGGAATGTTCAGAGTTCCGGAATGCACCAAGGTTCCGGAATGTTCAGAATTCCGGAATGCACCAAGGTTCCGGAATGTTCGGAATTCCGGAATGTACCAAGATTCCGGAATGTTCAGAGTTCCGGAATGCACCAAGGTTCCGGAATGTTCGGAATTCCGGAATGTACCAAGGTTCCGGAATGTTCAGAGTTCCGGAATGTTCAGAGTTCCGGAATGCAACAATTTTCCGGAATGTTCGGAATTCCGGAATGTTCAGAGTTCCGGAATGCACCAAGGTTCCGGAATGTTCGGAATTCCGGAATGTACCAAGGTTCCGGAATGTTCACCCTTCCGGAATGTTCAGAATTCCGGAATGCACCAAGGTTCCGGAATGTTCGGAATTCCGGAATGTTCAGAGTTCCGGAATGTTCAGAGTTCCGGAATGCACCAAGGTTCCGGAATGTTCGGAATTCCGGAATGTACCAAGGTTCCGGAATGTTCAGAGTTCCGGAATGTTCAGAGTTCCGGAATGCAACAGAGTTCCGGAATGTTCGGAATTCCGGAATGTTCAGAGTTCCGGAATGCACCAAGGTTCCGGAATGTTCGGAATTCCGGAATGTTCAGAGTTCCGGAATGTTCAGAAGTCCGGAATGCACCAAGGTTCCGGAATGTTCGGAATTCCGGAATGTTCGGAGTTCCGGAATGTACCAAGGTTCCGGAATGTTCAGAGTTCCGGAATGCACCAAGGTTCCGGAATGTTCGGAATTCCGGAATGCACCAAGGTTCCGGAATGTTCGGAATTCCGGAATGTTCGGAATTCCGGAATGTTCGGAATTGCGGAATGTACCAAGATTCCGGAATGTTCAGAGTTCCGGAATGCACCAAGGTTCCGGAATGTTCGGAATTCCGGAATGTACCAAGGTTCCGGAATGTTCACCCTTCCGGAATGTTCAGAATTTCGGAATGCACCAGGGTTCCGGAATGTTCGGAATTCCGGAATGTTCAGAGTTCCGGAATGTTCAGAGTTCCGGAATGCACCAAGGTTCCGGAATGTTCGGGATTCCGGAATGTACCAAGGTTCCGGAATGTTCAGAGTTCCGGAATGCAACAAAGTTCCGGAATGTTCGGAATTCCGGAATGTTCAGAGTTCCGGAATGCACCAAGGTTCCGGAATGTTCAGAATTCCAGAATGCACCAAGGTTCCGGAATGTTCGGAATTCCGGAATGTTCAGAATTCCGGAATGCACCAAGGTTCCGGAATGTTCGGAATTCCGGAATGTTCAGAGTTCCGGAATGTTCAGAGTTCCGGAATGCACCAAGGTTCCGGAATGTTCGGAATTCCGGAATGCACCAAGGTTCCGGAATGTTCGGAATTCCGGAATGTTCAGAGTTCCGGAATGTTCAGAGTTCCGGAATGCACCAAGGTTCCGGAATGTTCGGAATTCCGGAATGTACCAAGGTTCCGGAATGTTCAGAGTTCCGGAATGCAACAAAGTTCCGGAATGTTCGGAATTCCGGAATGTTCAGAGTTCCGGAATGAACCAAGGTTCCGGAATGTTCGGAATTCCGGAATGCACCAAGGTTCCGGAATGTTCGGAATTCCGGAATGTTCGGAGTTCCGGAATGTACCAAGGTTCCGGAATGTTCACCCTTCCGGAATGTTCAGAATTCCGGAATGCACCAAGGTTCCGGAATGTTCGGAATTCCGGAATGTTCAGAGTTCCGGAATGTTCAGAGTTCCGGAATGCACCAAGGTTCCGGAATGTTCGGAATTCCGGAATGTACCAAGGTTCCGGAATGTTCAGAGTTCCGGAATGTTCAGAGTTCCGGAATGCAACAGAGTTCCGGAATGTTCGGAATTCCGGAATGTTCAGAGTTCCGGAATGCACCAAGGTTCCGGAATGTTCGGAATTCCGGAATGTTCAGAGTTCCGGAATGTTCAGAAGTCCGGAATGCACCAAGGTTCCGGAATGTTCGGAATTCCGGAATGTTCAGAGTTCCGGAATGTACCAAGGTTCCGGAATGTTCAGAGTTCCGGAATGCACCAAGGTTCCGGAATGTTCGGAATTCCGGAATGTTCAGAGTTCCGGAATGTTCAGAGTTCCGGAATGCACCTAGGTTCCGGAATGTTCAGAGTTCCGGAATGCACCAAGGTTCCGGAATGTTCAGAATTCCGGAATGCACCAAGGTTCTGGAATGTTCGGAATTCCGGAATGTTCAGAATTCCGGAATGCACCAAGGTTCCGGAATGTTCGGAATTCCGGAATGTTCAGAGTTCCGGAATGTTCAGAGTTCCGGAATGCACCAAGGTTCCGGAATGTTCGGAATTCCGGAATGTACCAAGGTTCCGGAATGTTCACCCTTCCGGAATGTTCAGAATTCCGGAATGCACCAAGGTTCCGGAATGTTCAGAGTTCCGGAATGCACCAAGGTTCCGGAATGTTCGGAATTCCGGAATGTTCGGAATTCCGGAATGTTCAGAATTCCGGAATGCACCAAGGTTCCGGAATGTTCGGAATTCCGGAATGTTCAGAGTTCCGGAATGTACCAAGGTTCAAGAATGTTCAGAGTTCCGGAATGCACCAAGGTTCCGGAATGTTCGGAATTCCGGAATGTTCAGAGTTCCGGAATGTTCAGAGTTCCGGAATGTACCAAGGTTCAAGAATGTTCAGAGTTCCGGAATGCACCAAGGTTCCGGAATGTTCGGAATTCCGGAATGTTCAGAGTTCCGGAATGTTCAGAGTTCCGGAATGCACCAAGGTTCCGGAATGTTCGGAATTCCGGAATGTACCAAGGTTCCGGAATGTTCACCCTTCCGGAATGTTCGGAATTCCGGAATGTTCAGAGTTCCGGAATGTACCAAGGTTCAAGAATGTTCAGAGTTCCGGAATGCACCAAGGTTCCGGAATGTTCGGAATTCCGGAATGTTCAGAGTTCCGGAATGTTCAGAGTTCCGGAATGCACCAAGGTTCCGGAATGTTCGGAATTCCGGAATGTACCAAGGTTCCGGAAAGTTCACCCTTCCGGAATGTTCGGAATTCCGGAATGTTCGGAATTCCGGAATGTACCAAGATTCCGGAATGTTCAGAGTTCCGGAATGCACCAAGGTTCCGGAATGTTCGGAATTCCGGAATGTTCAGAGTTCCGGAATGTACAGAGTTCCGGAATGCACCAAGGTTCCAGAATGTTAAGAGTTCCGGAATGCACCAAGGTTCCGGAATGTTCAGAGTTCCGGAATGCACCAAGGTTCCGGAATGTTCGGAATTCCGGAATGTTCAGAGTTCCGGAATGTTCAGAATTCCGGAATGCACCAAGGTTCCGGAATGTTCAGAGTTCAGGAATGCACCAAGGTTCCGGAATGTTCGGAATTCCGGAATGTTCAGAATTCCGGAATGCACAAAGGTTCCGGAATGTTCGGAATTCCGGAATGTTCAGAGTTCCGGAATGTTCAGAGTTCCGGAATGCACCAAGGTTCCGGAATGTTCGGAATTCCGGAATGTTCAGAGTTCCGGAATGTTCAGAGTTCCGGAATGCACCAAGGTTCCGGAATGTTCGGAATTCCGGAATGTTCAGAGTTCCGGAATGTACCAAGGTTCCGGAATGTTCAGAGTTCCGGAATGCACCAAGGTTCCGGAATGTTCGGAATTCCGGAATGCACCAAGGTTCTGGAATGTTCGGAATTCCGGAATGTTCACCCTTCCGGAATGTTCAGAATTCCGGAATGCACCAAGGTTCCGGGATGTTCGGAATTCCGGAATGTTCAGAGTTCCGGAATGTTCAGAGTTCCGGAATGCACCAAGGTTCCGGAATGTTCGGAATTCCGGAATGTACCAAGGTTCCGGAATGTTCAGAGTTCCGGAATGTTCAGAGTTCCGGAATGCACCAAGGTTCCGGAATTTTCGGAATTCCGGAATGTTCAGAGTTCCGGAATGCACCAAGGTTCCGGAATGTTCAGAATTCCGGAATGCACCAAGGTTCCGGAATGTTCGGAATTCCGGAATGTACCAAGATTCCGGAATGTTCAGAGTTCCGGAATGCACCAAGGTTCCGGAATGTTCGGAATTCCGGAATGTACCAAGGTTCCGGAATGTTCAGAGTTCCGGAATGTTCAGAGTTCCGGAATGCAACAATTTTCCGGAATGTTCGGAATTCCGGAATGTTCAGAGTTCCGGAATGCACCAAGGTTCCGGAATGTTCGGAATTCCGGAATGTACCAAGGTTCCGGAATGTTCACCCTTCCGGAATGTTCAGAATTCCGGAATGCACCAAGGTTCCGGAATGTTCGGAATTCCGGAATGTTCAGAGTTCCGGAATGTTCAGAGTTCCGGAATGCACCAAGGTTCCGGAATGTTCGGAATTCCGGAATGTACCAAGGTTCCGGAATGTTCGGAATTCCGGAATGTTCGGAATTCCGGAATGTTCAGAATTCCGGAATGCACCAAGGTTCCGGAATGTTCGGAATTCCGGAATGTTCAGAGTTCCGGAATGTACCAAGGTTCAAGAATGTTCAGAGTTCCGGAATGCACCAAGGTTCCGGAATGTTCGGAATTCCGGAATGTTCAGAGTTCCGGAATGTTCAGAGTTCCGGAATGTACCAAGGTTCAAGAATGTTCAGAGTTCCGGAATGCACCAAGGTTCTGGAATGTTCGGAATTCCGGAATGTTCAGAATTCCGGAATGCACCAAGGTTCCGGAATGTTCGGAATTCCGGAATGTTCAGAGTTCCGGAATGTTCAGAGTTCCGGAATGCACCAAGGTTCCGGAATGTTCGGAATTCCGGAATGTACCAAGGTTCCGGAATGTTCACCCTTCCGGAATGTTCAGAATTCCGGAATGCACCAAGGTTCCGGAATGTTCAGAGTTCCGGAATGCACCAAGGTTCCGGAATGTTCGGAATTCCGGAATGTTCGGAATTCCGGAATGTTCAGAATTCCGGAATGCACCAAGGTTCCGGAATGTTCGGAATTCCGGAATGTTCAGAGTTCCGGAATGTACCAAGGTTCAAGAATGTTCAGAGTTCCGGAATGCACCAAGGTTCCGGAATGTTCGGAATTCCGGAATGTTCAGAGTTCCGGAATGTTCAGAGTTCCGGAATGTACCAAGGTTCAAGAATGTTCAGAGTTCCGGAATGCACCAAGGTTCCGGAATGTTCGGAATTCCGGAATGTTCAGAGTTCCGGAATGTTCAGAGTTCCGGAATGTACCAAGGTTCAAGAATGTTCAGAGTTCCGGAATGCACCAAGGTTCTGGAATGTTCGGAATTCCGGAATGTTCAGAATTCCGGAATGCACCAAGGTTCCGGAATGTTCGGAATTCCGGAATGTTCAGAGTTCCGGAATGTTCAGAGTTCCGGAATGCACCAAGGTTCCGGAATGTTCGGAATTCCGGAATGTACCAAGGTTCCGGAATGTTCACCCTTCCGGAATGTTCAGAATTCCGGAATGCACCAAGGTTCCGGAATGTTCAGAGTTCCGGAATGCACCAAGGTTCCGGAATGTTCGGAATTCCGGAATGTTCGGAATTCCGGAATGTTCAGAATTCCGGAATGCACCAAGGTTCCGGAATGTTCGGAATTCCGGAATGTTCAGAGTTCCGGAATGTACCAAGGTTCAAGAATGTTCAGAGTTCCGGAATGCACCAAGGTTCCGGAATGTTCGGAATTCCGGAATGTTCAGAGTTCCGGAATGTTCAGAGTTCCGGAATGTACCAAGGTTCAAGAATGTTCAGAGTTCCGGAATGCACCAAGGTTCCGGAATGTTCGGAATTCCGGAATGTTCAGAGTTCCGGAATGTTCAGAGTTCCGGAATGCACCAAGGTTCCGGAATGTTCGGAATTCCGGAATGTACCAAGGTTCCGGAATGTTCACCCTTCCGGAATGTTCGGAATTCCGGAATGTTCGGAATTCCGGAATGTACCAAGATTCCGGAATGTTCAGAGTTCCGGAATGCACCAAGGTTCCGGAATGTTCGGAATTCCGGAATGTTCAGAGTTCCGGAATGTACAGAGTTCCGGAATGCACCAAGGTTCCAGAATGTTAAGAGTTCCGGAATGCACCAAGGTTCCGGAATGTTCAGAGTTCCGGAATGCACCAAGGTTCCGGAATGTTCGGAATTCCGGAATGTTCAGAGTTCCGGAATGTTCAGAATTCCGGAATGCACCAAGGTTCCGGAATGTTCAGAGTTCAGGAATGCACCAAGGTTCCGGAATGTTCGGAATTCCGGAATGTTCAGAATTCCGGAATGCACAAAGGTTCCGGAATGTTCGGAATTCCGGAATGTTCAGAGTTCCGGAATGTTCAGAGTTCCGGAATGCACCAAGGTTCCGGAATGTTCGGAATTCCGGAATGTTCAGAGTTCCGGAATGTTCAGAGTTCCGGAATGCACCAAGGTTCCGGAATGTTCGGAATTCCGGAATGTTCAGAGTTCCGGAATGTACCAAGGTTCCGGAATGTTCAGAGTTCCGGAATGCACCAAGGTTCCGGAATGTTCGGAATTCCGGAATGCACCAAGGTTCTGGAATGTTCGGAATTCCGGAATGTTCACCCTTCCGGAATGTTCAGAATTCCGGAATGCACCAAGGTTCCGGGATGTTCGGAATTCCGGAATGTTCAGAGTTCCGGAATGTTCAGAGTTCCGGAATGCACCAAGGTTCCGGAATGTTCGGAATTCCGGAATGTACCAAGGTTCCGGAATGTTCAGAGTTCCGGAATGTTCAGAGTTCCGGAATGCACCAAGGTTCCGGAATTTTCGGAATTCCGGAATGTTCAGAGTTCCGGAATGCACCAAGGTTCCGGAATGTTCAGAATTCCGGAATGCACCAAGGTTCCGGAATGTTCGGAATTCCGGAATGTACCAAGATTCCGGAATGTTCAGAGTTCCGGAATGCACCAAGGTTCCGGAATGTTCGGAATTCCGGAATGTACCAAGGTTCCGGAATGTTCAGAGTTCCGGAATGTTCAGAGTTCCGGAATGCAACAATTTTCCGGAATGTTCGGAATTCCGGAATGTTCAGAGTTCCGGAATGCACCAAGGTTCCGGAATGTTCGGAATTCCGGAATGTACCAAGGTTCCGGAATGTTCACCCTTCCGGAATGTTCAGAATTCCGGAATGCACCAAGGTTCCGGAATGTTCGGAATTCCGGAATGTTCAGAGTTCCGGAATGTTCAGAGTTCCGGAATGCACCAAGGTTCCGGAATGTTCGGAATTCCGGAATGTACCAAGGTTCCGGAATGTTCAGAGTTCCGGAATGTTCAGAGTTCCGGAATGCAACAGAGTTCCGGAATGTTCGGAATTCCGGAATGTTCAGAGTTCCGGAATGCACCAAGGTTCCGGAATGTTCGGAATTCCGGAATGTTCAGAGTTCCGGAATGTTCAGAAGTCCGGAATGCACCAAGGTTCCGGAATGTTCGGAATTCCGGAATGTTCGGAGTTCCGGAATGTACCAAGGTTCCGGAATGTTCAGAGTTCCGGAATGCACCAAGGTTCCGGAATGTTCGGAATTCCGGAATGCACCAAGGTTCCGGAATTTTCGGAATTCCGGAATGTACCAAGGTTCCGGAATGTTCACCCTTCCGGAATGTTCAGAATTTCGGAATGCACCAGGGTTCCGGAATGTTCGGAATTCCGGAATGTTCAGAGTTCCGGAATGTTCAGAGTTCCGGAATGCACCAAGGTTCCGGAATGTTCGGGATTCCGGAATGTACCAAGGTTCCGGAATGTTCAGAGTTCCGGAATGCAACAAAGTTCCGGAATGTTCGGAATTCCGGAATGTTCAGAGTTCCGGAATGCACCAAGGTTCCGGAATGTTCAGAATTCCAGAATGCACCAAGGTTCCGGAATGTTCGGAATTCCGGAATGTTCAGAATTCCGGAATGCACCAAGGTTCCGGAATGTTCGGAATTCCGGAATGTTCAGAGTTCCGGAATGTTCAGAGTTCCGGAATGCACCAAGGTTCCGGAATGTTCGGAATTCCGGAATGCACCAAGGTTCCGGAATGTTCGGAATTCCGGAATGTTCAGAGTTCCGGAATGTTCAGAGTTCCGGAATGCACCAAGGTTCCGGAATGTTCGGAATTCCGGAATGTACCAAGGTTCCGGAATGTTCAGAGTTCCGGAATGCAACAAAGTTCCGGAATGTTCGGAATTCCGGAATGTTCAGAGTTCCGGAATGAACCAAGGTTCCGGAATGTTCGGAATTCCGGAATGCACCAAGGTTCCGGAATGTTCGGAATTCCGGAATGTTCAGAGTTCCGGAATGTTCAGAGTTCCGGAATGCACCAAGGTTCCGGAATGTTCAGAGTTCCGGAATGCACCAAGGTTCCGGAATGTTCGGAATTCCGGAATGTTCAGAGTTCCGGAATGTTCAGAATTCCGGAATGCACCAAGGTTCCGGAATGTTCGGAGTTCCGGAATGTACCAAGATTCCGGAATGTTCAGAGTTCCGGAATGCACCAAGGTTCCGGAATGTTCGGAATTCCGGAATGTTCAGAATTCCGGAATGCACCAAGGTTCCGGAATGTTCGGAATTCCGGAATGTTCAGAGTTCCGGAATGTTCAGAGTTCCGGAATGCACCAAGGTTCCGGAATGTTCAGAATTCCGGAATGCACCAAGGTTCCGGAATGTTCGGAGTTCCGGAATGTACCAAGATTCCGGAATGTTCAGAGTTCCGGAATGCACCAAGGTTCCGGAATGTTCGGAATTCCGGAATGTTCAGAGTTCCGGAATGTTCAGAGTTCCGGAATGCACCAAGGTTCCGGAATGTTCAGAGTTCCGGAATGCACCAAGGTTCCGGAATGTTCGGAATTCCGGAATGTTCAGAGTTCCGGAATGTTCAGAATTCCGGAATGCACCAAGGTTCCGGAATGTTCGGAGTTCCGGAATGTACCAAGATTCCGGAATGTTCAGAGTTCCGGAATGCACCAAGGTTCCGGAATGTTCAGAATTCCGGAATGTTCAGAGTTCCGGAATGCACCAAGGTTCCGGAATGTTCGGAATTCCGGAATGTTCAGAGTTCCGGAATGTTCAGAGTTCCGGAATGCACCAAGGTTCCGGAATGTTCGGAATTCCGGAATGCACCAAGGTTCCGGAATGTTCGGAATTCCGGAATGTTCAGAGTTCCGGAATGTTCAGAGTTCCGGAATGCACCAAGGTTCCGGAATGTTCGGAATTCCGGAATGTACCAAGGTTCCGGAATGTTCAGAGTTCCGGAATGCAACAAAGTTCCGGAATGTTCGGAATTCCGGAATGTTCAGAGTTCCGGAATGAACCAAGGTTCCGGAATGTTCGGAATTCCGGAATGCACCAAGGTTCCGGAATGTTCGGAATTCCGGAATGTTCGGAGTTCCGGAATGTACCAAGGTTCCGGAATGTTCAGAGTTCCGGAATGCACCAAGGTTCCGGAATGTTCGGAATTCCGGAATGTTCGGAATTCCGGAATGTTCAGAATTCCGGAATGCACCAAGGTTCCGGAATGTTCGGAATACCGGAATGTTCAGAGTTCCGGAATGTACCAAGGTTCAAGAATGTTCAGAGTTCCGGAATGCACCAAGGTTCCGGAATGTTCGGAATTCCGGAATGTTCAGAGTTCCGGAATGTTCAGAGTTCCGGAATGCACCAAGGTTCCGGAATGTTCAGAGTTCCGGAATGCACCAAGGTTCCGGAATGTTCAGAATTCCGGAATGCACCAAGGTTCTGGAATGTTCGGAATTCCGGAATGTTCAGAATTCCGGAATGCACCAAGGTTCCGGAATGTTCGGAATTCCGGAATGTTCAGAGTTCCGGAATGTTCAGAGTTCCGGAATGCACCAAGGTTCCGGAATGTTCGGAATTCCGGAATGTACCAAGGTTCCGGAATGTTCACCCTTCCGGAATGTTCAGAATTCCGGAATGCACCAAGGTTCCGGAATGTTCAGAGTTCCGGAATGCACCAAGGTTCCGGAATGTTCGGAATTCCGGAATGTTCGGAATTCCGGAATGTTCAGAATTCCGGAATGCACCAAGGTTCCGGAATGTTCGGAATTCCGGAATGTTCAGAGTTCCGGAATGTACCAAGGTTCAAGAATGTTCAGAGTTCCGGAATGCACCAAGGTTCCGGAATGTTCGGAATTCCGGAATGTTCAGAGTTCCGGAATGTTCAGAGTTCCGGAATGTACCAAGGTTCAAGAATGTTCAGAGTTCCGGAATGCACCAAGGTTCCGGAATGTTCGGAATTCCGGAATGTTCAGAGTTCCGGAATGTTCAGAGTTCCGGAATGCACCAAGGTTCCGGAATGTTCGGAATTCCGGAATGTACCAAGGTTCCGGAATGTTCACCCTTCCGGAATGTTCGGAATTCCGGAATGTTCGGAATTCCGGAATGTACCAAGATTCCGGAATGTTCAGAGTTCCGGAATGCACCAAGGTTCCGGAATGTTCGGAATTCCGGAATGTTCAGAGTTCCGGAATGTTCAGAGTTCCGGAATGCACCAAGGTTCCGGAATGTTCGGAATTCCGGAATGTACCAAGGTTCCGGAATGTTCAGAGTTCCGGAATGCAAAAAAGTTCCGGAATGTTCGGAATTTCGGAATGTTCAGAGTTCCGGAATGCACCAAGGTTCCGGAATGTTCGGAATTCCGGAATGTTCAGAGTTCCGGAATGTTCAGAATTCCGGAATGCACCAAGGTTCCGGAATGTTCGGAATTCCGGAATGTTCGGAGTTCCGGAATGTACCAAGGTTCCGGAATGTTCAGAGTTCCGGAATGCACCAAGGTTCCGGAATGTTCGGAATTCCGGAATGTACCTAGGTTCCGGAATGTTCACCCTTCCGGAATGTTCGGAATTCCGGAATGTTCGGAATTCCGGAATGTACCAAGATTCCGGAATGTTCAGAGTTCCGGAATGCACCAAGGTTCCGGAATGTTCGGAATTCCGGAATGTTCAGAGTTCCGGAATGTTCAGAGTTCCGGAATGCACCAAGGTTCCAGAATGTTAAGAGTTCCGGAATGCACCAAGGTTCCGGAATGTTCAGAGTTCCGGAATGCACCAAGGTTCCGGAATGTTCGGAATTCCGGAATGTTCAGAGTTCCGGAATGTTCAGAATTCCGGAATGCAACAAGGTTCCGGAATGTTCGGAGTTCCGGAATGTACCAAGATTCCGGAATGTTCAGAGTTCCGGAATGCACCAAGGTTCCGGAATGTTCGGAATTCCGGAATGTTCAGAGTTCCGGAATGTTCAGAGTTCCGGAATGCACCAAGGTTCCGGAATGTTCGGAATTCCGGAATGCACCAAGGTTCCGGAATGTTCGGAATTCCGGAATGTTCAGAGTTCCGGAATGTTCAGAGTTCCGGAATGCACCAAGGTTCCGGAATGTTCGGAATTCCGGAATGTACCAAGGTTCCGGAATGTTCAGAGTTCCGGAATGCAACAAAGTTCCGGAATGTTCGGAATTCCGGAATGTTCAGAGTTCCGGAATGAACCAAGGTTCCGGAATGTTCGGAATTCCGGAATGCACCAAGGTTCCGGAATGTTCGGAATTCCGGAATGTTCGGAGTTCCGGAATGTACCAAGGTTCCGGAATGTTCAGAGTTCCGGAATGCACCAAGGTTCCGGAATGTTCGGAATTCCGGAATGTTCGGAATTCCGGAATGTTCAGAATTCCGGAATGCACCAAGGTTCCGGAATGTTCGGAATACCGGAATGTTCAGAGTTCCGGAATGTACCAAGGTTCAAGAATGTTCAGAGTTCCGGAATGCACCAAGGTTCCGGAATGTTCGGAATTCCGGAATGTTCAGAGTTCCGGAATGCACCAAGGTTCCGGAATGTTCAGAGTTCCGGAATGCACCAAGGTTCCGGAATGTTCAGAATTCCGGAATGCACCAAGGTTCTGGAATGTTCGGAATTCCGGAATGTTCAGAATTCCGGAATGCACCAAGGTTCCGGAATGTTCGGAATTCCGGAATGTTCAGAGTTCCGGAATGTTCAGAGTTCCGGAATGCACCAAGGTTCCGGAATGTTCGGAATTCCGGAATGTACCAAGGTTCCGGAATGTTCACCCTTCCGGAATGTTCAGAATTCCGGAATGCACCAAGGTTCCGGAATGTTCAGAGTTCCGGAATGCACCAAGGTTCCGGAATGTTCGGAATTCCGGAATGTTCGGAATTCCGGAATGTTCAGAATTCCGGAATGCACCAAGGTTCCGGAATGTTCGGAATTCCGGAATGTTCAGAGTTCCGGAATGTACCAAGGTTCAAGAATGTTCAGAGTTCCGGAATGCACCAAGGTTCCGGAATGTTCGGAATTCCGGAATGTTCAGAGTTCCGGAATGTTCAGAGTTCCGGAATGTACCAAGGTTCAAGAATGTTCAGAGTTCCGGAATGCACCAAGGTTCCGGAATGTTCGGAATTCCGGAATGTTCAGAGTTCCGGAATGTTCAGAGTTCCGGAATGCACCAAGGTTCCGGAATGTTCGGAATTCCGGAATGCACCAAGGTTCCGGAATTTTCGGAATTCCGGAATGTACCAAGGTTCCGGAATGTTCACCCTTCCGGAATGTTCAGAATTTCGGAATGCACCAGGGTTCCGGAATGTTCGGAATTCCGGAATGTTCAGAGTTCCGGAATGTTCAGAGTTCCGGAATGCACCAAGGTTCCGGAATGTTCGGGATTCCGGAATGTACCAAGGTTCCGGAATGTTCAGAGTTCCGGAATGCAACAAAGTTCCGGAATGTTCGGAATTCCGGAATGTTCAGAGTTCCGGAATGCACCAAGGTTCCGGAATGTTCAGAATTCCAGAATGCACCAAGGTTCCGGAATGTTCGGAATTCCGGAATGTTCAGAATTCCGGAATGCACCAAGGTTCCGGAATGTTCGGAATTCCGGAATGTTCAGAGTTCCGGAATGTTCAGAGTTCCGGAATGCACCAAGGTTCCGGAATGTTCGGAATTCCGGAATGCACCAAGGTTCCGGAATGTTCGGAATTCCGGAATGTTCAGAGTTCCGGAATGTTCAGAGTTCCGGAATGCACCAAGGTTCCGGAATGTTCGGAATTCCGGAATGTACCAAGGTTCCGGAATGTTCAGAGTTCCGGAATGCAACAAAGTTCCGGAATGTTCGGAATTCCGGAATGTTCAGAGTTCCGGAATGAACCAAGGTTCCGGAATGTTCGGAATTCCGGAATGCACCAAGGTTCCGGAATGTTCGGAATTCCGGAATGTTCAGAGTTCCGGAATGTTCAGAGTTCCGGAATGCACCAAGGTTCCGGAATGTTCAGAGTTCCGGAATGCACCAAGGTTCCGGAATGTTCGGAATTCCGGAATGTTCAGAGTTCCGGAATGTTCAGAGTTCCGGAATGCACCAAGGTTCCGGAATGTTCGGAATACCGGAATGTTCAGAGTTCCGGAATGTACCAAGGTTCAAGAATGTTCAGAGTTCCGGAATGCACCAAGGTTCCGGAATGTTCGGAATTCCGGAATGTTCAGAGTTCCGGAATGTTCAGAGTTCCGGAATGCACCAAGGTTCCGGAATGTTCAGAGTTCCGGAATGCACCAAGGTTCCGGAATGTTCGGAATTCCGGAATGTTCAGAGTTCCGGAATGTTCAGAGTTCCGGAATGCACCAAGGTTCCGGAATGTTCGGAATTCCGGAATGTACCAAGGTTCCGGAATGTTCACCCTTCCGGAATGTTCGGAATTCCGGAATGTTCGGAATTCCGGAATGTACCAAGATTCCGGAATGTTCAGAGTTCCGGAATGCACCAAGGTTCCGGAATGTTCGGAATTCCGGAATGTTCAGAGTTCCGGAATGTACAGAGTTCCGGAATGCACCAAGGTTCCAGAATGTTAAGAGTTCCGGAATGCACCAAGGTTCCGGAATGTTCAGAGTTCCGGAATGCACCAAGGTTCCGGAATGTTCGGAATTCCGGAATGTTCAGAGTTCCGGAATGTTCAGAATTCCGGAATGCACCAAGGTTCCGGAATGTTCGGAGTTCCGGAATGTACCAAGATTCCGGAATGTTCAGAGTTCCGGAATGCACCAAGGTTCCGGAATGTTCGGAATTCCGGAATGTTCAGAATTCCGGAATGCACCAAGGTTCCGGAATGTTCGGAATTCCGGAATGTTCAGAGTTCCGGAATGTTCAGAGTTCCGGAATGCACCAAGGTTCCGGAATGTTCAGAATTCCGGAATGCACCAAGGTTCCGGAATGTTCGGAGTTCCGGAATGTACCAAGATTCCGGAATGTTCAGAGTTCCGGAATGCACCAAGGTTCCGGAATGTTCGGAATTCCGGAATGTTCAGAGTTCCGGAATGTTCAGAGTTCCGGAATGCACCAAGGTTCCGGAATGTTCAGAGTTCCGGAATGCACCAAGGTTCCGGAATGTTCGGAATTCCGGAATGTTCAGAGTTCCGGAATGTTCAGAATTCCGGAATGCACCAAGGTTCCGGAATGTTCGGAGTTCCGGAATGTACCAAGATTCCGGAATGTTCAGAGTTCCGGAATGCACCAAGGTTCCGGAATGTTCAGAATTCCGGAATGTTCAGAGTTCCGGAATGCACCAAGGTTCCGGAATGTTCGGAATTCCGGAATGTTCAGAGTTCCGGAATGTTCAGAGTTCCGGAATGCACCAAGGTTCCGGAATGTTCGGAATTCCGGAATGCACCAAGGTTCCGGAATGTTCGGAATTCCGGAATGTTCAGAGTTCCGGAATGTTCAGAGTTCCGGAATGCACCAAGGTTCCGGAATGTTCGGAATTCCGGAATGTACCAAGGTTCCGGAATGTTCAGAGTTCCGGAATGCAACAAAGTTCCGGAATGTTCGGAATTCCGGAATGTTCAGAGTTCCGGAATGAACCAAGGTTCCGGAATGTTCGGAATTCCGGAATGCACCAAGGTTCCGGAATGTTCGGAATTCCGGAATGTTCGGAGTTCCGGAATGTACCAAGGTTCCGGAATGTTCAGAGTTCCGGAATGCACCAAGGTTCCGGAATGTTCGGAATTCCGGAATGTTCGGAATTCCGGAATGTTCAGAATTCCGGAATGCACCAAGGTTCCGGAATGTTCGGAATACCGGAATGTTCAGAGTTCCGGAATGTACCAAGGTTCAAGAATGTTCAGAGTTCCGGAATGCACCAAGGTTCCGGAATGTTCGGAATTCCGGAATGTTCAGAGTTCCGGAATGTTCAGAGTTCCGGAATGCACCAAGGTTCCGGAATGTTCAGAGTTCCGGAATGCACCAAGGTTCCGGAATGTTCAGAATTCCGGAATGCACCAAGGTTCTGGAATGTTCGGAATTCCGGAATGTTCAGAATTCCGGAATGCACCAAGGTTCCGGAATGTTCGGAATTCCGGAATGTTCAGAGTTCCGGAATGTTCAGAGTTCCGGAATGCACCAAGGTTCCGGAATGTTCGGAATTCCGGAATGTACCAAGGTTCCGGAATGTTCACCCTTCCGGAATGTTCAGAATTCCGGAATGCACCAAGGTTCCGGAATGTTCAGAGTTCCGGAATGCACCAAGGTTCCGGAATGTTCGGAATTCCGGAATGTTCGGAATTCCGGAATGTTCAGAATTCCGGAATGCACCAAGGTTCCGGAATGTTCGGAATTCCGGAATGTTCAGAGTTCCGGAATGTACCAAGGTTCAAGAATGTTCAGAGTTCCGGAATGCACCAAGGTTCCGGAATGTTCGGAATTCCGGAATGTTCAGAGTTCCGGAATGTTCAGAGTTCCGGAATGTACCAAGGTTCAAGAATGTTCAGAGTTCCGGAATGCACCAAGGTTCCGGAATGTTCGGAATTCCGGAATGTTCAGAGTTCCGGAATGTTCAGAGTTCCGGAATGCACCAAGGTTCCGGAATGTTCGGAATTCCGGAATGTACCAAGGTTCCGGAATGTTCACCCTTCCGGAATGTTCGGAATTCCGGAATGTTCGGAATTCCGGAATGTACCAAGATTCCGGAATGTTCAGAGTTCCGGAATGCACCAAGGTTCCGGAATGTTCGGAATTCCGGAATGTTCAGAGTTCCGGAATGTTCAGAGTTCCGGAATGCACCAAGGTTCCGGAATGTTCGGAATTCCGGAATGTACCAAGGTTCCGGAATGTTCAGAGTTCCGGAATGCAAAAAAGTTCCGGAATGTTCGGAATTTCGGAATGTTCAGAGTTCCGGAATGCACCAAGGTTCCGGAATGTTCGGAATTCCGGAATGTTCAGAGTTCCGGAATGTTCAGAATTCCGGAATGCACCAAGGTTCCGGAATGTTCGGAATTCCGGAATGTTCGGAGTTCCGGAATGTACCAAGGTTCCGGAATGTTCAGAGTTCCGGAATGCACCAAGGTTCCGGAATGTTCGGAATTCCGGAATGTACCTAGGTTCCGGAATGTTCACCCTTCCGGAATGTTCGGAATTCCGGAATGTTCGGAATTCCGGAATGTACCAAGATTCCGGAATGTTCAGAGTTCCGGAATGCACCAAGGTTCCGGAATGTTCGGAATTCCGGAATGTTCAGAGTTCCGGAATGTTCAGAGTTCCGGAATGCACCAAGGTTCCAGAATGTTAAGAGTTCCGGAATGCACCAAGGTTCCGGAATGTTCACATTTCCGGAATGTTCAGAGTTCCGGAATGCACCAAGGTTCCGGAATGTTCGGAATTCCGGAATGTTCGGAATTCCGGAATGTTCAGAATTCCGGAATGCACCAAGGTTCCGGAATGTTCGGAATTCCGGAATGTTCAGAGTTCCGGAATGTACCAAGGTTCAAGAATGTTCAGAGTTCCGGAATGCACCAAGGTTCCGGAATGTTCGGAATTCCGGAATGTTCAGAGTTCCGGAATGTTCAGAGTTCCGGAATGTACCAAGGTTCAAGAATGTTCAGAGTTCCGGAATGCACCAAG
Organism: Aulonocara sp. 'chitande type north' Nkhata Bay; assembly: GCF_057382095.1. Lineage (NCBI taxonomy): Eukaryota > Metazoa > Chordata > Actinopteri > Cichliformes > Cichlidae > Aulonocara > Aulonocara sp. 'chitande type north' Nkhata Bay. Next base: position 1,256,478 of record NC_141349.1, read on the forward strand.
GTTCCGGAATGTTCGGAATTCCGGAATGTTCAGAGTTCCGGAATGTTCAGAGTTCCGGAATGCACCAAGGTTCCGGAATGTTCAGAATTCCGGAATGTACCAAGGTTCCGGAATGTTCACCCTTCCGGAATGTTCGGAATTCCGGAATGTTCGGAATTCCGGAATGTACCAAGATTCCGGAATGTTCAGAGTTCCGGAATGCACCAAGGTTCCGGAATGTTCGGAATTCCGGAATGTTCAGAGTTCCGGAATGTACAGAGTTCCGGAATGCACCAAGGTTCCAGAATGTTAAGAGTTCCGGAATGCACCAAGGTTCCGGAATGTTCAGAGTTCCGGAATGCACCAAGGTTCCGGAATGTTCGGAATTCCGGAATGTTCAGAGTTCCGGAATGTTCAGAATTCCGGAATGCACCAAGGTTCCGGAATGTTCGGAGTTCCGGAATGTACCAAGATTCCGGAATGTTCAGAGTTCCGGAATGCACCAAGGTTCCGGAATGTTCGGAATTCCGGAATGTTCAGAATTCCGGAATGCACCAAGGTTCCGGAATGTTCGGAATTCCGGAATGTTCAGAGTTCCGGAATGTTCAGAGTTCCGGAATGCACCAAGGTTCCGGAATGTTCAGAATTCCGGAATGCACCAAGGTTCCGGAATGTTCGGAGTTCCGGAATGTACCAAGATTCCGGAATGTTCAGAGTTCCGGAATGCACCAAGGTTCCGGAATGTTCGGAATTCCGGAATGTTCAGAGTTCCGGAATGTTCAGAGTTCCGGAATGCACCAAGGTTCCGGAATGTTCGGAATTCCGGAATGCACCAAGGTTCCGGAATGTTCGGAATTCCGGAATGTTCAGAGTTCCGGAATGTTCAGAGTTCCGGAATGCACCAAGGTTCCGGAATGTTCGGAATTCCGGAATGTACCAAGGTTCCGGAATGTTCAGAGTTCCGGAATGCAACAAAGTTCCGGAATGTTCGGAATTCCGGAATGTTCAGAGTTCCGGAATGAACCAAGGTTCCGGAATGTTCGGAATTCCGGAATGCACCAAGGTTCCGGAATGTTCGGAATTCCGGAATGTTCGGAGTTCCGGAATGTACCAAGGTTCCGGAATGTTCAGAGTTCCGGAATGCACCAAGGTTCCGGAATGTTCGGAATTCCGGAATGTTCGGAATTCCGGAATGTTCAGAATTCCGGAATGCACCAAGGTTCCGGAATGTTCGGAATACCGGAATGTTCAGAGTTCCGGAATGTACCAAGGTTCAAGAATGTTCAGAGTTCCGGAATGCACCAAGGTTCCGGAATGTTCGGAATTCCGGAATGTTCAGAGTTCCGGAATGTTCAGAGTTCCGGAATGCACCAAGGTTCCGGAATGTTCAGAGTTCCGGAATGCACCAAGGTTCCGGAATGTTCAGAATTCCGGAATGCACCAAGGTTCTGGAATGTTCGGAATTCCGGAATGTTCAGAATTCCGGAATGCACCAAGGTTCCGGAATGTTCGGAATTCCGGAATGTTCAGAGTTCCGGAATGTTCAGAGTTCCGGAATGCACCAAGGTTCCGGAATGTTCGGAATTCCGGAATGTACCAAGGTTCCGGAATGTTCACCCTTCCGGAATGTTCAGAATTCCGGAATGCACCAAGGTTCCGGAATGTTCAGAGTTCCGGAATGCACCAAGGTTCCGGAATGTTCGGAATTCCGGAATGTTCGGAATTCCGGAATGTTCAGAATTCCGGAATGCACCAAGGTTCCGGAATGTTCAGAGTTCCGGAATGTTCAGAGTTCCGGAATGTACCAAGGTTCAAGAATGTTCAGAGTTCCGGAATGCACCAAGGTTCCGGAATGTTCGGAATTCCGGAATGTTCAGAGTTCCGGAATGTTCAGAGTTCCGGAATGCACCAAGGTTCCGGAATGTTCGGAATTCCGGAATGTACCAAGGTTCCGGAATGTTCACCCTTCCGGAATGTTCGGAATTCCGGAATGTTCGGAATTCCGGAATGTACCAAGATTCCGGAATGTTCAGAGTTCCGGAATGCACCAAGGTTCCGGAATGTTCGGAATTCCGGAATGTTCAGAGTTCCGGAATGTACAGAGTTCCGGAATGCACCAAGGTTCCAGAATGTTAAGAGTTCCGGAATGCACCAAGGTTCCGGAATGTTCACCCTTCCGGAATGTTCAGAATTTCGGAATGCACCAAGGTTCCGGAATGTTCGGAATTCCGGAATGTTCAGAGTTCCGGAATGTTCAGAGTTCCGGAATGCACCAAGGTTCCGGAATGTTCGGAATTCCGGAATGTACCAAGGTTCCGGAATGTTCAGAGTTCCGGAATGCACCAAGGTTCCGGAATGTTCGGAATTCCGGAATGTACCAAGGTTCCGGAATGTTCACCCTTCCGGAATGTTCAGAATTTCGGAATGCACCAAGGTTCCGGAATGTTCGGAATTCCGGAATGTTCAGAGTTCCGGAATGTTCAGAGTTCCGGAATGCACCAAGGTTCCGGAATGTTCGGAATTCCGGAATGTACCAAGGTTCCGGAATGTTCAGAGTTCCGGAATGCAACAAAGTTCCGGAATGTTCGGAATTCCGGAATGTTCAGAGTTCCGGAATGCACCAAGGTTCCGGAATGTTCGGAATTCCGGAATGTTCAGAGTTCCGGAATGTTCAGAATTCCGGAATGCACCAAGGTTCCGGAATGTTCGGAATTCCGGAATGTTCGGAGTTCCGGAATGTACCAAGGTTCCGGAATGTTCAGAGTTCCGGAATGCACCAAGGTTCCGGAATGTTCGGAATTCCGGAATGTTCGGAATTCCGGAATGTTCAGAATTCCGGAATGCACCAAGGTTCCGGAATGTTCGGAATACCGGAATGTTCAGAGTTCCGGAATGTACCAAGGTTCAAGAATGTTCAGAGTTCCGGAATGCACCAAGGTTCCGGAATGTTCGGAATTCCGGAATATTCAGAGTTCCGGAATGTTCAGAGTTCCGGAATGCACCAAGGTTCCGGAATGTTCAGAGTTCCGGAATGCACCAAGGTTCCGGAATGTTCAGAATTCCGGAATGCACCAAGGTTCTGGAATGTTCGGAATTCCGGAATGTTCAGAATTCCGGAATGCACCAAGGTTCCGGAATGTTCGGAATTCCGGAATGTTCAGAGTTCCGGAATGTTCAGAGTTCCGGAATGCACCAAGGTTCCGGAATGTTCGGAATTCCGGAATGTACCAAGGTTCCGGAATGTTCACCCTTCCGGAATGTTCAGAATTCCGGAATGCACCAAGGTTCCGGAATGTTCGGAATTCCGGAATGTTCAGAGTTCCGGAATGTTCAGAGTTCCGGAATGCACCAAGGTTCCGGAATGTTCGGAATTCCGGAATGTTCAGAGTTCCGGAATGCACCAAGGTTCCGGAATGTTCGGAATTCCGGAATGTTCGGAGTTCCGGAATGTACCAAGATTCCGGAATGTTCAGAGTTCCGGAATGCACCAAGGTTCCGGAATGTTCGGAATTCCGGAATGTTCAGAGTTCCGGAATGTTCAGAGTTCCGGAATGCACCAAGGTTCCGGAATGTTCGGAATTCCGGAATGTACCAAGGTTCCGGAATGTTCACCCTTCCGGAATGTTCAGAATTTCGGAATGCACCAAGGTTCCGGAATGTTCGGAATTCCGGAATGTTCGGAATTCCGGAATGTTCGGAGTTCCGGAATGTACCAAGGTTCCGGAATGTTCAGAGTTCCGGAATGCACCAAGGTTCCGGAATGTTCGGAATTCCGGAATGTTCGGAATTCCGGAATGTTCAGAATTCCGGAATGCACCAAGGTTCCGGAATGTTCGGAATTCCGGAATGTTCAGAGTTCCGGAATGTACCAAGGTTCAAGAATGTTCAGAGTTCCGGAATGCACGAAGGTTCCGGGATGTTCGGAATTCCGGAATGTTCAGAGTTCCGGAATGTTCAGAGTTCCGGAATGTTCAGAATTCCGGAATGCACCAAGGTTCCGGAATGTTCGGAATTCCGGAATGTTCAGAGTTCCGGAATGTACCAAGGTTCAAGAATGTTCAGAGTTCCGGAATGCACCAAGGTTCCGGAATGTTCAGAATTCCGGAATGCACCAAGGTTCTGGAATGTTCGGAATTCCGGAATGTTCAGAATTCCGGAATGCACCAAGGTTCGGGAATGTTCGGAATTCCGGAATGTTCAGAGTTCCGGAATGTTCAGAGTTCCGGAATGCACCAAGGTTCCGGAATGTTCGGAATTCCGGAATGTACCAAGGTTCCGGAATGTTCACCCTTCCGGAATGTTCAGAATTCCGGAATGCACCAAGGTTCCGGAATGTTCGGAATTCCGGAATGTTCAGAGTTCCGGAATGTACCAAGGTTCCAGAATGTTCAGAGTTCCGGAATGCACCAAGGTTCCGGAATGTTCAGAGTTCCGGAATGCACCAAGGTTCCGGAATGTTCGGAATTCCGGAATGTTCAGAGTTCCGGAATGTTCAGAGTTCCGGAATGCACCAAGGTTCCGGAATGTTCGGAATTCCGGAATGTACCAAGGTTCCGGAATGTTCAGAGTTCCGGAATGCACCAAGGTTCCGGAATTTTCGGAATTCCGGAATGTTCAGAGTTCCGGAATGCACCAAGGTTCCGGAATGTTCAGAATTCCGGAATGCACCAAGGTTCCGGAATGTTCGGAATTCCGGAATGTACCAAGGTTCCGGAATGTTCAGAGTTCCGGAATGTTCAGAGTTCCGGAATGCACCAAGGTTCCGGAATGTTCGGAATTCCGGAATGTACCAAGGTTCCGGAATGTTCTGAGTTCCGGAATGCACCAAGGTTCCGGAATGTTCGGAATTCCGGAATGTTCAGAATTCCGGAATGCACCAAGGTTCCGGAATGTTCGGAATTCCGAAATGTTCAGAGTTCCGGAATGTTCAGAGTTCCGGAATGCACCAAGGTTCCGGAATGTTCGGAATTCCGGAATGTACCAAGGTTCCGGAATGTTCAGAGTTCCGGAATGTTCAGAGTTCCGGAATGCACCAAGATTCCGGAATGTTCAGAGTTCCGGAATGCACCAAGGTTCCAGAATGTTAAGAGTTCCGGAATGCACCAAGGTTCCGGAATGTTCGGAATTCCGGAATGTTCAGAATTCCGGAATGCACAAAGGTTCCGGAATGTTCGGAATTCCGGAATGTTCAGAGTTCCGGAATGTTCAGAGTTCCGGAATGCACCAAGGTTCCAGAATGTTAAGAGTTCCGGAATGCACCAAGGTTCCGGAATGTTCGGAATTCCGGAATGTTCAGAATTCCGGAATGCACAAAGGTTCCGGAATGTTCGGAATTCCGGAATGTTCAGAGTTCCGGAATGTTCAGGGTTCCGGAATGCACCAAGGTTCCGGAATGTTCGGAATTCCGGAATGTTCAGAGTTCCGGAATGTTCAGAGTTCCGGAATGCACCAAGGTTCCGGAATGTTCGGAATTCCGGAATGTTCAGAGTTCCGGAATGTACCAAGGTTCCGGAATGTTCAGAGTTCCGGAATGCACCAAGGTTCCGGAATGTTCAGAGTTCCGGAATGCACCAAGGTTCCGGAATGTTCAGAATTCCGGAATGCACCAAGGTTCTGGAATGTTCGGAATTCCGGAATGTTCAGAATTCCGGAATGCACCAAGGTTCCGGAATGTTCGGAATTCCGGAATGTACCAAGGTTCCGGAATGTTCACCCTTCCGGAATGTTCAGAGTTCCGGAATGCACCAAGGTTCCGGAATGTTCGGAATTCCGGAATGTTCAGAGTTCCGGAATGCACCAAGGTTCCGGAATGTTCGGAATTCCGGAATGTTCGGAGTTCCGGAATGTACCAAGATTCCGGAATGTTCAGAGTTCCGGAATGCACCAAGGTTCCGGAATGTTCGGAATTCCGGAATGTTCAGAGTTCCGGAATGTTCAGAGTTCCGGAATGCACCAAGGTTCCGGAATGTTCGGAATTCCGGAATGTACCAAGGTTCCGGAATGTTCACCCTTCCGGAATGTTCAGAATTTCGGAATGCACCAAGGTTCCGGAATGTTCGGAATTCCGGAATGTTCAGAGTTCCGGAATGTTCAGAGTTCCGGAATGCACCAAGGTTCCGGAATGTTCGGAATTCCGGAATGTACCAAGGTTCCGGAATGTTCAGAGTTCCGGAATGCACCAAGGTTCCGGAATGTTCGGAATTCCGGAATGTACCAAGGTTCCGGAATGTTCACCCTTCCGGAATGTTCAGAATTTCGGAATGCACCAAGGTTCCGGAATGTTCGGAATTCCGGAATGTTCAGAGTTCCGGAATGTTCAGAGTTCCGGAATGCACCAAGGTTCCGGAATGTTCGGAATTCCGGAATGTACCAAGGTTCCGGAATGTTCAGAGTTCCGGAATGCAACAAAGTTCCGGAATGTTCGGAATTCCGGAATGTTCAGAGTTCCGGAATGCACCAAGGTTCCGGAATGTTCGGAATTCCGGAATGTTCAGAGTTCCGGAATGTTCAGAATTCCGGAATGCACCAAGGTTCCGGAATGTTCGGAATTCCGGAATGTTCGGAGTTCCGGAATGTACCAAGGTTCCGGAATGTTCAGAGTTCCGGAATGCACCAAGGTTCCGGAATGTTCGGAATTCCGGAATGTTCGGAATTCCGGAATGTTCAGAATTCCGGAATGCACCAAGGTTCCGGAATGTTCGGAATACCGGAATGTTCAGAGTTCCGGAATGTACCAAGGTTCAAGAATGTTCAGAGTTCCGGAATGCACCAAGGTTCCGGAATGTTCGGAATTCCGGAATGTTCAGAGTTCCGGAATGTTCAGAGTTCCGGAATGCACCAAGGTTCCGGAATGTTCGGAATTCCGGAATGTACCAAGGTTCCGGAATGTTCACCCTTCCGGAATGTTCGGAATTCCGGAATGTTCGGAATTCCGGAATGTACCAAGATTCCGGAATGTTCAGAGTTCCGGAATGCACCAAGGTTCCGGAATGTTCGGAATTCCGGAATGTTCAGAGTTCCGGAATGTACAGAGTTCCGGAATGCACCAAGGTTCCAGAATGTTAAGAGTTCCGGAATGCACCAAGGTTCCGGAATGTTCAGAGTTCCGGAATGCACCAAGGTTCCGGAATGTTCGGAATTCCGGAATGTTCAGAGTTCCGGAATGTTCAGAATTCCGGAATGCACCAAGGTTCCGGAATGTTCGGAGTTCCGGAATGTACCAAGATTCCGGAATGTTCAGAGTTCCGGAATGCACCAAGGTTCCGGAATGTTCGGAATTCCGGAATGTTCAGAGTTCCGGAATGTTCAGAGTTCCGGAATGCACCAAGGTTCCGGAATGTTCGGAATTTCGGAATGCACCAAGGTTCCGGAATGTTCGGAATTCCGGAATGTTCAGAGTTCCGGAATGTTCAGAGTTCCGGAATGCACCAAGGTTCCGGAATGTTCGGAATTCCGGAATGTACCAAGGTTCCGGAATGTTCAGAGTTCCGGAATGCAACAAAGTTCCGGAATGTTCGGAATTCCGGAATGTTCAGAGTTCCGGAATGCACCAAGGTTCCGGAATGTTCGGAATTCCGGAATGTTCGGAGTTCCGGAATGTACCAAGGTTCCGGAATGTTCAGAGTTCCGGAATGCACCAAGGTTCCGGAATGTTCGGAATTCCGGAATGTTCGGAATTCCGGAATGTTCAGAATTCCGGAATGCACCAAGGTTCCGGAATGTTCGGAATACCGGAATGTTAAGAGTTCCGGAATGTACCAAGGTTCAAGAATGTTCAGAGTTCCGGAATGCACCAAGGTTCCGGAATGTTCAGAGTTCCGGAATGCACCAAGGTTCCGGAATGTTCAGAATTCCGGAATGCACCAAGGTTCTGGAATGTTCGGAATTCCGGAATGTTCAGAATTCCGGAATGCACCAAGGTTCCGGAATGTTCGGAATTCCGGAATGTTCAGAGTTCCGGAATGTTCAGAGTTCCGGAATGCACCAAGGTTCCGGAATGTTCGGAATTCCGGAATGTACCAAGGTTCCGGAATGTTCACCCTTCCGGAATGTTCAGAATTCCGGAATGCACCAAGGTTCCGGAATGTTCGGAATTCCGGAATGTTCAGAGTTCCGGAATGTTCAGAGTTCCGGAATGCACCAAGGTTCCGGAATGTTCGGAATTCCGGAATGTTCAGAGTTCCGGAATGCACCAAGGTTCCGGAATGTTCGGAATTCCGGAATGTTCGGAGTTCCGGAATGTACCAAGATTCCGGAATGTTCAGAGTTCCGGAATGCACCAAGGTTCCGGAATGTTCGGAATTCCGGAATGTTCAGAGTTCCGGAATGTTCAGAGTTCCGGAATGCACCAAGGTTCCGGAATGTTCGGAATTCCGGAATGTACCAAGGTTCCGGAATGTTCACCCTTCCGGAATGTTCAGAATTTCGGAATGCACCAAGGTTCCGGAATGTTCGGAATTCCGGAATGTTCGGAATTCCGGAATGTTCGGAGTTCCGGAATGTACCAAGGTTCCGGAATGTTCAGAGTTCCGGAATGCACCAAGGTTCCGGAATGTTCGGAATTCCGGAATGTTCGGAATTCCGGAATGTTCAGAATTCCGGAATGCACCAAGGTTCCGGAATGTTCGGAATTCCGGAATGTTCAGAGTTCCGGAATGTACCAAGGTTCAAGAATGTTCAGAGTTCCGGAATGCACGAAGGTTCCGGGATGTTCGGAATTCCGGAATGTTCAGAGTTCCGGAATGTTCAGAGTTCCGGAATGTTCAGAATTCCGGAATGCACCAAGGTTCCGGAATGTTCGGAATTCCGGAATGTTCAGAGTTCCGGAATGTTCAGAGTTCCGGAATGCACCAAGGTTCCGGAATGTTCAGAGTTCCGGAATGCACCAAGGTTCCGGAATGTTCAGAATTCCGGAATGCACCAAGGTTCTGGAATGTTCGGAATTCCGGAATGTTCAGAATTCCGGAATGCACCAAGGTTCCGGAATGTTCGGAATTCCGGAATGTTCAGAGTTCCGGAATGTTCAGAGTTCCGGAATGCACCAAGGTTCCGGAATGTTCGGAATTCCGGAATGTACCAAGGTTCCGGAATGTTCACCCTTCCGGAATGTTCAGAATTCCGGAATGCACCAAGGTTCCGGAATGTTCGGAATTCCGGAATGTTCAGAGTTCCGGAATGTTCAGAGTTCCGGAATGCACCAAGGTTCCGGAATGTTCGGAATTCCGGAATGTACCAAGGTTCCGGAATGTTCACCCTTCCGGAATGTTCAGAATTTCGGAATGCACCAAGGTTCCGGAATGTTCGGAATTCCGGAATGTTCGGAATTCCGGAATGTTCGGAGTTCCGGAATGTACCAAGGTTCCGGAATGTTCAGAGTTCCGGAATGCACCAAGGTTCCGGAATGTTCGGAATTCCGGAATGTTCGGAATTCCGGAATGTTCAGAATTCCGGAATGCACCAAGGTTCCGGAATGTTCGGAATTCCGGAATGTTCAGAGTTCCGGAATGTACCAAGGTTCAAGAATGTTCAGAGTTCCGGAATGCACGAAGGTTCCGGGATGTTCGGAATTCCGGAATGTTCAGAGTTCCGGAATGTTCAGAGTTCCGGAATGTTCAGAATTCCGGAATGCACCAAGGTTCCGGAATGTTCGGAATTCCGGAATGTTCAGAGTTCCGGAATGTACCAAGGTTCAAGAATGTTCAGAGTTCCGGAATGCACCAAGGTTCCGGAATGTTCAGAATTCCGGAATGCACCAAGGTTCTGGAATGTTCGGAATTCCGGAATGTTCAGAATTCCGGAATGCACCAAGGTTCGGGAATGTTCGGAATTCCGGAATGTTCAGAGTTCCGGAATGTTCAGAGTTCCGGAATGCACCAAGGTTCCGGAATGTTCGGAATTCCGGAATGTACCAAGGTTCCGGAATGTTCACCCTTCCGGAATGTTCAGAATTCCGGAATGCACCAAGGTTCCGGAATGTTCGGAATTCCGGAATGTTCAGAGTTCCGGAATGTACCAAGGTTCCAGAATGTTCAGAGTTCCGGAATGCACCAAGGTTCCGGAATGTTCAGAGTTCCGGAATGCACCAAGGTTCCGGAATGTTCGGAATTCCGGAATGTTCAGAGTTCCGGAATGTTCAGAGTTCCGGAATGCACCAAGGTTCCGGAATGTTCGGAATTCCGGAATGTACCAAGGTTCCGGAATGTTCACCCTTCCGGAATGTTCAGAATTCCGGAATGCACCAAGGTTCCGGAATGTTCGGAATTCCGGAATGTTCAGAGTTCCGGAATGTTCAGAGTTCCGGAATGCACCAAGGTTCCGGAATGTTCGGAATTCCGGAATGTACCAAGGTTCCGGAATGTTCAGAGTTCCGGAATGCACCAAGGTTCCGGAATGTTCAGAATTCCGGAATGCACCAAGGTTCCGGAATGTTCGGAATTCCGGAATGTACCAAGGTTCCGGAATGTTCAGAGTTCCGGAATGTTCAGAGTTCCGGAATGCACCAAGGTTCCGGAATGTTCGGAATTCCGGAATGTACCAAGGTTCCGGAATGTTCTGAGTTCCGGAATGCACCAAGGTTCCGGAATGTTCGGAATTCCGGAATGTTCAGAATTCCGGAATGCACCAAGGTTCCGGAATGTTCGGAATTCCGAAATGTTCAGAGTTCCGGAATGTTCAGAGTTCCGGAATGCACCAAGGTTCCGGAATGTTCGGAATTCCGGAATGTACCAAGGTTCCGGAATGTTCAGAGTTCCGGAATGTTCAGAGTTCCGGAATGCACCAAGATTCCGGAATGTTCAGAGTTCCGGAATGCACCAAGGTTCCAGAATGTTAAGAGTTCCGGAATGCACCAAGGTTCCGGAATGTTCGGAATTCCGGAATGTTCAGAATTCCGGAATGCACAAAGGTTCCGGAATGTTCGGAATTCCGGAATGTTCAGAGTTCCGGAATGTTCAGAGTTCCGGAATGCACCAAGGTTCCAGAATGTTAAGAGTTCCGGAATGCACCAAGGTTCCGGAATGTTCGGAATTCCGGAATGTTCAGAATTCCGGAATGCACAAAGGTTCCGGAATGTTCGGAATTCCGGAATGTTCAGAGTTCCGGAATGTTCAGGGTTCCGGAATGCACCAAGGTTCCGGAATGTTCGGAATTCCGGAATGTTCAGAGTTCCGGAATGTTCAGAGTTCCGGAATGCACCAAGGTTCCGGAATGTTCGGAATTCCGGAATGTTCAGAGTTCCGGAATGTACCAAGGTTCCGGAATGTTCAGAGTTCCGGAATGCACCAAGGTTCCGGAATGTTCAGAGTTCCGGAATGCACCAAGGTTCCGGAATGTTCAGAATTCCGGAATGCACCAAGGTTCTGGAATGTTCGGAATTCCGGAATGTTCAGAATTCCGGAATGCACCAAGGTTCCGGAATGTTCGGAATTCCGGAATGTACCAAGGTTCCGGAATGTTCACCCTTCCGGAATGTTCAGAGTTCCGGAATGCACCAAGGTTCCGGAATGTTCGGAATTCCGGAATGTTCAGAGTTCCGGAATGCACCAAGGTTCCGGAATGTTCGGAATTCCGGAATGTTCAGAGTTCCGGAATGTTCAGAGTTCCGGAATGCACCAAGGTTCCGGAATGTTCGGAATTCCGGAATGTTCAGAGTTCCGGAATGTACCAAGGTTCCGGAATGTTCAGAGTTCCGGAATGCACCAAGGTTCTGGAATGTTCGGAATTCCGGAATGTTCAGAATTCCGGAATGTACCAAGGTTCCGGAATGTTCAGAATTCCGGAATGCACCAAGGTTCTGGAATGTTCGGAATTCCGGAATGTTCAGAATTCCGGAATGCACCAAGGTTCCGGAATGTTCGGAATTCCGGAATGTACCAAGGTTCCGGAATGTTCACCCTTCCGGAATGTTCAGAGTTCCGGAATGCACCAAGGTTCCGGAATGTTCGGAATTCCGGAATGTTCAGAGTTCCGGAATGCACCAAGGTTCCGGAATGTTCGGAATTCCGGAATGTTCGGAGTTCCGGAATGTACCAAGATTCCGGAATGTTCAGAGTTCCGGAATGCACCAAGGTTCCGGAATGTTCGGAATTCCGGAATGTTCAGAGTTCCGGAATGTTCAGAGTTCCGGAATGCACCAAGGTTCCGGAATGTTCGGAATTCCGGAATGTACCAAGGTTCCGGAATGTTCACCCTTCCGGAATGTTCAGAATTTCGGAATGCACCAAGGTTCCGGAATGTTCGGAATTCCGGAATGTTCAGAGTTCCGGAATGTTCAGAGTTCCGGAATGCACCAAGGTTCCGGAATGTTCGGAATTCCGGAATGTACCAAGGTTCCGGAATGTTCAGAGTTCCGGAATGCACCAAGGTTCCGGAATGTTCGGAATTCCGGAATGTACCAAGGTTCCGGAATGTTCACCCTTCCGGAATGTTCAGAATTTCGGAATGCACCAAGGTTCCGGAATGTTCGGAATTCCGGAATGTTCAGAGTTCCGGAATGTTCAGAGTTCCGGAATGCACCAAGGTTCCGGAATGTTCGGAATTCCGGAATGTACCAAGGTTCCGGAATGTTCAGAGTTCCGGAATGCAACAAAGTTCCGGAATGTTCGGAATTCCGGAATGTTCAGAGTTCCGGAATGCACCAAGGTTCCGGAATGTTCGGAATTCCGGAATGTTCAGAGTTCCGGAATGTTCAGAATTCCGGAATGCACCAAGGTTCCGGAATGTTCGGAATTCCGGAATGTTCGGAGTTCCGGAATGTACCAAGGTTCCGGAATGTTCAGAGTTCCGGAATGCACCAAGGTTCCGGAATGTTCGGAATTCCGGAATGTTCGGAATTCCGGAATGTTCAGAATTCCGGAATGCACCAAGGTTCCGGAATGTTCGGAATACCGGAATGTTCAGAGTTCCGGAATGTACCAAGGTTCAAGAATGTTCAGAGTTCCGGAATGCACCAAGGTTCCGGAATGTTCGGAATTCCGGAATGTTCAGAGTTCCGGAATGTTCAGAGTTCCGGAATGCACCAAGGTTCCGGAATGTTCGGAATTCCGGAATGTACCAAGGTTCCGGAATGTTCACCCTTCCGGAATGTTCGGAATTCCGGAATGTTCGGAATTCCGGAATGTACCAAGATTCCGGAATGTTCAGAGTTCCGGAATGCACCAAGGTTCCGGAATGTTCGGAATTCCGGAATGTTCAGAGTTCCGGAATGTTCAGAGTTCCGGAATGCACCAAGGTTCCGGAATGTTCGGAATTCCGGAATGTACCAAGGTTCCGGAATGTTCACCCTTCCGGAATGTTCGGAATTCCGGAATGTTCGGAATTCCGGAATGTACCAAGATTCCGGAATGTTCAGAGTTCCGGAATGCACCAAGGTTCCGGAATGTTCGGAATTCCGGAATGTTCAGAGTTCCGGAATGTACAGAGTTCCGGAATGCACCAAGGTTCCAGAATGTTAAGAGTTCCGGAATGCACCAAGGTTCCGGAATGTTCAGAGTTCCGGAATGCACCAAGGTTCCGGAATGTTCGGAATTCCGGAATGTTCAGAGTTCCGGAATGTTCAGAATTCCGGAATGCACCAAGGTTCCGGAATGTTCGGAGTTCCGGAATGTACCAAGATTCCGGAATGTTCAGAGTTCCGGAATGCACCAAGGTTCCGGAATGTTCGGAATTCCGGAATGTTCAGAGTTCCGGAATGTTCAGAGTTCCGGAATGCACCAAGGTTCCGGAATGTTCGGAATTTCGGAATGCACCAAGGTTCCGGAATGTTCGGAATTCCGGAATGTTCAGAGTTCCGGAATGTTCAGAGTTCCGGAATGCACCAAGGTTCCGGAATGTTCGGAATTCCGGAATGTACCAAGGTTCCGGAATGTTCAGAGTTCCGGAATGCAACAAAGTTCCGGAATGTTCGGAATTCCGGAATGTTCAGAGTTCCGGAATGCACCAAGGTTCCGGAATGTTCGGAATTCCGGAATGTTCGGAGTTCCGGAATGTACCAAGGTTCCGGAATGTTCAGAGTTCCGGAATGCACCAAGGTTCCGGAATGTTCGGAATTCCGGAATGTTCGGAATTCCGGAATGTTCAGAATTCCGGAATGCACCAAGGTTCCGGAATGTTCGGAATACCGGAATGTTAAGAGTTCCGGAATGTACCAAGGTTCAAGAATGTTCAGAGTTCCGGAATGCACCAAGGTTCCGGAATGTTCAGAGTTCCGGAATGCACCAAGGTTCCGGAATGTTCAGAATTCCGGAATGCACCAAGGTTCTGGAATGTTCGGAATTCCGGAATGTTCAGAATTCCGGAATGCACCAAGGTTCCGGAATGTTCGGAATTCCGGAATGTTCAGAGTTCCGGAATGTTCAGAGTTCCGGAATGCACCAAGGTTCAAGAATGTTCAGAATTCCGGAATGCACCAAGGTTCCGGAATGTTCGGAATTCCGGAATGTTCAGAGTTCCGGAATGTTCAGAGTTCCGGAATGCACCAAGGTTCCGGAATGTTCGGAATTCCGGAATGTTCAGAGTTCCGGAATGCACCAAGGTTCCGGAATGTTCGGAATTCCGGAATGTTCGGAGTTCCGGAATGTACCAAGATTCCGGAATGTTCAGAGTTCCGGAATGCACCAAGGTTCCGGAATGTTCGGAATTCCGGAATGTTCAGAGTTCCGGAATGTTCAGAGTTCCGGAATGCACCAAGGTTCCGGAATGTTCGGAATTCCGGAATGTACCAAGGTTCCGGAATGTTCACCCTTCCGGAATGTTCAGAATTTCGGAATGCACCAAGGTTCCGGAATGTTCGGAATTCCGGAATGTTCGGAATTCCGGAATGTTCGGAGTTCCGGAATGTACCAAGGTTCCGGAATGTTCAGAGTTCCGGAATGCACCAAGGTTCCGGAATGTTCGGAATTCCGGAATGTTCGGAATTCCGGAATGTTCAGAATTCCGGAATGCACCAAGGTTCCGGAATGTTCGGAATTCCGGAATGTTCAGAGTTCCGGAATGTACCAAGGTTCAAGAATGTTCAGAGTTCCGGAATGCACGAAGGTTCCGGGATGTTCGGAATTCCGGAATGTTCAGAGTTCCGGAATGTTCAGAGTTCCGGAATGTTCAGAATTCCGGAATGCACCAAGGTTCCGGAATGTTCGGAATTCCGGAATGTTCAGAGTTCCGGAATGTACCAAGGTTCAAGAATGTTCAGAGTTCCGGAATGCACCAAGGTTCCGGAATGTTCAGAATTCCGGAATGCACCAAGGTTCTGGAATGTTCGGAATTCCGGAATGTTCAGAATTCCGGAATGCACCAAGGTTCGGGAATGTTCGGAATTCCGGAATGTTCAGAGTTCCGGAATGTTCAGAGTTCCGGAATGCACCAAGGTTCCGGAATGTTCGGAATTCCGGAATGTACCAAGGTTCCGGAATGTTCACCCTTCCGGAATGTTCAGAATTCCGGAATGCACCAAGGTTCCGGAATGTTCGGAATTCCGGAATGTTCAGAGTTCCGGAATGTACCAAGGTTCCAGAATGTTCAGAGTTCCGGAATGCACCAAGGTTCCGGAATGTTCAGAGTTCCGGAATGCACCAAGGTTCCGGAATGTTCGGAATTCCGGAATGTTCAGAGTTCCGGAATGCACCAAGGTTCCGGAATGTTCGGAATTCCGAAATGTTCAGAGTTCCGGAATGTTCAGAGTTCCGGAATGCACCAAGGTTCCGGAATGTTCGGAATTCCGGAATGTACCAAGGTTCCGGAATGTTCAGAGTTCCGGAATGTTCAGAGTTCCGGAATGCACCAAGATTCCGGAATGTTCAGAGTTCCGGAATGCACCAAGGTTCCAGAATGTTAAGAGTTCCGGAATGCACCAAGGTTCCGGAATGTTCGGAATTCCGGAATGTACCAAGGTTCCGGAATGTTCACCCTTCCGGAATGTTCAGAGTTCCGGAATGCACCAAGGTTCCGGAATGTTCGGAATTCTGGAATGTTCAGAGTTCCGGAATGCACCAAGGTTCCGGAATGTTCGGAATTCCGGAATGTTCGGAGTTCCGGAATGTACCAAGATTCCGGAATGTTCAGAGTTCCGGAATGCACCAAGGTTCCGGAATGTTCGGAATTCCGGAATGTTCAGAGTTCCGGAATGTTCAGAGTTCCGGAATGCACCAAGGTTCCGGAATGTTCGGAATTCCGGAATGTACCAAGGTTCCGGAATGTTCACCCTTCCGGAATGTTCAGAATTTCGGAATGCACCAAGGTTCCGGAATGTTCGGAATTCCGGAATGTTCAGAGTTCCGGAATGTTCAGAGTTCCGGAATGCACCAAGGTTCCGGAATGTTCGGAATTCCGGAATGTACCAAGGTTCCGGAATGTTCACCCTTCCGGAATGTTCAGAATTTCGGAATGCACCAAGGTTCCGGAATGTTCGGAATTCCGGAATGTTCAGAGTTCCGGAATGTTCAGAGTTCCGGAATGCACCAAGGTTCCGGAATGTTCGGAATTCCGGAATGTACCAAGGTTCCGGAATGTTCAGAGTTCCGGAATGCAACAAAGTTCCGGAATGTTCGGAATTCCGGAATGTTCAGAGTTCCGGAATGCACCAAGGTTCCGGAATGTTCGGAATTCCGGAATGTTCAGAGTTCCGGAATGTTCAGAATTCCGGAATGCACCAAGGTTCCGGAATGTTCGGAATTCCGGAATGTTCGGAGTTCCGGAATGTACCAAGGTTCCGGAATGTTCAGAGTTCCGGAATGCACCAAGGTTCCGGAATGTTCGGAATTCCGGAATGTTCGGAATTCCGGAATGTTCAGAATTCCGGAATGCACCAAGGTTCCGGAATGTTCGGAATACCGGAATGTTCAGAGTTCCGGAATGTACCAAGGTTCAAGAATGTTCAGAGTTCCGGAATGCACCAAGGTTCCGGAATGTTCGGAATTCCGGAATGTTCAGAGTTCCGGAATGTTCAGAGTTCCGGAATGCACCAAGGTTCCGGAATGTTCAGAGTTCCGGAATGCACCAAGGTTCCGGAATGTTCAGAATTCCGGAATGCACCAAGGTTCTGGAATGTTCGGAATTCCGGAATGTTCAGAATTCCGGAATGCACCAAGGTTCCGGAATGTTCGGAATTCCGGAATGTTCAGAGTTCCGGAATGTTCAGAGTTCCGGAATGCACCAAGGTTCCGGAATGTTCGGAATTCCGGAATGTACCAAGGTTCCGGAATGTTCACCCTTCCGGAATGTTCAGAATTCCGGAATGCACCAAGGTTCCGGAATGTTCGGAATTCCGGAATGTTCAGAGTTCCGGAATGCACCAAGGTTCCGGAATGTTCGGAATTCCGGAATGTTCGGAGTTCCGGAATGTACCAAGATTCCGGAATGTTCAGAGTTCCGGAATGCACCAAGGTTCCGGAATGTTCGGAATTCCGGAATGTTCAGAGTTCCGGAATGTTCAGAGTTCCGGAATGCACCAAGGTTCCGGAATGTTCGGAATTCCGGAATGTACCAAGGTTCCGGAATGTTCACCCTTCCGGAATGTTCAGAATTTCGGAATGCACCAAGGTTCCGGAATGTTCGGAATTCCGGAATGTTCGGAATTCCGGAATGTTCGGAGTTCCGGAATGTACCAAGGTTCCGGAATGTTCAGAGTTCCGGAATGCACCAAGGTTCCGGAATGTTCGGAATTCCGGAATGTTCGGAATTCCGGAATGTTCAGAATTCCGGAATGCACCAAGGTTCCGGAATGTTCGGAATTCCGGAATGTTCAGAGTTCCGGAATGTTCAGAGTTCCGGAATGTTCAGAATTCCGGAATGCACCAAGGTTCCGGAATGTTCGGAATTCCGGAATGTTCAGAGTTCCGGAATGTACCAAGGTTCAAGAATGTTCAGAGTTCCGGAATGCACCAAGGTTCCGGAATGTTCAGAATTCCGGAATGCACCAAGGTTCTGGAATGTTCGGAATTCCGGAATGTTCAGAATTCCGGAATGCACCAAGGTTCGGGAATGTTCGGAATTCCGGAATGTTCAGAGTTCCGGAATGTACCAAGGTTCCAGAATGTTCAGAGTTCCGGAATGCACCAAGGTTCCGGAATGTTCAGAGTTCCGGAATGCACCAAGGTTCCGGAATGTTCGGAATTCCGGAATGTTCAGAGTTCCGGAATGTTCAGAGTTCCGGAATGCACCAAGGTTCCGGAATGTTCGGAATTCCGGAATGTACCAAGGTTCCGGAATGTTCACCCTTCCGGAATGTTCAGAATTCCGGAATGCACCAAGGTTCCGGAATGTTCGGAATTCCGGAATGTTCAGAGTTCCGGAATGTTCAGAGTTCCGGAATGCACCAAGGTTCCGGAATGTTCGGAATTCCGGAATGTACCAAGGTTCCGGAATGTTCAGAGTTCCGGAATGCACCAAGGTTCCGGAATTTTCGGAATTCCGGAATGTTCAGAGTTCCGGAATGCACCAAGGTTCCGGAATGTTCAGAATTCCGGAATGCACCAAGGTTCCGGAATGTTCGGAATTCCGGAATGTACCAAGGTTCCGGAATGTTCAGAGTTCCGGAATGTTCAGAGTTCCGGAATGCACCAATGTTCCGGAATGTTCGGAATTCCGGAATGTACCAAGGTTCCGGAATGTTCAGAGTTCCGGAATGCACCAAGGTTCCGGAATGTTCGGAATTCCGGAATGTTCAGAATTCCGGAATGCACCAAGGTTCCGGAATGTTCGGAATTCCGAAATGTTCAGAGTTCCGGAATGTTCAGAGTTCCGGAATGCACCAAGGTTCCGGAATGTTCGGAATTCCGGAATGTACCAAGGTTCCGGAATGTTCAGAGTTCCGGAATGTTCAGAGTTCCGGAATGCACCAAGATTCCGGAATGTTCAGAGTTCCGGAATGCACCAAGGTTCCAGAATGTTAAGAGTTCCGGAATGCACCAAGGTTCCGGAATGTTCGGAATTCCGGAATGTTCAGAATTCCGGAATGCACAAAGGTTCCGGAATGTTCGGAATTCCGGAATGTTCAGAGTTCCGGAATGTTCAGGGTTCCGGAATGCACCAAGGTTCCGGAATGTTCGGAATTCCGGAATGTTCAGAGTTCCGGAATGTTCAGAGTTCCGGAATGCACCAAGGTTCCGGAATGTTCGGAATTCCGGAATGTTCAGAGTTCCGGAATGTACCAAGGTTCCGGAATGTTCAGAGTTCCGGAATGCACCAAGGTTCCGGAATGTTCGGAATTCCGGAATGTTCAGAGTTCCGGAATGTTCAGAGTTCCGGAATGCACCAAGGTTCCGGAATGTTCAGAGTTCCGGAATGCACCAAGGTTCCGGAATGTTCGGAATTCCGGAATGTTCAGAGTTCCGGAATGCACCAAGGTTCCGGAATGTTCAGAATTCCGGAATGCACCAAGGTTCCGGAATGTTCAGAATTCCGGAATGCACCAAGGTTCCGGAATGTTCGGAATTCCGGAATGCACCAAGGTTCCGGAATGTTCGGAATTCCGGAATGTTCAGAGTTCCGGAATGCACCAAGGTTCCGGAATGTTCGGAATTCCGGAATGTTCAGAGTTCCGGAATGTTCAGAGTTCCGGAATGCACCAAGGTTCCGGAATGTTCGGAATTCCGGAATGTTCAGAGTTCCGGAATGTTCAGAGTTCCGGAATGCACCAAGGTTCCGGAATGTTCGGAATTCCGGAATGTACCAAGGTTCCGGAATGTTCACCCTTCCGGAATGTTCAGAATTTCGGAATGCACCAAGGTTCCGGAATGTTCGGAATTCCGGAATGTTCGGAATTCCGGAATGTTCGGAGTTCCGGAATGTACCAAGGTTCCGGAATGTTCAGAGTTCCGGAATGTTCAGAGTTCCGGAATGCACCAAGATTCCGGAATGTTCAGAGTTCCGGAATGCACCAAGGTTCCAGAATGTTAAGAGTTCCGGAATGCACCAAGGTTCCGGAATGTTCGGAATTCCGGAATGTTCAGAATTCCGGAATGCACAAAGGTTCCGGAATGTTCGGAATTCCGGAATGTTCAGAGTTCCGGAATGTTCAGGGTTCCGGAATGCACCAAGGTTCCGGAATGTTCGGAATTCCGGAATGTTCAGAGTTCCGGAATGTTCAGAGTTCCGGAATGCACCAAGGTTCCGGAATGTTCGGAATTCCGGAATGTTCAGAGTTCCGGAATGTACCAAGGTTCCGGAATGTTCAGAGTTCCGGAATGCACCAAGGTTCCGGAATGTTCGGAATTCCGGAATGTTCAGAGTTCCGGAATGCACCAAGGTTCCGGAATGTTCAGAATTCCGGAATGCACCAAGGTTCCGGAATGTTCGGAATTCCGGAATGCACCAAGGTTCCGGAATGTTCGGAATTCCGGAATGTTCAGAGTTCCGGAATGCACCAAGGTTCCGGAATGTTCGGAATTCCGGAATGTTCAGAGTTCCGGAATGTTCAGAGTTCCGGAATGCACCAAGGTTCCGGAATGTTCGGAATTCCGGAATGTACCAAGGTTCCGGAATGTTCACCCTTCCGGAATGTTCAGAATTCCGGAATGCACCAAGGTTCCGGAATGTTCGGAATTCCGGAATGTTCAGAGTTCCGGAATGTTCAGAGTTCCGGAATGCACCAAGGTTCCGGAATGTTCGGAATTCCGGAATGTTCAGAGTTCCGGAATGCACCAAGGTTCCGGAATGTTCGGAATTCCGGAATGTTCGGAGTTCCGGAATGTACCAAGATTCCGGAATGTTCAGAGTTCCGGAATGCACCAAGGTTCCGGAATGTTCGGAATTCCGGAATGTTCAGAGTTCCGGAATGTTCAGAGTTCCGGAATGCACCAAGGTTCCGGAATGTTCGGAATTCCGGAATGTACCAAGGTTCCGGAATGTTCACCCTTCCGGAATGTTCAGAATTTCGGAATGCACCAAGGTTCCGGAATGTTCGGAATTCCGGAATGTTCGGAATTCCGGAATGTTCGGAGTTCCGGAATGTACCAAGGTTCCGGAATGTTCAGAGTTCCGGAATGCACCAAGGTTCCGGAATGTTCGGAATTCCGGAATGTTCGGAATTCCGGAATGTTCAGAATTCCGGAATGCACCAAGGTTCCGGAATGTTCGGAATTCCGGAATGTTCAGAGTTCCGGAATGTACCAAGGTTCAAGAATGTTCAGAGTTCCGGAATGCACGAAGGTTCCGGGATGTTCGGAATTCCGGAATGTTCAGAGTTCCGGAATGTTCAGAGTTCCGGAATGTTCAGAATTCCGGAATGCACCAAGGTTCCGGAATGTTCGGAATTCCGGAATGTTCAGAGTTCCGGAATGTACCAAGGTTCAAGAATGTTCAGAGTTCCGGAATGCACCAAGGTTCCGGAATGTTCAGAATTCCGGAATGCACCAAGGTTCTGGAATGTTCGGAATTCCGGAATGTTCAGAATTCCGGAATGCACCAAGGTTCGGGAATGTTCGGAATTCCGGAATGTTCAGAGTTCCGGAATGTTCAGAGTTCCGGAATGCACCAAGGTTCCGGAATGTTCGGAATTCCGGAATGTACCAAGGTTCCGGAATGTTCACCCTTCCGGAATGTTCAGAATTCCGGAATGCACCAAGGTTCCGGAATGTTCGGAATTCCGGAATGTTCAGAGTTCCGGAATGTACCAAGGTTCCAGAATGTTCAGAGTTCCGGAATGCACCAAGGTTCCGGAATGTTCAGAGTTCCGGAATGCACCAAGGTTCCGGAATGTTCGGAATTCCGGAATGTTCAGAGTTCCGGAATGTTCAGAGTTCCGGAATGCACCAAGGTTCCGGAATGTTCGGAATTCCGGAATGTACCAAGGTTCCGGAATGTTCACCCTTCCGGAATGTTCAGAATTCCGGAATGCACCAAGGTTCCGGAATGTTCGGAATTCCGGAATGTTCAGAGTTCCGGAATGTTCAGAGTTCCGGAATGCACCAAGGTTCCGGAATGTTCGGAATTCCGGAATGTACCAAGGTTCCGGAATGTTCAGAGTTCCGGAATGCACCAAGGTTCCGGAATTTTCGGAATTCCGGAATGTTCAGAGTTCCGGAATGCACCAAGGTTCCGGAATGTTCAGAATTCCGGAATGCACCAAGGTTCCGGAATGTTCGGAATTCCGGAATGTACCAAGGTTCCGGAATGTTCAGAGTTCCGGAATGCACCAAGGTTCCGGAATGTTCGGAATTCCGGAATGTTCAGAGTTCCGGAATGTACCAAGGTTCCGGAATGTTCAGAGTTCCGGAATGCACCAAGGTTCCGGAATGTTCGGAATTCCGGAATGTTCAGAGTTCCGGAATGCACCAAGGTTCCGGAATGTTCAGAATTCCGGAATGCACCAAGGTTCCGGAATGTTCGGAATTCCGGAATGCACCAAGGTTCCGGAATGTTCGGAATTCCGGAATGTTCAGAGTTCCGGAATGCACCAAGGTTCCGGAATGTTCGGAATTCCGGAATGTTCAGAGTTCCGGAATGTTCAGAGTTCCGGAATGCACCAAGGTTCCGGAATGTTCGGAATTCCGGAATGTACCAAGGTTCCGGAATGTTCACCCTTCCGGAATGTTCAGAATTCCGGAATGCACCAAGGTTCCGGAATGTTCGGAATTCCGGAATGTTCAGAGTTCCGGAATGTTCAGAGTTCCGGAATGCACCAAGGTTCCGGAATGTTCGGAATTCCGGAATGTTCAGAGTTCCGGAATGCACCAAGGTTCCGGAATGTTCGGAATTCCGGAATGTTCGGAGTTCCGGAATGTACCAAGATTCCGGAATGTTCAGAGTTCCGGAATGCACCAAGGTTCCGGAATGTTCGGAATTCCGGAATGTTCAGAGTTCCGGAATGTTCAGAGTTCCGGAATGCACCAAGGTTCCGGAATGTTCGGAATTCCGGAATGTACCAAGGTTCCGGAATGTTCACCCTTCCGGAATGTTCAGAATTTCGGAATGCACCAAGGTTCCGGAATGTTCGGAATTCCGGAATGTTCGGAATTCCGGAATGTTCGGAGTTCCGGAATGTACCAAGGTTCCGGAATGTTCAGAGTTCCGGAATGCACCAAGGTTCCGGAATGTTCGGAATTCCGGAATGTTCGGAATTCCGGAATGTTCAGAATTCCGGAATGCACCAAGGTTCCGGAATGTTCGGAATTCCGGAATGTTCAGAGTTCCGGAATGTACCAAGGTTCAAGAATGTTCAGAGTTCCGGAATGCACGAAGGTTCCGGGATGTTCGGAATTCCGGAATGTTCAGAGTTCCGGAATGTTCAGAGTTCCGGAATGTTCAGAATTCCGGAATGCACCAAGGTTCCGGAATGTTCGGAATTCCGGAATGTTCAGAGTTCCGGAATGTACCAAGGTTCAAGAATGTTCAGAGTTCCGGAATGCACCAAGGTTCCGGAATGTTCAGAATTCCGGAATGCACCAAGGTTCTGGAATGTTCGGAATTCCGGAATGTTCAGAATTCCGGAATGCACCAAGGTTCGGGAATGTTCGGAATTCCGGAATGTTCAGAGTTCGGGAATGTTCAGAGTTCCGGAATGCACCAAGGTTCCGGAATGTTCGGAATTCCGGAATGTACCAAGGTTCCGGAATGTTCACCCTTCCGGAATGTTCAGAATTCCGGAATGCACCAAGGTTCCGGAATGTTCGGAATTCCGGAATGTTCAGAGTTCCGGAATGTACCAAGGTTCCAGAATGTTCAGAGTTCCGGAATGCACCAAGGTTCCGGAATGTTCAGAGTTCCGGAATGCACCAAGGTTCCGGAATGTTCGGAATTCCGGAATGTTCAGAGTTCCGGAATGTTCAGAGTTCCGGAATGCACCAAGGTTCCGGAATGTTCGGAATTCCGGAATGTACCAAGGTTCCGGAATGTTCACCCTTCCGGAATGTTCAGAATTCCGGAATGCACCAAGGTTCCGGAATGTTCGGAATTCCGGAATGTTCAGAGTTCCGGAATGTTCAGAGTTCCGGAATGCACCAAGGTTCCGGAATGTTCGGAATTCCGGAATGTACCAAGGTTCCGGAATGTTCAGAGTTCCGGAATGCACCAAGGTTCCGGAATTTTCGGAATTCCGGAATGTTCAGAGTTCCGGAATGCACCAAGGTTCCGGAATGTTCAGAATTCCGGAATGCACCAAGGTTCCGGAATGTTCGGAATTCCGGAATGTACCAAGGTTCCGGAATGTTCAGAGTTCCGGAATGCACCAAGGTTCCGGAATGTTCGGAATTCCGGAATGTTCAGAATTCCGGAATGCACCAAGGTTCCGGAATGTTCGGAATTCCGAAATGTTCAGAGTTCCGGAATGTTCAGAGTTCCGGAATGCACCAAGGTTCCGGAATGTTCGGAATTCCGGAATGTTCAGAGTTACGGAATGTTCAGAGTTCCGGAATGCACCAAGGTTCCGGAATGTTCAGAGTTCCGGAATGCACCAAGGTTCCGGAATGTTCGGAATTCCGGAATGTTCAGAGTTCCGGAATGCACCAAGGTTCCGGAATGTTCAGAATTCCGGAATGCACCAAGGTTCCGGAATGTTCAGAATTCCGGAATGCACCAAGGTTCCGGAATGTTCGGAATTCCGGAATGCACCAAGGTTCCGGAATGTTCGGAATTCCGGAATGTTCAGAGTTCCGGAATGCACCAAGGTTCCGGAATGTTCGGAATTCCGGAATGTTCAGAGTTCCGGAATGTTCAGAGTTCCGGAATGCACCAAGGTTCCGGAATGTTCGGAATTCCGGAATGTTCAGAGTTCCGGAATGTTCAGAGTTCCGGAATGCACCAAGGTTCCGGAATGTTCGGAATTCCGGAATGTACCAAGGTTCCGGAATGTTCACCCTTCCGGAATGTTCAGAGTTCCGGAATGCACCAAGGTTCCGGAATGTTCGGAATTCCGGAATGTTCGGAATTCCGGAATGTTCAGAATTCCGGAATGCACCAAGGTTCCGGAATGTTCGGAATTCCGGAATGTTCAGAGTTCCGGAATGTACCAAGGTTCAAGAATGTTCAGAGTTCCGGAATGCACGAAGGTTCCGGGATGTTCGGAATTCCGGAATGTTCAGAGTTCCGGAATGTTCAGAGTTCCGGAATGTTCAGAATTCCGGAATGCACCAAGGTTCCGGAATGTTCGGAATTCCGGAATGTTCAGAGTTCCGGAATGTACCAAGGTTCAAGAATGTTCAGAGTTCCGGAATGCACCAAGGTTCCGGAATGTTCAGAATTCCGGAATGCACCAAGGTTCGGGAATGTTCGGAATTCCGGAATGTTCAGAGTTCGGGAATGTTCAGAGTTCCGGAATGCACCAAGGTTCCGGAATGTTCGGAATTCCGGAATGTACCAAGGTTCCGGAATGTTCACCCTTCCGGAATGTTCAGAATTCCGGAATGCACCAAGGTTCCGGAATGTTCGGAATTCCGGAATGTTCAGAGTTCCGGAATGTACCAAGGTTCCAGAATGTTCAGAGTTCCGGAATGCACCAAGGTTCCGGAATGTTCAGAGTTCCGGAATGCACCAAGGTTCCGGAATGTTCGGAATTCCGGAATGTTCAGAGTTCCGGAATGTTCAGAGTTCCGGAATGCACCAAGGTTCCGGAATGTTCGGAATTCCGGAATGTACCAAGGTTCCGGAATGTTCACCCTTCCGGAATGTTCAGAATTCCGGAATGCACCAAGGTTCCGGAATGTTCGGAATTCCGGAATGTTCAGAGTTCCGGAATGTTCAGAGTTCCGGAATGCACCAAGGTTCCGGAATGTTCGGAATTCCGGAATGTACCAAGGTTCCGGAATGTTCAGAGTTCCGGAATGCACCAAGGTTCCGGAATTTTCGGAATTCCGGAATGTTCAGAGTTCCGGAATGCACCAAGGTTCCGGAATGTTCAGAATTCCGGAATGCACCAAGGTTCCGGAATGTTCGGAATTCCGGAATGTACCAAGGTTCCGGAATGTTCAGAGTTCCGGAATGCACCAAGGTTCCGGAATTTTCGGAATTCCGGAATGTTCAGAGTTCCGGAATGCACCAAGGTTCCGGAATGTTCAGAATTCCGGAATGCACCAAGGTTCCGGAATGTTCGGAATTCCGGAATGTACCAAGGTTCCGGAATGTTCAGAGTTCCGGAATGCACCAAGGTTCCGGAATGTTCGGAATTCCGGAATGTTCAGAATTCCGGAATGCACCAAGGTTCCGGAATGTTCGGAATTCCGAAATGTTCAGAGTTCCGGAATGTTCAGAGTTCCGGAATGCACCAAGGTTCCGGAATGTTCGGAATTCCGGAATGTTCAGAGTTACGGAATGTTCAGAGTTCCGGAATGCACCAAGGTTCCGGAATGTTCAGAGTTCCGGAATGCACCAAGGTTCCGGAATGTTCGGAATTCCGGAATGTTCAGAGTTCCGGAATGCACCAAGGTTCCGGAATGTTCAGAATTCCGGAATGCACCAAGGTTCCGGAATGTTCAGAATTCCGGAATGCACCAAGGTTCCGGAATGTTCGGAATTCCGGAATGTTCAGAGTTCCGGAATGCACCAAGGTTCCGGAATGTTCGGAATTCCGGAATGTTCGGAATTCCGGAATGTTCAGAATTCCGGAATGCACCAAGGTTCCGGAATGTTCGGAATTCCGGAATGTTCAGAGTTCCGGAATGTACCAAGGTTCAAGAATGTTCAGAGTTCCGGAATGCACGAAGGTTCCGGGATGTTCGGAATTCCGGAATGTTCAGAGTTCCGGAATGTTCAGAGTTCCGGAATGTTCAGAATTCCGGAATGCACCAAGGTTCCGGAATGTTCGGAATTCCGGAATGTTCAGAGTTCCGGAATGTACCAAGGTTCAAGAATGTTCAGAGTTCCGGAATGCACCAAGGTTCCGGAATGTTCAGAATTCCGGAATGCACCAAGGTTCGGGAATGTTCGGAATTCCGGAATGTTCAGAGTTCCGGAATGTTCAGAGTTCCGGAATGTTCAGAATTCCGGAATGCACCAAGGTTCCGGAATGTTCGGAATTCCGGAATGTTCAGAGTTCCGGAATGTACCAAGGTTCAAGAATGTTCAGAGTTCCGGAATGCACCAAGGTTCCGGAATGTTCAGAATTCCGGAATGCACCAAGGTTCGGGAATGTTCGGAATTCCGGAATGTTCAGAGTTCGGGAATGTTCAGAGTTCCGGAATGCACCAAGGTTCCGGAATGTTCGGAATTCCGGAATGTACCAAGGTTCCGGAATGTTCACCCTTCCGGAATGTTCAGAATTCCGGAATGCACCAAGGTTCCGGAATGTTCGGAATTCCGGAATGTTCAGAGTTCCGGAATGTACCAAGGTTCCAGAATGTTCAGAGTTCCGGAATGCACCAAGGTTCCGGAATGTTCAGAGTTCCGGAATGCACCAAGGTTCCGGAATGTTCGGAATTCCGGAATGTTCAGAGTTCCGGAATGTTCAGAGTTCCGGAATGCACCAAGGTTCCGGAATGTTCGGAATTCCGGAATGTACCAAGGTTCCGGAATGTTCACCCTTCCGGAATGTTCAGAATTCCGGAATGCACCAAGGTTCCGGAATGTTCGGAATTCCGGAATGTTCAGAGTTCCGGAATGTTCAGAGTTCCGGAATGCACCAAGGTTCCGGAATGTTCGGAATTCCGGAATGTACCAAGGTTCCGGAATGTTCAGAGTTCCGGAATGCACCAAGGTTCCGGAATTTTCGGAATTCCGGAATGTTCAGAGTTCCGGAATGCACCAAGGTTCCGGAATGTTCAGAATTCCGGAATGCACCAAGGTTCCGGAATGTTCGGAATTCCGGAATGTACCAAGGTTCCGGAATGTTCAGAGTTCCGGAATGCACCAAGGTTCCGGAATGTTCGGAATTCCGGAATGTTCAGAATTCCGGAATGCACCAAGGTTCCGGAATGTTCGGAATTCCGAAATGTTCAGAGTTCCGGAATGTTCAGAGTTCCGGAATGCACCAAGGTTCCGGAATGTTCGGAATTCCGGAATGTACCAAGGTTCCGGAATGTTCAGAGTTCCGGAATGTTCAGAGTTCCGGAATGCACCAAGATTCCGAAATGTTCAGAGTTCCGGAATGTTCAGAGTTCCGGAATGCACCAAGGTTCCGGAATGTTCGGAATTCCGGAATGTTCAGAATTCCGGAATGCACAAAGGTTCCGGAATGTTCGGAATTCCGGAATGTTCAGAGTTCCGGAATGTTCAGGGTTCCGGAATGCACCAAGGTTCCGGAATGTTCGGAATTCCGGAATGTTCAGAGTTCCGGAATGTTCAGAGTTCTGGAATGCACCAAGGTTCCGGAATGTTCGGAATTCCGGAATGTTCAGAGTTCCGGAATGTACCAAGGTTCCGGAATGTTCAGAGTTCCGGAATGCACCAAGGTTCCGGAATGTTCGGAATTCCGGAATGTTCAGAGTTCCGGAATGTTCAGAGTTCCGGAATGCACCAAGGTTCTGGAATGTTCAGAGTTCCGGAATGCACCAAGGTTCCGGAATGTTCAGAATTCCGGAATGCACCAAGGTTCCGGAATGTTCGGAATTCCGGAATGCACCAAGGTTCCGGAATGTTCAGAATTCCGGAATGCACCAAGGTTCCGGAATGTTCGGAATTCCGGAATGTACCAAGGTTCCGGAATGTTCACCCTTCCGGAATGTTCAGAGTTCCGGAATGCACCAAGGTTCCGGAATGTTCGGAATTCCGGAATGTTCGGAATTCCGGAATGTTCAGAATTCCGGAATGCACCAAGGTTCCGGAATGTTCGGAATTCCGGAATGTTCAGAGTTCCGGAATGTACCAAGGTTCAAGAATGTTCAGAGTTCCGGAATGCACGAAGGTTCCGGGATGTTCGGAATTCCGGAATGTTCAGAGTTCCGGAATGTTCAGAGTTCCGGAATGTTCAGAATTCCGGAATGCACCAAGGTTCCGGAATGTTCGGAATTCCGGAATGTTCAGAGTTCCGGAATGTACCAAGGTTCAAGAATGTTCAGAGTTCCGGAATGCACCAAGGTTCCGGAATGTTCAGAATTCCGGAATGCACCAAGGTTCTGGAATGTTCGGAATTCCGGAATGTTCAGAATTCCGGAATGCACCAAGGTTCGGGAATGTTCGGAATTCCGGAATGTTCAGAGTTCGGGAATGTTCAGAGTTCCGGAATGCACCAAGGTTCCGGAATGTTCGGAATTCCGGAATGTACCAAGGTTCCGGAATGTTCACCCTTCCGGAATGTTCAGAATTCCGGAATGCACCAAGGTTCCGGAATGTTCGGAATTCCGGAATGTTCAGAGTTCCGGAATGTACCAAGGTTCCAGAATGTTCAGAGTTCCGGAATGCACCAAGGTTCCGGAATGTTCAGAGTTCCGGAATGCACCAAGGTTCCGGAATGTTCGGAATTCCGGAATGTTCAGAGTTCCGGAATGTTCAGAGTTCCGGAATGCACCAAGGTTCCGGAATGTTCGGAATTCCGGAATGTACCAAGGTTCCGGAATGTTCACCCTTCCGGAATGTTCAGAATTCCGGAATGCACCAAGGTTCCGGAATGTTCGGAATTCCGGAATGTTCAGAGTTCCGGAATGTTCAGAGTTCCGGAATGCACCAAGGTTCCGGAATGTTCGGAATTCCGGAATGTACCAAGGTTCCGGAATGTTC
This sequence comes from Aulonocara sp. 'chitande type north' Nkhata Bay, assembly GCF_057382095.1. Lineage (NCBI taxonomy): Eukaryota > Metazoa > Chordata > Actinopteri > Cichliformes > Cichlidae > Aulonocara > Aulonocara sp. 'chitande type north' Nkhata Bay. The sequence goes on from NC_141349.1 coordinate 1,286,031, forward strand.
AGAGTTCCGGAATGCACCAAGGTTCCGGAATTTTCGGAATTCCGGAATGTTCAGAGTTCCGGAATGCACCAAGGTTCCGGAATGTTCAGAATTCCGGAATGCACCAAGGTTCCGGAATGTTCGGAATTCCGGAATGTACCAAGGTTCCGGAATGTTCAGAGTTCCGGAATGCACCAAGGTTCCGGAATGTTCGGAATTCCGGAATGTTCAGAGTTCCGGAATGTACCAAGGTTCCGGAATGTTCAGAGTTCCGGAATGCACCAAGGTTCCGGAATGTTCGGAATTCCGGAATGTTCAGAGTTCCGGAATGCACCAAGGTTCCGGAATGTTCAGAATTCCGGAATGCACCAAGGTTCCGGAATGTTCGGAATTCCGGAATGCACCAAGGTTCCGGAATGTTCGGAATTCCGGAATGTTCAGAGTTCCGGAATGCACCAAGGTTCCGGAATGTTCGGAATTCCGGAATGTTCAGAGTTCCGGAATGTTCAGAGTTCCGGAATGCACCAAGGTTCCGGAATGTTCGGAATTCCGGAATGTACCAAGGTTCCGGAATGTTCACCCTTCCGGAATGTTCAGAATTCCGGAATGCACCAAGGTTCCGGAATGTTCGGAATTCCGGAATGTTCAGAGTTCCGGAATGTTCAGAGTTCCGGAATGCACCAAGGTTCCGGAATGTTCGGAATTCCGGAATGTTCAGAGTTCCGGAATGCACCAAGGTTCCGGAATGTTCGGAATTCCGGAATGTTCGGAGTTCCGGAATGTACCAAGATTCCGGAATGTTCAGAGTTCCGGAATGCACCAAGGTTCCGGAATGTTCGGAATTCCGGAATGTTCAGAGTTCCGGAATGTTCAGAGTTCCGGAATGCACCAAGGTTCCGGAATGTTCGGAATTCCGGAATGTACCAAGGTTCCGGAATGTTCACCCTTCCGGAATGTTCAGAATTTCGGAATGCACCAAGGTTCCGGAATGTTCGGAATTCCGGAATGTTCGGAATTCCGGAATGTTCGGAGTTCCGGAATGTACCAAGGTTCCGGAATGTTCAGAGTTCCGGAATGCACCAAGGTTCCGGAATGTTCGGAATTCCGGAATGTTCGGAATTCCGGAATGTTCAGAATTCCGGAATGCACCAAGGTTCCGGAATGTTCGGAATTCCGGAATGTTCAGAGTTCCGGAATGTACCAAGGTTCAAGAATGTTCAGAGTTCCGGAATGCACGAAGGTTCCGGGATGTTCGGAATTCCGGAATGTTCAGAGTTCCGGAATGTTCAGAGTTCCGGAATGTTCAGAATTCCGGAATGCACCAAGGTTCCGGAATGTTCGGAATTCCGGAATGTTCAGAGTTCCGGAATGTACCAAGGTTCAAGAATGTTCAGAGTTCCGGAATGCACCAAGGTTCCGGAATGTTCAGAATTCCGGAATGCACCAAGGTTCTGGAATGTTCGGAATTCCGGAATGTTCAGAATTCCGGAATGCACCAAGGTTCGGGAATGTTCGGAATTCCGGAATGTTCAGAGTTCGGGAATGTTCAGAGTTCCGGAATGCACCAAGGTTCCGGAATGTTCGGAATTCCGGAATGTACCAAGGTTCCGGAATGTTCACCCTTCCGGAATGTTCAGAATTCCGGAATGCACCAAGGTTCCGGAATGTTCGGAATTCCGGAATGTTCAGAGTTCCGGAATGCACCAAGGTTCCGGAATGTTCGGAATTCCGGAATGTACCAAGGTTCCGGAATGTTCACCCTTCCGGAATGTTCAGAATTCCGGAATGCACCAAGGTTCCGGAATGTTCGGAATTCCGGAATGTTCAGAGTTCCGGAATGTACCAAGGTTCCGGAATGTTCAGAGTTCCGGAATGCACCAAGGTTCCGGAATGTTCGGAATTCCGGAATGTTCAGAGTTCCGGAATGTTCAGAGTTCCGGAATGCACCAAGGTTCCGGAATGTTCGGAATTCCGGAATGTACCAAGGTTCCGGAATGTTCACCCTTCCGGAATGTTCAGAATTCCGGAATGCACCAAGGTTCCGGAATGTTCGGAATTCCGGAATGTTCAGAGTTCCGGAATGTTCAGAGTTCCGGAATGCACCAAGGTTCCGGAATGTTCGGAATTCCGGAATGTACCAAGGTTCCGGAATGTTCAGAGTTCCGGAATGCACCAAGGTTCCGGAATTTTCGGAATTCCGGAATGTTCAGAGTTCCGGAATGCACCAAGGTTCCGGAATGTTCAGAATTCCGGAATGCACCAAGGTTCCGGAATGTTCGGAATTCCGGAATGTACCAAGGTTCCGGAATGTTCAGAGTTCCGGAATGCACCAAGGTTCCGGAATGTTCGGAATTCCGGAATGTTCAGAATTCCGGAATGCACCAAGGTTCCGGAATGTTCGGAATTCCGAAATGTTCAGAGTTCCGGAATGTTCAGAGTTCCGGAATGCACCAAGGTTCCGGAATGTTCGGAATTCCGGAATGTTCAGAGTTACGGAATGTTCAGAGTTCCGGAATGCACCAAGGTTCCGGAATGTTCAGAGTTCCGGAATGCACCAAGGTTCCGGAATGTTCGGAATTCCGGAATGTTCAGAGTTCCGGAATGCACCAAGGTTCCGGAATGTTCAGAATTCCGGAATGCACCAAGGTTCCGGAATGTTCAGAATTCCGGAATGCACCAAGGTTCCGGAATGTTCGGAATTCCGGAATGCACCAAGGTTCCGGAATGTTCGGAATTCCGGAATGTTCAGAGTTCCGGAATGCACCAAGGTTCCGGAATGTTCGGAATTCCGGAATGTTCAGAGTTCCGGAATGCACCAAGGTTCCGGAATGTTCGGAATTCCGGAATGTTCAGAGTTCCGGAATGTTCAGAGTTCCGGAATGCACCAAGGTTCCGGAATGTTCGGAATTCCGGAATGTACCAAGGTTCCGGAATGTTCACCCTTCCGGAATGTTCAGAATTTCGGAATGCACCAAGGTTCCGGAATGTTCGGAATTCCGGAATGTTCGGAATTCCGGAATGTTCGGAGTTCCGGAATGTACCAAGGTTCCGGAATGTTCAGAGTTCCGGAATGCACCAAGGTTCCGGAATGTTCGGAATTCCGGAATGTTCGGAATTCCGGAATGTTCAGAATTCCGGAATGCACCAAGGTTCCGGAATGTTCGGAATTCCGGAATGTTCAGAGTTCCGGAATGTACCAAGGTTCAAGAATGTTCAGAGTTCCGGAATGCACGAAGGTTCCGGGATGTTCGGAATTCCGGAATGTTCAGAGTTCCGGAATGTTCAGAGTTCCGGAATGTTCAGAATTCCGGAATGCACCAAGGTTCCGGAATGTTCGGAATTCCGGAATGTTCAGAGTTCCGGAATGTACCAAGGTTCAAGAATGTTCAGAGTTCCGGAATGCACCAAGGTTCCGGAATGTTCAGAATTCCGGAATGCACCAAGGTTCGGGAATGTTCGGAATTCCGGAATGTTCAGAGTTCGGGAATGTTCAGAGTTCCGGAATGCACCAAGGTTCCGGAATGTTCGGAATTCCGGAATGTACCAAGGTTCCGGAATGTTCACCCTTCCGGAATGTTCAGAATTCCGGAATGCACCAAGGTTCCGGAATGTTCGGAATTCCGGAATGTTCAGAGTTCCGGAATGTACCAAGGTTCCAGAATGTTCAGAGTTCCGGAATGCACCAAGGTTCCGGAATGTTCAGAGTTCCGGAATGCACCAAGGTTCCGGAATGTTCGGAATTCCGGAATGTTCAGAGTTCCGGAATGTTCAGAGTTCCGGAATGCACCAAGGTTCCGGAATGTTCGGAATTCCGGAATGTACCAAGGTTCCGGAATGTTCACCCTTCCGGAATGTTCAGAATTCCGGAATGCACCAAGGTTCCGGAATGTTCGGAATTCCGGAATGTTCAGAGTTCCGGAATGTTCAGAGTTCCGGAATGCACCAAGGTTCCGGAATGTTCGGAATTCCGGAATGTACCAAGGTTCCGGAATGTTCAGAGTTCCGGAATGCACCAAGGTTCCGGAATTTTCGGAATTCCGGAATGTTCAGAGTTCCGGAATGCACCAAGGTTCCGGAATGTTCAGAATTCCGGAATGCACCAAGGTTCCGGAATGTTCGGAATTCCGGAATGTACCAAGGTTCCGGAATGTTCAGAGTTCCGGAATGCACCAAGGTTCCGGAATGTTCGGAATTCCGGAATGTTCAGAATTCCGGAATGCACCAAGGTTCCGGAATGTTCGGAATTCCGAAATGTTCAGAGTTCCGGAATGTTCAGAGTTCCGGAATGCACCAAGGTTCCGGAATGTTCGGAATTCCGGAATGTACCAAGGTTCCGGAATGTTCAGAGTTCCGGAATGTTCAGAGTTCCGGAATGCACCAAGATTCCGAAATGTTCAGAGTTCCGGAATGTTCAGAGTTCCGGAATGCACCAAGGTTCCGGAATGTTCGGAATTCCGGAATGTTCAGAATTCCGGAATGCACAAAGGTTCCGGAATGTTCGGAATTCCGGAATGTTCAGAGTTCCGGAATGTTCAGGGTTCCGGAATGCACCAAGGTTCCGGAATGTTCGGAATTCCGGAATGTTCAGAGTTCCGGAATGTTCAGAGTTCTGGAATGCACCAAGGTTCCGGAATGTTCGGAATTCCGGAATGTTCAGAGTTCCGGAATGTACCAAGGTTCCGGAATGTTCAGAGTTCCGGAATGCACCAAGGTTCCGGAATGTTCGGAATTCCGGAATGTTCAGAGTTCCGGAATGTTCAGAGTTCCGGAATGCACCAAGGTTCCGGAATGTTCAGAGTTCCGGAATGCACCAAGGTTCCGGAATGTTCAGAATTCCGGAATGCACCAAGGTTCCGGAATGTTCGGAATTCCGGAATGCACCAAGGTTCCGGAATGTTCGGAATTCCGGAATGTTCAGAGTTCCGGAATGCACCAAGGTTCCGGAATGTTCAGAATTCCGGAATGCACCAAGGTTCCGGAATGTTCGGAATTCCGGAATGCACCAAGGTTCCGGAATGTTCGGAATTCCGGAATGTTCAGAGTTCCGGAATGCACCAAGGTTCCGGAATGTTCGGAATTCCGGAATGTTCAGAGTTCCGGAATGTTCAGAGTTCCGGAATGCACCAAGGTTCCGGAATGTTCGGAATTCCGGAATGTACCAAGGTTCCGGAATGTTCACCCTTCCGGAATGTTCAGAATTCCGGAATGCACCAAGGTTCCGGAATGTTCGGAATTCCGGAATGTTCAGAGTTCCGGAATGTTCAGAGTTCCGGAATGCACCAAGGTTCCGGAATGTTCGGAATTCCGGAATGTTCAGAGTTCCGGAATGCACCAAGGTTCCGGAATGTTCGGAATTCCGGAATGTTCGGAGTTCCGGAATGTACCAAGATTCCGGAATGTTCAGAGTTCCGGAATGCACCAAGGTTCCGGGATGTTCGGAATTCCGGAATGTTCACCCTTCCGGAATGTTCAGAGTTCCGGAATGCAACAAAGTTCCGGAATGTTCGGAATTCCGGAATGTTCAGAGTTCCGGAATGCACCAAGGTTCCGGAATGTTCGGAATTCCGGAATGTTCAGAGTTCCGGAATGTTCAGAATTCCGGAATGCACCAAGGTTCCGGAATGTTCGGAATTCCGGAATGTTCGGAGTTCCGGAATGTACCAAGGTTCCGGAATGTTCAGAGTTCCGGAATGCACCAAGGTTCCGGAATGTTCAGAGTTCCGGATGCACCAAGGTTCCGGAATGTTCAGAATTCCGGAATGCACCAAGGTTCTGGAATGTTCGGAATTCCGGAATGTTCAGAATTCCGGAATGCACCAAGGTTCCGGAATGTTCGGAATTCCGGAATGTACCAAGGTTCCGGAATGTTCACCCTTCCGGAATGTTCAGAGTTCCGGAATGCACCAAGGTTCCGGAATGTTCGGAATTCCGGAATGTTCAGAGTTCCGGAATGCACCAAGGTTCCGGAATGTTCGGAATTCCGGAATGTTCGGAGTTCCGGAATGTACCAAGATTCCGGAATGTTCAGAGTTCCGGAATGCACCAAGGTTCCGGAATGTTCGGAATTCCGGAATGTTCAGAGTTCCGGAATGTTCAGAGTTCCGGAATGCACCAAGGTTCCGGAATGTTCGGAATTCCGGAATGTACCAAGGTTCCGGAATGTTCACCCTTCCGGAATGTTCAGAATTTCGGAATGCACCAAGGTTCCGGAATGTTCGGAATTCCGGAATGTTCAGAGTTCCGGAATGTTCAGAGTTCCGGAATGCACCAAGGTTCCGGAATGTTCGGAATTCCGGAATGTACCAAGGTTCCGGAATGTTCAGAGTTCCGGAATGCACCAAGGTTCCGGAATGTTCGGAATTCCGGAATGTTCAGAGTTCCGGAATGTTCAGAGTTCCGGAATGCACCAAGGTTCCGGAATGTTCGGAATTCCGGAATGTACCAAGGTTCCGGAATGTTCAGAGTTCCGGAATGCAACAAAGTTCCGGAATGTTCGGAATTCCGGAATGTTCAGAGTTCCGGAATGCACCAAGGTTCCGGAATGTTCGGAATTCCGGAATGTTCAGAGTTCCGGAATGTTCAGAATTCCGGAATGCACCAAGGTTCCGGAATGTTCGGAATTCCGGAATGTTCGGAGTTCCGGAATGTACCAAGGTTCCGGAATGTTCAGAGTTCCGGAATGCACCAAGGTTCCGGAATGTTCGGAATTCCGGAATGTTCGGAATTCCGGAATGTTCAGAATTCCGGAATGCACCAAGGTTCCGGAATGTTCGGAATTCCGGAATGTTCAGAGTTCCGGAATGTTCAGAGTTCCGGAATGCACCAAGGTTCCGGAATGTTCAGAGTTCCGGAATGCACCAAGGTTCCGGAATGTTCAGAATTCCGGAATGCACCAAGGTTCTGGAATGTTCGGAATTCCGGAATGTTCAGAATTCCGGAATGCACCAAGGTTCCGGAATGTTCGGAATTCCGGAATGTTCAGAGTTCCGGAATGTTCAGAGTTCCGGAATGCACCAAGGTTCCGGAATGTTCGGAATTCCGGAATGTACCAAGGTTCCGGAATGTTCACCCTTCCGGAATGTTCAGAATTCCGGAATGCACCAAGGTTCCGGAATGTTCGGAATTCCGGAATGTTCAGAGTTCCGGAATGCACCAAGGTTCCGGAATGTTCGGAATTCCGGAATGTTCGGAGTTCCGGAATGTACCAAGATTCCGGAATGTTCAGAGTTCCGGAATGTACCAAGGTTCCGGAATGTTCAGAGTTCCGGAATGCACCAAGGTTCCGGAATGTTCGGAATTCCGGAATGTTCGGAATTCCGGAATGTTCAGAATTCCGGAATGCACCAAGGTTCCGGAATGTTCGGAATTCCGGAATGTTCGGAGTTCCGGAATGTACCAAGATTCCGGAATGTTCAGAGTTCCGGAATGTACCAAGGTTCCGGAATGTTCAGAGTTCCGGAATGCACCAAGGTTCCGGAATGTTCGGAATTCCGGAATGTTCGGAATTCCGGAATGTTCAGAATTCCGGAATGCACCAAGGTTCCGGAATGTTCGGAATTCCGGAATGTTCAGAGTTCCGGAATGTACCAAGGTTCAAGAATGTTCAGAGTTCCGGAATGCACGAAGGTTCCGGGATGTTCGGAATTCCGGAATGTTCAGAGTTCCGGAATGTTCAGAGTTCCGGAATGTTCAGAATTCCGGAATGCACCAAGGTTCCGGAATGTTCGGAATTCCGGAATGTTCAGAGTTCCGGAATGTACCAAGGTTCAAGAATGTTCAGAGTTCCGGAATGCACCAAGGTTCCGGAATGTTCAGAATTCCGGAATGCACCAAGGTTCTGGAATGTTCGGAATTCCGGAATGTTCAGAATTCCGGAATGCACCAAGGTTCGGGAATGTTCGGAATTCCGGAATGTTCAGAGTTCCGGAATGTTCAGAGTTCCGGAATGCACCAAGGTTCCGGAATGTTCGGAATTCCGGAATGTACCAAGGTTCCGGAATGTTCACCCTTCCGGAATGTTCAGAATTCCGGAATGCACCAAGGTTCCGGAATGTTCGGAATTCCGGAATGTTCAGAGTTCCGGAATGTACCAAGGTTCCAGAATGTTCAGAGTTCCGGAATGCACCAAGGTTCCGGAATGTTCAGAGTTCCGGAATGCACCAAGGTTCCGGAATGTTCGGAATTCCGGAATGTTCAGAGTTCCGGAATGTTCAGAGTTCCGGAATGCACCAAGGTTCCGGAATGTTCGGAATTCCGGAATGTACCAAGGTTCCGGAATGTTCACCCTTCCGGAATGTTCAGAATTCCGGAATGCACCAAGGTTCCGGAATGTTCGGATTTCCGGAATGTTCAGAGTTCCGGAATGTTCAGAGTTCCGGAATGCACCAAGGTTCCGGAATTTTCGGAATTCCGGAATGTTCAGAGTTCCGGAATGCACCAAGGTTCCGGAAAGTTCAGAATTCCGGAATGCACCAAGGTTCCGGAATGTTCGGAATTCCGGAATGTTCAGAGTTCCGGAATGTTCAGAGTTCCGGAATGCACCAAGGTTCCGGAATGTTCGGAATTCCGGAATGTACCAAGGTTCCGGAATGTTCAGAGTTCCGGAATGCACCAAGGTTCCGGAATGTTAGGAATTCCGGAATGTTCAGAATTCCGGAATGCACCAAGGTTCCGGAATGTTCGGAATTCCGAAATGTTCAGAGTTCCGGAATGCACCAAGGTTCCGGAATGTTCGGAATTCCGGAATGTACCAAGGTTCCGGAATGTTCAGAGTTCCGGAATGTTCAGAGTTCCGGAATGCACCAAGATTCCGGAATGTTCAGAGTTCCGGAATGCACCAAGGTTCCAGAATGTTAAGAGTTCCGGAATGCACCAAGGTTCCGGAATGTTCGGAATTCCGGAATGTTCAGAATTCCGGAATGCACAAAGGTTCCGGAATGTTCGGAATTCCGGAATGTTCAGAGTTCCGGAATGTTCAGGGTTCCGGAATGCACCAAGGTTCCGGAATGTTCGGAATTCCGGAATGTTCAGAGTTCCGGAATGTTCAGAGTTCCGGAATGCACCAAGGTTCCGGAATGTTCGGAATTCCGGAATGTTCAGAGTTCCGGAATGTACCAAGGTTCCGGAATGTTCAGAGTTCCGGAATGCACCAAGGTTCCGGAATGTTCGGAATTCCGGAATGTTCAGAGTTCCGGAATGTTCAGAGTTCCGGAATGCACCAAGGTTCCGGAATGTTCAGAGTTCCGGAATGCACCAAGGTTCCGGAATGTTCAGAATTCCGGAATGCACCAAGGTTCCGGAATGTTCGGAATTCCGGAATGCACCAAGGTTCCGGAATGTTCGGAATTCCGGAATGTTCAGAGTTCCGGAATGCACCAAGGTTCCGGAATGTTCAGAATTCCGGAATGCACCAAGGTTCCGGAATGTTCGGAATTCCGGAATGCACCAAGGTTCCGGAATGTTCGGAATTCCGGAATGTTCAGAGTTCCGGAATGCACCAAGGTTCCGGAATGTTCGGAATTCCGGAATGTTCAGAGTTCCGGAATGTTCAGAGTTCCGGAATGCACCAAGGTTCCGGAATGTTCGGAATTCCGGAATGTACCAAGGTTCCGGAATGTTCACCCTTCCGGAATGTTCAGAATTCCGGAATGCACCAAGGTTCCGGAATGTTCGGAATTCCGGAATGTTCAGAGTTCCGGAATGTTCAGAGTTCCGGAATACACCAAGGTTCCGGAATGTTCGGAATTCCGGAATGTTCAGAGTTCCGGAATGCACCAAGGTTCCGGAATGTTCGGAATTCCGGAATGTTCGGAGTTCCGGAATGTACCAAGATTCCGGAATGTTCAGAGTTCCGGAATGCACCAAGGTTCCGGGATGTTCGGAATTCCGGAATGTTCAGAGTTCCGGAATGTTCAGAGTTCCGGAATGCACCAAGGTTCCGGAATGTTCGGAATTCCGGAATGTACCAAGGTTCCGGAATGTTCACCCTTCCGGAATGTTCAGAGTTCCGGAATGCAACAAAGTTCCGGAATGTTCGGAATTCCGGAATGTTCAGAGTTCCGGAATGCACCAAGGTTCCGGAATGTTCGGAATTCCGGAATGTTCAGAGTTCCGGAATGTTCAGAATTCCGGAATGCACCAAGGTTCCGGAATGTTCGGAATTCCGGAATGTTCGGAGTTCCGGAATGTACCAAGGTTCCGGAATGTTCAGAGTTCCGGAATGCACCAAGGTTCCGGAATGTTCAGAGTTCCGGAATGCACCAAGGTTCCGGAATGTTCGGAATTCCGGAATGTACCAAGGTTCCGGAATGTTCACCCTTCCGGAATGTTCAGAGTTCCGGAATGCACCAAGGTTCCGGAATGTTCGGAATTCCGGAATGTTCAGAGTTCCGGAATGCACCAAGGTTCCGGAATGTTCGGAATTCCGGAATGTTCGGAGTTCCGGAATGTACCAAGATTCCGGAATGTTCAGAGTTCCGGAATGCACCAAGGTTCCGGAATGTTCGGAATTCCGGAATGTTCAGAGTTCCGGAATGTTCAGAGTTCCGGAATGCACCAAGGTTCCGGAATGTTCGGAATTCCGGAATGTACCAAGGTTCCGGAATGTTCACCCTTCCGGAATGTTCAGAATTTCGGAATGCACCAAGGTTCCGGAATGTTCGGAATTCCGGAATGTTCAGAGTTCCGGAATGTTCAGAGTTCCGGAATGCACCAAGGTTCCGGAATGTTCAGAGTTCCGGAATGCACCAAGGTTCCAGAATGTTAAGAGTTCCGGAATGCACCAAGGTTCCGGAATGTTCGGAATTCCGGAATGTTCAGAATTCCGGAATGCACAAAGGTTCCGGAATGTTCGGAATTCCGGAATGTTCAGAGTTCCGGAATGTTCAGGGTTCCGGAATGCACCAAGGTTCCGGAATGTTCGGAATTCCGGAATGTTCAGAGTTCCGGAATGTTCAGAGTTCCGGAATGCACCAAGGTTCCGGAATGTTAAGAGTTCCGGAATGCACCAAGGTTCCGGAATGTTCGGAATTCCGGAATGTTCAGAATTCCGGAATGCACAAAGGTTCCGGAATGTTCGGAATTCCGGAATGTTCAGAGTTCCGGAATGTTCAGGGTTCCGGAATGCACCAAGGTTCCGGAATGTTCGGAATTCCGGAATGTTCAGAGTTCCGGAATGTACCAAGGTTCCGGAATGTTCAGAGTTCCGGAATGCACCAAGGTTCCGGAATGTTCGGAATTCCGGAATGTTCAGAGTTCCGGAATGTTCAGAGTTCCGGAATGCACCAAGGTTCCGGAATGTTCAGAGTTCCGGAATGCACCAAGGTTCCGGAATGTTCAGAATTCCGGAATGCACCAAGGTTCCGGAATGTTCGGAATTCCGGAATGCACCAAGGTTCCGGAATGTTCGGAATTCCGGAATGTTCAGAGTTCCGGAATGCACCAAGGTTCCGGAATGTTCAGAATTCCGGAATGCACCAAGGTTCCGGAATGTTCGGAATTCCGGAATGCACCAAGGTTCCGGAATGTTCGGAATTCCGGAATGTTCAGAGTTCCGGAATGCACCAAGGTTCCGGAATGTTCGGAATTCCGGAATGTTCAGAGTTCCGGAATGTTCAGAGTTCCGGAATGCACCAAGGTTCCGGAATGTTCGGAATTCCGGAATGTACCAAGGTTCCGGAATGTTCACCCTTCCGGAATGTTCAGAATTCCGGAATGCACCAAGGTTCCGGAATGTTCGGAATTCCGGAATGTTCAGAGTTCCGGAATGTTCAGAGTTCCGGAATGCACCAAGGTTCCGGAATGTTCGGAATTCCGGAATGTTCAGAGTTCCGGAATGTTCAGAGTTCCGGAATGCACCAAGGTTCCGGAATGTTCGGAATTCCGGAATGTACCAAGGTTCCGGAATGTTCACCCTTCCGGAATGTTCAGAGTTCCGGAATGCAACAAAGTTCCGGAATGTTCGGAATTCCGGAATGTTCAGAGTTCCGGAATGCACCAAGGTTCCGGAATGTTCGGAATTCCGGAATGTTCAGAGTTCCGGAATGTTCAGAATTCCGGAATGCACCAAGGTTCCGGAATGTTCGGAATTCCGGAATGTTCGGAGTTCCGGAATGTACCAAGGTTCCGGAATGTTCAGAGTTCCGGAATGCACCAAGGTTCCGGAATGTTCAGAGTTCCGGAATGCACCAAGGTTCCGGAATGTTCGGAATTCCGGAATGTACCAAGGTTCCGGAATGTTCACCCTTCCGGAATGTTCAGAGTTCCGGAATGCACCAAGGTTCCGGAATGTTCGGAATTCCGGAATGTTCAGAGTTCCGGAATGCACCAAGGTTCCGGAATGTTCGGAATTCCGGAATGTTCGGAGTTCCGGAATGTACCAAGATTCCGGAATGTTCAGAGTTCCGGAATGCACCAAGGTTCCGGAATGTTCGGAATTCCGGAATGTTCAGAGTTCCGGAATGTTCAGAGTTCCGGAATGCACCAAGGTTCCGGAATGTTCGGAATTCCGGAATGTACCAAGGTTCCGGAATGTTCACCCTTCCGGAATGTTCAGAATTTCGGAATGCACCAAGGTTCCGGAATGTTCGGAATTCCGGAATGTTCAGAGTTCCGGAATGTTCAGAGTTCCGGAATGCACCAAGGTTCCGGAATGTTCGGAATTCCGGAATGTACCAAGGTTCCGGAATGTTCAGAGTTCCGGAATGCAACAAAGTTCCGGAATGTTCGGAATTCCGGAATGTTCAGAGTTCCGGAATGCACCAAGGTTCCGGAATGTTCGGAATTCCGGAATGTTCAGAGTTCCGGAATGTTCAGAATTCCGGAATGCACCAAGGTTCCGGAATGTTCGGAATTCCGGAATGTTCGGAGTTCCGGAATGTACCAAGGTTCCGGAATGTTCAGAGTTCCGGAATGCACCAAGGTTCCGGAATGTTCGGAATTCCGGAATGTTCGGAATTCCGGAATGTTCAGAATTCCGGAATGCACCAAGGTTCCGGAATGTTCGGAATTCCGGAATGTTCAGAGTTCCGGAATGTTCAGAGTTCCGGAATGCACCAAGGTTCCGGAATGTTCAGAGTTCCGGAATGCACCAAGGTTCCGGAATGTTCAGAATTCCGGAATGCACCAAGGTTCTGGAATGTTCGGAATTCCGGAATGTTCAGAATTCCGGAATGCACCAAGGTTCCGGAATGTTCGGAATTCCGGAATGTTCAGAGTTCCGGAATGTTCAGAGTTCCGGAATGCACCAAGGTTCCGGAATGTTCGGAATTCCGGAATGTACCAAGGTTCCGGAATGTTCACCCTTCCGGAATGTTCAGAATTCCGGAATGCACCAAGGTTCCGGAATGTTCGGAATTCCGGAATGTTCAGAGTTCCGGAATGCACCAAGGTTCCGGAATGTTCGGAATTCCGGAATGTTCAGAGTTCCGGAATGCACCAAGGTTCCGGAATGTTCAGAATTCCGGAATGCACCAAGGTTCCGGAATGTTCGGAATTCCGGAATGCACCAAGGTTCCGGAATGTTCGGAATTCCGGAATGTTCAGAGTTCCGGAATGCACCAAGGTTCCGGAATGTTCACCCTTCCGGAATGTTCAGAATTTCGGAATGCACCAAGGTTCCGGAATGTTCGGAATTCCGGAATGTTCAGAGTTCCGGAATGTTCAGAGTTCCGGAATGCACCAAGGTTCCGGAATGTTCAGAGTTCCGGAATGCACCAAGGTTCCGGAATGTTCAGAATTCCGGAATGCACCAAGGTTCTGGAATGTTCGGAATTCCGGAATGTTCAGAATTCCGGAATGCACCAAGGTTCCGGAATGTTCGGAATTCCGGAATGTTCAGAGTTCCGGAATGTACCAAGGTTCAAGAATGTTCAGAGTTCCGGAATGCACGAAGGTTCCGGGATGTTCGGAATTCCGGAATGTTCAGAGTTCCGGAATGTTCAGAGTTCCGGAATGTTCAGAATTCCGGAATGCACCAAGGTTCCGGAATGTTCGGAATTCCGGAATGTTCAGAGTTCCGGAATGTACCAAGGTTCAAGAATGTTCAGAGTTCCGGAATGCACCAAGGTTCCGGAATGTTCAGAATTCCGGAATGCACCAAGGTTCTGGAATGTTCGGAATTCCGGAATGTTCAGAATTCCGGAATGCACCAAGGTTCGGGAATGTTCGGAATTCCGGAATGTTCAGAGTTCCGGAATGTTCAGAGTTCCGGAATGCACCAAGGTTCCGGAATGTTCGGAATTCCGGAATGTACCAAGGTTCCGGAATGTTCACCCTTCCGGAATGTTCAGAATTCCGGAATGCACCAAGGTTCCGGAATGTTCGGAATTCCGGAATGTTCAGAGTTCCGGAATGTACCAAGGTTCCAGAATGTTCAGAGTTCCGGAATGCACCAAGGTTCCGGAATGTTCAGAGTTCCGGAATGCACCAAGGTTCCGGAATGTTCGGAATTCCGGAATGTTCAGAGTTCCGGAATGTTCAGAGTTCCGGAATGCACCAAGGTTCCGGAATGTTCGGAATTCCGGAATGTACCAAGGTTCCGGAATGTTCACCCTTCCGGAATGTTCAGAATTCCGGAATGCACCAAGGTTCCGGAATGTTCGGATTTCCGGAATGTTCAGAGTTCCGGAATGTTCAGAGTTCCGGAATGCACCAAGGTTCCGGAATGTTCGGAATTCCGGAATGTACCAAGGTTCCGGAATGTTCAGAGTTCCGGAATGCACCAAGGTTCCGGAATTTTCGGAATTCCGGAATGTTCAGAGTTCCGGAATGCACCAAGGTTCCGGAAAGTTCAGAATTCCGGAATGCACCAAGGTTCCGGAATGTTCGGAATTCCGGAATGTTCAGAGTTCCGGAATGTTCAGAGTTCCGGAATGCACCAAGGTTCCGGAATGTTCGGAATTCCGGAATGTACCAAGGTTCCGGAATGTTCAGAGTTCCGGAATGCACCAAGGTTCCGGAATGTTCGGAATTCCGAAATGTTCAGAGTTCCGGAATGCACCAAGGTTCCGGAATGTTCGGAATTCCGGAATGTACCAAGGTTCCGGAATGTTCAGAGTTCCGGAATGTTCAGAGTTCCGGAATGCACCAAGATTCCGGAATGTTCAGAGTTCCGGAATGCACCAAGGTTCCAGAATGTTAAGAGTTCCGGAATGCACCAAGGTTCCGGAATGTTCGGAATTCCGGAATGTTCAGAATTCCGGAATGCACAAAGGTTCCGGAATGTTCGGAATTCCGGAATGTTCAGAGTTCCGGAATGTTCAGGGTTCCGGAATGCACCAAGGTTCCGGAATGTTCGGAATTCCGGAATGTTCAGAGTTCCGGAATGTTCAGAGTTCCGGAATGCACCAAGGTTCCGGAATGTTCGGAATTCCGGAATGTTCAGAGTTCCGGAATGTACCAAGGTTCCGGAATGTTCAGAGTTCCGGAATGCACCAAGGTTCCGGAATGTTCGGAATTCCGGAATGTTCAGAGTTCCGGAATGTTCAGAGTTCCGGAATGCACCAAGGTTCCGGAATGTTCAGAGTTCCGGAATGCACCAAGGTTCCGGAATGTTCAGAATTCCGGAATGCACCAAGGTTCCGGAATGTTCGGAATTCCGGAATGCACCAAGGTTCCGGAATGTTCGGAATTCCGGAATGTTCAGAGTTCCGGAATGCACCAAGGTTCCGGAATGTTCAGAATTCCGGAATGCACCAAGGTTCCGGAATGTTCGGAATTCCGGAATGCACCAAGGTTCCGGAATGTTCGGAATTCCGGAATGTTCAGAGTTCCGGAATGCACCAAGGTTCCGGAATGTTCGGAATTCCGGAATGTTCAGAGTTCCGGAATGTTCAGAGTTCCGGAATGCACCAAGGTTCCGGAATGTTCGGAATTCCGGAATGTACCAAGGTTCCGGAATGTTCACCCTTCCGGAATGTTCAGAATTCCGGAATGCACCAAGGTTCCGGAATGTTCGGAATTCCGGAATGTTCAGAGTTCCGGAATGTTCAGAGTTCCGGAATACACCAAGGTTCCGGAATGTTCGGAATTCCGGAATGTTCAGAGTTCCGGAATGCACCAAGGTTCCGGAATGTTCGGAATTCCGGAATGTTCGGAGTTCCGGAATGTACCAAGATTCCGGAATGTTCAGAGTTCCGGAATGCACCAAGGTTCCGGGATGTTCGGAATTCCGGAATGTTCAGAGTTCCGGAATGTTCAGAGTTCCGGAATGCACCAAGGTTCCGGAATGTTCGGAATTCCGGAATGTACCAAGGTTCCGGAATGTTCACCCTTCCGGAATGTTCAGAGTTCCGGAATGCAACAAAGTTCCGGAATGTTCGGAATTCCGGAATGTTCAGAGTTCCGGAATGCACCAAGGTTCCGGAATGTTCGGAATTCCGGAATGTTCAGAGTTCCGGAATGTTCAGAATTCCGGAATGCACCAAGGTTCCGGAATGTTCGGAATTCCGGAATGTTCGGAGTTCCGGAATGTACCAAGGTTCCGGAATGTTCAGAGTTCCGGAATGCACCAAGGTTCCGGAATGTTCAGAGTTCCGGAATGCACCAAGGTTCCGGAATGTTCGGAATTCCGGAATGTACCAAGGTTCCGGAATGTTCACCCTTCCGGAATGTTCAGAGTTCCGGAATGCACCAAGGTTCCGGAATGTTCGGAATTCCGGAATGTTCAGAGTTCCGGAATGCACCAAGGTTCCGGAATGTTCGGAATTCCGGAATGTTCGGAGTTCCGGAATGTACCAAGATTCCGGAATGTTCAGAGTTCCGGAATGCACCAAGGTTCCGGAATGTTCGGAATTCCGGAATGTTCAGAGTTCCGGAATGTTCAGAGTTCCGGAATGCACCAAGGTTCCGGAATGTTCGGAATTCCGGAATGTACCAAGGTTCCGGAATGTTCACCCTTCCGGAATGTTCAGAATTTCGGAATGCACCAAGGTTCCGGAATGTTCGGAATTCCGGAATGTTCAGAGTTCCGGAATGTTCAGAGTTCCGGAATGCACCAAGGTTCCGGAATGTTCAGAGTTCCGGAATGCACCAAGGTTCCAGAATGTTAAGAGTTCCGGAATGCACCAAGGTTCCGGAATGTTCGGAATTCCGGAATGTTCAGAATTCCGGAATGCACAAAGGTTCCGGAATGTTCGGAATTCCGGAATGTTCAGAGTTCCGGAATGTTCAGGGTTCCGGAATGCACCAAGGTTCCGGAATGTTCGGAATTCCGGAATGTTCAGAGTTCCGGAATGTTCAGAGTTCCGGAATGCACCAAGGTTCCGGAATGTTAAGAGTTCCGGAATGCACCAAGGTTCCGGAATGTTCGGAATTCCGGAATGTTCAGAATTCCGGAATGCACAAAGGTTCCGGAATGTTCGGAATTCCGGAATGTTCAGAGTTCCGGAATGTTCAGGGTTCCGGAATGCACCAAGGTTCCGGAATGTTCGGAATTCCGGAATGTTCAGAGTTCCGGAATGTTCAGAGTTCCGGAATGCACCAAGGTTCCGGAATGTTCAGAGTTCCGGAATGCACCAAGGTTCCGGAATGTTCGGAATTCCGGAATGTTCAGAATTCCGGAATGCACCAAGGTTCCGGAATGTTCGGAATTCCGAAATGTTCAGAGTTCCGGAATGCACCAAGGTTCCGGAATGTTCGGAATTCCGGAATGTACCAAGGTTCCGGAATGTTCAGAGTTCCGGAATGTTCAGAGTTCCGGAATGCACCAAGACTCCGGAATGTTCAGAGTTCCGGAATGCACCAAGGTTCCAGAATGTTAAGAGTTCCGGAATGCACCAAGGTTCCGGAATGTTCGGAATTCCGGAATGTTCAGAATTCCGGAATGCACAAAGGTTCCGGAATGTTCGGAATTCCGGAATGTTCAGAGTTCCGGAATGTTCAGGGTTCCGGAATGCACCAAGGTTCCGGAATGTTCGGAATTCCGGAATGTTCAGAGTTCCGGAATGTTCAGAGTTCCGGAATGCACCAAGGTTCCGGAATGTTCGGAATTCCGGAATGTTCAGAGTTCCGGAATGTACCAAGGTTCCGGAATGTTCAGAGTTCCGGAATGCACCAAGGTTCCGGAATGTTCGGAATTCCGGAATGTTCAGAGTTCCGGAATGTTCAGAGTTCCGGAATGCACCAAGGTTCCGGAATGTTCAGAGTTCCGGAATGCACCAAGGTTCCGGAATGTTCAGAATTCCGGAATGCACCAAGGTTCCGGAATGTTCGGAATTCCGGAATGCACCAAGGTTCCGGAATGTTCGGAATTCCGGAATGTTCAGAGTTCCGGAATGCACCAAGGTTCCGGAATGTTCAGAATTCCGGAATGCACCAAGGTTCCGGAATGTTCGGAATTCCGGAATGCACCAAGGTTCCGGAATGTTCGGAATTCCGGAATGTTCAGAGTTCCGGAATGCACCAAGGTTCCGGAATGTTCGGAATTCCGGAATGTTCAGAGTTCCGGAATGTTCAGAGTTCCGGAATGCACCAAGGTTCCGGAATGTTCGGAATTCCGGAATGTACCAAGGTTCCGGAATGTTCACCCTTCCGGAATGTTCAGAATTCCGGAATGCACCAAGGTTCCGGAATGTTCGGAATTCCGGAATGTTCAGAGTTCCGGAATGTTCAGAGTTCCGGAATGCACCAAGGTTCCGGAATGTTCGGAATTCCGGAATGTTCAGAGTTCCGGAATGTTCAGAGTTCCGGAATGCACCAAGGTTCCGGAATGTTCGGAATTCCGGAATGTACCAAGGTTCCGGAATGTTCACCCTTCCGGAATGTTCAGAGTTCCGGAATGCAACAAAGTTCCGGAATGTTCGGAATTCCGGAATGTTCAGAGTTCCGGAATGCACCAAGGTTCCGGAATGTTCGGAATTCCGGAATGTTCAGAGTTCCGGAATGTTCAGAATTCCGGAATGCACCAAGGTTCCGGAATGTTCGGAATTCCGGAATGTTCGGAGTTCCGGAATGTACCAAGGTTCCGGAATGTTCAGAGTTCCGGAATGCACCAAGGTTCCGGAATGTTCAGAGTTCCGGAATGCACCAAGGTTCCGGAATGTTCGGAATTCCGGAATGTACCAAGGTTCCGGAATGTTCACCCTTCCGGAATGTTCAGAGTTCCGGAATGCACCAAGGTTCCGGAATGTTCGGAATTCCGGAATGTTCAGAGTTCCGGAATGCACCAAGGTTCCGGAATGTTCGGAATTCCGGAATGTTCGGAGTTCCGGAATGTACCAAGATTCCGGAATGTTCAGAGTTCCGGAATGCACCAAGGTTCCGGAATGTTCGGAATTCCGGAATGTTCAGAGTTCCGGAATGTTCAGAGTTCCGGAATGCACCAAGGTTCCGGAATGTTCGGAATTCCGGAATGTACCAAGGTTCCGGAATGTTCACCCTTCCGGAATGTTCAGAATTTCGGAATGCACCAAGGTTCCGGAATGTTCGGAATTCCGGAATGTTCAGAGTTCCGGAATGTTCAGAGTTCCGGAATGCACCAAGGTTCCGGAATGTTCGGAATTCCGGAATGTACCAAGGTTCCGGAATGTTCAGAGTTCCGGAATGCAACAAAGTTCCGGAATGTTCGGAATTCCGGAATGTTCAGAGTTCCGGAATGCACCAAGGTTCCGGAATGTTCGGAATTCCGGAATGTTCAGAGTTCCGGAATGTTCAGAATTCCGGAATGCACCAAGGTTCCGGAATGTTCGGAATTCCGGAATGTTCGGAGTTCCGGAATGTACCAAGGTTCCGGAATGTTCAGAGTTCCGGAATGCACCAAGGTTCCGGAATGTTCGGAATTCCGGAATGTTCGGAATTCCGGAATGTTCAGAATTCCGGAATGCACCAAGGTTCCGGAATGTTCGGAATTCCGGAATGTTCAGAGTTCCGGAATGTACCAAGGTTCCAGAATGTTCAGAGTTCCGGAATGCACCAAGGTTCCGGAATGTTCAGAGTTCCGGAATGCACCAAGGTTCCGGAATGTTCGGAATTCCGGAATGTTCAGAGTTCCGGAATGTTCAGAGTTCCGGAATGCACCAAGGTTCCGGAATGTTCGGAATTCCGGAATGTACCAAGGTTCCGGAATGTTCACCCTTCCGGAATGTTCAGAATTCCGGAATGCACCAAGGTTCCGGAATGTTCGGATTTCCGGAATGTTCAGAGTTCCGGAATGTTCAGAGTTCCGGAATGCACCAAGGTTCCGGAATGTTCGGAATTCCGGAATGTACCAAGGTTCCGGAATGTTCAGAGTTCCGGAATGCACCAAGGTTCCGGAATTTTCGGAATTCCGGAATGTTCAGAGTTCCGGAATGCACCAAGGTTCCGGAAAGTTCAGAATTCCGGAATGCACCAAGGTTCCGGAATGTTCGGAATTCCGGAATGTTCAGAGTTCCGGAATGTTCAGAGTTCCGGAATGCACCAAGGTTCCGGAATGTTCGGAATTCCGGAATGTACCAAGGTTCCGGAATGTTCAGAGTTCCGGAATGCACCAAGGTTCCGGAATGTTCGGAATTCCGGAATGTTCAGAATTCCGGAATGCACCAAGGTTCCGGAATGTTCGGAATTCCGAAATGTTCAGAGTTCCGGAATGCACCAAGGTTCCGGAATGTTCGGAATTCCGGAATGTACCAAGGTTCCGGAATGTTCAGAGTTCCGGAATGTTCAGAGTTCCGGAATGCACCAAGATTCCGGAATGTTCAGAGTTCCGGAATGCACCAAGGTTCCAGAATGTTAAGAGTTCCGGAATG
Organism: Aulonocara sp. 'chitande type north' Nkhata Bay; assembly: GCF_057382095.1. Taxonomy (NCBI): domain Eukaryota; kingdom Metazoa; phylum Chordata; class Actinopteri; order Cichliformes; family Cichlidae; genus Aulonocara; species Aulonocara sp. 'chitande type north' Nkhata Bay. The sequence continues at coordinate 1,306,733 of NC_141349.1, forward strand.
CACCAAGGTTCCGGAATGTTCGGAATTCCGGAATGTTCAGAATTCCGGAATGCACAAAGGTTCCGGAATGTTCGGAATTCCGGAATGTTCAGAGTTCCGGAATGTTCAGGGTTCCGGAATGCACCAAGGTTCCGGAATGTTCGGAATTCCGGAATGTTCAGAGTTCCGGAATGTTCAGAGTTCCGGAATGCACCAAGGTTCCGGAATGTTCGGAATTCCGGAATGTTCAGAGTTCCGGAATGTACCAAGGTTCCGGAATGTTCAGAGTTCCGGAATGCACCAAGGTTCCGGAATGTTCGGAATTCCGGAATGTTCAGAGTTCCGGAATGTTCAGAGTTCCGGAATGCACCAAGGTTCCGGAATGTTCAGAGTTCCGGAATGCACCAAGGTTCCGGAATGTTCAGAATTCCGGAATGCACCAAGGTTCCGGAATGTTCGGAATTCCGGAATGCACCAAGGTTCCGGAATGTTCGGAATTCCGGAATGTTCAGAGTTCCGGAATGCACCAAGGTTCCGGAATGTTCAGAATTCCGGAATGCACCAAGGTTCCGGAATGTTCGGAATTCCGGAATGCACCAAGGTTCCGGAATGTTCGGAATTCCGGAATGTTCAGAGTTCCGGAATGCACCAAGGTTCCGGAATGTTCGGAATTCCGGAATGTTCAGAGTTCCGGAATGTTCAGAGTTCCGGAATGCACCAAGGTTCCGGAATGTTCGGAATTCCGGAATGTACCAAGGTTCCGGAATGTTCACCCTTCCGGAATGTTCAGAATTCCGGAATGCACCAAGGTTCCGGAATGTTCGGAATTCCGGAATGTTCAGAGTTCCGGAATGTTCAGAGTTCCGGAATACACCAAGGTTCCGGAATGTTCGGAATTCCGGAATGTTCAGAGTTCCGGAATGCACCAAGGTTCCGGAATGTTCGGAATTCCGGAATGTTCGGAGTTCCGGAATGTACCAAGATTCCGGAATGTTCAGAGTTCCGGAATGCACCAAGGTTCCGGGATGTTCGGAATTCCGGAATGTTCAGAGTTCCGGAATGTTCAGAGTTCCGGAATGCACCAAGGTTCCGGAATGTTCGGAATTCCGGAATGTACCAAGGTTCCGGAATGTTCACCCTTCCGGAATGTTCAGAGTTCCGGAATGCAACAAAGTTCCGGAATGTTCGGAATTCCGGAATGTTCAGAGTTCCGGAATGCACCAAGGTTCCGGAATGTTCGGAATTCCGGAATGTTCAGAGTTCCGGAATGTTCAGAATTCCGGAATGCACCAAGGTTCCGGAATGTTCGGAATTCCGGAATGTTCGGAGTTCCGGAATGTACCAAGGTTCCGGAATGTTCAGAGTTCCGGAATGCACCAAGGTTCCGGAATGTTCAGAGTTCCGGAATGCACCAAGGTTCCGGAATGTTCGGAATTCCGGAATGTACCAAGGTTCCGGAATGTTCACCCTTCCGGAATGTTCAGAGTTCCGGAATGCACCAAGGTTCCGGAATGTTCGGAATTCCGGAATGTTCAGAGTTCCGGAATGCACCAAGGTTCCGGAATGTTCGGAATTCCGGAATGTTCGGAGTTCCGGAATGTACCAAGATTCCGGAATGTTCAGAGTTCCGGAATGCACCAAGGTTCCGGAATGTTCGGAATTCCGGAATGTTCAGAGTTCCGGAATGTTCAGAGTTCCGGAATGCACCAAGGTTCCGGAATGTTCGGAATTCCGGAATGTACCAAGGTTCCGGAATGTTCACCCTTCCGGAATGTTCAGAATTTCGGAATGCACCAAGGTTCCGGAATGTTCGGAATTCCGGAATGTTCAGAGTTCCGGAATGTTCAGAGTTCCGGAATGCACCAAGGTTCCGGAATGTTCAGAGTTCCGGAATGCACCAAGGTTCCAGAATGTTAAGAGTTCCGGAATGCACCAAGGTTCCGGAATGTTCGGAATTCCGGAATGTTCAGAATTCCGGAATGCACAAAGGTTCCGGAATGTTCGGAATTCCGGAATGTTCAGAGTTCCGGAATGTTCAGGGTTCCGGAATGCACCAAGGTTCCGGAATGTTCGGAATTCCGGAATGTTCAGAGTTCCGGAATGTTCAGAGTTCCGGAATGCACCAAGGTTCCGGAATGTTAAGAGTTCCGGAATGCACCAAGGTTCCGGAATGTTCGGAATTCCGGAATGTTCAGAATTCCGGAATGCACAAAGGTTCCGGAATGTTCGGAATTCCGGAATGTTCAGAGTTCCGGAATGTTCAGGGTTCCGGAATGCACCAAGGTTCCGGAATGTTCGGAATTCCGGAATGTTCAGAGTTCCGGAATGTTCAGAGTTCCGGAATGCACCAAGGTTCCGGAATGTTCAGAGTTCCGGAATGCACCAAGGTTCCGGAATGTTCGGAATTCCGGAATGTTCAGAATTCCGGAATGCACCAAGGTTCCGGAATGTTCGGAATTCCGAAATGTTCAGAGTTCCGGAATGCACCAAGGTTCCGGAATGTTCGGAATTCCGGAATGTACCAAGGTTCCGGAATGTTCAGAGTTCCGGAATGTTCAGAGTTCCGGAATGCACCAAGACTCCGGAATGTTCAGAGTTCCGGAATGCACCAAGGTTCCAGAATGTTAAGAGTTCCGGAATGCACCAAGGTTCCGGAATGTTCGGAATTCCGGAATGTTCAGAATTCCGGAATGCACAAAGGTTCCGGAATGTTCGGAATTCCGGAATGTTCAGAGTTCCGGAATGTTCAGGGTTCCGGAATGCACCAAGGTTCCGGAATGTTCGGAATTCCGGAATGTTCAGAGTTCCGGAATGTTCAGAGTTCCGGAATGCACCAAGGTTCCGGAATGTTCGGAATTCCGGAATGTTCAGAGTTCCGGAATGTACCAAGGTTCCGGAATGTTCAGAGTTCCGGAATGCACCAAGGTTCCGGAATGTTCGGAATTCCGGAATGTTCAGAGTTCCGGAATGTTCAGAGTTCCGGAATGCACCAAGGTTCCGGAATGTTCAGAGTTCCGGAATGCACCAAGGTTCCGGAATGTTCAGAATTCCGGAATGCACCAAGGTTCCGGAATGTTCGGAATTCCGGAATGCACCAAGGTTCCGGAATGTTCGGAATTCCGGAATGTTCAGAGTTCCGGAATGCACCAAGGTTCCGGAATGTTCAGAATTCCGGAATGCACCAAGGTTCCGGAATGTTCGGAATTCCGGAATGCACCAAGGTTCCGGAATGTTCGGAATTCCGGAATGTTCAGAGTTCCGGAATGCACCAAGGTTCCGGAATGTTCGGAATTCCGGAATGTTCAGAGTTCCGGAATGTTCAGAGTTCCGGAATGCACCAAGGTTCCGGAATGTTCGGAATTCCGGAATGTACCAAGGTTCCGGAATGTTCACCCTTCCGGAATGTTCAGAATTCCGGAATGCACCAAGGTTCCGGAATGTTCGGAATTCCGGAATGTTCAGAGTTCCGGAATGTTCAGAGTTCCGGAATGCACCAAGGTTCCGGAATGTTCGGAATTCCGGAATGTTCAGAGTTCCGGAATGTTCAGAGTTCCGGAATGCACCAAGGTTCCGGAATGTTCGGAATTCCGGAATGTACCAAGGTTCCGGAATGTTCACCCTTCCGGAATGTTCAGAGTTCCGGAATGCAACAAAGTTCCGGAATGTTCGGAATTCCGGAATGTTCAGAGTTCCGGAATGCACCAAGGTTCCGGAATGTTCGGAATTCCGGAATGTTCAGAGTTCCGGAATGTTCAGAATTCCGGAATGCACCAAGGTTCCGGAATGTTCGGAATTCCGGAATGTTCGGAGTTCCGGAATGTACCAAGGTTCCGGAATGTTCAGAGTTCCGGAATGCACCAAGGTTCCGGAATGTTCAGAGTTCCGGAATGCACCAAGGTTCCGGAATGTTCGGAATTCCGGAATGTACCAAGGTTCCGGAATGTTCACCCTTCCGGAATGTTCAGAGTTCCGGAATGCACCAAGGTTCCGGAATGTTCGGAATTCCGGAATGTTCAGAGTTCCGGAATGCACCAAGGTTCCGGAATGTTCGGAATTCCGGAATGTTCGGAGTTCCGGAATGTACCAAGATTCCGGAATGTTCAGAGTTCCGGAATGCACCAAGGTTCCGGAATGTTCGGAATTCCGGAATGTTCAGAGTTCCGGAATGTTCAGAGTTCCGGAATGCACCAAGGTTCCGGAATGTTCGGAATTCCGGAATGTACCAAGGTTCCGGAATGTTCACCCTTCCGGAATGTTCAGAATTTCGGAATGCACCAAGGTTCCGGAATGTTCGGAATTCCGGAATGTTCAGAGTTCCGGAATGTTCAGAGTTCCGGAATGCACCAAGGTTCCGGAATGTTCGGAATTCCGGAATGTACCAAGGTTCCGGAATGTTCAGAGTTCCGGAATGCAACAAAGTTCCGGAATGTTCGGAATTCCGGAATGTTCAGAGTTCCGGAATGCACCAAGGTTCCGGAATGTTCGGAATTCCGGAATGTTCAGAGTTCCGGAATGTTCAGAATTCCGGAATGCACCAAGGTTCCGGAATGTTCGGAATTCCGGAATGTTCGGAGTTCCGGAATGTACCAAGGTTCCGGAATGTTCAGAGTTCCGGAATGCACCAAGGTTCCGGAATGTTCGGAATTCCGGAATGTTCGGAATTCCGGAATGTTCAGAATTCCGGAATGCACCAAGGTTCCGGAATGTTCGGAATTCCGGAATGTTCAGAGTTCCGGAATGTTCAGAGTTCCGGAATGCACCAAGGTTCCGGAATGTTCAGAGTTCCGGAATGCACCAAGGTTCCGGAATGTTCAGAATTCCGGAATGCACCAAGGTTCTGGAATGTTCGGAATTCCGGAATGTTCAGAATTCCGGAATGTTCAGAGTTCCGGAATGTTCAGAGTTCCGGAATGCACCAAGGTTCCGGAATGTTCAGAATTCCGGAATGCACCAAGGTTCTGGAATGTTCGGAATTCCGGAATGTTCGGAATTCCGGAATGTTCAGAGTTCCGGAATGTTCAGAGTTCCGGAATGCACCAAGGTTCCGGAATGTTCGGAATTCCGGAATGTACCAAGGTTCCGGAATGTTCACCCTTCCGGAATGTTCAGAATTCCGGAATGCACCAAGGTTCCGGAATGTTCGGAATTCCGGAATGTTCAGAGTTCCGGAATGCACCAAGGTTCCGGAATGTTCGGAATTCCGGAATGTTCAGAGTTCCGGAATGCACCAAGGTTCCGGAATGTTCAGAATTCCGGAATGCACCAAGGTTCCGGAATGTTCGGAATTCCGGAATGCACCAAGGTTCCGGAATGTTCGGAATTCCGGAATGTTCAGAGTTCCGGAATGCACCAAGGTTCCGGAATGTTCACCCTTCCGGAATGTTCAGAATTTCGGAATGCACCAAGGTTCCGGAATGTTCGGAATTCCGGAATGTTCAGAGTTCCGGAATGTTCAGAGTTCCGGAATGCACCAAGGTTCCGGAATGTTCAGAGTTCCGGAATGCACCAAGGTTCCGGAATGTTCAGAATTCCGGAATGCACCAAGGTTCTGGAATGTTCGGAATTCCGGAATGTTCAGAATTCCGGAATGCACCAAGGTTCCGGAATGTTCGGAATTCCGGAATGTTCAGAGTTCCGGAATGTTCAGAGTTCCGGAATGCACCAAGGTTCCGGAATGTTCGGAATTCCGGAATGTACCAAGGTTCCGGAATGTTCACCCTTCCGGAATGTTCAGAATTCCGGAATGCACCAAGGTTCCGGAATGTTCGGAATTCCGGAATGTTCAGAGTTCCGGAATGCACCAAGGTTCCGGAATGTTCGGAATTCCGGAATGTTCAGAGTTCCGGAATGCACCAAGGTTCCGGAATGTTCAGAATTCCGGAATGCACCAAGGTTCCGGAATGTTCGGAATTCCGGAATGCACCAAGGTTCCGGAATGTTCGGAATTCCGGAATGTTCAGAGTTCCGGAATGCACCAAGGTTCCGGAATGTTCACCCTTCCGGAATGTTCAGAATTTCGGAATGCACCAAGGTTCCGGAATGTTCGGAATTCCGGAATGTTCAGAGTTCCGGAATGTTCAGAGTTCCGGAATGCACCAAGGTTCCGGAATGTTCGGAATTCCGGAATGTACCAAGGTTCCGGAATGTTCAGAGTTCCGGAATGCAACAAAGTTCCGGAATGTTCGGAATTCCGGAATGTTCAGAGTTCCGGAATGCACCAAGGTTCCGGAATGTTCGGAATTCCGGAATGTTCAGAGTTCCGGAATGTTCAGAATTCCGGAATGCACAAAGGTTCCGGAATGTTCGGAATTCCGGAATGTTCGGAGTTCCGGAATGTACCAAGGTTCCGGAATGTTCAGAGTTCCGGAATGCACCAAGGTTCCGGAAAGTTCGGAATTCCGGAATGTTCGGAATTCCGGAATGTTCAGAATTCCGGAATGCACCAAGGTTCCGGAATGTTCGGAATTCCGGAATGTTCAGGGTTCCGGAATGTTCAGAGTTCCGGAATGCACCAAGGTTCCGGAATGTTCAGAGTTCCGGAATGCACCAAGGTTCCGGAATGTTCAGAATTCCGGAATGCACCAAGGTTCTGGAATGTTCGGAATTCCGGAATGTTCAGAATTCCGGAATGCACCAAGGTTCCGGAATGTTCGGAATTCCGGAATGTTCAGAGTTCCGGAATGTTCAGAGTTCCGGAATGCACCAAGGTTCCGGAATGTTCGGAATTCCGGAATGTACCAAGGTTCCGGAATGTTCACCCTTCCGGAATGTTCAGAATTCCGGAATGCACCAAGGTTCCGGAATGTTCGGAATTCCGGAATGTTCAGAGTTCCGGAATGCACCAAGGTTCCGGAATGTTCGGAATTCCGGAATGTTCAGAGTTCCGGAATGCACCAAGGTTCCGGAATGTTCAGAATTCCGGAATGCACCAAGGTTCCGGAATGTTCGGAATTCCGGAATGCACCAAGGTTCCGGAATGTTCGGAATTCCGGAATGTTCAGAGTTCCGGAATGCACCAAGGTTCCGGAATGTTCGGAATTCCGGAATGTTCAGAGTTCCGGAATGTTCAGAGTTCCGGAATGCACCAAGGTTCCGGAATGTTCGGAATTCCGGAATGTACCAAGGTTCCGGAATGTTCACCCTTCCGGAATGTTCAGAATTCCGGAATGCACCAAGGTTCCGGAATGTTCGGAATTCCGGAATGTTCAGAGTTCCGGAATGTTCAGAGTTCCGGAATGCACCAAGGTTCCGGAATGTTCGGAATTCCGGAATGTTCGGAGTTCCGGAATGTACCAAGGTTCCGGAATGTTCACCCTTCCGGAATGTTCAGAATTCCGGAATGCACCAAGGTTCCGGAATGTTCGGAATTCCGGAATGTTCAGAGTTCCGGAATGTTCAGAGTTCCGGAATGCACCAAGGTTCCGGAATGTTCGGAATTCCGGAATGTTCAGAGTTCCGGAATGCACCAAGGTTCCGGAATGTTCGGAATTCCGGAATGTTCGGAGTTCCGGAATGTACCAAGATTCCGGAATGTTCAGAGTTCCGGAATGCACCAAGGTTCCGGGATGTTCGGAATTCCGGAATGTTCAGAGTTCCGGAATGTTCAGAGTTCCGGAATGCACCAAGGTTCCGGAATGTTCGGAATTCCGGAATGTACCAAGGTTCCGGAATGTTCACCCTTCCGGAATGTTCAGAGTTCCGGAATGCAACAAAGTTCCGGAATGTTCGGAATTCCGGAATGTTCAGAGTTCCGGAATGCACCAAGGTTCCGGAATGTTCGGAATTCCGGAATGTTCAGAGTTCCGGAATGTTCAGAATTCCGGAATGCACCAAGGTTCCGGAATGTTCGGAATTCCGGAATGTTCGGAGTTCCGGAATGTACCAAGGTTCCGGAATGTTCAGAGTTCCGGAATGCACCAAGGTTCCGGAATGTTCAGAGTTCCGGAATGCACCAAGGTTCCGGAATGTTCGGAATTCCGGAATGTACCAAGGTTCCGGAATGTTCACCCTTCCGGAATGTTCAGAGTTCCGGAATGCACCAAGGTTCCGGAATGTTCGGAATTCCGGAATGTTCAGAGTTCCGGAATGCACCAAGGTTCCGGAATGTTCGGAATTCCGGAATGTTCGGAGTTCCGGAATGTACCAAGATTCCGGAATGTTCAGAGTTCCGGAATGCACCAAGGTTCCGGAATGTTCGGAATTCCGGAATGTTCAGAGTTCCGGAATGTTCAGAGTTCCGGAATGCACCAAGGTTCCGGAATGTTCGGAATTCCGGAATGTACCAAGGTTCCGGAATGTTCACCCTTCCGGAATGTTCAGAATTTCGGAATGCACCAAGGTTCCGGAATGTTCGGAATTCCGGAATGTTCAGAGTTCCGGAATGTTCAGAGTTCCGGAATGCAACAAAGTTCCGGAATGTTCGGAATTCCGGAATGTTCAGAGTTCCGGAATGCACCAAGGTTCCGGAATGTTCGGAATTCCGGAATGTTCAGAGTTCCGGAATGTTCAGAATTCCGGAATGCACCAAGGTTCCGGAATGTTCGGAATTCCGGAATGTTCGGAGTTCCGGAATGTACCAAGGTTCCGGAATGTTCAGAGTTCCGGAATGCACCAAGGTTCCGGAATGTTCGGAATTCCGGAATGTTCGGAATTCCGGAATGTTCAGAATTCCGGAATGCACCAAGGTTCCGGAATGTTCGGAATTCCGGAATGCACCAAGGTTCCGGAATGTTCGGAATTCCGGAATGTTCAGAGTTCCGGAATGTTCAGAGTTCCGGAATGCACCAAGGTTCCGGAATGTTCAGAGTTCCGGAATGCACCAAGGTTCCGGAATGTTCAGAATTCCGGAATGCACCAAGGTTCTGGAATGTTCGGAATTCCGGAATGTTCAGAATTCCGGAATGCACCAAGGTTCCGGAATGTTCGGAATTCCGGAATGTTCAGAGTTCCGGAATGTTCAGAGTTCCGGAATGCACCAAGGTTCCGGAATGTTCGGAATTCCGGAATGTACCAAGGTTCCGGAATGTTCACCCTTCCGGAATGTTCAGAATTCCGGAATGCACCAAGGTTCCGGAATGTTCGGAATTCCGGAATGTTCAGAGTTCCGGAATGCACCAAGGTTCCGGAATGTTCGGAATTCCGGAATGTTCGGAGTTCCGGAATGTACCAAGATTCCGGAATGTTCAGAGTTCCGGAATGCACCAAGGTTCCGGAATGTTCGGAATTCCGGAATGTTCACCCTTCCGGAATGTTCAGAATTTCGGAATGCACCAAGGTTCCGGAATGTTCGGAATTCCGGAATGTTCGGAATTCCGGAATGTTCGGAGTTCCGGAATGTACCAAGGTTCCGGAATGTTCAGAGTTCCGGAATGCACCAAGGTTCCGGAATGTTCGGAATTCCGGAATGTTCAGAGTTCCGGAATGTACCAAGGTTCAAGAATGTTCAGATTTCCGGAATGCACGAAGGTTCCGGGATGTTCGGAATTCCGGAATGTTCAGAGTTCCGGAATGTTCAGAGTTCCGGAATGTTCAGAATTCCGGAATGCACCAAGGTTCCGGAATGTTCGGAATTCCGGAATGTTCAGAGTTCCGGAATGTACCAAGGTTCAAGAATGTTCAGAGTTCCGGAATGCACCAAGGTTCCGGAATGTTCAGAATTCCGGAATGCACCAAGGTTCGGGAATGTTCGGAATTCCGGAATGTTCAGAGTTCCGGAATGTTCAGAGTTCCGGAATGCACCAAGGTTCCGGAATGTTCGGAATTCCGGAATGTACCAAGGTTCCGGAATGTTCACCCTTCCGGAATGTTCAGAATTCCGGAATGCACCAAGGTTCCGGAATGTTCGGAATTCCGGAATGTTCAGAGTTCCGGAATGTACCAAGGTTCCAGAATGTTCAGAGTTCCGGAATGCACCAAGGTTCCGGAATGTTCAGAGTTCCGGAATGCACCAAGGTTCCGGAATGTTCGGAATTCCGGAATGTTCAGAGTTCCGGAATGTTCAGAGTTCCGGAATGCACCAAGGTTCCGGAATGTTCGGAATTCCGGAATGTACCAAGGTTCCGGAATGTTCACCCTTCCGGAATGTTCAGAATTCCGGAATGCACCAAGGTTCCGGAATGTTCGGAATTCCGGAATGTTCAGAGTTCCGGAATGTTCAGAGTTCCGGAATGCACCAAGGTTCCGGAATGTTCGGAATTCCGGAATGTACCAAGGTTCCGGAATGTTCAGAGTTCCGGAATGCAAGAAGGTTCCGGAATTTTCGGAATTCCGGAATGTTCAGAGTTCCGGAATGTACCAAGGTTCCGGAATGTTCAGAGTTCCGGAATGTTCAGAGTTCCGGAATGCACCAAGGTTCCGGAATGTTCGGAATTCCGGAATGTTCAGAGTTCCGGAATGCACCAAGGTTCCGGAATGTTCAGAATTCCGGAATGCACCAAGGTTCCGGAATGTTCGGAATTCCGGAATGCACCAAGGTTCCGGAATGTTCGGAATTCCGGAATGTACCAAGGTTCCGGAATGTTCAGAGTTCCGGAATGTTCAGAGTTCCGGAATGCACCAAGATTCCGGAATGTTCAGAGTTCCGGAATGCACCAAGGTTCCAGAATGTTAAGAGTTCCGGAATGCACCAAGGTTCCGGAATGTTCGGAATTCCGGAATGTTCAGAGTTCCGGAATGTTCAGAGTTCCGGAATGCACCAAGATTCCGGAATGTTCAGAGTTCCGGAATGCACCAAGGTTCCAGAATGTTAAGAGTTCCGGAATGCACCAAGGTTCCGGAATGTTCGGAATTCCGGAATGTTCAGAATTCCGGAATGCACAAAGGTTCCGGAATGTTCGGAATTCCGGAATGTTCAGAGTTCCGGAATGTTCAGGGTTCCGGAATGCACCAAGGTTCCGGAATGTTCGGAATTCCGGAATGTTCAGAGTTCCGGAATGTTCAGAGTTCCGGAATGCACCAAGGTTCCGGAATGTTCGGAATTCCGGAATGTACCAAGGTTCCGGAATGTTCACCCTTCCGGAATGTTCAGAGTTCCGGAATGCACCAAGGTTCCGGAATGTTCGGAATTCCGGAATGTTCAGAGTTCCGGAATGTTCAGAGTTCCGGAATGCACCAAGGTTCCGGAATGTTCAGAGTTCCGGAATGCACCAAGGTTCCGGAATGTTCAGAATTCCGGAATGCACCAAGGTTCCGGAATGTTCGGAATTCCGGAATGCACCAAGGTTCCGGAATGTTCGGAATTCCGGAATGTTCAGAGTTCCGGAATGCACCAAGGTTCCGGAATGTTCGGAATTCCGGAATGTTCAGAGTTCCGGAATGTTCAGAGTTCCGGAATGCACCAAGGTTCCGGAATGTTCGGAATTCCGGAATGTACCAAGGTTCCGGAATGTTCACCCTTCCGGAATGTTCAGAATTCCGGAATGCACCAAGGTTCCGGGATGTTCGGAATTCCGGAATGTTCAGAGTTCCGGAATGTTCAGAGTTCCGGAATGCACCAAGGTTCCGGAATGTTCGGAATTCCGGAATGTTCACCCTTCCGGAATGTTCAGAATTTCGGAATGCACCAAGGTTCCGGAATGTTCGGAATTCCGGAATGTTCGGAATTCCGGAATGTTCGGAGTTCCGGAATGTACCAAGGTTCCGGAATGTTCAGAGTTCCGGAATGCACCAAGGTTCCGGAATGTTCGGAATTCCGGAATGTTCGGAATTCCGGAATGTTCAGAATTCCGGAATGCACCAAGGTTCCGGAATGTTCGGAATTCCGGAATGTTCAGAGTTCCGGAATGTACCAAGGTTCAAGAATGTTCAGAGTTCCGGAATGCACGAAGGTTCCGGGATGTTCGGAATTCCGGAATGTTCAGAGTTCCGGAATGTTCAGAGTTCCGGAATGTTCAGAATTCCGGAATGCACCAAGGTTCCGGAATGTTCGGAATTCCGGAATGTTCAGAGTTCCGGAATGTACCAAGGTTCAAGAATGTTCAGAGTTCCGGAATGCACCAAGGTTCCGGAATGTTCAGAATTCCGGAATGCACCAAGGTTCTGGAATGTTCGGAATTCCGGAATGTTCAGAATTCCGGAATGCACCAAGGTTCGGGAATGTTCGGAATTCCGGAATGTTCAGAGTTCCGGAATGTTCAGAGTTCCGGAATGCACCAAGGTTCCGGAATGTTCGGAATTCCGGAATGTACCAAGGTTCCGGAATGTTCACCCTTCCGGAATGTTCAGAATTCCGGAATGCACCAAGGTTCCGGAATGTTCGGAATTCCGGAATGTTCAGAGTTCCGGAATGTACCAAGGTTCCAGAATGTTCAGAGTTCCGGAATGCACCAAGGTTCCGGAATGTTCAGAGTTCCGGAATGCACCAAGGTTCCGGAATGTTCGGAATTCCGGAATGTACCAAGGTTCCGGAATGTTCACCCTTCCGGAATGTTCAGAATTCCGGAATGCACCAAGGTTCCGGAATGTTCGGAATTCCGGAATGTTCAGAGTTCCGGAATGTTCAGAGTTCCGGAATGCACCAAGGTTCCGGAATGTTCGGAATTCCGGAATGTACCAAGGTTCCGGAATGTTCAGAGTTCCGGAATGCAAGAAGGTTCCGGAATGTTCAGAGTTCCGGAATGTTCAGAGTTCCGGAATGCACCAAGGTTCCGGAATGTTCGGAATTCCGGAATGTACCAAGGTTCCGGAATGTTCAGAGTTCCGGAATGCACCAAGGTTCCGGAATGTTCGGAATTCCGGAATGTTCAGAATTCCGGAATGCACCAAGGTTCCGGAATGTTCGGAATTCCGAAATGTTCAGAGTTCCGGAATGTTCAGAGTTCCGGAATGCACCAAGGTTCCGGAATGTTCGGAATTCCGGAATGTACCAAGGTTCCGGAATGTTCAGAGTTCCGGAATGTTCAGAGTTCCGGAATGCACCAAGATTCCGGAATGTTCAGAGTTCCGGAATGCACCAAGGTTCCAGAATGTTAAGAGTTCCGGAATGCACCAAGGTTCCGGAATGTTCGGAATTCCGGAATGTTCAGAATTCCGGAATGCACAAAGGTTCCGGAATGTTCGGAATTCCGGAATGTTCAGAGTTCCGGAATGTTCAGGGTTCCGGAATGCACCAAGGTTCCGGAATGTTCGGAATTCCGGAATGTTCAGAGTTCCGGAATGTTCAGAGTTCCGGAATGCACCAAGGTTCCGGAATGTTCGGAATTCCGGAATGTTCAGAGTTCCGGAATGTACCAAGGTTCCGGAATGTTCAGAGTTCCGGAATGCACCAAGGTTCCGGAATGTTCGGAATTCCGGAATGTTCAGAGTTCCGGAATGTTCAGAGTTCCGGAATGCACCAAGGTTCCGGAATGTTTGGAGTTCCGGAATGCACCAAGGTTCCGGAATGCACCAAGGTTCCGGAATGTTCGGAATTCCGGAATGCACCAAGGTTCCGGAATGTTCGGAATTCCGGAATGCACCAAGGTTCCGGAATGTTCGGAATTCCGGAATGTTCAGAGTTCCGGAATGCACCAAGGTTCCGGAATGTTCAGAATTCCGGAATGCACCAAGGTTCCGGAATGTTCGGAATTCCGGAATGCACCAAGGTTCCGGAATGTTCGGAATTCCGGAATGTTCAGAGTTCCGGAATGCACCAAGGTTCCGGAATGTTCGGAATTCCGGAATGTTCAGAGTTCCGGAATGTTCAGAGTTCCGGAATGCACCAAGGTTCCGGAATGTTCGGAATTCCGGAATGTACCAAGGTTCCGGAATGTTCACCCTTCCGGAATGTTCAGAATTCCGGAATGCACCAAGGTTCCGGGATGTTCGGAATTCCGGAATGTTCAGAGTTCCGGAATGTTCAGAGTTCCGGAATGCACCAAGGTTCCGGAATGTTCGGAATTCCGGAATGTACCAAGGTTCCGGAATGTTCAGAGTTCCGGAATGTTCAGAGTTCCGGAATGCACCAAGGTTCCGGAATTTTCGGAATTCCGGAATGTTCAGAGTTCCGGAATGCACCAAGGTTCCGGAATGTTCAGAATTCCGGAATGCACCAAGGTTCCGGAATGTTCAGAATTCCGGAATGTACCAAGATTCCGGAATGTTCAGAGTTCCGGAATGCACCAAGGTTCCGGAATGTTCGGAATTCCGGAATGTACCAAGGTTCCGGAATGTTCAGAGTTCCGGAATGTTCAGAGTTCCGGAATGCAACAATTTTCCGGAATGTTCGGAATTCCGGAATGTTCAGAGTTCCGGAATGCACCAAGGTTCCGGAATGTTCAGAGTTCCGGAATGCACCAAGGTTCCGGAATGTTAAGAGTTCCGGAATGCACCAAGGTTCCGGAATGTTAAGAGTTCCGGAATGCACCAAGGTTCCGGAATGTTCGGAGTTCCGGAATGCACCAAGGTTCCGGAATGCACCAAGGTTCCGGAATGTTCAGAGTTCCGGAATGCACAACGGTTCCGGAATGTTCGGAATTCCGGAATGTTCAGAGTTCCGGAATGTTCAGAGTTCCGGAATGCACCAAGGTTCCGGAATGTTCGGAATTCCGGAAGTTCAGAGTTCCGGAATGTTCAGAGTTCCGGAATGCACCAAGGTTCCGGAATGTTCGGAATTCCGGAATGTTCAGAATTCCGGAATGCACAAAGGTTCCGGAATGTTCGGAATTCCGGAATGTTCAGAGTTCCGGAATGTTCAGAGTTCCGGAATGCACCGAGGTTCCGGAATGTTCGGAATTCCGGAATGTTCAGAGTTCCGGAATGCACCAAGGTTCCGGAATGTTCGGAATTCCGGAATGTACCAAGGTTCCGGAATGTTCAGAGTTCCGGAATGTTCAGAGTTCCGGAATGCACCAAGGTTCCGGAATGTTCGGAATTCCGGAATGTTCAGAGTTCCGGAATGTTCAGAGTTCCGGAATGTTCAGAGTTCCGGAATGTTCAGAATTCCGGAATGCACCAAGGTTCCGGAATGTTCAGAGTTCCGGAATGCACCAAGGTTCCGGAATGTTCGGAATTCCGGAATGTTCAGAATTCCGGAATGCACCAAGGTTCCGGAATGTTCGGAATTCCGGAATGTTCAGAGTTCCGGAATGTTCAGAGTTCCGGAATGCACCAAGGTTCCGGAATGTTCGGAATTCCGGAATGTACCAAGGTTCCGGAATGTTCAGAGTTCCGGAATGTTCAGAGTTCCGGAATGCAACAAAGTTCCGGAATGTTCGCAATTCCGGAATGTTCAGAGTTCCGGAATGCACCAAGGTTCCGGAATGTTCGGAATTCCGGAATGTTCAGAGTTCCGGAATGCACCAAGGTTCCGGAATGTTCAGAATTCCGGAATGCACCAAGGTTCCGGAATGTTCGGAATTCCGGAATGCACCAAGGTTCCGGAATGTTCGGAATTCCGGAATGTACCAAGATTCCGGAATGTTCAGAGTTCCGGAATGCACCAAGGTTTCGGAATGTTCGGAATTCCGGAATGTTCAGAGTTCCGGAATGTTCAGAGTTCCGGAATGCACCAAGGTTCCAGAATGTTAAGAGTTCCGGAATGCACCAAGGTTCCGGAATGTTCGGAATTCCGGAATGTTCAGAGTTCCGGAATGTTCAGAGTTCCGGAATGCACCAAGGTTCCGGAATGTTCGGAATTCCGGAATGCACCAAGGTTCTGGAATGTTCGGAATTCCGGAATGTTCACCCTTCCGGAATGTTCAGAATTCCGGAATGCACCAAGGTTCCGGGATGTTCGGAATTCCGGAATGTTCAGAGTTCCGGAATGTTCAGAGTTCCGGAATGCACCAAGGTTCCGGAATGTTCGGAATTCCGGAATGTACCAAGGTTCCGGAATGTTCAGAGTTCCGGAATGTTCAGAGTTCCGGAATGCACCAAGGTTCCGGAATTTTCGGAATTCCGGAATGTTCAGAGTTCCGGAATGCACCAAGGTTCCGGAATGTTCAGAATTCCGGAATGCACCAAGGTTCCGGAATGTTCGGAATTCCGGAATGTTCAGAGTTCCGGAATGTTCAGAGTTCCGGAATGCACCAAGGTTCCGGAATGTTCGGAATTCCGGAATGTACCAAGGTTCCGGAATGTTCAGAGTTCCGGAATGTTCAGAGTTCCGGAATGCAACAAAGTTCCGGAATGTTCGGAATTCCGGAATGTTCAGAGTTCCGGAATGCACCAAGGTTCCGGAATGTTCGGAATTCCGGAATGTTCAGAGTTCCGGAATGCACCAAGGTTCCGGAATGTTCAGAATTCCGGAATGCACCAAGGTTCCGGAATGTTCGGAATTCCGGAATGTTCAGAATTCCGGAATGCACAAAGGTTCCGGAATGTTCGGAATTCCGGAATGTTCGGAATTCCGGAATGTTCAGAGTTCCGGAATGCACCAAGGTTCCGGAATGTTCGGAATTCCGGAATGTACCAAGGTTCCGGAATGTTCACCCTTCCGGAATGTTCAGAATTTCGGAATGCACCAAGGTTCCGGAATGTTCGGAATTCCGGAATGTTCAGAGTTCCGGAATGTTCAGAGTTCCGGAATGCACCAAGGTTCCGGAATGTTCGGAATTCCGGAATGTTCAGAGTTCCGGAATGTTCAGAATTCCGGAATGCACCAAGGTTCCGGAATGTTCGGAATTCCGGAATGTTCAGAATTCCGGAATGCACCAAGGTTCCGGAATGTTCGGAATTCCGGAATGTTCAGAGTTCCGGAATGTTCAGAGTTCCGGAATGCACCAAGGTTCCGGAATGTTCGGAATTCCGGAATGTTCAGAGTTCCGGAAAGTTCAGAGTTCCGGAATGCACCAAGGTTCCGGAATGTTCGGAATTCCGGAATGTACCAAGGTTCCGGAATGTTCGGAATTCCGGAATGTTCAGAGTTCCGGAATGTTCAGAGTTCCGGAATGCACCAAGGTTCCGGAATGTTCGGAATTCCGGAATGTACCAAGGTTCCGGAATGTTCACCCTTCCGGAATGTTCAGAATTTCGGAATGCACCAAGGTTCCGGAATGTTCGGAATTCCGGAATGTACCAAGGTTCCGGAATGTTCAGAGTTCCGGAATGTTCAGAGTTCCGGAATGCAACAGAGTTCCGGAATGTTCGGAATTCCGGAATGTTCAGAGTTCCGGAATGCACCAAGGTTCCGGAATGTTCGGAATTCCGGAATGTTCAGAGTTCCGGAATGTTCAGAATTCCGGAATGCACCAAGGTTCCGGAATGTTCGGAATTCCGGAATGTACCAAGGTTCCGGAATGTTCAGAGTTCCGGAATGTTCAGAGTTCCGGAATGCACCAAGGTTCCGGAATTTTCGGAATTCCGGAATGTTCAGAGTTCCGGAATGCACCAAGGTTCCGGAATGTTCAGAATTCCGGAATGCACCAAGGTTCCGGAATGTTCGGAATTCCGGAATGTACCAAGATTCCGGAATGTTCAGAGTTCCGGAATGCACCAAGGTTCCGGAATGTTCGGAATTCCGGAATGTTCAGAGTTCCGGAATGTTCAGAGTTCCGGAATGCACCAAGGTTCCGGAATGTTCGGAATTCCGGAATGTTCAGAGTTCCGGAATGTTCAGAGTTCCGGAATGCACCAAGGTTCCGGAATGTTCGGAATTCCGGAATGTACCAAGGTTCCGGAATGTTCACCCTTCCGGAATGTTCAGAATTTCGGAATGCACCAAGGTTCCGGAATGCACCAAGGTTCCGGAATGTTCGGAATTCCGGAATGTTCAGAGTTCCGGAATGTTCAGAGTTCCGGAATGCAACAAAGTTCCGGAATGTTCGGAATTCCGGAATGCACCAAGAGTTCCGGAATGCACCAAGGTTCCGGAATGTTCGGAATTCCGGAATGTTCAGAGTTCCGGAATGTTCAGAGTTCCGGAATGCACCAAGGTTCCGGAATGTTCGGAATTCCGGAATGTTCAGAGTTCCGGAAAGTTCTGAGTTCCGGAATGCACCAAGGTTCCGGAATGTTCGGAATTCCGGAATGTACCAAGGTTCCGGAATGTTCACCCTTCCGGAATGTTCAGAATTTCGGAATGCACCAAGGTTCCGGAATGTTCGGAATTCCGGAATGTTCAGAGTTCCGGAATGTTCAGAGTTCCGGAATGCACCAAGGTTCCGGAATGTTCGGAATTCCGGAATGTACCAAGGTTCCGGAATGTTCAGAGTTCCGGAATGTTCAGAGTTCCGGAATGCAACAAAGTTCCGGAATGTTTGGAGTTCCGGAATGCACCAAGGTTCCGGAATGCACCAAGGTTCCGGAATGTTCGGAATTCCGGAATGTTCAGAGTTCCGGAATGTTCAGAGTTCCGGAATGTTCAGAGTTCCGGAATGCACCAAGGTTCCGGAATGTTCGGAATTCCGGAATGTACCAAGGTTCCGGAATGTTCACCCTTCCGGAATGTTCAGAATTTCGGAATGCACCAAGGTTCCGGAATGTTCGGAATTCCGGAATGTTCAGAGTTCCGGAATGTTCAGAATTCCGGAATGCACCAAGGTTCCGGAATGTTCAGAGTTCCGGAATGCACCAAGGTTCCGGAATGTTCGGAATTCCGGAATGTTCAGAGTTCCGGAATGCACCAAGGTTCCGGAATGTTCGGAATTCCGGAATGTACCAAGGTTCCGGAATGTTCAGAGTTCCGGAATGTTCAGAGTTCCGGAATGCAACAAAGTTCCGGAATGTTCGCAATTCCGGAATGTTCAGAGTTCCGGAATGCACCAAGGTTCCGGAATTTTCGGAATTCCGGAATGTTCAGAGTTCCGGAATGCACCAAGGTTCCGGAATGTTCAGACTTCCGGAATGCACCAAGGTTCCGGAATGTTCGGAATTCCGGAATGCACCAAGGTTCCGGAATGTTCGGAATTCCGGAATGTACCAAGATTCCGGAATGTTCAGAGTTCCGGAATGCACCAAGGTTCCGGAATGTTCGGAATTCCGGAATGTTCAGGGTTCCGGAATGTTCAGAGTTCCGGAATGCACCAAGGTTCCAGAATGTTAAGAGTTCCGGAATGCACCAAGGTTCCGGAATGTTCAGAGTTCAGGAATGCACCAAGGTTCCGGAATGTTCGGAATTCCGGAATGTTCAGAATTCCGGAATGCACAAAGGTTCCGGAATGTTCGGAATTCCGGAATGTTCAGAGTTCCGGAATGTTCAGAGTTCCGGAATGCACCAAGGTTCCAGAATGTTAAGAGTTCCGGAATGCACCAAGGTTCCGGAATGTTCAGAGTTCAGGAATGCACCAAGGTTCCGGAATGTTCGGAATTCCGGAATGTTCAGAATTCCGGAATGCACAAAGGTTCCGGAATGTTCGGAATTCCGGAATGTTCAGAGTTCCGGAATGTTCAGAGTTCCGGAATGCACCAAGTTTCCGGAATGTTCGGAATTCCGGAATGTTCAGAGTTCCGGAAAGTTCAGAGTTCCGGAATGCAAGAAGGTTCCGGAATGTTCGGAATTCCGGAATGTACCAAGGTTCCGGAATGTTCACCCTTCCGGAATGTTCAGAATTTCGGAATGCACCAAGGTTCCGGAATGTTCGGAATTCCGGAATGTTCAGAGTTCCGGAATGTTCAGAGTTCCGGAATGCACCAAGGTTCCGGAATGTTCGGAATTCCGGAATGTACCAAGGTTCCGGAATGTTCACCCTTCCGGAATGTTCAGAATTCCGGAATGCACCAAGGTTCCGGAATGTTCGGAATTCCGGAATGTTCAGAGTTCCGGAATGTTCAGAGTTCCGGAATGCACCAAGGTTCCGGAATGTTCGGAATTCCGGAATGTACCAAGGTTCCGGAATGTTCAGAGTTCCGGAATGTTCAGAGTTCCGGAATGCAACAAAGTTCCGGAATGTTCGCAATTCCGGAATGTTCAGAGTTCCGGAATGCACCAAGGTTCCGGAATGTTCGGAATTCCGGAATGTTCAGAGTTCCGGAATGCACCAAGGTTCCGGAATGTTCAGAATTCCGGAATGCACCAAGGTTCCGGAATGTTCGGAATTCCGGAATGCACCAAGGTTCCGGAATGTTCGGAATTCCGGAATGTACCAAGATTCCGGAATGTTCAGAGTTCCGGAATGCACCAAGGTTCCGGAATGTTCGGAATTCCGGAATGTTCAGAGTTCCGGAATGTTCAGAGTTCCGGAATGCACCAAGGTTCCAGAATGTTAAGAGTTCCGGAATGCACCAAGGTTCCGGAATGTTCAGAGTTCAGGAATGCACCAAGGTTCCGGAATGTTCGGAATTCCGGAATGTACCAAGGTTCCGGAATGTTCAGAGTTCCGGAATGTTCAGAGTTCCGGAATGCAACAAAGTTCCGGAATGTTCGCAATTCCGGAATGTTCAGAGTTCCGGAATGCACCAAGGTTCCGGAATGTTCGGAATTCCGGAATGTTCAGAGTTCCGGAATGCACCAAGGTTCCGGAATGTTCAGACTTCCGGAATGCACCAAGGTTCCGGAATGTTCGGAATTCCGGAATGCACCAAGGTTCCGGAATGTTCGGAATTCCGGAATGTACCAAGATTCCGGAATGTTCAGAGTTCCGGAATGTTCAGAGTTCCGGAATGCACCAAGGTTCCAGAATGTTAAGAGTTCCGGAATGCACCAAGGTTCCGGAATGTTCAGAGTTCAGGAATGCACCAAGGTTCCGGAATGTTCGGAATTCCGGAATGTTCAGAATTCCGGAATGCACAAAGGTTCCGGAATGTTCGGAATTCCGGAATGTTCAGAGTTCCGGAATGTTCAGAGTTCCGGAATGCACCAAGTTTCCGGAATGTTCGGAATTCCGGAATGTTCAGAGTTCCGGAATGTTCAGAATTCCGGAATGCACAAAGGTTCCGGAATGTTCGGAATTCCGGAATGTTCAGAGTTCCGGAAAGTTCAGAGTTCCGGAATGCACCAAGGTTCCGGAATGTTCGGAATTCCGGAATGTACCAAGGTTCCGGAATGTTCACCCTTCCGGAATGTTCAGAATTTCGGAATGCACCAAGGTTCCGGAATGTTCGGAATTCCGGAATGTTCAGAGTTCCGGAATGTTCAGAGTTCCGGAATGCACCAAGGTTCCGGAATGTTCGGAATTCCGGAATGTACCAAGGTTCCGGAATGTTCACCCTTCCGGAATGTTCAGAATTCCGGAATGCACCAAGGTTCCGGAATGTTCGGAATTCCGGAATGTTCAGAGTTCCGGAATGTTCAGAGTTCCGGAATGCACCAAGGTTCCGGAATGTTCGGAATTCCGGAATGTACCAAGGTTCCGGAATGTTCAGAGTTCCGGAATGTTCAGAGTTCCGGAATGTTCAGAGTTCCGGAATGCACCAAGGTTCCGGAATGTTCGGAATTCCGGAATGTTCAGAGTTCCGGAATGCACCAAGGTTCCGGAATGTTCAGAATTCCGGAATGCACCAAGGTTCCGGAATGTTCGGAATTCCGGAATGCACCAAGGTTCCGGAATGTTCGGAATTCCGGAATGTACCAAGATTCCGGAATGTTCAGAGTTCCGGAATGCACCAAGGTTCCGGAATGTTCGGAATTCCGGAATGTTCAGAGTTCCGGAATGTTCAGAGTTCCGGAATGCACCAAGGTTCCAGAATGTTAAGAGTTCCGGAATGCACCAAGGTTCCGGAATGTTCAGAGTTCAGGAATGCACCAAGGTTCCGGAATGTTCGGAATTCCGGAATGTTCAGAATTCCGGAATGCACAAAGGTTCCGGAATGTTCGGAATTCCGGAATGTTCAGAGTTCCGGAATGTTCAGAGTTCCGGAATGCACCAAGGTTCCGGAATGTTCGGAATTCCGGAATGTTCAGAGTTCCGGAATGTTCAGAATTCCGGAATGCACAAAGGTTCCGGAATGTTCGGAATTCCGGAATGTTCAGAGTTCCGGAAAGTTCAGAGTTCCGGAATGCACCAAGGTTCCGGAATGTTCGGAATTCCGGAATGTACCAAGGTTCCGGAATGTTCACCCTTCCGGAATGTTCAGAATTTCGGAATGCACCAAGGTTCCGGAATGTTCGGAATTCCGGAATGTTCAGAGTTCCGGAATGTTCAGAGTTCCGGAATGCACCAAGGTTCCGGAATGTTCGGAATTCCGGAATGTACCAAGGTTCCGGAATGTTCACCCTTCCGGAATGTTCAGAATTTCGGAATGCACCAAGGTTCCGGAATGTTCGGAATTCCGGAATGTTCAGAGTTCCGGAATGTTCAGAGTTCCGGAATGCACCAAGGTTCCGGAATGTTCGGAATTCCGGAATGTACCAAGGTTCCGGAATGTTCAGAGTTCCGGAATGTTCAGAGTTCCGGAATGCAACAGAGTTCCGGAATGTTCGGAATTCCGGAATGTTCAGAGTTCCGGAATGCACCAAGGTTCCGGAATGTTCGGAATTCCGGAATGTTCAGAGTTCCGGAATGTTCAGAATTCCGGAATGCACCAAGGTTCCGGAATGTTCGGAATTCCGGAATGTACCAAGGTTCCGGAATGTTCAGAGTTCCGGAATGTTCAGAGTTCCGGAATGCACCAAGGTTCCGGAATGTTCGGAATTCCGGAATGTACCAAGGTTCCGGAATGTTCACCCTTCCGGAATGTTCAGAATTTCGGAATGCACCAAGGTTCCGGAATGTTCGGAATTCCAGAATGTTCAGAGTTCCGGAATGTTCAGAGTTCCGGAATGCACCAAGGTTCCGGAATGTTCGGAATTCCGGAATGTTCAGAGTTCCGGAAAGTTCAGAGTTCCGGAATGCACCAAGGTTCCGGAATGTTCGGAATTCCGGAATGTACCAAGGTTCCGGAATGTTCACCCTTCCGGAATGTTCAGAATTTCGGAATGCACCAAGGTTCCGGAATGTTCGGAATTCCGGAATGTTCAGAGTTCCGGAATGTTCAGAGTTCCGGAATGCACCAAGGTTCCGGAATGTTCGGAATTCCGGAATGTACCAAGGTTCCGGAATGTTCAGAGTTCCGGAATGTTCAGAGTTCCGGAATGCAACAAAGTTCCGGAATGTTCGGAATTCCGGAATGTTCAGAGTTCCGGAATGCACCACGGTTCCGGAATGTTCGGAATTCCGGAATGTTCAGAGTTCCGGAATGTTCAGAATTCCGGAATGCACCAAGGTTCCGGAATGTTTGGAGTTCCGGAATGCACCAAGGTTCCGGAATGCACCAAGGTTCCGGAATGTTCGGAATTCCGGAATGTTCAGAGTTCCGGAATGTTCAGAGTTCCGGAATGCACCAAGGTTCTGGAATGTTCAGAGTTCCGGAATGCACCAAGGTTCCGGAATGTTCGGAATTCCGGAATGTACCAAGGTTCCGGAATGTTCAGAGTTCCGGAATGCACCAAGGTTCCGGAATGTTCGGAATTCCGGAATGTACCAAGGTTCCGGAATGTTCAGAGTTCCGGAATGCACCAAGGTTCCGGAATGTTCGGAATTCCGGAATGTTCGGAATTCCGGAATGTTCAGAGTTCCGGAATGCACCAAGGTTCCGGAATGTTCGGAATTCCGGAATGTACCAAGGTTCCGGAATGTTCAGAGTTCCGGAATGTTCAGAGTTCCGGAATGCACCAAGGTTCCGGAATGTTCGGAATTCCGGAATGTTCAGAGTTCCGGAATGCACCAAGGTTCCGGAATGTTCAGAGTTCCGGAATGCACCAAGGTTCCGGAATGTTCGGAATTCCGGAATGTTCAGAGTTCCGGAATGTTCAGAGTTCCGGAATGCACCAAGGTTCCGGACTGTTCGGAATTCCGGAATGTACCAAGGTTCCGGAATGTTCAGAGTTCCGGAATGTTCAGAGTTCCGGAATGCAACAAAGTTCCGGAATGTTCGGAATTCCGGAATGTTCAGAGTTCCGGAATGCACCAAGGTTCCGGAATGTTCGGAATTCCGGAATGTTCAGAGTTCCGGAATGTTCAGAGTTCCGGAATGCACCAAGGTTCCGGAATGTTCGGAATTCCGGAATGTACCAAGGTTCCGGAATGTTCAGAGTTCCGGAATGTTCAGAGTTCCGGAATGCAACAAAGTTCCGGAATGTTCGGAATTCCGGAATGTTCAGAGTTCCGGAATGCACCAAGGTTCCGGAATGTTCGGAATTCCGGAATGTTCAGAGTTCCGGAATGTTCAGAGTTCCGGAATGCACCAAGGTTCCGGAATGTTCGGAATTCCGGAATGTACCAAGGTTCCGGAATGTTCAGAGTTCCGGAATGCAAAAAAGTTCCGGAATGTTCGGAATTCCGGAATGTTCAGAGTTCCGGAATGCACCAAGGTTCCGGAATGTTAGGAATTCCGGAATGTTCAGAGTTCCGGAATGTTCAGAATTCCGGAATGCACCAAGGTTCCGGACTGTTCGGAATTCCGGAATGTACCAAGGTTCCGGAATGTTCAGAGTTCCGGAATGTTCAGAGTTCCGGAATGCAACAAAGTTCCGGAATGTTCGGAATTCCGGAATGTTCAGAGTTCCGGAATGCACCAAGGTTCCGGAATGTTCGGAATTCCGGAATGTTCAGAGTTCCGGAATGTTCAGAGTTCCGGAATGCACCAAGGTTCCGGAATGTTCGGAATTCCGGAATGTACCAAGGTTCCGGAATGTTCAGAGTTCCGGAATGTTCAGAGTTCCGGAATGCAACAAAGTTCCGGAATGTTCGGAATTCCGGAATGTTCAGAGTTCCGGAATGCACCAAGGTTCCGGAATGTTCGGAATTCCGGAATGTTCAGAGTTCCGGAATGTTCAGAGTTCCGGAATGCACCAAGGTTCCGGAATGTTCGGAATTCCGGAATGTACCAAGGTTCCGGAATGTTCAGAGTTCCGGAATGCAAAAAAGTTCCGGAATGTTCGGAATTCCGGAATGTTCAGAGTTCCGGAATGCACCAAGGTTCCGGAATGTTAGGAATTCCGGAATGTTCAGAGTTCCGGAATGTTCAGAATTCCGGAATGCACCAAGGTTCCGGAATGTTCGGAATTCCGGAATGTTCGGAGTTCCGGAATGTACCAAGGTTCCGGAATGTTCAGAGTTCCGGAATGCACCAAGGTTCCGGAATGTTCGGAATTCCGGAATGTTCAGAATTCCGGAATGCACCAAGGTTCCGGAATGTTCGGAATTCCGGAATGTTCAGAGTTCCGGAATGCACCAAGGTTCCTGAATGTTCGGAATTCCGGAATGTTCAGAGTTCCGGAATGTTCAGAGTTCCGGAATGCACCAAGGTTCCGGAATGTTCGGAATTCCGGAATGTACCAAGGTTCCGGAATGTTCACCCTTCCGGAATGTTCGGAATTCCGGAATGTTCGGAATTCCGGAATGTACCAAGATTCCGGAATGTTCAGAGTTCCGGAATGCACCAAGGTTCCGGAATGTTCGGAATTCCGGAATGTTCAGAGTTCCGGAATGTTCAGAGTTCCGGAATGCACCAAGGTTCCAGAATGTTAAGAGTTCCGGACTGCACCAAGGTTCCGGAATGTTTAGAGTTCCGGAATGCACCAAGGTTCCGGAATGTTCGGAATTCCGGAATGCACCAAGGTTCCAGAATGTTAAGAGTTCCGGACTGCACCAAGGTTCCGGAATGTTCAGAGTTCCGGAATGCACCAAGGTTCCGGAATGTTCAGAGTTCCGGAATGCACCAAGGTTCCAGAATGTTAAGAGTTCCGGACTGCACCAAGGTTCCGGAATGTTCAGAGTTCCGGAATGCACCAAGGTTCCGGAATGTTCGGAATTCCGGAATGCACCAAGGTTCCAGAATGTTAAGAGTTCCGGACTGCACCAAGGTTCCGGAATGTTCAGAGTTCCGGAATGCACCAAGGTTCCGGAATGTTCGGAATTCCGGAATGTTCAGAGTTCCGGAATGTTCAGAGTTCCGGAATGCACCAAGGTTCCGGAATGTTCGGAATTCCGGAATGTACCAAGGTTCCGGAATGTTCAGAGTTCCGGAATGTTCAGAGTTCCGGAATGCAACAAAGTTCCGGAATGTTCGGAATTCCGGAATGTTCAGAGTTCCGGAATGCACCAAGGTTCCGGAATGTTCGGAATTCCGGAATGTTCAGAGTTCCGGAATGTTCAGAGTTCCGGAATGCACCAAGGTTCCGGAATGTTCGGAATTCCGGAATGTACCAAGGTTCCGGAATGTTCAGAGTTCCGGAATGCAAAAAAGTTCCGGAATGTTCGGAATTCCGGAATGTTCAGAGTTCCGGAATGCACCAAGGTTCCGGAATGTTAGGAATTCCGGAATGTTCAGAGTTCCGGAATGTTCAGAATTCCGGAATGCACCAAGGTTCCGGAATGTTCGGAATTCCGGAATGTTCGGAGTTCCGGAATGTACCAAGGTTCCGGAATGTTCAGAGTTCCGGAATGCACCAAGGTTCCGGAATGTTCGGAATTCCGGAATGTTCAGAATTCCGGAATGCACCAAGGTTCCGGAATGTTCGGAATTCCGGAATGTTCAGAGTTCCGGAATGCACCAAGGTTCCTGAATGTTCGGAATTCCGGAATGTTCAGAGTTCCGGAATGTTCAGAGTTCCGGAATGCACCAAGGTTCCGGAATGTTCGGAATTCCGGAATGTACCAAGGTTCCGGAATGTTCACCCTTCCGGAATGTTCGGAATTCCGGAATGTTCGGAATTCCGGAATGTACCAAGATTCCGGAATGTTCAGAGTTCCGGAATGCACCAAGGTTCCGGAATGTTCGGAATTCCGGAATGTTCAGAGTTCCGGAATGTTCAGAGTTCCGGAATGCACCAAGGTTCCAGAATGTTAAGAGTTCCGGACTGCACCAAGGTTCCGGAATGTTTAGAGTTCCGGAATGCACCAAGGTTCCGGAATGTTCGGAATTCCGGAATGCACCAAGGTTCCAGAATGTTAAGAGTTCCGGACTGCACCAAGGTTCCGGAATGTTCAGAGTTCCGGAATGCACCAAGGTTCCGGAATGTTCAGAGTTCCGGAATGCACCAAGGTTCCAGAATGTTAAGAGTTCCGGACTGCACCAAGGTTCCGGAATGTTCAGAGTTCCGGAATGCACCAAGGTTCCGGAATGTTCGGAATTCCGGAATGCACCAAGGTTCCAGAATGTTAAGAGTTCCGGACTGCACCAAGGTTCCGGAATGTTCAGAGTTCCGGAATGCACCAAGGTTCCGGAATGTTCGGAATTCCGGAATGTTCAGAGTTCCGGAATGTTCAGAATTCCGGAATGCACCAAGGTTCCGGAATGTTCGGAGTTCCGGAATGTACCAAGATTCCGGAATGTTCAGAGTTCCGGAATGCACCAAGGTTCCGGAATGTTCGGAATTCCGGAATGCACCAAGGTTCCGGAATGTTCGGAATTCCGGAATGTACCAAGGTTCCGGAATGTTCACCCTTCCGGAATGTTCAGAATTTCGGAATGCACCAAGGTTCCGGAATGTTCGGAATTCCGGAATGTTCAGAGTTCCGGAATGTTCAGAGTTCCGGAATGCACCAAGGTTCCGGAATGTTCGGAATTCCGGAATGTACCAAGGTTCCGGAATGTTCAGAGTTCCGGAATGCAACAAAGTTCCGGAATGTTCGGAATTCCGGAATGTTCAGAGTTCCGGAATGCACCAAGGTTCCGGAATGTTCGGAATTCCGGAATGTTCAGAGTTCCGGAATGTTCAGAATTCCGGAATGCACCAAGGTTCCGGAATGTTCGGAATTCCGGAATGTTCGGAGTTCCGGAATGTACCAAGGTTCCGGAGTGTTCAGAGTTCCGGAATGCACCAAGGTTCCGGAATGTTCGGAATACCGGAATGTTCAGAGTTCCGGAATGTACCAAGGTTCAAGAATGTTCAGAGTTCCGGAATGCACCAAGGTTCCGGAATGTTCGGAATTCCGGAATGTTCAGAGTTCCGGAATGTTCAGAGTTCCGGAATGCACCAAGGTTCCGGAATGTTCAGAGTTCCGGAATGCACCAAGGTTCCGGAATGTTCAGAATTCCGGAATGCACCAAGGTTCTGGAATGTTCGGAATTCCGGAATGTTCAGAATTCCGGAATGCACCAAGGTTCCGGAATGTTCGGAATACCGGAATGTTCAGAGTTCCGGAATGTACCAAGGTTCAAGAATGTTCAGAGTTCCGGAATGCACCAAGGTTCCGGAATGTTCGGAATTCCGGAATGTTCAGAGTTCCGGAATGTTCAGAGTTCCGGAATGCACCAAGGTTCCGGAATGTTCGGAATTCCGGAATGTTCAGAGTTCCGGAATGCACCAAGGTTCCGGAATGTTCAGAATTCCGGAATGCACCAAGGTTCTGGAATGTTCGGAATTCCGGAATGTTCAGAATTCCGGAATGCACCAAGGTTCCGGAATGTTCGGAATACCGGAATGTTCAGAGTTCCGGAATGTACCAAGGTTCAAGAATGTTCAGAGTTCCGGAATGCACCAAGGTTCCGGAATGTTCGGAATTCCGGAATGTTCAGAGTTCCGGAATGTTCAGAGTTCCGGAATGCACCAAGGTTCCGGAATGCACCAAGGTTCCGGAATGTTCAGAATTCCGGAATGCACCAAGTTTCTGGAATGTTCGGAATTCCGGAATGTTCAGAATTCCGGAATGCACCAAGGTTCCGGAATGTTCGGAATTCCGGAATGTTCAGAGTTCCGGAATGTTCAGAGTTCCGGAATGCACCAAGGTTCCGGAATGTTCGGAATTCCGGAATGTACCAAGGTTCCGGAATGTTCACCCTTCCGGAATGTTCAGAATTCCGGAATGCACCAAGGTTCCGGAATGTTCGGAATTCCGGAATGTTCAGAGTTCCGGAATGTTCAGAGTTCCGGAATGCACCAAGGTTCCGGAATGTTCGGAATTCCGGAATGTTCAGAGTTCCGGAATGCACCAATGTTCCGGAATGTTCAGAGTTCCGGAATGCACCAAGGTTCCGGAATGTTCGGAATTCCGGAATGTTCAGAATTCCGGAATGCACCAAGGTTCCGGAATGTTCGGAATTCCGGAATGTTCAGAGTTCCGGAATGCACCAAGGTTCCGGAATGTTCGGAATTCCGGAATGTACCAAGGTTCCGGAATGTTCAGAGTTCCGGAATGTTCAGAGTTCCGGAATGCAACAAAGTTCCGGAATGTTCGCAATTCCGGAATGTTCAGAGTTCCGGAATGCACCAAGGTTCCGGAATGTTCGGAATTCCGGAATGTTCAGAGTTCCGGAATGCACCAAGGTTCCGGAATGTTCAGAATTCCGGAATGCACCAAGGTTCTGGAATGCACCAAGGTTCCGGAATGTTCGGAATTCCGGAATGTTCAGAGTTCCGGAATGTTCAGAGTTCCGGAATGCACCAAGGTTCCGGAATGTTCGGAATTCCGGAATGTTCAGCGTTCCGGAATGTACCAAGGTTCCGGAATGTTCAGAGTTCCGGAATGCACCAAGGTTCCGGAATGTTCGGAATTCCGGAATGTTCAGCGTTCCGGAATGTACCAAGGTTCCGGAATGTTCAGAGTTCCGGAATGCACCAAGGTTCCGGAATGTTCGGAATTCCGGAATGTTCAGAGTTCCGGAATGCACCAAGGTTCCGGAATGTTCAGAATTCCGGAATGCACCAAGGTTCGGGAATGTTCGGAATTCCGGAATGCACCAAGGTTCCAGAATGTTCGGAATTCCGGAATGTTCAGAGTTCCGGAATGTTCAGAGTTCCGGAATGCACCAAGGTTCCGGAATGTTCGGAATTCCGGAATGTACCAAGGTTCCGGAATGTTCAGAGTTCCGGAATGCACCAAGGTTCCGGAATGTTCGGAATTCCGGAATGTTCGGAATTCCGGAATGTTCAGAATTCCGGAATGCACCAAGGTTCCGGAATGTTCGGAATTCCGGAATGTTCAGAGTTCCGGAATGCACGAAGGTTCCGGGATGTTCGGAATTCCGGAATGTTCAGAGTTCCGGAATGTTCAGAGTTCCGGAATGTTCAGAATTCCGGAATGCACCAAGGTTCCGGAATGTTCGGAATTCCGGAATGTTCAGAGTTCCGGAATGTACCAAGGTTCAAGAATGTTCAGAGTTCCGGAATGCACCAAGGTTCCGGAATGTTCAGAGTTCCGGAATGCACCAAGGTTCCGGAATGTTCAGAGTTCCGGAATGTTCAGAGTTCCGGAATGCACCAAGGTTCCGGAATGTTCGGAATTCCGGAATGTTCAGTGTTCCGGAATGCACCAAGGTTCCGGAATGTTCGGAATTCCGGAATGTTCGGAATTCCGGAATGCACCAAGGTTCCAGAATGTTAAGAGTTCCGGAATGCACCAAGGTTCCGGAATGTTCGGAATTCCGGAATGTTCGGAATTCCGGAATGTTCAGAATTCCGGAATGCACCAAGGTTCCGGAATGTTCGGAATTCCGGAATGTTCAGAGTTCCGGAATGCACGAAGGTTCCGGGATGTTCGGAATTCCGGAATGTTCAGAGTTCCGGAATGTTCAGAGTTCCGGAATGTTCAGAATTCCGGAATGCACCAAGGTTCCGGAATGTTCGGAATTCCGGAATGTTCAGAGTTCCGGAATGTACCAAGGTTCAAGAATGTTCAGAGTTCCGGAATGCACCAAGGTTCCGGAATGTTCAGAGTTCCGGAATGCACCAAGGTTCCGGAATGTTCAGAGTTCCGGAATGTTCAGAGTTCCGGAATGCACCAAGGTTCCGGAATGTTCGGAATTCCGGAATGTTCAGTGTTCCGGAATGCACCAAGGTTCCGGAATGTTCGGAATTCCGGAATGTTCGGAATTCCGGAATGCACCAAGGTTCCAGAATGTTAAGAGTTCCGGAATGCACCAAGGTTCCGGAATGTTCAGAGTTCCGGAATGCACCAAGGTTCCGGAATGTTTGGAATTCCGGAATGTTCAGAGTTCCGGAATGTTCAGAATTCCGGAATGCACCAAGGTTCCGGAATGTTCGGAATTCCGGAATGTACCAAGGTTCCGGAATGTTCACCCTTCCGGAATGTTCAGAATTTCGGAATGCACCAAGGTTCTGGAATGTTCGGAATTCCGGAATGTTCAGAGTTCCGGAATGTTCAGAGTTCCGGAATGTACCAAGGTTCCGGAATGTTCACCCTTCCGGAATGTTCAGAATTTCGGAATGCACCAAGGTTCCGGAATGTTCGGAATTCCGGAATGTACCAAGGTTCCGGAATGTTCAGAGTTCCGGAATGTTCAGAGTTCCGGAATGCACCAAGGTTCCGGAATGTTCGGAATTCCGGAATGCACCAAGGTTCCGGAATGTTCGGAATTCCGGAATGTTCAGAGTTCCGGAATGCACCAAGGTTCCGGAATGTTCGGAATTCCGGAATGCACCAAGGTTCCGGAATGCACAAAGGTTCCGGAATGTTCGGATTTCCGGAATGTTCAGAGTTCCGGAATGCACCAAGGTTCCGGAATGTTCAGAGTTCCGGAATGCACAAAGGTTCCGGAATGTTCAGAATTCCGGAACGCACCAAGGTTCCGGAATGTTCGGAATTCCGGAATGTTCATAGTTCCGGAATGTACCAAGGTTCCGGAATGTTCAGAGTTCCGGAATGCACCAAGGTTCCGGAATGTTCGGAATTCCGGAATGTTCAGAGTTCCAGAATGTTCAGAGTTCCGGGATGCACCAAGGTTCCGGAATGTTCAGAGTTCCGGAATGCACCAAGGTTCCGGAATGTTCACCCTTCCGGAATGTTCAGAATTCCGGAATGCACCAAGGTTCCGGAATGTTCGGAATTCCGGAATGTTCAGAGTTCCGGAATGTTCAGAGTTCCGGAATGCACCAAGGTTCCGGAATGTTCGGAATTCCGGAATGTACCAAGGTTCCGGAATGTTCAGAGTTCCGGAATGCACCAAGGTTCCGGAATTTTCGGAATTCCGGAATGTTCAGAGTTCCGGAATGCACCAAGGTTCCGGAATGTTCGGAATTCCGGAATGTTCAGAGTTCCGGAATGCACCAAGGTTCCGGAATGTTCAGAATTCCGGAATGCACCAAGGTTCCGGAATGTTCGGAATTCCGGAATGTACCAAGGTTCCGGAACGTTCAGAGTTCCGGAATGTTCAGAGTTCCGGAATGCACCAAGGTTCCGGAATGTTCAGAGTTCCGGAATGTTCAGAATTTCGGAATGCACCAAGGTTCCGGAATGTTCGGAATTCCGGAATGTTCAGAGTTCCGGAATGTTCAGAGTTCCGGAATGTTCAGAGTTCCGGAATGCACCAAGGTTCCGGAATGTTCAGAGTTCCGGAATGTTCAGAGTTCCGGAATGCACCAAGGTTCCGGAATGTTCACCCTTCCGGAATGTTCAGAATTTCGGAATGCACCAAGGTTCCGGAATGTTCACCCTTCCGGAATGTTCAGAGTTCCGGAATTTTCAGAGTTCCGGAATGCACCAAGGTTCCGGAATGTTCGGAATTCCGGAATGTACCAAGGTTCCGGAATGTTCACCCTTCCGGAATGTTCAGAATTCCGGAATGCACCAAGGTTCCGGAATGTTCGGAATTCCGGAATGTTCAGAGTTCCGGAATGTTCAGAGTTCCGGAATGCACCAAGGTTCCGGAATGTTCGGAATTCCGGAATGTTCAGAGTTCCGGAATGCACCAAGGTTCCGGAATGTTCGGAATTCCGGAATGTTCGGAATTCCGGAATGTACCAAGATTCCGGAATGTTCAGAGTTCCGGAATGCACCAAGGTTCCGGAATGTTCGGAATTCCGGAATGTTCAGAGTTCCGGAATGTTCAGAGTTCCGGAATGCACCAAGGTTCCGGAATGTTCGG
This sequence comes from Aulonocara sp. 'chitande type north' Nkhata Bay, assembly GCF_057382095.1. Lineage (NCBI taxonomy): Eukaryota > Metazoa > Chordata > Actinopteri > Cichliformes > Cichlidae > Aulonocara > Aulonocara sp. 'chitande type north' Nkhata Bay. The sequence goes on from NC_141349.1 coordinate 1,339,370, forward strand.
AATTCCGGAATGCACCAAGGTTCCGGAATGTTCAGAGTTCCGGAGTGCACCAAGGTTCCGGAATGTTCGGAATTCCGGAATGTACCAAGGTTCCGGAATGTTCACCCTTCCGGAATGTTCAGAATTTCGGAATGCACCAAGGTTCCGGAATGTTCGGAATTCCGGAATGTTCAGAGTTCCGGAATGTTCAGAGTTCCGGAATGCACCAAGGTTCCGGAATGTTCGGAATTCCGGAATGTACCAAGGTTCCGGAATGTTCACCCTTCCGGAATGTTCAGAATTTCGGAATGCACCAAGGTTCCGGAATGTTCGGAATTCCGGAATGTTCAGAGTTCCGGAATGTTCAGAGTTCCGGAATGCACCAAGGTTCCGGAATGTTCGGAATTCCGGAATGTACCAAGGTTCCGGAATGTTCAGAGTTCCGGAATGTTCAGAGTTCCGGAATGCAACAAAGTTCCGGAATGTTCGGAATTCCGGAATGTTCAGAGTTCCGGAATGCACCAAGGTTCCGGAATGTTCGGAATTCCGGAATGTTCAGAGTTCCGGAATGCACCAAGGTTCCGGAATGTTCGGAATTCCGGAATGTACCAAGGTTCCGGAATGTTCACCCTTCCGGAATGTTCAGAATTCCGGAATGCACCAAGGTTCCGGAATGTTCGGAATTCCGGAATGTTCAGAGTTCCGGAATGTTCAGAGTTCCGGAATGCACCAAGGTTCCGGAATGTTCGGAATTCCGGAATGTTCAGAGTTCCGGAATGTTCAGAATTCCGGAATGCACCAAGGTTCCGGAATGTTCGGAATTCCGGAATGTACCAAGGTTCCGGAATGTTCACCCTTCCGGAATGTTCAGAATTTCGGAATGCACCAAGGTTCTGGAATGTTCGGAATTCCGGAATGTTCAGAGTTCCGGAATGTTCAGAGTTCCGGAATGTACCAAGGTTCCGGAATGTTCACCCTTCCGGAATGTTCAGAATTTCGGAATGCACCAAGGTTCCGGAATGTTCGGAATTCCGGAATGTACCAAGGTTCCGGAATGTTCAGAGTTCCGGAATGTTCAGAGTTCCGGAATGCACCAAGGTTCCGGAATGTTCGGAATTCCGGAATGCACCAAGGTTCCGGAATGTTCGGAATTCCGGAATGTACCAAGGTTCCGGAATGTTCACCCTTCCGGAATGTTCAGAATTTCGGAATGCACCAAGGTTCCGGAATGTTCGGAATTCCGGAATGTTCAGAGTTCCGGAATGTTCAGAGTTCCGGAATGCACCAAGGTTCCGGAATGTTCGGAATTCCGGAATGTACCAAGGTTCCGGAATGTTCAGAGTTCCGGAATGCAACAAAGTTCCGGAATGTTCGGAATTCCGGAATGTTCAGAGTTCCGGAATGCACCAAGGTTCCGGAATGTTCGGAATTCCGGAATGTTCAGAGTTCCGGAATGTTCAGAATTCCGGAATGCACCAAGGTTCCGGAATGTTCGGAATTCCGGAATGTTCGGAGTTCCGGAATGTACCAAGGTTCCGGAATGTTCAGAGTTCCGGAATGCACCAAGGTTCCGGAATGTTCGGAATTCCGGAATGTACCAAGGTTCCGGAATGTTCAGAGTTCCGGAATGCAACAAAGTTCCGGAATGTTCGGAATTCCGGAATGTTCAGAGTTCCGGAATGCACCAAGGTTCCGGAATGTTCGGAATTCCGGAATGTTCAGAGTTCCGGAATGTTCAGAATTCCGGAATGCACCAAGGTTCCGGAATGTTCGGAATTCCGGAATGTTCGGAGTTCCGGAATGTACCAAGGTTCCGGAATGTTCAGAGTTCCGGAATGCACCAAGGTTCCGGAATGTTCGGAATTCCGGAATGTTCGGAATTCCGGAATGTTCAGAATTCCGGAATGTTCAGAGTTCCGGAATGTACCAAGGTTCAAGAATGTTCAGAGTTCCGGAATGCACCAAGGTTCCGGAATGTTCGGAATTCCGGAATGTTCGGAATTCCGGAATGTTCAGAATTCCGGAATGTTCAGAGTTCCGGAATGTACCAAGGTTCAAGAATGTTCAGAGTTCCGGAATGCACCAAGGTTCCGGAATGTTCGGAATTCCGGAATGTTCAGAGTTCCGGAATGTTCAGAGTTCCGGAATGCACCAAGGTTCCGGAATGTTCAGAGTTCCGGAATGCACCAAGGTTCCGGAATGTTCAGAATTCCGGAATGCACCAAGGTTCCGGAATGTTCGGAATTCCGGAATGTACCAAGGTTCCGGAATGTTCACCCTTCCGGAATGTTCAGAATTCCGGAATGCACCAAGGTTCCGGAATGTTCGGAATTCCGGAATGTACCAAGGTTCCGGAATGTTCAGAGTTCCGGAATGCAAAAAAGTTCCGGAATGTTCGGAATTCCGGAATGTTCAGAGTTCCGGAATGCACCAAGGTTCCGGAATGTTCGGCATTCCGGAATGTTCAGAGTTCCGGAATGTTCAGAATTCCGGAATGCACCAAGGTTCCGGAATGTTCGGAATTCCGGAATGTTCGGAGTTCCGGAATGTACCAAGGTTCCGGAATGTTCAGAGTTCCGGAATGCACCAAGGTTCCGGAATGTTCGGAATTCCGGAATGTTCAGAGTTCCGGAATTTTCAGAGTTCCGGAATGCACCAAGGTTCCGGAATGTTCGGAATTCCGGAATGTTCAGAGTTCCGGAATGCACCAAGGTTCCGGAATGTTCGGAATTCCGGAATATACCAAGGTTCCGGAATGTTCACCCTTCCGGAATGTTCAGAATTCCGGAATGCACCAAGGTTCCGGAATGTTCGGAATTCCGGAATGTTCAGAGTTCCGGAATGCACCAAGGTTCCGGAATGTTCAGAATTCCGGAATGCACCAAGGTTCCGGAATGTTCGGAATTCCGGAATGCACCAAGATTCCGGAATGTTCGGAATTCCGGAATGTTCAGAGTTCCGGAATGTTCAGAGTTCCGGAATGCACCAAGGTTCCGGAATGTTCGGAATTCCGGAATGTTCAGAGTTCCGGAATTTTCAGAGTTCCGGAATGCACCAAGGTTCCGGAATGTTCGGAATTCCGGAATGTTCAGAATTCCGGAATGCACCAAGGTTCCGGAATGTTCACCCTTCCGGAATGTTCAGAATTCCGGAATGCACCAAGGTTCCGGAATGTTCGGAATTCCGGAATGTTCAGAGTTCCGGAATGCACCAAGGTTCCGGAATGTTCGGAATTCCGGAATGTACCAAGGTTCGGGAATGTTCAGAGTTCCGGAATGCACCAAGGTTCCGGAATTTTCGGAATTCCGGAATGTTCAGAGTTCCGGAATGCACCAAGGTTCCGGAATGTTCGGAATTCCGGAATGTTCAGAGTTCCGGAATGCACCAAGGTTCCGGAATGTTCAGAATTCCGGAATGCACCAAGGTTCCGGAATGTTCGGAATTCCGGAATGTACCAAGGTTCCGGAACGTTCAGAGTTCCGGAATGTTCAGAGTTCCGGAATGCACCAAGGTTCCGGAATGTTCAGAGTTCCGGAATGTTCAGAATTTCGGAATGCACCAAGGTTCCGGAATGTTCGGAATTCCGGAATGTTCAGAGTTCCGGAATGTTCAGAGTTCCGGAATGTTCAGAGTTCCGGAATGCACCAAGGTTCCGGAATGTTCGGAATTCCGGAATGTACCAAGGTTCCGGAATGTTCAGAGTTCCGGAATGCAAAAAAGTTCCGGAATGTTCGGAATTCCGGAATGTTCAGAGTTCCGGAATGCACCAAGGTTCCGGAATGTTCGGCATTCCGGAATGTTCAGAGTTCCGGAATTTTCAGAGTTCCGGAATGCACCAAGGTTCCGGAATGTTCGGAATTCCGGAATGTTCAGAGTTCCGGAATGCACCAAGGTTCCGGAATGTTCGGAATTCCGGAATATACCAAGGTTCCGGAATGTTCACCCTTCCGGAATGTTCAGAGTTCCGGAATGCACCAAGGTTCCGGAATGTTCGGAATTCCGGAATGTTCAGAGTTCCGGAATGCACCAAGGTTCCGGAATGTTCAGAATTCCGGAATGCACCAAGGTTCCGGAATGTTCGGAATTCCGGAATGCACCAAGATTCCGGAATGTTCGGAATTCCGGAATGTTCAGAGTTCCGGAATGTTCAGAGTTCCGGAATGCACCAAGGTTCCGGAATGTTCGGAATTCCGGAATGTTCAGAGTTCCGGAATTTTCAGAGTTCCGGAATGCACCAAGGTTCCGGAATGTTCGGAATTCCGGAATGTTCAGAATTCCGGAATGCACCAAGGTTCCGGAATGTTCACCCTTCCGGAATGTTCAGAATTCCGGAATGCACCAAGGTTCCGGAATGTTCGGAATTCCGGAATGTTCAGAGTTCCGGAATGCACCAAGGTTCCGGAATGTTCGGAATTCCGGAATGTACCAAGGTTCGGGAATGTTCAGAGTTCCGGAATGCACCAAGGTTCCGGAATTTTCGGAATTCCGGAATGTTCAGAGTTCCGGAATGCACCAAGGTTCCGGAATGTTCGGAATTCCGGAATGTTCAGAGTTCCGGAATGCACCAAGGTTCCGGAATGTTCAGAATTCCGGAATGCACCAAGGTTCCGGAATGTTCGGAATTCCGGAATGTACCAAGGTTCCGGAACGTTCAGAGTTCCGGAATGTTCAGAGTTCCGGAATGCACCAAGGTTCCGGAATGTTCAGAGTTCCGGAATGTTCAGAATTTCGGAATGCACCAAGGTTCCGGAATGTTCGGAATTCCGGAATGTTCAGAGTTCCGGAATGTTCAGAGTTCCGGAATGTTCAGAGTTCCGGAATGCACCAAGGTTCCGGAATGTTCAGAGTTCCGGAATGTTCAGAGTTCCGGAATGCACCAAGGTTCCGGAATGTTCACCCTTCCGGAATGTTCAGAATTTCGGAATGCACCAAGGTTCCGGAATGTTCACCCTTCCGGAATGTTAAGAGTTCTGGAATGCACCAATTTTCCAGAATTCAGAGTTCCGGAATACACCAAGGTTCCGGAATTTTCGGAATTCCGGAATGTTCAGAGTTCCGGAATGCACCAAGGTTCCGGAATGTTCGGAATTCCGGAATGTACCAAGGTTCCGGAATGTTCACCCTTCCGGAATGTTCAGAATTCCGGAATGCACCAAGGTTCCGGAATGTTCGGAATTCCGGAATGTTCAGAGTTCCGGAATGTTCAGAGTTCCGGAATGCACCAAGGTTCCGGAATGTTCGGAATTCCGGAATGTTCAGAGTTCCGGAATGCACCAAGGTTCCGGAATGTTCGGAATTCCGGAATGTTCGGAATTCCGGAATGTACCAAGATTCCGGAATGTTCAGAGTTCCGGAATGCACCAAGGTTCCGGAATGTTCGGAATTCCGGAATGTTCAGAGTTCCGGAATGTTCAGAGTTCCGGAATGCAACAAAGTTCCGGAATGTTCGGAATTCCGGAATGTTCAGAGTTCCGGAATGCACCAAGGTTCCGGAATGTTCGGAATTCCGGAATGTTCAGAGTTCCGGAATGTTCAGAATTCCGGAATGCACCAAGGTTCCGGAATGTTCGGAATTCCGGAATGTTCGGAGTTCCGGAATGTACCAAGGTTCCGGAATGTTCAGAGTTCCGGAATGCACCAAGGTTCCGGAATGTTCGGAATTCCGGAATGTACCAAGGTTCCGGAATGTTCAGAGTTCCGGAATGCAACAAAGTTCCGGAATGTTCGGAATTCCGGAATGTTCAGAGTTCCGGAATGCACCAAGGTTCCGGAATGTTCGGAATTCCGGAATGTTCAGAGTTCCGGAATGTTCAGAATTCCGGAATGCACCAAGGTTCCGGAATGTTCGGAATTCCGGAATGTTCGGAGTTCCGGAATGTACCAAGGTTCCGGAATGTTCAGAGTTCCGGAATGCACCAAGGTTCCGGAATGTTCGGAATTCCGGAATGTTCGGAATTCCGGAATGTTCAGAATTCCGGAATGTTCAGAGTTCCGGAATGTACCAAGGTTCAAGAATGTTCAGAGTTCCGGAATGCACCAAGGTTCCGGAATGTTCGGAATTCCGGAATGTTCAGAGTTCCGGAATGTTCAGAGTTCCGGAATGCACCAAGGTTCCGGAATGTTCAGAGTTCCGGAATGCACCAAGGTTCCGGAATGTTCAGAATTCCGGAATGCACCAAGGTTCCGGAATGTTCGGAATTCCGGAATGTACCAAGGTTCCGGAATGTTCACCCTTCCGGAATGTTCAGAATTCCGGAATGCACCAAGGTTCCGGAATGTTCGGAATTCCGGAATGTACCAAGGTTCCGGAATGTTCAGAGTTCCGGAATGCAAAAAAGTTCCGGAATGTTCGGAATTCCGGAATGTTCAGAGTTCCGGAATGCACCAAGGTTCCGGAATGTTCGGCATTCCGGAATGTTCAGAGTTCCGGAATGTTCAGAATTCCGGAATGCACCAAGGTTCCGGAATGTTCGGAATTCCGGAATGTTCGGAGTTCCGGAATGTACCAAGGTTCCGGAATGTTCAGAGTTCCGGAATGCACCAAGGTTCCGGAATGTTCGGAATTCCGGAATGTTCAGAGTTCCGGAATTTTCAGAGTTCCGGAATGCACCAAGGTTCCGGAATGTTCGGAATTCCGGAATGTTCAGAGTTCCGGAATGCACCAAGGTTCCGGAATGTTCGGAATTCCGGAATATACCAAGGTTCCGGAATGTTCACCCTTCCGGAATGTTCAGAATTCCGGAATGCACCAAGGTTCCGGAATGTTCGGAATTCCGGAATGTTCAGAGTTCCGGAATGCACCAAGGTTCCGGAATGTTCAGAATTCCGGAATGCACCAAGGTTCCGGAATGTTCGGAATTCCGGAATGCACCAAGATTCCGGAATGTTCGGAATTCCGGAATGTTCAGAGTTCCGGAATGTTCAGAGTTCCGGAATGCACCAAGGTTCCGGAATGTTCGGAATTCCGGAATGTTCAGAGTTCCGGAATTTTCAGAGTTCCGGAATGCACCAAGGTTCCGGAATGTTCGGAATTCCGGAATGTTCAGAATTCCGGAATGCACCAAGGTTCCGGAATGTTCACCCTTCCGGAATGTTCAGAATTCCGGAATGCACCAAGGTTCCGGAATGTTCGGAATTCCGGAATGTTCAGAGTTCCGGAATGCACCAAGGTTCCGGAATGTTCGGAATTCCGGAATGTACCAAGGTTCGGGAATGTTCAGAGTTCCGGAATGCACCAAGGTTCCGGAATTTTCGGAATTCCGGAATGTTCAGAGTTCCGGAATGCACCAAGGTTCCGGAATGTTCGGAATTCCGGAATGTTCAGAGTTCCGGAATGCACCAAGGTTCCGGAATGTTCAGAATTCCGGAATGCACCAAGGTTCCGGAATGTTCGGAATTCCGGAATGTACCAAGGTTCCGGAACGTTCAGAGTTCCGGAATGTTCAGAGTTCCGGAATGCACCAAGGTTCCGGAATGTTCAGAGTTCCGGAATGTTCAGAATTTCGGAATGCACCAAGGTTCCGGAATGTTCGGAATTCCGGAATGTTCAGAGTTCCGGAATGTTCAGAGTTCCGGAATGTTCAGAGTTCCGGAATGCACCAAGGTTCCGGAATGTTCGGAATTCCGGAATGTACCAAGGTTCCGGAATGTTCAGAGTTCCGGAATGCAAAAAAGTTCCGGAATGTTCGGAATTCCGGAATGTTCAGAGTTCCGGAATGCACCAAGGTTCCGGAATGTTCGGCATTCCGGAATGTTCAGAGTTCCGGAATTTTCAGAGTTCCGGAATGCACCAAGGTTCCGGAATGTTCGGAATTCCGGAATGTTCAGAGTTCCGGAATGCACCAAGGTTCCGGAATGTTCGGAATTCCGGAATATACCAAGGTTCCGGAATGTTCACCCTTCCGGAATGTTCAGAATTCCGGAATGCACCAAGGTTCCGGAATGTTCGGAATTCCGGAATGTTCAGAGTTCCGGAATGCACCAAGGTTCCGGAATGTTCAGAATTCCGGAATGCACCAAGGTTCCGGAATGTTCGGAATTCCGGAATGCACCAAGATTCCGGAATGTTCGGAATTCCGGAATGTTCAGAGTTCCGGAATGTTCAGAGTTCCGGAATGCACCAAGGTTCCGGAATGTTCGGAATTCCGGAATGTTCAGAGTTCCGGAATTTTCAGAGTTCCGGAATGCACCAAGGTTCCGGAATGTTCGGAATTCCGGAATGTTCAGAATTCCGGAATGCACCAAGGTTCCGGAATGTTCACCCTTCCGGAATGTTCAGAATTCCGGAATGCACCAAGGTTCCGGAATGTTCGGAATTCCGGAATGTTCAGAGTTCCGGAATGCACCAAGGTTCCGGAATGTTCGGAATTCCGGAATGTACCAAGGTTCGGGAATGTTCAGAGTTCCGGAATGCACCAAGGTTCCGGAATTTTCGGAATTCCGGAATGTTCAGAGTTCCGGAATGCACCAAGGTTCCGGAATGTTCGGAATTCCGGAATGTTCAGAGTTCCGGAATGCACCAAGGTTCCGGAATGTTCAGAATTCCGGAATGCACCAAGGTTCCGGAATGTTCGGAATTCCGGAATGTACCAAGGTTCCGGAACGTTCAGAGTTCCGGAATGTTCAGAGTTCCGGAATGCACCAAGGTTCCGGAATGTTCAGAGTTCCGGAATGTTCAGAATTTCGGAATGCACCAAGGTTCCGGAATGTTCGGAATTCCGGAATGTTCAGAGTTCCGGAATGTTCAGAGTTCCGGAATGTTCAGAGTTCCGGAATGCACCAAGGTTCCGGAATGTTCAGAGTTCCGGAATGTTCAGAGTTCCGGAATGCACCAAGGTTCCGGAATGTTCGGAATTCCGGAATGTTCAGAGTTCCGGAATGTTCAGAATTCCGGAATGCACCAAGGTTCCGGAATGTTCGGAATTCCGGAATGTACCAAGGTTCCGGAATGTTCAGAGTTCCGGAATGCAAAAAAGTTCCGGAATGTTCGGAATTCCGGAATGTTCAGAGTTCCGGAATGCACCAAGGTTCCGGAATGTTCGGCATTCCGGAATGTTCAGAGTTCCGGAATGTTCAGAATTCCGGAATGCACCAAGGTTCCGGAATGTTCGGAATTCCGGAATGTTCGGAGTTCCGGAATGTACCAAGGTTCCGGAATGTTCAGAGTTCCGGAATGCACCAAGGTTCCGGAATGTTCGGAATTCCGGAATGTTCAGAGTTCCGGAATTTTCAGAGTTCCGGAATGCACCAAGGTTCCGGAATGTTCGGAATTCCGGAATGTTCAGAGTTCCGGAATGCACCAAGGTTCCGGAATGTTCGGAATTCCGGAATATACCAAGGTTCCGGAATGTTCACCCTTCCGGAATGTTCAGAATTCCGGAATGCACCAAGGTTCCGGAATGTTCGGAATTCCGGAATGTTCAGAGTTCCGGAATGCACCAAGGTTCCGGAATGTTCAGAATTCCGGAATGCACCAAGGTTCCGGAATGTTCGGAATTCCGGAATGCACCAAGATTCCGGAATGTTCGGAATTCCGGAATGTTCAGAGTTCCGGAATGTTCAGAGTTCCGGAATGCACCAAGGTTCCGGAATGTTCGGAATTCCGGAATGTTCAGAGTTCCGGAATTTTCAGAGTTCCGGAATGCACCAAGGTTCCGGAATGTTCGGAATTCCGGAATGTTCAGAATTCCGGAATGCACCAAGGTTCCGGAATGTTCACCCTTCCGGAATGTTCAGAATTCCGGAATGCACCAAGGTTCCGGAATGTTCGGAATTCCGGAATGTTCAGAGTTCCGGAATGCACCAAGGTTCCGGAATGTTCGGAATTCCGGAATGTACCAAGGTTCGGGAATGTTCAGAGTTCCGGAATGCACCAAGGTTCCGGAATTTTCGGAATTCCGGAATGTTCAGAGTTCCGGAATGCACCAAGGTTCCGGAATGTTCGGAATTCCGGAATGTTCAGAGTTCCGGAATGCACCAAGGTTCCGGAATGTTCAGAATTCCGGAATGCACCAAGGTTCCGGAATGTTCGGAATTCCGGAATGTACCAAGGTTCCGGAACGTTCAGAGTTCCGGAATGTTCAGAGTTCCGGAATGCACCAAGGTTCCGGAATGTTCAGAGTTCCGGAATGTTCAGAATTTCGGAATGCACCAAGGTTCCGGAATGTTCGGAATTCCGGAATGTTCAGAGTTCCGGAATGTTCAGAGTTCCGGAATGTTCAGAGTTCCGGAATGCACCAAGGTTCCGGAATGTTCGGAATTCCGGAATGTACCAAGGTTCCGGAATGTTCAGAGTTCCGGAATGCAAAAAAGTTCCGGAATGTTCGGAATTCCGGAATGTTCAGAGTTCCGGAATGCACCAAGGTTCCGGAATGTTCGGCATTCCGGAATGTTCAGAGTTCCGGAATTTTCAGAGTTCCGGAATGCACCAAGGTTCCGGAATGTTCGGAATTCCGGAATGTTCAGAGTTCCGGAATGCACCAAGGTTCCGGAATGTTCGGAATTCCGGAATATACCAAGGTTCCGGAATGTTCACCCTTCCGGAATGTTCAGAATTCCGGAATGCACCAAGGTTCCGGAATGTTCGGAATTCCGGAATGTTCAGAGTTCCGGAATGCACCAAGGTTCCGGAATGTTCAGAATTCCGGAATGCACCAAGGTTCCGGAATGTTCGGAATTCCGGAATGCACCAAGATTCCGGAATGTTCGGAATTCCGGAATGTTCAGAGTTCCGGAATGTTCAGAGTTCCGGAATGCACCAAGGTTCCGGAATGTTCGGAATTCCGGAATGTTCAGAGTTCCGGAATTTTCAGAGTTCCGGAATGCACCAAGGTTCCGGAATGTTCGGAATTCCGGAATGTTCAGAATTCCGGAATGCACCAAGGTTCCGGAATGTTCACCCTTCCGGAATGTTCAGAATTCCGGAATGCACCAAGGTTCCGGAATGTTCGGAATTCCGGAATGTTCAGAGTTCCGGAATGCACCAAGGTTCCGGAATGTTCGGAATTCCGGAATGTACCAAGGTTCGGGAATGTTCAGAGTTCCGGAATGCACCAAGGTTCCGGAATTTTCGGAATTCCGGAATGTTCAGAGTTCCGGAATGCACCAAGGTTCCGGAATGTTCGGAATTCCGGAATGTTCAGAGTTCCGGAATGCACCAAGGTTCCGGAATGTTCAGAATTCCGGAATGCACCAAGGTTCCGGAATGTTCGGAATTCCGGAATGTACCAAGGTTCCGGAACGTTCAGAGTTCCGGAATGTTCAGAGTTCCGGAATGCACCAAGGTTCCGGAATGTTCAGAGTTCCGGAATGTTCAGAATTTCGGAATGCACCAAGGTTCCGGAATGTTCGGAATTCCGGAATGTTCAGAGTTCCGGAATGTTCAGAGTTCCGGAATGTTCAGAGTTCCGGAATGCACCAAGGTTCCGGAATGTTCAGAGTTCCGGAATGTTCAGAGTTCCGGAATGCACCAAGGTTCCGGAATGTTCACCCTTCCGGAATGTTCAGAATTTCGGAATGCACCAAGGTTCCGGAATGTTCACCCTTCCGGAATGTTAAGAGTTCTGGAATGCACCAATTTTCCAGAATTCAGAGTTCCGGAATACACCAAGGTTCCGGAATTTTCGGAATTCCGGAATGTTCAGAGTTCCGGAATGCACCAAGGTTCCGGAATGTTCGGAATTCCGGAATGTACCAAGGTTCCGGAATGTTCACCCTTCCGGAATGTTCAGAATTCCGGAATGCACCAAGGTTCCGGAATGTTCGGAATTCCGGAATGTTCAGAGTTCCGGAATGTTCAGAGTTCCGGAATGCACCAAGGTTCCGGAATGTTCGGAATTCCGGAATGTTCAGAGTTCCGGAATGCACCAAGGTTCCGGAATGTTCGGAATTCCGGAATGTTCGGAATTCCGGAATGTACCAAGATTCCGGAATGTTCAGAGTTCCGGAATGCACCAAGGTTCCGGAATGTTCGGAATTCCGGAATGTTCAGAGTTCCGGAATGTTCAGAGTTCCGGAATGCAACAAAGTTCCGGAATGTTCGGAATTCCGGAATGTTCAGAGTTCCGGAATGCACCAAGGTTCCGGAATGTTCGGAATTCCGGAATGTTCAGAGTTCCGGAATGTTCAGAATTCCGGAATGCACCAAGGTTCCGGAATGTTCGGAATTCCGGAATGTTCGGAGTTCCGGAATGTACCAAGGTTCCGGAATGTTCAGAGTTCCGGAATGCACCAAGGTTCCGGAATGTTCGGAATTCCGGAATGTACCAAGGTTCCGGAATGTTCAGAGTTCCGGAATGCAACAAAGTTCCGGAATGTTCGGAATTCCGGAATGTTCAGAGTTCCGGAATGCACCAAGGTTCCGGAATGTTCGGAATTCCGGAATGTTCAGAGTTCCGGAATGTTCAGAATTCCGGAATGCACCAAGGTTCCGGAATGTTCGGAATTCCGGAATGTTCGGAGTTCCGGAATGTACCAAGGTTCCGGAATGTTCAGAGTTCCGGAATGCACCAAGGTTCCGGAATGTTCGGAATTCCGGAATGTTCGGAATTCCGGAATGTTCAGAATTCCGGAATGTTCAGAGTTCCGGAATGTACCAAGGTTCAAGAATGTTCAGAGTTCCGGAATGCACCAAGGTTCCGGAATGTTCGGAATTCCGGAATGTTCAGAGTTCCGGAATGTTCAGAGTTCCGGAATGCACCAAGGTTCCGGAATGTTCAGAGTTCCGGAATGCACCAAGGTTCCGGAATGTTCGGAATTCCGGAATGTACCAAGGTTCCGGAATGTTCACCCTTCCGGAATGTTCAGAATTCCGGAATGCACCAAGGTTCCGGAATGTTCGGAATTCCGGAATGTACCAAGGTTCCGGAATGTTCAGAGTTCCGGAATGCAAAAAAGTTCCGGAATGTTCGGAATTCCGGAATGTTCAGAGTTCCGGAATGCACCAAGGTTCCGGAATGTTCGGCATTCCGGAATGTTCAGAGTTCCGGAATGTTCAGAATTCCGGAATGCACCAAGGTTCCGGAATGTTCGGAATTCCGGAATGTACCAAGGTTCCGGAATGTACCAAGGTTCCGGAATGTTCAGAGTTCCGGAATGCACCAAGGTTCCGGAATGTTCGGAATTCCGGAATGTTCAGAGTTCCGGAATTTTCAGAGTTCCGGAATGCACCAAGGTTCCGGAATGTTCGGAATTCCGGAATGTTCAGAGTTCCGGAATGCACCAAGGTTCCGGAATGTTCGGAATTCCGGAATATACCAAGGTTCCGGAATGTTCACCCTTCCGGAATGTTCAGAATTCCGGAATGCACCAAGGTTCCGGAATGTTCGGAATTCCGGAATGTTCAGAGTTCCGGAATGCACCAAGGTTCCGGAATGTTCAGAATTCCGGAATGCACCAAGGTTCCGGAATGTTCGGAATTCCGGAATGCACCAAGATTCCGGAATGTTCGGAATTCCGGAATGTTCAGAGTTCCGGAATGTTCAGAGTTCCGGAATGCACCAAGGTTCCGGAATGTTCGGAATTCCGGAATGTTCAGAGTTCCGGAATTTTCAGAGTTCCGGAATGCACCAAGGTTCCGGAATGTTCGGAATTCCGGAATGTTCAGAATTCCGGAATGCACCAAGGTTCCGGAATGTTCACCCTTCCGGAATGTTCAGAATTCCGGAATGCACCAAGGTTCCGGAATGTTCGGAATTCCGGAATGTTCAGAGTTCCGGAATGCACCAAGGTTCCGGAATGTTCGGAATTCCGGAATGTACCAAGGTTCGGGAATGTTCAGAGTTCCGGAATGCACCAAGGTTCCGGAATTTTCGGAATTCCGGAATGTTCAGAGTTCCGGAATGCACCAAGGTTCCGGAATGTTCGGAATTCCGGAATGTTCAGAGTTCCGGAATGCACCAAGGTTCCGGAATGTTCAGAATTCCGGAATGCACCAAGGTTCCGGAATGTTCGGAATTCCGGAATGTACCAAGGTTCCGGAACGTTCAGAGTTCCGGAATGTTCAGAGTTCCGGAATGCACCAAGGTTCCGGAATGTTCAGAGTTCCGGAATGTTCAGAATTTCGGAATGCACCAAGGTTCCGGAATGTTCGGAATTCCGGAATGTTCAGAGTTCCGGAATGTTCAGAGTTCCGGAATGTTCAGAGTTCCGGAATGCACCAAGGTTCCGGAATGTTCGGAATTCCGGAATGTACCAAGGTTCCGGAATGTTCAGAGTTCCGGAATGCAAAAAAGTTCCGGAATGTTCGGAATTCCGGAATGTTCAGAGTTCCGGAATGCACCAAGGTTCCGGAATGTTCGGCATTCCGGAATGTTCAGAGTTCCGGAATTTTCAGAGTTCCGGAATGCACCAAGGTTCCGGAATGTTCGGAATTCCGGAATGTTCAGAGTTCCGGAATGCACCAAGGTTCCGGAATGTTCGGAATTCCGGAATATACCAAGGTTCCGGAATGTTCACCCTTCCGGAATGTTCAGAATTCCGGAATGCACCAAGGTTCCGGAATGTTCGGAATTCCGGAATGTTCAGAGTTCCGGAATGCACCAAGGTTCCGGAATGTTCAGAATTCCGGAATGCACCAAGGTTCCGGAATGTTCGGAATTCCGGAATGCACCAAGATTCCGGAATGTTCGGAATTCCGGAATGTTCAGAGTTCCGGAATGTTCAGAGTTCCGGAATGCACCAAGGTTCCGGAATGTTCGGAATTCCGGAATGTTCAGAGTTCCGGAATTTTCAGAGTTCCGGAATGCACCAAGGTTCCGGAATGTTCGGAATTCCGGAATGTTCAGAATTCCGGAATGCACCAAGGTTCCGGAATGTTCACCCTTCCGGAATGTTCAGAATTCCGGAATGCACCAAGGTTCCGGAATGTTCGGAATTCCGGAATGTTCAGAGTTCCGGAATGTTCAGAGTTCCGGAATGCACCAAGGTTCCGGAATGTTCAGAATTCCGGAATGCACCAAGGTTCCGGAATGTTCGGAATTCCGGAATGTACCAAGGTTCCGGAACGTTCAGAGTTCCGGAATGTTCAGAGTTCCGGAATGCACCAAGGTTCCGGAATGTTCAGAGTTCCGGAATGTTCAGAATTTCGGAATGCACCAAGGTTCCGGAATGTTCGGAATTCCGGAATGTTCAGAGTTCCGGAATGTTCAGAGTTCCGGAATGTTCAGAGTTCCGGAATGCACCAAGGTTCCGGAATGTTCAGAGTTCCGGAATGTTCAGAGTTCCGGAATGCACCAAGGTTCCGGAATGTTCACCCTTCCGGAATGTTCAGAATTTCGGAATGCACCAAGGTTCCGGAATGTTCACCCTTCCGGAATGTTAAGAGTTCTGGAATGCACCAATTTTCCAGAATTCAGAGTTCCGGAATACACCAAGGTTCCGGAATTTTCGGAATTCCGGAATGTTCAGAGTTCCGGAATGCACCAAGGTTCCGGAATGTTCGGAATTCCGGAATGTACCAAGGTTCCGGAATGTTCACCCTTCCGGAATGTTCAGAATTCCGGAATGCACCAAGGTTCCGGAATGTTCGGAATTCCGGAATGTTCAGAGTTCCGGAATGTTCAGAGTTCCGGAATGCACCAAGGTTCCGGAATGTTCGGAATTCCGGAATGTTCAGAGTTCCGGAATGCACCAAGGTTCCGGAATGTTCGGAATTCCGGAATGTTCGGAATTCCGGAATGTACCAAGATTCCGGAATGTTCAGAGTTCCGGAATGCACCAAGGTTCCGGAATGTTCGGAATTCCGGAATGTTCAGAGTTCCGGAATGTTCAGAGTTCCGGAGTGCACCAAGGTTCCGGAATGTTCGGAATTCCGGAATGTACCAAGGTTCCGGAATGTTCACCCTTCCGGAATGTTCAGAATTTCGGAATGCACCAAGGTTCCGGAATGTTCGGAATTCCGGAATGTTCAGAGTTCCGGAATGTTCAGAGTTCCGGAATGCACCAAGGTTCCGGAATGTTCGGAATTCCGGAATGTACCAAGGTTCCGGAATGTTCACCCTTCCGGAATGTTCAGAATTTCGGAATGCACCAAGGTTCCGGAATGTTCGGAATTCCGGAATGTTCAGAGTTCCGGAATGCACCAAGGTTCCGGAATGTTCGGAATTCCGGAATGTACCAAGGTTCCGGAATGTTCAGAGTTCCGGAATGCAACAAAGTTCCGGAATGTTCGGAATTCCGGAATGTTCAGAGTTCCGGAATGCACCAAGGTTCCGGAATGTTCGGAATTCCGGAATGTTCAGAGTTCCGGAATGTTCAGAATTCCGGAATGCACCAAGGTTCCGGAATGTTCGGAATTCCGGAATGTTCGGAGTTCCGGAATGTACCAAGGTTCCGGAATGTTCAGAGTTCCGGAATGCACCAAGGTTCCGGAATGTTCGGAATTCCGGAATGTTCGGAATTCCGGAATGTTCAGAATTCCGGAATGCACCAAGGTTCCGGAATGTTCGGAATTCCGGAATGTTCAGAGTTCCGGAATGTTCAGAGTTCCGGAATGCACCAAGGTTCCGGAATGTTCAGAGTTCCGGAATGCACCAAGGTTCCGGAATGTTCAGAATTCCGGAATGCACCAAGGTTCCGGAATGTTCGGAATTCCGGAATGTACCAAGGTTCCGGAATGTTCACCCTTCCGGAATGTTCAGAATTCCGGAATGCACCAAGGTTCCGGAATGTTCGGAATTCCGGAATGTACCAAGGTTCCGGAATGTTCAGAGTTCCGGAATGCAAAAAAGTTCCGGAATGTTCGGAATTCCGGAATGTTCAGAGTTCCGGAATGCACCAAGGTTCCGGAATGTTCGGAATTCCGGAATGTTCAGAGTTCCGGAATGTTCAGAATTCCGGAATGCACCAAGGTTCCTGAATGTTCGGAATTCCGGAATGTTCGGAGTTCCGGAATGTACCAAGGTTCCGGAATGTTCAGAGTTCCGGAATGCACCAAGGTTCCGGAATGTTCGGAATTCCGGAATGTTCGGAATTCCGGAATGTTCAGAATTCCGGAATGCACCAAGGTTCCGGAATGTTCGGAATTCCGGAATGTTCAGAGTTCCGGAATGTACCAAGGTTCAAGAATGTTCAGAGTTCCGGAATGCACCAAGGTTCCGGAATGTTCAGAATTCCGGAATGCACCAAGGTTCCGGAATGTTCGGAATTCCGGAATGTTCAGAGTTCCGGAATTTTCAGAGTTCCGGAATGCACCAAGGTTCCGGAATGTTCGGAATTCCGGAATGTTCAGAATTCCGGAATGCACCAAGGTTCCGGAATGTTCGGAATTCCGGAATGTTCAGAGTTCCGGAATGCACCAAGGTTCCGGAATGTTCAGAGTTCCGGAATGCACCAAGGTTCCGGAATGTTCAGAGTTCCGGAATGTTCAGAGTTCCGGAATGTTCAGAGTTCCGGAATGCACCAAGGTTCCGGAATGTTCGGAATTCCGGAATATACCAAGGTTCCGGAATGTTCACCCTTCCGGAATGTTCAGAATTCCGGAATGCACCAAGGTTCCGGAATGTTCGGAATTCCGGAATGCACCAAGGTTCCGGAATGTTCGGAATTCCGGAATGTTCAGAGTCCCGGAATGCACCAAGGTTCCGGAATGTTCAGAATTCCGGAATGCACCAAGGTTCCGGAATGTTCGGAATTCCGGAATGCACCAAGATTCCGGAATGTTCGGAATTCCGGAATGTTCAGAGTTCCGGAATTTTCAGAGTTCCGGAATGCACCAAGGTTCCGGAATGTTCGGAATTCCGGAATGTTCAGAATTCCGGAATGCACCAAGGTTCCGGAATGTTCACCCTTCCGGAATGTTCAGAATTCCGGAATGCACCAAGGTTCCGGAATGTTCGGAATTCCGGAATGTTCGGAATTCCGGAATGTTCAGAGTTCCGGAATGCACCAAGGTTCCGGAATGTTCGGAATTCCGGAATGTACCAAGGTTCCGGAATGTTCAGAGTTCCGGAATGCACCAAGGTTCCGGAATTTTCGGAATTCCGGAATGTTCAGAGTTCCGGAATGCACCAAGGTTCCGGAATGTTCGGAATTCCGGAATGTTCAGAGTTCCGGAATGCACCAAGGTTCCGGAATGTTCAGAATTCCGGAATGCACCAAGGTTCCGGAATGTTCGGAATTCCGGAATGTACCAAGGTTCCGGAACGTTCAGAGTTCCGGAATGTTCAGAGTTCCGGAATGCACCAAGGTTCCGGAATGTTCAGAGTTCCGGAATGTTCAGAATTTCGGAATGCACCAAGGTTCCGGAATGTTCGGAATTCCGGAATGTTCAGAGTTCCGGAATGTTCAGAGTTCCGGAATGTTCAGAGTTCCGGAATGCACCAAGGTTCCGGAATGTTCAGAGTTCCGGAATGTTCAGAGTTCCGGAATGCACCAAGGTTCCGGAATGTTCACCCTTCCGGAATGTTCAGAATTTCGGAATGCACCAAGGTTCCGGAATGTTCACCCTTCCGGAATGTTCAGAGTTCCGGAATTTTCAGAGTTCCGGAATGCACCAAGGTTCCGGAATGTTCGGAATTCCGGAATGTACCAAGGTTCCGGAATGTTCACCCTTCCGGAATGTTCAGAATTCCGGAATGCACCAAGGTTCCGGAATGTTCGGAATTCCGGAATGTTCAGAGTTCCGGAATGTTCAGAGTTCCGGAATGCACCAAGGTTCCGGAATGTTCGGAATTCCGGAATGTTCAGAGTTCCGGAATGCACCAAGGTTCCGGAATGTTCGGAATTCCGGAATGTTCAGAGTTCCGGAATGTTCAGAGTTCCGGAATGCACCAAGGTTCCGGAATGTTCGGAATTCCGGAATGTTCAGAGTTCCGGAATGTTCAGAGTTCCGGAGTGCACCAAGGTTCCGGAATGTTCGGAATTCCGGAATGTACCAAGGTTCCGGAATGTTCACCCTTCCGGAATGTTCAGAATTTCGGAATGCACCAAGGTTCCGGAATGTTCGGAATTCCGGAATGTTCAGAGTTCCGGAATGTTCAGAGTTCCGGAATGCACCAAGGTTCCGGAATGTTCGGAATTCCGGAATGTACCAAGGTTCCGGAATGTTCACCCTTCCGGAATGTTCAGAATTTCGGAATGCACCAAGGTTCCGGAATGTTTGGAATTCCGGAATGTTCAGAGTTCCGGAATGTTCAGAGTTCCGGAATGCACCAAGGTTCCGGAATGTTCGGAATTCCGGAATGTACCAAGGTTCCGGAATGTTCAGAGTTCCGGAATGTTCAGAGTTCCGGAATGCAACAAAGTTCCAGAATGTTCGGAATTCCGGAATGTTCAGAGTTCCGGAATGCACCAAGGTTCCGGAATGTTCGGAATTCCGGAATGTTCAGAGTTCCGGAATGTTCAGAGTTCCGGAATGCACCAAGGTTCCGGAATGTTCGGAATTCCGGAATGTACCAAGGTTCCGGAATGTTCAGAGTTCCGGAATGTTCAGAGTTCCGGAATGCAACAAAGTTCCGGAATGTTCGGAATTCCGGAATGTTCAGAGTTCCGGAATGCACCAAGGTTCCGGAATGTTCGGAATTCCGGAATGTTCAGAGTTCCGGAATGTTCAGAGTTCCGGAATGCACCAAGGTTCCGGAATGTTCGGAATTCCGGAATGTACCAAGGTTCCGGAATGTTCACCCTTCCGGAATGTTCAGAATTCCGGAATGCACCAAGGTTCCGGAATGTTCGGAATTCCGGAATGTTCAGAGTTCCGGAATGTTCAGAGTTCCGGAATACACCAAGGTTCCGGAATGTTCGGAATTCCGGAATGTTCAGAGTTCCGGAATGTTCAGAGTTCCGGAATGCACCAAGGTTCCGGAATGTTCGGAATTCCGGAATGTAC
This sequence comes from Aulonocara sp. 'chitande type north' Nkhata Bay, assembly GCF_057382095.1. Lineage (NCBI taxonomy): Eukaryota > Metazoa > Chordata > Actinopteri > Cichliformes > Cichlidae > Aulonocara > Aulonocara sp. 'chitande type north' Nkhata Bay. The sequence continues at coordinate 1,359,174 of NC_141349.1, forward strand.
CAAGGTTCCGGAATGTTCACCCTTCCGGAATGTTCAGAATTTCGGAATGCACCAAGGTTCCGGAATGTTCGGAATTCCGGAATGTTCAGAGTTCCGGAATGTTCAGAGTTCCGGAATGCACCAAGGTTCCGGAATGTTCGGAATTCCGGAATGTACCAAGGTTCCGGAATGTTCAGAGTTCCGGAATGTTCAGAGTTCCGGAATGCAACAAAGTTCCGGAATGTTCGGAATTCCGGAATGTTCAGAGTTCCGGAATGCACCAAGGTTCCGGAATGTTCGGAATTCCGGAATGTTCAGAGTTCCGGAATGTTCAGAGTTCCGGAATGCACCAAGGTTCCGGAATGTTCGGAATTCCGGAATGTACCAAGGTTCCGGAATGTTCAGAGTTCCGGAATGTTCAGAGTTCCGGAATGCAACAAAGTTCCGGAATGTTCGGAATTCCGGAATGTTCAGAGTTCCGGAATGCACCAAGGTTCCGGAATGTTCGGAATTCCGGAATGTTCAGAGTTCCGGAATGTTCAGAGTTCCGGAATGCACCAAGGTTCCGGAATGTTCGGAATTCCGGAATGTTCAGAGTTCCGGAATGTTCAGAGTTCCGGAATGTACCAAGGTTCAAGAATGTTCAGAGTTCCGGAATGCACCAAGGTTCCGGAATGTTCGGAATTCCGGAATGTTCAGAGTTCCGGAATGTTCAGAGTTCCGGAATGCACCAAGGTTCCGGAATGTTCGGAATTCCGGAATGTACCAAGGTTCCGGAATGTTCACCCTTCCGGAATGTTCGGAATTCCGGAATGTTCGGAATTCCGGAATGTACCAAGGTTCAAGAATGTTCAGAGTTCCGGAATGCACCAAGGTTCCGGAATGTTCGGAATTCCGGAATGTTCAGAGTTCCGGAATGTTCAGAATTTCGGAATGCACCAAGGTTCCGGAATGTTCGGAATTCCGGAATGTTCAGAGTTCCGGAATGTTCAGAGTTCCGGAATGCACCAAGGTTCCGGAATGTTCGGAATTCCGGAATGTACCAAGGTTCCGGAATGTTCAGAGTTCCGGAATGCAACAAAGTTCCGGAATATTCGGAATTCCGGAATGTTCAGAGTTCCGGAATGCACCAAGGTTCCGGAATGTTCGGAATTCCGGAATGTTCAGAGTTCCGGAATGTTCAGAATTTCGGAATGCACCAAGGTTCCGGAATGTTCGGAATTCCGGAATGTTCAGAGTTCCGGAATGTTCAGAGTTCCGGAATGCACCAAGGTTCCGGAATGTTCGGAATTCCGGAATGTACCAAGGTTCCGGAATGTTCAGAGTTCCGGAATGCAACAAAGTTCCGGAATATTCGGAATTCCGGAATGTTCAGAGTTCCGGAATGCACCAAGGTTCCGGAATGTTCGGAATTCCGGAATGTTCAGAGTTCCGGAATGTTCAGAATTCCGGAATGCACCAAGGTTCCGGAATGTTCGGAATTCCGGAATGTTCGGAGTTCCGGAATGTACCAAGGTTCCGGAATGTTCAGAGTTCCGGAATGCACCAAGGTTCCGGAATGTTCGGAATTCCGGAATGTTCAGAATTCCGGAATGCACCAAGGTTCCGGAATGTTCGGAATACCGGAATGTTCAGAGTTCCGGAATGTACCAAGGTTCAAGAATGTTCAGAGTTCCGGAATGCACCAAGGTTCCGGAATGTTCGGAATTCCGGAATGTTCAGAGTTCCGGAATGTTCAGAGTTCCGGAATGCACCAAGGTTCCGGAATGTTCGGAATTCCGGAATGTACCAAGGTTCCGGAATGTTCACCCTTCCGGAATGTTCGGAATTCCGGAATGTTCGGAATTCCGGAATGTACCAAGATTCCGGAATGTTCAGAGTTCCGGAATGCACCAAGGTTCCGGAATGTTCGGAATTCCGGAATGTTCAGAGTTCCGGAATGTTCAGAGTTCCGGAATGCACCAAGGTTCCAGAATGTTAAGAGTTCCGGAATGCACCAAGGTTCCGGAATGTTCAGAGTTCCGCAATGCACCAAGGTTCCGGAATGTTCGGAATTCCGGAATGTTCAGAGTTCCGGAATGTTCAGAATTCCGGAATGCACCAAGGTTCCGGAATGTTCGGAGTTCCGGAATGTACCAAGATTCCGGAATGTTCAGAGTTCCGGAATGCACCAAGGTTCCGGAATGTTCGGAATTCCGGAATGTTCAGAGTTCCGGAATGTTCAGAGTTCCGGAATGCACCAAGGTTCCGGAATGTTCGGAATTCCGGAATGCACCAAGGTTCCGGAATGTTCGGAATTCCGGAATGTACCAAGGTTCCGGAATGTTCACCCTTCCGGAATGTTGAGAATTTCGGAATGCACCAAGGTTCCGGAATGTTCAGAGTTCCGGAATGTTCAGAGTTCCGGAATGCAACAAAGTTCCGGAATGTTCGGAATTCCGGAATGTTCAGAGTTCCGGAATGCACCAAGGTTCCGGAATGTTCGGAATTCCGGAATGTTCAGAGTTCCGGAATGTTCAGAGTTCCGGAATGCACCAAGGTTCCGGAATGTTCGGAATTCCGGAATGTACCAAGGTTCCGGAATGTTCACCCTTCCGGAATGTTCAGAATTCCGGAATGCACCAAGGTTCCGGAATGTTCGGAATTCCGGAATGTTCAGAGTTCCGGAATGTTCAGAGTTCCGGAATACACCAAGGTTCCGGAATGTTCGGAATTCCGGAATGTTCAGAGTTCCGGAATGTTCAGAGTTCCGGAATGCACCAAGGTTCCGGAATGTTCGGAATTCCGGAATGTACCAAGGTTCCGGAATGTTCACCCTTCCGGAATGTTCAGAATTTCGGAATGCACCAAGGTTCCGGAATGTTCGGAATTCCGGAATGTTCAGAGTTCCGGAATGTTCAGAGTTCCGGAATGCACCAAGGTTCCGGAATGTTCGGAATTCCGGAATGTACCAAGGTTCCGGAATGTTCAGAGTTCCGGAATGTTCAGAGTTCCGGAATGCAACAAAGTTCCGGAATGTTCGGAATTCCGGAATGTTCAGAGTTCCGGAATGCACCAAGGTTCCGGAATGTTCGGAATTCCGGAATGTTCAGAGTTCCGGAATGTTCAGAGTTCCGGAATGCACCAAGGTTCCGGAATGTTCGGAATTCCGGAATGTACCAAGGTTCCGGAATGTTCAGAGTTCCGGAATGTTCAGAGTTCCGGAATGCAACAAAGTTCCGGAATGTTCGGAATTCCGGAATGTTCAGAGTTCCGGAATGCACCAAGGTTCCGGAATGTTCGGAATTCCGGAATGTTCAGAGTTCCGGAATGTTCAGAGTTCCGGAATGCACCAAGGTTCCGGAATGTTCGGAATTCCGGAATGTTCAGAGTTCCGGAATGTTCAGAGTTCCGGAATGTACCAAGGTTCAAGAATGTTCAGAGTTCCGGAATGCACCAAGGTTCCGGAATGTTCGGAATTCCGGAATGTTCAGAGTTCCGGAATGTTCAGAGTTCCGGAATGCACCAAGGTTCCGGAATGTTCGGAATTCCGGAATGTACCAAGGTTCCGGAATGTTCAGAGTTCCGGAATGCAACAAAGTTCCGGAATATTCGGAATTCCGGAATGTTCAGAGTTCCGGAATGCACCAAGGTTCCGGAATGTTCGGAATTCCGGAATGTTCAGAGTTCCGGAATGTTCAGAATTCCGGAATGCACCAAGGTTCCGGAATGTTCGGAATTCCGGAATGTTCGGAGTTCCGGAATGTACCAAGGTTCCGGAATGTTCAGAGTTCCGGAATGCACCAAGGTTCCGGAATGTTCGGAATTCCGGAATGTTCGGAATACCGGAATGTTCAGAGTTCCGGAATGTACCAAGGTTCAAGAATGTTCAGAGTTCCGGAATGCACCAAGGTTCCGGAATGTTCGGAATTCCGGAATGTTCAGAGTTCCGGAATGTTCAGAGTTCCGGAATGCACCAAGGTTCCGGAATGTTCGGAATTCCGGAATGTACCAAGGTTCCGGAATGTTCACCCTTCCGGAATGTTCGGAATTCCGGAATGTTCGGAATTCCGGAATGTACCAAGATTCCAGAATGTTCAGAGTTCCGGAATGCACCAAGGTTCCGGAATGTTCGGAATTCCGGAATGTTCAGAGTTCCGGAATGTTCAGAGTTCCGGAATGCACCAAGGTTCCAGAATGTTAAGAGTTCCGGAATGCACCAAGGTTCCGGAATGTTCAGAGTTCCGCAATGCACCAAGGTTCCGGAATGTTCGGAATTCCGGAATGTTCAGAGTTCCGGAATGTTCAGAATTCCGGAATGCACCAAGGTTCCGGAATGTTCGGAGTTCCGGAATGTACCAAGATTCCGGAATGTTCAGAGTTCCGGAATGCACCAAGGTTCCGGAATGTTCGGAATTCCGGAATGTTCAGAGTTCCGGAATGTTCAGAGTTCCGGAATGCACCAAGGTTCCGGAATGTTCGGAATTCCGGAATGCACCAAGGTTCCGGAATGTTCGGAATTCCGGAATGTACCAAGGTTCCGGAATGTTCACCCTTCCGGAATGTTCAGAATTTCGGAATGCACCAAGGTTCCGGAATGTTCGGAATTCCGGAATGTTCAGAGTTCCGGAATGTTCAGAGTTCCGGAATGCACCAAGGTTCCGGAATGTTCGGAATTCCGGAATGTACCAAGGTTCCGGAATGTTCAGAGTTCCGGAATGTTCAGAGTTCCGGAATGCAACAAAGTTCCGGAATGTTCGGAATTCCGGAATGTTCAGAGTTCCGGAATGCACCAAGGTTCCGGAATGTTCGGAATTCCGGAATGTTCAGAGTTCCGGAATGTTCAGAGTTCCGGAATGCACCAAGGTTCCGGAATGTTCGGAATTCCGGAATGTACCAAGGTTCCGGAATGTTCAGAGTTCCGGAATGTTCAGAGTTCCGGAATGCAACAAAGTTCCGGAATGTTCGGAATTCCGGAATGTTCAGAGTTCCGGAATGCACCAAGGTTCCGGAATGTTCGGAATTCCGGAATGTTCAGAGTTCCGGAATGTTCAGAGTTCCGGAATGCACCAAGGTTCCGGAATGTTCGGAATTCCGGAATGTTCAGAGTTCCGGAATGTTCAGAGTTCCGGAATGTACCAAGGTTCAAGAATGTTCAGAGTTCCGGAATGCACCAAGGTTCCGGAATGTTCGGAATTCCGGAATGTTCAGAGTTCCGGAATGTTCAGAGTTCCGGAATGCACCAAGGTTCCGGAATGTTCGGAATTCCGGAATGTACCAAGGTTCCGGAATGTTCAGAGTTCCGGAATGCAACAAAGTTCCGGAATATTCGGAATTCCGGAATGTTCAGAGTTCCGGAATGCACCAAGGTTCCGGAATGTTCGGAATTCCGGAATGTTCAGAGTTCCGGAATGTTCAGAATTCCGGAATGCACCAAGGTTCCGGAATGTTCGGAATTCCGGAATGTTCGGAGTTCCGGAATGTACCAAGGTTCCGGAATGTTCAGAGTTCCGGAATGCACCAAGGTTCCGGAATGTTCGGAATTCCGGAATGTTCGGAATTCCGGAATGTTCAGAATTCCGGAATGCACCAAGGTTCCGGAATGTTCGGAATACCGGAATGTTCAGAGTTCCGGAATGTACCAAGGTTCAAGAATGTTCAGAGTTCCGGAATGCACCAAGGTTCCGGAATGTTCGGAATTCCGGAATGTTCAGAGTTCCGGAATGTTCAGAGTTCCGGAATGCACCAAGGTTCCGGAATGTTCGGAATTCCGGAATGTACCAAGGTTCCGGAATGTTCACCCTTCCGGAATGTTCGGAATTCCGGAATGTTCGGAATTCCGGAATGTACCAAGATTCCAGAATGTTCAGAGTTCCGGAATGCACCAAGGTTCCGGAATGTTCGGAATTCCGGAATGTTCAGAGTTCCGGAATGTTCAGAGTTCCGGAATGCACCAAGGTTCCAGAATGTTAAGAGTTCCGGAATGCACCAAGGTTCCGGAATGTTCAGAGTTCCGCAATGCACCAAGGTTCCGGAATGTTCGGAATTCCGGAATGTTCAGAGTTCCGGAATGTTCAGAATTCCGGAATGCACCAAGGTTCCGGAATGTTCGGAGTTCCGGAATGTACCAAGATTCCGGAATGTTCAGAGTTCCGGAATGCACCAAGGTTCCGGAATGTTCGGAATTCCGGAATGTTCAGAGTTCCGGAATGTTCAGAGTTCCGGAATGCACCAAGGTTCCGGAATGTTCGGAATTCCGGAATGCACCAAGGTTCCGGAATGTTCGGAATTCCGGAATGTACCAAGGTTCCGGAATGTTCACCCTTCCGGAATGTTCAGAATTTCGGAATGCACCAAGGTTCCGGAATGTTCGGAATTCCGGAATGTTCAGAGTTCCGGAATGTTCAGAGTTCCGGAATGCACCAAGGTTCCGGAATGTTCGGAATTCCGGAATGTACCAAGGTTCCGGAATGTTCAGAGTTCCGGAATGCAACAAAGTTCCGGAATGTTCGGAATTCCGGAATGTTCAGAGTTCCGGAATGCACCAAGGTTCCGGAATGTTCGGAATTCCGGAATGTTCAGAGTTCCGGAATGTTCAGAATTCCGGAATGCACCAAGGTTCCGGAATGTTCGGAATTCCGGAATGTTCGGAGTTCCGGAATGTACCAAGGTTCCGGAATGTTCAGAGTTCCGGAATGCACCAAGGTTCCGGAATGTTCGGAATTCCGGAATGTTCGGAATTCCGGAATGTTCAGAATTCCGGAATGCACCAAGGTTCCGGAATGTTCGGAATACCGGAATGTTCAGAGTTCCGGAATGTACCAAGGTTCAAGAATGTTCAGAGTTCCGGAATGCACCAAGGTTCCGGAATGTTCGGAATTCCGGAATGTTCAGAGTTCCGGAATGTTCAGAGTTCCGGAATGCACCAAGGTTCCGGAATGTTCAGAGTTCCGGAATGCACCAAGGTTCCGGAATGTTCAGAATTCCGGAATGCACCAAGGTTCCGGAATGTTCGGAATTCCGGAATGTTCAGAGTTCCGGAATGCACGAAGGTTCCGGGATGTTCGGAGTTCCGGAATGTTCAGAGTTCCGGAATGTTCAGAATTCCGGAATGCACCAAGGTTCCGGAATGTTCGGAATTCCGGAATGTTCAGAGTTCCGGAATGTACCAAGGTTCAAGAATGTTCAGAGTTCCGGAATGCACCAAGGTTCCGGAATGTTCAGAATTCCGGAATGCACCAAGGTTCCGGAATGTTCGGAATTCCGGAATGTTCAGAGTTCCGGAATTTTCAGAGTTCCGGAATGCACTAAGGTTCCGGAATGTTCGGAATTCCGGAATGTACCAAGGTTCCGGAATGTTCACCCTTCCGGAATGTTCAGAATTTCGGAATGCACCAAGGTTCCGGAATGTTCGGAATTCCGGAATGTTCAGAGTTCCGGAATGTTCAGAGTTCCGGAATGCACCAAGGTTCCGGAATGTTCGGAATTCCGGAATGTACCAAGGTTCCGGAATGTTCACCCTTCCGGAATGTTCAGAATTTCGGAATGCACCAAGGTTCCGGAATGTTCGGAATTCCGGAATGTACCAAGGTTCCGGAATGTTCAGAGTTCCGGAATGTTCAGAGTTCCGGAATGCAACAAAGTTCCAGAATGTTCGGAATTCCGGAATGTTCAGAGTTCCGGAATGCACCAAGGTTCCGGAATGTTCGGAATTCCGGAATGTACCAAGGTTCCGGAATGTTCACCCTTCCGGAATGTTCAGAATTCCGGAATGCACCAAGGTTCCGGAATGTTCGGAATTCCGGAATGTTCAGAGTTCCGGAATGTTCAGAGTTCCGGAATACACCAAGGTTCCGGAATGTTCGGAATTCCGGAATGTTCAGAGTTCCGGAATGTTCAGAGTTCCGGAATGCACCAAGGTTCCGGAATGTTCGGAATTCCGGAATGTACCAAGGTTCCGGAATGTTCACCCTTCCGGAATGTTCAGAATTTCGGAATGCACCAAGGTTCCGGAATGTTCGGAATTCCGGAATGTTCAGAGTTCCGGAATGTTCAGAGTTCCGGAATGCACCAAGGTTCCGGAATGTTCGGAATTCCGGAATGTACCAAGGTTCCGGAATGTTCAGAGTTCCGGAATGTTCAGAGTTCCGGAATGCAACAAAGTTCCGGAATGTTCGGAATTCCGGAATGTTCAGAGTTCCGGAATGCACCAAGGTTCCGGAATGTTCGGAATTCCGGAATGTTCAGAGTTCCGGAATGTTCAGAGTTCCGGAATGCACCAAGGTTCCGGAATGTTCGGAATTCCGGAATGTACCAAGGTTCCGGAATGTTCAGAGTTCCGGAATGTTCAGAGTTCCGGAATGCAACAAAGTTCCGGAATGTTCGGAATTCCGGAATGTTCAGAGTTCCGGAATGCACCAAGGTTCCGGAATGTTCGGAATTCCGGAATGTTCAGAGTTCCGGAATGTTCAGAGTTCCGGAATGCACCAAGGTTCCGGAATGTTCGGAATTCCGGAATGTTCAGAGTTCCGGAATGTTCAGAGTTCCGGAATGTACCAAGGTTCAAGAATGTTCAGAGTTCCGGAATGCACCAAGGTTCCGGAATGTTCGGAATTCCGGAATGTTCAGAGTTCCGGAATGTTCAGAGTTCCGGAATGCACCAAGGTTCCGGAATGTTCGGAATTCCGGAATGTACCAAGGTTCCGGAATGTTCACCCTTCCGGAATGTTCGGAATTCCGGAATGTTCGGAATTCCGGAATGTACCAAGGTTCAAGAATGTTCAGAGTTCCGGAATGCACCAAGGTTCCGGAATGTTCGGAATTCCGGAATGTTCAGAGTTCCGGAATGTTCAGAATTTCGGAATGCACCAAGGTTCCGGAATGTTCGGAATTCCGGAATGTTCAGAGTTCCGGAATGTTCAGAGTTCCGGAATGCACCAAGGTTCCGGAATGTTCGGAATTCCGGAATGTACCAAGGTTCCGGAATGTTCAGAGTTCCGGAATGCAACAAAGTTCCGGAATATTCGGAATTCCGGAATGTTCAGAGTTCCGGAATGCACCAAGGTTCCGGAATGTTCGGAATTCCGGAATGTTCAGAGTTCCGGAATGTTCAGAATTTCGGAATGCACCAAGGTTCCGGAATGTTCGGAATTCCGGAATGTTCAGAGTTCCGGAATGTTCAGAGTTCCGGAATGCACCAAGGTTCCGGAATGTTCGGAATTCCGGAATGTACCAAGGTTCCGGAATGTTCAGAGTTCCGGAATGCAACAAAGTTCCGGAATATTCGGAATTCCGGAATGTTCAGAGTTCCGGAATGCACCAAGGTTCCGGAATGTTCGGAATTCCGGAATGTTCAGAGTTCCGGAATGTTCAGAATTCCGGAATGCACCAAGGTTCCGGAATGTTCGGAATTCCGGAATGTTCGGAGTTCCGGAATGTACCAAGGTTCCGGAATGTTCAGAGTTCCGGAATGCACCAAGGTTCCGGAATGTTCGGAATTCCGGAATGTTCGGAATTCCGGAATGTTCAGAATTCCGGAATGCACCAAGGTTCCGGAATGTTCGGAATACCGGAATGTTCAGAGTTCCGGAATGTACCAAGGTTCAAGAATGTTCAGAGTTCCGGAATGCACCAAGGTTCCGGAATGTTCGGAATTCCGGAATGTTCAGAGTTCCGGAATGTTCAGAGTTCCGGAATGCACCAAGGTTCCGGAATGTTCGGAATTCCGGAATGTACCAAGGTTCCGGAATGTTCACCCTTCCGGAATGTTCGGAATTCCGGAATGTTCGGAATTCCGGAATGTACCAAGATTCCGGAATGTTCAGAGTTCCGGAATGCACCAAGGTTCCGGAATGTTCGGAATTCCGGAATGTTCAGAGTTCCGGAATGTTCAGAGTTCCGGAATGCACCAAGGTTCCAGAATGTTAAGAGTTCCGGAATGCACCAAGGTTCCGGAATGTTCAGAGTTCCGCAATGCACCAAGGTTCCGGAATGTTCGGAATTCCGGAATGTTCAGAGTTCCGGAATGTTCAGAATTCCGGAATGCACCAAGGTTCCGGAATGTTCGGAGTTCCGGAATGTACCAAGATTCCGGAATGTTCAGAGTTCCGGAATGCACCAAGGTTCCGGAATGTTCGGAATTCCGGAATGTTCAGAGTTCCGGAATGTTCAGAGTTCCGGAATGCACCAAGGTTCCGGAATGTTCGGAATTCCGGAATGCACCAAGGTTCCGGAATGTTCGGAATTCCGGAATGTACCAAGGTTCCGGAATGTTCACCCTTCCGGAATGTTGAGAATTTCGGAATGCACCAAGGTTCCGGAATGTTCAGAGTTCCGGAATGTTCAGAGTTCCGGAATGCAACAAAGTTCCGGAATGTTCGGAATTCCGGAATGTTCAGAGTTCCGGAATGCACCAAGGTTCCGGAATGTTCGGAATTCCGGAATGTTCAGAGTTCCGGAATGTTCAGAGTTCCGGAATGCACCAAGGTTCCGGAATGTTCGGAATTCCGGAATGTACCAAGGTTCCGGAATGTTCACCCTTCCGGAATGTTCAGAATTCCGGAATGCACCAAGGTTCCGGAATGTTCGGAATTCCGGAATGTTCAGAGTTCCGGAATGTTCAGAGTTCCGGAATACACCAAGGTTCCGGAATGTTCGGAATTCCGGAATGTTCAGAGTTCCGGAATGTTCAGAGTTCCGGAATGCACCAAGGTTCCGGAATGTTCGGAATTCCGGAATGTACCAAGGTTCCGGAATGTTCACCCTTCCGGAATGTTCAGAATTTCGGAATGCACCAAGGTTCCGGAATGTTCGGAATTCCGGAATGTTCAGAGTTCCGGAATGTTCAGAGTTCCGGAATGCACCAAGGTTCCGGAATGTTCGGAATTCCGGAATGTACCAAGGTTCCGGAATGTTCAGAGTTCCGGAATGTTCAGAGTTCCGGAATGCAACAAAGTTCCGGAATGTTCGGAATTCCGGAATGTTCAGAGTTCCGGAATGCACCAAGGTTCCGGAATGTTCGGAATTCCGGAATGTTCAGAGTTCCGGAATGTTCAGAGTTCCGGAATGCACCAAGGTTCCGGAATGTTCGGAATTCCGGAATGTACCAAGGTTCCGGAATGTTCAGAGTTCCGGAATGTTCAGAGTTCCGGAATGCAACAAAGTTCCGGAATGTTCGGAATTCCGGAATGTTCAGAGTTCCGGAATGCACCAAGGTTCCGGAATGTTCGGAATTCCGGAATGTTCAGAGTTCCGGAATGTTCAGAGTTCCGGAATGCACCAAGGTTCCGGAATGTTCGGAATTCCGGAATGTTCAGAGTTCCGGAATGTTCAGAGTTCCGGAATGTACCAAGGTTCAAGAATGTTCAGAGTTCCGGAATGCACCAAGGTTCCGGAATGTTCGGAATTCCGGAATGTTCAGAGTTCCGGAATGTTCAGAGTTCCGGAATGCACCAAGGTTCCGGAATGTTCGGAATTCCGGAATGTACCAAGGTTCCGGAATGTTCAGAGTTCCGGAATGCAACAAAGTTCCGGAATATTCGGAATTCCGGAATGTTCAGAGTTCCGGAATGCACCAAGGTTCCGGAATGTTCGGAATTCCGGAATGTTCAGAGTTCCGGAATGTTCAGAATTCCGGAATGCACCAAGGTTCCGGAATGTTCGGAATTCCGGAATGTTCGGAGTTCCGGAATGTACCAAGGTTCCGGAATGTTCAGAGTTCCGGAATGCACCAAGGTTCCGGAATGTTCGGAATTCCGGAATGTTCGGAATTCCGGAATGTTCAGAATTCCGGAATGCACCAAGGTTCCGGAATGTTCGGAATACCGGAATGTTCAGAGTTCCGGAATGTACCAAGGTTCAAGAATGTTCAGAGTTCCGGAATGCACCAAGGTTCCGGAATGTTCGGAATTCCGGAATGTTCAGAGTTCCGGAATGTTCAGAGTTCCGGAATGCACCAAGGTTCCGGAATGTTCGGAATTCCGGAATGTACCAAGGTTCCGGAATGTTCACCCTTCCGGAATGTTCGGAATTCCGGAATGTTCGGAATTCCGGAATGTACCAAGATTCCGGAATGTTCAGAGTTCCGGAATGCACCAAGGTTCCGGAATGTTCGGAATTCCGGAATGTTCAGAGTTCCGGAATGTTCAGAGTTCCGGAATGCACCAAGGTTCCAGAATGTTAAGAGTTCCGGAATGCACCAAGGTTCCGGAATGTTCAGAGTTCCGCAATGCACCAAGGTTCCGGAATGTTCGGAATTCCGGAATGTTCAGAGTTCCGGAATGTTCAGAATTCCGGAATGCACCAAGGTTCCGGAATGTTCACCCTTCCGGAATGTTCAGAATTCCGGAATGCACCAAGGTTCCGGAATGTTCGGAATTCCGGAATGTTCAGAGTTCCGGAATGTTCAGAGTTCCGGAATGCACCAAGGTTCCGGAATGTTCGGAATTCCGGAATGCACCAAGGTTCCGGAATGTTCGGAATTCCGGAATGTACCAAGGTTCCGGAATGTTCACCCTTCCGGAATGTTCAGAATTTCGGAATGCACCAAGGTTCCGGAATGTTCGGAATTCCGGAATGTTCAGAGTTCCGGAATGTTCAGAGTTCCGGAATGCACCAAGGTTCCGGAATGTTCGGAATTCCGGAATGTACCAAGGTTCCGGAATGTTCAGAGTTCCGGAATGCAACAAAGTTCCGGAATGTTCGGAATTCCGGAATGTTCAGAGTTCCGGAATGCACCAAGGTTCCGGAATGTTCGGAATTCCGGAATGTTCAGAGTTCCGGAATGTTCAGAATTCCGGAATGCACCAAGGTTCCGGAATGTTCGGAATTCCGGAATGTTCGGAGTTCCGGAATGTACCAAGGTTCCGGAATGTTCAGAGTTCCGGAATGCACCAAGGTTCCGGAATGTTCGGAATTCCGGAATGTTCGGAATTCCGGAATGTTCAGAATTCCGGAATGCACCAAGGTTCCGGAATGTTCGGAATACCGGAATGTTCAGAGTTCCGGAATGTACCAAGGTTCAAGAATGTTCAGAGTTCCGGAATGCACCAAGGTTCCGGAATGTTCGGAATTCCGGAATGTTCAGAGTTCCGGAATGTTCAGAGTTCCGGAATGCACCAAGGTTCCGGAATGTTCAGAGTTCCGGAATGCACCAAGGTTCCGGAATGTTCAGAATTCCGGAATGCACCAAGGTTCCGGAATGTTCGGAATTCCGGAATGTTCAGAGTTCCGGAATGCACGAAGGTTCCGGGATGTTCGGAGTTCCGGAATGTTCAGAGTTCCGGAATGTTCAGAATTCCGGAATGCACCAAGGTTCCGGAATGTTCGGAATTCCGGAATGTTCAGAGTTCCGGAATGTACCAAGGTTCAAGAATGTTCAGAGTTCCGGAATGCACCAAGGTTCCGGAATGTTCAGAATTCCGGAATGCACCAAGGTTCCGGAATGTTCGGAATTCCGGAATGTTCAGAGTTCCGGAATTTTCAGAGTTCCGGAATGCACTAAGGTTCCGGAATGTTCGGAATTCCGGAATATACCAAGGTTCCGGAATGTTCACCCTTCCGGAATGTTCAGAATTCCGGAATGCACCAAGGTTCCGGAATGTTCGGAATTCCGGAATGCACCAAGGTTCCGGAATGTTCGGAATTCCGGAATGTTCAGAGTTCCGGAATGCACCAAGGTTCCGGAATGTTCAGAATTCCGGAATGCACCAAGGTTCCGGAATGTTCGGAATTCCGGAATGCACCAAGATTCCGGAATGTTCGGAATTCCGGAATGTTCAGAGTTCCGGAATTTTCAGAGTTCCGGAATGCACCAAGGTTCCGGAATGTTCGGAATTCCGGAATGTTCAGAGTTCCGGAATTTTCAGAGTTCCGGAATGCACCAAGGTTCCGGAATGTTCGGAATTCCGGAATGTTCAGAATTCCGGAATGCACCAAGGTTCCGGAATGTTCACCCTTCCGGAATGTTCAGAATTCCGGAATGCACCAAGGTTCCGGAATGTTCGGAATTCCGGAATGTTCAGAGTTCCGGAATGTTCAGAGTTCCGGAATGCACCAAGGTTCCGGAATGTTCAGAATTCCGGAATGCACCAAGGTTCCGGAATGTTCACCCTTCCGGAATGTTCAGAATTCCGGAATGCACCAAGGTTCCGGAATGTTCGGAATTCCGGAATGTTCAGAGTTCCGGAATGTTCAGAGTTCCGGAATGCACCAAGGTTCCGGAATGTTCGGAATTCCGGAATGTACCAAGGTTCCGGAATGTTCAGAGTTCCGGAATGCACCAAGGTTCCGGAATTTTCGGAATTCCGGAATGTTCAGAGTTCCGGAATGCACCAAGGTTCCGGAATGTTCGGAATTCCGGAATGTTCAGAGTTCCGGAATGCACCAAGGTTCCGGAATGTTCAGAATTCCGGAATGCACCAAGGTTCCGGAATGTTCGGAATTCCGGAATGTACCAAGGTTCCGGAACGTTCAGAGTTCCGGAATGTTCAGAGTTCCGGAATGCACCAAGGTTCCGGAATGTTCAGAGTTCCGGAATGTTCAGAATTTCGGAATGCACCAAGGTTCCGGAATGTTCGGAATTCCGGAATGTTCAGAGTTCCGGAATGTTCAGAGTTCCGGAATGTTCAGAGTTCCGGAATGCACCAAGGTTCCGGAATGTTCAGAGTTCCGGAATGTTCAGAGTTCCGGAATGCACCAAGGTTCCGGAATGTTCACCCTTCCGGAATGTTCAGAATTTCGGAATGCACCAAGGTTCCGGAATGTTCACCCTTCCGGAATGTTAAGAGTTCTGGAATGCACCAATTTTCCAGAATTCAGAGTTCCGGAATACACCAAGGTTCCGGAATTTTCGGAATTCCGGAATGTTCAGAGTTCCGGAATGCACCAAGGTTCCGGAATGTTCGGAATTCCGGAATGTTCAGAGTTCCGGAATGTTCAGAGTTCCGGAATGCACCAAGGTTCCGGAATGTTCGGAATTCCGGAATGTACCAAGGTTCCGGAATGTTCACCCTTCCGGAATGTTCAGAATTCCGGAATGCACCAAGGTTCCGGAATGTTCGGAATTCCGGAATGTTCAGAGTTCCGGAATGTTCAGAGTTCCGGAATGCACCAAGGTTCCGGAATGTTCGGAATTCCGGAATGTTCAGAGTTCCGGAATGTTCAGAGTTCCGGAATGTACCAAGATTCCGGAATGTTCAGAGTTCCGGAATGCACCAAGGTTCCGGAATGTTCGGAATTCCGGAATGTTCAGAGTTCCGGAATGTTCAGAGTTCCGGAATGCACCAAGGTTCCGGAATGTTCGGAATTCCGGAATGTTCAGAGTTCCGGAATGTTCAGAGTTCCGGAGTGCACCAAGGTTCCGGAATGTTCGGAATTCCGGAATGTACCAAGGTTCCGGAATGTTCACCCTTCCGGAATGTTCAGAATTTCGGAATGCACCAAGGTTCCGGAATGTTCGGAATTCCGGAATGTTCAGAGTTCCGGAATGTTCAGAGTTCCGGAATGTTCAGAGTTCCGGAATGCACCAAGGTTCCGGAATGTTCAGAGTTCCGGAATGTTCAGAGTTCCGGAATGCACCAAGGTTCCGGAATGTTCACCCTTCCGGAATGTTCAGAATTTCGGAATGCACCAAGGTTCCGGAATGTTCACCCTTCCGGAATGTTAAGAGTTCTGGAATGCACCAATTTTCCAGAATTCAGAGTTCCGGAATACACCAAGGTTCCGGAATTTTCGGAATTCCGGAATGTTCAGAGTTCCGGAATGCACCAAGGTTCCGGAATGTTCGGAATTCCGGAATGTTCAGAGTTCCGGAATGTTCAGAGTTCCGGAATGCACCAAGGTTCCGGAATGTTCGGAATTCCGGAATGTACCAAGGTTCCGGAATGTTCACCCTTCCGGAATGTTCAGAATTCCGGAATGCACCAAGGTTCCGGAATGTTCGGAATTCCGGAATGTTCAGAGTTCCGGAATGTTCAGAGTTCCGGAATGCACCAAGGTTCCGGAATGTTCGGAATTCCGGAATGTTCAGAGTTCCGGAATGTTCAGAGTTCCGGAATGTACCAAGATTCCGGAATGTTCAGAGTTCCGGAATGCACCAAGGTTCCGGAATGTTCGGAATTCCGGAATGTTCAGAGTTCCGGAATGTTCAGAATTCCGGAATGCACCAAGGTTCCGGAATGTTCGGAATACCGGAATGTTCAGAGTTCCGGAATGTACCAAGGTTCAAGAATGTTCAGAGTTCCGGAATGCACCAAGGTTCCGGAATGTTCGGAATTCCGGAATGTTCAGAGTTCCGGAATGTTCAGAGTTCCGGAATGCACCAAGGTTCCGGAATGTTCAGAGTTCCGGAATGCACCAAGGTTCCGGAATGTTCAGAATTCCGGAATGCACCAAGGTTCCGGAATGTTCGGAATTCCGGAATGTTCAGAGTTCCGGAATGCACGAAGGTTCCGGGATGTTCGGAGTTCCGGAATGTTCAGAGTTCCGGAATGTTCAGAATTCCGGAATGCACCAAGGTTCCGGAATGTTCGGAATTCCGGAATGTTCAGAGTTCCGGAATGTACCAAGGTTCAAGAATGTTCAGAGTTCCGGAATGCACCAAGGTTCCGGAATGTTCAGAATTCCGGAATGCACCAAGGTTCCGGAATGTTCGGAATTCCGGAATGTTCAGAGTTCCGGAATTTTCAGAGTTCCGGAATGCACTAAGGTTCCGGAATGTTCGGAATTCCGGAATATACCAAGGTTCCGGAATGTTCACCCTTCCGGAATGTTCAGAATTCCGGAATGCACCAAGGTTCCGGAATGTTCGGAATTCCGGAATGCACCAAGGTTCCGGAATGTTCGGAATTCCGGAATGTTCAGAGTTCCGGAATGCACCAAGGTTCCGGAATGTTCAGAATTCCGGAATGCACCAAGGTTCCGGAATGTTCGGAATTCCGGAATGCACCAAGATTCCGGAATGTTCGGAATTCCGGAATGTTCAGAGTTCCGGAATTTTCAGAGTTCCGGAATGCACCAAGGTTCCGGAATGTTCGGAATTCCGGAATGTTCAGAGTTCCGGAATTTTCAGAGTTCCGGAATGCACCAAGGTTCCGGAATGTTCGGAATTCCGGAATGTTCAGAATTCCGGAATGCACCAAGGTTCCGGAATGTTCACCCTTCCGGAATGTTCAGAATTCCGGAATGCACCAAGGTTCCGGAATGTTCGGAATTCCGGAATGTTCAGAGTTCCGGAATGTTCAGAGTTCCGGAATGCACCAAGGTTCCGGAATGTTCAGAATTCCGGAATGCACCAAGGTTCCGGAATGTTCACCCTTCCGGAATGTTCAGAATTCCGGAATGCACCAAGGTTCCGGAATGTTCGGAATTCCGGAATGTTCAGAGTTCCGGAATGTTCAGAGTTCCGGAATGCACCAAGGTTCCGGAATGTTCGGAATTCCGGAATGTACCAAGGTTCCGGAATGTTCAGAGTTCCGGAATGCACCAAGGTTCCGGAATTTTCGGAATTCCGGAATGTTCAGAGTTCCGGAATGCACCAAGGTTCCGGAATGTTCGGAATTCCGGAATGTTCAGAGTTCCGGAATGCACCAAGGTTCCGGAATGTTCAGAATTCCGGAATGCACCAAGGTTCCGGAATGTTCGGAATTCCGGAATGTACCAAGGTTCCGGAACGTTCAGAGTTCCGGAATGTTCAGAGTTCCGGAATGCACCAAGGTTCCGGAATGTTCAGAGTTCCGGAATGTTCAGAATTTCGGAATGCACCAAGGTTCCGGAATGTTCGGAATTCCGGAATGTTCAGAGTTCCGGAATGTTCAGAGTTCCGGAATGTTCAGAGTTCCGGAATGCACCAAGGTTCCGGAATGTTCAGAGTTCCGGAATGTTCAGAGTTCCGGAATGCACCAAGGTTCCGGAATGTTCACCCTTCCGGAATGTTCAGAATTTCGGAATGCACCAAGGTTCCGGAATGTTCACCCTTCCGGAATGTTAAGAGTTCTGGAATGCACCAATTTTCCAGAATTCAGAGTTCCGGAATACACCAAGGTTCCGGAATTTTCGGAATTCCGGAATGTTCAGAGTTCCGGAATGCACCAAGGTTCCGGAATGTTCGGAATTCCGGAATGTTCAGAGTTCCGGAATGTTCAGAGTTCCGGAATGCACCAAGGTTCCGGAATGTTCGGAATTCCGGAATGTACCAAGGTTCCGGAATGTTCACCCTTCCGGAATGTTCAGAATTCCGGAATGCACCAAGGTTCCGGAATGTTCGGAATTCCGGAATGTTCAGAGTTCCGGAATGTTCAGAGTTCCGGAATGCACCAAGGTTCCGGAATGTTCGGAATTCCGGAATGTTCAGAGTTCCGGAATGTTCAGAGTTCCGGAATGTACCAAGATTCCGGAATGTTCAGAGTTCCGGAATGCACCAAGGTTCCGGAATGTTCGGAATTCCGGAATGTTCAGAGTTCCGGAATGTTCAGAGTTCCGGAATGCACCAAGGTTCCGGAATGTTCGGAATTCCGGAATGTTCAGAGTTCCGGAATGTTCAGAGTTCCGGAGTGCACCAAGGTTCCGGAATGTTCGGAATTCCGGAATGTACCAAGGTTCCGGAATGTTCACCCTTCCGGAATGTTCAGAATTTCGGAATGCACCAAGGTTCCGGAATGTTCGGAATTCCGGAATGTTCAGAGTTCCGGAATGTTCAGAGTTCCGGAATGTTCAGAGTTCCGGAATGCACCAAGGTTCCGGAATGTTCAGAGTTCCGGAATGTTCAGAGTTCCGGAATGCACCAAGGTTCCGGAATGTTCACCCTTCCGGAATGTTCAGAATTTCGGAATGCACCAAGGTTCCGGAATGTTCACCCTTCCGGAATGTTAAGAGTTCTGGAATGCACCAATTTTCCAGAATTCAGAGTTCCGGAATACACCAAGGTTCCGGAATTTTCGGAATTCCGGAATGTTCAGAGTTCCGGAATGCACCAAGGTTCCGGAATGTTCGGAATTCCGGAATGTTCAGAGTTCCGGAATGTTCAGAGTTCCGGAATGCACCAAGGTTCCGGAATGTTCGGAATTCCGGAATGTACCAAGGTTCCGGAATGTTCACCCTTCCGGAATGTTCAGAATTCCGGAATGCACCAAGGTTCCGGAATGTTCGGAATTCCGGAATGTTCAGAGTTCCGGAATGTTCAGAGTTCCGGAATGCACCAAGGTTCCGGAATGTTCGGAATTCCGGAATGTTCAGAGTTCCGGAATGTTCAGAGTTCCGGAATGTACCAAGATTCCGGAATGTTCAGAGTTCCGGAATGCACCAAGGTTCCGGAATGTTCGGAATTCCGGAATGTTCAGAGTTCCGGAATGTTCAGAGTTCCGGAATGCACCAAGGTTCCGGAATGTTCGGAATTCCGGAATGTTCAGAGTTCCGGAATGTTCAGAGTTCCGGAGTGCACCAAGGTTCCGGAATGTTCGGAATTCCGGAATGTACCAAGGTTCCGGAATGTTCACCCTTCCGGAATGTTCAGAATTTCGGAATGCACCAAGGTTCCGGAATGTTCGGAATTCCGGAATGTTCAGAGTTCCGGAATGTTCAGAGTTCCGGAATGCACCAAGGTTCCGGAATGTTCGGAATTCCGGAATGTACCAAGGTTCCGGAATGTTCACCCTTCCGGAATGTTCAGAATTTCGGAATGCACCAAGGTTCCGGAATGTTCGGAATTCCGGAATGTTCAGAGTTCCGGAATGTTCAGAGTTCCGGAATGCACCAAGGTTCCGGAATGTTCGGAATTCCGGAATGTACCAAGGTTCCGGAATGTTCAGAGTTCCGGAATGCAACAAAGTTCCGGAATGTTTGGAATTCCGGAATGTTCAGAGTTCCGGAATGCACCAAGGTTCCGGAATGTTCGGAATTCCGGAATGTTCAGAGTTCCGGAATGTTCAGAATTCCGGAATGCACCAAGGTTCCGGAATGTTCGGAATTCCGGAATGTTCGGAGTTCCGGAATGTACCAAGGTTCCGGAATGTTCAGAGTTCCGGAATGCACCAAGGTTCCGGAATGTTCGGAATTCCGGAATGTTCGGAATTCCGGAATGTTCAGAATTCCGGAATGCACCAAGGTTCCGGAATGTTCGGAATACCGGAATGTTCAGAGTTCCGGAATGTACCAAGGTTCAAGAATGTTCAGAGTTCCGGAATGCACCAAGGTTCCGGAATGTTCGGAATTCCGGAATGTTCAGAGTTCCGGAATGTTCAGAGTTCCGGAATGCACCAAGGTTCCGGAATGTTCAGAGTTCCGGAATGCACCAAGGTTCCGGAATGTTCGGAATTCCGGAATGCACCAAGGTTCCGGAATGTTCGGAATTCCGGAATGTACCAAGGTTCCGGAATGTTCACCCTTCCGGAATGTTCAGAATTCCGGAATGCACCAAGGTTCCGGAATGTTCGGAATTCCGGAATGTACCAAGGTTCCGGAATGTTCAGAGTTCCGGAATGCAAAAAAGTTCCGGAATGTTCGGAATTCCGGAATGTTCAGAGTTCCGGAATGCACCAAGGTTCCGGAATGTTCGGAATTCCGGAATGTTCAGAGTTCCGGAATGTTCAGAATTCCGGAATGCACCAAGGTTCCGGAATGTTCGGAATTCCGGAATGTTCGGAATTCCGGAATGTTCAGAATTCCGGAATGCACCAAGGTTCCGGAATGTTCGGAATTCCGGAATGTTCAGAGTTCCGGAATGCACGAAGGTTCCGGGATGTTCGGAGTTCCGGAATGTTCAGAGTTCCGGAATGTTCAGAATTCCGGAATGCACCAAGGTTCCGGAATGTTCGGAATTCCGGAATGTTCAGAGTTCCGGAATGTACCAAGGTTCAAGAATGTTCAGAGTTCCGGAATGCACCAAGGTTCCGGAATGTTCAGAATTCCGGAATGCACCAAGGTTCCGGAATGTTCGGAATTCCGGAATGTACCAAGGTTCCGGAATGTTCACCCTTCCGGAATGTTCGGAATTCCGGAATGTTCGGAATTCCGGAATGTACCAAGATTCCGGAATGTTCAGAGTTCCGGAATGCACCAAGGTTCCGGAATGTTCGGAATTCCGGAATGTTCAGAGTTCCGGAATGTTCAGAGTTCCGGAATGCACCAAGGTTCCAGAATGTTAAGAGTTCCGGAATGCACCAAGGTTCCGGAATGTTCAGAGTTCCGCAATGCACCAAGGTTCCGGAATGTTCGGAATTCCGGAATGTTCAGAGTTCCGGAATGTTCAGAATTCCGGAATGCACCAAGGTTCCGGAATGTTCGGAGTTCCGGAATGTACCAAGATTCCGGAATGTTCAGAGTTCCGGAATGCACCAAGGTTCCGGAATGTTCGGAATTCCGGAATGTTCAGAGTTCCGGAATGTTCAGAGTTCCGGAATGCACCAAGGTTCCGGAATGTTCGGAATTCCGGAATGCACCAAGGTTCCGGAATGTTCGGAATTCCGGAATGTACCAAGGTTCCGGAATGTTCACCCTTCCGGAATGTTCAGAATTTCGGAATGCACCAAGGTTCCGGAATGTTCGGAATTCCGGAATGTTCAGAGTTCCGGAATGTTCAGAGTTCCGGAATGCACCAAGGTTCCGGAATGTTCGGAATTCCGGAATGTACCAAGGTTCCGGAATGTTCAGAGTTCCGGAATGCAACAAAGTTCCGGAATGTTCGGAATTCCGGAATGTTCAGAGTTCCGGAATGTTCAGAATTCCGGAATGCACCAAGGTTCCGGAATGTTCGGAATTCCGGAATGTTCGGAGTTCCGGAATGTACCAAGGTTCCGGAATGTTCAGAGTTCCGGAATGCACCAAGGTTCCGGAATGTTCGGAATTCCGGAATGTTCGGAATTCCGGAATGTTCAGAATTCCGGAATGCACCAAGGTTCCGGAATGTTCGGAATACCGGAATGTTCAGAGTTCCGGAATGTACCAAGGTTCAAGAATGTTCAGAGTTCCGGAATGCACCAAGGTTCCGGAATGTTCGGAATTCCGGAATGTTCAGAGTTCCGGAATGTTCAGAGTTCCGGAATGCACCAAGGTTCCGGAATGTTCAGAGTTCCGGAATGCACCAAGGTTCCGGAATGTTCAGAATTCCGGAATGCACCAAGGTTCCGGAATGTTCGGAATTCCGGAATGTACCAAGGTTCCGGAATGTTCACCCTTCCGGAATGTTCAGAATTCCGGAATGCACCAAGGTTCCGGAATGTTCGGAATTCCGGAATGTACCAAGGTTCCGGAATGTTCAGAGTTCCGGAATGCAAAAAAGTTCCGGAATGTTCGGAATTCCGGAATGTTCAGAGTTCCGGAATGCACCAAGGTTCCGGAATGTTCGGAATTCCGGAATGTTCAGAGTTCCGGAATGTTCAGAATTCCGGAATGCACCAAGGTTCCGGAATGTTCGGAATTCCGGAATGTTCGGAATTCCGGAATGTTCAGAATTCCGGAATGCACCAAGGTTCCGGAATGTTCGGAATTCCGGAATGTTCAGAGTTCCGGAATGCACGAAGGTTCCGGGATGTTCGGAGTTCCGGAATGTTCAGAGTTCCGGAATGTTCAGAATTCCGGAATGCACCAAGGTTCCGGAATGTTCGGAATTCCGGAATGTTCAGAGTTCCGGAATGTACCAAGGTTCAAGAATGTTCAGAGTTCCGGAATGCACCAAGGTTCCGGAATGTTCAGAATTCCGGAATGCACCAAGGTTCCGGAATGTTCGGAATTCCGGAATGTACCAAGGTTCCGGAATGTTCACCCTTCCGGAATGTTCGGAATTCCGGAATGTTCGGAATTCCGGAATGTACCAAGATTCCGGAATGTTCAGAGTTCCGGAATGCACCAAGGTTCCGGAATGTTCGGAATTCCGGAATGTTCAGAGTTCCGGAATGTTCAGAGTTCCGGAATGCACCAAGGTTCCAGAATGTTAAGAGTTCCGGAATGCACCAAGGTTCCGGAATGTTCAGAGTTCCGCAATGCACCAAGGTTCCGGAATGTTCGGAATTCCGGAATGTTCAGAGTTCCGGAATGTTCAGAATTCCGGAATGCACCAAGGTTCCGGAATGTTCGGAGTTCCGGAATGTACCAAGATTCCGGAATGTTCAGAGTTCCGGAATGCACCAAGGTTCCGGAATGTTCGGAATTCCGGAATGTTCAGAGTTCCGGAATGTTCAGAGTTCCGGAATGCACCAAGGTTCCGGAATGTTCGGAATTCCGGAATGCACCAAGGTTCCGGAATGTTCGGAATTCCGGAATGTACCAAGGTTCCGGAATGTTCACCCTTCCGGAATGTTCAGAATTTCGGAATGCACCAAGGTTCCGGAATGTTCGGAATTCCGGAATGTTCAGAGTTCCGGAATGTTCAGAGTTCCGGAATGCACCAAGGTTCCGGAATGTTCGGAATTCCGGAATGTACCAAGGTTCCGGAATGTTCAGAGTTCCGGAATGCAACAAAGTTCCGGAATGTTCGGAATTCCGGAATGTTCAGAGTTCCGGAATGCACCAAGGTTCCGGAATGTTCAGAGTTCCGGAATGCACCAAGGTTCCGGAATGTTCGGAATTCCGGAATGTTCGGAATTCCGGAATGTTCAGAATTCCGGAATGCACCAAGGTTCCGGAATGTTCGGAATACCGGAATGTTCAGAGTTCCGGAATGTACCAAGGTTCAAGAATGTTCAGAGTTCCGGAATGCACCAAGGTTCCGGAATGTTCGGAATTCCGGAATGTTCAGAGTTCCGGAATGTTCAGAGTTCCGGAATGCACCAAGGTTCCGGAATGTTCAGAGTTCCGGAATGCACCAAGGTTCCGGAATGTTCAGAATTCCGGAATGCACCAAGGTTCCGGAATGTTCGGAATTCCGGAATGTTCAGAGTTCCGGAATGCACGAAGGTTCCGGGATGTTCGGAGTTCCGGAATGTTCAGAGTTCCGGAATGTACCAAGGTTCAAGAATGTTCAGAGTTCCGGAATGCACCAAGGTTCCGGAATGTTCAGAATTCCGGAATGCACCAAGGTTCCGGAATGTTCGGAATTCCGGAATGTTCAGAGTTCCGGAATTTTCAGAGTTCCGGAATGCACCAAGGTTCCGGAATGTTCGGAATTCCGGAATGTTCAGAGTTCCGGAATGCACCAAGGTTCCGGAATGTTCGGAATTCCGGAATATACCAAGGTTCCGGAATGTTCACCCTTCCGGAATGTTCAGAATTCCGGAATGCACCAAGGTTCCGGAATGTTCGGAATTCCGGAATGCACCAAGGTTCCGGAATGTTCGGAATTCCGGAATGTTCAGAGTTCCGGAATGCACCAAGGTTCCGGAATGTTCAGAATTCCGGAATGCACCAAGGTTCCGGAATGTTCGGAATTCCGGAATGCACCAAGATTCCGGAATGTTCGGAATTCCGGAATGTTCAGAGTTCCGGAATTTTCAGAGTTCCGGAATGCACCAAGGTTCCGGAATGTTCGGAATTCCGGAATGTTCAGAGTTCCGGAATTTTCAGAGTTCCGGAATGCACCAAGGTTCCGGAATGTTCGGAATTCCGGAATGTTCAGAATTCCGGAATGCACCAAGGTTCCGGAATGTTCACCCTTCCGGAATGTTCAGAATTCCGGAATGCACCAAGGTTCCGGAATGTTCGGAATTCCGGAATGTTCAGAGTTCCGGAATGCACCAAGGTTCCGGAATGTTCGGAATTCCGGAATGTACCAAGGTTCCGGAATGTTCAGAGTTCCGGAATGCACCAAGGTTCCGGAATTTTCGGAATTCCGGAATGTTCAGAGTTCCGGAATGCACCAAGGTTCCGGAATGTTCGGAATTCCGGAATGTTCAGAGTTCCGGAATGCACCAAGGTTCCGGAATGTTCAGAATTCCGGAATGCACCAAGGTTCCGGAATGTTCGGAATTCCGGAATGTACCAAGGTTCCGGAACGTTCAGAGTTCCGGAATGTTCAGAGTTCCGGAATGCACCAAGGTTCCGGAATGTTCAGAGTTCCGGAATGTTCAGAATTTCGGAATGCACCAAGGTTCCGGAATGTTCGGAATTCCGGAATGTTCAGAGTTCCGGAATGTTCAGAGTTCCGGAATGTTCAGAGTTCCGGAATGTTCAGAGTTCCGGAATGCACCAAGGTTCCGGAATGTTCAGAGTTCCGGAATGTTCAGAGTTCCGGAATGCACCAAGGTTCCGGAATGTTCACCCTTCCGGAATGTTCAGAATTTCGGAATGCACCAAGGTTCCGGAATGTTCACCCTTCCGGAATGTTCAGAGTTCCGGAATTTTCAGAGTTCCGGAATGCACCAAGGTTCCGGAATGTTCGGAATTCCGGAATGTACCAAGGTTCCGGAATGTTCACCCTTCCGGAATGTTCAGAATTCCGGAATGCACCAAGGTTCCGGAATGTTCGGAATTCCGGAATGTTCAGAGTTCCGGAATGTTCAGAGTTCCGGAATGCACCAAGGTTCCGGAATGTTCGGAATTCCGGAATGTTCAGAGTTCCGGAATGCACCAAGGTTCCGGAATGTTCGGAATTCCGGAATGTTCGGAATTCCGGAATGTACCAAGATTCCGGAATGTTCAGAGTTCCGGAATGCACCAAGGTTCCGGAATGTTCGGAATTCCGGAATGTTCAGAGTTCCGGAATGTTCAGAGTTCCGGAGTGCACCAAGGTTCCGGAATGTTCGGAATTCCGGAATGTACCAAGGTTCCGGAATGTTCACCCTTCCGGAATGTTCAGAATTCCGGAATGCACCAAGGTTCCGGAATGTTCGGAATTCCGGAATGTTCAGAGTTCCGGAATGCACCAAGGTTCCGGAATGTTCGGAATTCCGGAATGTACCAAGGTTCCGGAATGTTCAGAGTTCCGGAATGCACCAAGGTTCCGGAATTTTCGGAATTCCGGAATGTTCAGAGTTCCGGAATGCACCAAGGTTCCGGAATGTTCGGAATTCCGGAATGTTCAGAGTTCCGGAATGCACCAAGGTTCCGGAATGTTCAGAATTCCGGAATGCACCAAGGTTCCGGAATGTTCGGAATTCCGGAATGTACCAAGGTTCCGGAACGTTCAGAGTTCCGGAATGTTCAGAGTTCCGGAATGCACCAAGGTTCCGGAATGTTCAGAGTTCCGGAATGTTCAGAATTTCGGAATGCACCAAGGTTCCGGAATGTTCGGAATTCCGGAATGTTCAGAGTTCCGGAATGTTCAGAGTTCCGGAATGTTCAGAGTTCCGGAATGTTCAGAGTTCCGGAATGCACCAAGGTTCCGGAATGTTCAGAGTTCCGGAATGTTCAGAGTTCCGGAATGCACCAAGGTTCCGGAATGTTCACCCTTCCGGAATGTTCAGAATTTCGGAATGCACCAAGGTTCCGGAATGTTCACCCTTCCGGAATGTTCAGAGTTCCGGAATTTTCAGAGTTCCGGAATGCACCAAGGTTCCGGAATGTTCGGAATTCCGGAATGTACCAAGGTTCCGGAATGTTCACCCTTCCGGAATGTTCAGAATTCCGGAATGCACCAAGGTTCCGGAATGTTCGGAATTCCGGAATGTTCAGAGTTCCGGAATGTTCAGAGTTCCGGAATGCACCAAGGTTCCGGAATGTTCGGAATTCCGGAATGTTCAGAGTTCCGGAATGCACCAAGGTTCCGGAATGTTCGGAATTCCGGAATGTTCGGAATTCCGGAATGTACCAAGATTCCGGAATGTTCAGAGTTCCGGAATGCACCAAGGTTCCGGAATGTTCGGAATTCCGGAATGTTCAGAGTTCCGGAATGTTCAGAGTTCCGGAGTGCACCAAGGTTCCGGAATGTTCGGAATTCCGGAATGTACCAAGGTTCCGGAATGTTCACCCTTCCGGAATGTTCAGAATTCCGGAATGCACCAAGGTTCCGGAATGTTCGGAATTCCGGAATGTTCAGAGTTCCGGAATGCACCAAGGTTCCGGAATGTTCGGAATTCCGGAATGTACCAAGGTTCCGGAATGTTCAGAGTTCCGGAATGCACCAAGGTTCCGGAATTTTCGGAATTCCGGAATGTTCAGAGTTCCGGAATGCACCAAGGTTCCGGAATGTTCGGAATTCCGGAATGTTCAGAGTTCCGGAATGCACCAAGGTTCCGGAATGTTCAGAATTCCGGAATGCACCAAGGTTCCGGAATGTTCGGAATTCCGGAATGTACCAAGGTTCCGGAACGTTCAGAGTTCCGGAATGTTCAGAGTTCCGGAATGCACCAAGGTTCCGGAATGTTCAGAGTTCCGGAATGTTCAGAATTTCGGAATGCACCAAGGTTCCGGAATGTTCGGAATTCCGGAATGTTCAGAGTTCCGGAATGTTCAGAGTTCCGGAATGTTCAGAGTTCCGGAATGTTCAGAGTTCCGGAATGCACCAAGGTTCCGGAATGTTCAGAGTTCCGGAATGTTCAGAGTTCCGGAATGCACCAAGGTTCCGGAATGTTCACCCTTCCGGAATGTTCAGAATTTCGGAATGCACCAAGGTTCCGGAATGTTCACCCTTCCGGAATGTTCAGAGTTCCGGAATTTTCAGAGTTCCGGAATGCACCAAGGTTCCGGAATGTTCGGAATTCCGGAATGTACCAAGGTTCCGGAATGTTCACCCTTCCGGAATGTTCAGAATTCCGGAATGCACCAAGGTTCCGGAATGTTCACCCTTCCGGAATGTTCAGAGTTCCGGAATTTTCAGAGTTCCGGAATGCACCAAGGTTCCGGAATGTTCGGAATTCCGGAATGTACCAAGGTTCCGGAATGTTCACCCTTCCGGAATGTTCAGAATTCCGGAATGCACCAAGGTTCCGGAATGTTCGGAATTCCGGAATGTTCAGAGTTCCGGAATGTTCAGAGTTCCGGAATGCACCAAGGTTCCGGAATGTTCGGAATTCCGGAATGTTCAGAGTTCCGGAATGCACCAAGGTTCCGGAATGTTCAGAATTCCGGAATGTTCGGAATTCCGGAATGTACCAAGATTCCGGAATGTTCAGAGTTCCGGAATGCACCAAGGTTCCGGAATGTTCGGAATTCCGGAATGTTCAGAGTTCCGGAATGTTCAGAGTTCCGGAATGCACCAAGGTTCCGGAATGTTCGGAATTCCGGAATGTTCAGAGTTCCGGAATGTTCAGAGTTCCGGAGTGCACCAAGGTTCCGGAATGTTCGGAATTCCGGAATGTACCAAGGTTCCGGAATGTTCACCCTTCCGGAATGTTCAGAATTTCGGAATGCACCAAGGTTCCGGAATGTTCAGAGTTCCGGAATGTTCAGAGTTCCGGAATGCACCAAGGTTCCGGAATGTTCGGAATTCCGGAATGTACCAAGGTTCCGGAATGTTCACCCTTCCGGAATGTTCAGAATTTCGGAATGCACCAAGGTTCCGGAATGTTCGGAATTCCGGAATGTTCAGAGTTCCGGAATGTTCAGAGTTCCGGAATGCACCAAGGTTCCGGAATGTTCGGAATTCCGGAATGTACCAAGGTTCCGGAATGTTCAGAGTTCCGGAATGTTCAGAGTTCCGGAATGCAACAAAGTTCCAGAATGTTCGGAATTCCGGAATGTTCAGAGTTCCGGAATGCACCAAGGTTCCGGAATGTTCGGAATTCCGGAATGTTCAGAGTTCCGGAATGTTCAGAGTTCCGGAATGCACCAAGGTTCCGGAATGTTCGGAATTCCGGAATGTACCAAGGTTCCGGAATGTTCACCCTTCCGGAATGTTCAGAATTCCGGAATGCACCAAGGTTCCGGAATGTTCGGAATTCCGGAATGTTCAGAGTTCCGGAATGTTCAGAGTTCCGGAATGCACCAAGGTTCCGGAATGTTCGGAATTCCGGAATGTACCAAGGTTCCGGAATGTTCACCCTTCCGGAATGTTCAGAATTTCGGAATGCACCAAGGTTCCGGAATGTTCGGAATTCCGGAATGTTCAGAGTTCCGGAATGTTCAGAGTTCCGGAATGCACCAAGGTTCCGGAATGTTCGGAATTCCGGAATGTACCAAGGTTCCGGAATGTTCAGAGTTCCGGAATGTTCAGAGTTCCGGAATGCAACAAAGTTCCAGAATGTTCGGAATTCCGGAATGTTCAGAGTTCCGGAATGCACCAAGGTTCCGGAATGTTCGGAATTCCGGAATGTTCAGAGTTCCGGAATGTTCAGAGTTCCGGAATGCACCAAGGTTCCGGAATGTTCGGAATTCCGGAATGTACCAAGGTTCCGGAATGTTCACCCTTCCGGAATGTTCAGAATTCCGGAATGCACCAAGGTTCCGGAATGTTCGGAATTCCGGAATGTTCAGAGTTCCGGAATGTTCAGAGTTCCGGAATGCACCAAGGTTCCGGAATGTTCGGAATTCCGGAATATACCAAGGTTCCGGAATGTTCACCCTTCCGGAATGTTCAGAATTCCGGAATGCACCAAGGTTCCGGAATGTTCGGAATTCCGGAATGCACCAAGGTTCCGGAATGTTCGGAATTCCGGAATGTTCAGAGTTCCGGAATGCACCAAGGTTCCGGAATGTTCAGAATTCCGGAATGCACCAAGGTTCCGGAATGTTCGGAATTCCGGAATGCACCAAGATTCCGGAATGTTCGGAATTCCGGAATGTTCAGAGTTCCGGAATTTTCAGAGTTCCGGAATGCACCAAGGTTCCGGAATGTTCGGAATTCCGGAATGTTCAGAGTTCCGGAATTTTCAGAGTTCCGGAATGCACCAAGGTTCCAGAATGTTCGGAATTCCGGAATGTTCAGAATTCCGGAATGCACCAAGGTTCCGGAATGTTCACCCTTCCGGAATGTTCAGAATCAGAATTTCGGAATGCACCAAGGTTCCGGAATGTTCACCCTTCCGGAATGTTCAGAGTTCCGGAATTTTCAGAGTTCCGGAATGCACCAAGGTTCCGGAATGTTCGGAATTCCGGAATGTACCAAGGTTCCGGAATGTTCACCCTTCCGGAATGTTCAGAATTCCGGAATGCACCAAGGTTCCGGAATGTTCACCCTTCCGGAATGTTCAGAGTTCCGGAATTTTCAGAGTTCCGGAATGCACCAAGGTTCCGGAATGTTCGGAATTCCGGAATGTACCAAGGTTCCGGAATGTTCACCCTTCCGGAATGTTCAGAATTCCGGAATGCACCAAGGTTCCGGAATGTTCGGAATTCCGGAATGTTCAGAGTTCCGGAATGTTCAGAGTTCCGGAATGCACCAAGGTTCCGGAATGTTCGGAATTCCGGAATGTTCAGAGTTCCGGAATGCACCAAGGTTCCGGAATGTTCGGAATTCCGGAATGTTCGGAATTCCGGAATGTACCAAGATTCCGGAATGTTCAGAGTTCCGGAATGCACCAAGGTTCCGGAATGTTCGGAATTCCGGAATGTTCAGAGTTCCGGAATGTTCAGAGTTCCGGAATGCACCAAGGTTCCGGAATGTTCGGAATTCCGGAATGTTCAGAGTTCCGGAATGTTCAGAGTTCCGGAGTGCACCAAGGTTCCGGAATGTTCGGAATTCCGGAATGTACCAAGGTTCCGGAATGTTCACCCTTCCGGAATGTTCAGAATTTCGGAATGCACCAAGGTTCCGGAATGTTCAGAGTTCCGGAATGTTCAGAGTTCCGGAATGCACCAAGGTTCCGGAATGTTCGGAATTCCGGAATGTACCAAGGTTCCGGAATGTTCACCCTTCCGGAATGTTCAGAATTTCGGAATGCACCAAGGTTCCGGAATGTTCGGAATTCCGGAATGTTCAGAGTTCCGGAATGTTCAGAGTTCCGGAATGCACCAAGGTTCCGGAATGTTCGGAATTCCGGAATGTACCAAGGTTCCGGAATGTTCAGAGTTCCGGAATGTTCAGAGTTCCGGAATGCAACAAAGTTCCAGAATGTTCGGAATTCCGGAATGTTCAGAGTTCCGGAATGCACCAAGGTTCCGGAATGTTCGGAATTCCGGAATGTTCAGAGTTCCGGAATGTTCAGAGTTCCGGAATGCACCAAGGTTCCGGAATGTTCGGAATTCCGGAATGTACCAAGGTTCCGGAATGTTCACCCTTCCGGAATGTTCAGAATTCCGGAATGCACCAAGGTTCCGGAATGTTCGGAATTCCGGAATGTTCAGAGTTCCGGAATGTTCAGAGTTCCGGAATGCACCAAGGTTCCGGAATGTTCGGAATTCCGGAATGTTCAGAGTTCCGGAATGCACCAAGGTTCCGGAATGTTCGGAATTCCGGAATGTTCGGAATTCCGGAATGTACCAAGATTCCGGAATGTTCAGAGTTCCGGAATGCACCAAGGTTCCGGAATGTTCAGAGTTCCGGAATGCACCAAGGTTCCGGAATGTTCAGAATTCCGGAATGCACCAAGGTTCCGGAATGTTCGGAATTCCGGAATGTTCAGAGTTCCGGAATGCACGAAGGTTCCGGGATGTTCGGAGTTCCGGAATGTTCAGAGTTCCGGAATGTTCAGAATTCCGGAATGCACCAAGGTTCCGGAATGTTCGGAATTCCGGAATGTTCAGAGTTCCGGAATGTACCAAGGTTCAAGAATGTTCAGAGTTCCGGAATGCACCAAGGTTCCGGAATGTTCAGAATTCCGGAATGCACCAAGGTTCCGGAATGTTCGGAATTCCGGAATGTTCAGAGTTCCGGAATTTTCAGAGTTCCGGAATGCACCAAGGTTCCGGAATGTTCGGAATTCCGGAATGTTCAGAGTTCCGGAATGCACCAAGGTTCCGGAATGTTCGGAATTCCGGAATATACCAAGGTTCCGGAATGTTCACCCTTCCGGAATGTTCAGAATTCCGGAATGCACCAAGGTTCCGGAATGTTCGGAATTCCGGAATGCACCAAGGTTCCGGAATGTTCGGAATTCCGGAATGTTCAGAGTTCCGGAATTTTCAGAGTTCCGGAATGCACCAAGGTTCCGGAATGTTCGGAATTCCGGAATGTTCAGAATTCCGGAATGCACCAAGGTTCCGGAATGTTCACCCTTCCGGAATGTTCAGAATTCCGGAATGCACCAAGGTTCCGGAATGTTCGGAATTCCGGAATGTTCAGAGTTCCGGAATGTTCAGAGTTCCGGAATGCACCAAGGTTCCGGAATGTTCGGAATTCCGGAATGTACCAAGGTTCCGGAATGTTCAGAGTTCCGGAATGCACCAAGGTTCCGGAATTTTCGGAATTCCGGAATGTTCAGAGTTCCGGAATGCACCAAGGTTCCGGAATGTTCGGAATTCCGGAATGTTCAGAGTTCCGGAATGCACCAAGGTTCCGGAATGTTCAGAATTCCGGAATGCACCAAGGTTCCGGAATGTTCGGAATTCCGGAATGTACCAAGGTTCCGGAACGTTCAGAGTTCCGGAATGTTCAGAGTTCCGGAATGCACCAAGGTTCCGGAATGTTCAGAGTTCCGGAATGTTCAGAATTTCGGAATGCACCAAGGTTCCGGAATGTTCAGAGTTCCGGAATGTTCAGAGTTCCGGAATGTTCAGAGTTCCGGAATGTTCAGAGTTCCGGAATGCACCAAGGTTCCGGAATGTTCACCCTTCCGGAATGTTCAGAATTTCGGAATGCACCAAGGTTCCGGAATGTTCACCCTTCCGGAATGTTCAGAGTTCCGGAATTTTCAGAGTTCCGGAATGCACCAAGGTTCCGGAATGTTCGGAATTCCGGAATGTACCAAGGTTCCGGAATGTTCACCCTTCCGGAATGTTCAGAATTCCGGAATGTACCAAGGTTCCGGAATGTTCACCCTTCCGGAATGTTCAGAATTCCGGAATGCACCAAGGTTCCGGAATGTTCGGAATTCCGGAATGTTCGGAATTCCGGAATGTACCAAGATTCCGGAATGTTCAGAGTTCCGGAATGCACCAAGGTTCCGGAATGTTCGGAATTCCGGAATGTTCAGAGTTCCGGAATTTTCAGAGTTCCGGAATGCACCAAGGTTCCGGAATGTTCGGAATTCCGGAATGTTCAGAGTTCCGGAATGTTCAGAGTTCCGGAGTGCACCAAGGTTCCGGAATGTTCGGAATTCCGGAATGTACCAAGGTTCCGGAATGTTCACCCTTCCGGAATGTTCAGAATTTCGGAATGCACCAAGGTTCCGGAATGTTCGGAATTCCGGAATGTTCAGAGTTCCGGAATGTTCAGAGTTCCGGAATGCACCAAGGTTCCGGAATGTTCGGAATTCCGGAATGTACCAAGGTTCCGGAATGTTCACCCTTCCGGAATGTTCAGAATTTCGGAATGCACCAAGGTTCCGGAATGTTCGGAATTCCGGAATGTTCAGAGTTCCGGAATGTTCAGAATTTCGGAATGCACCAAGGTTCCGGAATGTTCACCCTTCCGGAATGTTCAGAGTTCCGGAATTTTCAGAGTTCCGGAATGCACCAAGGTTCCGGAATGTTCGGAATTCCGGAATGTACCAAGGTTCCGGAATGTTCACCCTTCCGGAATGTTCAGAATTCCGGAATGCACCAAGGTTCCGGAATGTTCGGAATTCCGGAATGTTCAGAGTTCCGGAATGTTCAGAGTTCCGGAATGCACCAAGGTTCCGGAATGTTCGGAATTCCGGAATGTTCAGAGTTCCGGAATGCACCAAGGTTCCGGAATGTTCGGAATTCCGGAATGTTCGGAATTCCGGAATGTACCAAGATTCCGGAATGTTCAGAGTTCCGGAATGCACCAAGGTTCCGGAATGTTCGGAATTCCGGAATGTTCAGAGTTCCGGAATGTTCAGAGTTCCGGAATGCACCAAGGTTCCGGAATGTTCGGAATTCCGGAATGTTCAGAGTTCCGGAATGTTCAGAGTTCCGGAGTGCACCAAGGTTCCGGAATGTTCGGAATTCCGGAATGTACCAAGGTTCCGGAATGTTCACCCTTCCGGAATGTTCAGAATTTCGGAATGCACCAAGGTTCCGGAATGTTCGGAATTCCGGAATGTTCAGAGTTCCGGAATGTTCAGAGTTCCGGAATGCACCAAGGTTCCGGAATGTTCGGAATTCCGGAATGTACCAAGGTTCCGGAATGTTCACCCTTCCGGAATGTTCAGAATTTCGGAATGCACCAAGGTTCCGGAATGTTCGGAATTCCGGAATGTTCAGAGTTCCGGAATGTTCAGAGTTCCGGAATGCACCAAGGTTCCGGAATGTTCGGAATTCCGGAATGTACCAAGGTTCCGGAATGTTCAGAGTTCCGGAATGTTCAGAGTTCCGGAATGCAACAAAGTTCCAGAATGTTCGGAATTCCGGAATGTTCAGAGTTCCGGAATGCACCAAGGTTCCGGAATGTTCGGAATTCCGGAATGTTCAGAGTTCCGGAATGTTCAGAGTTCCGGAATGCACCAAGGTTCCGGAATGTTCGGAATTCCGGAATGTACCAAGGTTCCGGAATGTTCAGAGTTCCGGAATGTTCAGAGTTCCGGAATGCAACAAAGTTCCGGAATGTTCGGAATTCCGGAATGTTCAGAGTTCCGGAATGCACCAAGGTTCCGGAATGTTCGGAATTCCGGAATGTTCAGAGTTCCGGAATGTTCAGAGTTCCGGAATGCACCAAGGTTCCGGAATGTTCGGAATTCCGGAATGTACCAAGGTTCCGGAATGTTCACCCTTCCGGAATGTTCAGAATTCCGGAATGCACCAAGGTTCCGGAATGTTCGGAATTCCGGAATGTTCAGAGTTCCGGAATGTTCAGAGTTCCGGAATGCACCAAGGTTCCGGAATGTTCGGAATTCCGGAATGTTCAGAGTTCCGGAATGCACCAAGGTTCCGGAATGTTCGGAATTCCGGAATGTTCGGAATTCCGGAATGTACCAAGATTCCGGAATGTTCAGAGTTCCGGAATGCACCAAGGTTCCGGAATGTTCGGAATTCCGGAATGTTCAGAGTTCCGGAATGTTCAGAGTTCCGGAATGCACCAAGGTTCCGGAATGTTCAGAGTTCCGGAATGCACCAAGGTTCCGGAATGTTCAGAGTTCCGGAATGCACCAAGGTTCCGGAATGTTCAGAATTCCGGAATGCACCAAGGTTCCGGAATGTTCGGAATTCCGGAATGTTCAGAGTTCCGGAATGCACGAAGGTTCCGGGATGTTCGGAGTTCCGGAATGTTCAGAGTTCCGGAATGTTCAGAATTCCGGAATGCACCAAGGTTCCGGAATGTTCGGAATTCCGGAATGTTCAGAGTTCCGGAATGTACCAAGGTTCAAGAATGTTCAGAGTTCCGGAATGCACCAAGGTTCCGGAATGTTCAGAATTCCGGAATGCACCAAGGTTCCGGAATGTTCGGAATTCCGGAATGTTCAGAGTTCCGGAATTTTCAGAGTTCCGGAATGCACCAAGGTTCCGGAATGTTCGGAATTCCGGAATGTTCAGAGTTCCGGAATGCACCAAGGTTCCGGAATGTTCGGAATTCCGGAATATACCAAGGTTCCGGAATGTTCACCCTTCCGGAATGTTCAGAATTCCGGAATGCACCAAGGTTCCGGAATGTTCGGAATTCCGGAATGCACCAAGGTTCCGGAATGTTCGGAATTCCGGAATGTTCAGAGTTCCGGAATGCACCAAGGTTCCGGAATGTTCAGAATTCCGGAATGCACCAAGGTTCCGGAATGTTCGGAATTCCGGAATGCACCAAGATTCCGGAATGTTCGGAATTCCGGAATGTTCAGAGTTCCGGAATTTTCAGAGTTCCGGAATGCACCAAGGTTCCGGAATGTTCGGAATTCCGGAATGTTCAGAGTTCCGGAATGCACGAAGGTTCCGGGATGTTCGGAGTTCCGGAATGTTCAGAGTTCCGGAATGTTCAGAATTCCGGAATGCACCAAGGTTCCGGAATGTTCGGAATTCCGGAATGTTCAGAGTTCCGGAATGTACCAAGGTTCAAGAATGTTCAGAGTTCCGGAATGCACCAAGGTTCCGGAATGTTCAGAATTCCGGAATGCACCAAGGTTCCGGAATGTTCGGAATTCCGGAATGTTCAGAGTTCCGGAATTTTCAGAGTTCCGGAATGCACCAAGGTTCCGGAATGTTCGGAATTCCGGAATGTTCAGAGTTCCGGAATGCACCAAGGTTCCGGAATGTTCGGAATTCCGGAATATACCAAGGTTCCGGAATGTTCACCCTTCCGGAATGTTCAGAATTCCGGAATGCACCAAGGTTCCGGAATGTTCGGAATTCCGGAATGTTCAGAGTTCCGGAATGTTCAGAGTTCCGGAATGCACCAAGGTTCCGGAATGTTCGGAATTCCGGAATGTACCAAGGTTCCGGAATGTTCAGAGTTCCGGAATGCACCAAGGTTCCGGAATTTTCGGAATTCCGGAATGTTCAGAGTTCCGGAATGCACCAAGGTTCCGGAATGTTCGGAATTCCGGAATGTTCAGAGTTCCGGAATGCACCAAGGTTCCGGAATGTTCAGAATTCCGGAATGCACCAAGGTTCCGGAATGTTCGGAATTCCGGAATGTACCAAGGTTCCGGAACGTTCAGAGTTCCGGAATGTTCAGAGTTCCGGAATGCACCAAGGTTCCGGAATGTTCAGAGTTCCGGAATGTTCAGAATTTCGGAATGCACCAAGGTTCCGGAATGTTCGGAATTCCGGAATGTTCAGAGTTCCGGAATGTTCAGAGTTCCGGAATGTTCAGAGTTCCGGAATGTTCAGAGTTCCGGAATGCACCAAGGTTCCGGAATGTTCACCCTTCCGGAATGTTCAGAATTTCGGAATGCACCAAGGTTCCGGAATGTTCACCCTTCCGGAATGTTCAGAGTTCCGGAATTTTCAGAGTTCCGGAATGCACCAAGGTTCCGGAATGTTCGGAATTCCGGAATGTACCAAGGTTCCGGAATGTTCACCCTTCCGGAATGTTCAGAATTCCGGAATGTACCAAGGTTCCGGAATGTTCACCCTTCCGGAATGTTCAGAATTCCGGAATGCACCAAGGTTCCGGAATGTTCGGAATTCCGGAATGTTCGGAATTCCGGAATGTACCAAGATTCCGGAATGTTCAGAGTTCCGGAATGCACCAAGGTTCCGGAATGTTCGGAATTCCGGAATGTTCAGAGTTCCGGAATTTTCAGAGTTCCGGAATGCACCAAGGTTCCGGAATGTTCGGAATTCCGGAATGTTCAGAGTTCCGGAATGTTCAGAGTTCCGGAGTGCACCAAGGTTCCGGAATGTTCGGAATTCCGGAATGTACCAAGGTTCCGGAATGTTCACCCTTCCGGAATGTTCAGAATTTCGGAATGCACCAAGGTTCCGGAATGTTCGGAATTCCGGAATGTTCAGAGTTCCGGAATGTTCAGAGTTCCGGAATGCACCAAGGTTCCGGAATGTTCGGAATTCCGGAATGTACCAAGGTTCCGGAATGTTCACCCTTCCGGAATGTTCAGAATTTCGGAATGCACCAAGGTTCCGGAATGTTCGGAATTCCGGAATGTTCAGAGTTCCGGAATGTTCAGAATTTCGGAATGCACCAAGGTTCCGGAATGTTCACCCTTCCGGAATGTTCAGAGTTCCGGAATTTTCAGAGTTCCGGAATGCACCAAGGTTCCGGAATGTTCGGAATTCCGGAATGTACCAAGGTTCCGGAATGTTCACCCTTCCGGAATGTTCAGAATTTCGGAATGCACCAAGGTTCCGGAATGTTCGGAATTCCGGAATGTTCAGAGTTCCGGAATGTTCAGAGTTCCGGAATGCACCAAGGTTCCGGAATGTTCGGAATTCCGGAATGTTCAGAGTTCCGGAATGCACCAAGGTTCCGGAATGTTCGGAATTCCGGAATGTTCGGAATTCCGGAATGTACCAAGATTCCGGAATGTTCAGAGTTCCGGAATGCACCAAGGTTCCGGAATGTTCGGAATTCCGGAATGTTCAGAGTTCCGGAATGTTCAGAGTTCCGGAATGCACCAAGGTTCCGGAATGTTCGGAATTCCGGAATGTTCAGAGTTCCGGAATGTTCAGAGTTCCGGAGTGCACCAAGGTTCCGGAATGTTCGGAATTCCGGAATGTACCAAGGTTCCGGAATGTTCACCCTTCCGGAATGTTCAGAATTTCGGAATGCACCAAGGTTCCGGAATGTTCGGAATTCCGGAATGTTCAGAGTTCCGGAATGTTCAGAGTTCCGGAATGCACCAAGGTTCCGGAATGTTCGGAATTCCGGAATGTACCAAGGTTCCGGAATGTTCACCCTTCCGGAATGTTCAGAATTTCGGAATGCACCAAGGTTCCGGAATGTTCGGAATTCCGGAATGTTCAGAGTTCCGGAATGTTCAGAGTTCCGGAATGCACCAAGGTTCCGGAATGTTCGGAATTCCGGAATGTACCAAGGTTCCGGAATGTTCAGAGTTCCGGAATGTTCAGAGTTCCGGAATGCAACAAAGTTCCAGAATGTTCGGAATTCCGGAATGTTCAGAGTTCCGGAATGCACCAAGGTTCCGGAATGTTCGGAATTCCGGAATGTTCAGAGTTCCGGAATGTTCAGAGTTCCGGAATGCACCAAGGTTCCGGAATGTTCGGAATTCCGGAATGTACCAAGGTTCCGGAATGTTCAGAGTTCCGGAATGTTCAGAGTTCCGGAATGCAACAAAGTTCCGGAATGTTCGGAATTCCGGAATGTTCAGAGTTCCGGAATGCACCAAGGTTCCGGAATGTTCGGAATTCCGGAATGTTCAGAGTTCCGGAATGTTCAGAGTTCCGGAATGCACCAAGGTTCCGGAATGTTCGGAATTCCGGAATGTACCAAGGTTCCGGAATGTTCACCCTTCCGGAATGTTCAGAATTCCGGAATGCACCAAGGTTCCGGAATGTTCGGAATTCCGGAATGTTCAGAGTTCCGGAATGTTCAGAGTTCCGGAATGCACCAAGGTTCCGGAATGTTCGGAATTCCGGAATGTTCAGAGTTCCGGAATGCACCAAGGTTCCGGAATGTTCGGAATTCCGGAATGTTCGGAATTCCGGAATGTACCAAGATTCCGGAATGTTCAGAGTTCCGGAATGCACCAAGGTTCCGGAATGTTCGGAATTCCGGAATGTTCAGAGTTCCGGAATGTTCAGAGTTCCGGAATGCACCAAGGTTCCGGAATGTTCAGAGTTCCGGAATGCACCAAGGTTCCGGAATGTTCAGAGTTCCGGAATGCACCAAGGTTCCGGAATGTTCAGAATTCCGGAATGCACCAAGGTTCCGGAATGTTCGGAATTCCGGAATGTTCAGAGTTCCGGAATGCACGAAGGTTCCGGGATGTTCGGAGTTCCGGAATGTTCAGAGTTCCGGAATGTTCAGAATTCCGGAATGCACCAAGGTTCCGGAATGTTCGGAATTCCGGAATGTTCAGAGTTCCGGAATGTACCAAGGTTCAAGAATGTTCAGAGTTCCGGAATGCACCAAGGTTCCGGAATGTTCAGAATTCCGGAATGCACCAAGGTTCCGGAATGTTCGGAATTCCGGAATGTTCAGAGTTCCGGAATTTTCAGAGTTCCGGAATGCACCAAGGTTCCGGAATGTTCGGAATTCCGGAATGTTCAGAGTTCCGGAATGCACCAAGGTTCCGGAATGTTCGGAATTCCGGAATATACCAAGGTTCCGGAATGTTCACCCTTCCGGAATGTTCAGAATTCCGGAATGCACCAAGGTTCCGGAATGTTCGGAATTCCGGAATGCACCAAGGTTCCGGAATGTTCGGAATTCCGGAATGTTCAGAGTTCCGGAATGCACCAAGGTTCCGGAATGTTCAGAATTCCGGAATGCACCAAGGTTCCGGAATGTTCGGAATTCCGGAATGCACCAAGATTCCGGAATGTTCGGAATTCCGGAATGTTCAGAGTTCCGGAATTTTCAGAGTTCCGGAATGCACCAAGGTTCCGGAATGTTCGGAATTCCGGAATGTTCAGAGTTCCGGAATGCACCAAGGTTCCGGAATGTTCAGAATTCCGGAATGCACCAAGGTTCCGGAATGTTCGGAATTCCGGAATGTACCAAGGTTCCGGAACGTTCAGAGTTCCGGAATGTTCAGAGTTCCGGAATGCACCAAGGTTCCGGAATGTTCAGAGTTCCGGAATGTTCAGAATTTCGGAATGCACCAAGGTTCCGGAATGTTCGGAATTCCGGAATGTTCAGAGTTCCGGAATGTTCAGAGTTCCGGAATGTTCAGAGTTCCGGAATGTTCAGAGTTCCGGAATGCACCAAGGTTCCGGAATGTTCACCCTTCCGGAATGTTCAGAATTTCGGAATGCACCAAGGTTCCGGAATGTTCACCCTTCCGGAATGTTCAGAGTTCCGGAATTTTCAGAGTTCCGGAATGCACCAAGGTTCCGGAATGTTCGGAATTCCGGAATGTACCAAGGTTCCGGAATGTTCACCCTTCCGGAATGTTCAGAATTCCGGAATGTACCAAGGTTCCGGAATGTTCACCCTTCCGGAATGTTCAGAATTCCGGAATGCACCAAGGTTCCGGAATGTTCGGAATTCCGGAATGTTCGGAATTCCGGAATGTACCAAGATTCCGGAATGTTCAGAGTTCCGGAATGCACCAAGGTTCCGGAATGTTCGGAATTCCGGAATGTTCAGAGTTCCGGAATTTTCAGAGTTCCGGAATGCACCAAGGTTCCGGAATGTTCGGAATTCCGGAATGTTCAGAGTTCCGGAATGTTCAGAGTTCCGGAGTGCACCAAGGTTCCGGAATGTTCGGAATTCCGGAATGCACCAAGGTTCCGGAATGTTCGGAATTCCGGAATGTACCAAGGTTCCGGAACGTTCAGAGTTCCGGAATGTTCAGAGTTCCGGAATGCACCAAGGTTCCGGAATGTTCAGAGTTCCGGAATGTTCAGAATTTCGGAATGCACCAAGGTTCCGGAATGTTCGGAATTCCGGAATGTTCAGAGTTCCGGAATGTTCAGAGTTCCGGAATGTTCAGAGTTCCGGAATGTTCAGAGTTCCGGAATGCACCAAGGTTCCGGAATGTTCACCCTTCCGGAATGTTCAGAATTTCGGAATGCACCAAGGTTCCGGAATGTTCACCCTTCCGGAATGTTCAGAGTTCCGGAATTTTCAGAGTTCCGGAATGCACCAAGGTTCCGGAATGTTCGGAATTCCGGAATGTACCAAGGTTCCGGAATGTTCACCCTTCCGGAATGTTCAGAATTCCGGAATGTACCAAGGTTCCGGAATGTTCACCCTTCCGGAATGTTCAGAATTCCGGAATGCACCAAGGTTCCGGAATGTTCGGAATTCCGGAATGTTCGGAATTCCGGAATGTACCAAGATTCCGGAATGTTCAGAGTTCCGGAATGCACCAAGGTTCCGGAATGTTCGGAATTCCGGAATGTTCAGAGTTCCGGAATTTTCAGAGTTCCGGAATGCACCAAGGTTCCGGAATGTTCGGAATTCCGGAATGTTCAGAGTTCCGGAATGTTCAGAGTTCCGGAGTGCACCAAGGTTCCGGAATGTTCGGAATTCCGGAATGTACCAAGGTTCCGGAATGTTCACCCTTCCGGAATGTTCAGAATTTCGGAATGCACCAAGGTTCCGGAATGTTCGGAATTCCGGAATGTTCAGAGTTCCGGAATGTTCAGAGTTCCGGAATGCACCAAGGTTCCGGAATGTTCGGAATTCCGGAATGTACCAAGGTTCCGGAATGTTCACCCTTCCGGAATGTTCAGAATTCCGGAATGCACCAAGGTTCCGGAATGTTCGGAATTCCGGAATGTTCAGAGTTCCGGAATGTTCAGAGTTCCGGAATGCACCAAGGTTCCGGAATGTTCGGAATTCCGGAATGTTCAGAGTTCCGGAATGTTCAGAGTTCCGGAATGTACCAAGATTCCGGAATGTTCAGAGTTCCGGAATGCACCAAGGTTCCGGAATGTTCGGAATTCCGGAATGTTCAGAGTTCCGGAATGTTCAGAGTTCCGGAATGCACCAAGGTTCCGGAATGTTCGGAATTCCGGAATGTTCAGAGTTCCGGAATGTTCAGAGTTCCGGAGTGCACCAAGGTTCCGGAATGTTCGGAATTCCGGAATGTACCAAGGTTCCGGAATGTTCACCCTTCCGGAATGTTCAGAATTTCGGAATGCACCAAGGTTCCGGAATGTTCGGAATTCCGGAATGTTCAGAGTTCCGGAATGTTCAGAGTTCCGGAATGCACCAAGGTTCCGGAATGTTCGGAATTCCGGAATGTACCAAGGTTCCGGAATGTTCACCCTTCCGGAATGTTCAGAATTTCGGAATGCACCAAGGTTCCGGAATGTTCGGAATTCCGGAATGTTCGGAATTCCGGAATGTACCAAGATTCCGGAATGTTCAGAGTTCCGGAATGCACCAAGGTTCCGGAATGTTCGGAATTCCGGAATGTTCAGAGTTCCGGAATGTTCAGAGTTCCGGAGTGCACCAAGGTTCCGGAATGTTCGGAATTCCGGAATGTACCAAGGTTCCGGAATGTTCACCCTTCCGGAATGTTCAGAATTCCGGAATGCACCAAGGTTCCGGAATGTTCGGAATTCCGGAATGTTCAGAGTTCCGGAATGCACCAAGGTTCCGGAATGTTCGGAATTCCGGAATGTACCAAGGTTCCGGAATGTTCAGAGTTCCGGAATGCACCAAGGTTCCGGAATTTTCGGAATTCCGGAATGTTCAGAGTTCCGGAATGCACCAAGGTTCCGGAATGTTCGGAATTCCGGAATGTTCAGAGTTCCGGAATGCACCAAGGTTCCGGAATGTTCAGAATTCCGGAATGCACCAAGGTTCCGGAATGTTCGGAATTCCGGAATGTACCAAGGTTCCGGAACGTTCAGAGTTCCGGAATGTTCAGAGTTCCGGAATGCACCAAGGTTCCGGAATGTTCAGAGTTCCGGAATGTTCAGAATTTCGGAATGCACCAAGGTTCCGGAATGTTCGGAATTCCGGAATGTTCAGAGTTCCGGAATGTTCAGAGTTCCGGAATGTTCAGAGTTCCGGAATGTTCAGAGTTCCGGAATGCACCAAGGTTCCGGAATGTTCAGAGTTCCGGAATGTTCAGAGTTCCGGAATGCACCAAGGTTCCGGAATGTTCACCCTTCCGGAATGTTCAGAATTTCGGAATGCACCAAGGTTCCGGAATGTTCACCCTTCCGGAATGTTCAGAGTTCCGGAATTTTCAGAGTTCCGGAATGCACCAAGGTTCCGGAATGTTCGGAATTCCGGAATGTACCAAGGTTCCGGAATGTTCACCCTTCCGGAATGTTCAGAATTCCGGAATGCACCAAGGTTCCGGAATGTTCACCCTTCCGGAATGTTCAGAGTTCCGGAATTTTCAGAGTTCCGGAATGCACCAAGGTTCCGGAATGTTCGGAATTCCGGAATGTACCAAGGTTCCGGAATGTTCACCCTTCCGGAATGTTCAGAATTCCGGAATGCACCAAGGTTCCGGAATGTTCGGAATTCCGGAATGTTCAGAGTTCCGGAATGTTCAGAGTTCCGGAATGCACCAAGGTTCCGGAATGTTCGGAATTCCGGAATGTTCAGAGTTCCGGAATGCACCAAGGTTCCGGAATGTTCAGAATTCCGGAATGTTCGGAATTCCGGAATGTACCAAGATTCCGGAATGTTCAGAGTTCCGGAATGCACCAAGGTTCCGGAATGTTCGGAATTCCGGAATGTTCAGAGTTCCGGAATGTTCAGAGTTCCGGAATGCACCAAGGTTCCGGAATGTTCGGAATTCCGGAATGTTCAGAGTTCCGGAATGTTCAGAGTTCCGGAGTGCACCAAGGTTCCGGAATGTTCGGAATTCCGGAATGTACCAAGGTTCCGGAATGTTCACCCTTCCGGAATGTTCAGAATTTCGGAATGCACCAAGGTTCCGGAATGTTCAGAGTTCCGGAATGTTCAGAGTTCCGGAATGCACCAAGGTTCCGGAATGTTCGGAATTCCGGAATGTACCAAGGTTCCGGAATGTTCACCCTTCCGGAATGTTCAGAATTTCGGAATGCACCAAGGTTCCGGAATGTTCGGAATTCCGGAATGTTCAGAGTTCCGGAATGTTCAGAGTTCCGGAATGCACCAAGGTTCCGGAATGTTCGGAATTCCGGAATGTACCAAGGTTCCGGAATGTTCAGAGTTCCGGAATGTTCAGAGTTCCGGAATGCAACAAAGTTCCAGAATGTTCGGAATTCCGGAATGTTCAGAGTTCCGGAATGCACCAAGGTTCCGGAATGTTCGGAATTCCGGAATGTTCAGAGTTCCGGAATGTTCAGAGTTCCGGAATGCACCAAGGTTCCGGAATGTTCGGAATTCCGGAATGTACCAAGGTTCCGGAATGTTCACCCTTCCGGAATGTTCAGAATTCCGGAATGCACCAAGGTTCCGGAATGTTCGGAATTCCGGAATGTTCAGAGTTCCGGAATGTTCAGAGTTCCGGAATGCACCAAGGTTCCGGAATGTTCGGAATTCCGGAATGTACCAAGGTTCCGGAATGTTCACCCTTCCGGAATGTTCAGAATTTCGGAATGCACCAAGGTTCCGGAATGTTCGGAATTCCGGAATGTTCAGAGTTCCGGAATGTTCAGAGTTCCGGAATGCACCAAGGTTCCGGAATGTTCGGAATTCCGGAATGTACCAAGGTTCCGGAATGTTCAGAGTTCCGGAATGTTCAGAGTTCCGGAATGCAACAAAGTTCCAGAATGTTCGGAATTCCGGA
Source organism: Aulonocara sp. 'chitande type north' Nkhata Bay (assembly GCF_057382095.1). Lineage (NCBI taxonomy): Eukaryota > Metazoa > Chordata > Actinopteri > Cichliformes > Cichlidae > Aulonocara > Aulonocara sp. 'chitande type north' Nkhata Bay. The sequence continues at coordinate 1,403,747 of NC_141349.1, forward strand.
ATGTTCAGAGTTCCGGAATGCACCAAGGTTCCGGAATGTTCGGAATTCCGGAATGTTCAGAGTTCCGGAATGTTCAGAGTTCCGGAATGCACCAAGGTTCCGGAATGTTCGGAATTCCGGAATGTACCAAGGTTCCGGAATGTTCACCCTTCCGGAATGTTCAGAATTCCGGAATGCACCAAGGTTCCGGAATGTTCGGAATTCCGGAATGTTCAGAGTTCCGGAATGTTCAGAGTTCCGGAATGCACCAAGGTTCCGGAATGTTCGGAATTCCGGAATATACCAAGGTTCCGGAATGTTCACCCTTCCGGAATGTTCAGAATTCCGGAATGCACCAAGGTTCCGGAATGTTCGGAATTCCGGAATGCACCAAGGTTCCGGAATGTTCGGAATTCCGGAATGTTCAGAGTTCCGGAATGCACCAAGGTTCCGGAATGTTCAGAATTCCGGAATGCACCAAGGTTCCGGAATGTTCGGAATTCCGGAATGCACCAAGATTCCGGAATGTTCGGAATTCCGGAATGTTCAGAGTTCCGGAATTTTCAGAGTTCCGGAATGCACCAAGGTTCCGGAATGTTCGGAATTCCGGAATGTTCAGAGTTCCGGAATTTTCAGAGTTCCGGAATGCACCAAGGTTCCAGAATGTTCGGAATTCCGGAATGTTCAGAATTCCGGAATGCACCAAGGTTCCGGAATGTTCACCCTTCCGGAATGTTCAGAATCAGAATTTCGGAATGCACCAAGGTTCCGGAATGTTCACCCTTCCGGAATGTTCAGAGTTCCGGAATTTTCAGAGTTCCGGAATGCACCAAGGTTCCGGAATGTTCGGAATTCCGGAATGTACCAAGGTTCCGGAATGTTCACCCTTCCGGAATGTTCAGAATTCCGGAATGCACCAAGGTTCCGGAATGTTCACCCTTCCGGAATGTTCAGAGTTCCGGAATTTTCAGAGTTCCGGAATGCACCAAGGTTCCGGAATGTTCGGAATTCCGGAATGTACCAAGGTTCCGGAATGTTCACCCTTCCGGAATGTTCAGAATTCCGGAATGCACCAAGGTTCCGGAATGTTCGGAATTCCGGAATGTTCAGAGTTCCGGAATGTTCAGAGTTCCGGAATGCACCAAGGTTCCGGAATGTTCGGAATTCCGGAATGTTCAGAGTTCCGGAATGCACCAAGGTTCCGGAATGTTCGGAATTCCGGAATGTTCGGAATTCCGGAATGTACCAAGATTCCGGAATGTTCAGAGTTCCGGAATGCACCAAGGTTCCGGAATGTTCGGAATTCCGGAATGTTCAGAGTTCCGGAATGTTCAGAGTTCCGGAATGCACCAAGGTTCCGGAATGTTCGGAATTCCGGAATGTTCAGAGTTCCGGAATGTTCAGAGTTCCGGAGTGCACCAAGGTTCCGGAATGTTCGGAATTCCGGAATGTACCAAGGTTCCGGAATGTTCACCCTTCCGGAATGTTCAGAATTTCGGAATGCACCAAGGTTCCGGAATGTTCAGAGTTCCGGAATGTTCAGAGTTCCGGAATGCACCAAGGTTCCGGAATGTTCGGAATTCCGGAATGTACCAAGGTTCCGGAATGTTCACCCTTCCGGAATGTTCAGAATTTCGGAATGCACCAAGGTTCCGGAATGTTCGGAATTCCGGAATGTTCAGAGTTCCGGAATGTTCAGAGTTCCGGAATGCACCAAGGTTCCGGAATGTTCGGAATTCCGGAATGTACCAAGGTTCCGGAATGTTCAGAGTTCCGGAATGTTCAGAGTTCCGGAATGCAACAAAGTTCCAGAATGTTCGGAATTCCGGAATGTTCAGAGTTCCGGAATGCACCAAGGTTCCGGAATGTTCGGAATTCCGGAATGTTCAGAGTTCCGGAATGTTCAGAGTTCCGGAATGCACCAAGGTTCCGGAATGTTCGGAATTCCGGAATGTACCAAGGTTCCGGAATGTTCACCCTTCCGGAATGTTCAGAATTCCGGAATGCACCAAGGTTCCGGAATGTTCGGAATTCCGGAATGTTCAGAGTTCCGGAATGTTCAGAGTTCCGGAATGCACCAAGGTTCCGGAATGTTCGGAATTCCGGAATGTTCAGAGTTCCGGAATGCACCAAGGTTCCGGAATGTTCGGAATTCCGGAATGTTCGGAATTCCGGAATGTACCAAGATTCCGGAATGTTCAGAGTTCCGGAATGCACCAAGGTTCCGGAATGTTCAGAGTTCCGGAATGCACCAAGGTTCCGGAATGTTCAGAATTCCGGAATGCACCAAGGTTCCGGAATGTTCGGAATTCCGGAATGTTCAGAGTTCCGGAATGCACGAAGGTTCCGGGATGTTCGGAGTTCCGGAATGTTCAGAGTTCCGGAATGTTCAGAATTCCGGAATGCACCAAGGTTCCGGAATGTTCGGAATTCCGGAATGTTCAGAGTTCCGGAATGTACCAAGGTTCAAGAATGTTCAGAGTTCCGGAATGCACCAAGGTTCCGGAATGTTCAGAATTCCGGAATGCACCAAGGTTCCGGAATGTTCGGAATTCCGGAATGTTCAGAGTTCCGGAATTTTCAGAGTTCCGGAATGCACCAAGGTTCCGGAATGTTCGGAATTCCGGAATGTTCAGAGTTCCGGAATGCACCAAGGTTCCGGAATGTTCGGAATTCCGGAATATACCAAGGTTCCGGAATGTTCACCCTTCCGGAATGTTCAGAATTCCGGAATGCACCAAGGTTCCGGAATGTTCGGAATTCCGGAATGCACCAAGGTTCCGGAATGTTCGGAATTCCGGAATGTTCAGAGTTCCGGAATTTTCAGAGTTCCGGAATGCACCAAGGTTCCGGAATGTTCGGAATTCCGGAATGTTCAGAATTCCGGAATGCACCAAGGTTCCGGAATGTTCACCCTTCCGGAATGTTCAGAATTCCGGAATGCACCAAGGTTCCGGAATGTTCGGAATTCCGGAATGTTCAGAGTTCCGGAATGTTCAGAGTTCCGGAATGCACCAAGGTTCCGGAATGTTCGGAATTCCGGAATGTACCAAGGTTCCGGAATGTTCAGAGTTCCGGAATGCACCAAGGTTCCGGAATTTTCGGAATTCCGGAATGTTCAGAGTTCCGGAATGCACCAAGGTTCCGGAATGTTCGGAATTCCGGAATGTTCAGAGTTCCGGAATGCACCAAGGTTCCGGAATGTTCAGAATTCCGGAATGCACCAAGGTTCCGGAATGTTCGGAATTCCGGAATGTACCAAGGTTCCGGAACGTTCAGAGTTCCGGAATGTTCAGAGTTCCGGAATGCACCAAGGTTCCGGAATGTTCAGAGTTCCGGAATGTTCAGAATTTCGGAATGCACCAAGGTTCCGGAATGTTCAGAGTTCCGGAATGTTCAGAGTTCCGGAATGTTCAGAGTTCCGGAATGTTCAGAGTTCCGGAATGCACCAAGGTTCCGGAATGTTCACCCTTCCGGAATGTTCAGAATTTCGGAATGCACCAAGGTTCCGGAATGTTCACCCTTCCGGAATGTTCAGAGTTCCGGAATTTTCAGAGTTCCGGAATGCACCAAGGTTCCGGAATGTTCGGAATTCCGGAATGTACCAAGGTTCCGGAATGTTCACCCTTCCGGAATGTTCAGAATTCCGGAATGTACCAAGGTTCCGGAATGTTCACCCTTCCGGAATGTTCAGAATTCCGGAATGCACCAAGGTTCCGGAATGTTCGGAATTCCGGAATGTTCGGAATTCCGGAATGTACCAAGATTCCGGAATGTTCAGAGTTCCGGAATGCACCAAGGTTCCGGAATGTTCGGAATTCCGGAATGTTCAGAGTTCCGGAATTTTCAGAGTTCCGGAATGCACCAAGGTTCCGGAATGTTCGGAATTCCGGAATGTTCAGAGTTCCGGAATGTTCAGAGTTCCGGAGTGCACCAAGGTTCCGGAATGTTCGGAATTCCGGAATGTACCAAGGTTCCGGAATGTTCACCCTTCCGGAATGTTCAGAATTTCGGAATGCACCAAGGTTCCGGAATGTTCGGAATTCCGGAATGTTCAGAGTTCCGGAATGTTCAGAGTTCCGGAATGCACCAAGGTTCCGGAATGTTCGGAATTCCGGAATGTACCAAGGTTCCGGAATGTTCACCCTTCCGGAATGTTCAGAATTTCGGAATGCACCAAGGTTCCGGAATGTTCGGAATTCCGGAATGTTCAGAGTTCCGGAATGTTCAGAATTTCGGAATGCACCAAGGTTCCGGAATGTTCACCCTTCCGGAATGTTCAGAGTTCCGGAATTTTCAGAGTTCCGGAATGCACCAAGGTTCCGGAATGTTCGGAATTCCGGAATGTACCAAGGTTCCGGAATGTTCACCCTTCCGGAATGTTCAGAATTCCGGAATGCACCAAGGTTCCGGAATGTTCGGAATTCCGGAATGTTCAGAGTTCCGGAATGTTCAGAGTTCCGGAATGCACCAAGGTTCCGGAATGTTCGGAATTCCGGAATGTTCAGAGTTCCGGAATGCACCAAGGTTCCGGAATGTTCGGAATTCCGGAATGTTCGGAATTCCGGAATGTACCAAGATTCCGGAATGTTCAGAGTTCCGGAATGCACCAAGGTTCCGGAATGTTCGGAATTCCGGAATGTTCAGAGTTCCGGAATGTTCAGAGTTCCGGAATGCACCAAGGTTCCGGAATGTTCGGAATTCCGGAATGTTCAGAGTTCCGGAATGTTCAGAGTTCCGGAGTGCACCAAGGTTCCGGAATGTTCGGAATTCCGGAATGTACCAAGGTTCCGGAATGTTCACCCTTCCGGAATGTTCAGAATTTCGGAATGCACCAAGGTTCCGGAATGTTCGGAATTCCGGAATGTTCAGAGTTCCGGAATGTTCAGAGTTCCGGAATGCACCAAGGTTCCGGAATGTTCGGAATTCCGGAATGTACCAAGGTTCCGGAATGTTCACCCTTCCGGAATGTTCAGAATTTCGGAATGCACCAAGGTTCCGGAATGTTCGGAATTCCGGAATGTTCAGAGTTCCGGAATGTTCAGAGTTCCGGAATGCACCAAGGTTCCGGAATGTTCGGAATTCCGGAATGTACCAAGGTTCCGGAATGTTCAGAGTTCCGGAATGTTCAGAGTTCCGGAATGCAACAAAGTTCCAGAATGTTCGGAATTCCGGAATGTTCAGAGTTCCGGAATGCACCAAGGTTCCGGAATGTTCGGAATTCCGGAATGTTCAGAGTTCCGGAATGTTCAGAGTTCCGGAATGCACCAAGGTTCCGGAATGTTCGGAATTCCGGAATGTACCAAGGTTCCGGAATGTTCAGAGTTCCGGAATGTTCAGAGTTCCGGAATGCAACAAAGTTCCGGAATGTTCGGAATTCCGGAATGTTCAGAGTTCCGGAATGCACCAAGGTTCCGGAATGTTCGGAATTCCGGAATGTTCAGAGTTCCGGAATGTTCAGAGTTCCGGAATGCACCAAGGTTCCGGAATGTTCGGAATTCCGGAATGTACCAAGGTTCCGGAATGTTCACCCTTCCGGAATGTTCAGAATTCCGGAATGCACCAAGGTTCCGGAATGTTCGGAATTCCGGAATGTTCAGAGTTCCGGAATGTTCAGAGTTCCGGAATGCACCAAGGTTCCGGAATGTTCGGAATTCCGGAATGTTCAGAGTTCCGGAATGCACCAAGGTTCCGGAATGTTCGGAATTCCGGAATGTTCGGAATTCCGGAATGTACCAAGATTCCGGAATGTTCAGAGTTCCGGAATGCACCAAGGTTCCGGAATGTTCGGAATTCCGGAATGTTCAGAGTTCCGGAATGTTCAGAGTTCCGGAATGCACCAAGGTTCCGGAATGTTCAGAGTTCCGGAATGCACCAAGGTTCCGGAATGTTCAGAGTTCCGGAATGCACCAAGGTTCCGGAATGTTCAGAATTCCGGAATGCACCAAGGTTCCGGAATGTTCGGAATTCCGGAATGTTCAGAGTTCCGGAATGCACGAAGGTTCCGGGATGTTCGGAGTTCCGGAATGTTCAGAGTTCCGGAATGTTCAGAATTCCGGAATGCACCAAGGTTCCGGAATGTTCGGAATTCCGGAATGTTCAGAGTTCCGGAATGTACCAAGGTTCAAGAATGTTCAGAGTTCCGGAATGCACCAAGGTTCCGGAATGTTCAGAATTCCGGAATGCACCAAGGTTCCGGAATGTTCGGAATTCCGGAATGTTCAGAGTTCCGGAATTTTCAGAGTTCCGGAATGCACCAAGGTTCCGGAATGTTCGGAATTCCGGAATGTTCAGAGTTCCGGAATGCACCAAGGTTCCGGAATGTTCGGAATTCCGGAATATACCAAGGTTCCGGAATGTTCACCCTTCCGGAATGTTCAGAATTCCGGAATGCACCAAGGTTCCGGAATGTTCGGAATTCCGGAATGCACCAAGGTTCCGGAATGTTCGGAATTCCGGAATGTTCAGAGTTCCGGAATGCACCAAGGTTCCGGAATGTTCAGAATTCCGGAATGCACCAAGGTTCCGGAATGTTCGGAATTCCGGAATGCACCAAGATTCCGGAATGTTCGGAATTCCGGAATGTTCAGAGTTCCGGAATTTTCAGAGTTCCGGAATGCACCAAGGTTCCGGAATGTTCGGAATTCCGGAATGTTCAGAGTTCCGGAATGCACGAAGGTTCCGGGATGTTCGGAGTTCCGGAATGTTCAGAGTTCCGGAATGTTCAGAATTCCGGAATGCACCAAGGTTCCGGAATGTTCGGAATTCCGGAATGTTCAGAGTTCCGGAATGTACCAAGGTTCAAGAATGTTCAGAGTTCCGGAATGCACCAAGGTTCCGGAATGTTCAGAATTCCGGAATGCACCAAGGTTCCGGAATGTTCGGAATTCCGGAATGTTCAGAGTTCCGGAATTTTCAGAGTTCCGGAATGCACCAAGGTTCCGGAATGTTCGGAATTCCGGAATGTTCAGAGTTCCGGAATGCACCAAGGTTCCGGAATGTTCGGAATTCCGGAATATACCAAGGTTCCGGAATGTTCACCCTTCCGGAATGTTCAGAATTCCGGAATGCACCAAGGTTCCGGAATGTTCGGAATTCCGGAATGTTCAGAGTTCCGGAATGTTCAGAGTTCCGGAATGCACCAAGGTTCCGGAATGTTCGGAATTCCGGAATGTACCAAGGTTCCGGAATGTTCAGAGTTCCGGAATGCACCAAGGTTCCGGAATTTTCGGAATTCCGGAATGTTCAGAGTTCCGGAATGCACCAAGGTTCCGGAATGTTCGGAATTCCGGAATGTTCAGAGTTCCGGAATGCACCAAGGTTCCGGAATGTTCAGAATTCCGGAATGCACCAAGGTTCCGGAATGTTCGGAATTCCGGAATGTACCAAGGTTCCGGAACGTTCAGAGTTCCGGAATGTTCAGAGTTCCGGAATGCACCAAGGTTCCGGAATGTTCAGAGTTCCGGAATGTTCAGAATTTCGGAATGCACCAAGGTTCCGGAATGTTCGGAATTCCGGAATGTTCAGAGTTCCGGAATGTTCAGAGTTCCGGAATGTTCAGAGTTCCGGAATGTTCAGAGTTCCGGAATGCACCAAGGTTCCGGAATGTTCACCCTTCCGGAATGTTCAGAATTTCGGAATGCACCAAGGTTCCGGAATGTTCACCCTTCCGGAATGTTCAGAGTTCCGGAATTTTCAGAGTTCCGGAATGCACCAAGGTTCCGGAATGTTCGGAATTCCGGAATGTACCAAGGTTCCGGAATGTTCACCCTTCCGGAATGTTCAGAATTCCGGAATGTACCAAGGTTCCGGAATGTTCACCCTTCCGGAATGTTCAGAATTCCGGAATGCACCAAGGTTCCGGAATGTTCGGAATTCCGGAATGTTCGGAATTCCGGAATGTACCAAGATTCCGGAATGTTCAGAGTTCCGGAATGCACCAAGGTTCCGGAATGTTCGGAATTCCGGAATGTTCAGAGTTCCGGAATTTTCAGAGTTCCGGAATGCACCAAGGTTCCGGAATGTTCGGAATTCCGGAATGTTCAGAGTTCCGGAATGTTCAGAGTTCCGGAGTGCACCAAGGTTCCGGAATGTTCGGAATTCCGGAATGTACCAAGGTTCCGGAATGTTCACCCTTCCGGAATGTTCAGAATTTCGGAATGCACCAAGGTTCCGGAATGTTCGGAATTCCGGAATGTTCAGAGTTCCGGAATGTTCAGAGTTCCGGAATGCACCAAGGTTCCGGAATGTTCGGAATTCCGGAATGTACCAAGGTTCCGGAATGTTCACCCTTCCGGAATGTTCAGAATTTCGGAATGCACCAAGGTTCCGGAATGTTCGGAATTCCGGAATGTTCAGAGTTCCGGAATGTTCAGAATTTCGGAATGCACCAAGGTTCCGGAATGTTCACCCTTCCGGAATGTTCAGAGTTCCGGAATTTTCAGAGTTCCGGAATGCACCAAGGTTCCGGAATGTTCGGAATTCCGGAATGTACCAAGGTTCCGGAATGTTCACCCTTCCGGAATGTTCAGAATTTCGGAATGCACCAAGGTTCCGGAATGTTCGGAATTCCGGAATGTTCAGAGTTCCGGAATGTTCAGAGTTCCGGAATGCACCAAGGTTCCGGAATGTTCGGAATTCCGGAATGTTCAGAGTTCCGGAATGCACCAAGGTTCCGGAATGTTCGGAATTCCGGAATGTTCGGAATTCCGGAATGTACCAAGATTCCGGAATGTTCAGAGTTCCGGAATGCACCAAGGTTCCGGAATGTTCGGAATTCCGGAATGTTCAGAGTTCCGGAATGTTCAGAGTTCCGGAATGCACCAAGGTTCCGGAATGTTCGGAATTCCGGAATGTTCAGAGTTCCGGAATGTTCAGAGTTCCGGAGTGCACCAAGGTTCCGGAATGTTCGGAATTCCGGAATGTACCAAGGTTCCGGAATGTTCACCCTTCCGGAATGTTCAGAATTTCGGAATGCACCAAGGTTCCGGAATGTTCGGAATTCCGGAATGTTCAGAGTTCCGGAATGTTCAGAGTTCCGGAATGCACCAAGGTTCCGGAATGTTCGGAATTCCGGAATGTACCAAGGTTCCGGAATGTTCACCCTTCCGGAATGTTCAGAATTTCGGAATGCACCAAGGTTCCGGAATGTTCGGAATTCCGGAATGTTCAGAGTTCCGGAATGTTCAGAGTTCCGGAATGCACCAAGGTTCCGGAATGTTCGGAATTCCGGAATGTACCAAGGTTCCGGAATGTTCAGAGTTCCGGAATGTTCAGAGTTCCGGAATGCAACAAAGTTCCAGAATGTTCGGAATTCCGGAATGTTCAGAGTTCCGGAATGCACCAAGGTTCCGGAATGTTCGGAATTCCGGAATGTTCAGAGTTCCGGAATGTTCAGAGTTCCGGAATGCACCAAGGTTCCGGAATGTTCGGAATTCCGGAATGTACCAAGGTTCCGGAATGTTCAGAGTTCCGGAATGTTCAGAGTTCCGGAATGCAACAAAGTTCCGGAATGTTCGGAATTCCGGAATGTTCAGAGTTCCGGAATGCACCAAGGTTCCGGAATGTTCGGAATTCCGGAATGTTCAGAGTTCCGGAATGTTCAGAGTTCCGGAATGCACCAAGGTTCCGGAATGTTCGGAATTCCGGAATGTACCAAGGTTCCGGAATGTTCACCCTTCCGGAATGTTCAGAATTCCGGAATGCACCAAGGTTCCGGAATGTTCGGAATTCCGGAATGTTCAGAGTTCCGGAATGTTCAGAGTTCCGGAATGCACCAAGGTTCCGGAATGTTCGGAATTCCGGAATGTTCAGAGTTCCGGAATGCACCAAGGTTCCGGAATGTTCGGAATTCCGGAATGTTCGGAATTCCGGAATGTACCAAGATTCCGGAATGTTCAGAGTTCCGGAATGCACCAAGGTTCCGGAATGTTCGGAATTCCGGAATGTTCAGAGTTCCGGAATGTTCAGAGTTCCGGAATGCACCAAGGTTCCGGAATGTTCAGAGTTCCGGAATGCACCAAGGTTCCGGAATGTTCAGAGTTCCGGAATGCACCAAGGTTCCGGAATGTTCAGAATTCCGGAATGCACCAAGGTTCCGGAATGTTCGGAATTCCGGAATGTTCAGAGTTCCGGAATGCACGAAGGTTCCGGGATGTTCGGAGTTCCGGAATGTTCAGAGTTCCGGAATGTTCAGAATTCCGGAATGCACCAAGGTTCCGGAATGTTCGGAATTCCGGAATGTTCAGAGTTCCGGAATGTACCAAGGTTCAAGAATGTTCAGAGTTCCGGAATGCACCAAGGTTCCGGAATGTTCAGAATTCCGGAATGCACCAAGGTTCCGGAATGTTCGGAATTCCGGAATGTTCAGAGTTCCGGAATTTTCAGAGTTCCGGAATGCACCAAGGTTCCGGAATGTTCGGAATTCCGGAATGTTCAGAGTTCCGGAATGCACCAAGGTTCCGGAATGTTCGGAATTCCGGAATATACCAAGGTTCCGGAATGTTCACCCTTCCGGAATGTTCAGAATTCCGGAATGCACCAAGGTTCCGGAATGTTCGGAATTCCGGAATGCACCAAGGTTCCGGAATGTTCGGAATTCCGGAATGTTCAGAGTTCCGGAATGCACCAAGGTTCCGGAATGTTCAGAATTCCGGAATGCACCAAGGTTCCGGAATGTTCGGAATTCCGGAATGCACCAAGATTCCGGAATGTTCGGAATTCCGGAATGTTCAGAGTTCCGGAATTTTCAGAGTTCCGGAATGCACCAAGGTTCCGGAATGTTCGGAATTCCGGAATGTTCAGAGTTCCGGAATGCACCAAGGTTCCGGAATGTTCAGAATTCCGGAATGCACCAAGGTTCCGGAATGTTCGGAATTCCGGAATGTACCAAGGTTCCGGAACGTTCAGAGTTCCGGAATGTTCAGAGTTCCGGAATGCACCAAGGTTCCGGAATGTTCAGAGTTCCGGAATGTTCAGAATTTCGGAATGCACCAAGGTTCCGGAATGTTCGGAATTCCGGAATGTTCAGAGTTCCGGAATGTTCAGAGTTCCGGAATGTTCAGAGTTCCGGAATGTTCAGAGTTCCGGAATGCACCAAGGTTCCGGAATGTTCACCCTTCCGGAATGTTCAGAATTTCGGAATGCACCAAGGTTCCGGAATGTTCACCCTTCCGGAATGTTCAGAGTTCCGGAATTTTCAGAGTTCCGGAATGCACCAAGGTTCCGGAATGTTCGGAATTCCGGAATGTACCAAGGTTCCGGAATGTTCACCCTTCCGGAATGTTCAGAATTCCGGAATGTACCAAGGTTCCGGAATGTTCACCCTTCCGGAATGTTCAGAATTCCGGAATGCACCAAGGTTCCGGAATGTTCGGAATTCCGGAATGTTCGGAATTCCGGAATGTACCAAGATTCCGGAATGTTCAGAGTTCCGGAATGCACCAAGGTTCCGGAATGTTCGGAATTCCGGAATGTTCAGAGTTCCGGAATTTTCAGAGTTCCGGAATGCACCAAGGTTCCGGAATGTTCGGAATTCCGGAATGTTCAGAGTTCCGGAATGTTCAGAGTTCCGGAGTGCACCAAGGTTCCGGAATGTTCGGAATTCCGGAATGCACCAAGGTTCCGGAATGTTCGGAATTCCGGAATGTACCAAGGTTCCGGAACGTTCAGAGTTCCGGAATGTTCAGAGTTCCGGAATGCACCAAGGTTCCGGAATGTTCAGAGTTCCGGAATGTTCAGAATTTCGGAATGCACCAAGGTTCCGGAATGTTCGGAATTCCGGAATGTTCAGAGTTCCGGAATGTTCAGAGTTCCGGAATGTTCAGAGTTCCGGAATGTTCAGAGTTCCGGAATGCACCAAGGTTCCGGAATGTTCACCCTTCCGGAATGTTCAGAATTTCGGAATGCACCAAGGTTCCGGAATGTTCACCCTTCCGGAATGTTCAGAGTTCCGGAATTTTCAGAGTTCCGGAATGCACCAAGGTTCCGGAATGTTCGGAATTCCGGAATGTACCAAGGTTCCGGAATGTTCACCCTTCCGGAATGTTCAGAATTCCGGAATGTACCAAGGTTCCGGAATGTTCACCCTTCCGGAATGTTCAGAATTCCGGAATGCACCAAGGTTCCGGAATGTTCGGAATTCCGGAATGTTCGGAATTCCGGAATGTACCAAGATTCCGGAATGTTCAGAGTTCCGGAATGCACCAAGGTTCCGGAATGTTCGGAATTCCGGAATGTTCAGAGTTCCGGAATTTTCAGAGTTCCGGAATGCACCAAGGTTCCGGAATGTTCGGAATTCCGGAATGTTCAGAGTTCCGGAATGTTCAGAGTTCCGGAGTGCACCAAGGTTCCGGAATGTTCGGAATTCCGGAATGTACCAAGGTTCCGGAATGTTCACCCTTCCGGAATGTTCAGAATTTCGGAATGCACCAAGGTTCCGGAATGTTCGGAATTCCGGAATGTTCAGAGTTCCGGAATGTTCAGAGTTCCGGAATGCACCAAGGTTCCGGAATGTTCGGAATTCCGGAATGTACCAAGGTTCCGGAATGTTCACCCTTCCGGAATGTTCAGAATTCCGGAATGCACCAAGGTTCCGGAATGTTCGGAATTCCGGAATGTTCAGAGTTCCGGAATGTTCAGAGTTCCGGAATGCACCAAGGTTCCGGAATGTTCGGAATTCCGGAATGTTCAGAGTTCCGGAATGTTCAGAGTTCCGGAATGTACCAAGATTCCGGAATGTTCAGAGTTCCGGAATGCACCAAGGTTCCGGAATGTTCGGAATTCCGGAATGTTCAGAGTTCCGGAATGTTCAGAGTTCCGGAATGCACCAAGGTTCCGGAATGTTCGGAATTCCGGAATGTTCAGAGTTCCGGAATGTTCAGAGTTCCGGAGTGCACCAAGGTTCCGGAATGTTCGGAATTCCGGAATGTACCAAGGTTCCGGAATGTTCACCCTTCCGGAATGTTCAGAATTTCGGAATGCACCAAGGTTCCGGAATGTTCGGAATTCCGGAATGTTCAGAGTTCCGGAATGTTCAGAGTTCCGGAATGCACCAAGGTTCCGGAATGTTCGGAATTCCGGAATGTACCAAGGTTCCGGAATGTTCACCCTTCCGGAATGTTCAGAATTTCGGAATGCACCAAGGTTCCGGAATGTTCGGAATTCCGGAATGTTCAGAGTTCCGGAATGTTCAGAGTTCCGGAATGCACCAAGGTTCCGGAATGTTCGGAATTCCGGAATGTACCAAGGTTCCGGAATGTTCAGAGTTCCGGAATGCAACAAAGTTCCGGAATGTTTGGAATTCCGGAATGTTCAGAGTTCCGGAATGCACCAAGGTTCCGGAATGTTCGGAATTCCGGAATGTTCAGAGTTCCGGAATGTTCAGAATTCCGGAATGCACCAAGGTTCCGGAATGTTCGGAATTCCGGAATGTTCGGAGTTCCGGAATGTACCAAGGTTCCGGAATGTTCAGAGTTCCGGAATGCACCAAGGTTCCGGAATGTTCGGAATTCCGGAATGTTCGGAATTCCGGAATGTTCAGAATTCCGGAATGCACCAAGGTTCCGGAATGTTCGGAATACCGGAATGTTCAGAGTTCCGGAATGTACCAAGGTTCAAGAATGTTCAGAGTTCCGGAATGCACCAAGGTTCCGGAATGTTCGGAATTCCGGAATGTTCAGAGTTCCGGAATGTTCAGAGTTCCGGAATGCACCAAGGTTCCGGAATGTTCAGAGTTCCGGAATGCACCAAGGTTCCGGAATGTTCGGAATTCCGGAATGCACCAAGGTTCCGGAATGTTCGGAATTCCGGAATGTACCAAGGTTCCGGAATGTTCACCCTTCCGGAATGTTCAGAATTCCGGAATGCACCAAGGTTCCGGAATGTTCGGAATTCCGGAATGTACCAAGGTTCCGGAATGTTCAGAGTTCCGGAATGCAAAAAAGTTCCGGAATGTTCGGAATTCCGGAATGTTCAGAGTTCCGGAATGCACCAAGGTTCCGGAATGTTCGGAATTCCGGAATGTTCAGAGTTCCGGAATGTTCAGAATTCCGGAATGCACCAAGGTTCCGGAATGTTCGGAATTCCGGAATGTTCGGAATTCCGGAATGTTCAGAATTCCGGAATGCACCAAGGTTCCGGAATGTTCGGAATTCCGGAATGTTCAGAGTTCCGGAATGCACGAAGGTTCCGGGATGTTCGGAGTTCCGGAATGTTCAGAGTTCCGGAATGTTCAGAATTCCGGAATGCACCAAGGTTCCGGAATGTTCGGAATTCCGGAATGTTCAGAGTTCCGGAATGTACCAAGGTTCAAGAATGTTCAGAGTTCCGGAATGCACCAAGGTTCCGGAATGTTCAGAATTCCGGAATGCACCAAGGTTCCGGAATGTTCGGAATTCCGGAATGTACCAAGGTTCCGGAATGTTCACCCTTCCGGAATGTTCGGAATTCCGGAATGTTCGGAATTCCGGAATGTACCAAGATTCCGGAATGTTCAGAGTTCCGGAATGCACCAAGGTTCCGGAATGTTCGGAATTCCGGAATGTTCAGAGTTCCGGAATGTTCAGAGTTCCGGAATGCACCAAGGTTCCAGAATGTTAAGAGTTCCGGAATGCACCAAGGTTCCGGAATGTTCAGAGTTCCGCAATGCACCAAGGTTCCGGAATGTTCGGAATTCCGGAATGTTCAGAGTTCCGGAATGTTCAGAATTCCGGAATGCACCAAGGTTCCGGAATGTTCGGAGTTCCGGAATGTACCAAGATTCCGGAATGTTCAGAGTTCCGGAATGCACCAAGGTTCCGGAATGTTCGGAATTCCGGAATGTTCAGAGTTCCGGAATGTTCAGAGTTCCGGAATGCACCAAGGTTCCGGAATGTTCGGAATTCCGGAATGCACCAAGGTTCCGGAATGTTCGGAATTCCGGAATGTACCAAGGTTCCGGAATGTTCACCCTTCCGGAATGTTCAGAATTTCGGAATGCACCAAGGTTCCGGAATGTTCGGAATTCCGGAATGTTCAGAGTTCCGGAATGTTCAGAGTTCCGGAATGCACCAAGGTTCCGGAATGTTCGGAATTCCGGAATGTACCAAGGTTCCGGAATGTTCAGAGTTCCGGAATGCAACAAAGTTCCGGAATGTTCGGAATTCCGGAATGTTCAGAGTTCCGGAATGTTCAGAATTCCGGAATGCACCAAGGTTCCGGAATGTTCGGAATTCCGGAATGTTCGGAGTTCCGGAATGTACCAAGGTTCCGGAATGTTCAGAGTTCCGGAATGCACCAAGGTTCCGGAATGTTCGGAATTCCGGAATGTTCGGAATTCCGGAATGTTCAGAATTCCGGAATGCACCAAGGTTCCGGAATGTTCGGAATACCGGAATGTTCAGAGTTCCGGAATGTACCAAGGTTCAAGAATGTTCAGAGTTCCGGAATGCACCAAGGTTCCGGAATGTTCGGAATTCCGGAATGTTCAGAGTTCCGGAATGTTCAGAGTTCCGGAATGCACCAAGGTTCCGGAATGTTCAGAGTTCCGGAATGCACCAAGGTTCCGGAATGTTCAGAATTCCGGAATGCACCAAGGTTCCGGAATGTTCGGAATTCCGGAATGTACCAAGGTTCCGGAATGTTCACCCTTCCGGAATGTTCAGAATTCCGGAATGCACCAAGGTTCCGGAATGTTCGGAATTCCGGAATGTACCAAGGTTCCGGAATGTTCAGAGTTCCGGAATGCAAAAAAGTTCCGGAATGTTCGGAATTCCGGAATGTTCAGAGTTCCGGAATGCACCAAGGTTCCGGAATGTTCGGAATTCCGGAATGTTCAGAGTTCCGGAATGTTCAGAATTCCGGAATGCACCAAGGTTCCGGAATGTTCGGAATTCCGGAATGTTCGGAATTCCGGAATGTTCAGATTTCCGGAATGCACCAAGGTTCCGGAATGTTCGGAATTCCGGAATGTTCAGAGTTCCGGAATGCACGAAGGTTCCGGGATGTTCGGAGTTCCGGAATGTTCAGAGTTCCGGAATGTTCAGAATTCCGGAATGCACCAAGGTTCCGGAATGTTCGGAATTCCGGAATGTTCAGAGTTCCGGAATGTACCAAGGTTCAAGAATGTTCAGAGTTCCGGAATGCACCAAGGTTCCGGAATGTTCAGAATTCCGGAATGCACCAAGGTTCCGGAATGTTCGGAATTCCGGAATGTACCAAGGTTCCGGAATGTTCACCCTTCCGGAATGTTCGGAATTCCGGAATGTTCGGAATTCCGGAATGTACCAAGATTCCGGAATGTTCAGAGTTCCGGAATGCACCAAGGTTCCGGAATGTTCGGAATTCCGGAATGTTCAGAGTTCCGGAATGTTCAGAGTTCCGGAATGCACCAAGGTTCCAGAATGTTAAGAGTTCCGGAATGCACCAAGGTTCCGGAATGTTCAGAGTTCCGCAATGCACCAAGGTTCCGGAATGTTCGGAATTCCGGAATGTTCAGAGTTCCGGAATGTTCAGAATTCCGGAATGCACCAAGGTTCCGGAATGTTCGGAGTTCCGGAATGTACCAAGATTCCGGAATGTTCAGAGTTCCGGAATGCACCAAGGTTCCGGAATGTTCGGAATTCCGGAATGTTCAGAGTTCCGGAATGTTCAGAGTTCCGGAATGCACCAAGGTTCCGGAATGTTCGGAATTCCGGAATGCACCAAGGTTCCGGAATGTTCGGAATTCCGGAATGTACCAAGGTTCCGGAATGTTCACCCTTCCGGAACGTTCAGAATTTCGGAATGCACCAAGGTTCCGGAATGTTCGGAATTCCGGAATGTTCAGAGTTCCGGAATGTTCAGAGTTCCGGAATGCACCAAGGTTCCGGAATGTTCGGAATTCCGGAATGTACCAAGGTTCCGGAATGTTCAGAGTTCCGGAATGCAACAAAGTTCCGGAATGTTCGGAATTCCGGAATGTTCAGAGTTCCGGAATGCACCAAGGTTCCGGAATGTTCAGAGTTCCGGAATGCACCAAGGTTCCGGAATGTTCGGAATTCCGGAATGTTCGGAATTCCGGAATGTTCAGAATTCCGGAATGCACCAAGGTTCCGGAATGTTCGGAATACCGGAATGTTCAGAGTTCCGGAATGTACCAAGGTTCAAGAATGTTCAGAGTTCCGGAATGCACCAAGGTTCCGGAATGTTCGGAATTCCGGAATGTTCAGAGTTCCGGAATGTTCAGAGTTCCGGAATGCACCAAGGTTCCGGAATGTTCAGAGTTCCGGAATGCACCAAGGTTCCGGAATGTTCAGAATTCCGGAATGCACCAAGGTTCCGGAATGTTCGGAATTCCGGAATGTTCAGAGTTCCGGAATGCACGAAGGTTCCGGGATGTTCGGAGTTCCGGAATGTTCAGAGTTCCGGAATGTACCAAGGTTCAAGAATGTTCAGAGTTCCGGAATGCACCAAGGTTCCGGAATGTTCAGAATTCCGGAATGCACCAAGGTTCCGGAATGTTCGGAATTCCGGAATGTTCAGAGTTCCGGAATTTTCAGAGTTCCGGAATGCACCAAGGTTCCGGAATGTTCGGAATTCCGGAATGTTCAGAGTTCCGGAATGCACCAAGGTTCCGGAATGTTCGGAATTCCGGAATATACCAAGGTTCCGGAATGTTCACCCTTCCGGAATGTTCAGAATTCCGGAATGCACCAAGGTTCCGGAATGTTCGGAATTCCGGAATGCACCAAGGTTCCGGAATGTTCGGAATTCCGGAATGTTCAGAGTTCCGGAATGCACCAAGGTTCCGGAATGTTCAGAATTCCGGAATGCACCAAGGTTCCGGAATGTTCGGAATTCCGGAATGCACCAAGATTCCGGAATGTTCGGAATTCCGGAATGTTCAGAGTTCCGGAATTTTCAGAGTTCCGGAATGCACCAAGGTTCCGGAATGTTCGGAATTCCGGAATGTTCAGAGTTCCGGAATTTTCAGAGTTCCGGAATGCACCAAGGTTCCGGAATGTTCGGAATTCCGGAATGTTCAGAATTCCGGAATGCACCAAGGTTCCGGAATGTTCACCCTTCCGGAATGTTCAGAATTCCGGAATGCACCAAGGTTCCGGAATGTTCGGAATTCCGGAATGTTCAGAGTTCCGGAATGCACCAAGGTTCCGGAATGTTCGGAATTCCGGAATGTACCAAGGTTCCGGAATGTTCAGAGTTCCGGAATGCACCAAGGTTCCGGAATTTTCGGAATTCCGGAATGTTCAGAGTTCCGGAATGCACCAAGGTTCCGGAATGTTCGGAATTCCGGAATGTTCAGAGTTCCGGAATGCACCAAGGTTCCGGAATGTTCAGAATTCCGGAATGCACCAAGGTTCCGGAATGTTCGGAATTCCGGAATGTACCAAGGTTCCGGAACGTTCAGAGTTCCGGAATGTTCAGAGTTCCGGAATGCACCAAGGTTCCGGAATGTTCAGAGTTCCGGAATGTTCAGAATTTCGGAATGCACCAAGGTTCCGGAATGTTCGGAATTCCGGAATGTTCAGAGTTCCGGAATGTTCAGAGTTCCGGAATGTTCAGAGTTCCGGAATGTTCAGAGTTCCGGAATGCACCAAGGTTCCGGAATGTTCAGAGTTCCGGAATGTTCAGAGTTCCGGAATGCACCAAGGTTCCGGAATGTTCACCCTTCCGGAATGTTCAGAATTTCGGAATGCACCAAGGTTCCGGAATGTTCACCCTTCCGGAATGTTCAGAGTTCCGGAATTTTCAGAGTTCCGGAATGCACCAAGGTTCCGGAATGTTCGGAATTCCGGAATGTACCAAGGTTCCGGAATGTTCACCCTTCCGGAATGTTCAGAATTCCGGAATGCACCAAGGTTCCGGAATGTTCGGAATTCCGGAATGTTCAGAGTTCCGGAATGTTCAGAGTTCCGGAATGCACCAAGGTTCCGGAATGTTCGGAATTCCGGAATGTTCAGAGTTCCGGAATGCACCAAGGTTCCGGAATGTTCGGAATTCCGGAATGTTCGGAATTCCGGAATGTACCAAGATTCCGGAATGTTCAGAGTTCCGGAATGCACCAAGGTTCCGGAATGTTCGGAATTCCGGAATGTTCAGAGTTCCGGAATGTTCAGAGTTCCGGAGTGCACCAAGGTTCCGGAATGTTCGGAATTCCGGAATGTACCAAGGTTCCGGAATGTTCACCCTTCCGGAATGTTCAGAATTCCGGAATGCACCAAGGTTCCGGAATGTTCGGAATTCCGGAATGTTCAGAGTTCCGGAATGCACCAAGGTTCCGGAATGTTCGGAATTCCGGAATGTACCAAGGTTCCGGAATGTTCAGAGTTCCGGAATGCACCAAGGTTCCGGAATTTTCGGAATTCCGGAATGTTCAGAGTTCCGGAATGCACCAAGGTTCCGGAATGTTCGGAATTCCGGAATGTTCAGAGTTCCGGAATGCACCAAGGTTCCGGAATGTTCAGAATTCCGGAATGCACCAAGGTTCCGGAATGTTCGGAATTCCGGAATGTACCAAGGTTCCGGAACGTTCAGAGTTCCGGAATGTTCAGAGTTCCGGAATGCACCAAGGTTCCGGAATGTTCAGAGTTCCGGAATGTTCAGAATTTCGGAATGCACCAAGGTTCCGGAATGTTCGGAATTCCGGAATGTTCAGAGTTCCGGAATGTTCAGAGTTCCGGAATGTTCAGAGTTCCGGAATGTTCAGAGTTCCGGAATGCACCAAGGTTCCGGAATGTTCAGAGTTCCGGAATGTTCAGAGTTCCGGAATGCACCAAGGTTCCGGAATGTTCACCCTTCCGGAATGTTCAGAATTTCGGAATGCACCAAGGTTCCGGAATGTTCACCCTTCCGGAATGTTCAGAGTTCCGGAATTTTCAGAGTTCCGGAATGCACCAAGGTTCCGGAATGTTCGGAATTCCGGAATGTACCAAGGTTCCGGAATGTTCACCCTTCCGGAATGTTCAGAATTCCGGAATGCACCAAGGTTCCGGAATGTTCGGAATTCCGGAATGTTCAGAGTTCCGGAATGTTCAGAGTTCCGGAATGCACCAAGGTTCCGGAATGTTCGGAATTCCGGAATGTTCAGAGTTCCGGAATGCACCAAGGTTCCGGAATGTTCGGAATTCCGGAATGTTCGGAATTCCGGAATGTACCAAGATTCCGGAATGTTCAGAGTTCCGGAATGCACCAAGGTTCCGGAATGTTCGGAATTCCGGAATGTTCAGAGTTCCGGAATGTTCAGAGTTCCGGAGTGCACCAAGGTTCCGGAATGTTCGGAATTCCGGAATGTACCAAGGTTCCGGAATGTTCACCCTTCCGGAATGTTCAGAATTCCGGAATGCACCAAGGTTCCGGAATGTTCGGAATTCCGGAATGTTCAGAGTTCCGGAATGCACCAAGGTTCCGGAATGTTCGGAATTCCGGAATGTACCAAGGTTCCGGAATGTTCAGAGTTCCGGAATGCACCAAGGTTCCGGAATTTTCGGAATTCCGGAATGTTCAGAGTTCCGGAATGCACCAAGGTTCCGGAATGTTCGGAATTCCGGAATGTTCAGAGTTCCGGAATGCACCAAGGTTCCGGAATGTTCAGAATTCCGGAATGCACCAAGGTTCCGGAATGTTCGGAATTCCGGAATGTACCAAGGTTCCGGAACGTTCAGAGTTCCGGAATGTTCAGAGTTCCGGAATGCACCAAGGTTCCGGAATGTTCAGAGTTCCGGAATGTTCAGAATTTCGGAATGCACCAAGGTTCCGGAATGTTCGGAATTCCGGAATGTTCAGAGTTCCGGAATGTTCAGAGTTCCGGAATGTTCAGAGTTCCGGAATGTTCAGAGTTCCGGAATGCACCAAGGTTCCGGAATGTTCAGAGTTCCGGAATGTTCAGAGTTCCGGAATGCACCAAGGTTCCGGAATGTTCACCCTTCCGGAATGTTCAGAATTTCGGAATGCACCAAGGTTCCGGAATGTTCACCCTTCCGGAATGTTCAGAGTTCCGGAATTTTCAGAGTTCCGGAATGCACCAAGGTTCCGGAATGTTCGGAATTCCGGAATGTACCAAGGTTCCGGAATGTTCACCCTTCCGGAATGTTCAGAATTCCGGAATGCACCAAGGTTCCGGAATGTTCACCCTTCCGGAATGTTCAGAGTTCCGGAATTTTCAGAGTTCCGGAATGCACCAAGGTTCCGGAATGTTCGGAATTCCGGAATGTACCAAGGTTCCGGAATGTTCACCCTTCCGGAATGTTCAGAATTCCGGAATGCACCAAGGTTCCGGAATGTTCGGAATTCCGGAATGTTCAGAGTTCCGGAATGTTCAGAGTTCCGGAATGCACCAAGGTTCCGGAATGTTCGGAATTCCGGAATGTTCAGAGTTCCGGAATGCACCAAGGTTCCGGAATGTTCAGAATTCCGGAATGTTCGGAATTCCGGAATGTACCAAGATTCCGGAATGTTCAGAGTTCCGGAATGCACCAAGGTTCCGGAATGTTCGGAATTCCGGAATGTTCAGAGTTCCGGAATGTTCAGAGTTCCGGAATGCACCAAGGTTCCGGAATGTTCGGAATTCCGGAATGTTCAGAGTTCCGGAATGTTCAGAGTTCCGGAGTGCACCAAGGTTCCGGAATGTTCGGAATTCCGGAATGTACCAAGGTTCCGGAATGTTCACCCTTCCGGAATGTTCAGAATTTCGGAATGCACCAAGGTTCCGGAATGTTCAGAGTTCCGGAATGTTCAGAGTTCCGGAATGCACCAAGGTTCCGGAATGTTCGGAATTCCGGAATGTACCAAGGTTCCGGAATGTTCACCCTTCCGGAATGTTCAGAATTTCGGAATGCACCAAGGTTCCGGAATGTTCGGAATTCCGGAATGTTCAGAGTTCCGGAATGTTCAGAGTTCCGGAATGCACCAAGGTTCCGGAATGTTCGGAATTCCGGAATGTACCAAGGTTCCGGAATGTTCAGAGTTCCGGAATGTTCAGAGTTCCGGAATGCAACAAAGTTCCAGAATGTTCGGAATTCCGGAATGTTCAGAGTTCCGGAATGCACCAAGGTTCCGGAATGTTCGGAATTCCGGAATGTTCAGAGTTCCGGAATGTTCAGAGTTCCGGAATGCACCAAGGTTCCGGAATGTTCGGAATTCCGGAATGTACCAAGGTTCCGGAATGTTCACCCTTCCGGAATGTTCAGAATTCCGGAATGCACCAAGGTTCCGGAATGTTCGGAATTCCGGAATGTTCAGAGTTCCGGAATGTTCAGAGTTCCGGAATGCACCAAGGTTCCGGAATGTTCGGAATTCCGGAATGTACCAAGGTTCCGGAATGTTCACCCTTCCGGAATGTTCAGAATTTCGGAATGCACCAAGGTTCCGGAATGTTCGGAATTCCGGAATGTTCAGAGTTCCGGAATGTTCAGAGTTCCGGAATGCACCAAGGTTCCGGAATGTTCGGAATTCCGGAATGTACCAAGGTTCCGGAATGTTCAGAGTTCCGGAATGTTCAGAGTTCCGGAATGCAACAAAGTTCCAGAATGTTCGGAATTCCGGAATGTTCAGAGTTCCGGAATGCACCAAGGTTCCGGAATGTTCGGAATTCCGGAATGTTCAGAGTTCCGGAATGTTCAGAGTTCCGGAATGCACCAAGGTTCCGGAATGTTCGGAATTCCGGAATGTACCAAGGTTCCGGAATGTTCACCCTTCCGGAATGTTCAGAATTCCGGAATGCACCAAGGTTCCGGAATGTTCGGAATTCCGGAATGTTCAGAGTTCCGGAATGTTCAGAGTTCCGGAATGCACCAAGGTTCCGGAATGTTCGGAATTCCGGAATATACCAAGGTTCCGGAATGTTCACCCTTCCGGAATGTTCAGAATTCCGGAATGCACCAAGGTTCCGGAATGTTCGGAATTCCGGAATGCACCAAGGTTCCGGAATGTTCGGAATTCCGGAATGTTCAGAGTTCCGGAATGCACCAAGGTTCCGGAATGTTCAGAATTCCGGAATGCACCAAGGTTCCGGAATGTTCGGAATTCCGGAATGCACCAAGATTCCGGAATGTTCGGAATTCCGGAATGTTCAGAGTTCCGGAATTTTCAGAGTTCCGGAATGCACCAAGGTTCCGGAATGTTCGGAATTCCGGAATGTTCAGAGTTCCGGAATTTTCAGAGTTCCGGAATGCACCAAGGTTCCAGAATGTTCGGAATTCCGGAATGTTCAGAATTCCGGAATGCACCAAGGTTCCGGAATGTTCACCCTTCCGGAATGTTCAGAATCAGAATTTCGGAATGCACCAAGGTTCCGGAATGTTCACCCTTCCGGAATGTTCAGAGTTCCGGAATTTTCAGAGTTCCGGAATGCACCAAGGTTCCGGAATGTTCGGAATTCCGGAATGTACCAAGGTTCCGGAATGTTCACCCTTCCGGAATGTTCAGAATTCCGGAATGCACCAAGGTTCCGGAATGTTCACCCTTCCGGAATGTTCAGAGTTCCGGAATTTTCAGAGTTCCGGAATGCACCAAGGTTCCGGAATGTTCGGAATTCCGGAATGTACCAAGGTTCCGGAATGTTCACCCTTCCGGAATGTTCAGAATTCCGGAATGCACCAAGGTTCCGGAATGTTCGGAATTCCGGAATGTTCAGAGTTCCGGAATGTTCAGAGTTCCGGAATGCACCAAGGTTCCGGAATGTTCGGAATTCCGGAATGTTCAGAGTTCCGGAATGCACCAAGGTTCCGGAATGTTCGGAATTCCGGAATGTTCGGAATTCCGGAATGTACCAAGATTCCGGAATGTTCAGAGTTCCGGAATGCACCAAGGTTCCGGAATGTTCGGAATTCCGGAATGTTCAGAGTTCCGGAATGTTCAGAGTTCCGGAATGCACCAAGGTTCCGGAATGTTCGGAATTCCGGAATGTTCAGAGTTCCGGAATGTTCAGAGTTCCGGAGTGCACCAAGGTTCCGGAATGTTCGGAATTCCGGAATGTACCAAGGTTCCGGAATGTTCACCCTTCCGGAATGTTCAGAATTTCGGAATGCACCAAGGTTCCGGAATGTTCAGAGTTCCGGAATGTTCAGAGTTCCGGAATGCACCAAGGTTCCGGAATGTTCGGAATTCCGGAATGTACCAAGGTTCCGGAATGTTCACCCTTCCGGAATGTTCAGAATTTCGGAATGCACCAAGGTTCCGGAATGTTCGGAATTCCGGAATGTTCAGAGTTCCGGAATGTTCAGAGTTCCGGAATGCACCAAGGTTCCGGAATGTTCGGAATTCCGGAATGTACCAAGGTTCCGGAATGTTCAGAGTTCCGGAATGTTCAGAGTTCCGGAATGCAACAAAGTTCCAGAATGTTCGGAATTCCGGAATGTTCAGAGTTCCGGAATGCACCAAGGTTCCGGAATGTTCGGAATTCCGGAATGTTCAGAGTTCCGGAATGTTCAGAGTTCCGGAATGCACCAAGGTTCCGGAATGTTCGGAATTCCGGAATGTACCAAGGTTCCGGAATGTTCACCCTTCCGGAATGTTCAGAATTCCGGAATGCACCAAGGTTCCGGAATGTTCGGAATTCCGGAATGTTCAGAGTTCCGGAATGTTCAGAGTTCCGGAATGCACCAAGGTTCCGGAATGTTCGGAATTCCGGAATGTTCAGAGTTCCGGAATGCACCAAGGTTCCGGAATGTTCGGAATTCCGGAATGTTCGGAATTCCGGAATGTACCAAGATTCCGGAATGTTCAGAGTTCCGGAATGCACCAAGGTTCCGGAATGTTCAGAGTTCCGGAATGCACCAAGGTTCCGGAATGTTCAGAATTCCGGAATGCACCAAGGTTCCGGAATGTTCGGAATTCCGGAATGTTCAGAGTTCCGGAATGCACGAAGGTTCCGGGATGTTCGGAGTTCCGGAATGTTCAGAGTTCCGGAATGTTCAGAATTCCGGAATGCACCAAGGTTCCGGAATGTTCGGAATTCCGGAATGTTCAGAGTTCCGGAATGTACCAAGGTTCAAGAATGTTCAGAGTTCCGGAATGCACCAAGGTTCCGGAATGTTCAGAATTCCGGAATGCACCAAGGTTCCGGAATGTTCGGAATTCCGGAATGTTCAGAGTTCCGGAATTTTCAGAGTTCCGGAATGCACCAAGGTTCCGGAATGTTCGGAATTCCGGAATGTTCAGAGTTCCGGAATGCACCAAGGTTCCGGAATGTTCGGAATTCCGGAATATACCAAGGTTCCGGAATGTTCACCCTTCCGGAATGTTCAGAATTCCGGAATGCACCAAGGTTCCGGAATGTTCGGAATTCCGGAATGCACCAAGGTTCCGGAATGTTCGGAATTCCGGAATGTTCAGAGTTCCGGAATTTTCAGAGTTCCGGAATGCACCAAGGTTCCGGAATGTTCGGAATTCCGGAATGTTCAGAATTCCGGAATGCACCAAGGTTCCGGAATGTTCACCCTTCCGGAATGTTCAGAATTCCGGAATGCACCAAGGTTCCGGAATGTTCGGAATTCCGGAATGTTCAGAGTTCCGGAATGTTCAGAGTTCCGGAATGCACCAAGGTTCCGGAATGTTCGGAATTCCGGAATGTACCAAGGTTCCGGAATGTTCAGAGTTCCGGAATGCACCAAGGTTCCGGAATTTTCGGAATTCCGGAATGTTCAGAGTTCCGGAATGCACCAAGGTTCCGGAATGTTCGGAATTCCGGAATGTTCAGAGTTCCGGAATGCACCAAGGTTCCGGAATGTTCAGAATTCCGGAATGCACCAAGGTTCCGGAATGTTCGGAATTCCGGAATGTACCAAGGTTCCGGAACGTTCAGAGTTCCGGAATGTTCAGAGTTCCGGAATGCACCAAGGTTCCGGAATGTTCAGAGTTCCGGAATGTTCAGAATTTCGGAATGCACCAAGGTTCCGGAATGTTCAGAGTTCCGGAATGTTCAGAGTTCCGGAATGTTCAGAGTTCCGGAATGTTCAGAGTTCCGGAATGCACCAAGGTTCCGGAATGTTCACCCTTCCGGAATGTTCAGAATTTCGGAATGCACCAAGGTTCCGGAATGTTCACCCTTCCGGAATGTTCAGAGTTCCGGAATTTTCAGAGTTCCGGAATGCACCAAGGTTCCGGAATGTTCGGAATTCCGGAATGTACCAAGGTTCCGGAATGTTCACCCTTCCGGAATGTTCAGAATTCCGGAATGTACCAAGGTTCCGGAATGTTCACCCTTCCGGAATGTTCAGAATTCCGGAATGCACCAAGGTTCCGGAATGTTCGGAATTCCGGAATGTTCGGAATTCCGGAATGTACCAAGATTCCGGAATGTTCAGAGTTCCGGAATGCACCAAGGTTCCGGAATGTTCGGAATTCCGGAATGTTCAGAGTTCCGGAATTTTCAGAGTTCCGGAATGCACCAAGGTTCCGGAATGTTCGGAATTCCGGAATGTTCAGAGTTCCGGAATGTTCAGAGTTCCGGAGTGCACCAAGGTTCCGGAATGTTCGGAATTCCGGAATGTACCAAGGTTCCGGAATGTTCACCCTTCCGGAATGTTCAGAATTTCGGAATGCACCAAGGTTCCGGAATGTTCGGAATTCCGGAATGTTCAGAGTTCCGGAATGTTCAGAGTTCCGGAATGCACCAAGGTTCCGGAATGTTCGGAATTCCGGAATGTACCAAGGTTCCGGAATGTTCACCCTTCCGGAATGTTCAGAATTTCGGAATGCACCAAGGTTCCGGAATGTTCGGAATTCCGGAATGTTCAGAGTTCCGGAATGTTCAGAATTTCGGAATGCACCAAGGTTCCGGAATGTTCACCCTTCCGGAATGTTCAGAGTTCCGGAATTTTCAGAGTTCCGGAATGCACCAAGGTTCCGGAATGTTCGGAATTCCGGAATGTACCAAGGTTCCGGAATGTTCACCCTTCCGGAATGTTCAGAATTCCGGAATGCACCAAGGTTCCGGAATGTTCGGAATTCCGGAATGTTCAGAGTTCCGGAATGTTCAGAGTTCCGGAATGCACCAAGGTTCCGGAATGTTCGGAATTCCGGAATGTTCAGAGTTCCGGAATGCACCAAGGTTCCGGAATGTTCGGAATTCCGGAATGTTCGGAATTCCGGAATGTACCAAGATTCCGGAATGTTCAGAGTTCCGGAATGCACCAAGGTTCCGGAATGTTCGGAATTCCGGAATGTTCAGAGTTCCGGAATGTTCAGAGTTCCGGAATGCACCAAGGTTCCGGAATGTTCGGAATTCCGGAATGTTCAGAGTTCCGGAATGTTCAGAGTTCCGGAGTGCACCAAGGTTCCGGAATGTTCGGAATTCCGGAATGTACCAAGGTTCCGGAATGTTCACCCTTCCGGAATGTTCAGAATTTCGGAATGCACCAAGGTTCCGGAATGTTCGGAATTCCGGAATGTTCAGAGTTCCGGAATGTTCAGAGTTCCGGAATGCACCAAGGTTCCGGAATGTTCGGAATTCCGGAATGTACCAAGGTTCCGGAATGTTCACCCTTCCGGAATGTTCAGAATTTCGGAATGCACCAAGGTTCCGGAATGTTCGGAATTCCGGAATGTTCAGAGTTCCGGAATGTTCAGAGTTCCGGAATGCACCAAGGTTCCGGAATGTTCGGAATTCCGGAATGTACCAAGGTTCCGGAATGTTCAGAGTTCCGGAATGTTCAGAGTTCCGGAATGCAACAAAGTTCCAGAATGTTCGGAATTCCGGAATGTTCAGAGTTCCGGAATGCACCAAGGTTCCGGAATGTTCGGAATTCCGGAATGTTCAGAGTTCCGGAATGTTCAGAGTTCCGGAATGCACCAAGGTTCCGGAATGTTCGGAATTCCGGAATGTACCAAGGTTCCGGAATGTTCAGAGTTCCGGAATGTTCAGAGTTCCGGAATGCAACAAAGTTCCGGAATGTTCGGAATTCCGGAATGTTCAGAGTTCCGGAATGCACCAAGGTTCCGGAATGTTCGGAATTCCGGAATGTTCAGAGTTCCGGAATGTTCAGAGTTCCGGAATGCACCAAGGTTCCGGAATGTTCGGAATTCCGGAATGTACCAAGGTTCCGGAATGTTCACCCTTCCGGAATGTTCAGAATTCCGGAATGCACCAAGGTTCCGGAATGTTCGGAATTCCGGAATGTTCAGAGTTCCGGAATGTTCAGAGTTCCGGAATGCACCAAGGTTCCGGAATGTTCGGAATTCCGGAATGTTCAGAGTTCCGGAATGCACCAAGGTTCCGGAATGTTCGGAATTCCGGAATGTTCGGAATTCCGGAATGTACCAAGATTCCGGAATGTTCAGAGTTCCGGAATGCACCAAGGTTCCGGAATGTTCGGAATTCCGGAATGTTCAGAGTTCCGGAATGTTCAGAGTTCCGGAATGCACCAAGGTTCCGGAATGTTCAGAGTTCCGGAATGCACCAAGGTTCCGGAATGTTCAGAGTTCCGGAATGCACCAAGGTTCCGGAATGTTCAGAATTCCGGAATGCACCAAGGTTCCGGAATGTTCGGAATTCCGGAATGTTCAGAGTTCCGGAATGCACGAAGGTTCCGGGATGTTCGGAGTTCCGGAATGTTCAGAGTTCCGGAATGTTCAGAATTCCGGAATGCACCAAGGTTCCGGAATGTTCGGAATTCCGGAATGTTCAGAGTTCCGGAATGTACCAAGGTTCAAGAATGTTCAGAGTTCCGGAATGCACCAAGGTTCCGGAATGTTCAGAATTCCGGAATGCACCAAGGTTCCGGAATGTTCGGAATTCCGGAATGTTCAGAGTTCCGGAATTTTCAGAGTTCCGGAATGCACCAAGGTTCCGGAATGTTCGGAATTCCGGAATGTTCAGAGTTCCGGAATGCACCAAGGTTCCGGAATGTTCGGAATTCCGGAATATACCAAGGTTCCGGAATGTTCACCCTTCCGGAATGTTCAGAATTCCGGAATGCACCAAGGTTCCGGAATGTTCGGAATTCCGGAATGCACCAAGGTTCCGGAATGTTCGGAATTCCGGAATGTTCAGAGTTCCGGAATGCACCAAGGTTCCGGAATGTTCAGAATTCCGGAATGCACCAAGGTTCCGGAATGTTCGGAATTCCGGAATGCACCAAGATTCCGGAATGTTCGGAATTCCGGAATGTTCAGAGTTCCGGAATTTTCAGAGTTCCGGAATGCACCAAGGTTCCGGAATGTTCGGAATTCCGGAATGTTCAGAGTTCCGGAATGCACGAAGGTTCCGGGATGTTCGGAGTTCCGGAATGTTCAGAGTTCCGGAATGTTCAGAATTCCGGAATGCACCAAGGTTCCGGAATGTTCGGAATTCCGGAATGTTCAGAGTTCCGGAATGTACCAAGGTTCAAGAATGTTCAGAGTTCCGGAATGCACCAAGGTTCCGGAATGTTCAGAATTCCGGAATGCACCAAGGTTCCGGAATGTTCGGAATTCCGGAATGTTCAGAGTTCCGGAATTTTCAGAGTTCCGGAATGCACCAAGGTTCCGGAATGTTCGGAATTCCGGAATGTTCAGAGTTCCGGAATGCACCAAGGTTCCGGAATGTTCGGAATTCCGGAATATACCAAGGTTCCGGAATGTTCACCCTTCCGGAATGTTCAGAATTCCGGAATGCACCAAGGTTCCGGAATGTTCGGAATTCCGGAATGTTCAGAGTTCCGGAATGTTCAGAGTTCCGGAATGCACCAAGGTTCCGGAATGTTCGGAATTCCGGAATGTACCAAGGTTCCGGAATGTTCAGAGTTCCGGAATGCACCAAGGTTCCGGAATTTTCGGAATTCCGGAATGTTCAGAGTTCCGGAATGCACCAAGGTTCCGGAATGTTCGGAATTCCGGAATGTTCAGAGTTCCGGAATGCACCAAGGTTCCGGAATGTTCAGAATTCCGGAATGCACCAAGGTTCCGGAATGTTCGGAATTCCGGAATGTACCAAGGTTCCGGAACGTTCAGAGTTCCGGAATGTTCAGAGTTCCGGAATGCACCAAGGTTCCGGAATGTTCAGAGTTCCGGAATGTTCAGAATTTCGGAATGCACCAAGGTTCCGGAATGTTCGGAATTCCGGAATGTTCAGAGTTCCGGAATGTTCAGAGTTCCGGAATGTTCAGAGTTCCGGAATGTTCAGAGTTCCGGAATGCACCAAGGTTCCGGAATGTTCACCCTTCCGGAATGTTCAGAATTTCGGAATGCACCAAGGTTCCGGAATGTTCACCCTTCCGGAATGTTCAGAGTTCCGGAATTTTCAGAGTTCCGGAATGCACCAAGGTTCCGGAATGTTCGGAATTCCGGAATGTACCAAGGTTCCGGAATGTTCACCCTTCCGGAATGTTCAGAATTCCGGAATGTACCAAGGTTCCGGAATGTTCACCCTTCCGGAATGTTCAGAATTCCGGAATGCACCAAGGTTCCGGAATGTTCGGAATTCCGGAATGTTCGGAATTCCGGAATGTACCAAGATTCCGGAATGTTCAGAGTTCCGGAATGCACCAAGGTTCCGGAATGTTCGGAATTCCGGAATGTTCAGAGTTCCGGAATTTTCAGAGTTCCGGAATGCACCAAGGTTCCGGAATGTTCGGAATTCCGGAATGTTCAGAGTTCCGGAATGTTCAGAGTTCCGGAGTGCACCAAGGTTCCGGAATGTTCGGAATTCCGGAATGTACCAAGGTTCCGGAATGTTCACCCTTCCGGAATGTTCAGAATTTCGGAATGCACCAAGGTTCCGGAATGTTCGGAATTCCGGAATGTTCAGAGTTCCGGAATGTTCAGAGTTCCGGAATGCACCAAGGTTCCGGAATGTTCGGAATTCCGGAATGTACCAAGGTTCCGGAATGTTCACCCTTCCGGAATGTTCAGAATTTCGGAATGCACCAAGGTTCCGGAATGTTCGGAATTCCGGAATGTTCAGAGTTCCGGAATGTTCAGAATTTCGGAATGCACCAAGGTTCCGGAATGTTCACCCTTCCGGAATGTTCAGAGTTCCGGAATTTTCAGAGTTCCGGAATGCACCAAGGTTCCGGAATGTTCGGAATTCCGGAATGTACCAAGGTTCCGGAATGTTCACCCTTCCGGAATGTTCAGAATTTCGGAATGCACCAAGGTTCCGGAATGTTCGGAATTCCGGAATGTTCAGAGTTCCGGAATGTTCAGAGTTCCGGAATGCACCAAGGTTCCGGAATGTTCGGAATTCCGGAATGTTCAGAGTTCCGGAATGCACCAAGGTTCCGGAATGTTCGGAATTCCGGAATGTTCGGAATTCCGGAATGTACCAAGATTCCGGAATGTTCAGAGTTCCGGAATGCACCAAGGTTCCGGAATGTTCGGAATTCCGGAATGTTCAGAGTTCCGGAATGTTCAGAGTTCCGGAATGCACCAAGGTTCCGGAATGTTCGGAATTCCGGAATGTTCAGAGTTCCGGAATGTTCAGAGTTCCGGAGTGCACCAAGGTTCCGGAATGTTCGGAATTCCGGAATGTACCAAGGTTCCGGAATGTTCACCCTTCCGGAATGTTCAGAATTTCGGAATGCACCAAGGTTCCGGAATGTTCGGAATTCCGGAATGTTCAGAGTTCCGGAATGTTCAGAGTTCCGGAATGCACCAAGGTTCCGGAATGTTCGGAATTCCGGAATGTACCAAGGTTCCGGAATGTTCACCCTTCCGGAATGTTCAGAATTTCGGAATGCACCAAGGTTCCGGAATGTTCGGAATTCCGGAATGTTCAGAGTTCCGGAATGTTCAGAGTTCCGGAATGCACCAAGGTTCCGGAATGTTCGGAATTCCGGAATGTACCAAGGTTCCGGAATGTTCAGAGTTCCGGAATGTTCAGAGTTCCGGAATGCAACAAAGTTCCAGAATGTTCGGAATTCCGGAATGTTCAGAGTTCCGGAATGCACCAAGGTTCCGGAATGTTCGGAATTCCGGAATGTTCAGAGTTCCGGAATGTTCAGAGTTCCGGAATGCACCAAGGTTCCGGAATGTTCGGAATTCCGGAATGTACCAAGGTTCCGGAATGTTCAGAGTTCCGGAATGTTCAGAGTTCCGGAATGCAACAAAGTTCCGGAATGTTCGGAATTCCGGAATGTTCAGAGTTCCGGAATGCACCAAGGTTCCGGAATGTTCGGAATTCCGGAATGTTCAGAGTTCCGGAATGTTCAGAGTTCCGGAATGCACCAAGGTTCCGGAATGTTCGGAATTCCGGAATGTACCAAGGTTCCGGAATGTTCACCCTTCCGGAATGTTCAGAATTCCGGAATGCACCAAGGTTCCGGAATGTTCGGAATTCCGGAATGTTCAGAGTTCCGGAATGTTCAGAGTTCCGGAATGCACCAAGGTTCCGGAATGTTCGGAATTCCGGAATGTTCAGAGTTCCGGAATGCACCAAGGTTCCGGAATGTTCGGAATTCCGGAATGTTCGGAATTCCGGAATGTACCAAGATTCCGGAATGTTCAGAGTTCCGGAATGCACCAAGGTTCCGGAATGTTCGGAATTCCGGAATGTTCAGAGTTCCGGAATGTTCAGAGTTCCGGAATGCACCAAGGTTCCGGAATGTTCAGAGTTCCGGAATGCACCAAGGTTCCGGAATGTTCAGAGTTCCGGAATGCACCAAGGTTCCGGAATGTTCAGAATTCCGGAATGCACCAAGGTTCCGGAATGTTCGGAATTCCGGAATGTTCAGAGTTCCGGAATGCACGAAGGTTCCGGGATGTTCGGAGTTCCGGAATGTTCAGAGTTCCGGAATGTTCAGAATTCCGGAATGCACCAAGGTTCCGGAATGTTCGGAATTCCGGAATGTTCAGAGTTCCGGAATGTACCAAGGTTCAAGAATGTTCAGAGTTCCGGAATGCACCAAGGTTCCGGAATGTTCAGAATTCCGGAATGCACCAAGGTTCCGGAATGTTCGGAATTCCGGAATGTTCAGAGTTCCGGAATTTTCAGAGTTCCGGAATGCACCAAGGTTCCGGAATGTTCGGAATTCCGGAATGTTCAGAGTTCCGGAATGCACCAAGGTTCCGGAATGTTCGGAATTCCGGAATATACCAAGGTTCCGGAATGTTCACCCTTCCGGAATGTTCAGAATTCCGGAATGCACCAAGGTTCCGGAATGTTCGGAATTCCGGAATGCACCAAGGTTCCGGAATGTTCGGAATTCCGGAATGTTCAGAGTTCCGGAATGCACCAAGGTTCCGGAATGTTCAGAATTCCGGAATGCACCAAGGTTCCGGAATGTTCGGAATTCCGGAATGCACCAAGATTCCGGAATGTTCGGAATTCCGGAATGTTCAGAGTTCCGGAATTTTCAGAGTTCCGGAATGCACCAAGGTTCCGGAATGTTCGGAATTCCGGAATGTTCAGAGTTCCGGAATGCACCAAGGTTCCGGAATGTTCAGAATTCCGGAATGCACCAAGGTTCCGGAATGTTCGGAATTCCGGAATGTACCAAGGTTCCGGAACGTTCAGAGTTCCGGAATGTTCAGAGTTCCGGAATGCACCAAGGTTCCGGAATGTTCAGAGTTCCGGAATGTTCAGAATTTCGGAATGCACCAAGGTTCCGGAATGTTCGGAATTCCGGAATGTTCAGAGTTCCGGAATGTTCAGAGTTCCGGAATGTTCAGAGTTCCGGAATGTTCAGAGTTCCGGAATGCACCAAGGTTCCGGAATGTTCACCCTTCCGGAATGTTCAGAATTTCGGAATGCACCAAGGTTCCGGAATGTTCACCCTTCCGGAATGTTCAGAGTTCCGGAATTTTCAGAGTTCCGGAATGCACCAAGGTTCCGGAATGTTCGGAATTCCGGAATGTACCAAGGTTCCGGAATGTTCACCCTTCCGGAATGTTCAGAATTCCGGAATGTACCAAGGTTCCGGAATGTTCACCCTTCCGGAATGTTCAGAATTCCGGAATGCACCAAGGTTCCGGAATGTTCGGAATTCCGGAATGTTCGGAATTCCGGAATGTACCAAGATTCCGGAATGTTCAGAGTTCCGGAATGCACCAAGGTTCCGGAATGTTCGGAATTCCGGAATGTTCAGAGTTCCGGAATTTTCAGAGTTCCGGAATGCACCAAGGTTCCGGAATGTTCGGAATTCCGGAATGTTCAGAGTTCCGGAATGTTCAGAGTTCCGGAGTGCACCAAGGTTCCGGAATGTTCGGAATTCCGGAATGCACCAAGGTTCCGGAATGTTCGGAATTCCGGAATGTACCAAGGTTCCGGAACGTTCAGAGTTCCGGAATGTTCAGAGTTCCGGAATGCACCAAGGTTCCGGAATGTTCAGAGTTCCGGAATGTTCAGAATTTCGGAATGCACCAAGGTTCCGGAATGTTCGGAATTCCGGAATGTTCAGAGTTCCGGAATGTTCAGAGTTCCGGAATGTTCAGAGTTCCGGAATGTTCAGAGTTCCGGAATGCACCAAGGTTCCGGAATGTTCACCCTTCCGGAATGTTCAGAATTTCGGAATGCACCAAGGTTCCGGAATGTTCACCCTTCCGGAATGTTCAGAGTTCCGGAATTTTCAGAGTTCCGGAATGCACCAAGGTTCCGGAATGTTCGGAATTCCGGAATGTACCAAGGTTCCGGAATGTTCACCCTTCCGGAATGTTCAGAATTCCGGAATGTACCAAGGTTCCGGAATGTTCACCCTTCCGGAATGTTCAGAATTCCGGAATGCACCAAGGTTCCGGAATGTTCGGAATTCCGGAATGTTCGGAATTCCGGAATGTACCAAGATTCCGGAATGTTCAGAGTTCCGGAATGCACCAAGGTTCCGGAATGTTCGGAATTCCGGAATGTTCAGAGTTCCGGAATTTTCAGAGTTCCGGAATGCACCAAGGTTCCGGAATGTTCGGAATTCCGGAATGTTCAGAGTTCCGGAATGTTCAGAGTTCCGGAGTGCACCAAGGTTCCGGAATGTTCGGAATTCCGGAATGTACCAAGGTTCCGGAATGTTCACCCTTCCGGAATGTTCAGAATTTCGGAATGCACCAAGGTTCCGGAATGTTCGGAATTCCGGAATGTTCAGAGTTCCGGAATGTTCAGAGTTCCGGAATGCACCAAGGTTCCGGAATGTTCGGAATTCCGGAATGTACCAAGGTTCCGGAATGTTCACCCTTCCGGAATGTTCAGAATTTCGGAATGCACCAAGGTTCCGGAATGTTCGGAATTCCGGAATGTTCAGAGTTCCGGAATGTTCAGAATTTCGGAATGCACCAAGGTTCCGGAATGTTCACCCTTCCGGAATGTTCAGAGTTCCGGAATTTTCAGAGTTCCGGAATGCACCAAGGTTCCGGAATGTTCGGAATTCCGGAATGTACCAAGGTTCCGGAATGTTCACCCTTCCGGAATGTTCAGAATTCCGGAATGCACCAAGGTTCCGGAATGTTCGGAATTCCGGAATGTTCAGAGTTCCGGAATGTTCAGAGTTCCGGAATGCACCAAGGTTCCGGAATGTTCGGAATTCCGGAATGTTCAGAGTTCCGGAATGCACCAAGGTTCCGGAATGTTCGGAATTCCGGAATGTTCGGAATTCCGGAATGTACCAAGATTCCGGAATGTTCAGAGTTCCGGAATGCACCAAGGTTCCGGAATGTTCGGAATTCCGGAATGTTCAGAGTTCCGGAATGTTCAGAGTTCCGGAATGCACCAAGGTTCCGGAATGTTCGGAATTCCGGAATGTTCAGAGTTCCGGAATGTTCAGAGTTCCGGAGTGCACCAAGGTTCCGGAATGTTCGGAATTCCGGAATGTACCAAGGTTCCGGAATGTTCACCCTTCCGGAATGTTCAGAATTTCGGAATGCACCAAGGTTCCGGAATGTTCGGAATTCCGGAATGTTCAGAGTTCCGGAATGTTCAGAGTTCCGGAATGCACCAAGGTTCCGGAATGTTCGGAATTCCGGAATGTACCAAGGTTCCGGAATGTTCACCCTTCCGGAATGTTCAGAATTTCGGAATGCACCAAGGTTCCGGAATGTTCGGAATTCCGGAATGTTCAGAGTTCCGGAATGTTCAGAGTTCCGGAATGCACCAAGGTTCCGGAATGTTCGGAATTCCGGAATGTACCAAGGTTCCGGAATGTTCAGAGTTCCGGAATGTTCAGAGTTCCGGAATGCAACAAAGTTCCAGAATGTTCGGAATTCCGGAATGTTCAGAGTTCCGGAATGCACCAAGGTTCCGGAATGTTCGGAATTCCGGAATGTTCAGAGTTCCGGAATGTTCAGAGTTCCGGAATGCACCAAGGTTCCGGAATGTTCGGAATTCCGGAATGTACCAAGGTTCCGGAATGTTCAGAGTTCCGGAATGTTCAGAGTTCCGGAATGCAACAAAGTTCCGGAATGTTCGGAATTCCGGAATGTTCAGAGTTCCGGAATGCACCAAGGTTCCGGAATGTTCGGAATTCCGGAATGTTCAGAGTTCCGGAATGTTCAGAGTTCCGGAATGCACCAAGGTTCCGGAATGTTCGGAATTCCGGAATGTACCAAGGTTCCGGAATGTTCACCCTTCCGGAATGTTCAGAATTCCGGAATGCACCAAGGTTCCGGAATGTTCGGAATTCCGGAATGTTCAGAGTTCCGGAATGTTCAGAGTTCCGGAATGCACCAAGGTTCCGGAATGTTCGGAATTCCGGAATGTTCAGAGTTCCGGAATGCACCAAGGTTCCGGAATGTTCGGAATTCCGGAATGTTCGGAATTCCGGAATGTACCAAGATTCCGGAATGTTCAGAGTTCCGGAATGCACCAAGGTTCCGGAATGTTCGGAATTCCGGAATGTTCAGAGTTCCGGAATGTTCAGAGTTCCGGAATGCACCAAGGTTCCGGAATGTTCAGAGTTCCGGAATGCACCAAGGTTCCGGAATGTTCAGAGTTCCGGAATGCACCAAGGTTCCGGAATGTTCAGAATTCCGGAATGCACCAAGGTTCCGGAATGTTCGGAATTCCGGAATGTTCAGAGTTCCGGAATGCACGAAGGTTCCGGGATGTTCGGAGTTCCGGAATGTTCAGAGTTCCGGAATGTTCAGAATTCCGGAATGCACCAAGGTTCCGGAATGTTCGGAATTCCGGAATGTTCAGAGTTCCGGAATGTACCAAGGTTCAAGAATGTTCAGAGTTCCGGAATGCACCAAGGTTCCGGAATGTTCAGAATTCCGGAATGCACCAAGGTTCCGGAATGTTCGGAATTCCGGAATGTTCAGAGTTCCGGAATTTTCAGAGTTCCGGAATGCACCAAGGTTCCGGAATGTTCGGAATTCCGGAATGTTCAGAGTTCCGGAATGCACCAAGGTTCCGGAATGTTCGGAATTCCGGAATATACCAAGGTTCCGGAATGTTCACCCTTCCGGAATGTTCAGAATTCCGGAATGCACCAAGGTTCCGGAATGTTCGGAATTCCGGAATGCACCAAGGTTCCGGAATGTTCGGAATTCCGGAATGTTCAGAGTTCCGGAATGCACCAAGGTTCCGGAATGTTCAGAATTCCGGAATGCACCAAGGTTCCGGAATGTTCGGAATTCCGGAATGCACCAAGATTCCGGAATGTTCGGAATTCCGGAATGTTCAGAGTTCCGGAATTTTCAGAGTTCCGGAATGCACCAAGGTTCCGGAATGTTCGGAATTCCGGAATGTTCAGAGTTCCGGAATGCACGAAGGTTCCGGGATGTTCGGAGTTCCGGAATGTTCAGAGTTCCGGAATGTTCAGAATTCCGGAATGCACCAAGGTTCCGGAATGTTCGGAATTCCGGAATGTTCAGAGTTCCGGAATGTACCAAGGTTCAAGAATGTTCAGAGTTCCGGAATGCACCAAGGTTCCGGAATGTTCAGAATTCCGGAATGCACCAAGGTTCCGGAATGTTCGGAATTCCGGAATGTTCAGAGTTCCGGAATTTTCAGAGTTCCGGAATGCACCAAGGTTCCGGAATGTTCGGAATTCCGGAATGTTCAGAGTTCCGGAATGCACCAAGGTTCCGGAATGTTCGGAATTCCGGAATATACCAAGGTTCCGGAATGTTCACCCTTCCGGAATGTTCAGAATTCCGGAATGCACCAAGGTTCCGGAATGTTCGGAATTCCGGAATGCACCAAGGTTCCGGAATGTTCGGAATTCCGGAATGTTCAGAGTTCCGGAATGCACCAAGGTTCCGGAATGTTCAGAATTCCGGAATGCACCAAGGTTCCGGAATGTTCGGAATTCCGGAATGCACCAAGATTCCGGAATGTTCGGAATTCCGGAATGTTCAGAGTTCCGGAATTTTCAGAGTTCCGGAATGCACCAAGGTTCCGGAATGTTCGGAATTCCGGAATGTTCAGAGTTCCGGAATTTTCAGAGTTCCGGAATGCACCAAGGTTCCGGAATGTTCGGAATTCCGGAATGTTCAGAATTCCGGAATGCACCAAGGTTCCGGAATGTTCACCCTTCCGGAATGTTCAGAATTCCGGAATGCACCAAGGTTCCGGAATGTTCGGAATTCCGGAATGTTCAGAGTTCCGGAATGTTCAGAGTTCCGGAATGCACCAAGGTTCCGGAATGTTCGGAATTCCGGAATGTACCAAGGTTCCGGAATGTTCAGAGTTCCGGAATGCACCAAGGTTCCGGAATTTTCGGAATTCCGGAATGTTCAGAGTTCCGGAATGCACCAAGGTTCCGGAATGTTCGGAATTCCGGAATGTTCAGAGTTCCGGAATGCACCAAGGTTCCGGAATGTTCAGAATTCCGGAATGCACCAAGGTTCCGGAATGTTCGGAATTCCGGAATGTACCAAGGTTCCGGAACGTTCAGAGTTCCGGAATGTTCAGAGTTCCGGAATGCACCAAGGTTCCGGAATGTTCAGAGTTCCGGAATGTTCAGAATTTCGGAATGCACCAAGGTTCCGGAATGTTCGGAATTCCGGAATGTTCAGAGTTCCGGAATGTTCAGAGTTCCGGAATGTTCAGAGTTCCGGAATGCACCAAGGTTCCGGAATGTTCAGAGTTCCGGAATGTTCAGAGTTCCGGAATGCACCAAGGTTCCGGAATGTTCACCCTTCCGGAATGTTCAGAATTTCGGAATGCACCAAGGTTCCGGAATGTTCACCCTTCCGGAATGTTCAGAGTTCCGGAATGTTCAGAGTTCCGGAATGCACCAAGGTTCCGGAATGTTCGGAATTCCGGAATGTTCAGAGTTCCGGAATGCACCAAGGTTCCGGAATGTTCGGAATTCCGGAATGTTCGGAATTCCGGAATGTACCAAGATTCCGGAATGTTCAGAGTTCCGGAATGCACCAAGGTTCCGGAATGTTCGGAATTCCGGAATGTTCAGAGTTCCGGAATGTTCAGAGTTCCGGAATGCACCAAGGTTCCGGAATGTTCGGAATTCCGGAATGTTCAGAGTTCCGGAATGTTCAGAGTTCCGGAGTGCACCAAGGTTCCGGAATGTTCGGAATTCCGGAATGTACCAAGGTTCCGGAATGTTCACCCTTCCGGAATGTTCAGAATTTCGGAATGCACCAAGGTTCCGGAATGTTCGGAATTCCGGAATGTTCAGAGTTCCGGAATGTTCAGAGTTCCGGAATGCACCAAGGTTCCGGAATGTTCGGAATTCCGGAATGTACCAAGGTTCCGGAATGTTCACCCTTCCGGAATGTTCAGAATTTCGGAATGCACCAAGGTTCCGGAATGTTCGGAATTCCGGAATGTTCAGAGTTCCGGAATGTTCAGAATTTCGGAATGCACCAAGGTTCCGGAATGTTCGGAATTCCGGAATGTACCAAGGTTCCGGAATGTTCACCCTTCCGGAATGTTCAGAATTCCGGAATGCACCAAGGTTCCGGAATGTTCGGAATTCCGGAATGTTCAGAGTTCCGGAATGTTCAGAGTTCCGGAATGCACCAAGGTTCCGGAATGTTCGGAATTCCGGAATGTTCAGAGTTCCGGAATGCACCAAGGTTCCGGAATGTTCGGAATTCCGGAATGTTCGGAATTCCGGAATGTACCAAGATTCCGGAATGTTCAGAGTTCCGGAATGCACCAAGGTTCCGGAATGTTCGGAATTCCGGAATGTTCAGAGTTCCGGAATGTTCAGAGTTCCGGAATGCACCAAGGTTCCGGAATGTTCGGAATTCCGGAATGTTCAGAGTTCCGGAATGTTCAGAGTTCCGGAGTGCACCAAGGTTCCGGAATGTTCGGAATTCCGGAATGTACCAAGGTTCCGGAATGTTCACCCTTCCGGAATGTTCAGAATTTCGGAATGCACCAAGGTTCCGGAATGTTCGGAATTCCGGAATGTTCAGAGTTCCGGAATGTTCAGAGTTCCGGAATGCACCAAGGTTCCGGAATGTTCGGAATTCCGGAATGTACCAAGGTTCCGGAATGTTCACCCTTCCGGAATGTTCAGAATTTCGGAATGCACCAAGGTTCCGGAATGTTCGGAATTCCGGAATGTTCAGAGTTCCGGAATGTTCAGAGTTCCGGAATGCACCAAGGTTCCGGAATGTTCGGAATTCCGGAATGTACCAAGGTTCCGGAATGTTCAGAGTTCCGGAATGTTCAGAGTTCCGGAATGCAACAAAGTTCCAGAATGTTCGGAATTCCGGAATGTTCAGAGTTCCGGAATGCACCAAGGTTCCGGAATGTTCGGAATTCCGGAATGTTCAGAGTTCCGGAATGTTCAGAGTTCCGGAATGCACCAAGGTTCCGGAATGTTCGGAATTCCGGAATGTACCAAGGTTCCGGAATGTTCAGAGTTCCGGAATGTTCAGAGTTCCGGAATGCAACAAAGTTCCGGAATGTTCGGAATTCCGGAATGTTCAGAGTTCCGGAATGCACCAAGGTTCCGGAATGTTCGGAATTCCGGAATGTTCAGAGTTCCGGAATGTTCAGAGTTCCGGAATGCACCAAGGTTCCGGAATGTTCGGAATTCCGGAATGTACCAAGGTTCCGGAATGTTCACCCTTCCGGAATGTTCAGAATTCCGGAATGCACCAAGGTTCCGGAATGTTCGGAATTCCGGAATGTTCAGAGTTCCGGAATGTTCAGAGTTCCGGAATGCACCAAGGTTCCGGAATGTTCGGAATTCCGGAATGTTCAGAGTTCCGGAATGCACCAAGGTTCCGGAATGTTCGGAATTCCGGAATGTTCGGAATTCCGGAATGTACCAAGATTCCGGAATGTTCAGAGTTCCGGAATGCACCAAGGTTCCGGAATGTTCGGAAT
Organism: Aulonocara sp. 'chitande type north' Nkhata Bay; assembly: GCF_057382095.1. Taxonomy (NCBI): domain Eukaryota; kingdom Metazoa; phylum Chordata; class Actinopteri; order Cichliformes; family Cichlidae; genus Aulonocara; species Aulonocara sp. 'chitande type north' Nkhata Bay. The sequence continues at coordinate 1,444,848 of NC_141349.1, forward strand.
TCCGGAATGTTCAGAGTTCCGGAATGTTCAGAGTTCCGGAATGCACCAAGGTTCCAGAATGTTAAGAGTTCCGGAATGCACCAAGGTTCCGGAATGTTCAGAGTTCCGGAATGTTCAGAATTCCGGAATGCACCAAGGTTCCGGAATGTTCGGAATTCCGGAATGCACCAAGGTTCCGGAATGTTCAGAGTTCCGGAATGCACAAAGGTTCCGGAATGTTCAGAATTCCGGAATGCACCAAGGTTCCGGAATGTTCGGAATTCCGGAATGTTCAGAGTTCCGGAATGTACCAAGGTTCCGGAATGTTCAGAGTTCCGGAATGCACCAAGGTTCCGGAATGTTCGGAATTCCGGAATGTTCAGAATTCCGGAATGCACCAAGGTTCCGGAATGTTCGGAATTCCAGAATGTTCAGAGTTCCGGAATGTTCAGAGTTCCGGAATGCACCAAGGTTCCGGAATGTTCGGAATTCCGGAATGCACCAAGGTTCCGGAATGCACAAAGGTTCCGGAATGTTCGGAATTCCGGAATGTTCAGAGTTCCGGAATGCACCAAGGTTCCGGAATGTTCAGAGTTCCGGAATGCACCAAGGTTCCGGAATGCACAAAGGTTCCGGAATGTTCGGAATTCCGGAATGTTCAGAGTTCCGGAATGCACCAAGGTTCCGGAATGTTCGGAATTCCGGAATGTTCAGAGTTCCGGAATGCACCAAGGTTCCGGAATGTTCGGAATTCCGGAATGTTCAGAGTTCCGGAATGTTCAGAGTTCCGGAATGCACCAAGGTTCCGGAATGTTCGGAATTCCGGAATGTACCAAGGTTCCGGAATGTTCACCCTTCCGGAATGTTCAGAATTCCGGAATGCACCAAGGTTCCGGAATGTTCGGAATTCCGGAATGTTCAGAGTTCCGGAATGTTCAGAGTTCCGGAATGCACCAAGGTTCCGGAATGTTCGGAATTCCGGAATGTTCAGAGTTCCGGAATGCACCAAGGTTCCGGAATGTTCGGAATTCCGGAATGTTCGGAATTCCGGAATGTACCAAGATTCCGGAATGTTCAGAGTTCCGGAATGCACCAAGGTTCCGGAATGTTCGGAATTCCGGAATGTTCAGAGTTCCGGAATGTTCAGAGTTCCGGAATGCACCAAGGTTCCAGAATGTTAAGAGTTCCGGAATGCACCAAGGTTCCGGAATGTTCAGAGTTCCGGAATGCACCAAGGTTCCGGAATGTTCGGAATTCCGGAATGTTCAGAATTCCGGAATGCACCAAGGTTCCGGAATGTTCGGAATTCCGGAATGCACCAAGGTTCCGGAATGTTCAGAGTTCCGGAATGCACAAAGGTTCCGGAATGTTCAGAATTCCGGAATGCACCAAGGTTCCGGAATGTTCGGAATTCCGGAATGTTCAGAGTTCCGGAATGTACCAAGGTTCCGGAATGTTCAGAGTTCCGGAATGCACCAAGGTTCCGGAATGTTCGGAATTCCGGAATGTTCAGAATTCCGGAATGCACCAAGGTTCCGGAATGTTCGGAATTCCAGAATGTTCAGAGTTCCGGAATGTTCAGAGTTCCGGAATGCACCAAGGTTCCGGAATGTTCGGAATTCCGGAATGCACCAAGGTTCCGGAATGCACAAAGGTTCCGGAATGTTCGGAATTCCGGAATGTTCAGAGTTCCGGAATGCACCAAGGTTCCGGAATGTTCAGAGTTCCGGAATGCACAAAGGTTCCGGAATGTTCAGAATTCCGGAATGCACCAAGGTTCCGGAATGTTCGGAATTCCGGAATGTTCAGAGTTCCGGAATGTACCAAGGTTCCGGAATGTTCAGAGTTCCGGAATGCACCAAGGTTCCGGAATGTTCGGAATTCCGGAATGTTCAGAGTTCCAGAATGTTCAGAGTTCCGGGATGCACCAAGGTTCCGGAATGTTCAGAGTTCCGGAATGCACCAAGGTTCCGGAATGTTCGGAATTCCGGAATGTTCAGAGTTCCGGAATGTTCAGAGTTCCGGAATGCACCAAGGTTCCGGAATGTTCGGAATTCCGGAATGTTCAGAGTTCCGGAATGTTCAGAGTTCCGGAGTGCACCAAGGTTCCGGAATGTTCGGAATTCCGGAATGTACCAAGGTTCCGGAATGTTCACCCTTCCGGAATGTTCAGAATTTCGGAATGCACCAAGGTTCCGGAATGTTCGGAATTCCGGAATGTTCAGAGTTCCGGAATGTTCAGAGTTCCGGAATGCACCAAGGTTCCGGAATGTTCGGAATTCCGGAATGTACCAAGGTTCCGGAATGTTCACCCTTCCGGAATGTTCAGAATTTCGGAATGCACCAAGGTTCCGGAATGTTCGGAATTCCGGAATGTTCAGAGTTCCGGAATGTTCAGAGTTCCGGAATGCACCAAGGTTCCGGAATGTTCGGAATTCCGGAATGTACCAAGGTTCCGGAATGTTCAGAGTTCCGGAATGTTCAGAGTTCCGGAATGCAACAAAGTTCCAGAATGTTCGGAATTCCGGAATGTTCAGAGTTCCGGAATGCACCAAGGTTCCGGAATGTTCGGAATTCCGGAATGTTCAGAGTTCCGGAATGTTCAGAGTTCCGGAGTGCACCAAGGTTCCGGAATGTTCGGAATTCCGGAATGTACCAAGGTTCCGGAATGTTCACCCTTCCGGAATGTTCAGAATTTCGGAATGCACCAAGGTTCCGGAATGTTCGGAATTCCGGAATGTTCAGAGTTCCGGAATGTTCAGAGTTCCGGAATGCACCAAGGTTCCGGAATGTTCGGAATTCCGGAATGTACCAAGGTTCCGGAATGTTCACCCTTCCGGAATGTTCAGAATTTCGGAATGCACCAAGGTTCCGGAATGTTCGGAATTCCGGAATGTTCAGAGTTCCGGAATGTTCAGAGTTCCGGAATGCACCAAGGTTCCGGAATGTTCGGAATTCCGGAATGTACCAAGGTTCCGGAATGTTCAGAGTTCCGGAATGTTCAGAGTTCCGGAATGCAACAAAGTTCCAGAATGTTCGGAATTCCGGAATGTTCAGAGTTCCGGAATGCACCAAGGTTCCGGAATGTTCGGAATTCCGGAATGTACCAAGGTTCCGGAATGTTCAGAGTTCCGGAATGTTCAGAGTTCCGGAATGCAACAAAGTTCCGGAATGTTCGGAATTCCGGAATGTTCAGAGTTCCGGAATGCACCAAGGTTCCGGAATGTTCGGAATTCCGGAATGTTCAGAGTTCCGGAATGTTCAGAGTTCCGGAATGCACCAAGGTTCCGGAATGTTCGGAATTCCGGAATGTACCAAGGTTCCGGAATGTTCACCCTTCCGGAATGTTCAGAATTCCGGAATGCACCAAGGTTCCGGAATGTTCGGAATTCCGGAATGTTCAGAGTTCCGGAATGTTCAGAGTTCCGGAATGCACCAAGGTTCCGGAATGTTCGGAATTCCGGAATGTTCAGAGTTCCGGAATGCACCAAGGTTCCGGAATGTTCGGAATTCCGGAATGTTCAGAGTTCCGGAATGTTCAGAGTTCCGGAATGCACCAAGGTTCCGGAATGTTCGGAATTCCGGAATGTTCAGAGTTCCGGAATGCACCAAGGTTCCGGAATGTTCGGAATTCCGGAATGTTCGGAATTCCGGAATGTACCAAGATTCCGGAATGTTCAGAGTTCCGGAATGCACCAAGGTTCCGGAATGTTCGGAATTCCGGAATGTTCAGAGTTCCGGAATGTTCAGAGTTCCGGAATGCACCAAGGTTCCAGAATGTTAAGAGTTCCGGAATGCACCAAGGTTCCGGAATGTTCAGAGTTCCGGAATGCACCAAGGTTCCGGAATGTTCGGAATTCCGGAATGTTCAGAATTCCGGAATGCACCAAGGTTCCGGAATGTTCGGAATTCCGGAATGCACCAAGGTTCCGGAATGTTCAGAGTTCCGGAATGCACAAAGGTTCCGGAATGTTCAGAATTCCGGAATGCACCAAGGTTCCGGAATGTTCGGAATTCCGGAATGTTCAGAGTTCCGGAATGTACCAAGGTTCCGGAATGTTCAGAGTTCCGGAATGCACCAAGGTTCCGGAATGTTCGGAATTCCGGAATGTTCAGAATTCCGGAATGCACCAAGGTTCCGGAATGTTCGGAATTCCAGAATGTTCAGAGTTCCGGAATGTTCAGAGTTCCGGAATGCACCAAGGTTCCGGAATGTTCGGAATTCCGGAATGCACCAAGGTTCCGGAATGCACAAAGGTTCCGGAATGTTCGGAATTCCGGAATGTTCAGAGTTCCGGAATGCACCAAGGTTCCGGAATGTTCAGAGTTCCGGAATGCACCAAGGTTCCGGAATGCACAAAGGTTCCGGAATGTTCGGAATTCCGGAATGTTCAGAGTTCCGGAATGCACCAAGGTTCCGGAATGTTCGGAATTCCGGAATGTTCAGAGTTCCGGAATGCACCAAGGTTCCGGAATGTTCGGAATTCCGGAATGTTCAGAGTTCCGGAATGTTCAGAGTTCCGGAATGCACCAAGGTTCCGGAATGTTCGGAATTCCGGAATGTACCAAGGTTCCGGAATGTTCACCCTTCCGGAATGTTCAGAATTCCGGAATGCACCAAGGTTCCGGAATGTTCGGAATTCCGGAATGTTCAGAGTTCCGGAATGTTCAGAGTTCCGGAATGCACCAAGGTTCCGGAATGTTCGGAATTCCGGAATGTTCAGAGTTCCGGAATGCACCAAGGTTCCGGAATGTTCGGAATTCCGGAATGTTCGGAATTCCGGAATGTACCAAGATTCCGGAATGTTCAGAGTTCCGGAATGCACCAAGGTTCCGGAATGTTCGGAATTCCGGAATGTTCAGAGTTCCGGAATGTTCAGAGTTCCGGAATGCACCAAGGTTCCAGAATGTTAAGAGTTCCGGAATGCACCAAGGTTCCGGAATGTTCAGAGTTCCGGAATGCACCAAGGTTCCGGAATGTTCGGAATTCCGGAATGTTCAGAATTCCGGAATGCACCAAGGTTCCGGAATGTTCGGAATTCCGGAATGCACCAAGGTTCCGGAATGTTCAGAGTTCCGGAATGCACAAAGGTTCCGGAATGTTCAGAATTCCGGAATGCACCAAGGTTCCGGAATGTTCGGAATTCCGGAATGTTCAGAGTTCCGGAATGTACCAAGGTTCCGGAATGTTCAGAGTTCCGGAATGCACCAAGGTTCCGGAATGTTCGGAATTCCGGAATGTTCAGAATTCCGGAATGCACCAAGGTTCCGGAATGTTCGGAATTCCAGAATGTTCAGAGTTCCGGAATGTTCAGAGTTCCGGAATGCACCAAGGTTCCGGAATGTTCGGAATTCCGGAATGCACCAAGGTTCCGGAATGCACAAAGGTTCCGGAATGTTCGGAATTCCGGAATGTTCAGAGTTCCGGAATGCACCAAGGTTCCGGAATGTTCAGAGTTCCGGAATGCACAAAGGTTCCGGAATGTTCAGAATTCCGGAATGCACCAAGGTTCCGGAATGTTCGGAATTCCGGAATGTTCAGAGTTCCGGAATGTACCAAGGTTCCGGAATGTTCAGAGTTCCGGAATGCACCAAGGTTCCGGAATGTTCGGAATTCCGGAATGTTCAGAGTTCCAGAATGTTCAGAGTTCCGGGATGCACCAAGGTTCCGGAATGTTCAGAGTTCCGGAATGCACCAAGGTTCCGGAATGTTCGGAATTCCGGAATGTTCAGAGTTCCGGAATGTTCAGAGTTCCGGAATGCACCAAGGTTCCGGAATGTTCGGAATTCCGGAATGTTCAGAGTTCCGGAATGTTCAGAGTTCCGGAGTGCACCAAGGTTCCGGAATGTTCGGAATTCCGGAATGTACCAAGGTTCCGGAATGTTCACCCTTCCGGAATGTTCAGAATTTCGGAATGCACCAAGGTTCCGGAATGTTCGGAATTCCGGAATGTTCAGAGTTCCGGAATGTTCAGAGTTCCGGAATGCACCAAGGTTCCGGAATGTTCGGAATTCCGGAATGTACCAAGGTTCCGGAATGTTCACCCTTCCGGAATGTTCAGAATTTCGGAATGCACCAAGGTTCCGGAATGTTCGGAATTCCGGAATGTTCAGAGTTCCGGAATGTTCAGAGTTCCGGAATGCACCAAGGTTCCGGAATGTTCGGAATTCCGGAATGTACCAAGGTTCCGGAATGTTCAGAGTTCCGGAATGTTCAGAGTTCCGGAATGCAACAAAGTTCCAGAATGTTCGGAATTCCGGAATGTTCAGAGTTCCGGAATGCACCAAGGTTCCGGAATGTTCGGAATTCCGGAATGTTCAGAGTTCCGGAATGTTCAGAGTTCCGGAGTGCACCAAGGTTCCGGAATGTTCGGAATTCCGGAATGTACCAAGGTTCCGGAATGTTCACCCTTGCGGAATGTTCAGAATTTCGGAATGCACCAAGGTTCCGGAATGTTCGGAATTCCGGAATGTTCAGAGTTCCGGAATGTTCAGAGTTCCGGAATGCACCAAGGTTCCGGAATGTTCGGAATTCCGGAATGTACCAAGGTTCCGGAATGTTCACCCTTCCGGAATGTTCAGAATTTCGGAATGCACCAAGGTTCCGGAATGTTCGGAATTCCGGAATGTTCAGAGTTCCGGAATGTTCAGAGTTCCGGAATGCACCAAGGTTCCGGAATGTTCGGAATTCCGGAATGTACCAAGGTTCCGGAATGTTCAGAGTTCCGGAATGTTCAGAGTTCCGGAATGCAACAAAGTTCCAGAATGTTCGGAATTCCGGAATGTTCAGAGTTCCGGAATGCACCAAGGTTCCGGAATGTTCGGAATTCCGGAATGTACCAAGGTTCCGGAATGTTCAGAGTTCCGGAATGTTCAGAGTTCCGGAATGCAACAAAGTTCCGGAATGTTCGGAATTCCGGAATGTTCAGAGTTCCGGAATGCACCAAGGTTCCGGAATGTTCGGAATTCCGGAATGTTCAGAGTTCCGGAATGTTCAGAGTTCCGGAATGCACCAAGGTTCCGGAATGTTCGGAATTCCGGAATGTACCAAGGTTCCGGAATGTTCACCCTTCCGGAATGTTCAGAATTCCGGAATGCACCAAGGTTCCGGAATGTTCGGAATTCCGGAATGTTCGGAATTCCGGAATGTACCAAGATTCCGGAATGTTCAGAGTTCCGGAATGCACCAAGGTTCCGGAATGTTCGGAATTCCGGAATGTTCAGAGTTCCGGAATGTTCAGAGTTCCGGAATGCACCAAGGTTCCGGAATGTTCGGAATTCCGGAATGTTCAGAATTCCGGAATGCACCAAGGTTCCGGAATGTTCGGAATTCCGGAATGCACCAAGGTTCCGGAATGTTCAGAGTTCCGGAATGCACAAAGGTTCCGGAATGTTCAGAATTCCGGAATGCACCAAGGTTCCGGAATGTTCGGAATTCCGGAATGTTCAGAGTTCCGGAATGTACCAAGGTTCCGGAATGTTCAGAGTTCCGGAATGCACCAAGGTTCCGGAATGTTCGGAATTCCGGAATGTTCAGAATTCCGGAATGCACCAAGGTTCCGGAATGTTCGGAATTCCAGAATGTTCAGAGTTCCGGAATGTTCAGAGTTCCGGAATGCACCAAGGTTCCGGAATGTTCGGAATTCCGGAATGCACCAAGGTTCCGGAATGCACCAAGGTTCCGGAATGTTCGGAATTCCGGAATGTACCAAGGTTCCGGAATGTTCACCCTTCCGGAATGTTCAGAATTCCGGAATGCACCAAGGTTCCGGAATGTTCGGAATTCCGGAATGTTCAGAGTTCCGGAATGTTCAGAGTTCCGGAATGCACCAAGGTTCCGGAATGTTCGGAATTCCGGAATGTTCAGAGTTCCGGAATGCACCAAGGTTCCGGAATGTTCGGAATTCCGGAATGTTCGGAATTCCGGAATGTACCAAGATTCCGGAATGTTCAGAGTTCCGGAATGCACCAAGGTTCCGGAATGTTCGGAATTCCGGAATGTTCAGAGTTCCGGAATGTTCAGAGTTCCGGAATGCACCAAGGTTCCGGAATGTTCGGAATTCCGGAATGTTCAGAGTTCCGGAATGTTCAGAGTTCCGGAGTGCACCAAGGTTCCGGAATGTTCGGAATTCCGGAATGTACCAAGGTTCCGGAATGTTCACCCTTCCGGAATGTTCAGAATTTCGGAATGCACCAAGGTTCCGGAATGTTCGGAATTCCGGAATGTTCAGAGTTCCGGAATGTTCAGAGTTCCGGAATGCACCAAGGTTCCGGAATGTTCGGAATTCCGGAATGTACCAAGGTTCCGGAATGTTCACCCTTCCGGAATGTTCAGAATTTCGGAATGCACCAAGGTTCCGGAATGTTCGGAATTCCGGAATGTTCAGAGTTCCGGAATGTTCAGAGTTCCGGAATGCACCAAGGTTCCGGAATGTTCGGAATTCCGGAATGTACCAAGGTTCCGGAATGTTCAGAGTTCCGGAATGTTCAGAGTTCCGGAATGCAACAAAGTTCCAGAATGTTCGGAATTCCGGAATGTTCAGAGTTCCGGAATGCACCAAGGTTCCGGAATGTTCGGAATTCCGGAATGTTCAGAGTTCCGGAATGTTCAGAGTTCCGGAATGCACCAAGGTTCCGGAATGTTCGGAATTCCGGAATGTACCAAGGTTCCGGAATGTTCAGAGTTCCGGAATGTTCAGAGTTCCGGAATGCAACAAAGTTCCGGAATGTTCGGAATTCCGGAATGTTCAGAGTTCCGGAATGCACCAAGGTTCCGGAATGTTCGGAATTCCGGAATGTTCAGAGTTCCGGAATGTTCAGAGTTCCGGAATGCACCAAGGTTCCGGAATGTTCGGAATTCCGGAATGTACCAAGGTTCCGGAATGTTCACCCTTCCGGAATGTTCAGAATTCCGGAATGCACCAAGGTTCCGGAATGTTCGGAATTCCGGAATGTTCAGAGTTCCGGAATGTTCAGAGTTCCGGAATGCACCAAGGTTCCGGAATGTTCGGAATTCCGGAATGTTCAGAGTTCCGGAATGCACCAAGGTTCCGGAATGTTCGGAATTCCGGAATGTTCGGAATTCCGGAATGTACCAAGATTCCGGAATGTTCAGAGTTCCGGAATGCACCAAGGTTCCGGAATGTTCGGAATTCCGGAATGTTCAGAGTTCCGGAATGTTCAGAGTTCCGGAATGCACCAAGGTTCCAGAATGTTAAGAGTTCCGGAATGCACCAAGGTTCCGGAATGTTCAGAGTTCCGGAATGCACCAAGGTTCCGGAATGTTCGGAATTCCGGAATGTTCAGAATTCCGGAATGCACCAAGGTTCCGGAATGTTCGGAATTCCGGAATGCACCAAGGTTCCGGAATGTTCAGAGTTCCGGAATGCACAAAGGTTCCGGAATGTTCAGAATTCCGGAATGCACCAAGGTTCCGGAATGTTCGGAATTCCGGAATGTTCAGAGTTCCGGAATGTACCAAGGTTCCGGAATGTTCAGAGTTCCGGAATGCACCAAGGTTCCGGAATGTTCGGAATTCCGGAATGTTCAGAATTCCGGAATGCACCAAGGTTCCGGAATGTTCGGAATTCCAGAATGTTCAGAGTTCCGGAATGTTCAGAGTTCCGGAATGCACCAAGGTTCCGGAATGTTCGGAATTCCGGAATGCACCAAGGTTCCGGAATGCACAAAGGTTCCGGAATGTTCGGAATTCCGGAATGTTCAGAGTTCCGGAATGCACCAAGGTTCCGGAATGTTCAGAGTTCCGGAATGCACCAAGGTTCCGGAATGCACAAAGGTTCCGGAATGTTCGGAATTCCGGAATGTTCAGAGTTCCGGAATGCACCAAGGTTCCGGAATGTTCGGAATTCCGGAATGTTCAGAGTTCCGGAATGCACCAAGGTTCCGGAATGTTCGGAATTCCGGAATGTTCAGAGTTCCGGAATGTTCAGAGTTCCGGAATGCACCAAGGTTCCGGAATGTTCGGAATTCCGGAATGTACCAAGGTTCCGGAATGTTCACCCTTCCGGAATGTTCAGAATTCCGGAATGCACCAAGGTTCCGGAATGTTCGGAATTCCGGAATGTTCAGAGTTCCGGAATGTTCAGAGTTCCGGAATGCACCAAGGTTCCGGAATGTTCGGAATTCCGGAATGTTCAGAGTTCCGGAATGCACCAAGGTTCCGGAATGTTCGGAATTCCGGAATGTTCGGAATTCCGGAATGTACCAAGATTCCGGAATGTTCAGAGTTCCGGAATGCACCAAGGTTCCGGAATGTTCGGAATTCCGGAATGTTCAGAGTTCCGGAATGTTCAGAGTTCCGGAATGCACCAAGGTTCCAGAATGTTAAGAGTTCCGGAATGCACCAAGGTTCCGGAATGTTCAGAGTTCCGGAATGCACCAAGGTTCCGGAATGTTCGGAATTCCGGAATGTTCAGAATTCCGGAATGCACCAAGGTTCCGGAATGTTCGGAATTCCGGAATGCACCAAGGTTCCGGAATGTTCAGAGTTCCGGAATGCACAAAGGTTCCGGAATGTTCAGAATTCCGGAATGCACCAAGGTTCCGGAATGTTCGGAATTCCGGAATGTTCAGAGTTCCGGAATGTACCAAGGTTCCGGAATGTTCAGAGTTCCGGAATGCACCAAGGTTCCGGAATGTTCGGAATTCCGGAATGTTCAGAATTCCGGAATGCACCAAGGTTCCGGAATGTTCGGAATTCCAGAATGTTCAGAGTTCCGGAATGTTCAGAGTTCCGGAATGCACCAAGGTTCCGGAATGTTCGGAATTCCGGAATGCACCAAGGTTCCGGAATGCACAAAGGTTCCGGAATGTTCGGAATTCCGGAATGTTCAGAGTTCCGGAATGCACCAAGGTTCCGGAATGTTCAGAGTTCCGGAATGCACAAAGGTTCCGGAATGTTCAGAATTCCGGAATGCACCAAGGTTCCGGAATGTTCGGAATTCCGGAATGTTCAGAGTTCCGGAATGTACCAAGGTTCCGGAATGTTCAGAGTTCCGGAATGCACCAAGGTTCCGGAATGTTCGGAATTCCGGAATGTTCAGAGTTCCAGAATGTTCAGAGTTCCGGGATGCACCAAGGTTCCGGAATGTTCAGAGTTCCGGAATGCACCAAGGTTCCGGAATGTTCGGAATTCCGGAATGTTCAGAGTTCCGGAATGTTCAGAGTTCCGGAATGCACCAAGGTTCCGGAATGTTCGGAATTCCGGAATGTACCAAGGTTCCGGAATGTTCACCCTTCCGGAATGTTCAGAATTCCGGAATGCACCAAGGTTCCGGAATGTTCGGAATTCCGGAATGTTCAGAGTTCCGGAATGTTCAGAGTTCCGGAATGCACCAAGGTTCCGGAATGTTCGGAATTCCGGAATGTTCAGAGTTCCGGAATGCACCAAGGTTCCGGAATGTTCGGAATTCCGGAATGTTCGGAATTCCGGAATGTACCAAGATTCCGGAATGTTCAGAGTTCCGGAATGCACCAAGGTTCCGGAATGTTCGGAATTCCGGAATGTTCAGAGTTCCGGAATGTTCAGAGTTCCGGAATGCACCAAGGTTCCAGAATGTTAAGAGTTCCGGAATGCACCAAGGTTCCGGAATGTTCAGAGTTCCGGAATGCACCAAGGTTCCGGAATGTTCGGAATTCCGGAATGTTCAGAATTCCGGAATGCACCAAGGTTCCGGAATGTTCGGAATTCCGGAATGCACCAAGGTTCCGGAATGTTCAGAGTTCCGGAATGCACAAAGGTTCCGGAATGTTCAGAATTCCGGAATGCACCAAGGTTCCGGAATGTTCGGAATTCCGGAATGTTCAGAGTTCCGGAATGTACCAAGGTTCCGGAATGTTCAGAGTTCCGGAATGCACCAAGGTTCCGGAATGTTCGGAATTCCGGAATGCACCAAGGTTCCGGAATGCACAAAGGTTCCGGAATGTTCGGAATTCCGGAATGTTCAGAGTTCCGGAATGCACCAAGGTTCCGGAATGTTCAGAGTTCCGGAATGCACAAAGGTTCCGGAATGTTCAGAATTCCGGAATGCACCAAGGTTCCGGAATGTTCGGAATTCCGGAATGTTCAGAGTTCCGGAATGTACCAAGGTTCCGGAATGTTCAGAGTTCCGGAATGCACCAAGGTTCCGGAATGTTCGGAATTCCGGAATGTTCAGAGTTCCAGAATGTTCAGAGTTCCGGGATGCACCAAGGTTCCGGAATGTTCAGAGTTCCGGAATGCACCAAGGTTCCGGAATGTTCGGAATTCCGGAATGTTCAGAGTTCCGGAATGTTCAGAGTTCCGGAATGCACCAAGGTTCCGGAATGTTCGGAATTCCGGAATGTTCAGAGTTCCGGAATGTTCAGAGTTCCGGAGTGCACCAAGGTTCCGGAATGTTCGGAATTCCGGAATGTACCAAGGTTCCGGAATGTTCACCCTTCCGGAATGTTCAGAATTTCGGAATGCACCAAGGTTCCGGAATGTTCGGAATTCCGGAATGTTCAGAGTTCCGGAATGTTCAGAGTTCCGGAATGCACCAAGGTTCCGGAATGTTCGGAATTCCGGAATGTACCAAGGTTCCGGAATGTTCACCCTTCCGGAATGTTCAGAATTTCGGAATGCACCAAGGTTCCGGAATGTTCGGAATTCCGGAATGTTCAGAGTTCCGGAATGTTCAGAGTTCCGGAATGCACCAAGGTTCCGGAATGTTCGGAATTCCGGAATGTACCAAGGTTCCGGAATGTTCAGAGTTCCGGAATGTTCAGAGTTCCGGAATGCAACAAAGTTCCAGAATGTTCGGAATTCCGGAATGTTCAGAGTTCCGGAATGCACCAAGGTTCCGGAATGTTCGGAATTCCGGAATGTTCAGAGTTCCGGAATGTTCAGAGTTCCGGAATGCACCAAGGTTCCGGAATGTTCGGAATTCCGGAATGTACCAAGGTTCCGGAATGTTCAGAGTTCCGGAATGTTCAGAGTTCCGGAATGCAACAAAGTTCCGGAATGTTCGGAATTCCGGAATGTTCAGAGTTCCGGAATGCACCAAGGTTCCGGAATGTTCGGAATTCCGGAATGTTCAGAGTTCCGGAATGTTCAGAGTTCCGGAATGCACCAAGGTTCCGGAATGTTCGGAATTCCGGAATGTACCAAGGTTCCGGAATGTTCACCCTTCCGGAATGTTCAGAATTCCGGAATGCACCAAGGTTCCGGAATGTTCGGAATTCCGGAATGTTCGGAATTCCGGAATGTACCAAGATTCCGGAATGTTCAGAGTTCCGGAATGCACCAAGGTTCCGGAATGTTCGGAATTCCGGAATGTTCAGAGTTCCGGAATGTTCAGAGTTCCGGAATGCACCAAGGTTCCGGAATGTTCGGAATTCCGGAATGTTCAGAATTCCGGAATGCACCAAGGTTCCGGAATGTTCGGAATTCCGGAATGTTCAGAGTTCCGGAATGCACCAAGGTTCCGGAATGTTCGGAATTCCGGAATGTTCAGAGTTCCGGAATGTTCAGAGTTCCGGAATGCACCAAGGTTCCGGAATGTTCGGAATTCCGGAATGTACCAAGGTTCCGGAATGTTCACCCTTCCGGAATGTTCAGAATTCCGGAATGCACCAAGGTTCCGGAATGTTCGGAATTCCGGAATGTTCGGAATTCCGGAATGTACCAAGATTCCGGAATGTTCAGAGTTCCGGAATGCACCAAGGTTCCGGAATGTTCGGAATTCCGGAATGTTCAGAGTTCCGGAATGTTCAGAGTTCCGGAATGCACCAAGGTTCCGGAATGTTCGGAATTCCGGAATGTTCAGAATTCCGGAATGCACCAAGGTTCCGGAATGTTCGGAATTCCGGAATGCACCAAGGTTCCGGAATGTTCAGAGTTCCGGAATGCACAAAGGTTCCGGAATGTTCAGAATTCCGGAATGCACCAAGGTTCCGGAATGTTCGGAATTCCGGAATGTTCAGAGTTCCGGAATGTACCAAGGTTCCGGAATGTTCAGAGTTCCGGAATGCACCAAGGTTCCGGAATGTTCGGAATTCCGGAATGTTCAGAATTCCGGAATGCACCAAGGTTCCGGAATGTTCGGAATTCCAGAATGTTCAGAGTTCCGGAATGTTCAGAGTTCCGGAATGCACCAAGGTTCCGGAATGTTCGGAATTCCGGAATGCACCAAGGTTCCGGAATGCACAAAGGTTCCGGAATGTTCGGAATTCCGGAATGTTCAGAGTTCCGGAATGCACCAAGGTTCCGGAATGTTCAGAGTTCCGGAATGCACAAAGGTTCCGGAATGTTCAGAATTCCGGAATGCACCAAGGTTCCGGAATGTTCGGAATTCCGGAATGTTCAGAGTTCCGGAATGTACCAAGGTTCCGGAATGTTCAGAGTTCCGGAATGCACCAAGGTTCCGGAATGTTCGGAATTCCGGAATGTTCAGAGTTCCAGAATGTTCAGAGTTCCGGGATGCACCAAGGTTCCGGAATGTTCAGAGTTCCGGAATGCACCAAGGTTCCGGAATGTTCGGAATTCCGGAATGTTCAGAGTTCCGGAATGTTCAGAGTTCCGGAATGCACCAAGGTTCCGGAATGTTCGGAATTCCGGAATGTACCAAGGTTCCGGAATGTTCACCCTTCCGGAATGTTCAGAATTCCGGAATGCACCAAGGTTCCGGAATGTTCGGAATTCCGGAATGTTCAGAGTTCCGGAATGTTCAGAGTTCCGGAATGCACCAAGGTTCCGGAATGTTCGGAATTCCGGAATGTTCAGAGTTCCGGAATGCACCAAGGTTCCGGAATGTTCGGAATTCCGGAATGTTCGGAATTCCGGAATGTACCAAGATTCCGGAATGTTCAGAGTTCCGGAATGCACCAAGGTTCCGGAATGTTCGGAATTCCGGAATGTTCAGAGTTCCGGAATGTTCAGAGTTCCGGAATGCACCAAGGTTCCAGAATGTTAAGAGTTCCGGAATGCACCAAGGTTCCGGAATGTTCAGAGTTCCGGAATGCACCAAGGTTCCGGAATGTTCGGAATTCCGGAATGTTCAGAATTCCGGAATGCACCAAGGTTCCGGAATGTTCGGAATTCCGGAATGCACCAAGGTTCCGGAATGTTCAGAGTTCCGGAATGCACAAAGGTTCCGGAATGTTCAGAATTCCGGAATGCACCAAGGTTCCGGAATGTTCGGAATTCCGGAATGTTCAGAGTTCCGGAATGTACCAAGGTTCCGGAATGTTCAGAGTTCCGGAATGCACCAAGGTTCCGGAATGTTCGGAATTCCGGAATGTTCAGAATTCCGGAATGCACCAAGGTTCCGGAATGTTCGGAATTCCAGAATGTTCAGAGTTCCGGAATGCACCAAGGTTCCGGAATGTTCGGAATTCCGGAATGCACCAAGGTTCCGGAATGCACAAAGGTTCCGGAATGTTCGGAATTCCGGAATGTTCAGAGTTCCGGAATGCACCAAGGTTCCGGAATGTTCAGAGTTCCGGAATGCACAAAGGTTCCAGAATGTTCAGAATTCCGGAATGCACCAAGGTTCCGGAATGTTCGGAATTCCGGAATGTTCAGAGTTCCGGAATGTACCAAGGTTCCGGAATGTTCAGAGTTCCGGAATGCACCAAGGTTCCGGAATGTTCGGAATTCCGGAATGTTCAGAGTTCCAGAATGTTCAGAGTTCCGGGATGCACCAAGGTTCCGGAATGTTCAGAGTTCCGGAATGCACCAAGGTTCCGGAATGTTCGGAATTCCGGAATGTTCAGAGTTCCGGAATGTTCAGAGTTCCGGAATGCACCAAGGTTCCGGAATGTTCGGAATTCCGGAATGTTCAGAGTTCCGGAATGTTCAGAGTTCCGGAGTGCACCAAGGTTCCGGAATGTTCGGAATTCCGGAATGTACCAAGGTTCCGGAATGTTCACCCTTCCGGAATGTTCAGAATTTCGGAATGCACCAAGGTTCCGGAATGTTCGGAATTCCGGAATGTTCAGAGTTCCGGAATGTTCAGAGTTCCGGAATGCACCAAGGTTCCGGAATGTTCGGAATTCCGGAATGTACCAAGGTTCCGGAATGTTCACCCTTCCGGAATGTTCAGAATTTCGGAATGCACCAAGGTTCCGGAATGTTCGGAATTCCGGAATGTTCAGAGTTCCGGAATGTTCAGAGTTCCGGAATGCACCAAGGTTCCGGAATGTTCGGAATTCCGGAATGCACCAAGGTTCCGGAATGTTCAGAGTTCCGGAATGCACAAAGGTTCCGGAATGTTCAGAATTCCGGAATGCACCAAGGTTCCGGAATGTTCGGAATTCCGGAATGTTCAGAGTTCCGGAATGTACCAAGGTTCCGGAATGTTCAGAGTTCCGGAATGCACCAAGGTTCCGGAATGTTCGGAATTCCGGAATGTTCAGAGTTCCAGAATGTTCAGAGTTCCGGGATGCACCAAGGTTCCGGAATGTTCAGAGTTCCGGAATGCACCAAGGTTCCGGAATGTTCGGAATTCCGGAATGTTCAGAGTTCCGGAATGTTCAGAGTTCCGGAATGCACCAAGGTTCCGGAATGTTCGGAATTCCGGAATGTTCAGAGTTCCGGAATGTTCAGAGTTCCGGAGTGCACCAAGGTTCCGGAATGTTCGGAATTCCGGAATGTACCAAGGTTCCGGAATGTTCACCCTTCCGGAATGTTCAGAATTTCGGAATGCACCAAGGTTCCGGAATGTTCGGAATTCCGGAATGTTCAGAGTTCCGGAATGTTCAGAGTTCCGGAATGCACCAAGGTTCCGGAATGTTCGGAATTCCGGAATGTACCAAGGTTCCGGAATGTTCACCCTTCCGGAATGTTCAGAATTTCGGAATGCACCAAGGTTCCGGAATGTTCGGAATTCCGGAATGTTCAGAGTTCCGGAATGTTCAGAGTTCCGGAATGCACCAAGGTTCCGGAATGTTCGGAATTCCGGAATGTACCAAGGTTCCGGAATGTTCAGAGTTCCGGAATGTTCAGAGTTCCGGAATGCAACAAAGTTCCAGAATGTTCGGAATTCCGGAATGTTCAGAGTTCCGGAATGCACCAAGGTTCCGGAATGTTCGGAATTCCGGAATGTTCAGAGTTCCGGAATGTTCAGAGTTCCGGAATGCACCAAGGTTCCGGAATGTTCGGAATTCCGGAATGTACCAAGGTTCCGGAATGTTCAGAGTTCCGGAATGTTCAGAGTTCCGGAATGCAACAAAGTTCCGGAATGTTCGGAATTCCGGAATGTTCAGAGTTCCGGAATGCACCAAGGATCCGGAATGTTCGGAATTCCGGAATGTTCAGAGTTCCGGAATGTTCAGAGTTCCGGAATGCACCAAGGTTCCGGAATGTTCGGAATTCCGGAATGTACCAAGGTTCCGGAATGTTCACCCTTCCGGAATGTTCAGAATTCCGGAATGCACCAAGGTTCCGGAATGTTCGGAATTCCGGAATGTTCAGAGTTCCGGAATGTTCAGAGTTCCGGAATGCACCAAGGTTCCGGAATGTTCGGAATTCCGGAATGTTCAGAGTTCCGGAATGCACCAAGGTTCCGGAATGTTCGGAATTCCGGAATGTTCGGAATTCCGGAATGTACCAAGATTCCGGAATGTTCAGAGTTCCGGAATGCACCAAGGTTCCGGAATGTTCGGAATTCCGGAATGTTCAGAGTTCCGGAATGTTCAGAGTTCCGGAATGCACCAAGGTTCCAGAATGTTAAGAGTTCCGGAATGCACCAAGGTTCCGGAATGTTCAGAGTTCCGGAATGCACCAAGGTTCCGGAATGTTCGGAATTCCGGAATGTTCAGAATTCCGGAATGCACCAAGGTTCCGGAATGTTCGGAATTCCGGAATGCACCAAGGTTCCGGAATGTTCAGAGTTCCGGAATGCACAAAGGTTCCGGAATGTTCAGAATTCCGGAATGCACCAAGGTTCCGGAATGTTCGGAATTCCGGAATGTTCAGAGTTCCGGAATGTACCAAGGTTCCGGAATGTTCAGAGTTCCGGAATGTTCAGAGTTCCGGAATGCACCAAGGTTCCGGAATGTTCGGAATTCCGGAATGTTCAGAGTTCCGGAATGTTCAGAGTTCCGGAGTGCACCAAGGTTCCGGAATGTTCGGAATTCCGGAATGTACCAAGGTTCCGGAATGTTCACCCTTCCGGAATGTTCAGAATTTCGGAATGCACCAAGGTTCCGGAATGTTCGGAATTCCGGAATGTTCAGAGTTCCGGAATGTTCAGAGTTCCGGAATGCACCAAGGTTCCGGAATGTTCGGAATTCCGGAATGTACCAAGGTTCCGGAATGTTCACCCTTCCGGAATGTTCAGAATTTCGGAATGCACCAAGGTTCCGGAATGTTCGGAATTCCGGAATGTACCAAGGTTCCGGAATGTTCAGAGTTCCGGAATGTTCAGAGTTCCGGAATGCAACAAAGTTCCAGAATGTTCGGAATTCCGGAATGTTCAGAGTTCCGGAATGCACCAAGGTTCCGGAATGTTCGGAATTCCGGAATGTTCAGAGTTCCGGAATGTTCAGAGTTCCGGAATGCACCAAGGTTCCGGAATGTTCGGAATTCCGGAATGTACCAAGGTTCCGGAATGTTCAGAGTTCCGGAATGTTCAGAGTTCCGGAATGCAACAAAGTTCCGGAATGTTCAGAGTTCCGGAATGTTCAGAGTTCCGGAATGCACCAAGGTTCCGGAATGTTCGGAATTCCGGAATGTACCAAGGTTCCGGAATGTTCACCCTTCCGGAATGTTCAGAATTCCGGAATGCACCAAGGTTCCGGAATGTTCGGAATTCCGGAATGTTCAGAGTTCCGGAATGTTCAGAGTTCCGGAATGCACCAAGGTTCCGGAATGTTCGGAATTCCGGAATGTTCAGAGTTCCGGAATGCACCAAGGTTCCGGAATGTTCGGAATTCCGGAATGTTCGGAATTCCGGAATGTACCAAGATTCCGGAATGTTCAGAGTTCCGGAATGCACCAAGGTTCCGGAATGTTCGGAATTCCGGAATGTTCAGAGTTCCGGAATGTTCAGAGTTCCGGAATGCACCAAGGTTCCAGAATGTTAAGAGTTCCGGAATGCACCAAGGTTCCGGAATGTTCAGAGTTCCGGAATGCACCAAGGTTCCGGAATGTTCGGAATTCCGGAATGTTCGGAATTCCAGAATGTTCAGAGTTCCGGAATGTTCAGAGTTCCGGAATGCACCAAGGTTCCGGAATGTTCGGAATTCCGGAATGCACCAAGGTTCCGGAATGCACAAAGGTTCCGGAATGTTTGGAATTCCGGAATGTTCAGAGTTCCGGAATGCACCAAGGTTCCGGAATGTTCAGAGTTCCGGAATGCACAAAGGTTCCGGAATGTTCAGAATTCCGGAATGCACCAAGGTTCCGGAATGTTCGGAATTCCGGAATGTTCAGAGTTCCGGAATGTACCAAGGTTCCGGAATGTTCAGAGTTCCGGAATGCACCAAGGTTCCGGAATGTTCGGAATTCCGGAATGTTCAGAGTTCCAGAATGTTCAGAGTTCCGGGATGCACCAAGGTTCCGGAATGTTCAGAGTTCCGGAATGCACCAAGGTTCCGGAATGTTCGGAATTCCGGAATGTTCAGAGTTCCGGAATGTTCAGAGTTCCGGAATGCACCAAGGTTCCGGAATGTTCGGAATTCCGGAATGTTCAGAGTTCCGGAATGTTCAGAGTTCCGGAGTGCACCAAGGTTCCGGAATGTTCGGAATTCCGGAATGTACCAAGGTTCCGGAATGTTCACCCTTCCGGAATGTTCAGAATTTCGGAATGCACCAAGGTTCCGGAATGTTCGGAATTCCGGAATGTTCAGAGTTCCGGAATGTTCAGAGTTCCGGAATGCACCAAGGTTCCGGAATGTTCGGAATTCCGGAATGTTCAGAGTTCCGGAATGTTCAGAGTTCCGGAATGCACCAAGGTTCCGGAATGTTCGGAATTCCGGAATGTTCAGAGTTCCGGAATGTTCAGAGTTCCGGAGTGCACCAAGGTTCCGGAATGTTCGGAATTCCGGAATGTACCAAGGTTCCGGAATGTTCACCCTTCCGGAATGTTCAGAATTTCGGAATGCACCAAGGTTCCGGAATGTTCGGAATTCCGGAATGTTCAGAGTTCCGGAATGTTCAGAGTTCCGGAATGCACCAAGGTTCCGGAATGTTCGGAATTCCGGAATGTACCAAGGTTCCGGAATGTTCACCCTTCCGGAATGTTCAGAATTTCGGAATGCACCAAGGTTCCGGAATGTTCGGAATTCCGGAATGTACCAAGGTTCCGGAATGTTCAGAGTTCCGGAATGTTCAGAGTTCCGGAATGCAACAAAGTTCCAGAATGTTCGGAATTCCGGAATGTTCAGAGTTCCGGAATGCACCAAGGTTCCGGAATGTTCGGAATTCCGGAATGTTCAGAGTTCCGGAATGTTCAGAGTTCCGGAATGCACCAAGGTTCCGGAATGTTCGGAATTCCGGAATGTACCAAGGTTCCGGAATGTTCAGAGTTCCGGAATGTTCAGAGTTCCGGAATGCAACAAAGTTCCGGAATGTTCGGAATTCCGGAATGTTCAGAGTTCCGGAATGCACCAAGGTTCCGGAATGTTCGGAATTCCGGAATGTTCAGAGTTCCGGAATGTTCAGAGTTCCGGAATGCACCAAGGTTCCGGAATGTTCGGAATTCCGGAATGTACCAAGGTTCCGGAATGTTCACCCTTCCGGAATGTTCAGAATTCCGGAATGCACCAAGGTTCCGGAATGTTCGGAATTCCGGAATGTTCAGAGTTCCGGAATGTTCAGAGTTCCGGAATGCACCAAGGTTCCGGAATGTTCGGAATTCCGGAATGTTCAGAGTTCCGGAATGCACCAAGGTTCCGGAATGTTCGGAATTCCGGAATGTTCGGAATTCCGGAATGTACCAAGATTCCGGAATGTTCAGAGTTCCGGAATGCACCAAGGTTCCGGAATGTTCGGAATTCCGGAATGTTCAGAGTTCCGGAATGTTCAGAGTTCCGGAATGCACCAAGGTTCCAGAATGTTAAGAGTTCCGGAATGCACCAAGGTTCCGGAATGTTCAGAGTTCCGGAATGCACCAAGGTTCCGGAATGTTCGGAATTCCGGAATGTTCAGAATTCCGGAATGCACCAAGGTTCCGGAATGTTCGGAATTCCGGAATGCACCAAGGTTCCGGAATGTTCAGAGTTCCGGAATGCACAAAGGTTCCGGAATGTTCAGAATTCCGGAATGCACCAAGGTTCCGGAATGTTCGGAATTCCGGAATGTTCAGAGTTCCGGAATGTACCAAGGTTCCGGAATGTTCAGAGTTCCGGAATGCACCAAGGTTCCGGAATGTTCGGAATTCCGGAATGTTCAGAATTCCGGAATGCACCAAGGTTCCGGAATGTTCGGAATTCCAGAATGTTCAGAGTTCCGGAATGTTCAGAGTTCCGGAATGCACCAAGGTTCCGGAATGTTCGGAATTCCGGAATGCACCAAGGTTCCGGAATGCACAAAGGTTCCGGAATGTTCGGAATTCCGGAATGTTCAGAGTTCCGGAATGCACCAAGGTTCCGGAATGTTCAGAGTTCCGGAATGCACAAAGGTTCCGGAATGTTCAGAATTCCGGAATGCACCAAGGTTCCGGAATGTTCGGAATTCCGGAATGTTCAGAGTTCCGGAATGTACCAAGGTTCCGGAATGTTCAGAGTTCCGGAATGCACCAAGGTTCCGGAATGTTCGGAATTCCGGAATGTTCAGAGTTCCAGAATGTTCAGAGTTCCGGGATGCACCAAGGTTCCGGAATGTTCAGAGTTCCGGAATGCACCAAGGTTCCGGAATGTTCGGAATTCCGGAATGTTCAGAGTTCCGGAATGTTCAGAGTTCCGGAATGCACCAAGGTTCCGGAATGTTCGGAATTCCGGAATGTTCAGAGTTCCGGAATGTTCAGAGTTCCGGAGTGCACCAAGGTTCCGGAATGTTCGGAATTCCGGAATGTACCAAGGTTCCGGAATGTTCACCCTTCCGGAATGTTCAGAATTTCGGAATGCACCAAGGTTCCGGAATGTTCGGAATTCCGGAATGTTCAGAGTTCCGGAATGTTCAGAGTTCCGGAATGCACCAAGGTTCCGGAATGTTCGGAATTCCGGAATGTACCAAGGTTCCGGAATGTTCACCCTTCCGGAATGTTCAGAATTTCGGAATGCACCAAGGTTCCGGAATGTTCGGAATTCCGGAATGTACCAAGGTTCCGGAATGTTCAGAGTTCCGGAATGTTCAGAGTTCCGGAATGCAACAAAGTTCCAGAATGTTCGGAATTCCGGAATGTTCAGAGTTCCGGAATGCACCAAGGTTCCGGAATGTTCGGAATTCCGGAATGTTCAGAGTTCCGGAATGTTCAGAGTTCCGGAATGCACCAAGGTTCCGGAATGTTCGGAATTCCGGAATGTACCAAGGTTCCGGAATGTTCAGAGTTCCGGAATGTTCAGAGTTCCGGAATGCAACAAAGTTCCGGAATGTTCGGAATTCCGGAATGTTCAGAGTTCCGGAATGCACCAAGGTTCCGGAATGTTCGGAATTCCGGAATGTTCAGAGTTCCGGAATGTTCAGAGTTCCGGAATGCACCAAGGTTCCGGAATGTTCGGAATTCCGGAATGTACCAAGGTTCCGGAATGTTCACCCTTCCGGAATGTTCAGAATTCCGGAATGCACCAAGGTTCCGGAATGTTCGGAATTCCGGAATGTTCAGAGTTCCGGAATGTTCAGAGTTCCGGAATGCACCAAGGTTCCGGAATGTTCGGAATTCCGGAATGTTCAGAGTTCCGGAATGCACCAAGGTTCCGGAATGTTCGGAATTCCGGAATGTTCGGAATTCCGGAATGTACCAAGATTCCGGAATGTTCAGAGTTCCGGAATGCACCAAGGTTCCGGAATGTTCGGAATTCCGGAATGTTCAGAGTTCCGGAATGTTCAGAGTTCCGGAATGCACCAAGGTTCCAGAATGTTAAGAGTTCCGGAATGCACCAAGGTTCCGGAATGTTCAGAGTTCCGGAATGCACCAAGGTTCCGGAATGTTCGGAATTCCGGAATGTTCGGAATTCCAGAATGTTCAGAGTTCCGGAATGTTCAGAGTTCCGGAATGCACCAAGGTTCCGGAATGTTCGGAATTCCGGAATGCACCAAGGTTCCGGAATGCACAAAGGTTCCGGAATGTTTGGAATTCCGGAATGTTCAGAGTTCCGGAATGCACCAAGGTTCCGGAATGTTCAGAGTTCCGGAATGCACAAAGGTTCCGGAATGTTCAGAATTCCGGAATGCACCAAGGTTCCGGAATGTTCGGAATTCCGGAATGTTCAGAGTTCCGGAATGTACCAAGGTTCCGGAATGTTCAGAGTTCCGGAATGCACCAAGGTTCCGGAATGTTCGGAATTCCGGAATGTTCAGAGTTCCAGAATGTTCAGAGTTCCGGGATGCACCAAGGTTCCGGAATGTTCAGAGTTCCGGAATGCACCAAGGTTCCGGAATGTTCGGAATTCCGGAATGTTCAGAGTTCCGGAATGTTCAGAGTTCCGGAATGCACCAAGGTTCCGGAATGTTCGGAATTCCGGAATGTTCAGAGTTCCGGAATGTTCAGAGTTCCGGAGTGCACCAAGGTTCCGGAATGTTCGGAATTCCGGAATGTACCAAGGTTCCGGAATGTTCACCCTTCCGGAATGTTCAGAATTTCGGAATGCACCAAGGTTCCGGAATGTTCGGAATTCCGGAATGTTCAGAGTTCCGGAATGTTCAGAGTTCCGGAATGCACCAAGGTTCCGGAATGTTCGGAATTCCGGAATGTTCAGAGTTCCGGAATGTTCAGAGTTCCGGAATGCACCAAGGTTCCGGAATGTTCGGAATTCCGGAATGTTCAGAGTTCCGGAATGTTCAGAGTTCCGGAGTGCACCAAGGTTCCGGAATGTTCGGAATTCCGGAATGTACCAAGGTTCCGGAATGTTCACCCTTCCGGAATGTTCAGAATTTCGGAATGCACCAAGGTTCCGGAATGTTCGGAATTCCGGAATGTTCAGAGTTCCGGAATGTTCAGAGTTCCGGAATGCACCAAGGTTCCGGAATGTTCGGAATTCCGGAATGTACCAAGGTTCCGGAATGTTCACCCTTCCGGAATGTTCAGAATTTCGGAATGCACCAAGGTTCCGGAATGTTCGGAATTCCGGAATGTACCAAGGTTCCGGAATGTTCAGAGTTCCGGAATGTTCAGAGTTCCGGAATGCAACAAAGTTCCAGAATGTTCGGAATTCCGGAATGTTCAGAGTTCCGGAATGCACCAAGGTTCCGGAATGTTCGGAATTCCGGAATGTTCAGAGTTCCGGAATGTTCAGAGTTCCGGAATGCACCAAGGTTCCGGAATGTTCGGAATTCCGGAATGTACCAAGGTTCCGGAATGTTCAGAGTTCCGGAATGTTCAGAGTTCCGGAATGCAACAAAGTTCCGGAATGTTCGGAATTCCGGAATGTTCAGAGTTCCGGAATGCACCAAGGTTCCGGAATGTTCGGAATTCCGGAATGTTCAGAGTTCCGGAATGTTCAGAGTTCCGGAATGCACCAAGGTTCCGGAATGTTCGGAATTCCGGAATGTACCAAGGTTCCGGAATGTTCACCCTTCCGGAATGTTCAGAATTCCGGAATGCACCAAGGTTCCGGAATGTTCGGAATTCCGGAATGTTCAGAGTTCCGGAATGTTCAGAGTTCCGGAATGCACCAAGGTTCCGGAATGTTCGGAATTCCGGAATGTTCAGAGTTCCGGAATGCACCAAGGTTCCGGAATGTTCGGAAATCCGGAATGTTCGGAATTCCGGAATGTACCAAGATTCCGGAATGTTCAGAGTTCCGGAATGCACCAAGGTTCCGGAATGTTCGGAATTCCGGAATGTTCAGAGTTCCGGAATGTTCAGAGTTCCGGAATGCACCAAGGTTCCGGAATGTTCGGAATTCCGGAATGTACCAAGGTTCCGGAATGTTCACCCTTCCGGAATGTTCAGAATTTCGGAATGCACCAAGGTTCCGGAATGTTCGGAATTCCGGAATGTACCAAGGTTCCGGAATGTTCAGAGTTCCGGAATGTTCAGAGTTCCGGAATGCAACAAAGTTCCAGAATGTTCGGAATTCCGGAATGTTCAGAGTTCCGGAATGCACCAAGGTTCCGGAATGTTCGGAATTCCGGAATGTTCAGAGTTCCGGAATGTTCAGAGTTCCGGAATGCACCAAGGTTCCGGAATGTTCGGAATTCCGGAATGTACCAAGGTTCCGGAATGTTCAGAGTTCCGGAATGTTCAGAGTTCCGGAATGCAACAAAGTTCCGGAATGTTCGGAATTCCGGAATGTTCAGAGTTCCGGAATGCACCAAGGTTCCGGAATGTTCGGAATTCCGGAATGTTCAGAGTTCCGGAATGTTCAGAGTTCCGGAATGCACCAAGGTTCCGGAATGTTCGGAATTCCGGAATGTACCAAGGTTCCGGAATGTTCACCCTTCCGGAATGTTCAGAATTCCGGAATGCACCAAGGTTCCGGAATGTTCGGAATTCCGGAATGTTCAGAGTTCCGGAATGTTCAGAGTTCCGGAATGCACCAAGGTTCCGGAATGTTCGGAATTCCGGAATGTTCAGAGTTCCGGAATGCACCAAGGTTCCGGAATGTTCGGAATTCCGGAATGTTCGGAATTCCGGAATGTACCAAGATTCCGGAATGTTCAGAGTTCCGGAATGCACCAAGGTTCCGGAATGTTCGGAATTCCGGAATGTTCAGAGTTCCGGAATGTTCAGAGTTCCGGAATGCACCAAGGTTCCAGAATGTTAAGAGTTCCGGAATGCACCAAGGTTCCGGAATGTTCAGAGTTCCGGAATGCACCAAGGTTCCGGAATGTTCGGAATTCCGGAATGTTCGGAATTCCAGAATGTTCAGAGTTCCGGAATGTTCAGAGTTCCGGAATGCACCAAGGTTCCGGAATGTTCGGAATTCCGGAATGCACCAAGGTTCCGGAATGCACAAAGGTTCCGGAATGTTTGGAATTCCGGAATGTTCAGAGTTCCGGAATGCACCAAGGTTCCGGAATGTTCAGAGTTCCGGAATGCACAAAGGTTCCGGAATGTTCAGAATTCCGGAATGCACCAAGGTTCCGGAATGTTCGGAATTCCGGAATGTTCAGAGTTCCGGAATGTACCAAGGTTCCGGAATGTTCAGAGTTCCGGAATGCACCAAGGTTCCGGAATGTTCGGAATTCCGGAATGTTCAGAGTTCCAGAATGTTCAGAGTTCCGGGATGCACCAAGGTTCCGGAATGTTCAGAGTTCCGGAATGCACCAAGGTTCCGGAATGTTCGGAATTCCGGAATGTTCAGAGTTCCGGAATGTTCAGAGTTCCGGAATGCACCAAGGTTCCGGAATGTTCGGAATTCCGGAATGTTCAGAGTTCCGGAATGTTCAGAGTTCCGGAGTGCACCAAGGTTCCGGAATGTTCGGAATTCCGGAATGTACCAAGGTTCCGGAATGTTCACCCTTCCGGAATGTTCAGAATTTCGGAATGCACCAAGGTTCCGGAATGTTCGGAATTCCGGAATGTTCAGAGTTCCGGAATGTTCAGAGTTCCGGAATGCACCAAGGTTCCGGAATGTTCGGAATTCCGGAATGTTCAGAGTTCCGGAATGTTCAGAGTTCCGGAATGCACCAAGGTTCCGGAATGTTCGGAATTCCGGAATGTTCAGAGTTCCGGAATGTTCAGAGTTCCGGAGTGCACCAAGGTTCCGGAATGTTCGGAATTCCGGAATGTACCAAGGTTCCGGAATGTTCACCCTTCCGGAATGTTCAGAATTTCGGAATGCACCAAGGTTCCGGAATGTTCGGAATTCCGGAATGTTCAGAGTTCCGGAATGTTCAGAGTTCCGGAATGCACCAAGGTTCCGGAATGTTCGGAATTCCGGAATGTACCAAGGTTCCGGAATGTTCACCCTTCCGGAATGTTCAGAATTTCGGAATGCACCAAGGTTCCGGAATGTTCGGAATTCCGGAATGTACCAAGGTTCCGGAATGTTCAGAGTTCCGGAATGTTCAGAGTTCCGGAATGCAACAAAGTTCCAGAATGTTCGGAATTCCGGAATGTTCAGAGTTCCGGAATGCACCAAGGTTCCGGAATGTTCGGAATTCCGGAATGTTCAGAGTTCCGGAATGTTCAGAGTTCCGGAATGCACCAAGGTTCCGGAATGTTCGGAATTCCGGAATGTACCAAGGTTCCGGAATGTTCAGAGTTCCGGAATGTTCAGAGTTCCGGAATGCAACAAAGTTCCGGAATGTTCGGAATTCCGGAATGTTCAGAGTTCCGGAATGCACCAAGGTTCCGGAATGTTCGGAATTCCGGAATGTTCAGAGTTCCGGAATGTTCAGAGTTCCGGAATGCACCAAGGTTCCGGAATGTTCGGAATTCCGGAATGTACCAAGGTTCCGGAATGTTCACCCTTCCGGAATGTTCAGAATTCCGGAATGCACCAAGGTTCCGGAATGTTCGGAATTCCGGAATGTTCAGAGTTCCGGAATGTTCAGAGTTCCGGAATGCACCAAGGTTCCGGAATGTTCGGAATTCCGGAATGTTCAGAGTTCCGGAATGCACCAAGGTTCCGGAATGTTCGGAATTCCGGAATGTTCGGAATTCCGGAATGTACCAAGATTCCGGAATGTTCAGAGTTCCGGAATGCACCAAGGTTCCGGAATGTTCGGAATTCCGGAATGTTCAGAGTTCCGGAATGTTCAGAGTTCCGGAATGCACCAAGGTTCCAGAATGTTAAGAGTTCCGGAATGCACCAAGGTTCCGGAATGTTCAGAGTTCCGGAATGCACCAAGGTTCCGGAATGTTCGGAATTCCGGAATGTTCAGAATTCCGGAATGCACCAAGGTTCCGGAATGTTCGGAATTCCGGAATGCACCAAGGTTCCGGAATGTTCAGAGTTCCGGAATGCACAAAGGTTCCGGAATGTTCAGAATTCCGGAATGCACCAAGGTTCCGGAATGTTCGGAATTCCGGAATGTTCAGAGTTCCGGAATGTACCAAGGTTCCGGAATGTTCAGAGTTCCGGAATGCACCAAGGTTCCGGAATGTTCGGAATTCCGGAATGTTCAGAATTCCGGAATGCACCAAGGTTCCGGAATGTTCGGAATTCCAGAATGTTCAGAGTTCCGGAATGTTCAGAGTTCCGGAATGCACCAAGGTTCCGGAATGTTCGGAATTCCGGAATGCACCAAGGTTCCGGAATGCACAAAGGTTCCGGAATGTTCGGAATTCCGGAATGTTCAGAGTTCCGGAATGCACCAAGGTTCCGGAATGTTCAGAGTTCCGGAATGCACAAAGGTTCCGGAATGTTCAGAATTCCGGAATGCACCAAGGTTCCGGAATGTTCGGAATTCCGGAATGTTCAGAGTTCCGGAATGTACCAAGGTTCCGGAATGTTCAGAGTTCCGGAATGCACCAAGGTTCCGGAATGTTCGGAATTCCGGAATGTTCAGAGTTCCAGAATGTTCAGAGTTCCGGGATGCACCAAGGTTCCGGAATGTTCAGAGTTCCGGAATGCACCAAGGTTCCGGAATGTTCGGAATTCCGGAATGTTCAGAGTTCCGGAATGTTCAGAGTTCCGGAATGCACCAAGGTTCCGGAATGTTCGGAATTCCGGAATGTTCAGAGTTCCGGAATGTTCAGAGTTCCGGAGTGCACCAAGGTTCCGGAATGTTCGGAATTCCGGAATGTACCAAGGTTCCGGAATGTTCACCCTTCCGGAATGTTCAGAATTTCGGAATGCACCAAGGTTCCGGAATGTTCGGAATTCCGGAATGTTCAGAGTTCCGGAATGTTCAGAGTTCCGGAATGCACCAAGGTTCCGGAATGTTCGGAATTCCGGAATGTACCAAGGTTCCGGAATGTTCACCCTTCCGGAATGTTCAGAATTTCGGAATGCACCAAGGTTCCGGAATGTTCGGAATTCCGGAATGTACCAAGGTTCCGGAATGTTCAGAGTTCCGGAATGTTCAGAGTTCCGGAATGCAACAAAGTTCCAGAATGTTCGGAATTCCGGAATGTTCAGAGTTCCGGAATGCACCAAGGTTCCGGAATGTTCGGAATTCCGGAATGTTCAGAGTTCCGGAATGTTCAGAGTTCCGGAATGCACCAAGGTTCCGGAATGTTCGGAATTCCGGAATGTACCAAGGTTCCGGAATGTTCAGAGTTCCGGAATGTTCAGAGTTCCGGAATGCAACAAAGTTCCGGAATGTTCGGAATTCCGGAATGTTCAGAGTTCCGGAATGCACCAAGGTTCCGGAATGTTCGGAATTCCGGAATGTTCAGAGTTCCGGAATGTTCAGAGTTCCGGAATGCACCAAGGTTCCGGAATGTTCGGAATTCCGGAATGTACCAAGGTTCCGGAATGTTCACCCTTCCGGAATGTTCAGAATTCCGGAATGCACCAAGGTTCCGGAATGTTCGGAATTCCGGAATGTTCAGAGTTCCGGAATGTTCAGAGTTCCGGAATGCACCAAGGTTCCGGAATGTTCGGAATTCCGGAATGTTCAGAGTTCCGGAATGCACCAAGGTTCCGGAATGTTCGGAATTCCGGAATGTTCGGAATTCCGGAATGTACCAAGATTCCGGAATGTTCAGAGTTCCGGAATGCACCAAGGTTCCGGAATGTTCGGAATTCCGGAATGTTCAGAGTTCCGGAATGTTCAGAGTTCCGGAATGCACCAAGGTTCCAGAATGTTAAGAGTTCCGGAATGCACCAAGGTTCCGGAATGTTCAGAGTTCCGGAATGCACCAAGGTTCCGGAATGTTCGGAATTCCGGAATGTTCGGAATTCCAGAATGTTCAGAGTTCCGGAATGTTCAGAGTTCCGGAATGCACCAAGGTTCCGGAATGTTCGGAATTCCGGAATGCACCAAGGTTCCGGAATGCACAAAGGTTCCGGAATGTTTGGAATTCCGGAATGTTCAGAGTTCCGGAATGCACCAAGGTTCCGGAATGTTCAGAGTTCCGGAATGCACAAAGGTTCCGGAATGTTCAGAATTCCGGAATGCACCAAGGTTCCGGAATGTTCGGAATTCCGGAATGTTCAGAGTTCCGGAATGTACCAAGGTTCCGGAATGTTCAGAGTTCCGGAATGCACCAAGGTTCCGGAATGTTCGGAATTCCGGAATGTTCAGAGTTCCAGAATGTTCAGAGTTCCGGGATGCACCAAGGTTCCGGAATGTTCAGAGTTCCGGAATGCACCAAGGTTCCGGAATGTTCGGAATTCCGGAATGTTCAGAGTTCCGGAATGTTCAGAGTTCCGGAATGCACCAAGGTTCCGGAATGTTCGGAATTCCGGAATGTTCAGAGTTCCGGAATGTTCAGAGTTCCGGAGTGCACCAAGGTTCCGGAATGTTCGGAATTCCGGAATGTACCAAGGTTCCGGAATGTTCACCCTTCCGGAATGTTCAGAATTTCGGAATGCACCAAGGTTCCGGAATGTTCGGAATTCCGGAATGTTCAGAGTTCCGGAATGTTCAGAGTTCCGGAATGCACCAAGGTTCCGGAATGTTCGGAATTCCGGAATGTTCAGAGTTCCGGAATGTTCAGAGTTCCGGAATGCACCAAGGTTCCGGAATGTTCGGAATTCCGGAATGTTCAGAGTTCCGGAATGTTCAGAGTTCCGGAGTGCACCAAGGTTCCGGAATGTTCGGAATTCCGGAATGTACCAAGGTTCCGGAATGTTCACCCTTCCGGAATGTTCAGAATTTCGGAATGCACCAAGGTTCCGGAATGTTCGGAATTCCGGAATGTTCAGAGTTCCGGAATGTTCAGAGTTCCGGAATGCACCAAGGTTCCGGAATGTTCGGAATTCCGGAATGTACCAAGGTTCCGGAATGTTCACCCTTCCGGAATGTTCAGAATTTCGGAATGCACCAAGGTTCCGGAATGTTCGGAATTCCGGAATGTACCAAGGTTCCGGAATGTTCAGAGTTCCGGAATGTTCAGAGTTCCGGAATGCAACAAAGTTCCAGAATGTTCGGAATTCCGGAATGTTCAGAGTTCCGGAATGCACCAAGGTTCCGGAATGTTCGGAATTCCGGAATGTTCAGAGTTCCGGAATGTTCAGAGTTCCGGAATGCACCAAGGTTCCGGAATGTTCGGAATTCCGGAATGTACCAAGGTTCCGGAATGTTCAGAGTTCCGGAATGTTCAGAGTTCCGGAATGCAACAAAGTTCCGGAATGTTCGGAATTCCGGAATGTTCAGAGTTCCGGAATGCACCAAGGTTCCGGAATGTTCGGAATTCCGGAATGTTCAGAGTTCCGGAATGTTCAGAGTTCCGGAATGCACCAAGGTTCCGGAATGTTCGGAATTCCGGAATGTACCAAGGTTCCGGAATGTTCACCCTTCCGGAATGTTCAGAATTCCGGAATGCACCAAGGTTCCGGAATGTTCGGAATTCCGGAATGTTCAGAGTTCCGGAATGTTCAGAGTTCCGGAATGCACCAAGGTTCCGGAATGTTCGGAATTCCGGAATGTTCAGAGTTCCGGAATGCACCAAGGTTCCGGAATGTTCGGAAATCCGGAATGTTCGGAATTCCGGAATGTACCAAGATTCCGGAATGTTCAGAGTTCCGGAATGCACCAAGGTTCCGGAATGTTCGGAATTCCGGAATGTTCAGAGTTCCGGAATGTTCAGAGTTCCGGAATGCACCAAGGTTCCAGAATGTTAAGAGTTCCGGAATGCACCAAGGTTCCGGAATGTTCAGAGTTCCGGAATGCACCAAGGTTCCGGAATGTTCGGAATTCCGGAATGTTCAGAATTCCGGAATGCACCAAGGTTCCGGAATGTTCGGAATTCCGGAATGCACCAAGGTTCCGGAATGTTCAGAGTTCCGGAATGCACAAAGGTTCCGGAATGTTCAGAATTCCGGAATGCACCAAGGTTCCGGAATGTTCGGAATTCCGGAATGTTCAGAGTTCCGGAATGTACCAAGGTTCCGGAATGTTCAGAGTTCCGGAATGCACCAAGGTTCCGGAATGTTCGGAATTCCGGAATGTTCAGAATTCCGGAATGCACCAAGGTTCCGGAATGTTCGGAATTCCAGAATGTTCAGAGTTCCGGAATGTTCAGAGTTCCGGAATGCACCAAGGTTCCGGAATGTTCGGAATTCCGGAATGCACCAAGGTTCCGGAATGCACAAAGGTTCCGGAATGTTCGGAATTCCGGAATGTTCAGAGTTCCGGAATGCACCAAGGTTCCGGAATGTTCAGAGTTCCGGAATGCACAAAGGTTCCGGAATGTTCAGAATTCCGGAATGCACCAAGGTTCCGGAATGTTCGGAATTCCGGAATGTTCAGAGTTCCGGAATGTACCAAGGTTCCGGAATGTTCAGAGTTCCGGAATGCACCAAGGTTCCGGAATGTTCGGAATTCCGGAATGTTCAGAGTTCCAGAATGTTCAGAGTTCCGGGATGCACCAAGGTTCCGGAATGTTCAGAGTTCCGGAATGCACCAAGGTTCCGGAATGTTCGGAATTCCGGAATGTTCAGAGTTCCGGAATGTTCAGAGTTCCGGAATGCACCAAGGTTCCGGAATGTTCGGAATTCCGGAATGTTCAGAGTTCCGGAATGTTCAGAGTTCCGGAGTGCACCAAGGTTCCGGAATGTTCGGAATTCCGGAATGTACCAAGGTTCCGGAATGTTCACCCTTCCGGAATGTTCAGAATTTCGGAATGCACCAAGGTTCCGGAATGTTCGGAATTCCGGAATGTTCAGAGTTCCGGAATGTTCAGAGTTCCGGAATGCACCAAGGTTCCGGAATGTTCGGAATTCCGGAATGTACCAAGGTTCCGGAATGTTCACCCTTCCGGAATGTTCAGAATTTCGGAATGCACCAAGGTTCCGGAATGTTCGGAATTCCGGAATGTTCAGAGTTCCGGAATGTTCAGAGTTCCGGAATGCACCAAGGTTCCGGAATGTTCGGAATTCCGGAATGTACCAAGGTTCCGGAATGTTCAGAGTTCCGGAATGTTCAGAGTTCCGGAATGCAACAAAGTTCCAGAATGTTCGGAATTCCGGAATGTTCAGAGTTCCGGAATGCACCAAGGTTCCGGAATGTTCGGAATTCCGGAATGTTCAGAGTTCCGGAATGTTCAGAGTTCCGGAATGCACCAAGGTTCCGGAATGTTCGGAATTCCGGAATGTACCAAGGTTCCGGAATGTTCAGAGTTCCGGAATGTTCAGAGTTCCGGAATGCAACAAAGTTCCGGAATGTTCGGAATTCCGGAATGTTCAGAGTTCCGGAATGCACCAAGGTTCCGGAATGTTAGGAATTCCGGAATGTTCAGAGTTCCGGAATGTTCAGAGTTCCGGAATGCACCAAGGTTCCGGAATGTTCGGAATTCCGGAATGTACCAAGGTTCTGGAATGTTCACCCTTCCGGAATGTTCAGAATTCCGGAATGCACCAAGGTTCCGGAATGTTCGGAATTCCGGAATGTTCAGAGTTCCGGAATGTTCAGAGTTCCGGAATGCACCAAGGTTCCGGAATGTTCGGAATTCCGGAATGTTCAGAGTTCCGGAATGCACCAAGGTTCCGGAATGTTCGGAATTCCGGAATGTTCGGAATTCCGGAATGTACCAAGATTCCGGAATGTTCAGAGTTCCGGAATGCACCAAGGTTCCGGAATGTTCGGAATTCCGGAATGTTCAGAGTTCCGGAATGTACCAAGGTTCCGGAATGTTCAGAGTTCCGGAATGCACCAAGGTTCCGGAATGTTCGGAATTCCGGAATGTTCAGAATTCCGGAATGCACCAAGGTTCCGGAATGTTCGGAATTCCAGAATGTTCAGAGTTCCGGAATGTTCAGAGTTCCGGAATGCACCAAGGTTCCGGAATGTTCGGAATTCCGGAATGCACCAAGGTTCCGGAATGCACAAAGGTTCCGGAATGTTCGGAATTCCGGAATGTTCAGAGTTCCGGAATGCACCAAGGTTCCGGAATGTTCAGAGTTCCGGAATGCACAAAGGTTCCGGAATGTTCAGAATTCCGGAATGCACCAAGGTTCCGGAATGTTCGGAATTCCGGAATGTTCAGAGTTCCGGAATGCACCAAGGTTCCGGAATGTTCGGAATTCCGGAATGTTCAGAGTTCCAGAATGTTCAGAGTTCCGGGATGCACCAAGGTTCCGGAATGTTCAGAGTTCCGGAATGCACCAAGGTTCCGGAATGTTCAGAATTCCGGAATGCACCAAGGATCCGGAATGTTCGGAATTCCGGAATGTTCAGAGTTCCGGAATGCACCAAGGTTCTGGAATGTTCGGAATTCCGGAATGTTCAGAATTCCGGAATGCACCAAGGTTCCGGAATGTTCGGAATTCCGGAATGTTCAGAGTTCCGGAATGTTCAGAGTTCCGGAATGCACCAAGGTTCCGGAATGTTCGGAATTCCGGAATGTACCAAGGTTCCGGAATGTTCACCCTTCCGGAATGTTCAGAATTCCGGAATGCACCAAGGTTCCGGAATGTTCGGAATTCCGGAATGTTCAGAGTTCCGGAATGTTCAGAGTTCCGGAATGCACCAAGGTTCCGGAATGTTCGGAATTCCGGAATGTACCAAGGTTCCGGAATGTTCAGAGTTCCGGAATGCACCAAGGTTCCGGAATTTTCGGAATTCCGGAATGTTCAGAGTTCCGGAATGCACCAAGGTTCCGGAATGTTCAGAATTCCGGAATGCACCAAGGTTCCGGAATGTTCGGAATTCCGGAATGTTCAGAGTTCCGGAATGTTCAGAGTTCCGGAATGCACCAAGGTTCCGGAATGTTCGGAATTCCGGAATGTACCAAGGTTCCGGAATGTTCAGAGTTCCGGAATGTTCAGAGTTCCGGAATGCACCAAGGTTCCGGAATGTTCGGAATTCCGGAATGTACCAAGGTTCCGGAATGTTCACCCTTCCGGAATGTTCAGAATTTCGGAATGCACCAAGGTTCCGGAATGTTCGGAATTCCGGAATGTTCAGAGTTCCGGAATGTTCAGAGTTCCGGAATGCACCAAGGTTCCGGAATGTTCGGAATTCCGGAATGTACTAAGGTTCCGGAATGTTCAGAGTTCCGGAATGTTCAGAGTTCCGGAATGCAACAAAGTTCCAGAATGTTCGGAATTCCGGAATGTTCAGAGTTCCGGAATGCACCAAGGTTCCGGAATGTTCGGAATTCCGGAATGTTCAGAGTTCCGGAATGTTCAGAGTTCCGGAATGCACCAAGGTTCCGGAATGTTCGGAATTCCGGAATGTACCAAGGTTCCGGAATGTTCAGAGTTCCGGAATGTTCAGAGTTCCGGAATGCAACAAAGTTCCGGAATGTTCGGAATTCCGGAATGTTCAGAGTTCCGGAATGCACCAAGGTTCCGGAATGTTCGGAATTCCGGAATGTTCAGAGTTCCGGAATGTTCAGAGTTCCGGAATGCACCAAGGTTCCGGAATGTTCGGAATTCCGGAATGTACCAAGGTTCCGGAATGTTCACCCTTCCGGAATGTTCAGAATTCCGGAATGCACCAAGGTTCCGGAATGTTCGGAATTCCGGAATGTTCAGAGTTCCGGAATGTTCAGAGTTCCGGAATGCACCAAGGTTCCGGAATGTTCGGAATTCCGGAATGTTCAGAGTTCCGGAATGCACCAAGGTTCCGGAATGTTCGGAATTCCGGAATGTTCGGAATTCCGGAATGTACCAAGATTCCGGAATGTTCAGAGTTCCGGAATGCACCAAGGTTCCGGAATGTTCGGAATTCCGGAATGTTCAGAGTTCCGGAATGTTCAGAGTTCCGGAATGCACCAAGGTTCCAGAATGTTAAGAGTTCCGGAATGCACCAAGGTTCCGGAATGTTCAGAGTTCCGGAATGCACCAAGGTTCCGGAATGTTCGGAATTCCGGAATGTTCAGAATTCCGGAATGCACCAAGGTTCCGGAATGTTCGGAATTCCGGAATGCACCAAGGTTCCGGAATGTTCAGAGTTCCGGAATGCACAAAGGTTCCGGAATGTTCAGAATTCCGGAATGCACCAAGGTTCCGGAATGTTCGGAATTCCGGAATGTTCAGAGTTCCGGAATGTACCAAGGTTCCGGAATGTTCAGAGTTCCGGAATGTTCAGAGTTCCGGAATGCACCAAGGTTCCGGAATGTTCGGAATTCCGGAATGTTCAGAGTTCCGGAATGTTCAGAGTTCCGGAGTGCACCAAGGTTCCGGAATGTTCGGAATTCCGGAATGTACCAAGGTTCCGGAATGTTCACCCTTCCGGAATGTTCAGAATTTCGGAATGCACCAAGGTTCCGGAATGTTCGGAATTCCGGAATGTTCAGAGTTCCGGAATGTTCAGAGTTCCGGAATGCACCAAGGTTCCGGAATGTTCGGAATTCCGGAATGTACCAAGGTTCCGGAATGTTCACCCTTCCGGAATGTTCAGAATTTCGGAATGCACCAAGGTTCCGGAATGTTCGGAATTCCGGAATGTACCAAGGTTCCGGAATGTTCAGAGTTCCGGAATGTTCAGAGTTCCGGAATGCAACAAAGTTCCAGAATGTTCGGAATTCCGGAATGTTCAGAGTTCCGGAATGCACCAAGGTTCCGGAATGTTCGGAATTCCGGAATGTTCAGAGTTCCGGAATGTTCAGAGTTCCGGAATGCACCAAGGTTCCGGAATGTTCGGAATTCCGGAATGTACCAAGGTTCCGGAATGTTCAGAGTTCCGGAATGTTCAGAGTTCCGGAATGCAACAAAGTTCCGGAATGTTCGGAATTCCGGAATGTTCAGAGTTCCGGAATGCACCAAGGTTCCGGAATGTTCGGAATTCCGGAATGTTCAGAGTTCCGGAATGTTCAGAGTTCCGGAATGCACCAAGGTTCCGGAATGTTCGGAATTCCGGAATGTACCAAGGTTCCGGAATGTTCACCCTTCCGGAATGTTCAGAATTCCGGAATGCACCAAGGTTCCGGAATGTTCGGAATTCCGGAATGTTCAGAGTTCCGGAATGTTCAGAGTTCCGGAATGCACCAAGGTTCCGGAATGTTCGGAATTCCGGAATGTTCAGAGTTCCGGAATGCACCAAGGTTCCGGAATGTTCGGAATTCCGGAATGTTCGGAATTCCGGAATGTACCAAGATTCCGGAATGTTCAGAGTTCCGGAATGCACCAAGGTTCCGGAATGTTCGGAATTCCGGAATGTTCAGAGTTCCGGAATGTTCAGAGTTCCGGAATGCACCAAGGTTCCAGAATGTTAAGAGTTCCGGAATGCACCAAGGTTCCGGAATGTTCAGAGTTCCGGAATGCACCAAGGTTCCGGAATGTTCGGAATTCCGGAATGTTCGGAATTCCAGAATGTTCAGAGTTCCGGAATGTTCAGAGTTCCGGAATGCACCAAGGTTCCGGAATGTTCGGAATTCCGGAATGCACCAAGGTTCCGGAATGCACAAAGGTTCCGGAATGTTTGGAATTCCGGAATGTTCAGAGTTCCGGAATGCACCAAGGTTCCGGAATGTTCAGAGTTCCGGAATGCACAAAGGTTCCGGAATGTTCAGAATTCCGGAATGCACCAAGGTTCCGGAATGTTCGGAATTCCGGAATGTTCAGAGTTCCGGAATGTACCAAGGTTCCGGAATGTTCAGAGTTCCGGAATGCACCAAGGTTCCGGAATGTTCGGAATTCCGGAATGTTCAGAGTTCCAGAATGTTCAGAGTTCCGGGATGCACCAAGGTTCCGGAATGTTCAGAGTTCCGGAATGCACCAAGGTTCCGGAATGTTCGGAATTCCGGAATGTTCAGAGTTCCGGAATGTTCAGAGTTCCGGAATGCACCAAGGTTCCGGAATGTTCGGAATTCCGGAATGTTCAGAGTTCCGGAATGTTCAGAGTTCCGGAGTGCACCAAGGTTCCGGAATGTTCGGAATTCCGGAATGTACCAAGGTTCCGGAATGTTCACCCTTCCGGAATGTTCAGAATTTCGGAATGCACCAAGGTTCCGGAATGTTCGGAATTCCGGAATGTTCAGAGTTCCGGAATGTTCAGAGTTCCGGAATGCACCAAGGTTCCGGAATGTTCGGAATTCCGGAATGTTCAGAGTTCCGGAATGTTCAGAGTTCCGGAATGCACCAAGGTTCCGGAATGTTCGGAATTCCGGAATGTTCAGAGTTCCGGAATGTTCAGAGTTCCGGAGTGCACCAAGGTTCCGGAATGTTCGGAATTCCGGAATGTACCAAGGTTCCGGAATGTTCACCCTTCCGGAATGTTCAGAATTTCGGAATGCACCAAGGTTCCGGAATGTTCGGAATTCCGGAATGTTCAGAGTTCCGGAATGTTCAGAGTTCCGGAATGCACCAAGGTTCCGGAATGTTCGGAATTCCGGAATGTACCAAGGTTCCGGAATGTTCACCCTTCCGGAATGTTCAGAATTTCGGAATGCACCAAGGTTCCGGAATGTTCGGAATTCCGGAATGTACCAAGGTTCCGGAATGTTCAGAGTTCCGGAATGTTCAGAGTTCCGGAATGCAACAAAGTTCCAGAATGTTCGGAATTCCGGAATGTTCAGAGTTCCGGAATGCACCAAGGTTCCGGAATGTTCGGAATTCCGGAATGTTCAGAGTTCCGGAATGTTCAGAGTTCCGGAATGCACCAAGGTTCCGGAATGTTCGGAATTCCGGAATGTACCAAGGTTCCGGAATGTTCAGAGTTCCGGAATGTTCAGAGTTCCGGAATGCAACAAAGTTCCGGAATGTTCGGAATTCCGGAATGTTCAGAGTTCCGGAATGCACCAAGGTTCCGGAATGTTCGGAATTCCGGAATGTTCAGAGTTCCGGAATGTTCAGAGTTCCGGAATGCACCAAGGTTCCGGAATGTTCGGAATTCCGGAATGTACCAAGGTTCCGGAATGTTCACCCTTCCGGAATGTTCAGAATTCCGGAATGCACCAAGGTTCCGGAATGTTCGGAATTCCGGAATGTTCAGAGTTCCGGAATGTTCAGAGTTCCGGAATGCACCAAGGTTCCGGAATGTTCGGAATTCCGGAATGTTCAGAGTTCCGGAATGCACCAAGGTTCCGGAATGTTCGGAATTCCGGAATGTTCGGAATTCCGGAATGTACCAAGATTCCGGAATGTTCAGAGTTCCGGAATGCACCAAGGTTCCGGAATGTTCGGAATTCCGGAATGTTCAGAGTTCCGGAATGTTCAGAGTTCCGGAATGCACCAAGGTTCCAGAATGTTAAGAGTTCCGGAATGCACCAAGGTTCCGGAATGTTCAGAGTTCCGGAATGCACCAAGGTTCCGGAATGTTCGGAATTCCGGAATGTTCAGAATTCCGGAATGCACCAAGGTTCCGGAATGTTCGGAATTCCGGAATGCACCAAGGTTCCGGAATGTTCAGAGTTCCGGAATGCACAAAGGTTCCGGAATGTTCAGAATTCCGGAATGCACCAAGGTTCCGGAATGTTCGGAATTCCGGAATGTTCAGAGTTCCGGAATGTACCAAGGTTCCGGAATGTTCAGAGTTCCGGAATGCACCAAGGTTCCGGAATGTTCGGAA
Organism: Aulonocara sp. 'chitande type north' Nkhata Bay; assembly: GCF_057382095.1. Classification (NCBI taxonomy): domain Eukaryota; kingdom Metazoa; phylum Chordata; class Actinopteri; order Cichliformes; family Cichlidae; genus Aulonocara; species Aulonocara sp. 'chitande type north' Nkhata Bay. Next base: position 1,484,422 of record NC_141349.1, read on the forward strand.
TTCCGGAATGTTCAGAATTCCGGAATGCACCAAGGTTCCGGAATGTTCGGAATTCCAGAATGTTCAGAGTTCCGGAATGTTCAGAGTTCCGGAATGCACCAAGGTTCCGGAATGTTCGGAATTCCGGAATGCACCAAGGTTCCGGAATGCACAAAGGTTCCGGAATGTTCGGAATTCCGGAATGTTCAGAGTTCCGGAATGCACCAAGGTTCCGGAATGTTCAGAGTTCCGGAATGCACAAAGGTTCCGGAATGTTCAGAATTCCGGAATGCACCAAGGTTCCGGAATGTTCGGAATTCCGGAATGTTCAGAGTTCCGGAATGTACCAAGGTTCCGGAATGTTCAGAGTTCCGGAATGCACCAAGGTTCCGGAATGTTCGGAATTCCGGAATGTTCAGAGTTCCAGAATGTTCAGAGTTCCGGGATGCACCAAGGTTCCGGAATGTTCAGAGTTCCGGAATGCACCAAGGTTCCGGAATGTTCGGAATTCCGGAATGTTCAGAGTTCCGGAATGTTCAGAGTTCCGGAATGCACCAAGGTTCCGGAATGTTCGGAATTCCGGAATGTTCAGAGTTCCGGAATGTTCAGAGTTCCGGAGTGCACCAAGGTTCCGGAATGTTCGGAATTCCGGAATGTACCAAGGTTCCGGAATGTTCACCCTTCCGGAATGTTCAGAATTTCGGAATGCACCAAGGTTCCGGAATGTTCGGAATTCCGGAATGTTCAGAGTTCCGGAATGTTCAGAGTTCCGGAATGCACCAAGGTTCCGGAATGTTCGGAATTCCGGAATGTACCAAGGTTCCGGAATGTTCACCCTTCCGGAATGTTCAGAATTTCGGAATGCACCAAGGTTCCGGAATGTTCGGAATTCCGGAATGTACCAAGGTTCCGGAATGTTCAGAGTTCCGGAATGTTCAGAGTTCCGGAATGCAACAAAGTTCCAGAATGTTCGGAATTCCGGAATGTTCAGAGTTCCGGAATGCACCAAGGTTCCGGAATGTTCGGAATTCCGGAATGTTCAGAGTTCCGGAATGTTCAGAGTTCCGGAATGCACCAAGGTTCCGGAATGTTCGGAATTCCGGAATGTACCAAGGTTCCGGAATGTTCAGAGTTCCGGAATGTTCAGAGTTCCGGAATGCAACAAAGTTCCGGAATGTTCGGAATTCCGGAATGTTCAGAGTTCCGGAATGCACCAAGGTTCCGGAATGTTCGGAATTCCGGAATGTTCAGAGTTCCGGAATGTTCAGAGTTCCGGAATGCACCAAGGTTCCGGAATGTTCGGAATTCCGGAATGTACCAAGGTTCCGGAATGTTCACCCTTCCGGAATGTTCAGAATTCCGGAATGCACCAAGGTTCCGGAATGTTCGGAATTCCGGAATGTTCAGAGTTCCGGAATGTTCAGAGTTCCGGAATGCACCAAGGTTCCGGAATGTTCGGAATTCCGGAATGTTCAGAGTTCCGGAATGCACCAAGGTTCCGGAATGTTCGGAATTCCGGAATGTTCGGAATTCCGGAATGTACCAAGATTCCGGAATGTTCAGAGTTCCGGAATGCACCAAGGTTCCGGAATGTTCGGAATTCCGGAATGTTCAGAGTTCCGGAATGTTCAGAGTTCCGGAATGCACCAAGGTTCCAGAATGTTAAGAGTTCCGGAATGCACCAAGGTTCCGGAATGTTCAGAGTTCCGGAATGCACCAAGGTTCCGGAATGTTCGGAATTCCGGAATGTTCGGAATTCCAGAATGTTCAGAGTTCCGGAATGTTCAGAGTTCCGGAATGCACCAAGGTTCCGGAATGTTCGGAATTCCGGAATGCACCAAGGTTCCGGAATGCACAAAGGTTCCGGAATGTTTGGAATTCCGGAATGTTCAGAGTTCCGGAATGCACCAAGGTTCCGGAATGTTCAGAGTTCCGGAATGCACAAAGGTTCCGGAATGTTCAGAATTCCGGAATGCACCAAGGTTCCGGAATGTTCGGAATTCCGGAATGTTCAGAGTTCCGGAATGTACCAAGGTTCCGGAATGTTCAGAGTTCCGGAATGCACCAAGGTTCCGGAATGTTCGGAATTCCGGAATGTTCAGAGTTCCAGAATGTTCAGAGTTCCGGGATGCACCAAGGTTCCGGAATGTTCAGAGTTCCGGAATGCACCAAGGTTCCGGAATGTTCGGAATTCCGGAATGTTCAGAGTTCCGGAATGTTCAGAGTTCCGGAATGCACCAAGGTTCCGGAATGTTCGGAATTCCGGAATGTTCAGAGTTCCGGAATGTTCAGAGTTCCGGAGTGCACCAAGGTTCCGGAATGTTCGGAATTCCGGAATGTACCAAGGTTCCGGAATGTTCACCCTTCCGGAATGTTCAGAATTTCGGAATGCACCAAGGTTCCGGAATGTTCGGAATTCCGGAATGTTCAGAGTTCCGGAATGTTCAGAGTTCCGGAATGCACCAAGGTTCCGGAATGTTCGGAATTCCGGAATGTTCAGAGTTCCGGAATGTTCAGAGTTCCGGAATGCACCAAGGTTCCGGAATGTTCGGAATTCCGGAATGTTCAGAGTTCCGGAATGTTCAGAGTTCCGGAGTGCACCAAGGTTCCGGAATGTTCGGAATTCCGGAATGTACCAAGGTTCCGGAATGTTCACCCTTCCGGAATGTTCAGAATTTCGGAATGCACCAAGGTTCCGGAATGTTCGGAATTCCGGAATGTTCAGAGTTCCGGAATGTTCAGAGTTCCGGAATGCACCAAGGTTCCGGAATGTTCGGAATTCCGGAATGTACCAAGGTTCCGGAATGTTCACCCTTCCGGAATGTTCAGAATTTCGGAATGCACCAAGGTTCCGGAATGTTCGGAATTCCGGAATGTACCAAGGTTCCGGAATGTTCAGAGTTCCGGAATGTTCAGAGTTCCGGAATGCAACAAAGTTCCAGAATGTTCGGAATTCCGGAATGTTCAGAGTTCCGGAATGCACCAAGGTTCCGGAATGTTCGGAATTCCGGAATGTTCAGAGTTCCGGAATGTTCAGAGTTCCGGAATGCACCAAGGTTCCGGAATGTTCGGAATTCCGGAATGTTCAGAGTTCCGGAATGTTCAGAGTTCCGGAGTGCACCAAGGTTCCGGAATGTTCGGAATTCCGGAATGTACCAAGGTTCCGGAATGTTCACCCTTCCGGAATGTTCAGAATTTCGGAATGCACCAAGGTTCCGGAATGTTCGGAATTCCGGAATGTTCAGAGTTCCGGAATGTTCAGAGTTCCGGAATGCACCAAGGTTCCGGAATGTTCGGAATTCCGGAATGTTCAGAGTTCCGGAATGTTCAGAGTTCCGGAATGCACCAAGGTTCCGGAATGTTCGGAATTCCGGAATGTTCAGAGTTCCGGAATGTTCAGAGTTCCGGAGTGCACCAAGGTTCCGGAATGTTCGGAATTCCGGAATGTACCAAGGTTCCGGAATGTTCACCCTTCCGGAATGTTCAGAATTTCGGAATGCACCAAGGTTCCGGAATGTTCGGAATTCCGGAATGTTCAGAGTTCCGGAATGTTCAGAGTTCCGGAATGCACCAAGGTTCCGGAATGTTCGGAATTCCGGAATGTACCAAGGTTCCGGAATGTTCACCCTTCCGGAATGTTCAGAATTTCGGAATGCACCAAGGTTCCGGAATGTTCGGAATTCCGGAATGTACCAAGGTTCCGGAATGTTCAGAGTTCCGGAATGTTCAGAGTTCCGGAATGCAACAAAGTTCCAGAATGTTCGGAATTCCGGAATGTTCAGAGTTCCGGAATGCACCAAGGTTCCGGAATGTTCGGAATTCCGGAATGTTCAGAGTTCCGGAATGTTCAGAGTTCCGGAATGCACCAAGGTTCCGGAATGTTCGGAATTCCGGAATGTACCAAGGTTCCGGAATGTTCACCCTTCCGGAATGTTCAGAATTTCGGAATGCACCAAGGTTCCGGAATGTTCGGAATTCCGGAATGTACCAAGGTTCCGGAATGTTCAGAGTTCCGGAATGTTCAGAGTTCCGGAATGCAACAAAGTTCCAGAATGTTCGGAATTCCGGAATGTTCAGAGTTCCGGAATGCACCAAGGTTCCGGAATGTTCGGAATTCCGGAATGTTCAGAGTTCCGGAATGTTCAGAGTTCCGGAATGCACCAAGGTTCCGGAATGTTCGGAATTCCGGAATGTACCAAGGTTCCGGAATGTTCAGAGTTCCGGAATGTTCAGAGTTCCGGAATGCAACAAAGTTCCGGAATGTTCGGAATTCCGGAATGTTCAGAGTTCCGGAATGCACCAAGGTTCCGGAATGTTCGGAATTCCGGAATGTTCAGAGTTCCGGAATGTTCAGAGTTCCGGAATGCACCAAGGTTCCGGAATGTTCGGAATTCCGGAATGTACCAAGGTTCCGGAATGTTCACCCTTCCGGAATGTTCAGAATTCCGGAATGCACCAAGGTTCCGGAATGTTCGGAATTCCGGAATGTTCAGAGTTCCGGAATGTTCAGAGTTCCGGAATGCACCAAGGTTCCGGAATGTTCGGAATTCCGGAATGTTCAGAGTTCCGGAATGCACCAAGGTTCCGGAATGTTCGGAATTCCGGAATGTTCGGAATTCCGGAATGTACCAAGATTCCGGAATGTTCAGAGTTCCGGAATGCACCAAGGTTCCGGAATGTTCGGAATTCCGGAATGTTCAGAGTTCCGGAATGTTCAGAGTTCCGGAATGCACCAAGGTTCCAGAATGTTAAGAGTTCCGGAATGCACCAAGGTTCCGGAATGTTCAGAGTTCCGGAATGCACCAAGGTTCCGGAATGTTCGGAATTCCGGAATGTTCGGAATTCCAGAATGTTCAGAGTTCCGGAATGTTCAGAGTTCCGGAATGCACCAAGGTTCCGGAATGTTCGGAATTCCGGAATGCACCAAGGTTCCGGAATGCACAAAGGTTCCGGAATGTTTGGAATTCCGGAATGTTCAGAGTTCCGGAATGCACCAAGGTTCCGGAATGTTCAGAGTTCCGGAATGCACAAAGGTTCCGGAATGTTCAGAATTCCGGAATGCACCAAGGTTCCGGAATGTTCGGAATTCCGGAATGTTCAGAGTTCCGGAATGTACCAAGGTTCCGGAATGTTCAGAGTTCCGGAATGCACCAAGGTTCCGGAATGTTCGGAATTCCGGAATGTTCAGAGTTCCAGAATGTTCAGAGTTCCGGGATGCACCAAGGTTCCGGAATGTTCAGAGTTCCGGAATGCACCAAGGTTCCGGAATGTTCGGAATTCCGGAATGTTCAGAGTTCCGGAATGTTCAGAGTTCCGGAATGCACCAAGGTTCCGGAATGTTCGGAATTCCGGAATGTTCAGAGTTCCGGAATGTTCAGAGTTCCGGAGTGCACCAAGGTTCCGGAATGTTCGGAATTCCGGAATGTACCAAGGTTCCGGAATGTTCACCCTTCCGGAATGTTCAGAATTTCGGAATGCACCAAGGTTCCGGAATGTTCGGAATTCCGGAATGTTCAGAGTTCCGGAATGTTCAGAGTTCCGGAATGCACCAAGGTTCCGGAATGTTCGGAATTCCGGAATGTTCAGAGTTCCGGAATGTTCAGAGTTCCGGAATGCACCAAGGTTCCGGAATGTTCGGAATTCCGGAATGTTCAGAGTTCCGGAATGTTCAGAGTTCCGGAGTGCACCAAGGTTCCGGAATGTTCGGAATTCCGGAATGTACCAAGGTTCCGGAATGTTCACCCTTCCGGAATGTTCAGAATTTCGGAATGCACCAAGGTTCCGGAATGTTCGGAATTCCGGAATGTTCAGAGTTCCGGAATGTTCAGAGTTCCGGAATGCACCAAGGTTCCGGAATGTTCGGAATTCCGGAATGTACCAAGGTTCCGGAATGTTCACCCTTCCGGAATGTTCAGAATTTCGGAATGCACCAAGGTTCCGGAATGTTCGGAATTCCGGAATGTACCAAGGTTCCGGAATGTTCAGAGTTCCGGAATGTTCAGAGTTCCGGAATGCAACAAAGTTCCAGAATGTTCGGAATTCCGGAATGTTCAGAGTTCCGGAATGCACCAAGGTTCCGGAATGTTCGGAATTCCGGAATGTTCAGAGTTCCGGAATGTTCAGAGTTCCGGAATGCACCAAGGTTCCGGAATGTTCGGAATTCCGGAATGTACCAAGGTTCCGGAATGTTCAGAGTTCCGGAATGTTCAGAGTTCCGGAATGCAACAAAGTTCCGGAATGTTCGGAATTCCGGAATGTTCAGAGTTCCGGAATGCACCAAGGTTCCGGAATGTTCGGAATTCCGGAATGTTCAGAGTTCCGGAATGTTCAGAGTTCCGGAATGCACCAAGGTTCCGGAATGTTCGGAATTCCGGAATGTACCAAGGTTCCGGAATGTTCACCCTTCCGGAATGTTCAGAATTCCGGAATGCACCAAGGTTCCGGAATGTTCGGAATTCCGGAATGTTCAGAGTTCCGGAATGTTCAGAGTTCCGGAATGCACCAAGGTTCCGGAATGTTCGGAATTCCGGAATGTTCAGAGTTCCGGAATGCACCAAGGTTCCGGAATGTTCGGAAATCCGGAATGTTCGGAATTCCGGAATGTACCAAGATTCCGGAATGTTCAGAGTTCCGGAATGCACCAAGGTTCCGGAATGTTCGGAATTCCGGAATGTTCAGAGTTCCGGAATGTTCAGAGTTCCGGAATGCACCAAGGTTCCAGAATGTTAAGAGTTCCGGAATGCACCAAGGTTCCGGAATGTTCAGAGTTCCGGAATGCACCAAGGTTCCGGAATGTTCGGAATTCCGGAATGTTCAGAATTCCGGAATGCACCAAGGTTCCGGAATGTTCGGAATTCCGGAATGCACCAAGGTTCCGGAATGTTCAGAGTTCCGGAATGCACAAAGGTTCCGGAATGTTCAGAATTCCGGAATGCACCAAGGTTCCGGAATGTTCGGAATTCCGGAATGTTCAGAGTTCCGGAATGTACCAAGGTTCCGGAATGTTCAGAGTTCCGGAATGCACCAAGGTTCCGGAATGTTCGGAATTCCGGAATGTTCAGAATTCCGGAATGCACCAAGGTTCCGGAATGTTCGGAATTCCAGAATGTTCAGAGTTCCGGAATGTTCAGAGTTCCGGAATGCACCAAGGTTCCGGAATGTTCGGAATTCCGGAATGCACCAAGGTTCCGGAATGCACAAAGGTTCCGGAATGTTCGGAATTCCGGAATGTTCAGAGTTCCGGAATGCACCAAGGTTCCGGAATGTTCAGAGTTCCGGAATGCACAAAGGTTCCGGAATGTTCAGAATTCCGGAATGCACCAAGGTTCCGGAATGTTCGGAATTCCGGAATGTTCAGAGTTCCGGAATGTACCAAGGTTCCGGAATGTTCAGAGTTCCGGAATGCACCAAGGTTCCGGAATGTTCGGAATTCCGGAATGTTCAGAGTTCCAGAATGTTCAGAGTTCCGGGATGCACCAAGGTTCCGGAATGTTCAGAGTTCCGGAATGCACCAAGGTTCCGGAATGTTCGGAATTCCGGAATGTTCAGAGTTCCGGAATGTTCAGAGTTCCGGAATGCACCAAGGTTCCGGAATGTTCGGAATTCCGGAATGTTCAGAGTTCCGGAATGTTCAGAGTTCCGGAGTGCACCAAGGTTCCGGAATGTTCGGAATTCCGGAATGTACCAAGGTTCCGGAATGTTCACCCTTCCGGAATGTTCAGAATTTCGGAATGCACCAAGGTTCCGGAATGTTCGGAATTCCGGAATGTTCAGAGTTCCGGAATGTTCAGAGTTCCGGAATGCACCAAGGTTCCGGAATGTTCGGAATTCCGGAATGTACCAAGGTTCCGGAATGTTCACCCTTCCGGAATGTTCAGAATTTCGGAATGCACCAAGGTTCCGGAATGTTCGGAATTCCGGAATGTTCAGAGTTCCGGAATGTTCAGAGTTCCGGAATGCACCAAGGTTCCGGAATGTTCGGAATTCCGGAATGTACCAAGGTTCCGGAATGTTCAGAGTTCCGGAATGTTCAGAGTTCCGGAATGCAACAAAGTTCCAGAATGTTCGGAATTCCGGAATGTTCAGAGTTCCGGAATGCACCAAGGTTCCGGAATGTTCGGAATTCCGGAATGTTCAGAGTTCCGGAATGTTCAGAGTTCCGGAATGCACCAAGGTTCCGGAATGTTCGGAATTCCGGAATGTACCAAGGTTCCGGAATGTTCAGAGTTCCGGAATGTTCAGAGTTCCGGAATGCAACAAAGTTCCGGAATGTTCGGAATTCCGGAATGTTCAGAGTTCCGGAATGCACCAAGGTTCCGGAATGTTAGGAATTCCGGAATGTTCAGAGTTCCGGAATGTTCAGAGTTCCGGAATGCACCAAGGTTCCGGAATGTTCGGAATTCCGGAATGTACCAAGGTTCTGGAATGTTCACCCTTCCGGAATGTTCAGAATTCCGGAATGCACCAAGGTTCCGGAATGTTCGGAATTCCGGAATGTTCAGAGTTCCGGAATGTTCAGAGTTCCGGAATGCACCAAGGTTCCGGAATGTTCGGAATTCCGGAATGTTCAGAGTTCCGGAATGCACCAAGGTTCCGGAATGTTCGGAATTCCGGAATGTTCGGAATTCCGGAATGTACCAAGATTCCGGAATGTTCAGAGTTCCGGAATGCACCAAGGTTCCGGAATGTTCGGAATTCCGGAATGTTCAGAGTTCCGGAATGTACCAAGGTTCCGGAATGTTCAGAGTTCCGGAATGCACCAAGGTTCCGGAATGTTCGGAATTCCGGAATGTTCAGAATTCCGGAATGCACCAAGGTTCCGGAATGTTCGGAATTCCAGAATGTTCAGAGTTCCGGAATGTTCAGAGTTCCGGAATGCACCAAGGTTCCGGAATGTTCGGAATTCCGGAATGCACCAAGGTTCCGGAATGCACAAAGGTTCCGGAATGTTCGGAATTCCGGAATGTTCAGAGTTCCGGAATGCACCAAGGTTCCGGAATGTTCAGAGTTCCGGAATGCACAAAGGTTCCGGAATGTTCAGAATTCCGGAATGCACCAAGGTTCCGGAATGTTCGGAATTCCGGAATGTTCAGAGTTCCGGAATGCACCAAGGTTCCGGAATGTTCGGAATTCCGGAATGTTCAGAGTTCCAGAATGTTCAGAGTTCCGGGATGCACCAAGGTTCCGGAATGTTCAGAGTTCCGGAATGCACCAAGGTTCCGGAATGTTCAGAATTCCGGAATGCACCAAGGATCCGGAATGTTCGGAATTCCGGAATGTTCAGAGTTCCGGAATGCACCAAGGTTCTGGAATGTTCGGAATTCCGGAATGTTCAGAATTCCGGAATGCACCAAGGTTCCGGAATGTTCGGAATTCCGGAATGTTCAGAGTTCCGGAATGTTCAGAGTTCCGGAATGCACCAAGGTTCCGGAATGTTCGGAATTCCGGAATGTACCAAGGTTCCGGAATGTTCACCCTTCCGGAATGTTCAGAATTCCGGAATGCACCAAGGTTCCGGAATGTTCGGAATTCCGGAATGTTCAGAGTTCCGGAATGTTCAGAGTTCCGGAATGCACCAAGGTTCCGGAATGTTCGGAATTCCGGAATGTACCAAGGTTCCGGAATGTTCAGAGTTCCGGAATGCACCAAGGTTCCGGAATTTTCGGAATTCCGGAATGTTCAGAGTTCCGGAATGCACCAAGGTTCCGGAATGTTCAGAATTCCGGAATGCACCAAGGTTCCGGAATGTTCGGAATTCCGGAATGTTCAGAGTTCCGGAATGTTCAGAGTTCCGGAATGCACCAAGGTTCCGGAATGTTCGGAATTCCGGAATGTACCAAGGTTCCGGAATGTTCAGAGTTCCGGAATGTTCAGAGTTCCGGAATGCACCAAGGTTCCGGAATGTTCGGAATTCCGGAATGTACCAAGGTTCCGGAATGTTCACCCTTCCGGAATGTTCAGAATTTCGGAATGCACCAAGGTTCCGGAATGTTCGGAATTCCGGAATGTTCAGAGTTCCGGAATGTTCAGAGTTCCGGAATGCACCAAGGTTCCGGAATGTTCGGAATTCCGGAATGTACCAAGGTTCCGGAATGTTCAGAGTTCCGGAATGTTCAGAGTTCCGGAATGCAACAAAGTTCCAGAATGTTCGGAATTCCGGAATGTTCAGAGTTCCGGAATGCACCAAGGTTCCGGAATGTTCGGAATTCCGGAATGTTCAGAGTTCCGGAATGTTCAGAGTTCCGGAATGCACCAAGGTTCCGGAATGTTCGGAATTCCGGAATGTACCAAGGTTCCGGAATGTTCAGAGTTCCGGAATGTTCAGAGTTCCGGAATGCAACAAAGTTCCGGAATGTTCGGAATTCCGGAATGTTCAGAGTTCCGGAATGCACCAAGGTTCCGGAATGTTCGGAATTCCGGAATGTTCAGAGTTCCGGAATGTTCAGAGTTCCGGAATGCACCAAGGTTCCGGAATGTTCGGAATTCCGGAATGTACCAAGGTTCCGGAATGTTCACCCTTCCGGAATGTTCAGAATTCCGGAATGCACCAAGGTTCCGGAATGTTCGGAATTCCGGAATGTTCAGAGTTCCGGAATGTTCAGAGTTCCGGAATGCACCAAGGTTCCGGAATGTTCGGAATTCCGGAATGTTCAGAGTTCCGGAATGCACCAAGGTTCCGGAATGTTCGGAATTCCGGAATGTTCGGAATTCCGGAATGTACCAAGATTCCGGAATGTTCAGAGTTCCGGAATGCACCAAGGTTCCGGAATGTTCGGAATTCCGGAATGTTCAGAGTTCCGGAATGTTCAGAGTTCCGGAATGCACCAAGGTTCCAGAATGTTAAGAGTTCCGGAATGCACCAAGGTTCCGGAATGTTCAGAGTTCCGGAATGCACCAAGGTTCCGGAATGTTCGGAATTCCGGAATGTTCAGAATTCCGGAATGCACCAAGGTTCCGGAATGTTCGGAATTCCGGAATGCACCAAGGTTCCGGAATGTTCAGAGTTCCGGAATGCACAAAGGTTCCGGAATGTTCAGAATTCCGGAATGCACCAAGGTTCCGGAATGTTCGGAATTCCGGAATGTTCAGAGTTCCGGAATGTACCAAGGTTCCGGAATGTTCAGAGTTCCGGAATGCACCAAGGTTCCGGAATGTTCGGAATTCCGGAATGTTCAGAATTCCGGAATGCACCAAGGTTCCGGAATGTTCGGAATTCCAGAATGTTCAGAGTTCCGGAATGTTCAGAGTTCCGGAATGCACCAAGGTTCCGGAATGTTCGGAATTCCGGAATGCACCAAGGTTCCGGAATGCACAAAGGTTCCGGAATGTTCGGAATTCCGGAATGTTCAGAGTTCCGGAATGCACCAAGGTTCCGGAATGCACCAAGGTTCCGGAATGTTCGGAATTCCGGAATGTTCAGAGTTCCGGAATGTACCAAGGTTCCGGAATGTTCAGAGTTCCGGAATGCACCAAGGTTCCGGAATGTTCGGAATTCCGGAATGTTCAGAATTCCGGAATGCACCAAGGTTCCGGAATGTTCGGAATTCCAGAATGTTCAGAGTTCCGGAATGTTCAGAGTTCCGGAATGCACCAAGGTTCCGGAATGTTCGGAATTCCGGAATGCACCAAGGTTCCGGAATGCACAAAGGTTCCGGAATGTTCGGAATTCCGGAATGTTCAGAGTTCCGGAATGCACCAAGGTTCCGGAATGCACCAAGGTTCCGGAATGTTCGGAATTCCGGAATGTTCAGAGTTCCGGAATGTTAAGAGTTCCGGAATGCACCAAGGTTCCGGAATTCAGAGTTCCGGAATGCACCAAGGTTCCGGAATGTTAAGAGTTCTGGAATGCACCAATTTTCCAGAATTCAGAGTTCCGGAATACACCAAGGTTCCGGAATGTTCAGAGTTCCAGAATGTTCAGAGTTCCGGAATGCACCAAGGTTCCGGAATGCACCAAGGTTCCGGAATGTTCGGAATTCCGGAATGTTCAGAGTTCCGGAATGTACCAAGGTTCCGGAATGTTCAGAGTTCCGGAATGCACAAAGGTTCCGGAATGTTCGGAATTCCGGAATGTTCAGAGTTCCGGAATTTTCAGAGTTCCGGAATGCACCAAGGTTCCGGAATGCACAAAGGTTCCGGAATGTTCGGAATTCCGGAATGTTCAGAGTTCCGGAATGCACCAAGGTTCCGGAATGTTCGGAATTCCGGAATGTTCAGAGTTCCGGAATGCACCAAGGTTCCGGAATGTTCGGAATTCCGGAATGTACCAAGGTTCCGGAATGTTCAGAGTTCCGGAATGCACCAAGGTTCCGGAATGTTCGGAATTCCGGAATGTTCAGAGTTCCGGAATGTTCAGAGTTCCGGAATGCACCAAGGTTCCAGAATGTTAAGAGTTCCGGAATGCACCAAGGTTCCGGAATGTTCAGAGTTCCGGAATGCACCAAGGTTCCGGAATGTTCGGAATTCCGGAATATTCAGAGTTCCGGAATGTTCAGAGTTTCGGAATGCACCAAGGTTCCGGAATGTTAAGAGTTCCGGAATGCACAAAGGTTCCGGAATGTTCGGAATTCCGGAATGTTCAGAGTTCCGGAATTTTCAGAGTTCCGGAATGCACCAAGGTTCCGGAATGCACAAAGGTTCCGGAATGTTCGGAATTCCGGAATGTTCAGAGTTCCGGAATGCACCAAGGTTCCGGAATGCACCAAGGTTCCGGAATGTTCGGAATTCCGGAATGCACAATGACTTTGGCACCATCGTGTGGCCGAATAAAATTACTACATAATGGCGGCGAGCAGCGGCACATGCTTCGAGTCACGAGATGAAAAAATGCGGTGCTACAATGTGGTAGAATGTAACTAAAGCCGCGGCCAACATCAGAATCAGAAAATAAACATATTCAAGGAAACTTACTTCCAGTCATGAACTTAACACTCGGAGCATCACTGTGAAGGATGGCAACCAGGAACACAGCTTACGAGGTAAACAGAACTAACACGGAAAACAATCTCCCCTTCTCGAGTAGCCTCGCGTTACCCCCAACTTCTGCCTACGTCATTTCCTAAGACTCCACCCCACACAATATTGCAGAACATAGACATAAAATCCCAGAGCCTTTTATACATATATATTACGTTTAACCCAAGCAGCGAAAGTCCGCGGTGATCTGAAAATTATGTACCGGGAGTTGTGCCGTTCTCAGCCGCATCAGTAACCCTCGAGCTCCCGGCTAGCTATCGAGCTGGTGGGTAGCAGACGCCTCCGAAAACGTCGAAGAACTTTTGCAAATATGCGATATCCTGATAAAACGAGCAGATATTTGATGTTTACACAGCTACTTTCTCGCCTGAAAATATGTTAAAAGTTTATTTTGTGACCCAGAAAGAATAATAAGAGTAATTTTAAAACTTAGTAGCGGCCGCCATTGTTGGAAACTGGAGTTTGGCTGGGCCGCGCTATGAATTCTGGGATATGGTAGGCCACGAAGGACACACCCGACCCATCCTTCAAATTCGGGGAAAAGGAGGACTGATTTGTCGGCTACATTCGGAGGAGTCTACGAATTTGGACAGCCTTCGGCGCGTCGCTGTGACGTAATCGGTCTACAAATGCGGCCTCAGGAGGATGCAGCCCATGAATTTGGACATGTCCATTTAGTCAGACAGGCAGCATGAACTAGTACAAACAATTACAGCAACAAATGCCGGATCATTGTTCAGGCGTGTGTATGACTGAGGTTTCATAACAGTTTTTAACAATAGTTATTAAGAAACACATCATCAGAAACTAAATGGATTTAAATCAGATTACTATGTGATGCATCATGATGGTGGTGGGAATATTCAAGTCTGTGGGTGTTTTAATCTTCTCAATCTAAACACTTGCACTGAACTGACTCCACTCTAATCTTGAGAGACATGATCCACTCTCTGGTTTCAGTTTTCTAATGGTTTGGTAGGATTTTAAATGCAGAACATGTATTTATGTAGTAGTATTTGTGCATTTGTTAAATTTGTTGCATATTAAAAAAGGCACCTGTAACATTCTGTCCAACTTTAAGCAAAACACATATTTCTAAAATAACTTAAAATATAATAATGAAACAATACTGCCCCCTGCTGCTTGAAATATGGAATTTTATTTGATAGCACTTCTTACAGAAAGAGACAACAAACCAAAGATAAAACCCCTCGAAAAACAAAAGCAAGAAAAATTAGAAGACATTGTCAGAAAAATCGATTTTTAAAATATCAGAAGATTCTTCTTCTTACACTTGTGACACTGGACTATATACTATAGTGATTCAAGATGGCGCCGATGTGTATGGCTTGCCGTCTGTTCCTCCACGTTTCTGTTTTAATGTTTTTATTTTGTTATGATGTCGACTCCCTGCTGGTCTATGATCGCCAAGTTTTACTTGATCTCCGACTATCTCCCAATACGCCGGTGTGTAGACTGGGAAATGCACACAAAATACCGCCTCCACTCCTGTCGTTGGTTCCTACTCACCTGCTCCGTGTACCTGTGCCGTCTCCGCAGAAGCGGGGCCGCCGTCACGGCAAAAGGAGTGGGAGATTGGTGAAACTGAAGGCCTGTCTGGCGTTTGGTTGTGCTGTCCCTGGCGTTGCCTATCGTGCCCCTTTCCCTGGCATCTTCGTAGGCCGTCCTATGCGTGTCTGGTGCCGCTCGCTGGCTCTGGGCTGTTCCCGCCCAGCCGCTCCCTGCCTCCCTGTCCACGGCGGCGCGGAGTGAGTATGCAAAACCTGCATTACGTTGCACGAGCTTCAAAGTCTAGTGATTATTCAACTCCGGCCAAATTTGGCCTGGTAAACGCCAGATCGGTATCAAATAAGACTTTTATCCTTAAGGAATATTTTTTGTCACACTACTTGGACTTTCTCTGCTTAACTGAGACGTGGATAACTACTGGTGATTCCAGCGCCTTTGCAGAACTTTTGCCTTCGGACTGCTGCTATTTTAATGTCCCACGCAGATCTGGTCGAGGTGGAGGAGTAGCTACTATCTTCAGAGATCGCTACAAGTGCAAGCAGATTTCATTGGAATTTTATTTTTCCAGTTTTGAACTGTTACTGTTTGAAATAGCCTGTTCTACCCCTGTATTGTGCACAATAATATACAGGGCCCCAAAATACAGTAAAGACTTTATAGAGGAATTTGCTGCATTTCTAACTGAAGTCATGATAAAATATGACTCCTTTCTTATTGTTGGGGATTTTAATATTCATGTGTGCTGTCCAGATAAGCCCATGGTTAAAGACTTTTTGAATCTTACTGATTCTTTTAATTTAGTTCGATGTGTGTCTGCACCCACGCAACAGTGTGGCCACACTCTCGATCTGGTTTTAGCCTACTCATTGCCTGTTTTTAATCTGAAAGTCTCCGATCCTGTTTTCTCTGATCATATGCCGGTTCTGTTTGACATCTCTTTATCTAGAAATGAATTCAGGGGGCTTGTCCCTGCAAAGACATCTCGTTTGTTAAATTCTTCCACGGCAGCACGGTTCTCCACCTACTATAATCAGTTCTCCATTCCTGAGGCACTCCAATACGTAGAGGAACTCAGTTTTTGGTTTCATACCACTTGTCAGACTGTCTTGGATATTGTTGCTCCTCTAAAAATTAAGCATCCTAAGACAAAGCTTAAACCCTGGTTGAACGATGAAACCCGTGCTGCGAGGCGTGAATGTCGTAGGGCTGAGCGGAGATGGAAAAAAGATAACTTACAGGTCTCTTTACAAAGTTTAAGAGAGTGCTGGGCCTTATATCAGCTTACAATAAAAGAAGCAAAGCGGAAACACTTTGCAAATATTATTATGGTGAATTATCAGAAACCACACATATTGTTTAAGTCAATTGAGACTATTTTAAGCCCTCCCTCTGCTCTTAGTTTTGAGCCTTCACTTGAAATGTGTGAAAGGTTTCTGCACTTCTTTATAAACAAGGTAGCCTCGGCTAGGGCGCAGATTATTTTGCCCACATCTGACCCCTCTGATCTTCCAGTTTGCTCAGCTGTCTTTCAACAGTTTGAGTCGGTTACTCTTGCTCAGCTACAGGAGGTGGTAGTTCATTTAAAGCCTGTAGGCTCACCTTATGATCCTATCCCTCCCCTTTTTCTGAAAGAAGTTTTTTCTACCATAGGTCCAACTATTTTAACCATTTTAAATAGCAGCCTTACTTCAGGTGTGGTTCCAAAGAATTTCAAAGATGCAATTGTGCAACCACTTCTTAAGAAACCTGGGCTAGATACAAACGCTGTTGAGAATTTTAGACCAATATCTAAGCTGCCCTTTTTATCTAAAGTCTTGGAAAAAAAATTGTATATGACCGATTGATCTCATACTTGAATGCACAAAATGTTCAGGAGATTTTTCAATCTGGTTTTAAAGCAATGCATAGCACTGAATCAGCACTTTTAAGAATTTTTAATGATATATTTTTATCATGTGATTCTGGTGAAAGTGTCATTCTTATTTTACTCGATTTAACTGCTGCATTTGACACTGTAGACCATGAAATTTTAATCTCACGTTTGGAGCAGTGTGTCGGTATAACAGGTGTGGCTCTGAAATGGTTCAGGTCTTACTTAACAAACCGAACCTTTTCAGTTCGCTTAGGAAACTGAGTCCTCCCGAGCTCCGTTGTCTCATGGAGTACCACAGGGTTCCATTCTGGGCACTATCCTGTTGTCACTTTATTTACTTCCATTGGGCTCAATTTTTAGAAAACACAGACTCTCGTTTCACTGTTATGCAGATGACTGCCAGATTTATGTTCTTCTTAAAAAGAAAGATGGGTCGTCTGTAAATTGTTTACAAACATGTCTGGAGGACGTCAAGTCGTGGTTGGCGCTAAACTTTCTTTGTTTTAATGATTCTAAAACTGAAGTAATGGTGTTCAGACCTGCCTCCACTGCTGTTCCGTGTGTTGATTTGCAATCCCTGAAATCATTCTGTAAACCAGAGATTGTTAATCTGGGTTTTAAAATGGATCCTGAGCTTAAGCTTGAAAGCCAGATTGGGTTGGTTGTAAGGTCTAGTTTCTTTCATCTGAGGCAACTGGCCAAAATTAAGCACTTTCTTACGAGACAGCAATTTGAAACAGTAATCCACGCTTTTGTAACCGTTCGGCTGGATTACTGTAATTCTCTTTATTTTGGGGTGAGTCGATCTTCTGTTTTTCGACTGCAGTTAGTCCAGAATGCTGCTGCACGCCTTTTAACTGGCACTCATAGATACGAGCATATCACCCCAGTTTTATATTCACTTCATTGGCTGCCCGTGCATTTTAGGATCCATTTTAAGATGCTTTTATTTGTTTTTAAATGTTTGTCCAATGCTGCCCCTGTGTACCTCTCTGAGCTTCTTCATCCATACATACCTTCCCGGTGCCTCAGGTCGGCAGACCAGCTCCTCCTGAGTGTGCCCAGGACTAATCGTAAGCTCAGAGGGGATCGGGCGTTTGCTGTGGCAGCACCAAAATTGTGGAATGAGTTGCCTTTACATGTTAGACAGGCACCTTCCTTATCTGTTTTTAAATCACGTCTTAAAACATATTTATTTACCTTGGCTTTTAGCACAGCAGGACTTGTTGATGTCTCTTAATACGTTTCTTATTAATTATATTACTTTTAATTTTAAGATATTTTATATGTAATTTAAACTGTTTCCTCTCTGTTTTATATTTGTAGCACTTTGGTCAACATAGTTGGATGTAAAGTGCGTTATAAATAAAGATGCTATGCTATGCTATGCTATGCTATGCTATATCTACACACTATATCTTGTTGATGCATGTTGGTCATGTATAAGACAACAGTCATGATCATTCCATGAAAGATTTGACTTTTTGTTTTGTTCACATATTTTTTCACTTTACTGTTTTGCCAAACAAAAATCTTTGAGAGATGTCGCAGTCACAAGGTTTGGTTCTATGTCTGCATCATTTACAGTTACAAAGTTAATTATCAAACTGCACAGATTGAGAAATCCATTAATTATAGTTTATAGTCTAACAAAAGGGGAGAAAACCTCAACAGAAAGCAAGATAACACCATCACCCTCTGGTATATAAGCCTGCCGTTTAGCTCATAAAACAAAGACCCAGAACTTCAACTCCCTAAATGTGATATTTGCAGCACATTTTGTTTCTTTTATCATTTTTAAGTATAGTGGATCCAATCCCTTGGTGTAATGCTGGTGTTTGAGCATCTGAAGAATCTGGATGCAAAGTTGAAGGTTCTTGCTGAATTTCTGGTTAGAAAAAAAAAAATCAACTCCGATCAGTACTGGCTTTGTACAAAAAGATAGCAAATTTCTTTTTTGTGGGTGTGTCTTAATTACTCACAGCATTCATAAAGCCTGTTTACACGAGCAATGTCATTGGCACTCATTTGGAAAGCATTTCCAAAATTAAGATTAGGATTGGACTCGGCAACAATCGTTGGCTTCCTATTCTTGGAGAAGTGGAATCTAAAAGAACAAACAACAGCACACGAACACACATACGCTGTTATATTAAGAAAACAGAGGAGATAATGGGCCCATAAAGTATTTAACATTAAAAATCCATTCCCCACTGAGTGTGTGCATGTTTTTGTTAGTCTGGATTACATTTTCTTGCAGAAAATGCAAAACATGTAAGGGAATATAAAACCTTACAAAGTCCATATCTCACACAGCAACTCACCTGCCATAGTGCATGACAGAGTTGAAGTCATAGGGAGTCTGCAAATTGTTGGTCTGCACTTTCACAAAGTTGTGCTCTTTTCCTAAACAGAAATTTCCAGAAAATATTACATGTTTTTATATGCTTCCACTTCAAAATCCGTCTTCAGTCTCAGCTCTTTGAAGATGTATAGATCGAAATGCTAGCTAATCTCTTCTGTGGTCATTTGTTTGATAGTCTTGGGACTAAAGAAATACAAACAAAATCTTCTATGCAGTTCTCGCTTGAACTGCAGTGCACTGCTGTCAGACTCCATAATAAAGACTTTAACTGATCAAGCACACACATCCATACATATGCAATAATACTAAGTGCAATAATACTAAGTGCAATAATCCTTTCTGTCATCGTTGTATTTTTACTCAGTTGTATATAGTATTTGTATTTGTATTCTATTTTTATCTTATTGTATATTTATTTTATTTTATTCTACTGTATATAGTATTTTATTTTATTCTATTCTGTACAGTTGTGTACTGTATTTATTCTTATTGTATTCTAATTTTTGCCTCATAACTTTTGCACTGTCCACTTCCTGCTGTGACAAAACAAATTTCCCACGTGTGGGACTAATAAAGGTTATCTTATCTTATCTTATCTTTATGTGCTGAGTTTGGAAAAGCACAGATTACTTGTAATATGTACACTGCTGTGAAACAGGAGGATGTCCCATTGTGTACTAAGTTAACTGTAACCAACGTTTTGGGTAGTTCAGCTGACCTGGGATGATGTTCCCGGTAAGGATCCTCACATGCAGATCTCTGTCAGAGCGGACATGCTCGTGGTGGAAGCCCAGAGCATGAAGAACCTCATGTTGAACCGTCGACTGAAACAAGCAACCATTTCTCTGTAGGGAGATTGGCTGTCCTCCACTCTGACGGCCCAGGTATGAATAACACCTGATATACACAATGACATCACTTAAAAAATAGATGGACTATTCTATAGCCTAGCACTGTGCATCCTCCTCCTTCAGCTAGTCATGCTAAGGCTAAAGTACCAAAAAAAAGCAATGACAGTAATCATGTGACCGACTTTGACACTGTGGCTCTATAGACACTGCTTGAACCACACTTTAGCTTTTGTACTTTAATATCTTAAATAATATTTTAAAATAAAAAACACACATATCCATTATCAACTAAAGTAAATAAACAGATACTGGTCAAATCAACCTCAGAAGATTTTTAAACATCTGTCATCCCTTATTAATCATCTAATAACCCACCAGATTCATCTTCTCGCCTTACAAGGTGCCAGTCTCTACTTTTGGAACTAGTGGACCAAATAGTATGTGAAATAATTAAGAGCAGATGGTCTCAGGAGGGGAAAGCGGTGCTCTACCTGCACTGTGTATAGTGCTGGCGGAGCGCTGCTGACGTCGACTGAGAAAATTGTCAGGCGGTGGAAGGAATACTTCGAGGACCTCCTTAATCCCACTGACACGTCTTCAGAGGAGGAAGCAGAGTCTGGGGATGAGGGGAATGACCCGCCAATTTCCGGGGGCGAGGTCACTGAGGCAGTTAAACAACTCCTTGGTGGCAGAGCCCCTGGTGTTGATGAGGTCCGCCCCGAGTTCCTGAAGGCTCTGGACGATGTAGGGCTGTCCTGGTTGACACGCCTCTGCAATGTTGCGTGGAGATCAGGGGCAGTACCCCTGGACTGGCAGACCGGGGTGGTGGTCCCCATCTTTAAGAAGGGGGACCGGAGGGTGTGTTCCAACTACAGGGGGATCACACTCCTCAGCCTCCCTGGGAAAGTCTATGCCAGGGTGCTGGAAAGGAGAGTTCATCCGCTAGTCGAACCTCGGATACAGGAGGAACAATGCGGTTTTCGTCCTGGTCGCAGAACACTGGACCAGCTCTTTATCCTCTCGAGGATACTTGAGGGTGCATGGGAGTTTGCCCAACCAGTCTACATGTGTTTTGTGGACTTGAAGAAGGCATTCGACCGTGTCCCTCGGGGTGTCCTGTGGGAGGTGTTGTTGGAGTATGGGGTGTCTGGCCCATTGCTACGGGCCATTCGATCCCCATACAACCGTTGCAAGAGCTTGGTTCGCATTGCTGGCAATAAGTCAGACTCGTTCCCGGTGGGACATGTCCTTCAATGCACATATTAAACAAATATGTAAGACTGCGTTCTTCCATTTGCGCAACATCTCTAAAGTTAGAAACATCCTGTCTCAGAGTGACGCTGAAAAACTAGTTCATGCATTTATTACTTCCAGGCTGGACGACTGTAATTCATTATTATCAGGATGTCCAAAAAACTCACTGAAAAGCCTTCAGCTAATCCAAAATGCTGCAGCAAGAGTCCTGACAGGGACTAGAAAGAGAGAGCATATTTCTCCTGTTTTGGCTTCCCTTCATTGGCTTCCTGTTAAATCCAGAATTGAATTCAAAATCCTGCTCCTCACATACAAGGTCTTAAATAATCAGGCCCCATCTTATCTTAATGACCTTGTAGTACCATATCACCCTATTAGAGCACTTCGCTCTCACTCTGCAGGCCTACTTGTTGTTCCTAGAGTATTTAAAAGTAGAATGGGAGGGAGAGCCTTCAGTTTTCAGGCCCCTCTTCTGTGGAACCAGCTTCCAGTTTGGATTCAGGAGACAGACACTATCTCTACTTTTAAGATTAGGCTTCAAACTTTTCTTTTTGCTAAAGCATATAGTTAGGGCTGGACCAGATGACCATGAATCCTCCCTCAGTTATGCTGCAATAGACGTAGACTGCCGGGGATTCCCATGATGCATTGAGTTTTTCCTTTCCAGTCACCTTTCTCACTCACTATGTATTAACAGACCTCTCTGCATTGAATCATATCTGTTATTAACCTCTGTCTCTCTTCCACAGCATGTCTTTATCCTGTCTTCCTTCTCTCACCCCAACCGGTCGCAGCAGATGTCCGCCCCTCCCTGAGCCTGGTTCTGCCGGAGGTTTCTTCCTGTTAAAAGGGAGTTTTTCCTTCCCACTGTTGCCAAAGTGCTTGCTCATAGGGGTCATATGATTGTTGGGTTTTTTTCTCTGTATCTATGAAGCGCCTTGAGGCGACTTATGTTGTGATTTGGCGCTATATAAATAAAATTGAATTGAATTGAATTGAATTGGGTGATGGGCTCCGCCAGGGCTGCCCTTTGTCTCCGGTTCTGTTCATAATTTTTATGGACAGGATTTCTAGGCGCAGCCAAGTGGCGGAGGGCTTTTGCTTTGGTGGCCTCAGAATCTCATCTCTGATTTTTGCAGATGATGTGGTTCTGTTGGCTTCATCGGGTGAGGGCCTCCAGCTCGCACAGGAACGCTTCGCAGCCGAGTGTGAAGCAGCGGGAATGAGGATCAGCACCTCCAAATCTGAGGCCATGGTTCTCAGCCGGAAAAGGGTGGAGTGCCCACTCCGGGTCGGGGATAAGTTCCTGCCCCAAGTGGAGGAGTTCAAGTATCTCGGGGTCTTGTTCGCGAGTGATGGAAGAAGGGAGCCGGAGATCGACAGACGGATTGGGGCTGCAGCTGCAGTAATGCAGACGCTGCACCGGTCCGTCGTGGTGAAGAGGGAGCTGAGTGTAAAAGCGAAGCTCTCAATTTACCGGTCGATCTACGTCCCTACCCTCACCTATGGCCACGAGCTGTGGGTAGTGACCGAAAGAACGAGATCGCGGATACAAGCGGCAGAAATGAGCTTCCTCCGAAGGGTGGCTGGCCTCTCCCTTAGAGATAGGGTGAGAAGTTCGGCCATCCGGGAGGGGCTCAGAGTAGAGCAGCTGCTGCTCCACATCGAAAGGAGCCAGCTGAGGTGGTTCGGGCATCTGACAAGGATGCCCCCTGGGCGCCTCCTGGGTGAGGTGTTCCAGGCATGTCCCACCGGGAGGAGGCCCCGGGGCAGCAGACCCAGGACACGCTGGAGAGATTATATCTCTCGGCTGGCCTGGGAACGCCTTGGTGTTCCCCCGGATAAGCTGGAGGAGGTGGCTGGGGAGAGGGATGTCTGGGCCTCTTTGCTTAGGCTGCTGCCCCGGTGACCCGGCCTCGGATAAAGCGGATGAAGATGGATGGATGAATAAAATGCTCTTTACACTCCTATGCAACAGTATAAATTTCATCTAGTAGCAAACAAAAATAAAACTGGACATTTTACAGTACAAGGTCAATGCAGAATGGTCCTTCAAGAACCTGTTTTGATGACACATACAGAATATTTGTAATGCAATCATTTTCAGAATTGCATTTTTGAAGGGTTTTGAGGGTGTGGGTGTATCCGTCCTGTCCTGCCATATAAATACAAGTACAGTCTAAGTACAGCAAGTGCATTCTCACCCTTGTCCAGAGAAGAAGTGAATGAAATCTGTCTGGCTTGTATGCCAGACAAACCGGATGCAGGTGGGAGCATGGAAGGTGACTAGGGCACTGATGATGATGTTGCGCTCTTGGTTGCCTGCAGATTCAAATATGAGTCTGATGAGGAGCGTCTGTCTGTCTGTCTGTCTGTCTGTCTGTCTGTCTGTCTGTCTATCTATCTATCTGTCTGTCTCTCTGTCTGTCTGTCTGTCTATCTATCTATCTATCTATCTATCTATCTATCTATCTATCTATCTGTCTGTCTGTCTGTCTGTCTGTCTGTCTGTCTGTCTTGAAATAGAAAAATTGAGAAAGTGACATTAAATGAAAACATAATTTGAAAATTGTGTGCATCTGTGTATGATATCAATTCAGCATACTTATACAAATATGACTTTTCAGTTTAAATGCTTTTTAGTTAATCCGACAATAAAACAGCATAGTTAACAAAGCAGTATTTTTGGAAACCACTTGAAATATATATTATATATATTTATATAATAATGGGTTTTATTTAACTATTTTTATTCATCTCTCCTTTTCACAAAGTCTGTGTTTAATGGTTAAAGTTTGTACTGCTTACTGTATTCAGTGCCAATGGAGACAGGTACATAGACAAAGGGTCCAGTTTTAGGCCACTTGCAGCCAATGGCTGTGCATGGAACAGCATTCCTGGTAGCAGTGGGCACAATGTCACCATGAACCAACACTTTTGCTGCAGAACAACAAACAGAGAGTGGTTAAATGCTCGATACTTAGGCTGCCATTTGCTCAGTTATATCAAAACAAAGAGGTAAATGCTTACAGCATTTACTTTATTTATCGCACAATTACAATGTTTGATAATAACACAAATAAAACAGCTGACTAAGACAAGCCAGTAAATGACCAAAAGGTTGATTGATCATTGTGTCTGTTGGGAGTCTATTGTATGTTAACATGTCAGTTCTCAGGGATCTTTCATTTTCATCCAGAATTTATATGTTAACTCATTCACTGCCAGCCATTGGCAGTGAATGAGTTAAACCCATTGACTCATTCACTGCAATTGACGGCTATAGACGTCAATGGCAGTGAATGAGTTAACAAAAAAGAGTTTTATTTTGTAAATCTTCACTTACTTGAGTTAGCATTGACTTTTTCAATGATCGCTGGGGCACCCAGAGACTCATCTGTGGATACAAGAGGAAACCAGCAGATTAACTTTGAGCTCTTATATTAAAAACACCTCAATATGCTGGAAGTATTTCATCACTGAACGCACCAGTTATATTTCTAATGACAGCAGCCCTCTGCAATAAAAAACAAGACATTTCCAACTTACTCTTAATCACATTTGAAATCACACTGACAAATGTTATTGTTGGCAAACAAAAACTATTATGTGAAAATACTTCAACTGCGTCACGCTTAAACGCTCATAACAAGCAGCCATGTCTGTTAAGCAGACACGGTTAGAATTACATGACTTTCACAGAACAGCCGGCAGTGTTGAACAACATTTAATGCCTTTGCTGGAAGAGTCAAGCTTACCAGACAAACCGCTGTCATTGACAGGCAGACGGAGAAGAAAAAGGCTGGAGTCATGATGTTGGTCCTCTGCAGTTAACCTACACTCACAATCTGAACAGCACTGTTTAAAAAAGAACTTCAATGAATGTAACTGCTGGAATAGAAATGCAAATAAGTGGGATACGGGCAGCCCAACAGCTGATTCTGTTCATCTGGATGTTAACTTTTCTCCCAATGAAAATGCTGAGCAGACAACATCCACATAAAGGGAATCAGATATCTGGGATTTCCCTACGTAGAGGATTCAGCATGCAAGGAGATGATATGAGGAGGCTTACCTGTTGTACCAGGTGTTTGCTGGATGCAGCAGGTGTTCGGCTGCTCCATCTTTATAGATAGCTCACACAGGGTGTGGCTGAGGTTTAGGGGCGGTCTTTTTAGTTATCAATCCATTAGTTTCTTATTGCTGATGCCAAAACACTAAAGCGGCAACAAATTTCCAGGAAGGAAACTGTTTCAGTCAGCCTCAAACATTTTTTGAGGCTGACTGAAACATTCAGAGCATTAAATAATTGCAATTAAAAGTTGCAAAGTACAAAGAAATTCTGATGGAAATAAAATTTCAATCAGACTGGAATGAAATTCTTTTAACAACATAATTACCTTTGGGCAAAATAGTCAATAAAAACAACATTTTATTTCCTCACATGTACTCAATTTGCACCTTTGCCTCAGTTTGTAAAACATATCATTGTTAGCTTAGAAAATAAAGTTCTTCCTTCTGAAATTCAGTCAAGTATCACATAAAATGCAAACACTGAATATGTGATCTGAATGAACAAAGATATGAAGTAAGGCGCTAGAGAAGGAAAACCAAACCAAACAATTCATCAGACCTTCTGGGATAAATGTGCTATAAATTAATTAATAATCATTTTAAAATCCTGTAACATTAGACAAATGGCAAACTATGCGTGATTTGTTGTGGGTTGCTGCGATGTCTTATATAATATTTAGAGTTTAATATTTTGTGTAGATCGAGGTATGAAAAATAGCTTTTTGGCTATTTTTAATCCTTTGGCTCCTGAGTAAGGAGAACTGTCTCTATCAAATCTCAGTAAGCAAGACACACATGAAAGAAGATTATATGAATAGATGAGAAATTTCAAGTGACAAAAGACTCAGTGCTATGTGAGACAAAGGGCTGGGATGGAAACCAGGAAACAGGTTTTTAAGATTAGTTTTTCTAAATAAAGCACCCTTGCGTGCAACCTGATCAAACCACAAGCTGTGCTTAAAATGTTTACATAAAAGATAAGATATAAATCAGTAAATGGAGAAACAGAGTTTAAATGTTCATTTTATTTCTTAAAAAACTATTTATTTAGTTATCTGTTCATTACAATTGATCCACTTTTTTCTTGGAATTCTTATTTTTACTTATACATAGAAAACAGTTGCAGGTGGATGATTCAGAAAATGAGGAAGTAAAGCTGTCAACAACAAAAGTAGGCTCACGTGTAAGAAGACGAAAAAAAAACAGCTCTAAGCTGGCTCACCAGAGAATACAAATAACAATGGACAGCATATTTCAGTAAGGAGGTCTATTTTTGAATTCCTGATAGTCCCTGGGAATAGAAGCAAAGGCACGTGTTACCGTACCTGCTAGTCTGGTTCATGAACAGAAAGTTTCAGTTTGTGAAGTGTGATCTAAATAGGAGTGTTTACTGGAAGCTTTTGGCAGCACCACAGTCACACTGGCGTTGAGATAGGGACGTGCTATGCGATGTGCTATGAGGCCAGAGTGATACCCAATTCAACACTGTGCAGCAAATCACGAGCTTGTGATATCCCAATATGTAGAGCTGGTACACTTTACAAGTGTCAAAAACCTTTCCTTTCTTTCTTATTCTCGCCTCTGTCAGTGCGCCCCAGGGCAGCTGTGGCTACAATGTAGCTGCCAACACCAGTGTGTGAATGTGTGAATGACTGAATGTAGTGTGAAGCGCTTTGGGGTCCTTAGGGACTAGAAAAGCGCTATACAAATGCAGGCCATTTACCATTTACCATTCTTTTTCTTAGAAAGTGGAGTTCCAAAGATCACTCTTAAACTCAGAGACGGAGAAAAATAAATGCTAAAGATTTGAAAATCAAAACCATATGCAAAAGTCCAATTCGATCAGATTAGAAATACAAATTAACAAACTAATAGTGATTTAAGCTATATTAGCTAATGTTTTTGACGCTATTGGAAGGAAAAAAAATAAGCAGACACTTTATAAGTCACAGCAATGTAGACACGTTATGGCAACAGTTTGAACTTTTGACATATTTCATGAATTGTGTTTTAAATCTGTGTCACTGATTTGTGTCATGAAATTATGCCTCCATCTTTCTGTTGCAGCAAGAAAAGTCTTATTTACGCCAATAGTGGCAAACCACGCAACTGAAGCAGCAACACCTCTGTGTGAGCGCACTGTCACATCATAGTATTGTGGGACGCCACTTGGTGTTCGCTCGCTCTGTGGTAGAGTATCATTTCCTGTTCCTGCTCAAACACAGTGGTATTTCTGAGTAGCTTATCTGCTTAGCAATTTAATTAAAACTTTAAAATCCATACTTTTTTCATAGTATAATATTCACGTGCTTGATCAGAAGCACAATCTCTGTGTACTCACGACCTAATTTATAGCCAAAGTATTCACTCACTGTATCTGTACTGTTTTGCTGATGTAACCCACATAAAAACAAAAAGAACTGCATCTATAACTAAATCGGAATCTTAAATTCCAACCGGAGCGTGTCCATGAAGGCATCGTGACGCGTCATGACGCACGCCACGCCGCGAGGCTGCACGTGCCTGTTGTGACCAATCCTATTCGCGAGGCACTATTATATGCCTTCCGGGTTGTCGCCTCGAAACGACGCGGGGGAGAGGTGTTAACGGATGGAAGCAACAGTATTTTGATACCGCCGCGGGTAGATGCGTGGGGCTCGTATGTGACATCGCACGTAGTGAATGTGCAGGCTAGTGGTGCCCTGGAGAGACCACAGCGACACCACTACTTTGGATGGCGAGCTAGGCCCAACGAGCCAAAACCCCAGCTACAACTTCCTGCGGTCTGGTAGGAGGCTGCTGCGGCCTACACTCTCCCCTCTTGGTTTTCAGTCCCCTAAATCTCACTTCCGAGATTTCAGTCTTGGAATCTTAGTGCTGATCATCATACTTCCAATTTCAACCTGTCTAGACTGTCATACGCGTTGGACTTATATCAATCATGAAATAAACTTTATGGACATTGTTTGCCAGAGGTTGGACGAGGTTGCTGCACCACAAGCTTGAATTATGTTTTATCTTTTTCCTGTCTGCAGAATTTGTAAATATTGGTATTTGGTAATTGCACTTTATTTTCACTATAAATAATAACTGTAATCACAATATCTGTGGTTGTATGTTTATTGTACTTCACTCACCTCCTAGAGCCGAATCTGATATCTTCTGAATTAGCCCAACTACTCATAACCAACTTAAATTATTTTAGCTTATGTACTTGCTACATAAGCTAAATTAGTGGCGAGCCAGCCAGGAGGTTGTGTCAAGTATAATATTGTTGTGTACATTCAGTTTCACTATCTCACCATATTACTATGAACATGGACTTGTTGGAGTCATTAGGTGTTAAAATACCAAACGCGGTATTGGTCAGTGGCGTCCCCGCATATGAGGTTGAGGAGGTTGAAGATTTTCTTCTCCAGTATGGTGCTATTGAATGCTCCGTGCCAATAAACTCACCCGGTTCCGAGTTTAATCATATGCTCGTCGTTGAGTTTAAAACGGGGTCTGCTTTTGATTTATTGGGTCCGATTCTGCCGTATACATTTAAGCCCTTAAATAATGAATATCATATAAGAAGCTTGTCTAAAATCTATGCGGCTACTGTCGGGTGCACAAAGACTAAGACTTATTTAGCTGACTTAAAACAAGTAGCAAAACTGTCTGGTCAGGATTTTGCTGAAGTTCTCCAAGAACTAATGACCCAAATAAATGGAGCTGTTTCAGAACTGCGCCCAGGAAAACCAGAAGGGCTCAAGCAGGAATGCACTGCCGCATCTGAACACAAAACGGCTGCCACTCTGGATCAACAAACCCACAACATGGCTATTCCTGTCACTTCTTCAGCTGCCCTACATCCTACAACAACAGAAGGACATTCTATCAGTATGTCTGCAGCTGAGTTGAATCCACCTGAAGTACAGAGGTATGTTGTGGAGCATATAGTAAAGAGCGAAGATGTAAACACACGTTCATCCCATAGGCTGCGCATGTTTTCTGGGAGACTGCCACACCCACAGCATGAGGTGGACTATGATACATGGCGCTCTGGAGTGGATCTCATCTTAAAGGATCCAGCCATTTCAGAACTGCGAAGATCCAGACACATCCTTGATAGTCTTTTACCACCTGCAGCGGACATAATCAAGCACCTTAACCCTGACCTACCAGCAGAGACTTATATTCAACATCTTGATTCTGCTTATGGAATTGTACAGGACGGGGAAGAACTTTATGCGAAGTTCATGGACACGCTGCAGAACTTGGGTGAGAAACCATCCGGCTACCTACAGCGACTTCAGGTGGCCCTGAGTTTAGCTGTTAAGCGGGGAGGGGTCAAGCAGGGTGAAGTGAACAGGCACCTGCTCAGCCAATTCTGTAGGGGATGTTGGGATAGTAACCTTATCTCTGAGCTCCAGCTGAAGCAGAGAAAATCCAACCCACCTTCTTTTGCAGAACTGTTACTCCTATTAAGAACTGAAGAAGACAGAGAAGCTAGCAAAACTCTGAGGATGAAGCAACATCTGGGAACACCAAGACACAGAGTTGCAGCTCAAGCTCAGTTCGCAGTAGAAGAAGAAAGGGGGGTCTGTGCTGCGTTGTCCACTCTCACCCAGCAGATGGCGGAGATACAAAAGCAACTTGCCGCCTTAACTGCTTCCCAGTCTCATCAGTCCTGTACTCCTGTTCCAAAGCAGCACCAGAAGCAAAGAGCGGATACACAGGGAACTATATCACCTAACCCCCAAGCCTGGTTTCTGTTTCAGGTGTGGGGAAGATGGACACATTAGACCACAGTGTGAGAACAGACCCAATCCCGCATTGGTCAATGCAAAACGCAAACAGTTCAGTGAAAGGAAACCAAAATGGCAGAAGCGGAATTCATCAACTGGACATTTAAACTAGATACAGTTCCCGTAATGGGACGTACAGGAACTGTGCAGGACCCACATTGTCCCGCAAAGGAGGAAAGGAACAAGGAGGAAATTGTTCACTGTGTAGACCTACACACTTGTCCGAAGGCAACCACAATGCTACCTCATGGGTTGGTTGGGTCAAGATGCACAACAGAGGTGACCCTAGCAGGCCATCCACAGAAATGCCTGCTTGATACAGGATCACAGGTTACTACAATACCTGTATCCTTTTACAACAATCATCTTCATGAACAACAAATTTAACCACTCCATGATCTTCTCCAGGTGGAAGGTGCTGCGGGTCAAACCATTCCATATCTTGGATACATTGAGATTTCCGTCAAGTTCCCCAGAGATTTTGTTGGTGAAGAATATGAAGTAACAACATTGGCTCTAGTTGTTCCGGACGTACACCCTGACGTCCCCGCTACTGTGCTAATTGGGATGAACACCCTGGAACCCCTGTATGAACAGCATCTTAACCAGCATCCGAGCTATCAACCTAGCACTCATGGGTACAGAGCGGTGTTGAAAACACTACAGCTGTCACACAAGCAGAAGGAGAATGGCAGCATTGGGAATGTGAGGCTACTAAGCAAAGCTCCAGTGCGTGTTCCGGCCGGCCGCACTATTGTCATCCAGGGCTCTGCCAAAGTTTCCACCCCATTGTTTAGCCAGAGTGTTCTCCTACAGCATCCTGCTTCCACCTTACCTGGGGGTTTGTGCGTCAGCAGTTGTCTCATCAACTTCTCAGTTCTTTCTCCATACAAGGTTCCTGTGGTTATTACGAATGAGTCGGAGCAAGATACCTTCATTCCACCTCACAGTGTCATTGCGGATTTGGAAACCTACCACTGCATCTTGTCTGAACATCGCGTGACCCATCTTCCAGTCAGGAACACTATCACCAGCCTGAATTTTGATTTTGGTGATTCCCCACTGTCACCTGAATGGAGGACGCGAGACATAGGCAAGCTGAATGACATCTCAGAGGTCTTTTCGCATCATGACTTGGATTTTGGATGTACATCAGCTGTCAAACATCATATTCCACTCCATGACAATACACCGTTCAAGCAACGTGCCTGGCCAATCCATCCACAAGATTTCGAAGCTTCTGGAAGCCGGCATTATAAGGGAATCATCGTCTCCTTTTGCTTCGCCTATCGTGGTGGTCAGGAAGAAGAACGGTGAGGTCCGGCTGTGCATAGACTACCGGAAACTAAACCTTCAAACCATCAAGGATGCATACCCCTTACCTAATTTGGAGGAATCCTTTTCAGCACTCACTGGTTCTAAGTGGTTTTCAGTACTCGACCTGAAGTCCGGTTACTACCAGATCCAGATGGAGGAGGAAGACAAGGCAAAGACTGCTTTTGTGACTCCTCTTGGGTTCTGGGAGTTTAACCAAATGCCTCAAGGTGTTACCAACGCCCCAAGCACCTTTCAGCGCTTGATGGAGCGATGCATGGGGGACCTTCACCTAAAGGAAGTGCTCGTTTTCCTGGATGACTTAATCATCTATTCGGACACTCTTGAGGAACACGAACAAAGGCTGCTGAGAGTCCTGAACCGGTTGAAGGAATATGGGCTGAAACTGGCACCGGAGAAATGTCGATTCTTCCAAAAGTCTGTAAAGTACTTGGGTCATATTGTCTCTGAGGAAGGAGTTCAAACAGACCCCGAGAAGATAGAGACCATCAAGACATGGCCAGTCCCACAGACTTTGAAACAATTGAGGTCTTTTCTGGGCTTTGCTGGCTATTACCGCCGGTTTATAAAAGACTATTCCGTCATTGCCAAACCACTCAGTGACCTGACTCGTGGATATTCTCCGGTTCAAAGATCAAAGACTCTGAAAGCTCGCAAGACATCCACCTACAGGCCAGATCAACCCTTTGGTGAGAGGTGGAATACCAACTGTCAGGTTGCATTTGAAACCCTGATTGAGAAGCTTACAACTGCCCCGGTCCTTGGGTTTGCAGACCCGTCTCGTTCATACATTCTGCACACCGATGCGAGTGTGACCGGACTTGGAGCTGTGTTGTATCAAGAGCAAGAGGAGAAACTCCTGGTCATAGCTTATGCTAGCCGCGGATTGTCGCAGAGTGAGAGCCGTTATGCAGCCCACAAGTTGGAATTCCTCGCCCTTAAGTGGAGTGTGACAGAGAAATTCCAAGATTACCTGTACGGGGCAGATTTTACAGTGGTGACGGACAGTAATCCACTGACCTACGTTTTGACAACAGCTAAACTGGACGCTACTGGACACCGTTGGTTGGCTGCATTGTCAACGTACTCCTTTAAACTTCTGTACAGAGCTGGCAAACAGAATTGTGACGCTGATGCGCTCTCACGACGACCTTACTCCTGCTCCAATGATGAAGTTTCTAATGACCATGAACTCATTTGTCAGTTCATTTCTCAACACACAGCTGATTCTGATGTCCTCCCAGAAGAGACTGTGAGAGCAATCTGCCAAAGTCATTTGGTCAGAGCCACACGGCCGGGTGACTGCGGTGAGGTTGGCTTCACACTTGTCGAGTCTTTGTCAGTTCAAATGGATACCATCCCTGACAGTTATTGTTCCGAGGACTGTCATCAGCTGCCTGTCGTTTCTACTCTTAACATCAAAGAGAAACAACACTCAGATCCCTGCATTCGAGAGCTTATTCACCAGCTTGAGACGGGGGAGAGGGTTCCACCAACAGCTAGAGCTGAGCTCCCTGAACTTCCGTTCCTGCTCGGAGAATGGTCCAGGTTGGAGCTGGTGGATGGAGTCCTGTACAGGAGGAGACGGGACAATGGAGACCTTTCATACCAGCTTGTCCTTCCAGAGGAGTTGCGACCATCAGTCCTGAAAAGCCTCCATGAGGATATGGGCCATATGGGGATTGAACGTACACTTGACCTTGTCCATACGAGATTCTACTGGCCCAAAATGGCAAAGGATGTTGAGCAGAAGATTAAGACTTGTGGCCGCTGTGTGCGCCGAAAAGCCCTGCCGGAAAAAGCTGCTCCACTTGTCAGCATAAAAACATC
This sequence comes from Aulonocara sp. 'chitande type north' Nkhata Bay, assembly GCF_057382095.1. NCBI lineage: Eukaryota > Metazoa > Chordata > Actinopteri > Cichliformes > Cichlidae > Aulonocara > Aulonocara sp. 'chitande type north' Nkhata Bay. Next base: position 1,517,278 of record NC_141349.1, read on the forward strand.
TCGACCCCTTGAGCTTTTGTGTATGGATTTTCTTGCTCTTGAGCCTGATACTAGTGGCACTCGTGATATCTTAGTCCTGACTGACCATTTCACTAAATTCGCTGTTGCCATTCCAACACCCAATCAAAAGGCAAGAACTGTGGCGAAGTGTCTATGGGAGAATTATATCATTTATTATGGCATTCCTGAGCGAATCCATACTGACCAAGGGCAAGATTTTGAGTCAAGACTAATAAAAGAATTGTGTGAGTTTGCAGGCATTCAGAAGAGCCGTACAACCCCTTACCATCCGAGGGGAAATCCAGTGGAGCGATTCAACAGGACGTTGCTGGCAATGTTGGGGACCTTGGAGACAAAACAAAAAACAAGGTGGAAAGAGCATGTGAAACCGCTGGTTCACGCCTATAATTGTACCACGAACGAGGTTACAGGGTTTACTCCTTATGAACTCATGTTTGGTAGAACACCTCGTCTACCTGTGGACCTGGCGTTCAATCTGCCACTGCGGGAATCCAAGCAAAAGAGTCACTCACAGTACATTAAGTCACTCAAATCGAGATTGGAGGAAAGTTTCAGTATTGCCTCCAGTAACGCTACAAAGGCTGCTGACCGAAATAAGAAACGCTTTGACAACCATGTGATACCATCAGCATTGGAACCAGGTGATCGTGTGCTTGTGAGGAATGTCCGCCTTCGAGGGAAGCATAAACTTTCAGATAAATGGGAGGAAGAAGTTTATGTGGTTGTCCATCGGGCTGGGACCTCCCGGTCTATAAGGTAAAACCTGAGAACAGCGATGGACCTATGCGGACCCTTCACCGCGACCTCCTCCTTCCATGCGGCTTCCTCACGGGCAGTGAGGTTAACTTGGAATTACCAGAGCAATCACTTCCTCATAGACCAAGAACTCGGCAGCAGAACCCGGATTTAAATTCCCTCACAGAACCTCTGGTTGAGGATGAAGACACAGGAAGCTTGGTTTCATTGTATGTTAATCCTCCAACGTTGCACTTCACTGTGGAAAAACAGAATCAATTTCCAGATTCATCTGACAGTGGGAGCCTAGGACCACTGATTTTGGATCCTTCAGTTGAAGTGGAAGTGCAAGGAGAACCAGCCTCTGTGTCTAGTGTTCTTCCTCCAGCAGTGGAGTCTGGTGGTGAGCAATCTGACTCTGATGTGGGAGACATCCTACTTGAACTTGTTGAAAGTCACCCTGAAAACAGAGATAGTTTACCTGAAAGCTTACCTGGAAATGGAGACATACTTGTCAACATTCCTGTCGTTGCTGTTGAAGATTCTCCTGAAGAGTCTAGTGTTATTGAGCAGGACACTGACATAGGTGACGGGCTAAGACGTTCACAACGACGAAGAGCACCACCTGATCGACTTCACTATTTCACTCGTGGTAATCCTCTGATTTCCGTTGTCCAAACGATGTTGCATAGTCTTTCCAATGCATTGGGCCATGATGCTAGCCGTCCTTCATCTGTTCACGTTGTCTAGCGGTTAACATGCGACGGGACGTGCATGGTTAAGGCACCATCCTTTTTTCATAGTATAATATTCACGTGCTTGATCAGAAGCACAATCTCTGTGTACTCACGACCTAATTTATAGCCAAAGTATTCACTCACTGTATCTGTACTGTTTTGCTGATGTAACCCACATAAAAATAAAAAGAACTGCATCTATAACTAAATCGGAATCTTAAATTCCAACCGGAGCGTGTCCATGAAGGCATCGTGACGCGTCATGACGCACGCCACGCCGCGAGGCTGCACGTGCCTGTTGTGACCAATCCTATTCGCGAGGCACTATTATATGCCTTCCGGGTTGTCGCCTCGAAACGACGCGGGGGAGAGGTGTTAACGGATGGAAGCAACAGTATTTTGATACCGCCGCGGGTAGATGCGTGGGGCTCATATGTGACATCGCACGTAGTGAATGTGCAGGCTAGTGGTGCCCTGGAGAGACCACAGCGACACCACTACTTTGGATGGCGAGCTAGGCCCAACGAGCCAAAACCCCAGCTACAACTTCCTGCGGTCTGGTAGGAGGCTGCTGCGGCCTACACTCTCCCCTCTTGGTTTTCAGTCCCCTAAATCTCACTTCCGAGATTTCAGTCTTGGAATCTTAGTGTGCTGATCATCATACTTCCAATTTCAACCTGTCTAGACTGTCATACGCGTTGGACTTATATCAATCATGAAATAAACTTTATGGACATTGTTTGCCAGAGGTTGGACGAGGTTGCTGCACCACTGTGCAGCGGATATTTTACAAGCTTGAATTATGTTTTATCTTTTTCCTGTCTGCAGAATTTGTAAATATTGGTATTTGGTAATTGCACTTTATTTTCACTATAAATAATAACTGTAATCACAATATCTGTGGTTGTATGTTTATTGTACTTCACTCACCTCCTAGAGCCGAATCTGATATCTTCTGAATTAGCCCAACTACTCATAACCAACTTAAATTATTTTAGCTTATGTACTTGCTACACTAGCTTAGCTTAGCTTGTAGCCAGCTCGCTAGCAGCATGGCCTCTTCACCTGTCCCTCCTACACTTTCTTGCTCATTGTGTCAGATGTTTAGTTACTCCTCGGCCTCCTTTAGCAGTAATGATATCTGTAACAAATGTAGCATATTTGCAGCTCTGGAGGCCAGGATTACTGAATTGGAGACTCGGCTTCGCACCCTTCATTCACCCGTAGCTAGCCAGGCCCCTGTAGCTGGTGCAGCCAAAGATAGCGTAGGCCCCGCTAGCTGTTCCCCGGCAGACCCCAAGCAGCTGGGGAAAGAGGGCAGCTGGGTGACGGTGAGGAGGAAGCATAGTCCTAAACAGAAGCCCCAGGTACACCACCTGGGGCTTCTGTTTAGAAAAACGGTCATGTGTCTAACCGTTTTTCCCCACTCAGCGACACACCCGCCGAGGGTCAAACTCTGGTAATTGGTGATTCTGTTCTCAGACATATGAAGCTAGAGACACCGGCAACCATAGTCAATTGTCTTCCAGGGGCCAGAGCAGGCGACATTGAAGGAAATTTAAAACTGCTGGCTAAGGGTAAACGTAAATTCAGTAAGATCATAATTCACGTCGGCAGTAATGACACCCGGTTACGCCAATCGGAGGTCACTAAAATCAATATTGAATCGGTGTGTAACTTTGCCAAAACAATGTGGGACTCTGTAGTTTTCTCTGGTCCCCTCCCCAATCAGACCAGGAGTGACATGTTTAGCCGCATGTTCTCCTTAAATTGCTGGCTGTCTGAGTGGTGTCCCAGAAACGATGTGGGCTTCATAGATAATTGGCAAACCTTCTGGAGGAAACCTGGTCTTGTTAGGAGAGACGGCATCCATCCCACTTTGGATGGAGCAGCTCTCATTTCTAGAAATATGGACGAATTTATTAAACCCCTGTCAAAGGAATATTGTTTTTATATAATGTGATCAGCTTCATGAAATGTATTCTTTTATTGATCACTAAGCAAATGTCTACGTGACTTTTGACATGTACTTTTGTGTGATAAACAACTAATAGCTTCCTCTTTCTGTAAGAACATACAGAATTAGAAAAAGGGGAACCTCAGCTCAGTTCTTAGAATAAGAAGCTATTTACACACACACACACACAAGTATAAATAAAGAACGCAGACAGTGATGAGACGCAGGTCGCAGATTGTGCGTTCATGACTGCCCTCGAGTAAAGACAACTGCAGTGTTTGTGTTTTCTAACTCAGGTGTCTTAGCTGAAGAACTACGGGGTGATTTAAAGAAATCCCCTGTCATTTAAATTGGTCCTTCGAGCTTAGCGATGGAAACAACAGACACGTTTCTGTGACTCCAATCCAAGGTCTGACTGCTGTATCCTGACGTCGTGGGAAGCCAGCACCGAAGTCTGTCGACAGCCCTCTTTAGGTAGAGGTGAAAGACCTGGGACGTTAATTCAGGTCCAGGCCGGTGAACTTGTCTGGTCCACGGCGTTGGGATCCAGCCAAGACAACTTGAACAACCAGCAAAAGACGACTGAGGGTGAGGAAACACTATTTGGGTCGAATCCGCTGCAAGGATTTGAAATAAATGCGTGAAATAAGGTTTAAGTTTGCCACAAGGAACTGTGTTTAGAGTGGTTCTAGAGGTAGCCATCAAATACTTCGTAACAAATAAGGTTTAAGTTCGCCACAAGGAACTGTGTTTAGAGTGGTTTTAGAAGTGGCCGTGAAATACTTCGTGACAAATTCGCACGCAAATGTCTATCTGTGTGTATGTATATGTGTTTTGGAAGTAAGTTGATTTTACAGCACAATACGCTGCTGAACTACTTCCATTGTTTTTATTGTTTTCTTTGTGTTCCTGCAAAAGCCCACGTACTGGTGACAAAGGGGAAAGGTTGAGCTCCGTCTCATAAAACTGACACCGCTCCGTGAATAGCGAAGAGTAGAAGGGCGTGTCAGCCACCACCCCCGAGTCTAGTACCGGAGAAGGCTCTGCAGTTCTGTGATAATGGGGAATCAGCCCACAAAACTCACTGCTGCCGAGCAGTGGCTAATAAAGAAATGTCCAGGCGCCGGACAAATCAGTGCTTGTAGATGGAGAAATCTAAGAAAACAAAATGTCCCGTTTAGGAAGGAATGCAGCCCCTCAGCATTAACACAACTCAAGGAGGCTCTTTAAAAGAAGCAGTTAGGCGTGACGACAACAAAAAGAAAATACAAGAAGAACAAAATAAAATAAACGAATGGCAAAATTACATTAGAACTTATCTTTAATGTATTGAAACTAATAATAGCAAGGATAACAACCTATATACTGGTATTAACAATGAAACATAGTTGGAATGATGACCATGTACAGAATGTATAGAATGAATGAAAGCAAATAATTCACACGAAAACCTATTAAATAAAATAGAGAGATGCATAAGGTACATTAAGGCTGTGTCATTGTTCAGCCAAGGAAAGTGTGTGAAAAGGTAAATGTCTCCAGCTTGGGAAATGGTGAAACTGCAGATCACCCGAAGCCCTTGATGGATACAAAATAAAATATAAATAATATATTATAATAAACTGCTTGGTTCACCATGCAACAGAGAAAGCGAATGTGACCGAAGGTTGGATCTGAGATGAGGCAAACAGAAGACCAGTCTAAAAAAGTAGGCACAAACCTGTTCAGAGAAAAAGCAAATCTGTGCAGATTGGATGAATTCTAAATTATCTGTTTGCTGAGTAAGATGATCCTAACTATCAAATTGGCTCAGTAGTAGTATAGTGGTATACACTAATAAATATTGTAATATACTATTGCTGTTATATATATATATATATATAAAAAAAAGATGATAACATTAGTAATGACATAATATTAATAATAAGAGGCACCTTAGTCAGTTATGATGTGAGGTGGATAATTGTTAAGAAGTAGTCTGCATCAAGCTTAAGGTTTGCTCAAACTCAGTAGAACGACATGAGATGAGTGTAACGCTAAGTTATTTAAGGACTAGTTTATGTCAATGGATGAATTTACTGACTGACGCGCAGAAGAAATAGTTCTTTATGGAGCCCAGATGGTGTGAATGATGAGACCAAAAACTGCAATGTCTTGTACCAAAAATATATTGAATAAATAGGGGAAAGGGGAAATGGAACAAAATAATTAACACAACACACAACGTAAATGTCCACAATTAAATAATAAATCAGTGCTGTGATTTTTCTGTGCAAGAGTCCTTTTGCTAAGAGTCCTTTTTTTGGTCCTTTTCTTTTTAAAGTTCACTTTTAAGGTATTCCTCCTTAGGGTCCAGCTTCATACAAGGGGGAAATATGTCCGTAATCCAAAGACGGCTAAGTGGGGGAAAAGAAAGAATGGTCCTACCGGCTCGCCACTTCAATATGAAGAAGATCAATTCAAAGAGGGAAAAAAAACCTGACCGCTGAATTTAAAGTTTAAAGATGAATTGAGGGGAGAAAACGCTTTGTTTTCCAATACCGCTCTAAATGCCATAAGCTCACAGCCACAGCAGGAGTCGAACCCGGAAGTATCCCTCCACAGCCGGTTTTCAGAGTTGCCGCGACATGGAAGGAGCCAATCAGAAGAGGGACCTCAAATCAGCTGACGTGGGTCATGTGACAGGGAGTAGTTGATATGGGTTACAGGTTCCCCCCTCAATCTCATGTACGTCCCTGTACATGGTGGTTGGGTCCGGATGACAGGTTGTTCAGTGGCAGTAAGCAGATGGTCCTCTTCATCCTCCAGTGCATGAGTAAAGGCAGTGGTTAAGCCATGGACTAGTGCCTGAATACTCTTCAAGATGGGCTGACCAAGCGTAGAGTATTGTAACCGGTCCGGAGGTTTCCTGGTCCGAGTTGATGTTCTCAGAGGTTCTAGTTCAGAGCTGGAGGTGTCAGAGTTAGATGGTAGATCAGCAGCAGAGGACATACTGGACTCAGTCCGCAATTCAACATTGGTAGGTTCAGCAGAGGACAGACTGTCCTCTGATTCCACAGTATCAGGAGCTTCCTCCTTGACAGGGGTTTCTGAGTCAGGGGTTTCGCTCTCTGCTGGCTCAAGAGGAGGCAAAGGGAGCGTAGCAGGTTCACAGACTGGTGTATCAGATGGTAAAGGTTCAGTGGCTGGAACGGCGGATGACGGTTCTGGCAGATTGTGGACAGTGGTGAATTGCAGAGGCTCTGATACAGGATCATACCATTGATGCGGTATCATTTCATCCTCATCGTCTGACTGAGGTTGTGCACAGTCCTCATCAGAAGGGTTGAATGACTGCTTCCTGGTTGGTTTTACAGTTGTTCGGTTGGTTCGAGTGGAATGCGGCAAAAATCCACATGGTAATAGGAGATCTCTGTGTAGAGTACGAATCGGTTTGGGTTTGTTCTCCGGTCGGACAGTGTACACTGGAAGATTTTCTGCTCTTTTTACCACCACATAGATGTCTGGTTCCCATTTGTCTGCGATTTTGTGTTTGCCTCGGAGTTTCACATTACGTACCAGCACCCTGTCACCAACGTCCAGTTCAGAGGGGGTGATATGTTGGTCGAAACGGCTCTTGTTTCTTTCCATGAGCTTCTCCACATTGCCAATGGCAATTTTGTAGCTCTTTTCTAGATTTGACTTCAGGTTCTGGACATATTGCGAATGAGTCAGTTGATTGCCGTCCACAGGCAGTCCAAAGACCAGGTCAATCGGGAGGCGAGGTTGTCGACCAAACATGAGCTCATAGGGTGAGTAGCCAGTAACATCACTCCGGGTGCAGTTGTATGCGTGGACCAAGGGCTTAACAAAATCTTTCCAGTGAGTTTTCTCTTCTGTGGTGAGTGTTCCGAGCATATTCAGGAGTGTTCTGTTAAAGCGCTCGACTGGATTTCCTCGTGGATGGTATGGTGTAGTTCTTATTTTGTGAATTCCAGCCATTTTGCAGAGTTCTTTTATTGTGCGTGACTCAAAGTCTGGTCCTTGATCACTATGGAGCTTTTCTGGGATACCATAATGAACCAGAAAACTGTCCCAGAGACATTTGGCGACAGTCTTTGCTTTTTGGTTTGGAGTGGGGACAGCGACAGCGTACTTGGTAAAGTGATCTGTTATTACCAGGATGTCTTTGGTTCTGCTCCTGTCGGGTTCCAGTGATAAAAAGTCCATGCAAACCAGTTCCAGAGGTCGATAACTTCGAATGTTCACCAGGGGTGCCGCTCTTTCAGGTAAGGCTTTTCGTTTGGTGCATCTCTCACATGTCTTCACTTTATTCCACACATCATTGGCCATTTTTGGCCAGTAGAATCTTCGACGTACGAGGTCAAGAGTACGTTCGATGCCCAAATGACCCATCTGGTCATGCAGTTCTGACAGTACTTCAGCCCGAAATTTCTGAGGTAACACTAACTGGTGATAGAGCTGGTCCCCAACTTGCCTCCTCCTCACGAGAATGGCGTTTTGGAGCTCCAGGCGATGTTGGTCTCGGAGTAGAAGGGGCAGTTCTGGGAGTTCATCCCGCAAGACGGGAGGTGGGCTTTCCCCAGTCTCTAGCAGCAATATGACATGCCTCAGGGTCTGGTCTTCCCTCTGTCTCTCAGCGATTTCAGCATTCGTCAGCTGAGGAACAACAGGAGGTGCAAACTGAGTGTCGTTGATGAAGCTGTCAGGCAAACTGTCGGCATGGGCAGTTAGTGACTGGATGAGTGCGGTGGTGGACATCTTTTCAGCCATACTATAAACGAGCTGCCGGTCACAAAGGGCCTTGACTGTGTGTTGATCGATGGAAATTGAGGAAGACTGATCCAGATGATGTTGGGCAAATCGGAGAATTCTCTCCCTCTCCTTTTGGGACATCTGGTCATTGGAGAGTTCTCCATGTGGCCTGCGAGAGAGAGCATCAGCATCTGGATTTTGCCTACCAGATCTGTACATGATTTTGAATGAAAATGTAGAAAGAGCAGAGAGCCAACGGTAACTGGTGGCATCTAATTTAGCAGAGGTAAGTAGATAGGTGAGTGGGTTGCTGTCAGTAATGACAGTGAAGTTGGTGCCGTAGAGATAGTCATGAAACTTCTCCGTAACAGCCCACTTGAGAGCCAGAAATTCCAGTTTGTGAGCTGGATATTTGGACTCACACCTCGACAGACCCCGACTCGCATAAGCAATCACCTGGTTTTGTCCTTGTTGCTCCTGGTACAGAATAGCTCCTAGCCCAGTAGAACTAGCATCTGTATGGAGAAGGTAAGGCTTCTGGGGATCGGCGAAAGCAAGTACTGGTGCTGTCGTGAGTTTTTTGATAATTGTGTCAAAGGCTTGTTGACATGCAGGAGTCCAGCGACTGGCAAGTGGTTCCTTAGGATCCAAATATTGCTCTCGCTTGAAGGTGGCTCTGAGTTTCCGCTGTGATGGAGGATATCCAGCAGTAAGGTCATGCAAAGGTTTAACGATGTTAGAGTAGCCTTGGATGAACCTACGGTAATATCCTGCGAAACCCAGGAAAGAGCGAAGTTCTTTAAGATTCTTTGGAATCGGCCAGGACTTAAGTGTCTCGATTTTATCTGGATCTGTCTGTACACCATCCTTTGACACAACATGCCCCAGGTATTTAACGGATTTCTGGAAAAACATGCACTTTTCAACTGAGAGCTTGAGTCCAAATTCCTTCAGACGGTGAAGGACTTTCAGTAGTCTCCTCTCATGCACTTCAAGCGTTGGTGCAAAAATAATCAAGTCGTCAATGAAGACCAAGACTTCTTTCAAGTTCATTTCTCCCATGCACTTTTCCATTAGTCGTTGGAAGGTACTGGGTGCGTTTGTGACTCCCTGGGGCATTCTGTTGAACTCATAGAATCCAAGTGGACATACAAATGCTGTTTTGCTCTTGTCTTCCTCCTCCATTTCAATCTGATAATAACCAGATTTAAGGTCAAGGACTGAAAACCATTCTGATCCAGAGAGAGCTGTAAAAGTATCCTCCAACTTTGGCAATGCATATGCATCTTTGATGGTCTGCAGATTTAGTTTCCGGTAATCAATGCAGAGCCGCACACTCCCATTCTTCTTTCGCACCATGACAATGGGTGATGCAAAAGGTGACTCTGACTCTCTGATGACCCCAGAGTCAACCAGCTCCTTCAGGTGTTGGCGCACCGCATCCAGATCTTGAGGATGGATTGGTCTTGGGCGCTGTTTGAAGGGAGTAGGGTCAGAGAGCTTGATCTGATGTTTCACTTTGTTGGTTTTCCCAAAGTCAAGGTCGTGTTTTGCAAAGACATCATGGAGGGCGTTTAACATCTCAGTAATACGACTCTTCCATTCCGGTGTTAAGGGGGAGTTACCAAAGTTGAAGTTGAACCCAGAGGTCACAGGGTTAGGAGGCATACTGTCATGACTCCTTTCCTGACACTGAATAGACTGAATGGCACTGATCTCCGCAATGATTGCTTTGGCTGGGAGGGTTACATCATGATCAGACTGGTTGCAGATTACCACAGGTAAGTGGTATGGCTGGTGAGAAGGGAAATCCATGACACAAGACGGGACCATTAAGCCACCTGGCAGAGGTGACGAAGTCGGATGTTCCACCAACACAGCCTTCTCGGCCTGGAGGCAGCGTCCGCAAATTAACCCCTCCAAGGCAACAGTTTTTCCAGCTGGGATGGTCTGTGGTCCGTCAGTGTGCAGCTTGATGATTCCGTGATGGTTACTGTTGGCCAGTCTGTATCGTTGCTCAAGGATTTTCAGCACCGCTCTGTATCCATGTGGCGCTGGAATGGAGGGTTGTTGGTCTGAGAATGCTTTCTCATATGCCAAGTCCAGAGTATTCGTACCAATCAGTATTGACGGCTGTTGAGCTGATTGGACATCAGGAACTACCAGGGCAAGTGTGTCAACAGCTGTGGTGGAACCCAAGAAGTCGGGAGGGAAAGTGACGTTCAGCTCCACATAACCAAGGTATGGAACAGCTTGGCCATTTGCTCCTTCTATCTCCAGGAGATTTTTCAGAGGTTGTATTTCATGGTCAGAAAGATAATCATGGTGGAAGGAGTGAGAGATGGTGGTTACCTGAGACCCAGTGTCTAACAGGCAGTTGAATACAGTTCCTCCAATCGTGACCTGTGCTGTGCTTCTGGTTCCAATGAGTCCTTTAGGCAATGTGATGGAATGTCCATCCTGCTTGTAACTGGGACATGGGTCGACTGCAGCCTCCGTCTGTCCCTCCACAGAGACTGCCTCTAGTTTGACGATTTGTGATTGCTGTCCCAAGCCTGCTGTCTTTTTTCAAGTTGTTTCTTCTTTTTCAGAACCAGTGTCGGGTTCGGAGGGTTGGCGCATCCTGCTGACATGTGCCCATCCTCTCCACATTTAAAGCAGTAGCCTGCTCTAGGCCGGGAACTGGTTGCACTGCTGCAGGGTCTTGGTTGTGCTGATCTGAGTTGAGGTGGTGCTGGCTTGGAGAATTGAGATTTCTGTGAGAGAAGAGCAGCCATTTGACTCTGCAGTTTCTGCATCTGTTGCTTCAGCTCATTAATAGCCTTGGTGTCTGAATGGCTACAAGCACATGTGCTCTGCGAATGAACAGCGGCACGAGGCTTGGATGCAGTTAGGTGCTTCTTCATGAGATTCTCCTTGGCCAGCTGTCTACCCTCCTCAGTTCGAAGCAGTAGGAGGAGCTCTGCAAAATATGGGGGATCGCTCCTCAAGTTCTCCAACTGTAGTTTGTTTAGGATATCGCTATCCCAGCATCCTCGACAAAACTGCTTGAGTAAATGTTTGTTGAAGTCTGAAGACAAGATACCACCTCTTTTTATCACAGTGTTCAATGTGAGTTGTGAGTTGTAAACGTTGCAAAAAAGCAGAGGGTTTCTCACCCGGGTCCTGTAACGTATTCAGGAATTGAGCAAACAACTCTTCACCATCTTGTACTAAAGCAAAAGCAGAATCCAACACTTTTAAATAGATGGATGGAATTGTGTTTGAGCCCAGCCCTTTCACAACATCTGCTGCTGGAGGTAGCAAACTTTCAAGGATGCGACGAGTGATCTGTAGAGGTGCCAAATTTGGATCTGCTAACAGCAGTTCAATGTGAGATCTCCAGGTCTCATAATCTGTTTCGTTGGCTGGTTTGGGGATCTTCCCAGAGAAAGGACGAAGTCTGAATGCAGGTACGGTGTCTGTTTTTACAACATGCTCCACCACTACTTTTTGTATTTCTGGGGGGTTCATTTCAGTCTGTGACAGTGAAAATCTTTGTGGATGTGGCAGTGACCCTTGTTGGTCAGGTGAGGGATTGCTGGTAGCTGTCTCAGGGATTGCGGAGTGTCCAGACAACGACCCCTGCTGGCCAGGCAGAGATGATGCAGGCTCCACAATTTGGACTGAGGCTCCCTCTAAGTCACTGTCTTGTTCGATTCCTTCCAGATGCTCACTAATTTGTCCCATCATTTCCCGCAGAATATCTGGAAAATCCCTGCCGCTGCGGCGTGCAAATTGCTTGAGCTCGCCGAGGTAATCTGCAGGGGTCCTGACTCCTCCTGTGGCTGTGCATTCTGCGGCAAGCGATCTTACACAAAAAGTCAAAGCCGAGTGATTCTTTGACTGATGAGTATATGGGAAAACCGTATTAAGAGCAGTTAACGCAGAACTATCACAATATTCAACGATCAGGTTTTTGTAAAAAACACTATTTGCGTCATCCACGAAAATAACCGTTTTTATACGACCGTATTGTTTCAAATAATCAAGAATTTCCTCATCTTTCTCAGTGTTCGTGGCACCAGAAACAATGACAGAATGTGCAACATTGACCCCACTTTCCTGAATAAACTTCATTTTTTCTTGTCGCGGACCTTATCAAAACCACAGAAAATACTGAATATCAAATTACATCAAATAACACAAAAAAACCCCACTCATTCACCCATCAGGCTCCTGGCTAGCTCGCCAAGTGTAACGCTAAGTTATTTAAGGACTAGTTTATGTCAATGGATGAATTTACTGACTGACGCGCAGAAGAAATAGTTCTTTATGGAGCCCAGATGGTGTGAATGATGAGACCAAAAACTGCAATGTCTTGTACCAAAAATATATTGAATAAATAGGGGAAAGGGGAAATGGAACAAAATAATTAACACAACACACAACGTAAATGTCCACAATTAAATAATAAATCAGTGCTGTGATTTTTCTGTGCAAGAGTCCTTTTGCTAAGAGTCCTTTTTTTGGTCCTTTTCTTTTTAAAGTTCACTTTTAAGGTATTCCTCCTTAGGGTCCAGCTTCATACAAGGGGGAAATATGTCCGTAATCCAAAGACGGCTAAGTGGGGGAAAAGAAAGAATGGTCCTACCGGCTCGCCACTTCAATATGAAGAAGATCAATTCAAAGAGGGAAAAAAAACCTGACCGCTGAATTTAAAGTTTAAAGATGAATTGAGGGGAGAAAACGCTTTGTTTTCCAATACCGCTCTAAATGCCATAAGCTCACAGCCACAGCAGGAGTCGAACCCGGAAGTATCCCTCCACAGCCGGTTTTCAGAGTTGCCGCGACATGGAAGGAGCCAATCAGAAGAGGGACCTCAAATCAGCTGACGTGGGTCATGTGACAGGGAGTAGTTGATATGGGTTACATGAAGATAACGAAGAAAATATCTAAACTAATTATGTCATGGTTGGCTGTGTGGCAGGCAAGCAGAAGTGGTGGACCCAAAATTGCAGGACTCTTGGAGATGGGAATAAACTAAAAACGCAGCTTTATTGCTGGAGGAATGCTTCACGAAATAAAACTTACAAAAACAAAACTCTAAACCGAGGTGCTGGAGGACAGGACATTACAAACACACAGCAAATTGAGGGTACGACGCGACACTGACACAGAGAAACACAGGGCTTAAATACACAGATGGCAGTAATCAAGGGATGAGAGACAGGAGGGGATCATGATAATAAATTGGAAAATGCTAATAATAAACTTAAAGCGCTGGGTCACCGACCCAGGACCATGACAAATTAAGTGCATAGAGGCACTTGACCTGCTTGAAAACCTGTCATCCTAGATGAGACATTGCTGAGATATAGAGCAAACCTATAGTAACAACTAATAAGCCAAACCCTGTAGACAACAGCTAAAGCTACAGGATTGAGAAGCTGAATTAAATATGTGGACACTGCTAAGCTGATGAGCATCTTACACATTTTCTTTTATTTTTTATTTACTTGTTTTTTAGAGCAGAAGCTGCATGCTATTAAAAGCTCACACATGCAGCAGTCTATGAGCTCAGTTTTTTTTTCCTCACACTTCTGCTTTGTTTCTTTTTCTTTTTGTGTCCTGACTCATGTATGTTTTTTGTTTGGTTATTTTGTTGGTTTGGAAACGAATTTGTGACCATACTTGTGGATCATAGTGACACATAGTGATTAGGCATATGATTTACAAATGCCTAGTTTTAGAGCTGTGAGGTATGTGCTGTGAGCAATGCGAAGTTTTTTTCCTAACTTAAAAGTTTGAAATATATAAGATGTGTGAGATGTGTGAATTCTTTGAAAAAAAAATAGAAATTATCTAAAATACCTTAAGTGAAAATGTAGTGTTGCATCTATAGAAAAAAAAGAAGAAGAAGCATTCAGTAACTTAAAAATAGACATTACAGACAAATACAGTTTTAGCATTGCCTGACTATGATAAGCCCTTCTACCTACATGTAGATGGAGGAGCAGGTTAAAGTAAAGACAACTGCAGTTTTTCTGTTTTCTAACTCAGGTGTCTTAGCTGAAGAACTACGGGGTGATTTAAAGAAACCCCCTGTCAACCCCCCAAAATATGACTATCCAGAGTTGGGACCAGGAAGCAGAGTTGCAGTCTTACACGCCTCTCTGACGATAGATATAACAAGTAAGACTGGTTTCTGAGTTTTACAGAAACCAGGAGTGGCATGTTTACACGCATGTTCTCCTTAAATTACTGGCTGTCTGAGTGGTGTCTGTTGCAAAAGCAGTTTCACCCTGGTTCGTATATTCGTCAGGACTCCAGAAAGAACACCGGGACTCAGTAGTCAATTAACAACACTTTTATTAATACACACTTATTGATTACACCTAGAAGGGAGATGTACAGGACCCCGGACTTTCTCTGCAGATCTCAACTCCTTTGTCTGTTACATGCAGTTTTGTATCAGTGACCCCCCATCTAAACCCTCTACAAGGTGCCATAAAACTAAGTGCTATGTTTACATACTTTCACTTGTGTGTGTGCGAACCTGTGAATGCCTACATGTGCGCGTTCCCGCGTGCCTATATGAGTGCTCGTGTGTGACTGTGTACGCATACCTGTGTGTATGTGTGAGTGCACATAAGTGAGTGTGGATGTGTGTGCATGACAGTTAAAACACTGTGGGTTTAGGTGACTTCCTAGAGGTCATAAAACCCATCTCCCTTCCAGACCACAGTTATCCAGTTAGAAATGTTGAGACCCCCACCCCAAACATCCTCTGGGGAATTTCCACTCAGCATTAACTCTTCTCTGTTTTACTTTCACAGTTCAAGTGGGGGAGGGGTCTCCTACAATCTACTCCTAAGTTCATGACACAGTGAGGCCTTTATTATATTGAGGGCAGTGTCAGTGTCTCTACAATAATTCTAAATTCTATGTTAACACATTTCTAAACTCTAAAATAAGCTAAACATTCTACATGTCCCAGAAACGATGTGGGCTTCATAGATAACTGGCAAACCTTCTGGAGGAAACCTGGTCTTGTTAGAGACGGCATCCATCCCACTTTGGATGGAGCAGCTTTCATTTCTAGAAATATGGACGAATTTATTAAACCCCCCAAAATATGACTATCCAGCGTTGGGACCAGGAAGCAGAGTTGCAGTCTTACACGCCTCTCTGCAGCTTCTCTCCTCCTGCTACCCCCCAAAAACCCATCTCCATAGAGACTGTGTCAGCTCCCAAACAGACAAAAAACAAACTAAAAACCAGCAACAAACAACTTAAACATAAACAATCACAAAGAAAGAACAATACAGTATCCACATCTGTACCAAAGAGTAAAACAGTGAAATGTGGATTATTAAGTATTAGGTCTCTCTCCTCCAAGTCTCTGTTGGTACATGACTTAATAATTGATCAACAAATTGATTTACTCTGCCTTACAGAAACCTGGTTGCAGCAGGATGATTATGTTAGTTTAAATGAATCAACACCCCCGAGTCATTCTAACTACCAGAAATCTCGAAGCACAGGCCGAGGAGGCGGTGTGGCAGCAATTTTTCACACCAGCCTATTAATTAATGAAAGACCAAGACAGACTTTTAATTCATTTGAAAGCCTGATGCTTAGCCTCGTCCACCCCAGCTGTGAAACTCAGAAATCAGTCTTACTTGTTATCATCTATCGTCCACCTGGGCCTTACACAGAGTTTCTGTCTCATTTCTCAGACTTTATATCTAATTTAGTTCTGAGCTCAGATAAAATAATTATTGTGGGTGATTTTAACATCCATGTAGATGCTAAAAATGACAGCCTCAACATGGCATTTAATCTGTTATTAGACTCAATTGGTTTCTCTCAAAATGTAAAAGAACCCACCCACCACTTTAATCACACTCTAGATCTTGTTTTAACATATGGCATAGAAACTGAACATTTAACAGTGTTTCCTGAAAACCCTCTCCTGTCTGATCATTTCCTGATAACATTTACATTTACAATAATTGATTACACAGCAGTGGAGAGTAGACTTTATCACAGTAGATGTCTTTCTGAAAGCGCTGTAACTAAGTTTAAGAATATAATCCACCCACTGTTATCATCTTCAATGCCCTGTACCAACACAGAGCAGAGCAGCTATCTGAACACTACTCCAACAGAGGTCGATTATCTTGTTAATAATTTCACTTCCTCACTACGTACGACTCTGGATACTGTAGCTCCTGTGAAAACTAAGGTCTCTAATCAGAAGTACCTGACTCCGTGGTATAATTCTCAAACACGTAGCCTAAAGCAGATGACTCGTAATCTGGAGAGGAAATGGCGTCTCACAAGTTTAGAGGATCATCATTTAGCCAGGAGAAATAGTTTGCTGCTTTATAAGAAAGCCCTCCGCAAAGCCAGAACATCTTACTATTCATCACTGATTGAAGAAAATAAGAACAACCCCAGGTTTCTCTTCAGCTCTGTAGCCAGGCTGACAAAAAGTCAGAGCTCTTTTGAGCCAACCATCCCTTTAACGTTAACTAGTAAAGACTTCATGAACTTCTTCACAAATAAAATTTTTATCATTAGAGAAAAAATTACCAATAATCATCCCACAGATATTATCTACAGCTACTCTTAGTACCATTGATGTTAAGTTAGACTCTTTTTCTCTAATTGATCTTTCTGAGTTAACTTCAATAATTACTTCCTCCAAACCATCAACGTGTCTTTTAGACCCCATTCCTACAAAACTGCTCAAAGAAGTCCTGCCATTAATTAATGCTTCAATCTTAAATATGATCAACCTATCTCTAATAATCGGCTATGTACCACAGGCCTTCAAGCTGGCTGTAGTTAAACCTTTACTCAAAAAGCATCTCTAGACCCAGCAGTCTTAGCTAATTATAGGCCAATCTTCAACCTTCCTTTCATATCGAACATCCTTGAAAGAGTAGTTGTCAAACAGCTAACAGATCATCTGCAGAGGAATGGTTTATTTGAAGAGTTTCAGTCAGGTTTCAGAGCTCATCACAGCACAGAAACAGCTTTAGTGAAGGTTACAAATGATCTTCTTATGGCCTCTGACAGTGGACTCATCTCTGTGCTTGTCCTGCTTGACCTCAGTGCAGTGTTCGATACTGTCGAACGCTGAGCAGTTTTGTAGGAATGGGGTCTAAAACAGCGGTCCCCAACCCCCAAGCCTCAGACCGGTACCATGAGTCGTTTGGTACCAGGCTGCGAGAGTAGAGGCTCAGGTGTGAAATTTGTGGTTTTCAGGGTTTTTAAATCGGTTTTCAGTGTTATTTTGTTATTGTTTTTATCATTAACTCGGTTTTCCTGGGTCTTTTCACGTGTGTTATGAATAAATCTTTTTTTCGGTACCGGTTCTAGTTTTGGAGGCCAGGGTCAGGTCTGCTGCTGCTGTCAGTGGCTGCCCCGGGACAACTGCTGGTGGAGGGATTTTGAATGCGACCACATGATCGGCGGACCAATCGCCAGCCGTCAGCTCATCCACTCAGGGACCTGCAAAGACTTAAAGGCACAGACAAAGAAAATAACCACCAAAACAGATTATGGCCAGGGACATAACAGATGACAAGCAAGGTTCAGGCACTGTTAAAGGCACGGAACTCTGCATACAAATCTAGGGACCAGGACATGTACAGCAGAGCAAGAGCAGACCTTAAAAAAAAAGGCATCAGAGCAGCAAAACTGGACTATTCAAACAAGCTATCAGATCACCTCTCTGATAACAACTCCAGGAAGGTATTTGAGGGCCTGAAACACATCACCAATTACAAAGGCAAGGGGATAAATATAGATAATATGGACATCTTGTTAGCAGAGGAACTTAACCACTTTTTTTGCCCGCTTTGAGAAAACTACAGTTGCCCCCACCATGCACACCACCCTGCCCACAGCGTCCTCTGAACACAGCCCCCACACATTTAGCCTCCAACAACATCAGGTCTGCAATGTGTTCAGAGCAGTAAATCAGAGCAAAGCTGCAGGCCCTGACGGAATACCTGGTAGAGTGCTCAAAGCCTGTGCCGACCAGCTGGCTCCTGTGTTCACCAGACTATTCAACCTCTCCCTGACACATGCCTCTGTCCCTCACTGCCTGAAATCATCAACAATAGTCCCAGTCCCCAAGTCCATCGCCATCAGTAGCCTCCGTGACTACAGACCCATCGCACTGACTCCAGTGGTTGCAAAGTGCTTTGAGAAGCCACCCACCAGTTTGCCTATAAGGCAAATAGGTCCACAGAGGATGTGATTTCCACCGCCCTCCACTCCGCTCTGCATCACCTGGATAATACTGGGACATCAGTAAGGATGCTCTTCATTGATTTCAGCTCGGCCTTCAATACCATCATCCCAGACATTCTTATAGACAAGCGGGGTGATCGTGGCTCAAGAGTTGGGAGTTCGCCTTGTAATCGTAAGGTTGCTGGTTCAAGCCCTGGCTCGGACAGTCTCGGTCGTTGTGTCCTTGGGCAAGACACTTCACCCGTTGCCTACTAAGCAGCGATTTTTGCATGAACACGCTTTTTAGCATTTCTTTATTGACCGCTTTTCACACATGGTTGCTGTACCCACGCAGCCGGCTGTAGTTTTTCAGCTCACAGCCCGACACACACACACACACACACACACCATACTAGCGCTTCTATTTATTCCAAAGTGACACATGTATGTATACAAGAAAACAATACCCCATCATTATTATTGTAGCTGCGGACTGTCACAGCAACTTCTAGTGTTTTTTTGACAGTGTTTGGAAGAAATCTGATGACACCAACTCACAGAAAACTTCAAGTAATCCAAACACATAAAACTCTGAGTGTTTTTTCCAAGGCTGGCAGAAATCAAAACCTCAAAACAGCTGAAAACATGTGTGCTCATCATAACAAAAGCAGCTGTTTTCTCTCTTAGCGATTGCTACATCTATTTACTGAGCTCTCGGAGGAGGCAGACACATCTCTCACCCTCTCCTTCCCTTACCTTCCCTGCTTGCTGCTTCTATGTCCTTGTCTGGTCTCGTCTGACTCTAACCCTGAGAGAGCCTCTCATTCTCACTCTTGATCTCTAAAACCTTAAGAAGAATAACTATGGATTTGATCAACTGGTCTTTTAATGCAATTGACACTTCTCGATGAGAAGCCTGGGTTCGGGAGAGCCCGAGTGTCCTGGAGGGATGTTCCCTGCTGGATACACGATGGACAGGTGGCAGAAGTGGCGCAACCTTTCAATGGATCAGAAATCCCAGTTGGCAATTAATACAATACAAAATATTACATAGAGTGCACTATACTGGTCATAGGATGTTCAAGATGGGCTATACGCCTTCCGACAACTGCTCACACTGCACAGCAAATACACCGGACAATTATATCCACGCTCTTTGGTTCTGTCCACCAGTTCAGGAATTCTGGCGTGAGATATGTGAAGACTTATCAAAGTGTCTGAAATGCAACATTCCAGCCTCCCCTTTAGTGTGCTTGCTGGGCAACTTGGATGAGGTCACTGCAGAGATAAACACAGCTCACGTTGTTTTTACGGCCCTATGCATTGCCAAGAAAATGGTCCTCATTAACTGGAAAAATAAAAATAATCTTAATTCTAACCAATATAAAAACCATCTAATAGATCACATTGATCTTGATACAGCCTCTCCCATCACATTTGATCAATCCCTTTGGGCTCCTTTGATCGGCTTCATCACCTAGTGGGGGTTGGGGGTCATGGTTTGGTCCTGCCTTCGCTATTGTGGTTGATATGGGGGTAGGGACGGCCTTAGGGCGTCTGGGGAGTCCCTAGGGATGTTTTCCCTGGAGGGCCTAACCCGGGGGATGTGGCCATGACCTGGTTAGGAGCTCCGGTGGCTCTTAGATGGTGTTTTCCTTGTGGCTGCGTACAGCAGAGATGGGGGAGGGTCTGTGCTGGCGGACGTTGGTTACTGGCCTGGTAGCCTGGCTGCCCCTGGGTGGGTCCGGGACGGGCATGGAGGCTTGGGGGTCTGGGGGTGCTCCGCCCCCCGGTCTGGGGTGCTGGCTGGGCCTTGGGTCCTGGCTGTTGTGTCGCCGGAGCTGTGGGAGGGTGGGTGCAGGGGGGCTCAGCCCCAGTGCAGGGGACCTCTGGTGCATCGGCCCAACTAGGGGGCTCTCTAAGTGGTGGGGAGGTTGTTGTATCTTTGCAGGAGGTCTCCTCTCTACAGGAGCTCACTCTGCAGGTGGGGGGAGAGATATAGGAGAGGTAGAGAATGAACTCAACCTGGGTGTCTATTGTCTTGTGTAGTTTGGGAGATGATTGGATGATGGGGTGGGTGCAGTTTTCTCTGGGGTGGAGTCGGGTGGGCTGCCCCAGACTGTGTGGGGCCAGGCGGTGCTGCTGCTGCGGGCCCTGGTCCGGATGGGCCTGGGCCCCCTTGCCCTGTTAGGTTCCAGAGTGTGGGGGTGCCTACTGGGGTCAGCGGGTTAGCTGGCCCCAGGGAGGGGCCGCTTGCCCCTCCTTTCTTCCCTCCCCATCCTCAGCTGCCTCCCTATTCCCGCTCTACCACACCCACCCACACACGCAGGGCTTGCGGTGCAGGTATGTCACCAGGGTGCAGGGGAGGCACGCCCCCTCTGTCCCCTTCTGGCCGCCTGTGCCTCAATTTTATTCTGCAACCTAGACATCCACATTACTCACTCTCACATAACACATACATATAGGGCCTTGGGGGTGGGCACGTTTTACAGCATCCAGAGGATGGTCGGTGTATTCCAACCCACCTCTGGCGCTGGTGCCCTACCCTCAATTTTAAATGCATATAGAGACTGAGGGTTTTCGGGAGGAGCCGTGCTGCTCTCTGATAGGAAGCAGGAACCATGCTCTCCTGAGTTTTAAATGCACTTTAGAACAGCACACAGCAACACTACATATGAGCGGGCGGAGGGAGGTTTGGGGACTTCACTCACCCCGGTTCTGTTAGCCGTCAGGGCTGGGGGGCCCGGAGGAGGTGCTGGCCGTCAGATTGGGGTCTGGGATGCGGGGCCTCCCTGCTACTGCAGATAAGGAGGTGGTCCGCTTGCCTCCACCCCAGAGAGAAGGGTTACATCTCCTGGGTCTAGGTGCGGCTTGCCCCTCTGGGGGTGGGGGTACCTGGACCTGGGATATAGAGTATGTTTGGGGAGTGCGACTGTCTGTGCAGTGTCTATTTGTGTCTGTCTACACGTTGGGTGAGTGCCGAGTATTTGGTTGTGCATATGGGGTGGGAATGCACGTTTGTGTCCGCGTGTGCCTGTTCGTCTGTGTCTATATGTCAGCTTGGGTCTTAGACTCCACCTCTCTGGGAACATCTCAGGCCCTCCAAAGTACGGAGGCCTATCTCCCCTCACCATACTCCCTGCCGGTGGCTGATGCCCTCAGACGTTGGTGTGTTGGTGGTTCTTGTCGACTGGGGCTGGACGCTCATGTATGTACCGGCTCACTCCTGGTGGCCGATTGGCGGGGCCTGACGCCTGTGGCCCGGCTGGGCCCCTTCCGGGGGTTGGGGTGCTCTCAGGCCTCTGGGCCTGAAGCTCGGTCCTCTCTGGCACAGCTGGCTGCCGGCAGAGCCCGCGGGCACGCCACTGCAACACCCTCTGGCCTCTGCTCTGTAGCTGCTGGGTGACCTCTCATTTGGGGCTCTACTCAGCTCTTCCCAGGAGGGTGGCACGGTTCCCCCCCTGTGGTGGTCCTCCTCGGGTCCTCGTACTCTGGGGCCTCTGGATGTCTGCGGCCTGGATCTCCTCCATACCCGCTTCATGCCCTGGGGGACGGGACTATGGCTCCGCACACTCCCTAGCAGATCGTTACATGGAGTAACCTTTGAAATACAAGCATGCTGATCCACACAGGTGTGCACACAGGTGTACACACGGATGTTCACTAGTGATGTGACGTTCTGTATCGAGGCTTCGAAGCTTGTGTCGAGTAATGGAGGGGGCGTTTCCGTGATGCACGTATCGAGGCTTGCTTCATTTATGGGAGGAGCTGAAAATGATGACGTCCGAAGCCTCGCTGCCCGGCTGTACCACGTGACTGGTTCATGAAGTGGTTCGAACTTTGCCGCGAGCTATGACAGTGATATAAACCCCTCAGACTTCATTCAAAATGTGGGTGTTTGATGGAGAGTTGCAGTTAGTGAGAGTTTGGAGATTTATGAGAGTGAGGAGAAAAAGTCAGGAGAGAATGGAGCCAGCTAAGAAGAGGAGGATGTCCTCCCCTGTGTGGGAACATTTTGATTTTATTCCTCCCAAAAAGGTATGTAAATTTCTACAGAAGATGTATTTTCATAATACTGATGGTGCAATACAATTTATGTTAAGCGGCTTTACTTTTGTAAAAGGTAAAGTGTTTGCTATGTGCCAGGGAGCTGGGATATAACCAGTGTTGGGAAGGTTACTGTCACGGAGGAGCAGGGAGGACTCGGCGCAGACTGAAATCTCAGAAAAACAGGTTTATTTACACAGTCCAGGTGCACTATATACAGGTGAAGGAGAAGGGGGCCAGGGTTCCCAGGGGTGCAGAGAGGGGTCGGGAAAAGCGTCCAGAGTCTCCAAACCAAGCACGAGAAATCTGCATACAGAGAACAAGAGGTAGCACGGAACTTTCACGGACAGAGCTCAAAACTGGCTGAGGCTAAAGTAGCACTGACGAGCGCTACTCAATAGTCCAGCGGCGAGGTGCTCTCAGTCACTGCCTTAAGTAGCGGGAGCAAACAAGGTGAGGAGCCACAGGTGATTGCCTACAGGTGGTGGAGGCCGGGAGCTCACAATGAGCTCCGCCCAGGCAGCGAGCAGAGAGAGAGGAGAGAGAGAAAAGACAAAACATAACATGTAGCCACACAGGGCCAGCCGAGCAGGCACGGGGACCATGACGGTTACTTTTAAAATGTATTCCATTACAGAATACAGAATACATGCCCCAAAATGTATTCTGTAACGTATTCGTTACGTTACTCAATGACAGTAACGTATTCTGAATACTTTGGATTACTTAATATATTACCATGCTTTTTACAACAACATGAATGTACTATTGCTGTGTGATTTATTACTGTTACTGAAGGTCCGCGACTCCGAACTGTAGTAAAGGGACCTCTGACTAATACGGCGGGGTCCCTGTCGGCTCGTAGCCGAAAAATAGCTTTACTTTGTTGTGTGGGTCAACTTTTCTTGCGAGAGACAGAGAGAGGCGTTGAAAGGCTCCAACGGAACTTATTGTTTTCGGAGGAAAACACGAACACGGTGTACAGTCGAGTCTTAATAGCTTACTTACAACTGGGCTCGTCAGGCACTCTTCTTGGCTGAAGTGGTTATTATTATATTTACATGCTTCCAGCTCCCGTTTTTCCTCGATGACAACTCGTACCTTTCCACTCCCCTTTTTCTCCCTCCTCGCGCTCACAGACCCATAACGTGTATGGCAGTCCATTCTCCCTGCAGCACGGACTACACTGCCCATGATGCTACATTCTTTAGAGCTATGCTTGTAGCATTCTGCCTGTTAGCTTAGCACAACAACAACAACAACGAAAAGGCGCTCTCTCACCCAGGAAACACACAGTCGCAGAGAGAGAGAGCGTCGCCCTGTAACCATGGCAACCGTAACGCTGCCGCCTGGAACAACAGAACGTAGCTGTCAAACAAAACCCAAACAGTCCTGACCCGCGACAAAATGAAACAGGAAAGTACCGCAGTGTAATCCATTTATTTCAACAAAGTAACTGTATTCTGAATACCACCTTTTTAAACGGTAACTGTAACGGAATACAGTTACTCATATTTTGTATTTTAAATACGTAACGGCGGTACATGTATTCCGTTACTCCCCAACACTGGATATAACAACAACACCTCATCCATGCTTAGGCACTACAGAGCCTTGCATGAGAATAAAGGGAACACCGATTGTGGAGCAAGACCAGGTGAGCCATCAAATGTCATGATAATATAGCATGCAGTAATGTTACTAAATGATATAACAATATTATACAGCTGTAATAAGTTACGTGTGTGATATTTATATTTGTGCTTTGTATTTATTGTCTTTCCTCAGGAGAACAATCTCCAATAGATGAAGACCAGGGGCCCGTTCATCGTACATGGCTTACTACATCCAAGATCAAATCATCGCGCTAACTGTGAGCTCGCTAATCCGGTTCTCCGAACACACCTGCTGTTGACGATTAGTACAGCTGGATGAAGTAATGTGAGATCACTGGGTATCGTAAAAGGGGCTACGCATCGATAGTAGAAACATTGATCGGCAACCCTCTGATTGGTCGGCGCAAATGTCGAAGGAGCGTGCTCGGTATTTTTCGGCAGCAGAGCAAGAACTCTTGAGTGAGGGATTTCAGGAGTTTCAGAGTTTAATCAGAACGCAAGGGAACACTGCAAAGGCTGCAAAAGCAAGGAGAGAGGGCTGGCAGAAAGTTGCTGACAAATTAAAGTAATTTAATAATAACAATAATAATGGAGTGGATTGATATAGCGCTTTTCAAGGCACCCAAAGCGCATGACAATGCCACTATTCAGTCACTCTCACATTCACACACTGGTGGAGGCAGCTAAACCTGTTTCTCCATCACCTGTTCAGTTCTGATGATTCAGTAAGGACATCTCCTGGTTTCATCTTCATGTTTCCCTCTCACCACATATCCAAACCGACATCATGACCAGCAGCTTTACAGCTGTGGCTCCAGCAAACATCAGCTGATACTGGAAAGTAATATTAAATAAAGTCTAACAACAGCTGATCAAGCTTACACGTGCTGCTGTTGTTTAGCACGACATCCGCTGGTTTCCTCTTTCTGGCACAAAGTGGGCGATAAATAAACAAGAGAGAAAAGCCGATCAGCTGATCATTAATCAGTTTCATGATTGAAGTAGAAACGGGAGAGGGAGGGGGGAGAATGAGAGAAGAAGAACAGCTGTGTAGCAAAGACACAGAATAACTCCAGCTTTGTGTGTCACGGTTCGGCATGGCAAACCGTGGGAGGTGTGGGGAAGGAGGACCCAGGCGCGGTGCTCTGTGTATAAACAGTGTGTTTATTTACAGTGATGGAAACAATAACAGTAAATCCCCGTGCTCTCCCTGACTCCCGTGTCGTGTCTCTCCGTGAATAGTCCGTGTCTCAGTGCTCTCCGCTCCCGTGTCTCAGCACCCCTCGTGCTGGCTGCTGTCAGGCGCTCCACACTTCTCCTGAGGACACAATAGACGCAGCCGTCAGGACACATATAACCGCGGGCATACACACTAACTCAGTTCAACAGGATGACTAACGTGGAGTCTCATGGAATGATCCCGCGTCAGTGGGAGCTCCAAGACTCTCCTAAGTAGCTCCCCCGACGAGGCCTGATCAGCAGCAGGTGTGTCGCTTCGGGTGTGGCCAGACCGTCAGCAGGGCCACACCCACCAGGCCTGAAGGCGCCCACCGAAACACATATACATACACACGCAAACAGGGAGAAGGACAGCAACACCAAATATACATACAATAATAATAATAATAATATAATTCATAACTGCTCAGGGATCCTGGGTCGCTCAGACCCAGGACCCTGACATTGTGTCTTTTTCATTGTAGCTGAAGTCCGGGACAAAATGTTCCTTTTCACCTCAACACGAAACGCGTAATAATTTCTCTGAATACGAGACGATTCTGTTTTTTACGGGACGGTTGGCAACTCTAATAATTAACCGTATGAGCAAAATAAAGTTCAACATCAGTAACTTCATAGCACCACCCAGCTGTATAGAAAATCCGTCATGCTAGCTAGCACGCAGTACGAAAAAGTCAGTCTTGCCTCCTTTTTCCTTCATCCACCTGCTGGCCTCCACCACTTGCTAATGTTATTGAATCTGTGGAAGCTCTGCAATAGCCACCACATGAAGTAACGAATAACGAGCCTATCTAAATCCCAGTAACGAGTAACACGTTCCTGGTTTTGGCATAATAACTAGTTACCGTGCTCGTTACCACAATAATAACGTAGTTACTGTAACGCGTTATAAAATAACGTGTTAGTCCCAACACTGAATATGACAGATTCAAACTGTCACCTTCATTATTATTTATCTCTCTGTTTTTCTCCTCTTGGTGTCAGTGTGGTTACTGTACATGACCTCTGAAAGGCTGAAAATTTATTTGTCATTAAGATCACTTCCAGTCTGAGTTATTGTCACATTGTCAAGACAAACTAGGAAGTAGAAAATCATTCATTTTACAATATTTATTCTATTCCATCAAATTAGAACAATAGATATTAAACTGTGACTGCTCTTGGTTAGCATACAACCAAAAATTCCAGAACACACACATCCTGTGTGTTCTGGAATTCAATGCTTCCGCGATGATGGCGCCTGTGTTTGGCTCTGCCGCTGCTGGTTGCAGTTTTTCTCACTCTACTCTAGTGCTGTTTTTTTCGACCTTACTGCTCTCCTTTTTTGTCTCTGATGTATTTTATAATAATTGAATTTGACCACTTTAGTCTACGATCGTCTGATGCTGCTGGCAATTCGCTCCACTATGGTGGGCCTGGATACCTCCTCTTCCTACAACAGTATGTTCCACCCTCCATTGCCGGAGTCTGGATTTTCAACAGACGTTACCAACAGGTACCCTTCTGGGCTCATGTAAATTGCGGAGCAGAAGAGGGAAAAGAGCAGGATCCGCTGGTAAGCGACGCCTAGCATCTCTGGTCACCTGTGCTCAGACAGCTCGTATGGAGGGGAATTTTTCTTCCATGTCCCTACTTGATCATGTAGGGCCTGGACCTATGGGACCGTGTTACCTTACAAATGTTTATCGAGACTCTCCAGTTGTCTGGCCCTCTGTCCCTGCAATGAATGGAATTTACGTCCCTCAGTTCTGTTAGTGACATGACCTCTACCTCACTGAGCATGGCGCTTCTCAATGGCTGATCAATAACCAATAAAACATTCTTGTTGAATTATTTTATTCTTTCCAAAACATTACATTTTTTTATTTTAAGATAAGATAAGATAAGATAACCTTTATTAGTCCCACACGTGGGAAATTTGTTTTGTCACAGCAGGAAGTGGACAGTGCAAAAGTTATGAGGCAAAAATTAGAATACAATAAGAATAAATACAGTACACAACTGTACAGAATAGAATAAAATAAAATACTATATACAGTAGAATAAAATAAAATAAATATACAATAAGATAAAAATAGAATACAAATACAAATACTATATACAACTGAGTAAAAATACAACGATGACAGAAAGGATTATTGCACTTGGTATTATTGCATATGTATGGATGTGTGTGCTTGATCAGTTAAAGTCTTTATTATGGAGTCTGACAGCAGTGGGGAGGAAAGACCTGCGAAATCTCTCCGTCCCACACCGTGGGTGCCGCAGTCTCCCACTGAAGGAGCTGCTCAGTGCTGTCACAGTCTGCTGCATGGGGTGGGAGATGTTGTCCAACAGGGATGACAGCTTAGCCGCCGTTCTCCTGTCACTCACCACCTCCACTGGGTCCAGAGGGCATCCTAGAACTGAAACTTGGCAGTGCGGCGGTGACTATTCATCCCTCATCAAACTTTGCACGGGTGGATACTCCTTCACTAGCCAGCCTCGGATGTCCAGTCGAGGAGGAGGTCTTGCTGTGGTGTATCGAAGTTGGATGTATTGTTGCTCATTAATAGTAAAAATAATAATAATAAAAAATTTTCGTTTGAACTACATCTGGTTAAAACTGGAAATAAAGATCTGTGTTACTGTTCTGTAGTGTATCATCCACCTGTCCCAAATGGTCAGTTCTTAAAGGAGTTCAGTGACTTTTTACCTTCCACCCTGAAGCTGTCCAGACTGGTTATAATTAGGGATTTTAACATACACATTGATGATGACTATGACGTCTTTGAGGTTTTCTTAGCATCATGGACTCTTTTCATTTTACACAGCATGTGTCTGGACCCACACATATCAAAGGACACACACTGGACCTCGTTTTTTCTTTAGGCTTAACCATTGACTTTTGACCCTTATTCTATTATATTTAACTTTATATTTCTCTACTACTGCTAATTTTCTGATGTTTTTAATTTGGTGTTGTCTGTCTCTAATGTTGATTTATTAAGAATCTTTTTAATAATTAGTCTTTCTATTTTAGATAGTATTTGTCCTTTTAAATCCAGATTAGCTCCTGTCTTAAAATCATCCTCCTGGATAAACGACAACATTCGCTGCTTAAAACGTGCATGTCAACCTTTTAGCTTCTTTTAATCCTTCAATTCGAAATGCAAGGGCTGCCTATTTCTGATAGGTTTGTAGCATAAACCTATTCGCTGGAACGTTAAGGACAACTTGCTACACAGCAAAAAGCAAGACACAAGGCACCAAAGTTCTTCGTGTTACTCATGCATGAGGGAGACCTGGCTGGAGCCAAGTGTCGTTCCACCACTTGACCTCCGTCAGACTCTCAGCCAGGTTCCCCATAGCACTCCTTTTATTGTGGTTACATGAATATGCATAGGGTCATTAACATATAACATCTTACATAGGTATACATGTGAACAAAGAATACCGTGTGTGTGTGTGTGTGTGTGTGTGTGTGTACTTGTTTTCGTGACATCTTAGGACAATTTTATGATAACACACTCACAAAATGAGGACGCTCAGAAAAATGAGGACATTTTTGAGGTCCTCATTTTTCTGAGCCTTCTAAAGTGTTCTAGAGGCTCCCAACATGCTCCCAAACCAAAAATCTCGAAAGTCCTGAAACATCACAATTTTATGAAAAAGTGTGTTTAAGTGTGTTTAGCGTTTTTGCTCACTTTCAGTTTCGCCGCCTACTGGCCAGTTTTGGAACTTAACACACTTTAAACACACTTTCAGTGACGTCACTCTGCGAGTCCTCATATTGTAGGTGTGTCAGACACAATAACACATTTGACCCAGGTTATACCCTTCTGGGGCTTAGCGGACACATGCGTGGACAGCACCTTTTAGTTCTTATGTCCAAAGTCGTATTCAATGTTGAAATGGAGGTGAACTTTATTTCAATCATTCGTGGAATAGTAACAGATGAATTTTGAGGCTTCTGAAAATTGTTCGTTCAAACCTTGCCAATTAAACAATCATTCTAACACACATCAAAAACTTTTCACATTTTTATACATATTAAGGTGAGCTATAAGCAAGGGTAACAACAGTTAAATCAGGCAAATCTTGACAAAAATGAAGGTCTTTAGATTCAGTTATCAGTACCTGCACAGCTTGGTTTCTTTTGTTGTTGACAAAATGTATCGAAATATAAAGTTTCAACATTTGTCTAATTATATTACTATTAATTAATGAGTCTTACTTCTCAAGATCAATGCACAAATTGTCTGACCTTCACTATGCAGAATGATGTGTGTGCAGATTTTGACCCTTGAAGAGTTTATATTAATCTACATTAATATAATTGCATCTGCAATCTGCAGTTGAACTTGGAGATTCCTGCCGCTGTCATCTGATTCAGTATGATCATCAGGCTCAGTCTCGACTCTGTGTATCTACAAGAATTGATGAAAAAAGTCAACACTTTATTAATTATATTTTAAATTCAACTTACCTTATACTTTTTACAATATAGTATAAAATGCATATTGTTTCTTTAAAAACTAATAACACACTATTAAAAACTGCAGAATGCACAATTCCAGCTTCATTTAGTAATTCAATTAGTAAATAAAAGTGAGTAATTAAGTCACTTAATTAACTAAGCAACTGTAAATGTCACAGAAGTACAATTCAATTTCAATTCAATTTTATTTATATAGCACCAAATCACAAAAAAAGTCACCTCAAGGCGCTTCATAGATACAGAGAAAAACCCAACAATCATATGACCACCTATGAGCAAGCGCTTTGGCGACAGTGGGAAGGAAAAACTCCCTTTTAACAGGAAGAAACCTCTGGCAGAACCAGGCTCAGGGAGGGGCGGCCATCTGTTGCGACTGGTTGGGGTGAGAGAAGGAAAACAGGATGAAAGACATGCTGTGGAAGAGAGACAGAGGTTAATAACAGATATGATTCAATGCAGAGAGGTCTATTAACACATACTGAGTGAGAAAGGTGACTGGAAAGGAAAAACTCAATGCATCATGGGAATCCCCCGGCTGCCTACGTCTATTGCAGCTTAACTAAGGGAGGATTCAGGGTCACCTGGTCCAGCCCTAACTATATGCTTCAGCTAAAAGGAACGTTTTAAGCCTAATCTTGAAAGTAGAGATAGTGTCTGTCTCCCGAATCCAAACTGGAAGCTGGTTCCACAGAAGAGGGGCCTGAAAACTGAAGGCTCTGCCTCCCATTCTACTTTTAAATACTCTAGGAACAACAAGTAAGCCTGCAGTGTGAGAGCGAAGTGCTCTAATAGGGTGATATGGTACTACAAGGTCATTAAGATAAGATGGGGCCTGATTATTTAAGACCTTGTATGTGAGGAGTAGAATTTTGAATTTAATTCTGGATTTAACAGGAAGCCAATGAAGGGAAGCCAAAACAGGAGAAATCTGCTCTCTCTTTCTAGTCCCTGTCAGTACTCTTGCTGCAGCATTTTGGATTAGCTGAAGGCTTTTCAGGGAGTTTTTAGGACATTCTGATAATAATGAATTACAGTAGTCCAGCCTGGAAGTAACAAATGCATGAACTAGTTTTTCAGCGTCACTAAGAGACAGGATATTTCTAAATTTAGAGATGTTGCACAAATGAAAGAAAGCAGTCTTACATATTTGTTTAATATGTGCATTGAAGGATATGTCTTGGTCAAAAATGACTCCAAGGTTCCTCACAGTATAACTGGAGGCCAAGGTAATGCCATCCAGAGTAAGAATCTGGTTAGATACCATATTTCTAAGATTTTCAGGGCCGAGTACAATAACCTCAGTTTGATCTGAATTAAGAAGCAGAAAGTTAGCGGCCATCCAGGTCTTTATGTCTTTAAGACATTTGTGCACTTTAACTAATTGGTGTGTGTTATCTGGCTTCATGGACAGATAGAGCTGGGTGTCATCTGCATAGCAGTGAAAATGTATGCTATGTCTTCTAATGATACTGCCTAGGGGAAGCATGTATAATGTAAACAGAATTGGTCCTAGCACTGAACCCTGTGGAACTCCATAATTGACCTTAGTGGGTGAAGAGGACTCTCCATTTACATGAACAAATTGTAGTCTATTAGATAGATATGATACAAACCACTGGAGTGCAGTACCTGTAATACCTACAGCATGCTCTAATCGCTCTAATAGGATATTATGGTCAACAGTATCGAACGCTGCACTAAGGCCTAGCAGGACAAGCACAGAGATGAGTCCACTGTCAGAGGCCATAAGAAGATCATTTGTAACCTTCACTAAAGCGGTTTCTGTGCTGTGATGAACTCTGAAACCTGACTGAAACTCTTCAAATAAGCCATTCCTCTGCAGATGATCTGTTAGCTGTTTGACAACTACTCTTTCAAGGATTTTTGATATGAAAGGAAGGTTGGAGATTGGCCTATAATTAGCTAAGACTGCTGGGTCTAGAGATGGCTTTTTGAGTAAAGGTTTAACTACAGCCAGCTTGAAGGCCTGTGGTACATAGCCGATTATTAGAGATAGGTTGATCATATTTAAGATTGAAGCATTAATTAATGGCAGGACTTCTTTGAGCAGTTTTGTAGGAATGGGGTCTAAAAGACACAGAGGATTGGAGGAAGTAATTATAGAAGTTAACTCAGAAAGATCAATTGGAGAAAAAGAGTCTAACTTAACATCAACGGTACTAAAAGTAGCTGTAGATAATGTTACATCTGTGGGATGATTATTGGTAATTTTTTTCTCTAATGATAAGAATTTTATTTGTGAAGAAGTTCATGAAGTCATTACTAGTTAACGATGGTTGGCTCAAAAGAGCTCTGACTGTTTGTCAGCCTGGCTACAGTGCTGAAGAGAAACCTGGGGTTGTTCTTATTGTCTTCAATCAGTGACAAATAGTAAGATGTTCTGGCTTTGCGGGGGGCTTTCTTATAAATCAGCAAAATATTTCTCCAATTATGATGATCCTCTAAATTTGTGACACGCCATTTCCTCTCCAGCTTACGAGTCATCTGCTTTAGGCTACGTGTTTGAGAATTATACCACAGAGTCAGGTACTTCTGATCTGAGACCTTAGTTTTCACAGGAGCTACAGTATCCAGAGTCATATGTAGTGAGGAGGTAAAATTATTATTAACAAGATAATTGACCTCTGTTGGGGTAGCATTCAGATAGCTGCTCTGCTCTGTGTTGGTACAGGTCATTGAAGATGATAACAGTGGGTGGATTACATTCTTAAACATAGTTACAGCGCTTTCAGAAAGACATCTGTGATAAAGTCTACTCTCCACTGTTGTGTAATCAATTATTGTAAATGTAAATGTTATCAGGAAATGATCAGACAGGAGAGGGTTTTCAGGAAACACTGTTAAATGTTCAGTTTCTATGCCATATGTTAAAAACAAGATCTAGAGTGTGATTAAAGTGGTGGGTGGGTTCTTTTACATTTTGAGAGAAGCCAATTGAGTCTAATAACAGATTAAATGCCATGTTGAGGCTGTCATTCTTAGCATCTACATGGATGTTAAAATCACCCACAATAATTATTTTATCTGAGCTGAGCACTAAATCTAGGGCTGCCACAAACGATTATTTTGATAGTCGACTAGTCACCGATTATTTTTGCGATTAGTCGACTAATCAGATCATCATCCATTGGACGTAAAACTACAGCTTATTGCACCAGCAGCATCTGCTCTTATATAACTATCATTAGCTTACAGCTTTAAGTGTTTAAGGTCTGTGCTAACTAAAAATAAAGACAAGATGATAGTTTATTAAATTTTAATGAAATTTGCAAATTGTTTCGGTGAAGTTTAATAAACTCCTTGCTATCTAAAATATAACAGGACACTGGAGTATATTCTGGAGCATCTCACACTTCTGATAATCAGCTGTCTGCTTGATGTTTATTCAGCTGTGTAAAAACTATAACTTTAATCTCAGACAAACTGATTTACTCAGGAACAAATAAAATACTAAAAAAAAAAGCCAAACAATAACATTTTAAGTTATCTAAGTGACTCATATGTTTAACCTGAGTAGCGAAAGACGGCGGTGGGTTTGAAAACGATTTGCGGGGAGTCCGGTGTTCTCACGGCGCTAGTGAGCCTAGCCCCCGGCTCGCTAACGAGCTAGTGGGTAACAGATGTCTCCGAAAACGTCGGAGCGCTTTTGAAAATATGTGGTGTCCTGATAAACTGAGCAGATATTTGAGGTTTACACAGCTACATTCTCGCCTGAAAATATGTTAAACGTTTATTTTGTGACCCAGAAAGAATAATAAGAGTAACATTAAAACTAACTAGCTGCCGCCATTGTTGGAAACTGCGCTGGGCCGCGCTATGAATTCTGGGACACAGCTGCTTCTTCTTCTTCGGGGTTTAACGGTAGCTGACATCCTTGTACATGCAATGCTGCCATCTTCTGTTTCAGTCCGTTATTACACTCTTGAATCCTGCCACTTATTCCTGCGTCTTTTGTGATCTTACAAAGCTTCAAACGACGCGTCGACTATTAAATCAGTCGTCGACGATTTTGATAGTCGACGTAATCGTGACTAGTCGACAAATCGTGGCAGCCCTAACTAAATCAGATAAAAAGTCTGAGAAATCAGAGAGAAACTCTGTGTAAGGCCCAGGTGGACAATAGATGATAACAAATAAGACTGGTTTCTAAAATTTTTCAGCTGAGGTGGACAATGCTAAGCATCAGGCTTTCAAATGAATTAAAAGTCTGTCTTGGTCTTTCATTAATTAATAGGCTGGTGTGAAAAATTGCTGCCACACCGCCCCCTCGGCCTGTGCTTCAAGGTTTCTGGTAGTTAGAATGACTCGGGGGTGTTGATTCATTTAAGACCCCTCATCAGCATTCTGTTTTCTCCTCTATGATGCAACCATCTGTCCTCCTATAATATTCAGTCCACTAGTCTATGTATCACTTTCATCTTACTAGTGACTTGGACAAGATGACAAACAGAATCTCATGCTTAAGATGCTGTCTGGTCTTCATGAGTGTCATTGTATGTGTATATGCATGTGGGGTTAGTATAGTAAATGTACTTTCTGTATGTTTTTGTGTTAGTCTCTCATCACACTTTCATTATTCTCATCACTGCTTAAACAACACACATCTCTCTCTGATTTTTTTTTAAACTGTACTTTTCTCAAAACAGAAAATAGCATTACAGCTGTTTCAGACTGAGAAACACCAAACACTCTTCGTGCTATCATTCATCCACACAACTATTTTATTCCTTTTTGTCCACTGGGCAGGTGATCTGCAGAATCATGTCTGCCCCAGCTGGATACCTTTTCACACACACCGTGACGTCAAACATGCTCACACTCACGGAATGGATCAGGAGAAAAACTTTCTTCATCTTCACACTCTGGGACCGAAACACCATATGTTTTTTTTGTGTTGTGTCAGGGATGGATATGTGGTTGTAACGTCTGTGTTCACTAACTTTACTTTCTGTTTCCTGCCCTGCCTAGTCTGTCTTGGACTCAATGCTGCTCCCAATGCCTCTCCATACCCAGCCTTTAATTTCTCCTCCACCTCTGCTCTCTCACGCTCTTCTCTGGCTCTTCGTTCTGCTAACATTCTTGCTCTTCCTAATGCTTTTCTACGGTTCTAAAGTAGTTGCAGTGGATTGAGCTGTTTCATCCTCAGGTTTCACAACCACTGCTTGCAATATTGCTCTTTTAACGTTCTGTGCTTCTCTTCTCTTTTGAGCCTGCTCCAGCCACAACTTAGCAACTGCTAACTGCAATTCCTTCCTCTGCTTCGCTTCCCCTGTTTTACCTGCTACGCTTACAGCTATTCTTTCTACCAGCATTTTACCTTTAACTTCCATTAATGTCCCTTCAAATCCATATTTTTTTATTTTTATTTTTTACGCCAACAACCTACATACTGCGTGCTGCCCGGTGAAAATTTCTCCATAAATTTTACATCTCCTTCTAAGGCAGACTTACACATTTTATTCTCCATTACAAGACAACAATCAGCCACACTCACACAGACCACATCTGGCCCGCACACACACACAACATAGGCCTATCGCTTGCGTCTGCACGCACAGCTAGCGCCTGCACACACAGCTAGCGCTCTCTGTTGAAAACTCTCAAACGCCCCATATGGCGGAGAATTCAACCTTCGGACACTCTCTAACGCCCCAAATGGCGGAGATTCCGGACTCTCTTCACGGCGGAGTCACCGAACCTAGGTTATCTCTACGCCCCACACGGTGGAGAAGCCTGCGTCTCTCTCACGCGGCTAGCGCGCTCCCGTACCTGCGGTCAACGCAGGGTCACGTAGCCGCTCTCTAAGGCCTTCTGTACTCACTGTTTGTTTACGTTCATGGGAAGTAGTGATGGGTCAGTCGCGAACGAAATAGCTCTTAGAGCCGGGTCTTTGACGTGAACGACGCGAGCCGGCTCCTTATCGCGAGCCGTGGGTTTTTTTTTTCTCTCACCCTCTCTCTCGCACTTTTTTCGGCTTCACTCAGCATGCGAGCCTTGTGCTTTATGCTTGGAAGAGGGGCGGTAGTTGCACTCAGTAGCACAGGAACAGAGCAGGAGGGAGAGAGAGAGAAAGAGAGCCAGGGACAACAACGTCACATTAGAAAGGTATAGTAATCATCCACAACTATTTTCAGTTGCAGATGATAAAGGATTCAGAAAGTTTATACATACAGGCCCATATGACAGAGAATGTGCATCTTCTTTTTGTTTTCATATTATAATTTATATTTAATTGTGTTGTGGTTTGCAGTGTTTTGTGTTGTTTCACTTTAAATTGGTTTAAAAGGAAAAAGCTGAAAATTTAAATAGTTAAAAGTTGAACTGTAACTAGTAGGTTTTTGTATTATATGATTTATTTATTACATTTTATGTGGCGTGAATAAATAAAAGTATATTTACGGTGGCCCCTAGAGACAAAGCATGTACAAACTTCAAATCACGTACGAACCCTGAAGCACGTACAAACTCCGAAGCACGTACAAACTCCAAAACACGTAAAAACTCAGAAGCACATAAAAACTCAAAACACGTACAAAAGACAACAGAAGTGCTCCAGGATGCTAGGCGCAGTGTTGAGCTTTTGTTACCTAGTGGCTACACAAGCCAGCAAGTACCAACGACCGGAAATGAACTTTTTTTTAAATTTTATTTGACTCTATATGAATGCTTGTGTATAAATACACAAACAATACACATATGCTTTCATGCTTTCAATTGTGTAATTTAAGTGATCTAGGTAGCTCTGTTTTGGAAGTTCAGAGCTACCTAGATCACTTATGCTAGAAATGCTAGAAATGAGTTTTGGAGTTTGTACGTGTTTTGTCTCTAGGGGCCACCGCATATATTTATATATAAACATATATGAATAAAACCACTTTTTTTTTACATTAGTAATTCCTTTTGTGCATCATTTTATATTATTGTTAATAATAAATTAATTAAAGCAACAAAACAACCTTAAGAGCCGGTTCGGAGCTGAAAGAGCCGGCTCTTTTTAGTGAGCCGAACCGAAAGAGCCGGTTCTCTAAAAAGAGCCGGAAATCCCATCACTAATGGGAAGAGTCTCTGGATCCCGTCAATCGTCATCCATCCCGAGGGGAGGTCAGGCGCAAACTTCCCGGCCTGGTGACAAGCAAAGTGAAACACCAGGGCTTTACGTCAATCATCCCAGACGTTGTGGTGGCGTCCTCTCCCTCTCCTCGGTGGATGCAATGTGTTAGGTTCCGGCTCCGAAGGACTAAATAAATGTTGGGTCTGTGTTTCCACAAGCCCTGCTAATTCTAGAGACTTATTCATCATGAAGAAAACAAGACAGTCGATCGATCGATCGATTATTTGCGCAAGAGAGGCCTGTGTCCACCACGAAAATGACCCCCAGATCTGACCTCCTCCTGCTACCTTTTATTGAGAGACAGTTCACACAAAACACGTCAGAACAAAGCCACGCCCACATGGTCCTAAGATGTGTGAACTTCTGTATTTAAGTAAGAGTGTGTGTGTGTGTGTGTGTGTGTGTGTGTGTGTGTGTATGTGTGTGTGTGTGTGTGTGTGTGTGTGTGTGTATGTGTGTGTGTGTGTATGTGTGTGCGTATGTGTGTGTGTGTGTGTGTCAGACCTCCTGCTCACCAAAGGGTCATAAACCCAGGAAGCTTACATCAAAAGAAACAGATCTTTCAGATAGGATGTATCTACAATAAAACCTCCCCCAGCACAGAGTGGTTGGAGAGGTGGTCAGGATCAAAGGAATGGCTTTGATCCTACTGCTTGAACTAAGACTGTACAAATTTAAGAAACACAATGGCAACATTCAACAATTAGACTTAACACAGGGCAGGACCCAAAATAGAGCCTTGAGGTACACCGTATTTAAGAGGGGCTATTTTGGAGTTGTGGGGACCCATATTGACATGAAAAGACCTTTCTGACAAATAGGCATACAGAAACCACTGTAGGGCAGATCCTTTTAGGACAGCATAAAATTCTAGCCGTGATAACAGGATGTCAAGGTCGACTGTGTCGACAGCTTGACAGCTGCTGACAAGTCCAACAATAAGAGGGCAGCAGGGCTGCCAGAATCCAGAGTTAAAAGAATATGGTTAAAAACCCTTAAAAGTGCCGTCTCAGTGCTATGTAGTTATTTAAAACCAGATTGAAATTTTTCAGAGATCATATTAAAATCAAGGTGGGCCTGCAACTGTAGGTAGATAGACCACTTTCTCCAAGACTTTAGATCAAGGGTGTCCAAACTTTTTGCAAAGAGGGCCAAATTTTATAAAGTGAAGATGCCTGGGGGCCAATGGTTCCTTTTGACTTTTTTTCCATAACAAAGTTACATGAAAATATAATGAAGAACAATTTTAATAGTCACAATTACCTTTGTTTTTAAAATAGAAATGTACCTAAATAAAAGACACTCAGGCAAGCATTTACAACTCTAAAGACACAATTCCGCCTTTCATTTATATCTGGAGAGTCAGACAACAGTGAACAAACTGTATAGAATACCCTAAATTTCCATGAGTTTGCAATATCTTTGCCTAATGAACATTTAAACAGGTGTTATAAGTAATGAAAAGTGTTCTGTTATCAATAAAGTTTTTTTTAAAGTGAATTTTGCCCTTGACTTTTACAAGACCTTTCAGGAAGCCAAAGTTTTTCACATCTACTGCACAACTGGAAGTTCACTTGCCGCAAGAAATAAACACATTTGTAAATTTACACAATATGTACACAACACACTCAACTATGAATTAAGAGCATAACATCAACAGTTAAAACCAAATCTTAAGAGTTTTAGAAAATACGTTTCCTTTTGTGGATTACATTAGCATGCTTTATGCTTTTTACTGTTCAGGAACACATGAGTAATGCAGGGATGTCACTCCTGGAGGCCTGCTCTTCATTTGATTCAACTGTGCTAAACCAGAAAGAACTAAAACATGCATAGCAGCTCTCCAG
The DNA here is from genome assembly GCF_057382095.1 of Aulonocara sp. 'chitande type north' Nkhata Bay. NCBI lineage: Eukaryota > Metazoa > Chordata > Actinopteri > Cichliformes > Cichlidae > Aulonocara > Aulonocara sp. 'chitande type north' Nkhata Bay. The sequence goes on from NC_141349.1 coordinate 1,556,074, forward strand.
TACAGAATTTGGACATCCCTGGACTAATGAGAGGGGTGATACTGGGATCTAGATTTTAGTAAAGCAATTAGGTCTGGTTTGAGGGCAGTGGTTGAGATGTGTAAAATATCACGCAAGTGGGAGTCACTCATCCTTGATCTCAATCGGTTCTTGTTTAAGTTCATGACAGAGAATGTTTGCTCACACAAATATGTGGAACCAAATAAGCTCAGCATTTTCTTAGCAAGAGATCGCACTTCAGGAAACCTGTCTTTGTCTAGCTGCTGATAAAAGTCAACAAGAGAACACTGCCGGTGTTTTCCACTCATCGTCACACTGCAGCTCAATGAGCTCCAGCTGAAGCTGTGGAGGAGCATCATTAGGGTCCACGGAGAAGGGCGATGAGAAAAGCAGCATGTCTTTTTCAATAGCTGCAAAGTCCTGAAAGTGTTTGTTAAATTCTCCAGAAAGAGACGCGGTAGCTGTTGCGTACCCCTTCATCTGGACATTGTTACACCCCGGCCTAGGCAACCGGCGTGCAACTCAGGAAAAATAGAAATAAGGGAAAAAGGGCCCCCAAGCTCACTGCTCTTAAGGAGGGCGAACTCATAAAAAAGACTAATACGGGCTTCCACAAAAATAATCCCAAAACGAAAGTATCGACAACTATTTTCTTTAAAGCAAAATACGATATTTATTTACATCACAACACAAGGCGCCAAACTATTTACAACGGGGGGGGGGGGGAGATCGCAACCATGACATACTGAAACACAGGGTTTAAATACCTAGAGGGAGCAATCAGGAAATGGACAACAAGAGGGAAACACAGCTGGGGCAACGCTTACACTGACGAGACAGGGACACGTAAATTGAACACACTAAGATAACACAGACTTTCAAAGTAAAACGGGAAGCACATAACAGTCACGCCAAAACAAAACGCCTAAAACAATACACTGCCAACGCCGAACCGTAACAACATTAATGTCCACTGGGAAACTGTCAATAACATCTTTCAAAGCTGGGAAGTGTGCAGTACAGGGCTCTGTTAGGGACAAGTGTCTTTGGAAAAGTTGCAGTTTGGTTCCAAAGGCCTTGATGTGAGCGTATAGCTGGCTCACCACTGCGTCTTTTCCTTGAAGATTAACATTCAGCGCATTCACGTGTTTCGTAATGTCAACCAAAAAAGCCAGATTTGCCAGCCATACAGGATCAGACAGTTCTTCCATTGGTTGTCCCGTCTCATCCAAAAACTGTCTAATTTCCTCTCTGAGAGAGAAAAATCGCTGTAGTGCAGACCCCTGACTTAGCCACCTCACATCATTGTAATAAATGACGTCACCATATTCAGCCTGGATGTCGTGAAGAAACTGCTGAAACTGTCGGTGGTACAGAGCTTTAGAGCGAATACAGTTGACTGTCTTTGCTACTGGTTTCATAACATCATCAGATTTGAGATGTTTGGCACAGAGAGCCTGCTGATGAATGATACAGTCAAGTTTAACAGCGTTACCTGCTTCTTCACTGACTTTATTGCAGATCAGTGTGGACAATCCGCTTCGCTCACCAGCCACGGCAGGTGCACCATCAGTAATGATCCCAGAAACTTTACTCCATGGTGGCGTCACATCATCAACAGCTTCACAAACAGAAGCCAATCCTCTGGTTTGACCCTTAAGGCTTTTGAGATCCAGCAGCTCCTCTGTCACGTTCATCTTGTCGTCGACTCCTCGTAAATAAATCAGCAGTTGCGCGGTGTCAGATGCATTGGTGCTTTCATCGCAGGCTAATGAGAAATAATCAAAATCCACTCCTCTGTCCCGCAGCTGTCTGTGAATGTCTGACAATATATCCTCACCTCTTCGTGCCACAGTGTTGCGTGCCAAGCAAACACTCAGAAATTCTCGCTTCTTCTCGGGGCAAATGTTCTCCACTATTTTCATGACACAGTCTTTGACAAACGTACCTTCAGTGAAAGGTTTGCCATGTTTCGCTATTAACATAGCCACTTCGTAGCTGGCTTTCGTGATATTTTCATGTATCTCACAGGCCCGCATGAAAAATCGCTGTTGCGAAGCCAGAGCAGCTTGGAGTTGCTTCACTTTTTCAGCGCGCTCACTCCCTGTTAGCTTGTTATATGCTGCAACATCTATACTGTCCTCTGTGTCCACTCTCCTTGTCATTGTTTGTTCTAGTATAATGTGATCACTGTTTTTGTCCTTGTCACATGACCTGTAAATAGTGTCTCTGTATGTTTTTACTAATTTGTGTTCAACACCAACCTGCCAGAGGGTCTGCAGATGGAAATTAGCCCAAGGCTGTAATCTAGCATATTTACATTTGTTAAAATGTTCATTAATATGTATTGCCCCTCTTTTTAAAAAATAAATAAATAAATAAAATAACAAGCTAACAGCTTAGTCTCGTAGTGTCTCCTAATGTTAAAATCCTTAAACAAGGCAACAGTCTCTTTACAAATCAGGCAAACACAATTTCCTCAAATTTCAGTAAAAAAATACTGCAATTCCCACCGCTCCTGAAAGCGGCAGCCCTCACCATCAACTTTTCTCTTTTTTTGTACAGTCGCTGATAGGTTTGTAGCATAAACCTATTCGCTGGAACGTTAAGGACAATTTAATTACACAGCAAAGCAAGACACGAGTAGGCAAAGTTCTTTATGTTTCTCGTGCACGGGAGAGAACTGGACAAACCCCGTTCCTTCGCTTGACCCCAGTTGCTCTCATCTGCTCCCCCATAACACTGCTCTTTTATTGTGGTTACATGAATATGCATAGGTGCATTAACATACGACGTATACATACACACAAAGAGTACCTTGCCTGTGCGTTGTGTAAGGCAAGGCAAGGCAAGGCAAGTTTATTTGTATAGCACAATTCAACAACAAGGTGATTCAAAGTGCTTTACAGAGACATTAGAAACAAGAACAAATAAAAAGCATGATTTAAAATTGATTAAAACAAGCAAATAAACTAACTAACTAATTAACAAACAAACAACAGTATATAAACTCAAAACAGATAAAATCAGAACAGTAGATAAAATCAGTAGTTAAATGTAAGTTTTGAAATTTAAGCTTAAAGTGTGGATTTGGTGCTTTATTCAAATGCAGCTGAGAACAGGTGAGTCTTCAACCTGGATTTAAATAAATTGAGTGTTTCAGCTGATCTGAGGCTTTCTGGGAGTTTGTTCCAGATATAAGGAGCATAAAAGCTGAATGCAGCTTCTCCGTGTCTGGTTCTGACTCTGGGAACTGATAAAAGACCGGATCCAGATGACCTGAGGGATCTGGATGGTTCATACTGGGTCAGGAGGTCACTGATGTATTTTGGTCCTAAACCATTCAGAGCTTTATAGGCCAGCATCAGAACTTTAAAGTCTATCCTCTGACGGACAGGCAGCCAGTGTAAGGACCTCAGAGCTGGACTGATGTGGTCCACTTTGTTGGTCTTAGTGAGGACTCGAGCAGCAGAGTTCTGAATGAGCTGTAGTTGTCTGACTGATTTTTTAGGTAGACCTGTAAAGATGCTGTTACAGTAATCAAGCCTACTAAAGATGAATGCATGGACTAGTTTTTCCAGGTCCTGTTGAGACATCAGATCTTTTATCCTTGATATATTCTTGAGGTGATAGTAAGCTGACTTTGTTATTGTCTTAAAGTGTTTTTCTAAGTTTAGGTCTGCATCCATCACTACACCGTGTAAGTGTGTGTGTGTGTGTGTGTGTGTGTGTGTGTGTGTGTGTGTGGGTCAGAGTGTGACCCATAAACAACTTCCCTAACCCTGCTGGTTTGGAAGTCCAACAGTTCATCTAAACAAAAGGCTCTTAGCCTAAAACATATAGACACGTTTATCCTACCATAAAACAATAAGAGAAGGTACGACCTCTCCCATGCTCCCAGAATGTGGGTGTGAATGCCACAAACTTGTAATCTGTCCTTTTTCCATCTCCTTTCAGCACGTCTGTAGTCACATCTGAGGGAGCGCGTATGTTCATTCAACCACGGCTCTGATAAATTCTTAGGCACAGTCCTGAGCGGAGCAATAGAGTCCAAGATATCAGTGCAGGTAGAAGGAAGAATGTCCGAAAGGTCCTCAACACTTTTACAGTTGGAGTTCATTATTCCAGAATCCATAAAGGCAGCAGAAAAAGTGGGCACTGTTAGAGTATTTCTCTGCTTTATCAGAGAAATAAGAGAGCTGAACCGGCTGTTCAAACCCCCACATGGCTGCCCGCTGGATTCGAAGCGCCGGGACGAGGTGCGACCTCTCACAACGAACGTAATATGGTCAACACCTTGGAGACGCTTACTGCTGCTGTGAAGGCTCAAAACAACACCATTGAGCGTATGAGGGGAAACATCAGAGAGAGGCCTGCTCAAAATGACACCCTTGAGCGACAGCTGGAAAACATCGCGGAACGGATCACTGCAGTTGTGAAGTCTCAGAATCAAAAGACTGACAACACCTTGGAACTGAAGTTTGATACCATCATGGGGAGGCTCGCGGCTCTCCAACGCGAAGTTGAGGGACCAGTCTCAGAGTGCTAAAATTCGAGCTGCTCACAAAACAGAAATCAACAATATTCAACATTCGGACACCACGGCGCCAGCTGCAGGCCCAAGGCTGGAGCCCACCAAAACAACTCCCTGATAACGACTGTGTGATGACTATTCTTCCCGTCCCATGAAGGCCACCTGGGTTGGCTGGCAGACTGTTTACTTAGCCTGATAGTGCGAAGGACACTGTCTCCGCTGAACTCTGGACACACACACACACACACACTTACACTGACAAGCACTCACTCATCCCCCTCCCTTTCCAACGCCTTCGATGCTTGTGCCCTACCGGGGAAGATAGCAGTCAACTGGACCAGCACAGATGCTGCAGGACCGGATGCGCTGTCTACGCCGGCTCTCTCTCACCCTTTACCCGCCCCTGTTGCTTGTCTCGTGTTTCTATGGTGTATTGATAGTCATGTGCTTTTGTGCTGAGGTGTTTTTTCTGTTATCAAACTGTTCTCCCACTAGGAGCTCAGTCTGAGTGGAGTTTTTTTTCTCCTCCTCTTACCTCATGTAGTGTATTTTCGTTGTTTTTTCCTATCAGCCTACCTTTCTGACATGTCTCCCCAATGTGATGTTTGTGTAAAGTTGGTCAGAAGGTTCCTTTGTGAGTGCGCATGCGCCATTAGCGTGCTGCCTGCTGTAACCCCTAATTTCCCTCGGGATGAATAAAGTATTCTGATTCTGATTCTGAGTATTAAGCGCTCGCTTTTTGTGCGCTGGGACGTACGGCTTATCTACCGAGCAGCACAGCGTTAGAGTGAACAACACAGGAAGATGATCGGAGATGCGCAACTCAGATATTTCCGTGATGCACACATCCAGCCCGTGGGAGAGCACCAAGTCCAGTGTGTGACCTTTTTCATGTGTGGGACCGGTAACCCACTGGGTCAAGTTAAAAGAGTCAATAATATTTAAAAAGTCCTTGACCAAAAGTTTAGAGTCACAGCAAACATGGATGTTAAAATCACCAAGGATTAAAAAACTGTCAAATTTAAGAATGATTCCAGCCATAAAACCTCAAAACTCTTTGATAAAATCCTTGTTAAACTTGGGAGGGCGGTATATGAGGGCACACAGCAAAGGCGCAGCCGAGTTCAGGTGTAACTCAAACAGCTGGAGTTCAAAACTAGAAAATGAGTCGTGCTGTAATGTTTGATGGCAATGAAATCGAGCGTTGAACACGGTGGCTAAGCCTCCCCCCCTACCAGAGGACCGAGGGAGACTGAAGAATGAGAAATTAGGAGGAACCAGTGCCGAAAAAGCTACAGACTCACCGGGTTGAAGCCATGTTTCTGTCAGAAACAGAAAATCCAACTGTTGTGACTTTAGGAAGTTGTTTAATACAAACGTCTTGTTTGCTAATGATATTACATTTACTAAAGCCATTTGGAGTTTGCGACAACAGGCAGGATCCATCTAAAGACGCACTCTGCTGGTCCAGTAGTTCCACGAGAAGCACGGAGAAGAGCTCGGACTTTGATGAGTGTATCAGCCCGCTTTCCTCGTTTCCTCGGGCGCTTCTTCCAGGAAGTGGAGTAGGAGTGTTGGCACAGATAAACCGGAATACAGGGCTCAAAAAGTGGTGGAGGAGGCCCATAATCATCTCCTGTCTCCGTTTGTTTAAGAGCCAGGTCATACGATGCTTTGATTTCTAAGAGTAACTGGTGAGAGTAACATGCAGAGCGAGGGCATTTTGGGATAAAATAGAAAAGGATAAGCCAAAGCAAAGCTAGCAGAGTTGACGGACGTGTCGCCGTGCATACTGCTAGCGCCATCTTCTACGTGTATTCACAGTACACGGATTTCTCTGACGAACTGTCTGTATTAGGACCCTACATTCTGTTTCTTTTAAATACTTCGTTAACAACTGGAGTCTTCCCTGAATGTTTTAAATCAGCTGTGGTAGTACCAATCTTGAAAAGGCCTGGACTGGATGTTGACATAGTTGCAAACTATAGACCCATCTCACATTTGTCTTTCTTATCAATCTTTCTTATCACTGAGCATTTGTCAACAGACAATCTGTTTGAACCATTTCAGTCTGCTTTTAGACCAAATCACTTTAGTCAAAGTGGTAAAAGATCTACTGGTAAATGCAGACAATGATCGCTCTTCAGTTTTATTATTGCTGGATCTCAGTGTTGCATTTGTCACTGTGGCTTACTGTATTTTATTGGATAGTCTAGAACAATTTATTGGAGTTACGGGAAATGTTTTATCATGGCTGAGATCCTACCTGTCTGGGAGATCTCACACTGTTAGTTTTAAAAATTATCTGACTTGAGGGGGTGCTCAGCTGGTTAATTACTTCCGATAAGGTAGGGATAACAACTGAGCTGATTTCTGAATGAACAGAAGTGACAGCAGCAGCTTGGGAAGAGTTGATGAATTGAGAGACTGATTAGAGGGTCGATTGTGTCGAGGGTGGATGCCTGATGATGCTGGTGAATGCACATGAGAAGTGAAGGGACGCCACGAAGGATTATGTGCACGGATTAAGTTTGGATGTCTTAAAAGGAGCAATAGAGGACAGAACCTGGCATTCCGGTGCCACGAAGGTTCGCCGGTGCTTTGCGAAGGCAGGAAAGATGGCAGTGACTCTGGCATCTCGGTGCAGAGCAGAGAAACTGGCAACTCTATATTAGAAAGCATGCTGCTGTGTTTGCGAATGAGGGATAAAGAGAGAACCTCATATCTCGGCGTCAAGCTTGATATTGCATTCGTAAAGGAGGGACAGAGGAAGAGAACCTGGCATCGCGGTGTCAAAAGCATGCTGCTGCATTTGCGAATGAGGGATAAAGAGAGAACCTGGCATCTCAGTGCCAGAGGGGTTTACGACTGCTTTGCAATAACGGATGCAGAGAAACTGGCAAAGTGGTGGAAGAAGATTGCTGCTGCCATTACGAATGATGGATATAGAAGGAACCTGCTAGAAGATTTCGCTGCTGCTTTTGCCATGATAGATGGACAGGGCCTGGCAACTCAGGTGTAAGAAGCTTGTCACTGAAGTTTGGAAATTATAGATATAGCAAGAATCTGACACCAAAGTCCTAGAAGGGTTTGCCGCTGCTTTGCGATGATAGATGCGGAGAAACTGGCAGTTTGGTAGTAGAGAAGCTTAATGCTGCGTTGCAAATGGGAGATGAAGGAAAACCTGGCAACCCAGTGTCTTTTAGAAAGAAAGTCTTTAGCAGATATAGGGAAGCTGGCAACTCTGTGCCAAAGCATGCTGCATTTTGCATTGAGAACTGGGGGATTGACAACTGCTGCTTTTGCGAATGAGGGATAAAGGAAACCTGGCAACCCGGTGCCGACGTTTGCTGTAGAGTTTAGCAAAGGAGGAATTAGTGGCTGAAAGCCTGGCAAGTCGGTGCTGAGGTTTGCTGCATAATTTGCAAAAGAGGGATGAGTGCCTGAGAACCTAGCAACCCAGTGCTGGCGTTTGCTGCAGAATTTTGCAAAGGAGGGATGGAGAACTGGCAACTCGGTGCCTTTTTTTTATGCTGAGAAACTGCAACCTGATGGTGGAAAGCTTCCTGCTGCTTTTGCGAATGAAGGATAAAGGAAACCTGGCAACCCAGTGCTGACGTTTGCTGCTGCAGAGTTTAGCAAAGGATGGCTGAGTGGCTGAGAACCTGGCATACGCTGTAGCTTTTCCTGTTGGAACTGTAATTTGCTTCTGCATGGAAGAAGACTTTGTATTGACATTTGGATCTGCGAGGACGAGGAGCGTTTGAAACCAGGCTACAGTCCTCTACAGTCCTTAACAAAAGGATATACTTGGGATCTTACGGAAGCATGGGTTCGGCACTGACATCTGTCAGCTTTCTGGCTAACTCGCCTGGCCTGAGGGCCTGTTTCAGAGCAACACGAGAGGAGCTGTGAGTTCTGCTGGTGGGCACCTGCTGGTTTTCATTGAAGTGGTGAGCGGCCAGAGTTACTTCATAACTGGAGTTAGCGGAGATAAGACGACTGGATGGATCGACGTAGCAGATCATATGACGGGTGGAGAGAAAACTGCTAGAGGGTTTCCCGGAATGGGCGTCAGCATGACGTTCAGTGTGTTTCTCGGATTGCCCGAGGAAAAGCGATGAATGCAGAGCTTGAGTAGTTGTTCGCCTGATGCCCCGATGGACGAGAACGAAATTGTAAGAAAATGGAAGGGTGAGTAAAATTATGTTATTCCTGAGAGATAAGCTGTGTTAAAGGCATTTGCAGAGAAAGGACCCTGTTTGGAACTGGGGGAACCTATATAGATGTGAGCCGGAAGGAGCGTGTTTGGAGGTGTCGTCCCGCTCCTGATATCCCGATACTTAATCGCCAATACACTTGTTATCAAATGCTGAGTTTATCCACCGCTGACAAATAACTCTCCAGATTGCAGGACAACAGGTTAACTTTTGTGAAATGATAGATTAACAGAATTGGGATGAAAACAGGCCAGGCTTTGGCTTAAAAATTTGACAGCTTCACCTCTCATTCTGTCCTTATCCTGAGAAGAAGCTTAAAGGACAGTCAATCTCCTGATGAAGACAGAAGACAGACAGAGCAACACCATGTACTTGAAGAATTAACAGCAGGCAAAAGACAGCACAACTGACCTAAAATACTATGAATACAATTGTGGATGGAACATGCACTCTGGATTACAAGCTGGGAAGTTGAACAGTGAGATGACTGTGTGAAAGCACTGGACAGCACTGGACACTGATTTTCATATTTGCCATGCTGGGAGTTAACCTCCAAGAAAAGACTGAAAAGATAAAGAGAGAAGGAATGGAGAGAAGAAACAGCTGATTTGGGCCTGTGTTTGATCTGGGAGGCCACACAGGAAACTGTGAGAACAGGGACGAGGACCAGTGAGAGGTGAACCTAGACGTGATAAAGTGAAAGCATGTGGGAAATTGGATTGAAGATTGAGACTGAACTCATGGAGGTTTAGAAATGTCCAGAGCATCACAACAGAAAGGTTAAAAAAAGAGAGAGAGAGATAGAGAAATAAATGAACTAACAATTACATGAATGTATAGAAAAGACACATATACAAACTGGCATATGTGAAATTATTTTTGGAGAGAAACAGAAGTGAAACAGTTTGAATCCAAAGCTCACATCGAGGCAATGAAGATCAGCTTACACTCAATATTATTCTGAAATAATATTAATTTAGTAATAATAATAATAATAATTTAGTAAACCTAGTGTTAATCAGCAAGCCTCAGTCCATTAAATACACCGGGAGTTGTTCTGAAATCACATACGGATGCGTCACTACTTGGTTACCAAGTTCAGTCTTTAAAGGTGTTGTGACAGGCAGCGTCATTGGAACCCCAGAGAAGCCGACTACACTGACTTCGTCTACTAGGGTGGTGGTCCCCATTTTTAAGAAGGGGGACCAGAGGGTGTGTTCCAACGACAGGGGGATCACACTTCTCAGCCTCCCTGGGAAAGTCTATGCCAGGGTGCTGGAAAGGAGAGTTCGTCCATTAGTCGAACCTCAGATACAGGAGGAACAATGTGGTTTTCGTCCTGGTTGTGGAACACTGCACCAGCTCTACCAGTCTACATGTGTTTTGTGGACTTGGAGAAGCCATTCGACCATGTCCCTCGGGGTGTCCTGTGGGAGGTGCTGTGGGAGTATGGGGTGTCTGGCCCATTGCTACGGGCCATTCAATCTCTATACAACTGTTGCAAGAGCTTGGTTCGCATAGCTGGCAATAAGTCGGACTCGTTCCAGGTGGGTGATGGGCTCCGCCAGGGCTGCCCTTTGTCACCAATTCTGTTCATAACTTTTGCCCACTCCGGGTTGGGGACGAGTTCCTGCCCCAAGTGGAGGAGTATCTCGGGGTCTTGTTTGCAAGTGATGGGAGAAGGGAGCCGGAGATCGACAGATGGATTGGTGCTGCAGCTGCAGTGATGCGGACGATGCCACCCATCTGGTTTCCACTCAAACTGTCACGGTCTGGAGGGCAGACCGTGGGGGATGTAGGAGAAAGGACCCAAAACGCAGACTTAATGGAATGAACAGTGGGTTTATTTACAGTGAGGTAATTGTACACCACACATTAAATCTCCAAAAGTGCTCCCTCGACTCCCGTGACGTGTCTTCTCCCAAGTGCTGGTATCCCGTGCTCTCTGCCCCTGTGCCTTCACACACCCCGTGTGTCTTGCAGTCCTGTGTTCCGCTGTCCTCCTGGGGAAAAACACAGACACAGCCGTTATGGCACCAACTCCGGCAGGCATACACTTTAACAACACTAGAAACACTGACATGGAGTCTAACTCAACGATCCTGCGCCGGAGGAAGCTCCATCGCTCTGTTAAGTAGCTCCCCCGACGATCCTGATCAGAAGCAGGTGTGTGGTAAGCTAGGCGTGACCAGCAGCTGGCAGGGCCACACCCATCAGGCCTGCAGGTGGCTGTCCTTCATCCTCCAGCCTCACACACACACACACACACACACCAGCATGGAACACAAGAGCACAGTGCAGCAAACATACATCCAATACACTAATAACAATAAAGGTCCACACTGTTCACGAACCCCGAGTCCCCGGCACCGGGTCCGTGACAGTACCCCCCCTCAAAGGGTCGACTCCCGACGACCCAAAACAAAACCACAAAACAACCAACCCAGGGCGGGTGGCGGGGGGTCCAGGACGGAGGGCCCCAAAACCACTCCGCTAAACAGCCACCACAAAGCAACAAAAGAAAAACACAGTTTAACAGTTCAATCCCCCGGTCCAGTGGCAGCAAACACAGTTCTGGCGGCCGACCTGTAGGACGGCAAAACAAGCGGGACCCGCTGCGGGTTAGGCAGTGGCGGCAAAAAAGTTCAGGTGGCCTACCTCTAACCCCTTGATGGAAACGCAGGAGCTCCGGCGGGCGGCCATGGGTCCGGCAGCCGCGGTGGAACGGTTCCGGTGGCCTGCCACGGGTCCGGTGGCGGCGGCGTTGCTCCTCCGGCGGCCTGCCACGGGTCCGGTGGCGGCGGCGTTGTAGCTCCCGCCTCAGCACAACCCATGATTCTCGATGTACCGGCCGGGCTGCAGGACGTGGCGGCCGGGCTGCAGGACGTGGCGGCCGGGCTGCAGGACGTGGCGGCCCCTCCGGCACGCCGACCTCCAGCTCTGGCTCAGCGGATCCCTCCGGACCTCCGAGCTCCTCCGGTGGCAGCGCGGGCTCACCAGGCTCGCTGAGCTCCTCTGCTGGCAACGCCGGTCCCTCCGGCTCGTTGAGGTCCGCCAGCAGCGGTGCGGCTTCTCAGTGGGTGGCTCGCTGAGCTGCTCCAGCTCACAGTGCTCCTCCGGCATTAGCTCGCTGGGCTCCCCCGGCTCGCCGAGCTCCTCCGGCTCGCCGAGCTCTACAGCTGGCGACGCGGGCTCCCCTCGCTCGCTGAGCTCCTCCGGCTCGCTGAGCTCCTCCGGCTCGCTGAGTTCCACAGCTGGCGACGCGGGCTCCCCTCGCTCGCTGAGCTCCTCCGGCTCGCTGAGCTCCTCCCGCTCGCCGAGCCGCTGCTCCCGCTCTCCGGGCTCCGGCTCGCAGGGCTGCACGGCTGGCCGTGCGGGCACCTCCCGCTCCCTGAGCTCCTGCTCCGCTTCGCTGAGCAGCTCCTCCCGCTCTCCGGGCTCCTGCTCCGGCTCGCAGGGCTCAACAGCTGGCCATGCGGGCACCTCTGGCTGCGCTTCAGCCACAGATGGATGATCCGGAGGCGAAGATGGTGACGCGGTGTCCGCAGGTGGGGAAGGTGAAGGTAGAGCCGGTGAAGAAGATGGCCGAGGGGTGACTGCATGCGGATGGGATGATGACGGCGCTACAACCGCAGATGGTGAAGCCGCCAGTGGCGTGGAGACTGCTGAATGAGGCCACGCTAGTTGTACTGTTGGCCGGCTTGCAGCAGCGTCAGCGGTGTCACCATCCACTGAAAACAAAAAAGCAGATGGGGTGAGAAATGAAAAAGTGTCCTTATTACTCACCACAGCCGGTTCTTGAGATGTCCGGGAGAGCGGCTGCGGTGAGGAACGCCGGCGGCGCGAACGCCGTTTCCGGGTAGACGTCGGGGCCGGCGTATCAGGCTGAAGAACCTCAGGCTGGCCGAGTGGGGGGGGCAGCCTGGATCGGAGAGTGGAGGTGAAGGGTGTTGAGCAGGAAATCCGCCACAATCGGAAAAAGATTGTCCAACACCCAGGGAAAACAAGTCAGTGTTTCCTGCAACCGCTTCTCCACAGCACAACGTAAACCCTCCGCGTGCGCTTCCAGCCACAGTTCACATAGACGATTTACTTTGTCTGTCACCTCCCTCCTGAACCTCTCCGAAAAGTCCGCTGGGTCCATCTGGCAGGATCGTTCTGTCACGGTCTGGAGGGCAGACCGTGGGGGATGTAGGAGAAAGGACCCAAAACGCAGACTTAATGGAATGAACAGTGGGTTTATTTACAGTGAGGTAATTGTACACCACACATTAAATCTCCAAAAGTGCTCTCTCGACTCCCGTGACGTGTCTTCTCCCAAGTGCTGGTATCCCGTGCTCTCTGCCCCTGTGCCTTCACACACCCCGTGTGTCTTGCAGTCCTGTGTTCCGCTGTCCTCCTGGGGAAAAACACAGACACAGCCATTATGGCACCAACTCCGGCAGGCATACACTTTAACAACACTAGAAACACTGACATGGAGTCTAACTCAACGATCCTGCGCCGGAGGAAGCTCCATCGCTCTGTTAAGTAGCTCCCCCGACGATCCTGATCAGAAGCAGGTGTGTGGTAAGCTAGGCGTGACCAGCAGCTGGCAGGGCCACACCCATCAGGCCTGCAGGTGGCTGTCCTTCATCCTCCAGCCTCACACACACACACACACACACACACACACACACACACACACCAGCATGGAACACAAGAGCACAGTGCAGCAAACATACATCCAATACACTAATAACAATAAAGGTCCACACTGTTCACGAACCCCGAGTCCCCGGCACCGGGTCCGTGACACAAACTTAGTAATCACCGAAGCATTTGGGTTCGGGTACTTCTGTCTGATAGCATTCCCCACTCTCTCCTGCACACGGCAGTAAGGTGTGGTGTCAGGAAGATCCACAACTCTTGCTATAATCTGTACTGCTTCTAATGCTGTTATAGTAATGCATCTTCCAGCTATGGCCCTGAAGTCCTCCAGAGCAAGTAGGGTGCCTGAAGTCACTATCCAATTGTCTCAGTAATTGGAGGCAGCATCTGTACCAAACCGGTACGTAGGCGCATACGACAACCCCCTTTCTCTAGTACTCTCTCTTCCTCCTCACGTCGCCCTCTCTGTCCCCACCTATAGAATACTTCATACTCTTCAAGTTCTTCAGTCTCGGTGAAGTTCAGTCGCCATTTCATAGGATCCTCATTCTCCTCCACTGCAGCTGTCACCCAACCGCCCCACAAATCGTCATCCCATTCTTTATCATTTGTCTTCATTTTTTGCTCCATCAGCAGAGTAAACCCTTTCTGATATTTTTCCCGACTCCCTCACTCCAGACCTCCCTCTAATTCCTTTACCATTTCCTTAGGGGCCGGAGTCACAGCAGGAGTATCCACTTTTCCTCTCGAGTTCTGTATCCAACTCTTAAATGCATTCAGACTCTCTTCTTCCTCCTGGGTTGGACTGCACCCTCTTTCCTCCTTTTGTGTCTGAGCTGGAGTGGGTAGTTCTGAACTGAACCAGCTTTTCTCCCTCTCCACTTGCCTCCTTCAGCGAGGCCCCCTTAAAGCCCTCTCCTGTGGCCACTTACCAATGTGGCATTGTTTGGGCCTGAGTTAGAAGTCGTTGGAGAGATTTTATTCAGGGGCCTAGGTCGCTTAGTCAGCTCATTAATCTCCTCCCCCTTTGTAAGTGTGGACACTTCATCTCTTTGCTCTCTAAATGCTTTGCTTCTTTTATTGATTTTTACCGATTTTTATGCTGATTTTTTCCCTTTTTTCCGTATGAGCTTACCTGCGATAGCTTCTGGACACTTATAGATCATTAGGACTAAAGTGTTCTTAACAGAAACAGCAACATTTTTATAGTTACCTTATCCTCAGCGCTCCGTGTGTCTGTGGCCTAGACACAGCTGAAGCCTGATTACAGCGTCTGGGCACCGAGCAGCCTCAATAGCCTAGAAAGGTGCTAACCGCTAGGCTAACTAGCAACAAGATGCCTTCCCCCTCCACAGATGACTACCACAGCCTCCTGCAGAAGATTGCAGCACTGGAGACAAAAATTCATCACTTAGAAGTAAACGTGGAGGTAAATGGACTGTGTGGAAATGAAACAACCTTGCCTTTGACTCAAAACAATGGCGATGAGCAAGCTAGTACACAGCTAAGGAGCACAGATAACATGACCAAGAAAGTAGACTTTGTGCACTATTATAAATCCTCAAGCGATAATCCCCCCTTGGACTGTCTTGGTGCAAAACCAAGACATAAATCATGTCTCCTGGAAGGGGGAGGACGTACCACAGGCAGGGCACAGCGAGCTGAAATCTCTGAAACCGACTGGCCTTCACTTCCTACGAGACAGAGAAGCTCTTCTACCCCTGTATACGAGAGGAAACAGGACTGGACAACCGTGAATAGGAAGGTTAACAACAAACCTTCAAAACAACTGAATGTGAAACTGCAGAACAGATTTGCTCCACTATCAAAGGACCCTGGATCTATATCGGACAACCATCCATCTAAAAGTAGCGAAGTAAGGCCTGAAAATCCACGGGGAAAGCTAAAGGCTAGGCCTGAAACGCTGATTGTAGGTGACTCTGCCGTAAAGATAAGATAAGATAAGATAACCTTTATTAGTCCCACACGTGGGAAATTTGTTTTGTCACAGCAGGAAGTGGACAGTGCAAAAGTTATGAGGCAAAAATTAGAATACAATAAGAATAAATACAGTACACAACTGTACAGAATAGAATAAAATAAAATAAAATACTATATACAGTAGAATAAAATAAAATAAATATACAATAAGATAAAAATAGAATACAAATACAAATACTATATACAACTGAGTAAAAATACAACGATGACAGAAAGGATTATTGCACTTAGTATTATTGCATATGTATGGATGTGTGTGCTTGATCAGTTAAAGTCTTTATTATGGAGTCTGACAGCAGTGGGGAGGAAAGACCTGCGAAATCTCTCCGTCCCACACCGTGGGTGCCGCAGTCTCCCACTGAAGGAGCTGCTCAGTGCTGTCACAGTCTGCTGCATGGGGTGGGAGATGTTGTCCATCAGGGATGACAGCTTAGCCGCCGTTCTCCTGTCACTCACCACCTCCACTGGGTCCAGAGGGCATCCTAGAACAGAGCTGGCCCTTCGGATCACCCTGTTCAGTCTCTTCCTGTCCCCAGCAGAGATGCTGCCGCCCCAGCAGACCACGCCATAAAAGATAGCAGAAGCCACAACAGAGTCATAGAATTTCTTCAGGAGTGGGCCCTCCACTCCAAACAACCTGAGTCTCCGCAGCAGGTACAGCCTGCTCTGCCCTTTCCTGTAGAGGGCGTCTGAGTTATGAGTCCAGTCCAGTCTATTGTTCAGATGAACACCAAGGTACCTGTAGCTGTCCACAGCCTCAATGTCCATACCTTGGATGTTCAGTGGTTGCAGTGGAGAATGCTTGTGCCTGCGGAAGTCTACCACCAGTTCCTTGGTTTTACTGGCGTTGATCTGGAGGTAGTTCAGCTGGCACCAGTCCACAAAGTCTTGGGTCAGACCTCTGTACTCCTTGTCGTCCCCATCAGTGATGAGGCCGACTATTGCAGAGTCATCAGAGAACTTCTGCAGGAAGCACTGGGTGGAATTGTGGGAGAAGTCTGCAGTGTAGATGGTGAAGAGGAACGGAGCCAGAACCGTTCCCTGTGGGGCCCCCGTACTGCAGACGACCCTGTCCGACACACAGCCCTGAGTCCTCACATACTGTGGTCGGTCGGTGAGGTAGTCCAGGATCCAGGTAGTGAGGTGATGGTCCACTCCAGAGTTCACCAGCTTGTCCTTTAGAACCGAGGGAAGAATGGTGTTGAAGGCACTGGAGAAATCAAAGAACATGATTCTCACAGTGCTTCCAGCGGTCTCCAGGTGAGCGAGGGAACGATGTAGGAGGTGAATGACGGCATCATCCGCTCCAATGCCAGGCTGGTAGGCAAACTGAAGTGGGTCCAGTGATGAGCTTATTAGGCGCCGAAGCTGAGCCAGGACCAACCGCTCCAGGGTCTTCATCAGGTGGGATGTCAGAGCCACCGGCCTGTAGCTGTTGAGGTCCTTGGGGCGTGAAGTCTTTGGCACTGGTACAACACAGGAGGTTTTCCAGAGCTGTGGGACTCTTCCCAACCTCAGGCTCAGGTTGAAGAGGTGCTTCATCACCCCACACAGTTGGTCCACGCAGGACCTGACGACCCTCGAGCTGATGCCATCTGGACCCGCTGCCTTCTTGCCATTAATCCTCCTCAGTTCCCTCCTAACCTGGGTGGTTGAGAGAGACAGGCTGGAGCCTTGTGTTGAGTGTGTATTGGATGCTGTTGTTGGGGGTGGGGGGGAGTGAGCAGGGTGAATAGAGGAGGTGTGAAGTGTCTGAGGTGGAACAGCAGCAGTGGGGGTGGGTGAGTCTGCAGCCGATGTTGTAGACTGCCTCATGGCTGAGTCAAATCTGTTGAAGAAATTATTCAGTTCATTTGCCCATCTCACATCCCTCCCAGGCAGAGAGTTCTGCTGTTTGTGGCCCGAGATGGTTCTGAGGCCTCTCCAGACTTCACCAACGTTGTTTTGTTGAAGCTGGTTCTCCATCTTCTGCCTGTAGCTCTCCTTCCCATTCCTTATCAGTCCCCTCAGCTCTCTCTGCACCCTTTTCAACTCCTCTTTGTCTCTGGATTTGAAGGCCCTCCTCTTCTGCTTGAGGACGGTTTTAATTTCTGGGGTAATCCAAGGTTTGTTGTTGGAGAAACACCGTACAGTCCTGGTAGGTACAGTGTTATCCACACAGAAGTTTATATAGTCAGTAATGCATGTAGTAAGGCTGTCGATGTCCTCACCGTGGTCATCACAAATCACCTCCCACACAGTCGACTCAAAACAATCCTTAAGAGCCTCCTCGCTCTCCTCTGACCATCTCTGTACTGTGCGGGTGGCTGGTGGCTCCCTGCGCACTAAGGGCTCATACACAGGGACAAGGTGCACCAGGTTGTGATCAGATCTGCCCAGGGGAGGGAGAGGTGATGAACTGTATGCCTCTTCTGCATTGGCATACAGTAAGTCCAGTGTTTTATTGACTCTGGTTGGGCAGGTCACATACTGGGTGAAGGTGGGCAGTGTGGAGTCCAGTGAGGCATGATTGAAGTCCCCTGATATTATGAGAAGGGCTCTCGGTGATTGTGTTTGCAGTCTGCTGACCACAGAGTGGAGAGAGTCACAGGCTGCATCCGCGTTGGCCGAGGGGGGGGACATACGCTGTTATCGCGATAACTCCCGGGGCAGGTAGTACGGACGCATGCTAACGGCTAACAGCTCAATGTCTCTGCTGCAGAGTTGCTCTTTTACAGTGATGTGCCCAGGGTTACACCATCTGTCGTTCACAAAAACTGCCAGTCCCCCTCCTTTCCTCTTACCGCTGTCTCTGGTCCTGTCCGCTCGCAGCAGCTGGAATCCCGGTAGTGTCACGCTTGTGTCCGGAGTTAGCGATGTTAGCCACGACTCCATTAGCATCATGATGCTACATTGCCGGTACTCCCTCTGTGACCAGGTTAGCGACATGAGCTCATCCATCTTATTGGGCAAAGATCTTACGTTTCCAATAATTACAGAAGGAAGAGATGGTCGATAACGTCTCCTTCTCGGGCGACGGCGCTCCTTCCCAGCACGACACCCCCGTCTTTTCCTCCTCAGCTCGCTGGGAATATCGGGTCTGTCCGCCGGCAGTACCGCTGCAGGACTCAGCGCTAACAGCTGATCCTTACTGTAAACAAAGGATCTCTGCTCTGGGTCCCCAGACACGGGTGAAAAAAGTAGAAATAAACTGAGAAAAACGACCAGGACTAGCACAAAACGGTAGAACATGGTTGCAGAGTCTAATTACTAATACGTTAGTTATAAAAAAATTACGAGAAAAAAGATAAGAAAGAAAGAAACTCAGAATGAGCAGAGCTGCTGTAACAGGCTGCCGCACACGGGGGACCTCAGCCATCCCAACAACAGACTGTTCTCTCTGTTGAGGTCAGGAAAGCGATTCCGCTCCCTGAAGACCAACACAGAGAGACTGAGGAGGAGCTTCTTCCCGCAGGCGATACGGTCTCTCAATCACACCACCACACAGTACTGACCCACACATATGGTTCTTACACACACACTGGACTTTCTGGACTTTGGTTTTGCACAACACTGGTCACTATATTCTTCATTTCCGGTTAATACTTGTACAGCTGCTGTTATTGTGTATATATTTATTTAGATTTAGATTTCTTCATACATTCTTATATAGTTCTATATTGTGTATTGTGTATTTTGTTGTACAGTTATTTTATTTTCAACTTTAATTTATATATTTATCTTTATCTTATTCTTTCCCAGTTAAATTTACCCTTCATTCTAATTTGTGTTGTACAGTTATTTCATTTTTAACCTTAATTTATATTTTATTCCTTCCTAGTTAAATTTACCCTTTTTAATTTTTCATATTTATTTCCTATCTTATTCATAGCCTTTTCCTTTTTTGTTCTCTTTAGGTCACGAGCAGTTGTCCAAGCATTTCACTACATATCGTACTGTGTATGACTGTACGTGACAAATAAAATTTGAATTTGAATTTTGAATTTGAATTTGCTTTCCTAACGATATGGTCAACAACCTGAAGGAGAGAATTCTTCAAATTGCAGATGAATATCCAACTGTGACAAACATTGTTCTGCATACAGGGTCAAACGATGTGTCCAAACAACAATCGGAGGTTCTGAAACGGGACTTTACTGGATTATTAAATACTGTAAACTCTCTGAATGCAGCTGTATTCATCAGTGGACCTGTACCGCCGGTCAGAGGAGGAGACGAGAGATTCAGCAGGCTGTTTACACTGAATAAATGGCTTATATCAGCATGTGCTGACCACTCAGTGCATTTTATCAACAACTTTAATATTTTTTGGGAACGCAGGCATCTGTTTAAAGCAAATGGATTTAATTTTAACAAGTCAGGGGTGAAACTGTTCACCTCCAACTTGTTTTATTCCATACGTCATCCATCTATGCTTGGAGCCAAGGCTGAGATAAACGAGGAGTTATCTCATAAAGAGGAACAAACGGTCCCCCGGCCCAATCCCTCTTTGTCCCCCATAAACCCCCCACCAAAGCACCCAAAGGTTCGCCATCGAGCCCCACCCTCAACAGAGCAATCGAAGTCACATTGCCCAGCCTCGCCCCCCTTAGTTCCTCTTCATGCCCTGTCTCCGCAGTCTGATGTGTGATGTGTGGAGGGTCCGGGCTGCGTGGATTATGGCAGTGATGACTTTTCCCAGGAGAAGCTGGAACCCTGTTTACTAGAAGGTTTTAAAATCTCTGTACTTTTAGGTGACAGAAGGAGACATGTGGCCTGGTCAAAACACAGAGAGCTGCACTCTAAAAGATCTTTAAATATAGTAAACATACCTCGTGTGCCACAGACTGCTCCCAAACATGAGGGGACAAGTAATACCTCTAAAACACTTAAGTTGGCTTTATTAAACGTTAGATCTTTAGCTGGGAAAACATTTTTAATTAATGATTTAATCATTGAGCACAGCCTTGATTTTATGTTTCTAACTGAAACTTGGTTGGACCAAAGTAACAGTGGAGCTGTTCTCATCGAGACGACCCCTCCTAACTACAGTTTTATCAGTGAGGTCAGGGCGAGCAGGAGAGGAGGAGGGGTTGCTGTCTTATTTAATGAATCATTTCAATGTAAGCAGCTATCTCCTGGAAGTTTTCAGTCTTTTGAATATGTGGCTTTACAGCTGAAGGCCCCATCCAAAGTTGTGTTTCTTAATGTTTACAGGCCTCCCAAATACTGCACAGACTTTTTTAATGACCTCAGTGAACTGCTGTCTGTGATCTGTGTTGATTTTGACTGTGTAATTATTGTTGGGGATTTTAACATCCATGTGGACAACCCTCAGGACAAAGGGACTAAAGACCTGAGTAACACTCTGGGCAACTTTGGGCTGACTCAGCATGTAACAGAGGCCACACATAATAGAGGACACACTCTTGACCTACTGATCTCCAAAGGCCTGAGCATTTCAAAGGTTACTGTGTCTGATGTGGGCCTGTCTGATCATTACTGTGTTTTCTTTGAAAGTAAAATCTCAGCCCACACAAATATATCAACAGCAGTGATCACAAAACGGTGTATAACTGAACACAGTAGTGCAATTTTTAACCAGGTCTTCCCATTAACACCTGACCTGTCCAAAGGTTCAGTCAATGAGCTCGTCAATAGCTTCAATGCTAACATGTTAAATGTAATGGACACTATTGCTCCCATTAAGGTGAAGGTTATCTCTGGAAGGAAAAAGTCTCCATGGAGAAACTCCACACTGGTGAAAAATGAAAAAAGAGAGTGTAGGAAAGCTGAGCGCAGATGGAGAAAAACAAACCTCCAGGTTCATTATGACATTTATAAAGAGAAACTTCACAATTATAATTTACAACTGAGGAGTGCAAGAAGGTCCTACTTCTCTGACATCATCACTAAAAACAGCCATAATGCTCGGGTCTTATTTTCTACAGTTGACAGGCTAACAAACCCTCCTGTGTCAGTGGCAGCTGAACTTCATTCAACCATGGCCTGCAATGACTTTGCCAAATTCTTCACAGACAAAATCCAAAAAATTAGACAAGCAATTGGTACATCAACAGCAGATCCAGGATATGTACTGTGTCCACCGAAAAACTGTTTAAACACCATGAAACAGTTTCACCCTATTAACAGCAAAGACCTGGAGGACATCTTAGGTCAACTGAACTCCGCCTCCTGCTGTTTAGATGTCCTGCCAACAAGTTTTTTCAAAAAGGTCTCAAAGACTTTAGAGTCAGACCTGTTACAGATCGTCAGCTTTTCCTTAATGTCAGGTGTGTTTCCAGAACCACTAAAAACTGCTGTAATCAAACCTATACTGAAAAAGGACAATCTTGACAAGACACAAATGAACAACTACAGGCCGATCTCAAATCTCCCGTTTTTAAGTAAGATCATTGAAAAAGCAGTTTCTCAACAGCTCAATTACTTCTTAAAACAAAATAACTGCTATGATGCCTTCCAGTCAGGTTTTAGACAGAACCACAGCACTGAAACCGCTCTGACCAAAGTGTTTAATGACATATGTCTGAATACAGACAGCGGAAAAATGTCAGTCCTAGTTTTACTGGATCTCAGTGCAGCATTTGATACAGTTGACCACAACATATTACTCAAACGACTGGAGAACTGGGCAGGTCTTTCAGGAACTGTACTAAACTGGTTCAAAACATACTTAGAAAACAGGAAATACTTTGTATCAATAGGTAACTTCACATCTGAGCAGACAAGTATCACATGTGGAGTTCCCCAAGGTTCCATCTTGGGACCCCTTCTGTTTAACATTTACATGCTCCCACTGTCACAGATTATAAAGAACAACAAAATAAACTACCACAGCTATGCAGATGACACACAAATATATACCACAATGTCACCAGGAGACCGAGGCCCTGTACAGGCTCTTGGTAAATGCATTGAGGAAATTAATGACTGGTTGTGCCACAATTTTCTCCAACTAAACAAAAACAAAACTGAAGTAATAGTCTTTGGCGCCAAAGAAAAACGATTACAGGTCACCAGAGAACTTCAATCTATACATCTAAAAACCACAAACCAGGCGAGAAATTTGGGTGTAGTGATGGATGCAGACCTAAACTTAGAAAAACACATTAAGACAATAACAAAGTCAGCTTACTATCAAGAATATTTCAAGGATAAAAGATCTGATGTCTCAACAGGACCTGGAAAAACTAGTCCATGCATTCATCTTTAGTAAGCTTGATTACTGTAACAGCATCTTTACAGGTCTACCTAAAAAAATCAGTCAGACAACTACAGCTCATTCAGAACTCTGCTGCTCGAGTCCTCACTAAGACCAAAAAAAGTGGACCACATCAGTCCAGCTCTGAGGTCTTTACACTGGCTGCCTGTCCGTCAGAGGATAGACTTTAAAGTCCTGATGCTGGTCTATAAAGCTCTGAATGGTTTAGGACCAAAATACATCAGTGACCTCCTGACCCAGTATGAACCTTCCAGATCCCTCAGGTCATCTGGATCCGGTCTTTTATCAGTTCCCAGAGTCAGAACCAGACACGGAGAAGCTGCATTCAGCTTTTATGCTCCTTATATCTGGAACAAACTCCCAGAAAGCCTCAGATCAGCTGAAACACTCAGTTTATTTAAATCCAGGTTGAAGACTCACCTGTTCTCAGCTGCATTTGAATAAAGCACCAAATCCACACTTTTAAGCTTAAATTTCAAAACTTACATTTAACTACTGATTTTATCTACTGTTCTGATTTTATCTGTTTTGATTTTATATACTGTTGTTTGTTTGTTAATTAGTTAAGCTTAAATTTCAAAACTTACATTAACTACTGATTTTATCTATTTCTGATTTTATCTGTTTTGATTTTATATACTGTTTTGTTTGTTTGTTTGTTTGTTTGTTTGTTAAGTGGGTTTAGAGCTCTGGGTAGCTCCCCAGCTGGGTCTAGAGAGTATTTTAAATTCAGGGAATTTAAAATAGAAAGTAGCTCGTCCACAGAAGGACTGGTAGCTCCCCTTACGATAAGGGTTCAGATCGCGCGAACAGGTGTGAAATGTGTGTGTTTAGTTAGTTTGTTTGCTTGTTTTAATCAATTTTAAATCATGCTTTTTATTTGTTTTGGTTTCTAATGTCTCTGTAAAGCACTTTGAATCACCTTGTTGTTGAATTGTGCTATACAAATAAATTTGCCTTGCCTTGCCTGGCACAGAGCCTCACCACTGTGCCATCCTCATTCTCCATACTTCCGTCCATATCAACCGTCACCCCCTGCTCATCACATATTTCTTTAATTTCTCTCCATATTTCCAATATTTTCCCATCCTTACCTGTATTGTTTCCAGTGATGGTGCTCTTCAGAGCTTTTCCCAATTCTTCTCTCTGTTTTTCAATGGTTTTCCATTTGCTTCCATCTTCTATTTTAGCCCTGGGCTCTTCTCTAATGATTTGTTTTAAATCTGCCATTTTCACTTTTTAATTGTAATACTTACCACCATCCACCAGACGTCACCATTGTTCTTTTCTGTCTTCCTCGGCGCTCCTCCTCAGTTACGCCCTCGCGCTCAACTCCACTCCTCTGAGTTGGGCTGCCTGCTCCTCCTCTTTCTGTCTGTCTGCTTCACTCGGCTCTGGAAGACACTTCCTTCTCCCTCGCACTCAACATACTATACAGAGCACGTGTCTCGCTCTACAAACCCAAACATGTGGTTTTAGACGCAAATTTCAATCTTAAGCCTAATATACTAACCCAAAATTGACCCACACTGTCTAGAGGCACTGCAGCGGGCCAAAGATCTCAGCTCGGAATGTAACCGGCGAAAGAACTTAGCCCCACTGTCTGGCAGACTGTCAGCTGTAGCAAATTTTAACTTTTTGGGGTTTTTTATACACACACACACACACACACACACACACACACTCTAAAGACATTGTAGCAAGATTCCCAATCTCAGTTCGGAATCTAACCGGCGAAAGAACTTGGGCCCACTCTCATACAGGCTGTCAACTGCGGCGAATTTAACTACTTGATTTCAATCGAAATGTGACCTCTCGCCCTTTCACATACACACACAATCTAGAGGCACTACAACGAGTTTGCTCCCCTCCACATGGAATCTAGGCAGCCGAAAAACATGGGCCCGCCCTCGTGCAGGCTTTCAACTGTGACGAGGATCCCACACCTCGATTTAGCCGTTCAGGGGTCCTCAACTTCCCAGATTGCCACCCTAGTTCCCGTCCCACGGGTCTCGCCTCGCGTCCAAAGTGAGTGGAGCAACCATGCCTAAGGATAATTACTCCTACTCTCTTAATTTCAGTCGTTATCCACAACAACCAATTCGTTTACTCGGCTTATTTACTTATTATACTCACAATTTAGTTGCTCTAATGCATTGGGATGGATCACACACCGCCTCTTTGTCTACTGCAGCAAATTGACAACAACTTAGCGAACAGACAATTTAGATAAGCTCCAATGTGCACACTTTTGATTAAAGGTGGTGCTTACCTTTTTAAGATGACCCGGAGTGCTTCGTATTAAAGCACGTCAAGTAATATCATTCTAACACAGGCCTAGAAGAATTTGGAGAAGACAAGAGGTACACAGAAGGAGAGATATTGTTCCTCACCTTACTAACTTTTTCAACAAAGAAAGAAAGAAATTTTTCAGTCATCATTTGATGAAATTGGGACAGCTGGTGGAGCTGGAGCAACAATATCACTAATGGTATCAAAAAGTACCTTGGGGTTACCTCTACTCTTTGAGACTAAGTCAGAGAAATTGTTAGGTTTTGTATTGTTGATTGTCATTTATGCTTAGAAATATTTAACCATATATGCTTAGAGGTGTATAATCAATTGTGTAGTGATAGGATGTGTGATCTTTAGCAGGCTGCCTACATCCTGGGAGCATGGGAAGAGGTCGTACCTTGTCTTATTGTTTTATGGCAGGATAAACGTGGCTGTAGTTGTTTTAGGCTAAGTGCCTTTTGCTTAGATGAACTGTTGGACTTCCAGACCAGCAGGTTTAGGGAAGTTATTTATGGGGTGTCTCTCACACACACACACACACACACACACACACACACACACACACACACACACACACACACGGGTCTATGTGGTATGGCGGGACTATACTACGTCAATCCGCCCGGTGGTGGTTTAAGTGGACTACCCTTTTGAAAGGACTTAGAGCCAAGGGAGCGAGGTTAAAGTGTTCGAAAAAATCTGAAAAAAATTTGGGTCACTTCAGACCTCATACACTCCCTATAGAAGTCTAGATACACTGATACACACCAACCAGACTCTATTGTGTTTTCTGGAGACATTGTCCACTTGACAACAATGTGTTTTATGAGGTCCAAAAAAAACAATATTGGGTCTTTAAAGGGACAATGATGTAATATGTAAATAGCTCATCATTACCATGAATACACATCTGACAGGACACAGGATTACTGGAACATCATTTTATTAGTGTTCTTGGATCTGAACATTAATTTTAACCATAAATAAAAAAAGAAATCTATGGACAAAAATGCCCACGCTTCCCACAGAAATATAAAAATATAGAAAACAGAAAAATTAAAAACATTTCAAATGAATTTTAATAGTTTAAAGGTAAATATTAAGGGGAGAAAATATGCATTTATAATTTTTTATTTTAAATATAACCCGTCAAAAAAAACCCTAAATAAATTAAATGTAAAAATTATGAAATACAAACTACTTCTGTATTTAACAAGAACTTTTTTTTCTTTAAACAGAACATCAGTGTTAACAACAATTGGCAATCTGACCAAGATGTAAAACCACAGCTCTCTAAACAGTTATTTTAGTTCATTTTTTTCTGCCTTTTTGCAGTTAATCCTCTGTTTCTTACAAAATCTCTTATGTTTTGAACTGTTCTTCCTGCCAACACCGGATCTTCTACCAATTTGCAATGACTGCATTCATTTTTGGTGGCTAGTTTCCCTTCGTTTATGTGGTCTTTAAAATGCCTCATCACTGCAGCAACCTCAGCCTTGGACCACATGTTTTTGGGAGCTCTTCGGGAATTGTGGGATTGAGCAGCATTTTTCTCTGGAAGATATATAAAGTAGTAGTAGTTAAAACAAACAAAAAAACAAACAAAAAAAACAAAAAACATTTGGTGGTTAAAAGAATGGATGCTACCCTGTACTAACTTCTGAAATGTGTTGCTACCATCAATATCAAAACGAGCTAAAATTCTCTTTGAAAATTTATCAAATTTCTAAAATGAGACATTTAGTGTTCCGCTGTGAATAAAAGACTGAATAAAAAGTTGAATAAAAGTCTCTTGATGCATGCTCAATCATCCAGGTAAGTAAATCCCAAAACGTTGATTCTGTTAATCTGGACGTAGCGTTTTCAGTGGGAGAAACATTTTGTCACTCATCCAAGTGACTTTTTGCCACCACTCTGCAGTTTGCCATATGTTGCAAAGTGATGAAACAATAATAAGCTTAGAGAACCAACTGCACCCCTTACCTTCAGAGGGAGCAGCAGTCTCACTTGCTGCAGGCATTGTGAGTGGTCCTTCATCTGCTGATTACACAATTTGATTAAGTTTTAATATTTGTAACAAACATTTTATCCACAGAAACCAAGCTAGTGGTAACTTACCACAATCTACAGTGTCTTGGAGCTGCGCTGTGTTTGTGGAATCAGCTACTGCATGTACAGGCTCACTGGTGCCACACGCCAACATTGTGAGTGCTGTGTCATCATCATCTGATTCACTCTCACTGTCCTTTGTTTCAGCATCACTTAATGCAATTTCATCTGAGAAATTGTGGGAAAACCCCCCCAAAAAACCAAACACAAACCCCCCAAAAACCTCACATTAACAACGAGATATGACAAAATACAGAACAAATACTGGAAATTATAGTACATAGTTTTACTATTTAAGGCCACCACTCTGCAGTTTGCCAAATGTTGCAAAGTGATGAAACAATAGACTTCAAGAACCTTAAATCATGGACATTTAACAGAATGGTCTGTGCTTTTAGGTTTTAATTCTGTTGATAAAGCATAATATTCAACTACTGCCCTAATATTTGCTCCTTTCAATACAAACCTTCTATTTTGATCTCATCCAGTGATTTCCCCTGGATCTGGGAAAGTTGTCCTTTTTCCAGTGTTAAAAGCAGTTTGGAAATCTTGGCCAGCTGTGTTGTGGGAACTGGTAATCTGTAGAATTCGCGGTGAACGCGGATATCATGACCCAGGAAATCTGCAACCTGATCAAGTTCGTTGTTTTTCAAATTAAGGACTTGTGAGAGTGTGGCAACATGTTTTCTGAGCTGTGTCGATCTTAGATACTCAGGCTGCTTTGCTCCACACTGGTGTGCATGAACACGCAAGGAGTCCATTCCTCTGTAATGACTCATTGATCGGGGTCTTGCAAAGAGGTAGATATTAGTGGCACAAATACCACAGTCAGGCCTCCTACTAACCAGTAGTGACAGAGCATCCAGCATGCTTGGTGTTAGCAGAACTGGAACATTTCTGTCCCTTTTTCCCATTATTTCTATTCTACAGAAATAGTTACAGAGTCTCTGTTCCATTTCTGAGAGCCCCATGGCAACATCTGTGTGGAGTGCTGTTTTGTCTCTTTCAAGAAAACTTTTGAGGCGCATCTTTGAAACCTCTCCAGAACGTCTTCGGTTGAACACAATGATTTGTGAGAGTGTAACTTGTGCAAGTTGGGCATAATTCTGAGCTGTGGCTTCGTTCTCCAAGCTGCAAAAGGCACTTTCTGCAGATTTTTGAAGGTAGTGATGGAGAATCCGAACATCTTCTGTAAAGGGCAATGTTGATGGCTTGTTAAACTTTGCCTCACTCAATGTGTTCAAGGCACGGTGAGACACCATCTCAGACCATTTGGAGACATACAACTTCTTGAACGCATCAGTGGACTTGATTAGGGCTTCATCCTCTGTCATGAGGGCACGACAATGGATAATGTCAGACATTTTATGCAGTGTATGTCCCAGTTTCAGCGCAAGGCTTGGAGTTTTGTATGACAGTGTCTCTTCATCAAAACCTGAAACTTTCTTTACTGCTTGCACAACTCTCTGGAAATTAGCAGGCTTAATAGCTTCTTCCATGTTATGCACTGAGAATTCTGTGCGCAGACACAACAACAAACGTCCCGCTTCACGAAGCTTCTGTCGTATATAATCATACTTTGTAGGGTCTTGTCCATGTTTATTGTAGAGGGACTGGGCAAACTGAATAACAGTAAAGTCATTTCGCACAGCTGAGGCAATCTCATCTTGTTTCATAACAGCAAGAACCTTCCAGACTCCACTTGACACCTGCGGATAACACTGAGACTCCAGAGTTAAAGCCAGGCCGAGTACTTTGGTTCTTCCAGGTTCTTTATCCGTGTCATCTTTTGGTTTGTTAGGACATCTGCGGACATGTCTCCAAAGATCCTTGCGAACATACATCCCTTGACAATAAAAGCAATGAGCAAACTTTCCCTCTACTGCTTTAATCTTGGGTCTTCTCTTCACTTTCAGTGGTCCCACTCCACCATGCAAAACTGCAGCATTATGCTTAAAATTTCCCTTATTTCTCAATTTCTCTAACAGACTTTTACGCTCGTTTGAGTCTCTAGGCAGGGAAAATGCATGCACAACATCAGGAGCCGTTTTGTGCGTTTTCAGGTGGCGGGAAATTTTAGCTTGTGGTTTGCCACAAAAATAGCAGTAATTTCTTTTACTTAAAGTCATTTTTTCTGATTCAGTTTCGCAAAGCTCACTTTTATCTTGTGGCTTGTCCTTTGTCAAGTTGTGGATTAAATTCGTTGAATCTGATTGTTCATGCGCTTTGGAGATGTCATCTTGGCATAGCAGACCTTTTGATGTGCTTGGCAATAATGAGATGTCTTCATCTGAATCTTCATCATATGACTCTGAATCTGGCACATATTCTTCTTCTGATATGCTGTGGTTGCCATCATCATCGCTTGATATTTGATCCAGAACTGAATGTGGCAATCCATCCTCCCCTGAATATTCAGAAATTTCTTCTTTCTGGAATGTAAGAACAAAAGTTTTTTTAATTGATCAATACTTTAGACAGGTAAAAAATAAACTGAAAAAAAGTCAAGCCAAATATGAATGGGATACACACCTGTGTTGACTGGTGGCAATTCTGATTTGCCAATTTTGCAAGGCAAGATTTGTGCCAGACCCCTAAACAAACTGAAACACATTTTGATAGACTTAATTTAGCTTTGCAGTTCTATTTAAGTGAAGTAGTTTTTTGTCAAAGCATTGCAGTAATGTCAAATGCTGAAAAAAAAAAAAAAAAAAAAACTGTTCACATTAAGGATATTTTAATGACTACACATACACTGCTAATCCCCCTCCCCCCCCCCCCCCAAAAAAAGGACATCCCAGATGTGAATGAAGGAATTATTCTTATTAAATACTTTGTTCTTTAGGTAGTTGAGTGGCATGAAAGTGTGTAGTTGAATGTGTGTGGCCTCCAGATGCCTGTACGACTTCCCTACAATGCCTGGGCATGCTCGGGATGAGGTGGCGGATGGTCTCCTGAAGGATCTCCTCCAAGACCTGGACTAAAGCATCTGCCAACCCCTGGACAGTTTGTGGTGGATGGAGTGAGACATGATGTCCCAGATGTGCTCAATTGGATTCAGGTCTGGGGAACAGGCGGGCCAGTCCATAGCATCAATGCCTTTGTCATGGAGGAACTGCTGACATACTCCAGCCACATGAGGCCCAGTGTCGTCTCGCATTAGGTGGACCCCAGGGCCAAATGCACCAGCATGTGGTCTCACAAAGGGTCCGAGGACCTCATCTTGTTACCCAATGACAGTCAGGCTCTCTGGCAGGCACAGAAATGCCACCCCTCACCATTACTGACCCACTGCCAATATGATCATGCTGGAGGATGTTGCAGGCAGCAGAACATTCCCCACGGCATCTCCAGACTGTCACGTGCTCAGTTTGAACCTCCTTTCAGCTGTGAGGAGCATAGGGTGCCCGTGCTGAAGTTGCCAAACTTTGTGTTTTCTGGCAAATGCCAAACATCCTGCATGGTGTTGGACTGCAAGCTCAATCCCCACCTGTGGATGCTGGACCCTCAAGCCACCCTCATGAAGTCAGTTTCTGACCATTTGAGCAGACAGATGCACATTTGTGGCCTGTTTGAGGTCATTTTGCAGGGCTCCTCTTGTTCCTCCTTGCACAAAGGTGGAGGTAGCGGTCCTGCTGCTGGGTTGTTGCCCTCCTATGGCCTACTCCACATCCAGGTAGCACCTCCATGCTCTGGACACTACACTAACAGACACAGCAAACCTTCTTGCCACAGCTCACATTGATGTGCTACGCTAGATGAGCTGCACTACCTGAGCCCCTTGTGTGGGTTGTAGACTGTCTCATGCTACCACTAAAATGAAATCACCGCCAGCATTCAAAAGTGACCATAACATCAGCCAGAAAGCATAGGTGCTGAGAAGTGGTCTGTGGTCACCACCTGCAGAACCAGTCCTTTATTATGGTGAATTGACTATAATTTCCACTTGTTGTCTACTCTATTTGCAAAACAGCATGTGAAACTGGTTGTCAGTGTTACTTCCTAAGTGAACAGTTTGATTTCACAGAAGTGTGACTGACTTGGAGTAACATCGCATTGTTTAAGTGTTCCCTTTATTATTTTGAGCAGTTTATGTTATGGAATGGGGAATTGAGGACAATCCCAAGTATACCATTTTTACAAGGTCCTGCACCAATGAGGTAATACTGCATTTCTTTAATTAGACGTGACCACCCATTAATTAAAAAGGGAGCAGTGTTCATTTCAGCACGTCTTAACTTGTTGAACTCTATTAATGCTTTTTACTATACACTGTACCTATTCACTAAATGTCTCACCTTTGCACTTAAAGCCAAGCCACTTGAGGGAGGAAACCGGTCCCACACACTGAATGCACTTGTCCAAAGATGATATTGTTGTGCACACCAGACGATGATTGTGACACTGTTAGCAAAATATTGCAACATTTATTTATTTTGGACAGTTGGAAAGGTGTGTTTTCAATTCAGTTGCAGA
The DNA here is from genome assembly GCF_057382095.1 of Aulonocara sp. 'chitande type north' Nkhata Bay. NCBI lineage: Eukaryota > Metazoa > Chordata > Actinopteri > Cichliformes > Cichlidae > Aulonocara > Aulonocara sp. 'chitande type north' Nkhata Bay. Next base: position 1,587,581 of record NC_141349.1, read on the forward strand.
TATCAACTAATAAACTTCGTCCATGTAAATCACATCACACCCAGGTGACTGCCAAACACACACACACACACAGCATCCATAAAGAATGATGATAGATTAAATTATTAGTTCATTAAGTGGTACACTGGATTATATTTACCCTTTCAGGCTCTGGATGTTTCAGGTCCAGATCATTGTTTGGAAAGCTGTTTGGTTGCGGCTTTAGGCAGCTCACAGTCTTCTGAATCTGGCTGGTCTCAGTCTTCGTGTGTAACAGATAGAGAATGAAGACAAAAGAACAGTAATCTGACAGTTACTAAAAATGCATCACTCAAGAGGATGAATAGACCATTTCACTATCGGCAAATGGCGTAAGGTACACATCGTGCATGAGAAACATTCATTAAAATCTGTCCTAGGTCAATGTTACCTCTTCAAAATCTTGCACTGAAGAAGAATGCATGGCTTCTGAGCCTTGCTGAGGCATTTCTTCATCAAGATCCTACAACAAAGAAAAGATGGCACAAAGATTAGACCAAGTGCTCTTCTTGCAACTGTACTGGGCAGGCCTGTGCTTCTGTCTTTAATTTGCATGTGTGTGTGTGTGTGTGTGTGGGGGGGGGGGGGGGGGGGGGGGGGGCTTTCCACTCAAGAAATGTTTTCTTCTGAAAAAAATACTGGCTACAATAATTAACAACTGATTCCTTTGCAATCATCCATCCTCTTCCACTTATCCTTATCAGGATTGTGGGGTAGCAGTTTTGGGGCCTATACCAGCTACCATAGGGCAGTACAACCTGGACAGATCGCCAGTCTAACATGGAAGGACAAGCATTTGCATTCACACCAAAGGGCAGTTTTGAATCACCAGTTAACCTAACCCCATAAGCTACATCTTTGGACTGTGGGAAGAAGCCAGAGTACACAGCCAGAGAGAGCCCATGCACTAAAGCAGTAAAAAGTGCCTAAAACAAGTTAAGAAGTTGTATAGTACTATCTATCTTAATGTTCAAGCCTGAGTTTCAAAAAATTTCAACATAGAAACAAAGCACATGCAGTCAGCTCTGCATGCTGTAGGTCAAACTGTCAAGACATACGAGAAGACCCCTCCTAAAACCAGAGTGATGTCACCATGAAGCAAACTTTGACGGAGTCCCCCAATAACAGTGTGGTCCTCCTAAGTCACATTTGGGTGGTTAACACACACACACACACACACACACACACTCAGATGTTATCCAGACTTGCACTTTGAAACAATGAAAAGGACCTACAAGCCACGGTCCATGTAAATCACATCACACCCAGGTGACTGCCAAACACACACACACACAGCATCCATAAAGAATGATGATAGATTAAATTATTAGTTCATTAAGTGGTACACTGGATTATATTTACCCTTTCAGGCTCTGGATGTTTCAGGTCCAGATCATTGTTTGGAAAGCTGTTTGGTTGCGGCTTTAGGCAGCTCACAGTCTTCTGAATCTGGCTGGTCTCAGTCTTCGTGTGTAACAGATAGAGAATGAAGACAAAAGAACAGTAATCTGACAGTTACTAAAAATGCATCACTCAAGAGGATGAATAGACCATTTCACTATCGGCAAATAGCGTAAGGTACACATCGTGCATGAGAAACATTCATTAAAATCTGTCCTAGGTCAATGTTACCTCTTCAAAATCTTGCACTGAAGAAGAATGCATGGCTTCTGAGCCTTGCTGAGGCATTTCTTCATCAAGATCCTGCAACAAAGAAAAGATGGCACAAAGATTAGACCAAGTGCTCTTCTTGCAACTGTACTGGGCAGGCCTGTGCTTCTGTCTTTAATTTGCATGTGTGTGTGTGTGTGGGGGGGCTTTCCACTCAAGAAATGTTTTCTTCTGAAAAAAATACTGGCTACAATAGTTAACAACTGATTCCTTTGCAATCATCCATCCTCTTCCACTTATCCTTATCAGGATTGTGGGGTAGCAGTTTTGGGGCCTATACCAGCTACCATAGGGCAGTACAACCTGGACAGATCACCAGTCTAACATGGAAGGACAAGCATTTGCATTCACACCAAAGGGCAGTTTTGAATCACCAGTTAACCTAACCCCATAAGCTACATCTTTGGACTGTGGGAAGAAGCCAGAGTACACAGCCAGAGAGAGCCCATGCACTAAAGCAGTAAAAAGTGCCTAAAACAAGTTAAGAAGTTGTATAGTACTATCTATCTTAATGTTCAAGCCTGAGTTTCAAAAAATTTCAACATAGAAACAAAGCACATGCAGTCAGCTCTGCATGCTGTAGGTCAAACTGTCAAGAAATACGAGAAGACCCCTCCTAAAACCAGAGTGATGTCACCATGAAGCAAACTTTGACGGAGTCTCCCAATAACAGTGTGGTCCTCCTAAGTCACATTTGGGTGGTTAACGCACACACACACACACACTCAGATGTTATCCAGACTTGCACTTTGAAACAATGAAAAGGACCTACAAGCCACGGTCCATGTAAATCACATCACACCCAGGTGACTGCCAAACACACACACACACAGCATCCATAAAGAATGATGATAGATTAAATTATTAGTTCATTAAGTGGTACACTGGATTATATTTACCCTTTCAGGCTCTGGATGTTTCAGGTCCAGATCATTGTTTGGAAAGCTGTTTGGTTGCGGCTTTAGGCAGCTCACAGTCTTCTGAATCTGGCTGGTCTCAGTCTTCGTGTGTAACAGATAGAGAATGAAGACAAAAGAACAGTAATCTGACAGTTACTAAAAATGCATCACTCAAGAGGATGAATAGACCATTTCACTATCGGCAAATAGCGTAAGGTACACATCGTGCATGAGAAACATTCATTAAAATCTGTCCTAGGTCAATGTTACCTCTTCAAAATCTTGCACTGAAGAAGAATGCATGGCTTCTGAGCCTTGCTGAGGCATTTCTTCATCAAGATCCTGCAACAAAGAAAAGATGGCACAAAGATTAGACCAAGTGCTCTTCTTGCAACTGTACTGGGCAGGCCTGTGCTTCTGTCTTTAATTTGCATGTGTGTGTGTGTGTGTGTGTGGGGGGGGGGCTTTCCACTCAAGAAATGTTTTCTTCTGAAAAAAATACTGGCTACAATAGTTAACAACTGATTCCTTTGCAATCATCCATCCTCTTCCACTTATCCTTATCAGGATTGTGGGGTAGCAGTTTTGGGGCCTATACCAGCTACCATAGGGCAGTACAACCTGGACAGATCACCAGTCTAACATGGAAGGACAAGCATTTGCATTCACACCAAAGGGCAGTTTTGAATCACCAGTTAACCTAACCCCATAAGCTACATCTTTGGACTGTGGGAAGAAGCCAGAGTACACAGCCAGAGAGAGCCCATGCACTAAAGCAGTAAAAAGTGCCTAAAACAAGTTAAGAAGTTGTATAGTACTATCTATCTTAATGTTCAAGCCTGAGTTTCAAAAAATTTCAACATAGAAACAAAGCACATGCAGTCAGCTCTGCATGCTGTAGGTCAAACTGTCAAGAAATACGAGAAGACCCCTCCTAAAACCAGAGTGATGTCACCATGAAGCAAACTTTGACGGAGTCTCCCAATAACAGTGTGGTCCTCCTAAGTCACATTTGGGTGGTTAACGCACACACACACACACACACACTCAGATGTTATCCAGACTTGCACTTTGAAACAATGAAAAGGACCTACAAGCCACGGTCCATGTAAATCACATCACACCCAGGTGACTGCCAAACACACACACACACAGCATCCATAAAGAATGATGATAGATTAAATTATTAGTTCATTAAGTGGTACACTGGATTATATTTACCCTTTCAGGCTCTGGATGTTTCAGGTCCAGATCATTGTTTGGAAAGCTGTTTGGTTGCGGCTTTAGGCAGCTCACAGTCTTCTGAATCTGGCTGGTCTCAGTCTTCGTGTGTAACAGATAGAGAATGAAGACAAAAGAACAGTAATCTGACAGTTACTAAAAATGCATCACTCAAGAGGATGAATAGACCATTTCACTATCGGCAAATAGCGTAAGGTACACATCGTGCATGAGAAACATTCATTAAAATCTGTCCTAGGTCAATGTTACCTCTTCAAAATCTTGCACTGAAGAAGAATGCATGGCTTCTGAGCCTTGCTGAGGCATTTCTTCATCAAGATCCTGCAACAAAGAAAAGATGGCACAAAGATTAGACCAAGTGCTCTTCTTGCAACTGTACTGGGCAGGCCTGTGCTTCTGTTTTTAATTTGCATGTGTGTGTGTGTGTGTGTGGGGGGGGGGGGGGGGGGGGGGGGCTTTCCACTCAAGAAATGTTTTCTTCTGAAAAAAATACTGGCTACAATAGTTAACAACTGATTCCTTTGCAATCATCCATCCTCTTCCACTTATCCTTATCAGGATTGTGGGGTAGCAGTTTTGGGGCCTATACCAGCTACCATAGGGCAGTACAACCTGGACAGATCACCAGTCTAACATGGAAGGACAAGCATTTGCATTCACACCAAAGGGCAGTTTTGAATCACCAGTTAACCTAACCCCATAAGCTACATCTTTGGACTGTGGGAAGAAGCCAGAGTACACAGCCAGAGAGAGCCCATGCACTAAAGCAGTAAAAAGTGCCTAAAACAAGTTAAGAAGTTGTATAGTACTATCTATCTTAATGTTCAAGCCTGAGTTTCAAAAAATTTCAACATAGAAACAAAGCACATGCAGTCAGCTCTGCATGCTGTAGGTCAAACTGTCAAGAAATACGAGAAGACCCCTCCTAAAACCAGAGTGATGTCACCATGAAGCAAACTTTGACGGAGTCTCCCAATAACAGTGTGGTCCTCCTAAGTCACATTTGGGTGGTTAACACACACACACACACACACACACACACTCAGATGTTATCCAGACTTGCACTTTGAAACAATGAAAAGGACCTACAAGCCACGGTCCATGTAAATCACATCACACCCAGGTGACTGCCAAACACACACACACACAGCATCCATAAAGAATGATGATAGATTAAATTATTAGTTCATTAAGTGGTACACTGGATTATATTTACCCTTTCAGGCTCTGGATGTTTCAGGTCCAGATCATTGTTTGGAAAGCTGTTTGGTTGCGGCTTTAGGCAGCTCACAGTCTTCTGAATCTGGCTGGTCTCCGTCTTCGTGTGTAACAGATAGAAAATGAATATACAGTGCATTTTTGAAGAGGCTTTTGAAACATTAAATAAACTGTATGAGAAAGATAAGTTTCAAGCTATTGTCTTTAAAATATTCACTGTCATGTATAGAGAATTTAAGGCCCTATGATTAAGAGACAAATAGTGTGATTTCTTTATTTTTTAAGCCATTGCTAAAGGAGTAAAACAATCACCTGTAGCAGCAACGAACTGTCACTAGGGCCCATTTATCTTCAAGGGACAAAATTTAAAATGAATCTAACTAAAGAGGCTACACAGCAAAATCTCCAGTGTTAAATTAACACTAGAGAGTGTCTATATGGGTCCACACAACACTGTTGAGTGTTGAATTAACACTTTTGACAGTGTTATATGTTTAAAAGTAACCTAGTCAGTTTTGAAGATTAACAAAGACTAACACTGAGCAGTGCTGATTTTCTAACACTGGAATATTTCTAACATTTTGAGTTATTTTCCAGTGTTAGAAAATCAGCACTGCTCAGTGTTAGCCATTGTTAATCTTCAAAACTGACTAGGTTACTTTTAAACATATAACACTGTCAAAAGTGTTAATTTAACACTCAACAGTGTTGTATTTAACACTCAGAGGTGTGGACCCTTATAGACACTCTCCAGTGTTAATTTAACACTGGAGATTTTGCTGTGTAGAATCACATTAAACATCAATCACTGTTAAAATCTAGAAACCGAAAGCCATTTTTTATTTCTGCATACCTGCTGATATTTTTTTAGTGCTTTTAGAGGGCTTTGATGTGGCAGCCATCACAATTGCCTGTTTTCCATTAGTACCTACCCCTGTTTTTCCAGTAGGTTATAGTACCATGTAGTTTTTCAGTAACTACTGCACCAAGGTTCCAAGTGATCCAAAGTGATCAGAAAATTTGACATAGACTGAATGCCACCAGGTGGCTGGTCAATGGTGTCACTCGATAAGTTATGAGTGCGCCTCCTTCGTGAAAATCCAAGCCATCATTTTTGAAACTCTGAAATGTTTGAAATAGCGACCAAAATTAACAGCGTGATCCCTGAATTGAACACTAAAGTATAGACTGAGCAGCAGGCATTTTGTCACCTTGACGTCCATGCTTGCTGTGGCATTTATATCACTGGATGCTCGGCTGCATTGCTATAGTTACCCCAGGCACAGTAGGTGATACTCAATTTCAGTGAAAAACTAGATGCCCTAAGTCACGTTAAGCCAATTTGAGTAGGTACAAATGTAAAAATGGCTTAGGGTATGCAATTTATCAGTTCCAAAAAGTACAATTGTAGAAATACCTTGCATCTCCAGAGCCAATCCGAGTCACCATAATTATAGTCTATTTCTTCGCCTGGACTTATGTCTCTGCTTGCAAATAAGCATAGATGGGGCTTTCCATTGATATTTAATATTTTCATCTTAGCACTTGGACTGATGTGGTTGTCGTTGACAAGTCTGCCTAATGACCCATCTTCTTGAGATGCATCCACACTGTGGGGTTAGGCAAAAAAGTATTAGCTTAACTAGTTAGTTAGGAAGCTTTTTTTTTCATAAATCAAAAGCAATGTGTCATTTAATCTTAATCAAACTACACTGATATAATACGCACCACCAGAGTTTTCCATCAAACTTGAATTCAAACATGAACACCTTCAGGCTGTCATGATAAACTCTGTGTCTCCGCTCACATTCTTCTTTTGTTATGAGTTTACCTCTGTATTCCAAAAGAAAGTCTCCTTTTTGGAATGGAACAGTCGTGAAAATGCCCCGACCTGAATTGCAGAGGCATACCAAGTGAGTGACAAAAGACAAAGTGACAAACTCCAAATCTAATCCAAACTAAAGACCAACTTACCTTTGAAGGCATTTATGTAGTGGATATCAAGTCCCAGTTTGTCCCTTCCAGCAGAAACATGACAGACTGCATCCTCCCGTGGAGGAATGCGTCTCCTTCGCATGTTCTCCTGTACGATTGGCTGTATTACCAAAGCATATAAAGTATTACGATTATCGTCATCATTGTCATCATCATCAGTAGTAGCAGAACTAGCAGTAGTGTAGTTTACAGCATAAACACAGCTGACTTATTCATAGTGCTAATTTATGCCTTCTTTTAAAATGTTAAAGGCCTAGTACTCAAAATGGCGACATGTGACATTTCTGTAATGGCGACTGCAGAGAGTGATACAAGTACTGAGAAAGCTTAGGCATCAAAACTGTAAGAAGTTTTTTCTTCAGGCATATAAATAAATACACGACTAAATACACTTATACCCTTGCTTTTATTTTAGGGCTGTCAGCAGAATGGACAGACATTGGACAAACTGCCCGAAATTAGCTAACAGCGACATCAGGGATTTTGACTCAGACTGCGCTGGTTTAATTGTTAATCGCGTTAGTCGCGATGTCGGCATTAACACGTTTAAGCCACAATAATGCTTTAACACCGAGTAAATCCTAACACGGGTTAGCCCGCTTTATCGCGTTGACGCGGTTAGTCGTCAGCCCTATTTTATTTACTCAATGACAAACGCTGGGGCCGTTTTACTTCTTCAAAGACTCACTAACAGTCCATAAAGCATAAATTAAACCAGTTTAATATAGGCCTGTGCACCTATAATTTCATATAGTATTAAAGTCATGGTGCATTTTACATTAAAAAAGGCTTACCTTTGTGTTTTTAATCCGTCTTCGTATTGCCGTCGACATACACTTGTTAAAGGGCACGCGCGCGAAAGTTGTGGCGCCGTTTCCTGTAGGTACCGCCTATATATATAGCCTACCAATCACAATGACTTCCGGCCGTGTGTATTGAAAATGTGTATTAAATTGCAGTACCTACACACATCCACTCTAACTCGAAACGTCGCTGTGCAATACACTGGAATACACAAAAATCAGGTGAGGGGTATAGGTGGACTTTTAAGAAAATCAGAAAATCTTTTAATTATAGTTTAATAAATGAATTTACACTACAGTTTAAGCAAATACAGGTCAAAAGATAAATAATGACCTCATAAGAAGTAGAAAAAATTATTATTTAGACACTTAAAAATGCATTTACAAGTCATGTTTTAGGGGGACACATGAATACACAGCAAAAAGTCGAAATGTCCCCGGAGCCCAGGTACAGCGCAGGTCAAATGTCAATCCATACCACATAGACGCACTCACACACACACACACACACACACACACACACACACACACACACACACACACACACACACACACACACACACACACACACACACGTGTTTTCGTGATATATCAGTACGTATGACAAAAATGTGACAAATGGGAACGTGCCTTTCCGAAGGTCCTAGAGGCATGGGAATCTCAAAAAATTTGACCCATGCTTCCAGGAACACACCCATCTGTTGAGATTTTGGCTAGGGCTAAATTTTGGTCAAACCTGAATTTAATGCTACTTGTGAGGACACTGTCAGGTTTATGTGACTTATGAGTACCATAAGGTCACACACAGATATTTCATGTTTAGGTGAATTGTGAAGCCCATGGAAACACATAATTTTCAAGTATACATGACTTATAAGGACCAGGTAACGGTAGGTTCTGCATTTTTAGCTTGGCTCCTTTTGAGATTACAATATAATAGACATGGATGCACAATAGTAATGCTCACCAGTTGGGTAACTTCTGACAGAAATATCAGACATTTATGTGTTAATAAAACAGTAAATCTGAGCTGTGTAAAGACTTTAAAAAAAAAAAAAAGACATGGGTCAAATGTGGTCAGTCTACTTTTTAAGTCTTGATATTGTAATGCATTAATTCATTTTGTAGTGAATGTTCATGTGAATAAAAACGTGGAACATTATCTGCCTTTTTTATCATTTAATTGCAAAAAGCACCCAGCATAAACCACAGATTTATGAGTAAGAACAATGCAATACAGAAAACTGCAATACTGACATAACTGTGGAAGTAACAAAGTATCTCTCTTGCTTGTTTCTTTTTTTCTTGCATCTTTCTTTTAATGCTATGATCCTGTTGTGGCTGTAGTACCTTATGACAACCCAGTCTCTGCCTTTCAGAGCTGCCGGCTCTGCTTGGAGGCAGCAGTCACATTCCTTTTTACCTGGTACTTTGCAGCTTTTTATGAAGTGAAACGTGCCGCTCAGCAACCTTCACTTCATCATTTGTCCACTTGCTTCTCACCGTCCCAGCTGTCATAAATGGAAACAAAAGAAAATATCTTAATGTGAATGCAAGAAAAGATAGAAAATATTCTAGTTTATAATGTGAATACAAAATGTTCTTAAACCTTGCTTTCTACTGGAGCACTTTAAAGGAGCAATAAGCACAATTCATCATACTTAGGTTGAAGGAATTAAAAATGACTATGTGAAGAACTAGAGGTGTAATTACATCTGGAGTACAGCATGAAGTCACAATCCCTCTCTCTGTGTTGATCTCCAGCCATAGACTTTGGTTTGGTTCACAGGCAGTGCAAAACAGCACACCTAGCAGTGAAAAGATATTGCTTATTGCTCCTTTAAGGATGCTTGGAATGAACCATTTGAAGTGCTGTGTTCTGCTGGGAATCAAATAAGATGAAATGATTTATGATAAAAGCTCTGAATAGTGTCATGTCTGAAAACAAACTTGTTCTTTGATCACAAGTATATTAACCTAAAACATTTTGTATTTGGGTGCCTTTACCCCTTCTTGGTGAAGTGTTGCTAATGTTTTTGTTGTCCAGGGTGATTGAGGCAGAGGTGCCCTTCATGTTGTCCAGGGCAGCTGAGTAAAGCGTGTGGCTTGGAACCCCCGGAATACTTGGTCCTTGAGCCTTTGAAAAGTAACAGTGAAATATGAGAATCAATGCATGCAATAGGTCTGTTTGCTTTTTTCTCTGCATTGTAGGCAAAGTCAGCGTTGGGCAGTGTGTAATTCTACATTAAGGGGCTAAGGGGCGATCGTGGCTCAAGAGTTGTAATCAGAAGGTTGCCGGTTCGAGCCCCAGCTCCGACAGTCTCGGTCGTTGTGTCCTTGGGAAAGACACTTCACCTGTTGCCTACTGGTGGTGGTCAGAGGGCCCGGTGGCTCCAGTGTCCGGCAGCCTCGCCTCTGTCAGTGCGCCCCAGGGTGGCTGTGGCTACAATGTAGCTGCCATCACCAGTGTGTGAATGTCTGTGTGAATGGGTGGATGACTGGATGTGTAAAGCGCTTTGGGGTCCTTAGGGACTAGTAAAGCGCTATATAAATATAGGATATTTACCATTTGATATGAATATTTTACATGTGAACATAATCTACTAATAATACTCATCACAGTGTGATTGTTTGAAATCGGATAGAGTGTTATTACCTTCATGACAAACATCCCTGCTGTTCAGTTTCAATGTAACACAAACTAGAGTTGTTGGTTCTACCAATTGAGAAAGGCTAAAAAAAAAAAACAAATTCATGTCCTTCACAACTTAAAACAATCTGAGGACAATGTAACACAGAAATATCAAATTTAGTAGGAATAAAGATCAAGCTGATGCTTTAAAGGGAAAGTTAGGACTAACAAATGATATGCCAATTTCTTTCTCCTAAGATGTTCACAAACAAGTAATGCTAATGTTGAATATGGGAAACTTTCAATCAAACTGATTATTTTAATATAATCAAAGGGCACTTAATTTATGCACTAGGCCCAACTGACACATATACTTGATGCCAAATACAAAAAAATAATGTGTAACCTGTTGGAAGAATGAAGTGGGTGTGTCACTCACCAATTGGTCTGAAGGAGGTTGAGACAGGACCTCGGCACTTGGTGTCTGCAACAAAAGACAACAATATAACGTCAGAAACATTCTCTAGTATAAATCCCGACTATTTAACCCTCGTTTTACCCTAGCGAAAAAAGGGACCCGCTTGGGTAACTTTGGATTTTTGATTCTCAATATATCAGTCATTTTAAAGACTAGTTGCATGAAACTTGGCCAGGATGTGTGTTTTAGGATTATTTTTGAAATTCAATGATCCCCTCTATGGTGTGGTGTATAGTAAAGAAGATTCACATATGTACTACCTCCTTTTACCCTTGTATCCGTTTGGGCCCCATTGACTCCCATTATAGTCACATATTTTCGATATACTGTAATCCTGACATGCGATAATGCCTTTCTCGTGAATACCTAATGGATCTAAGCCTCAGCCTTCAAAATAAAGGAAAAATAGGGTTTGGATCAAATGAGCACAATATTAGGTACAGCACCACCATAGACATTTTCAGTGCTTTTGAATGGAGGACATGGTTATCTTACTATGCAAAATACATGACAATAAAACAGCTGACCACCATAAAATAGTCTTGATGTAGTGGAACTGATATAAGAGAGTGGTGTGAATGTGATTGAGTAATATATATATATATATATATATATATACATACATACACACACACACACATACTGTGTGTGTGTGTGTCGGTCACAAACAAAACGGCCCGTAGAGCCGCCTCCTTGAAGTGAACAACGGGAGCCTGCTCCGTTTTTTTTCTCCTTTCTCTGAACCTCTGTCAATGTTATTTTGCTTCACTTTGCACATGAGCCTTGTTTTTGCCCTCAGCAGAAAGGGGAGGGGTGCAAAAGCAGCCACGTGTTTGTTGAGCAGAGGGGGGAGGGGTGCAAAAGCAGCCACGTGTTTGCAGAGCAGAGGGGGGAGGGGTGCAAAAACAGCCACCTGTTTGCTGAGCAGAGGGGGGGAGGGGCAGTCGTTACTCTCCCAGTGGCATCTCAACAGAGCCGGAGGGAGAGAGAGAGATCGTTTTGGATGCAAATGCACACTTGAAGTCTGTGAGAATAGTTTGCAGCCTTGTCTTACTAGTCATTTCTGCACAGACGCCACTAAATGCACAGACTCGCGCACACACAACACGAAGCGCACGGTCAATTTAGGGGAGCTTGGAAGCTGTGCTCATCGTGCAAACAGCGCGTTATTATCGTAACGGCTGCAAAAGTTAGGATATGTCCTGTCTGCAACATCCATCTTCACCTGTTGGAAGAATGAAGTGGGTGTGTCACTCACCAATTGGTCTGAAGGAGGTTGAGACAGGACCTCGGCACCTGGTGTCTGCAACAAAAGACAACAATATAACGTCAGAAACATTCTCTAGTATAAATCCCGACTATTTAATTAACTACAGATCATATTTGTATCAGTGAATATTATTACAGAAGGATCTGACTTCCTTATACCAGATTCTATAGAAACTTAACACTGTACGGTTCTGCTACCCAACGATATGAGGACAGTGTAACACACACTAGAGTTGTTGGTCCTACCACATGAGGAAGGCAACTGAAACACACTCCTGTCCTTCACAGCTTAAAACAATATGAGGACAGTGTAACACACACACACTACAATCACTGGTCCTACCATATGAGGACTTCTACTTAAACACACTCCTGTCCTTCACAGCTTAAAACAATATGAGGACATGACGACTGAACACATGTAGAGTTCACATTCCTGACTTCTAACTTCTCCTGCTGTTGTCAATAAAAGCTCTAAACCCAACACTGATGTACAGCCATCTATTTCCCCAGAAATTAAATCATGTAAACTGATCAGCGGGAGCTTATTTAGACAAAAACATGTGTAAAACGACAAAAATATCAAATTTTGTCAGAATAAAGATCAAGCTGATGCTTTAAGGGAAAGTTTGGACTAACAAATGGTATAGACAATTACTTTATCCTAATGCTAATGTTGGTTTTGGTTAACTTCGACTAAAACTGATTGTTTTAGTACAATTAAAGTGCATTTCATTTATGCACTAGGCCCAACTGACACATATACTTGATGCCAAATACAAAAAAATAATGTGTAACCTGTTGGAAGAATGAAGTGGGTGTGTCACTCACCAATTGGTCTGAAGGAGGTTGAGGCAGGACCTCGGCACTTGGTGTCTGCAACAAAAGACAACAATATAACGTCAGAAACATTCTCTAGTAGGCTATAAATCCCGACTATTTAATTAACTACAGATCATATTTGTATCAGTGAATATTATTACAGAAGGATCTGACTTCCTTATACCAGATTCTATAGAAACTTAACACTGTACGGTTCTGCTACCCAACGATATGAGGACAGTGTAACACACACTAGAGTTGTTGGTCCTACCACATGAGGAAGGCAACTGAAACACACTCCTGTCCTTCACAGCTTAAAACAATATGAGGACAGTGTAACACACACTACAATCACTGGTTCTACCATATGAGGACTTCTACTTTCCTGTTGGAGGTTGAGACACAACAGAGGGACAGCAGGGTAGTAGCTTGCACAAATGATTCTATTGACACAACAGGGAAGTGAGATTAATGAACTGAACGCAACAGACTCTTTCAAAATAAAACAGGAAACATGGCATGAAAATACAAACGTGGTAATATACAGCCCTAACATAAACTCCTTAAAACGATATTAATAACGTTAAGCCAAACTCAACTAACCCGCCATTAAACATAAGAAACTCAAAAACCTTAGAATAACATCAGAAACGCTGGGCCAGAGACCCAGACCGTGAGCAAATAACTATAATATTATTGATTTGTGCTGAATAAGAAAACATTAATATTATCATTTAAATCCCCCCAAGCATATCTTGTGTTGAAAAAAAAAAAGTGTGTTGCAGTTAGCTACACTGAGCTTAGACTGACTGTCTCTGCAGTTGAAGATGCAGAGCACATGCAAGGCCGCAGGTCCCTTTAACTCCGGTGGGAATTTAAAAACAGTTAAATTTAACTTCTAATATCTATTGTTAAAGATAAATCTTAAGTAATTTTTTAGCATTTATCATCATTCACCACTTTCAATTTGTTCAAATCGGTTGTGTATTGTTTTAATTCCGTTTAACTAACCTTAATTAGCTTGTTAAACATACAACTTTACCTCGCGGAGCTTGCGTCGACGCATGGATATCAAAGGTAAATACATACCTCAAGATAAATCTCTCCTGAGTGCTGAAGGTCCTGGATGTGCCGTTCACGCAGAGCTCCGGCGAGTTTGTATCTTGCCGTGACCAGCAGCTCTTTGGTTGACGCTTTCGAACAATCAGATGCATCTTTACTCACTTTTTGACCAATCAGAGACGTCGTTCTATGCTCCACTGACGAAATGCTGCATCCTCTCACCAGCCACTGGTCTCTCCTCGTCCATTTAACAACAAAAACACAGCAACACGTGCTGGATTTGAGGTAGGAACACTTGAGAACTGTCACAATGTTTTGCAAACTGCTGTTACAGTTAATTTTGTTCCGTTAATTTGTTTGGTTCCTATTCTGAAGTAACACTTAATACACATGGGGTTAGCTTGCTGGTCTAGTTTAAGTTAGCATGGGCATGCTGTTCACTGATAGAGTAAGGCTAAAATTGTCCTGATATTGTCAGTGTGTTATCATAAACATGCAGCACCCCTAGACCCCCAAGTTAAAATACAGATAATAGATAAGCAATTTAAGAAAATAAGTATAATGTGTATAATAAATGATTTTACTGTCACTTTCCTGGGTCTGTTGACCCAGCGTTTTAAGTTTTAGTTTGTTTAGATGTCGATGTTTATTTATAAGTTCTTTAGGTTTGCTAAGTTCATTTGTTTATTAGATTACCCTTGTGATGTCTGTTTTATTGGGAAAGTCTTTGTCCTATATGCAGTGAGTCTAGTTTTGTTTCCCCTTGTCCCAGCTGTTCCTCATCCCCTCATTATCTCTCTGTGTACTTGCAGTGGCTTGCAAAAGTATTCGTCCCTCTTTTCCACATTTTGTCACATTACTGCCACAAACACAAATTGTCATGGTCCTGGGTCGGTGACCCAGCGCTTTTAGTTTATTATTATGATGATGATGATGATTATTATTGTTTGAGTTCTATGTGTTATATTTGGTCTGCCTCTGCGTCTGTGTCTCTGTCTATGCTGTCACCCCGTCTGTTTGTGAATCTGTCTGTTTAGTTCTGTGTCTTGTTTGGTTCCCCGTGTCTGAGTTTCCTGTTTTATTGTGAAGGTCTCTGTCTGATGTGAGTGTGTTCAGTTTACATTTCCCCTGTCCCGTCAGCTCTGATTCCTCCCAGCCGTGTTGCCCTCCTGTCTCTCATCCCCTGATTACTGGTGTGTGTATTTAAGCCCTGTGTGTTCTCCTGCCTGTTACTCGGTGTCCTGCTCGGCGGCTGCTGCGCATCCCTTTGTCGTATGCACCCAGGTCTGTTATTTTAGTTCTTCCCAGTTTAGGTGTCTTCAGTTATTTGTCATGCCCCACTGCTTGTTTGCCACTACACCTTGTAAATAAACTTCACTAGCATTTTCATCCACTGCTTGCATCTTGGGTCCTCCTTCTTCCACACCACACGGCTCGCCTTCCCAGCCGTGACACAAATCAATTTTAATGGAATCCAATTGCAGCAAAAGGTGGTTCTACAAAGTATTGACTCAGGGGGCTGAATAATTGCGCACACCCCACTTTTCAGTTATTTATTTGTAAAAAATGTTTGGAATCATGTATGATTTTTGTTCCACTTCTCACGTGTACACCACTTTGTATTGGTCTTTCACGTGGAATTCCAATAAAATTGATTCATGTTTGTGGCTGTAATGTGCCAAAATGTGGGAAAGTTAAAGGGGGCCGAATACTTTTGCAAGCCACTGTAAGTCCTGTCCTCATTTGTTCAGTGTCAGGTCATCTGTTGTCTTTGGTGCCACGTTTCCATGTTCCAGGTATCTTTGTATCCATGTCAGGTTTCATGGTTTGTTTGTTTTTTTTAATAAAAAATATTTTCCCCAGGTTAGGTTATTGTTTAGCTTCACCTCTGCCTTTTGTTTTGTAATCTTTTAATTTAATTAAATTTTATTTATATAGCACCAAATCACAACAACAATCGCCTGAAGGCGCTTTATATTGTACAGTAGATCGCACAATAATAGATACAGAGAAAAACCCAACAATCATAGGACCACCTATGAGCAAGCGCTTTGGCGACAGTGGGAAGGAAAAACTCCCTTTTAACAGGAAGAAACCTCCAGCAGAACCAGGCTCAGGGAGCGGCGGGCATCTGCTGTGACCAGTTGGGGTGAGAAAAGGAAGACAGGACAAAGACATGCTGTGGATTAATAACAAGTATGATTCAATGCAGAGAGGTCTATTAACACACAGTGAGTGAGAAAGGTGACTGGAAAGGAAAAAACTCAGTGCTTCATGGGAATCCCCCGGCTGCCTACGTCTATTGCAGCACAACTAAGGGAGGATCCAGGGTCACCTGATCCAGCCCTAACTATATGCTTTAGCAAAAAGGAAAGTTTGAAGCCTAATCTTAAAAGTAGAGATTAATAAACGGCTTGCTTTCTGTTAATATTCAAATTTTCTTTCACGTTCCTTTGTGTCAGCATTTTGGGTCCACTCCTCAAATTCATACATATGTCTAACCGTTTTTCCCCACTCGGCGACACACCCGTCGGGGGTCAAACTCTGGTAATTGGCAATTCTGTTCTCAGACATGTGAAGCTAGAGACACCGGAAACCATAGTCAATTGTCTTCCAGGGGCCAGAGCAGGCGACATTGAAGGAAATTTAAAACTGCTGGCTAAGGGTAAACGTAAATTCAGTAAAATCATAATTCACGTCGGCAGTAATGACACCCGGTTACGCCAATCGGAGGTCACTAAAATCAATATTGAATCGGTGTGTAACTTTGCCAAAACAATGTGGGACTCTGTAGTTTTCTCTGGTCCCCTCCCCAATCAGACCAGGAGTGACATGTTTAGCCGCATGTTCTCCTTAAATTGCTGGCTGTCTGAGTGGTGTCCCAGAAACGATGTGGGCTTCATAGATAATTGGCAAACCTTCTGGAGGAAACCTGGTCTTATAAGGAGAGACGGCAGCTCTCATTTCTAGAAATATGGACAAATTAATTAAACCCCCCCTAATATGACTATCCAGAGTTGGGACCAGGAAGCAGAGTTGCAGTCTTACACGCCTCTCTGCAGCTTCTCTCCTCCTGCTACCCCCCCAAAAACCCATCTCCATAGAGACTGTGTCAGCTTCCAAAAAGACAAAAAACAAACTAAAAACCAGCAACAAACAACTTAAACATAAACAATTACAAAGAAAGAACAATACAGTATCCACATCCTAACTAAAGAGTAAAACAGTGAAATGTGGATTATTAAATATTAGGTCTCTCTCCTCCAAGTCTCTGTTAGTACATGACTTAATAATTGATCAACAAATCGATTTACTCTGCCTTACAGAAACCTGGTTTTAGCAGGATGATTGGTCCCTTTAGTTTTTCAGTTACAAGCCATTTGCACTGTGTTGAATGGAATATAGCCAAATTCTCTAAAAAAAAGTTTGGCATAATTTCATTTCAAAATTCAAGTCTGACTTCCTTAAATTAGCTTCAGTGGCTAAGCTAACAATACACATCCTCTTAGAGCCCTAGGGACCATTTTTGGCCCATTGACTTCCATTATAAACGCTATTTTTCACTGCAGAATTATTACCGTTAATGTCTTGGTGATTACTTATGTTTCCGTCTCGTTTTGGTCTATGAGCCTTAGAGTTGTAATTTTTTTATTTGTCCACCGGGTGGCGCCCTTGCTCCACATTTGATCCCTGCTGGAAAACAGCGGGCTGCTTGGACAGACCTGCGGGAAACGAAGCCTCATTTCCGGCGTGCAGCAGCGGCTTCGCCCGATGATCGGGCGGGACCATTTTTTGGTCCCTAACCGTTAGAGGGTGCTTTTTTTTTTTTTAGTCAACAGGAAATGACGTATTTGTTGTCACGTGGTATCGGATGTGTGGGCTGGAAAAAGCAGTCCCCGGTGATCGTGCCCCGGTGATCGTCGCGACTTACCCCGGCAACATGCACTTATTTCGGCCTAGAGGAGGAGCATTTGCCGCCTGGAGACCATTTTCTGGTCCTGAAAAAAAAAAAAAAAAGGCGATCGAAATGAATGTTGGTGCCAATCTTTAGTCCATCTAAAGGCCTAATTATAATAACAATTGAATATTACCTCAAATGTTTTTTTTGGAAAATATTCAAGTTTTATGTTTTTTGGGGCAAAAAAAGCAGTGCGCTCATGTGACGAAACCGGGATATAAAGGGTTAAAATCCGCGAAATGTAATTAAAACTTGACATGAATATTTCAAGGAGAAGTAGGTCTAAAAGATTGGCTAATTTAAAGTGGAATAAAATATTAATATATAAATTTTTTATAGCACTTTTTTGGGCGTGGTCGATTAGGACCGATAGGGTGTGCATTTTATGAAATGCGCTCCTGCAAAAAAAATAAAAGGCGATCGAAATGACTGTTGGTGCCAATCTTTGGTTCATCTAAAGGCCTAATTATAATAACAAACAAATATTACTTCAAATGTTTTTTTTGGAAAATATTTAGTTTTTTGTTTTTTGGGGCTAAAAAAACAGGGCGCTCATGTAATAAAACTGGGATTTAAAGGGTTAAAACAACGAAAATATAATTAAAACTTTATATGAATATTTCAGGGAGAAGTAGTTTTAAAAGACTGACCAATTTAAAGTGGAAAAAAATATGAATATATAATCTTTTTATTGCACTTTTGGGGCGGGACCATTTTTGGTCCCCAGGGCTCTAAAGGGATGCATTTTTAAGGGTCAGCGAAGGTTAAATGAGTGAGCTGATTGTGAGTTTCTGATGTGTGAAGAAGTTTTAACACATTTAGTTACATGAGAAGAAACTTATTATGTGCTGAGACAACACGGTTATGCTGTATGTTGTGTGTGTGTATGGCTGATTTGGATGAATGTTTGAGATTAAACTGGCTGTTCATTTGTCTTTTGTTATTAAGTTGAGCCTGCCAATTGGGTTGTTACGATTTATCCCCCTGGCATGAAGAACACGTGTCATGACTTAAACAAGGCCTTTCTTTCCTTTGCTTTCCTTTATTTTCTTTCTTTTATTTTGTTACTTTCATGGTGCACTGAAAGTTTTGTTTGATGATCTTTGTTTGAGCAGATCTGCACAATTAGAACCGAAGCGTCGTCGAGAAAACTGTTGCAAAGTGAGCTTCTCCAAAATTAAAATGGGCTCAGGAGAAAGCCACTTATTTGGGACAATTAGGAAACAAGTTCCTGTCTAAAAGGATTCAACGAGGAAATCCAGTCTAAATTGTTTTTCTTTTTGAAATGACGTCGTTTTGCTGAGCGTGGAAACGACTGCGACGATAATTTCCACAATTAGCAAAAGAAGGAATCACTGAGTGAATGAGTAAGAATTTTAAAATAAATGGGAAACTGACTGGCTGACAAAAGCTGACAAGACTGACTTAACACCATTGTGTGACGTTAACCCACACCTGACAAAGGTGTGGATGTATCTCTGTGTGTGTCTCTGTTGCAGGAGCAGAAGGAGACCACAGGAGGAAACTTGGGTCACATGACTATGTGAACTCTGAAAATTTAACCTTTTTAGTTTAAATTCTCTGTCTGTGAATTTACCATGTGTGTGTTATTCACTACCTTGTGTTGCTCACAGAGATTACTGTGAGAAAGAGTGTATACACCTGCGCAGCGCTAACATTTACATTTCTTTTTACAGCAGATGGTTAATCATGTGATTTGATCATGTGATTTACAGCAGGACACAACTTAATATGTTTTTCTAAATCAAATTCAAATTCAAATTCAAATTTTATTTGTCACGTACACAGTCATACACAGTACGATATGTAGTGAAATGCTTGGACAACTGCTCGTGACCTAAAGAAAACAAAAAAGGAAAAGGCTATGAATAAGATAGGAAATAAATATGAAAAATTAAAAAGGGTAAATTTAACTAGGAAGGAATAAAATATAAATTAAGGTTAAAAATGAAATAACTGTACAACACAAATTAGAATGAAGGGTAAATTTAACTGGGAAGAATAAGATAAAATATATAAATTAAAGTTGAAAATAAAATAACTGTACAACAAAATACACAATATAGAACTATATAAGAATGTATGAAGAAATCTAAATCTAAATAAATATATACACAATAACAGCAGCTGTACAAGTATTAACCGGAAATGAAGAATATAGTGACCAGTGTTGTGCAAAAAAACAATGTGTGCAAAAACAATGTCCAGAAAGTCCAGTGTGTGTATAAGAACCATATGTGTGGGTCAGTACTGTGTGGTAGTGTGATTGAGAGACCGTATCGCCTGCGGGAAGAAGCTCCTCCTCAGTCTCTCTGTGTTGGTCTTTAGGGAGCGGAATCGCTTTCCTGACCTCAACAGAGAGAACAGTCTGTTGTTGGGATGGCTGAGGTCCTTCACGATCTTCCTGGCCTTGGTCCAGCACCGCCTGCTGTAGATTGAGTGCAGGTCAGGGAGCTCGGAGCGGATGGTGCGCTCAGCTGACCGCACAACCCTCTGTAGAGCTCGTCTGTCCTGCATGGTGCTGTTCCCGAACCAGGTTAAGATGTTTCCCGCCAGGATGCTCTCTATGGTGCAGGAGTAAAAGTTCCTGAGCACCTTGGAGGGCAGTTGGAAGTCTCTCAAGCGTCTGAGGTGGTAGAGACGCTGTCGGGCCTTTTTCACCACGGTGTTGATGTGACAGGACCATGACAGGTCCTGCGTGATGTGAACTCCGAGGTATTTGAAGCTGTCCACTCTCTCCACTGGGCACTCGTTGATGACGGGGGTCTGGTAGTTCCTCTCCTGCTTAGTGCTGAAGTCCACTATCAGCTCCTTTGTCTTACTGACGTTTAGAAGGAGGTTGTTCCTCTGGCACCAGTTCTCCAGATTCCTAATCTCCTTCAGGTAGGCCGTCTCGTTGTTATCAGAGATCAGGCCCACCACGACGGTGTTGTCAGCAAACTTGATGATGGTGGTGGAGCTGGTAGTGGCCACGCAGTCATATGTGTACAGAGAGTACAGCAGGGGGCTCAGAACACACCCCTGGGGGGCTCCAGTGCTGAGAGTGGTGGAGGCTGAGACATGTCCGCCCATCCTTACTGCCTGTGGTCTGCCAGTTAGGAAGTTGGAGATCCACTGACACATAGATGAGCTGAGTCCCAGGTGCTCCAGCTTGGTGGTGAGTGTGGAGGGAATTATGGTGTTAAATGCAGAGCTGTAGTCTATGAAGAGCATTTTAACATAATTCCCCCTTCTAGTGTCCAAGTGAGTGAGTGATGTGTGGAGGAGATGAGAGATGGCATCGTCTGTGGAACGATTTGGACGGTAAGCGAACTGTAGTGGGTCCAGTGTGTCTGGTAGTGAAGAAATGATGAAGTCTCTGACCAGGCGTTCAAAGCACTTCATCACTACTGACGTGAGGGCTACAGGGCGATAGTCATTGAGAGAAGTAGGGTGGGGTTTCTTCGGGACAGGAACAATGATGGACTCTTTGAAGCATGTGGGGATCACCGACTGAGATAAAGAGATGTTGAATATCTCAGTGAACACAGGAGCTAGCTGGTATGCGCAGTCTCTTAGGATACGACCTGGGATGCCGTCTGGTCCTGCTGCTTTCCTGGTGTTCACTCTTTTGAAGGCTCTCCTTACTTCATGCTCGGAGATGACGAGCACGTTTCCGGTGCTGGCAGTATCTTCCTGTCTGCAGCCATTAGCGCCGCCAACACTAGCATTGTTGGAGTCCTTAGCTGCAGCCTCAAAGCGAGCATAGAAAGTGTTCAGCTCGTCTGCCAGAGTCACGGCCGCGTTCGTCATACCGGTTGTTGGTGCTTTATAGTCTGTTATTGTCCTTAGTCCCCGCCACAGGCTCCTAGAGTCACTCTGTTGGAGTTGTGACTCTAGTTTCCTCCCGTAGCGCTGCTTCGCCTCTTTCACCACCCTCCGCACGTTATATGACGCGGCTTTGTACGGGTCCATGTCCCCCGTTGTGAGTCCCGTGTTGTAGGCAGTGGTGCGGGATCTCAGAGCGTTGCGGATGGTTTTATCCACTGTTGAAATCTTCCAATTCTTTGAATCTTTGGGCTGAAGGAAGGACAATACTCTGTGTATTTATGCTCAATCAACAATCATTTATTTCCATACAATTCAACACTTAAGAGCATAAGAACCATCATGATGGGGAGACATGCCTGAAGAGGGTCACAGCAAGTCTCAAAATGGTGATGGGTTGCTCAGCTTTTTATAGTCTCTAGTGGCCCCCATCTAGTCGTAAAAGCCAAAACATCACATTCTTTCTCTGTTACAGCGCCTAAGTTATGACCTCGGCAGTTGTTTCTCTGCTTTCTGTAAGGTGGGGGTATGGAATGTGGTCTGTCTATCTCCCCTGTCTTAGACACAGAGTCTCCTGCTTACAATCTTCTCTTCATGATTCAACAATTAAGCATGTAACACATTCACAGCAGATCAAGGATACAGAGTGATGCACACTTGTCTAACAAACTAATAAGTGAATATGTTCTTTTAACTCAAAAGTATAACGAGAACTAAACTACATACAGCTCACACACTCTATATTAAAGGGTATAATATGATCTACAGCAGTATTCTAATTCAACTACTTTGATTACATATATAAGGTAACATATAATAACAGAATAATCTAATACCACCCACGGCTTCTGGTTGGGAAACGTTGTGATAGTCTTTGTCTCCACGGTATCATCCGCTAGTTTCCAGATGAATCCCACAACCGCTTCCGTAAACACGTTGACGTCATCGTCGGAGCTGTTTCTGAACATGCCCCAGTCTGCGTCATCGAGTGCGTCCTGTAACACGGCCACCGATTGATCCGTCCAGCGCGCGACCTTCCTCTGAACCGGAACTTCCTGTTTCAGCCTTTGTTTATATTTTGGCATGAGGAAGATGGCGGCGTGATCAGATTTGCCAAACGGAGGGCGGGATTGTGCCTTGTAGCCGTCCTTGACCGTAGTGTATCAGTGGTCCAGTGTCCTTTCACCCCTGGTGGGGCAGGTGATGTGTTGATAAAAGTTCGGCGCTGCGCGTTTGAGGTTGGCGCTATTAAAGTCCCCCGTCACAATAAGCGCAGCGTCCCGGTGTTGTGTCTGGTGCTGTGTGAGTGCCTCATGCAGCTCGCATAAGGCGGTGACCGTGTCTGCTTGTGGTGGAATATAAACGGCACTTACAATGACCGATGTAAATTCCCGAGGTAGATAAAAAGGACGACACATGATCGACAGTAGTTCCAGATTTGGTGTGCAGGAGCGTGTGAGAGGAACAACGTTCGCACTGTTGCACCAGTTGTTGTTCACCATTAAACACACGCCGCCTCCCCTTGACTTCCCCGAGTCCCGTGTCCTGTCCATGCGGTGAACCGAGAAGAACTCGGCCGGCTGGATGGCGTGGTCCGGCACCGCTGGGTTCAGCCATGTCTCGGTGAAGCAGAGGAGATTGCAGTCCCGAATGTCTCTCTGGAACTTTATCCTGGCCCTGAGGTCGTCAAGCTTGTTCTCCAGTGACTGGACGTTGGCGAGCAGGATGCTAGGCAGAGGTGTGCGGTGTGCACGAGCTCTCAGCCTGTTCCTGACGCCGGCTCGCTTCCCTCTAGGCCGCCGCCGCTTCCCTTTGTTCTCCCTCGAGATCTCACTCGGCCAGCTCGGATCCGGAGTTAAAAACTTCGAATTGTGAGTACATTGTATACCAATAGAAACAAGAGTGTCACTGTCATACCTAATGTACCCAATGGTGATGATTTTGCCGATTTAGAAACGCTGAAAACTAACTTAAAAAACAAAGACAAAGAAAAAGTGGTCGGAGCAGTCGTGACGGCAGCCGACCTCACCGGCGCCATCTTCATACCACAGGATTACTGAGATTTTGTATGAAGGAAACCGTAGTTACAGGCTATATGTTGATGATGAAATTACACTGTGTTGTTGAGAAAATGTGAATGTTACAGGGGAGAAATTAATGCAGTGTGAGACATACTGTGATGAGACCATTGTTACTTTTTCCACAGCGAGTGTTAACTTTATGACTTTATGACTACAAGAGACCCACAGACCTCTTAGAGGTTCGAATGAACTTAAAACACCTGAGTTTCCTAATGTGTTCTCAGCTTGTTATAATTCTAGACAAAGGGGAGTAGCAATTTTAATACATAAAAATATTAATTTCATGGTACTCGATACAGTTATAGATCCAGAGGGCAGATTCTTAATCATTAAACTATCTATACTTGATAAAAAGCTATGTATTGCAAGTGTATATGGTCCAAATGTTGATGATCCCTCATTCTTTCACGGTTTTCCATCTAAGATGGCGGCGCGCACAGACGCAGCGGCCCGGAGCTCCTACACTTTTGCACTTTTGGTGGTACTGTGTATTATTTCACACAGTCTGGGGTTACTTCAATACAACAGAGATGATCTACTACAACTAAGCCGTGGAGATCTTCAACTAACATCCGAGTATCTCATCCCCCCGGAGATCGTTAAGCAACCCCCGGGGCTACCCGCAACAGCAAGCCGCAGGAGGAGACGTTGCGAGCGGAGGCAGAAGAGAGGCAGGCGGGGAGGCCTGTGGGCACGGCTAAAGACTAGTCCGTTTAAACCACCACTCCCGATCATATTCCTCTCCAACGCCCGTTCAATCCATTACAAACTGGATGAAATACGACTGCAGATCGCCACTCGACGGACTTTTAATAACTGTTCGTGCATGATTTTCACTGAAACCTGGCTGGACAGCGCCATTCCCGATGCGGCTATCGATCTAGCAGGCCGCACCGCCTATCGAGCCGACAGGTCTGCGGACTCGGGTAAGAAGACTGGCGGGGGGCTGTGCATCTATATTAACAACTTTTGGTGCACGAACGTCACGGTAACGGAAAGACTGTGCAGTACAGAGGTAGAACTGTTGGTGTTAAAGTGCCGTCCATTCTATCTCCCTCGGGAATTTTCTGCCGTTTACATCTGCGCTGTTTACATTCCACCAGATGCTAATGCTAAGCTAGCGTTAGCACAATTGAGCAGCAGCATCAATAACAGCCTGGTAGCACACCCGGACAGTGTCTTTATTGCGGCTGGGGATTTTAACCACGCGGACCTGAAATCTGTACTTCACAATTTCCACCGTAATGTGAAGTGTGCTACCAGAGGAGATAGAACGTTGGACCAGGTGTACACCAACATGGCGAATGCGTACAGAGCCCAGGCTTATCCCCACCTGGGTCTGTCAGACCATCTCTCCCTTCTGCTACACCCAATATACACACAAAAGATCAAGAGCACTGGGATTACAACCAAAACCGTGAGAACATGGCCGCAGGATGCTATTCCGATGCTTCAGGACTGTTTCCACTGCACAGACTGGGATGTATTCAAGGTGCAGGACACTGACAATCGTGTCGCATTGGACAGTTACACCTCCACTGTCTTGGACTACATCTGTTTCTGTGTGGACAATGTAACAACTTGGAAACGATTCCGTGTGTTCCCTAATAATCCACCCTGGATGACACACGGAGTTCAACAACTTATTCGAACAAGGAACAACGCTTTCAAATCCGGGGACCAGGAGGCATACAGTGCTGCCAGGGCCAACCTGAGAAGAGGCATCAAGACTGCCAAGCAGCAGCACAGGAGGCGTATCGAGGCCAGGTTTGAGAACAACACAAACCCAAGGCAGGTCTGGGAGGGCATCAGGGCTATCACGGACTACAAAAGAAGAACACCATCACCCTCAGCCGACAGTTCTACTCTGGCTGAGGATCTAAATCTCTTTTATGCTCGTTTTGATAGGGAGAACACCGACCCTGTCCTGTCCCCTCTCCCCTCAACCGATCCTGCTCCAGTCCTGAGCACTCATGAGCTGAGGCGTGTGTTCCGGAGCATTAACACCAGGAAGGCGGCCGGGCCGGATGGAGTGCTGGGCCGGGTGCTAAAAGACTGTGCTGCGGACCTGGCGGACGTCTTCACCTCTATATATAACACCTCGCTGTCCTGTTCACTGGTACCATCCTATTTCAAAGCAGCAACCATCGTTCCCATCCCAAAACAGTCAAATGTCACATGTCTGAACGATTTCAGACCTGTGGCACTCACCCCCATTCCCGCCAAATGCCTGGAGAGACTGGTCATTAAACACATCAGAGCTGCTTTTCCACCATCCCTGGACTCGCACCAGTTTGCATACAGGGAGAACCGGTCAACCGAGGATGCGATCGCCACAGTGCTGCACACATTACTGAAGCACTTGGAACACAGGAACACCTATGCACGGCTCCTCTTTGTAGACTACAGCTCGGCTTTTAATACCATCCGGCCATACAAACTCCGTCCCAAACTCCACCAACTGGGACTTAACTCCTCTCTGTGCAACTGGATTGTGGACTTCCTCACTAACCGTAGACAGAGTGTCAGAGTGGGTAAGAACACCTCTTCCACCCTTGTGGTCAACACCGGTGCCCCTCAGGGGTGTGTTCTGAGCCCTCTGCTATACACTCTCTTCACCCATGACTGTATTTCCTCCTGCGCGTCCAATCTCATTGTTAAGTTTGCAGATGACACTACAGTGCTCGGACTTATATCCAACAATGATGAGACAAACTATAGGACAGAGGTGCAACAACTAGAGTCATGGTTCCACGACAATAACTTGGTCTTAAACACCAAAAAGACCAAGGAGATCATTGTAGATTTCCGGAAGAGGGGTCATAACAACCATCTGCCTCTCTTCATTGGCAGTGAGGCGGTGGAGAGGGTGAGCAGTTTTAAATTCTTGGGGGTAACTGTGACCGAGGACCTGTCCACCTCAGTTGCACGGAAGGCCCAACAGCGCCTCTACTACCTGAGGAGACTGCGGAGCGCACACATTCCCAGATCTCTGATGTTGAACTTCTACAACTGTGCCATCAGCAGCGTTCTGACGTATGGATTTCTAGTGTGGTTCCCCAGCTGCACCAAGGCCGATCAGCAAGCACTCCAGCGGGTGGTGAAAGAAGCTGGCAGAATTATTGGAACAAGTCTGCCAGAGATCAGTAATATCTTCCCCACTCGCTGTCTGAGGAGGGTGCACAGTATCCTGCGGGACCAACATCACCCTGCGCGCCACCTTTTCCATCTGCTGCCCTCAGGGAGAAGGTACAGGTCTATACAGGCCAGAACATCCAGACTGGCCAACAGCCTGTATCCACAGGCTGTGAGGCTCCTGAACTCTCTGCCCCCCTCTCACGGACAATAACCATATCCAACTTCTTAATAGCAATGAACTGGTCTGCATTGGTGCATCATATCTTTATTCTCTTCCCCCTCCTGCCCCCCCCCCCCCCTCTTTCTTAAATAGATAACTATCATATCTGATATCATATCTCACAGTACAATAATATTGAATGGGTTGCATTGTTGTATTTTGTCATGTTTCTCAGGTCTTTGTCTGAATTTCTACGAACATTATTGCTAAGGATTGTCTTATTGCATTGGAGTCACACTGGGTTAAATATGTACACTTGGGTTTTAAGGGGTATTTATTATTTTCTTCTTTTTTTGGGTTGTATGGAAGCCCCAAACGCAATTTCATTGTTCTTGACAATGACAATAAATAAATACTACTACTACTACTACTTTTTTCAGTGCACTCTCTGAACACTTAGATGGCACACTTGTTCTTGGAGGCAACCTCAACCTTGGACTAAATGAAGACATGGATAGGCTCAATACAGCAGGAACTCAGCGTAATTGGCAGTCCACAAATATAATCAAACAGTATATGAGCGACTTTGGTCTTTGCGATGCATGATGCTCCCTTCACCCCAACAGTAAGGAATATACTTTTTTCTCACATGTTCATCACTCCTACTCTCGTCTGGATTATTTTTTGGTCAGCAGCTCACTGCTGAGTGACATTTCAGACACTGAGATTCACCCTATAGCTGTCAGCGATCATGGTCCTGTATCTTTAACACTAATGCACAAGAATAATACTACGCCAAGAAAAAACTGGAGATTTAATATATCACTACTTAAAGATGAAGACTTTATTAAATATTTTAAAAAAGAGTGGACTTCATATTTGGACTATAATGACACTCCCGGAACATCAGCTTCTGTTCTATGGGAATCAGGAAAAGCTGTGATGAGAGGTAAAATAATTTCTTTCTCATCACATAAAAAGAAAAAAGAAAACAAAAATATTCAGGAATTAGAAAAAACCATCAAATCACTAGAAGAAGCCTACGCGTCCCACCAAGATCAGGAAACATTGAACAAAATACGCAAAACAAAACTAGAATTAAATGAGATAATTAATAAAAAAACAAAATTCTTAGTACAAAGACTACACTTACAAAATTATGAACATGGTAATAAATCCGGTCAATTTCTAGCAAACCAGCTAAAAATAAAGAAAGAAAAAACAACTATATGTGCTGTTCAAGATTCATCTGGGAACACAATATATGAACCGATACAAATAAACAACATTTTCAGGGATTTCTATAAAACGTTGTATTCACCACAAATAAACCCATCTAAAAAAGAAATTGATCAGTTTTTGGACAACATAACTCTTCCAAAATTATTAGACTCTCAAGCAATGGCACTGGATTCACCACTGACACCAGGTGAACTCCAGGAAGCTCTGATAAGTATGCCCAATAATAAGGCTCCAGGTCCAGACGGCTTTCCTGCAGAATTCTACAAAGAATTCTGGTCGATTCTAGCACCAGTTTTCTACAGAACGTTGTTGGAAATTAAAGAAAAGGGCAGACTTCCATCAAATATGAATTCTGCAAACATTAATCTCCTGCTAAAACCAGGCAAAGACCCTGTATATCCCTCAAGCTATCGTCCAATATCCCTTATAAACGTAGACCTTAAAATAATCTGCAAAGCTCTCTCAAAGAGACTGGAGAAAATAACCCCCCTCTTAATTCATCCTGACCAAACTGGTTTCATAAAAGGTCGGCACTCCTCAACAAACACTCGTAGATTACTTAATTTAATAGACTACTCATACAATAAAAACCTAGAAACTACAATATTCTCTTTAGACGCAGAAAAAGCATTTGACAGAGTTAACTGGAAATTTCTATTTGCAACTTTACACAAATTTGGTTTTGGATCCTCTTTCATAAACTGGTTAAAAATATTATATAATTCCCCAACAGCTTGTGTCAGAACAAATGACCAGACATCTTCCAGCTTCTGTCTCTTGAGGGGCACCAGGCAGGGATGCCCACTCTCCCCTTCACTGTTTGCAATTTTTATTGAACCACTAGCAGCAGCAATTAGACAGAATTCAGTAATTAAGGGCATAAAATGCAAGAACGTGGAACATAAAATCAGCCTTTATGCGGATGATGTGTTACTCTTTCTCCAAAATTCACAAACCAATATCTCTGGGGTGATTGAATTGATAAACTCTTTTGCAAGAATATCAGATTACTCAATTAACTGGTCAAAATCTACAGTCCTACCGATTAATTGCTCCCTCCATAATTCCTCTTCTACACCACTGCAATCGGGAAATACAAAATATTTAGGTATTAATGTTTCTCCCAAGCTTGCAGATCTAACTAAATTAAACCATATCCCACTTTTAAAGAAGGTAGAAGATGATCTGACTAGATGGAAATGTCTACCCATATCACTCATGGGAAGGGTTGCCGCTATAAAAATGATGGTCTTACCAAAAATAAATTATTTATTCTCAATGATCCCAACTAAACCGCCACAAGATTGGTTCAGATCTCTAGATTCATGTATGTCCAAATTCCTTTGGAAAAATAAACCTCAACGTATAAGCTTAAAAACACTACAAAAGACCAAGGATAAAGGAGGACTAGAACTGCCTAACTTTCAGCACTACTTCTTAGCCAACAGGCTTCAGTTTATCTCAGGATGGCTAAAACATACCCTCTTAGATGAACCTTGGCTAGATGTAGAACAAGCACTTTGCAATAATCTAGAGATCTCAGACCTACCATTTATCAGCTCAAACATCCAACGACATGAATGCTTTAAAAGCATCAACATCAGCTCTTCTCTGGCAGCATGGTGGGAGTTTCTAAAATTGACGGCGTCTTCATTAATCCCATGCAAACGTACACCTATCTGGAACAACCCTGACATATTACAAAACAATAATATGATAAACTTTTCAGATTGGAGTGGTAAAGGAATCAAATATTTAGAACATATACTAGAAGGAACAGAATTTATTTCATTTGACGGACTAGTTACACAATATGGGATCAACAAGAAAAGATTTTTAGAATATCAACAAATTAAATCCATAGTAAAAAAGAAATTTAAACCGGGTCAAGTTGAACTACAAACACCACCAAGTGTGGTTCAATTTCTTACTCTTAAAACCCCCAAATTACTATCCAAAATATACAGAATGCTTTCTAAAACAGATGAATCAATATCACTTCCTATTGCAAAATGGGAAGCAGATTTATCAGTTAACTTAGACCTAAACTTCTGGTCTCAGATTTGCTTAAAAACCTTTCATCTAATTAGAAATCCCAGTCTTCAATTAATTCAATACAAAATATTACATAGAGTGCACTATACAGGTCATCGGATGTTCAAGATGGGCTTTACGTCTACCAACAACTGCTCACACTGCCAAACCAATTCACCGGACAATTATATCCACGCTCTTTGGTTCTGTCCACCAGTTCAGAAGTTTTGGCGCGAGATATGTGAAGACTTATCAAAGTGTCTGAAATGTAACATTCCAACTTCCCCCTTAGTGTGTTTGTTGGGCAGCTTAGATAATGTCACTTCAGAAAAGAATATCGCCCATATGGTTTTCACTGTCCTATGCATAGCCAAGAAAACTGTCCTCATGAACTGGAAAAATAAAAATAATCTTAATTCTAACCAATGTAGAAATTATCTATTAGATTACATTAGTCTTGATCCAGCCTCTGCCACCACATCAGATCAATTGCTCTGGGCTCCTTTGATCAGCTCCATCACCTAGTGGGGGTGGGGGGGTCATAGTTTGGTCCCGCCTTCAGTGTTGTGATTGGTGTGGGGGTAGGGACAGGCTTAGGGCGTCGGGGGGTTCCCCGGAGGCATCTTCCTTGAGGGGCTCAACCCGGGGTAGCGGTCATGTCCGATTAGGGGCTCTGTTGGCTCTCAAGTGACTGTTTCCTCGCGGCTGCGTGCAGCGGGGCTAGGGGAGGGTCTGTGCTGACGGACGTGGGTTACTGACCTGGTAGCCTGGCTGCCCCTGGGTGGGTCCGGGATGGGCGTGAGGTTCTGGAGGCGCTCCGTCTCTGGGCTGGGGCCCGGGCCGGGCCTCGGGGGCTCGGGTCCTGGTTGGTGTGTTGCCGGGGTTGTGGGCGGGTGGGTGCGTGGGGGCCCAGTCCTGGAGCAGGGTGCCGCCGGTGCATCGAGCCACCTGGGGGGCTCTTCAACTGGTGGGGGAGATTGTCACATCTTGCAGGAGCTTTCCTCTCTTCAGGAGCTCTCTCTGTTAGGGAGATACAGGAGAGGTGGAGGAAGATCTCAGCCTGGGTGTTTATTGTCTTATGTAGTCTGGAAGATGAGTGGATGGTGGGGTGGGTACAGTTTTCTCTGTGGTGGGGTTGGGTGGACTGTCCCGGGCTCTGTGGGGCCGGGAGGCGCTGCTGCACTGGGCCCCGGTCTGGATGGGCCTGGGCCCCCTTTCCCTGGCGGGTCGCGGAGTATGGGGGTGCCTACTGGGGTCAGCGGGGGAGCTGGCCCCAGGGAGGGGTCACTTGCCCCTCCCTTCCTTCCCTCCCCATCTCCAGCTGCCTCCCTCTTCCTGCTCCACCACAACCACCCACACATGCAGGACCTTGGAGTAGGGGTATGTCACCAGGGTGCAGGGGAGGCTACCCCCCCCCCCCCCCCCCCCCTCTGTCCCCTTCTGGCTGCCTCTGCCTCAATTTTATCCCACAACTTAGACATTCACATTACTCACACTCTCATTACACATACATATAGGATCTTGGGGGTGGGAACGATACACGGAATCCAAAGTACCATCAGGGTGTACACCCCACCCCTGGCGTCATTGCCCACCTCTCAATTTTAAATACACATAGACATTGAGGGCTAGCAGGAGGGACCATGCGCTTACCTGCTGCTCTCTGGCAGGTAGCTCCATGCCCTCCTGGGTTTTAAATGCACCTTAGAACACACATGCATCAACACTACAATGAGCGGGTGGAGGGAGGTTTGGAGTCTTCTCTCACCCCCATTCTCTGCGGCCTGCTGGAGCGGGGGGGCTGGGAGGAGGAGTTGGCCGTCCGACTGCGGTCTGGAGTGTGGGGCCTCCCTGCTGCTGCGGAGTCGGGGCGGTCTGCCTCCCCCCACCGCAGGGAAAACGGTAACACCACCGGGGTCTGGGTGCAGTTCCCCCCTCCAGGGGCAAGGGTACCTAGACCCGGTTTGTAGAGTACACTCGGGGAGTGTGATCGTGTGTACAACGTCTCTTTATGTCTGTCTCCACGTTGGTTGAGTGTGGAGTAAGTGCATATGAGAGCATGAGGGTGGGAATGGATGTTTGTATATGTGTGTGCCTGTATGTCTGTGTCTATATGTCAGGTTGGGTGTCAGGCGCCACCTCTCTGGGGACATCTCAGGCCCTCCAAGGTTTGGAGGCCTATCTCCCCCCACCACCACTTCCCTGCCAGTGGCGGACTCCCTCAGACATCGGTGCATTGGTGGTTCTTTGTGTCCGGGGATGGGCGTCCAGGTACACACCGGCTCACTCCTTGGCGGCCGCTTATCGGGGCCTGGAGCCTGGGGCTCGCTCGGACCACTTCGGAGGTGGGGTGCCCCCGGTCTCTCGGCCTGGGGCTCGGTCACTCAGGCACGGCTGGCTGCCGGCGGAGCTCACGGGCGCGTCACTGCAACTCCCCCTGGCTTCTGCTCCGCGGCTGCTGAGTGACCCCTCATCTGGGACTCTCCTCAGCTCTTACTGGGACAGTGGCACGGCTGCCCCTCTGTTGGTCTTCCTTGGTCTCTTGTGTTCTGGGGGCCTCTGGGTGTCTGGAGTTTTGATCTCCTCCATACCTGCTTCATGCCCTGGAGGACGGGGCTGTGGCCCCCCCACACCCTCTAGCAGATCATTACATGAAGGAACCTTTTAAAAAACAAAAAACAAGCGCGTCCATGCTCACAGGTGTACACACGGGTGATCACACCCACAAACTACACCCTTTTTGGCTCCTACCTCAAAGCACACTGTGTTCTGTTGATCTTATGTGCTGCACAATAATGTTTAATATTTAGTATTTACTGTCATATTCCCATATATCATTGTGATGTTGTTTATTCTATTACTCTTGTTCTCTTCTGCTTGTTTTCTTTTTTCTTTCTCAGCAGGTGATCCAGGTGATTGATATATGCATTTTTTTTCCCTGCCCATTCTGTTGGTTTTTGTCTTTTGCCCTTCTCCCCCGTCCCTCTTCTCAGCCGTTTCTCTTTCCCTCTTTCTTTCTCCCCTTCTTTCCTCCAGTCAAGTCTGTCCCGTATTCAGCAAGTCAAAATAAATAAACAATAAAAGGTGAATCAAATGGACCATTATGGCAAGGCTGGGATGGTCAATTTGGTAAAGTAAATCCGTTGGGCATCTTTGTTTGCCTTTAGACAATAATTCTGATGGCAAAAGAGCCAAACAGGACAGGCAAAAAAACAAAAACAAAAAAAAAACAAATGCCAGGTGACTGTAAAATAACTAACAGCACTTTTTCCACAAGTAAAGCCAGTAACTTACTATCCTAAAAGATTACCTCTAGTTGCTCATGCTTTACCTCCATGCGTGAGATCAGTATGTGCAGCAGCTTAAGCTGTACAATGTTTCAGGAAATAGTTTATTTCACCTTTTGACATTGTTAGTTCCACACGAGGTAGATGTTTACTACTGCAGACTAAACTTACATTTCTTTCACCTACAAGACACTTGCCTTTAATGTTACTGTTACTCTCACAACCACACATATTACCATAAAGTGGTGCACAATTCTGAATCTGTCACGGTTCTGGGTCCGTGGGACCCAGTATTTTGAGTTTATTGTGTTTTGATTTAAGTTTGCTTTGTTCTTGTTCTCTTGTCGTGTTGGGGTGATGATTATGATGTCTATTATTAGAGTTCCATGTTTCTGTTTATCTGGGCTTAAGATGTGGGTTTAGTTTCATATGTCATCTCCTGTCTGTCTCTCGATGTCGAGCCTGCGTGTGATGTTTTATTGTGAAGGTCTGCGTCTCATGTGAGTGTGTTCAGTTTTACCTCTGTCTCATCTTACTGATTGTTCCCAGCTGTGTCCACCACCTGTGTGTATTTACGTCATGTCCTCCGTCATTGTAGTTGCTGGTCATCCCTCGGCTTACACTTCTTCTCCTCGCGCTCTCTACTCTCATGAGAAGTGCCCTCCTCCATTGGCAAAAAGGGTTTGACAGATTCTGTCACGGCGAGTGAGATAAGCCGTGTGAAAATAATAAATGAGGATCCAATCGCAGGCAGTCGTGAAGATGCGAAGGTGGTTTATTGAACACGAAATAAGGACAAACAGCAAAAGGAGCTCGAACTAAACTATACTGGGAAACAACTAAACTATAGCGCAGAAACCAGAACATGAACATGAAGCAGGGCGAGCAGAGGCAGACGATGGTAGACAGCAGGGTGAACACACGAGCGAGACACGGTGGTTACACAGATGGACCAGCAACTACAATGACGGAGGACATGACGTAAATACACACAGGTGGTGGACACAGCTGGGAACAATCAGTAAGATGAGACAGAGGTAAAACTGAACACACTCACATGAGACGCAGACCTTCACAATAAAATATCACACGCAGGCTCGACATCGAGAGACAGACAGGAGATGACATATGAAACTAAACCCACATCTTAAGCCCAGATAAACAGAAACATGGAACTCTAATAATAGACATCATAATCATCACCCCAACACGACAAGAGAACAAGAACAAAGCAAACTTAAATCAAAACACAATAAACTCAAAATACTGGGTCCCACGGACCCAGAACCGTGACAGATTCAGAATTGTGCACCACTTTATGGTAATATGTGTGGTTGTGAGAGTAACAGTAACATTAAAGGCAAGTGTCTTGTAGGTGAAAGAAATGTAAGTTTAGTCTGCAGTAGTAAACATCTACCTCGTGTGGAACTAACAATGTCAAAAGGTGAAATAAACTATTTCCTGAAACATTGTACAGCTTAAGCTGCTGCACATACTGATCTCACGCATGGAGGTAAAGCATGAGCAACTAGAGGTAATCTTTTAGGATAGTAAGTTACTGGCTTTACTTGTGGAAAAAGTGCTGTTAGTTATTTTACAGTCACCTGGCATTTGTTTTTTTTTTGTTTTTGTTTTTTTGCCTGTCCTGTTTGGCTCTTTTGCCATCAGAATTATTGTCTAAAGGCAAACAAAGATGCCCAACGGATTTACTTTACCAAATTGACCATCCCAGCCTTGCCATAATGGTCCATTTGATTCACCTTTTATTGTTTATTTATTTTGACTTGCTGAATACGGGACAGACTTGACTGGAGGAAAGAAGGGGAGAAAGAAAGAGGGAAAGAGAAACGGCTGAGAAGAGGGACGGGGGAGAAGGGCAAAAGACAAAAATCAACAGAATGGGCAGGGAAAAAAAAATGCATATATCAATCACCTGGATCACCTGCTGAGAAAGAAAAAAGAAAACAAGCAGAAGAGAACAAGAGTAATAGAATAAACAACATCACAATGATATATGGGAATATGACAGTAAATACTAAATATTAAACATTATTGTGCAGCACATAAGATCAACAGAACACAGTGTGCTTTGAGGTAGGAGCCAAAAAGGGTGTAGTTTGTGGGTGTGATCACCCGTGTGTACACCTGTGAGCATGGACGCGCTTGTTTTTTGTTTTTTAAAAGGTTCCTTCATGTAATGATCTGCTAGAGGGTGTGGGGGGGCCACAGCCCCGTCCTCCAGGGCATGAAGCAGGTATGGAGGAGATCAAAACTCCAGACACCCAGAGGCCCCCAGAACACAAGAGACCAAGGAAGACCAACAGAGGGGCAGCCGTGCCACTGTCCCAGTAAGAGCTGAGGAGAGTCCCAGATGAGGGGTCACTCAGCAGCCGCGGAGCAGAAGCCAGGGGGAGTTGCAGTGACGCGCCCGTGAGCTCCGCCGGCAGCCAGCCGTGCCTGAGTGACCGAGCCCCAGGCCGAGAGACCGGGGGCACCCCACCTCCGAAGTGGTCCGAGCGAGCCCCAGGCTCCAGGCCCCGATAAGCGGCCGCCAAGGAGTGAGCCGGTGTGTACCTGGACGCCCATCCCCGGACACAAAGAACCACCAATGCACCGATGTCTGAGGGAGTCCGCCACTGGCAGGGAAGTGGTGGTGGGGGGAGATAGGCCTCCAAACCTTGGAGGGCCTGAGATGACCCCAGAGAGGTGGCGCCTGACACCCAACCTGACATATAGACACAGACATACAGGCACACACATATACAAACATCCATTCCCACCCTCATGCTCTCATATGCACTTACTCCACACTCAACCAACGTGGAGACAGACATAAAGAGACGTTGTACACACGATCACACTCCCCGAGTGTACTCTACAAACCGGGTCTAGGTGGTGTTTGTAGTTCAACTTGACCCGGTTTAAATTTCTTTTTTACTATGGATTTAATTTGTTGATATTCTAAAAATCTTTTCTTGTTGATCCCATATTGTGTAACTAGTCTGTCAAATGAAATAAATTCTGTTCCTTCTAGTATATGTTCTAAATATTTGATTCCTTTACCACTCCAATCTGAAAAGTTTATCATATTATTGTTTTGTAATATGTCAGGGTTGTTCCAGATAGGTGTAGGTGCATGGGATTAATGAAGACGCCATCAATTTTAGAAACTCCCACCATGCTGTCAGAGAAGAGCTGATGTTGATGCTTTTAAAGCATTCCTGTCGTTGGATGTTTGAGCTGATAAATGGTAGGTCTGAGATCTCTAGATTATTGCAAAGTGCTTGTTCTACATCTAGCCAAGGTTCATCTAAGAGGGTATGTTTTAGCCATCCTGAGATAAACTGAAGCCTGTTGGCTAAGAAGTAGTGCTGAAAGTTAGGCAGTTCTAGTCCTCCTTTATCCTTGGTCTTTTGTAGTGTTTTTAAGCTTATACGTGGAGGTTTATTTTTCCAAAGGAATTTGGACATACATGAATCTAGAGATCTGAACCAATCTTGTGGCGGTTTAGTTGGGATCTTTACTGTTAAACCTATTGCTTCTACTGACTATAGCTGTTTCCGAATTCAGGGAAGAATGCTTAAAATTAGGGATGCACCGATACCACTTTTTTGGAAACGAGTACTTGCATTTCAGTACTCGCCGATACCGATACCGAGTACTTAATAAAAACATGATTTAAATTTACAGGTAACAGCTTTAGTTTTTAGTATTTTTTTTGTTGTTGTTTTATAGCGACTTCATAGAACAGCTACAGCATAGGCAAACATTCAGTGAGTGAGTAAGTAAGTACATAGACTGCATTAGAACTAGAAATCCTAGAAAACAAGTGAAATGAAACTCAGCCTTCATAGTGTAACAAGGAGAAACGGGGTGGGTTTAGCTAAGCGAACATTGCCAGTGTACAATTTAACTGAGAATATCCAAGGGCTCCACCGAGCCCCATGAGAACATAAGATGTAAAGTACGCTCCTGTGCCAAATAATCCCAGGGAAGCGAGGCCGAAGAATTTACACCGCTCCTTCAATTCGATCCTCTCCTCTTCTTCCCTTTTTCTTTATTCTTCCTCCTTTCTTTCTCCTCTTCAGCCTTTCTCCTTCGAGTTTCTTCTGGGCCGCCTTATACATCTCGTCGGTGTAGTGGTTTCCTCTATTGAAATCCACCATTTCATATATTTCATCCAAAAGACAGCCCCAGAGTGTCGATCACAGCGATATTTCTTCTCTGCCTCTTTTCTGAGACAGCCGTCGGTGACAGATTCAGGCGAAACGTCTTCTTTGAAAGCGTTCGCATCCCCCAGGATGGTGTTTCTGGATGCACTCTTTCCCGATC
This sequence comes from Aulonocara sp. 'chitande type north' Nkhata Bay, assembly GCF_057382095.1. NCBI lineage: Eukaryota > Metazoa > Chordata > Actinopteri > Cichliformes > Cichlidae > Aulonocara > Aulonocara sp. 'chitande type north' Nkhata Bay. The sequence goes on from NC_141349.1 coordinate 1,625,750, forward strand.
CTGTTTTACCGACCAGAAGGAGTCTCAGTTCTTCACGGGTCGCAGAGCCTGCGCTGGTTGGGGAAATGATAGTAACATTTGAATCATTCAAAAAAAAAAAAAACATAAAACACTACGTTACACTAGGCTTTTCTTTTGTTATCTTTCTATCGATGTTGACAGCAAGCAGTTTGTCCACATAAAGCGAGTACCACAAGCAGCACACAACCCTGGGATTGCACTTTACCTTTGTATCGATGTTGACAGCGTGTGTGTGTGTGTGTGGGAGGTACTGGGTTCCTCACAGACGGTGGTGTTCGCGAAACCCACCCTCCCCAAAGCTAAGGGCTCGCCAGCGAGGCGTGTGAGAGCGAGGAAAATGTTTTAAAAAAGGGAAAGGAGGATGAGGAGACACTGAGGGTCCGAGGTCTAAACGGAAGGCTGTGTTCAGGTAACCCGCCCTCCGCAGACCTAAGCGTACGCTAGCGAGGCTCTTGAGAACGATGTAGAGGGAGGAAGGATGAGGAGGAGGCAAGGAGTGTCTGAAGTCCAAACGGAGGGCGGTGTTGCGTAATAGGCAGGCCACATAGCTGGTCTTTCACTAGCGAGGCAGATGAGAACGAAGGCGAGGGAGCAAGAAGGACATCCGCATTCGCGTACGCTCGCGAAGAGCATAAACGGAGGCCCGTGTTCACATAATGGGCAGGCCAAACAGCTGCGCTTTCACTAGCGAAGAGCATGAGAGAGATGAAGAGCACGAGGAGGCATGGAGAGCCCGAGGTCCAACTGGAGGGTGGTGTTCGCGTAATAGGCAGGCCACACAGCTGCTCTTTCACTAGCGAGGTGCATGACAACAGTAGAGAAGGAGCAAGGAGGATGAGGAGCAACGGAGAGCCCGATGTCCTCACCGAAGGGGGTGTTTGCGAAACCGGCCCTCCGCAGACCTAAGCATACACTAGCGAGGAGCATAAACGGAGGGCGGTGTTCGCGTAATAGGCAGGCCAGACAGCTGCGCTTTCACTAGCAAGGCACTTGAGAATGATGGAGAGAGAGCAAGGACGACACGGAGGCACGGAAAGCCCGAGGTCCTCACCGACGGGGTGTTCGCTAAACCGGCCCTCCGGAGACCTAAGCATACGCTAGCGAGGAGCATGAGAACGATGTAGAGGGAGCAAGTATGAGGAGGAGCAACGGAGAGCCCGTGGTCCTCACTTAGGCCCATTTACGCATAACCCAAGGCCCATCCGGCAAAGCGCTCACCTGCGAGGAGCAGGAGAACGGAACAGAAGGAAGTCGCAGGACGGGGAGGCAGGGAGAGTCCAAAGTCCTCACTTAGGCCGGTTTACACGAACACTGCTGAGAAGGAGACATTGATGATGATGATGATGATGTGAAGTTGAGAGTTGTTTGCTCCGGCGGTTCGGGGTCCCTCCAGACCCCAGTGTTTGCCATCGTAACTTACGAATGTGCATTGGGGTTGCGAAATACCCCATCGCCATTACTAAGGGGTCACAGTGTACCCACGGAGTAGAGAGCACCCCCAGTCCTCGCGAAGGCCGGTTTACACGTAACTTGGGGCCCATCCGGCTAAACGCTTGCCTGCGAGGAGCAGGAGAATGGAGCAGAAGGAGGTAGGAAGGAGGCAGGGAGAGTGAGGCCCTCAAGGAGGGCGGTTTACGCGAACTCTGCCCTCTGTAAAGCCAAGCGTCCAACAGCGAGACCCAGGAGAACTGAGGAGAGGGCCGGTTTACGTGAAGACTACCCTCTGTAAAGCTGAGCGTTTGCAAGCGCAGGGTAGAAGGAGCAAGGAGGAGGAGGAAGGAGACGATGATGATGATGATGATGATGATGTGTAGTTGAGAGATGTTTGCTCTGGTGGTTCGGGGTCCCTCCAGACCCCAGTATTTGCCATCGTAACTTACGAATGTGGTGTGGGGTGGCGAAATACCCCATCATAATCACTAAGGGGTCACAGAGTACCCATGGAGCACGGAGCGCCCGCGGTCCGCACTTGGGCCGGTTTACGCATAACCCGGGGCCCATCCGGCTAAGCACTCGCCTGCGGGGAGCAGAAGGAGGTCGAGGAGGAACGGAGAGTCCGAGGTCCTCACTGAGGCCGGTTTATGCGAACACTCTCGAGAAGGAGACGATGATGATGATGATGATGATGATGTGAAGTTGAGAGTTGTTGCCGTGGCGCTTTGGGGTCCCTCCAGACCCCAAGGTTTGCCATCGTAACTTACGCGATCGATGGAGGGTTACAGCCAATTAGGTGCCTTTGTCTGACGCTGTGACGAGACCCGCTATACCCGGGGGTCCGCCTGACCCCCATCTGCCCCCACTGCGAACCGGAGCCCTGTTTCGCGACGAGACCTGGGTCAGCGCTGCGTGACCCCCCTTCTTTTTTTTTTTGGTCCAGGCTGCACAAGGATTAATAATATACTTTGTGAGCTACTGGACTCTGTTGCTCCTGTAAAGAAGTTAAAATGTCAAAAAAGGAACCCCATGCCCTTGCTAAGTGAGGAGCTCTAGAAAAGCAGAGCGTCGCTGGCGATCTTCCACACTAGAAGTATTTCTCCAGGCTTGTAAAGACTCATTTTCTGTTTTTCATTGTGCTGATAAACTTTTTTCTGACTTCAAGGTTATTTCCCTGTCTGGATTAACTAAAATTGTAAACGCAGCTCGATGTACAACCTGTTCTTTGGATCCTCTACCAGCCTGGGCAATAAAGGAACTGTGGTCAAGGTCAAGGTCAAATTGATTTATATAGCACATTTCAAACAGCCGATGCGGCACAAAGTGCTTAACAATATAAAAATGGCATTAAAAAGCAACAATGTAATACAATAATAACAATAAAAAAACAATAATAGGACAATAAAAGAATTCAAACAATAACTAAAACTAATTCAAATAAGACCAGAATGCTTCGGTCATAGTGTGTTAAAAGCCAGGCATAGAAATGTGTCTTTAGTAATGATTTAAATTGCTCAAGTATTTGTGCAGATCTAATATTTAAGGGGAGACTATTCCAAAGTCTGGGACCTGCCACAGAGAAGGCTCTATCACCACGGGATTTGAGATACTGTATTTTCACGACCATAAGACGCACTGTACTAAAAGGCGCAGTCTCAGTTATGTGTGCCATTACTGTATTTAACACACACATAAGGCGCACTGGATCATAGGGCGCATACAAGTACCGTATGCGTATTTAAAAATAAAGCGGGAGCAAACCTGAGTTTGGTACCTTACTCACATTTCTATTACCGGTAATCATCATCATCAACAACACACAAGCATACAAGTGTGCGTATTTAAAAATAAAGCGGGAGCAAACCTGAGTTTGGTACCTTACTCACATTTCTATTACCGGTAATCATCATCATCAACAACACACAAGCATACAAGTGTGCATATTTAAAAATAAAGCAGGAGCAAAACAAAGTTTGGTACTCACATTTTTATCATCAATCAAACCCATCGAAGTCCTCATCCTCTGTGTCTGAATTGAACAGCCCTCATGCTCTCATATGCAATTATTCAACACTCAACCACATCGTAGTTTGACATCGTCAAGGCAGCGTAATAAGAGCTGGGGATGGTCTGACCCTGCTTTTAAAGGTAGATAAATCATCAGCAAAACAGTGAAATGAAATGCTGTACTGTGAGAAGATGGAGCCCAATAGCAACAAATAGAGTGCGAACAGGGTGTTGGGTCTGTGTTTCCACAAGCCCCGCTAATTCTAGAGACTTATTCATCATGAAGAAAACAAGACAGTCGATCGATCAATTATTTGCGCAAGGGAGGCCTCGTCTGTGTCCACCACGAAAATGACCCCAGATCTGACCTCCTCCTGCTACCTTTTATTGAGAGACAGTTCACACAAAACACGTCAGAACAAAGCCACGCCCCCTTGGTTCTAAGACAAAGCATTTTATGTATATGTGTGAACTTCTGTAAGAGTGTGTGTGTGTTATGTCAGAATGTGTGTGTGTGTGTGTGTGTGTGTGTGTGTGTGTGTGTGTGTGTGTGTGTGTGTGTGTGTCAGACTCCTGCTGACCAAAGGGTCGTAAACCCAGGAAGCTTACATCAAAAGAAACAGATCTTTCAGATAGGATGTATCTACAATAAAACCTCCCCCAGCACAGAGTGGTTGGAGAGGTGGTCAGGATCAATGGAATAGCTTTGATCCTACTGCTTCAAGTAAACAACTGAATGTCAAAGGTCAACAAGAAGAATCATCATTCTCAAAAATCATATGTCACTACAATCCAACTGTATACAGACATAGGTATTTAAACGCATCAGTTGACTTTATTGTTTGTTCATGTGGCTCTCAACTAACTTCAAAGCTGCAGCCTGGTCAACACCCTTCTTTATGACTCCTATCAACCCCCCAAATCTTCTCACTGTAGGCATCCTGTGGGGGTTAGAGTCAACTGGTGAGTTATCTGCATTTACAACTCTTCTCCTGTCCTGTTGTCACCACAGAAAAAGCTTTGTAAAGGAAATTGGATCAAGCTGTTTTGATCTTCTTGGCTCAAAACCTCAAGTGTTCATGATGTAAATGTAGACAAAAGGCTTCTCTGTTTACATCCTTCTTGCAGAAGACAAAATAGGTGATGTTGCACAAATTCCATGGTAAATCTCCAACTTGGACTAATCTATTGCCCTTCATACACATAGGCAATTGACCTGTTTCCAGTTCGTTTAACTGTATAATGTCCTGCAACAAGTCATATTCTTTAAGTCAGACGAGCAGGTCTGTCGTACCAGAGCAGTTCATCTTCCCAGCTACTGGTGAATCAACCTTCCATTCAGGTTCAGAGCAGTTGAAAAGTTGGCAGTGTTCCTGGATGTGTTGCTAAAGCAACCAAACAAACTGTCTCGCTCTCAGTGATGCTATATGGCCACAGTCCAGAAGAATGTGTAGCCAGTGGCATCACAAGCATAACCATTGGTCTCGTTGTTTATGTGAGCGGTTGTGTTCTTAAACTGCCACCAGTAGTTGTTGAAAACCCATGCGGGTACTGGGTGTGGTTTGCTCTGTTCCAGTGCGCTCCCTGTCATCCCACTCAGGGTCCACAGGCTCAAGAAGATGCACAACACATTCCCAGCTTTCCCTCCCCTTTGTACCCGGTCTTCCTGCCACTTACTCCGAGCTGGCCTGGATGTGTGTCACCTTCTTGCAGTGCGCTTGATGTATCCAAGTGTTCCTTCCAGCAATCTTCACTGCTGTGGTCGTCGTCAGCAGCATCCGATATGGACCTTCCCACCATGGACTGGACCAGCACTTCCTCTCCATGGCCTTATCAACATCCAATCTCCAGACTTCAGACTCTGCTCCTGCGGAGAAACAGAATCATCTGGCAGATCATTTGTTCTCATGACTACTTTACTTTTAAACATTTCAAGCATCTAATCTGCTAATATGCTCTCTCTTCTGCTCTTCTATCATCACTACAGAAGACTAGAACTCTAAATGCTCTAACATCTCAAAGAGTCAGACCATTCTCTGTTGGAGTAATCCTCATGTACATCTTAACTAATTCTATACAGTCTAACCATGTCCTGCCTGTCTTCCTAAATCTTAACTTTACTGTTCCATTAGTTCTCTCTGCCTGCAAAAAGTTTTTTTAAAAAAAAGTATTTAATAATCCTAGAGTGAGTATAAACGACTGCTCATCTCCCTCCTGTTGAGACATGGTATAGCCCATGGCTCAAAATAGCAGCAGTCTTATACAAATTATTAGGCAGTATTGGTTCATCACACAGATAATAAACACCAACCTGCAAGCTTGCTCCCTCTGTAAGTCACAACTGTTTTCCTGCAGTAGGTGAGTGGCCCTATATGTCTGCTGATGTTGTACTGCTAAAATGTTAACACCATGTTTAACTAAAGCTGCCTCTTTTGCGATTTTATCTGCAAAAACTTTCCCTAATGCAACTGGATCTTTCCCTCGCATGTGTGCTGCACATTTACAAACAGCAATTCTACTGGGTAATAACACTGCCTCCAGCAGATTTTGCAAGAGTTTGGTGTGTTCTGCAGGTTTCCCTGTAGAGGTTGTCACACCTCGTCTCACTCACTGCACTACAAAGAAATGTACAGTAGCAAATACATACTGCCTATCAGGGTATATTGTCTCTCTACAGCTTGACACGCTTCCGTTAAAGCTAGCATCTCTGCTGCTCAAGCAAATATGAAACATGATAGTTGCCCTACATAGATAACTCTCTCTCACTGTCTGCTACAGTAAAACCTGTTCTAGTCTGTCCCTCTGCTGTTGTAAAACTCAAATCATCAAAAAACCAAACCTTTCCCTCAACGAGTGGCACATCTAACCGGACAATTATATCCACGCTCTTTGGTTCTGTCCACCAGTTCAGAAGTTTTGGCGCGAGATATGTGAAGACTTATCAAAGTGTCTGAAATGTAACATTCCAACTTCCCCCTTAGTGTGTTTGTTGGGCAGCTTAGATAATGTCACTTCAGAAAAGAATATCGCCCATATGGTTTTCACTGCCCTATGCATAGCCAAGAAAACTGTCCTCATGAACTGGAAAAATAAAAATAATCTTAATTCTAACCAATATAGAAATTATCTATTAGATTACACTAGTCTTGATACAGCCTCTGCCACCACATCAGATCAATTGCTCTGGGCTCCTTTGATCAGCTCCATCACCTAGTGTGGGTGGGGGGTCATAGTTTGGTCCCACCTTCGCTGTTGTGATTGGTGTGGGTGTAGGGACAGGCTTAGGGCGTGTCTCTCTATGTCTGTCTCCACGTTGGTTGAGTGTGGAGTAAGTGCATATGAGAGCATGAGGGTGGGAATGGATGTTTGTGTCTGTGTGTGCCTGTATGTCTGTGTCTATATGTCAGGTTGGGTATCAGACGCCACCTCTCTGGGGACATCTCAGGCCCTCCAAGGTATGGAGGTCTATCTCCCCCCACCACCACTTCCCCTGCCAGTGGCGGACGCCCTCAGACATCGGTGCGTTGGTGGTTCTTTGTGTCCGGGGATGGGCATCCAGGTACACACCGGCTCATTCCTTGGTGGCCGCTTATCGGGGCCTGGAGCCTGGGGCTCGCTCGGGCCACTTCGGAGGTGGGGTGCCCCCGGCCTCTCGGCCTGGGGCTTGGTCACTCAGGCACGGCTGGCTGCCGGCGGAGCTCACGGGCGCGTCACTGCAACTCCCCCTGGCTTCTGCTCCGCGGCTGCTGAGTGAGCCCTCATCTGGGACTCTCCTCAGCTCTTTCTGGGACAGTGGCACGGCTGCCCCTCTGTTGGTCTTCCTTGGTCTCTTGTGTTCTGGGGGCCTCTGGATGTCTGGAGTTTTGATCTCCTCCATACCTGCTTCATGCCCTGGAGGACGGGGCTGTGGCCCCCCCACATTCCCTAGCAGATCATTACATGAAGGAACCTTTTAAAAAAAAAAAAAAAGCGCGTCCATGCTCACAGGTGTACACACGGGTGATCACACCCACAAACTACACCCTTTTTGGCTCCTACCTCAAAGCACACTGTGTTCTGTTGATCTTATGTGCTGCACAATAATGTTTAACATTTAGTATTTACTGTCATATTCCCATATATCATTGTGATGTTGTTTATTCTATTACTCTTGTTCTCTTCTGCTTGTTTTCTTTTTTCATTCTCAACAGGTGATCCAGGTGATTGATATATGGATTTTTTTGTCTGCTTATTTTGTTAGTTTTTGTTTTTTGCCCTTTATCTTATCTGCTGTTTTTCTTTCCCTCTTTCTTTCTCCCTTCTCTTTTCCTCAGTCAAGTCTGTCCCGTATTCAGCAAGTGAAAATAAAAAATAAAATAAACAATAAAAGGTGAATCAAATGGACCATTATGGCAAGGCTGGGATGGTCTATTTGGTAAAGTAAATCCGTTGGGCATCTTTCTTCACCTTTAGACAATAAATCTGATGGCAAAAGAGCCAAACGGGACAGGCAAAAAAAAACAAAAACAGTAAAGATGCAAGGAGCAGAGAAGATGGATGAGTTTAAATACCTGGGGCTAACCATGCGTAACAATTCACAGTTCACAAAAGAAAGAGCCAGGGTGGAGTGGGTGGAGATGAGTGGAGGGGGTGATTTGTGGCAGAAAGATAGCTAGAGTGAACGGGAAGGTTGGCACAGTGTGGGATGTGGGTGATCACAACACAGACAAGAGAAACACAGGGCTTAAATACACAGAGGGAGCAATCAGGGAATGGGATACAGGAGGGAAACACAGCTGGGAAAAATCAGGGCTAACGAGACAAGGTAAGCAAAACCAGATAAGTCAAAGGAGCTTGCAAAGAAAAGCGTCTGGACTTCTTTAAGTTGCTTGAAGACGTTTCACCTCTCATCCGAGAAGCTTCTTCAGTTCTTCAAGCAACTTAAAGAAGTCCAGACGCTTTTCTTTGCAAGCTCCTTTGACTACGATGACCTGGATGACTGAGAACCTTCACAGACAAAACCAGATGAATTAAAACAGACCTTCCCAAAGTGTGGGCCCGCCCCCCACGGGGGAGCCATTGCAGGGGGGGCGCGGTATGAAAAGGGAAAAAACAAAAACAATGCTTGGACACTGCTAGCACGGGGCTCCCACACAAAACGCAAAGGAGGAGATGAAGCATTCTAAGCCACAGACTAGAAAATATGGTGAAGCAAATCTGCCCTTTGGCTTCACCTGCACAAGTGCTGGGTGTAGGAGTGTTTAGCTGATTTTAGAGTTTAGAAATGTGTTAACATAGAATGTAGAACTATTGTAGAGACACTGCCCTCAATATAATAAAGGCCTCACTGTGTCATGAACTTAGGAGTAGATTGTAGGAGACCCCTCCCCCACTTGAACTGTGAAAGTAAAACAGAGAAGAGTTAATGCTGAGTGGAAATTTCCCAGAGAATGTTTGGGTGGGGGTCTCAACATTTGTAACTGGATAACTGTGGTCTGGAAGGGAGATGGGTTTTATGACCTCTAGGGAGTCACCTACACCCACAGTGTTTTAACTGTCACGCACACACATCCACACGCACACTCACTCATGTGCACTCACACATACACACAGGTATGCGTACACAGTCACACACGAGCACTCACATAGACACGTGGGAACGCGCACATGTAGGCATTCATGTGCTCGTGCACATAGATACAGACACAGAGTTTGCAGCACACCGTGGGGGGTTTTATGATGGGGACGCCTCTATAAAGCTGGCTGTAACGAACAAAGGGGTGAAGATTTGGAGAGGGACACCGGCCTCGTCTTCCCTTCTAGAAGATGCATGCTTAAATGAGGATAAATGAAGAAGAGTAAAGATAAATGAAGAAGAGTAAAGATAAATGAAGATGAGTAAAGATGAATAAAGGTTTTGTGAAAATGACTACTGAGTCTGGTGCCATCTCTGGATGCTCGAGGAATAAAAAGAACCGGGGTAAAACTGATTTCGCAACATGAGGTAGGTCTCCCTGCAGATTTTCCCTTCGTCGGGAACAGCGCTGGGCTCTCCAAATCACAGACAAACAGGATCCTACAGCTGTTTATGTTTTTGAACACATTTTGCACAGAGAGGCATTTTTTTGAAAAATGTATTGATAGCAATGTTGAATATTATTACACAGGAAAAAACAACTACATGCACAGTAAAATTCGGAGTGTTAAAATAACACTTAAAGAGTTAAATTTAACACTGGTCCCGAGTCTATTTGGTCCCATTCGGAATTGGTGTTAAATCAACTCTTTCTATAGTGTTAAAATTTTAGAGTAAAATTAACTCTAAATAGAGTAAAAATTTAACACTGAGTAACACCGCAGAGTGTTAAATGAACCTAACACTACTAGTAGTGTCATATTATTTACTCTAACATAGTGATAAATTAACTCTATTTGAGTAAAATTCCACTGATTTTTAACACTGAATTGAGTTATTTCAAGTTAACACTGGGGGTTCAAATAACTCTGATGAGAGTTGATGTTACTCTATACTGTGTTATTCGTACACTTTTTCTTGTGAAAAATTAGCTCTCATAGAGTAACATTTTAAATTAATTTTACACCAAGTAGTGTTACTAAAACTCTTCCTCTTCCAGCATGAAAACCTGGTTTCTAATAATGCTTTAAAATATAAAACAAGTAAGCAAAAACCACAACTAGATAATACGTTTAACAGCTTTATTTTGATGTCAGGCTCAAAATATTAAAACATCTCATGTAGTGTACATAAAACACTACACACACAAAAACAGTCATAAAACACTTTAAAACAATGAATTTAGTTCGGCATAAAATGACAATATGGAACCACATACAGGGAGGAATCAGAAGTGCCATACTTCATTTGAAGATCAAATGGTTTGAAGTAACACAGCTCTTTTATGTTCAACACCTTCAGCACCATATTGGGGTGCATTCTGACCTTAAATGCATGATAATGGTCATCAAAACACAGGGTTTCCATCAGTTTTCCACAGAGCAATGCAATGTCATCTTTCACAACAATACTTTTGATCTTATAAAACACTGGAATCTCAGACACTACCTCTGTACAGATGATAAAGTCAGGGCGGTACTCTGTACCATGATGTTTTATCCACTTAGCTGAAAAAACACTGGTAGACAACGCAGCTCCAAATTTTAAAGCAATTTCTGGACCTTCTTTCAGCTCTCCAAGTGTCACCATCTTTCCTGGTCCTAAAGCTAATCTTTCGAGGCTAAAAGACTCCCAATAAATGGCCATACAACTTTGGTGTTTCTTGGCCAATGTCATTGTAATGTTTTTAAAGCTTTTTAATTGCTTCTTAAAGAAGTTATGTTTGGCTTCGTAACGCATGCACCACATGTGCAGAATTGGGCCAATATTTCGTATACTGCGAGGGTAATGTATCATGAAGTGATGCTTTGGTAGGAGACTGAGTGTAGGAAATAACTGCTTAAAGAGCTGATGATGATCAATAATTAAATGTTTGAGGTAGATGGTCATACCTTCTGACAGCACTGGTGAAAACACAATATTGACAATTTGTAGAAGCAGAAGTAGAAGATGCCAGTAGCTATCACCCACCTGTACCAAATCGCCAAACATCAAAGGTACATTACGCAATAAGCACCAAGATTGAATTGCATTTAGTCCTAAATCATTACTGCCATCAAACAACTTTACCCTTGGTGGGCGATTTCGCTGCTGATTGAAGCCATAGTAAAAGGTATGTATTCTACCAGCAAGTTGTTCAGCACTTAGGAAGTTCTCCTGAATGTACTGCAGCACAAGTTTCACCTCTAACTGAGCAACTCCCTCCAAAATGTCATGCATGATATCTACAGAAAAATTGTTGGCTGTGTTGAAATATTTAAGTGAATTCAAGAGACAAGTGCGTTTCACACCACATACATGAGGTAGCGTAGGATCTCTTTGTACACTTTCACAGTGCTGCTTATGCATATCAAGAGTTCTTAGTGCAACACCAGAATCATCTTCACAGAACACACTTTGAAAACAATCCTTCTCAAGCAGACAAAAACGACAACAATATCGAGCTGCAAATGACTCCACGAACCCAAACAGACTATGCAAGCCAAGATTGTCCCCAGTGACCTGGATTACAGTGCCATGAACCAAGTGTTTAAACATGGGAAGTTTCAGTCCCTCTGTCTCAAGAACTTTCAGATCATTGACAAGTGGCTCAAGGATTGAATTAAAGCCATAACGCTTTGAGTCTTGTGCATGAAAAAGAGCACACAAATGAATATTGACCAACAACGAATTAAAGATTGGAGGAAAATTCCTTAGTGTAAAGTATATTGCACCTAATTTATGTACACCCTTTTTAGAGCCCAGGGGATTTGCAGTTTCAAAGTCATCATAAAACAGTTGAATTTGTAAGGCATCTTTTTCTGCAGAAAATAGGGGACATCTTTTAACATAGGCAGCATCGATTAAGTCTGCATACACACCTTCTCTGGACATATTCCTCGACTTGAACATGTCGACAACATGGTGGTTTTGAAAGATAGTTTTCAGTGTTTCCAAAATAGGAACATATGCAAACCTATCGGTTACAATGACTTGATCAAAAGTCCCTGTGATCTTGTTTCTTCTACTGTCAAATCTTGTGCCAAGCACCATTTCAACAGGTTCAACAGTTGCCCATTTTTGTTTAAAGTGCCTATTTCGTTTAGCTTCTGAATTTAACAGTGTGAATGGGTTTTCAAAGTTTTTGAATGACTGCTCTAATTTCTTTTTACTTGAAGTGTCCTGTGAAGGTAAGCTCTGTAAAGCTGCATCTTTAGCCTGAGTATGAATCTCAAAAAACACTTCCTCCATTGAGGAGACAAAACTATTCACAGTAGATTGGCTTAATCCAGCTCCCCTGAGCTGTGCAACAGTAGAGGCACACATATCCAAAGTGCTCTTATTTGAACTTTTCAACATTTCAGATGTTGTGGGTGTTTCTTCTACATTAGTTGACACCACCTGCCCTGTAGTGCTAACTTCTTTAACTGCCACATCAGGCTGTAAATTAACATCAGTGTCAGCCTGTTGGTCGAAATAGTTAAGGTGTTTGGTATTTAAATGTTTTCTAAAACCTGAAAAAGTGCCAAACACACAGCCACAGTCACGCTGGGCACATTTAAGGCGAAGGTTTCTTCCAGGTAAGTAACCATGGACTAACCGTAAATGCCTAACAAGCATGTTTGAACCAGTAAACTCAGCTTGACAGACAAAACACTTCATGATGGAGAATTAACCTTCAAGCCCTAACGAAGCAACCTTGTCCTTATTTCAGCAACTCTGGGACTTTCTTTGATTTTGCCAACATCTATATTGTACACAGTGGTTTGGATGAACGTGTACATGTTGTGAAGCATGGTGTTGTAAGATGTGCCAAACACAAAATGTGCTTTAAACAGTTCATCAAAAGCACCAAGTGAAGAGGTAGACTTGCATGGTATGGCATTCTTGTCAAGAATAATGAAGAACTGGTGGATGTCATGCTTTTTCACCCCAACAGCCAGGAGGTAGGGTTGAGTGCTGGTAGTGATGGCATCAAGGTGCTCTTGGATATTTGTTCCAGTCTGAAAAGACAAATACAGACAGGCAATAAGAATCAAGTGTTTCTTAAACTGGTAATTCATACCATAAAAATAGAAAAGAAACAAACCTTCTTGAAGACCACAAGATGCCTTTCTGCTTGAGAAGCTGACACCTTTCCTGGTCTCTTCCGACCCTGACCAGATGGTGGAATCAAATGTAATAGCAATAGAATCGCTGAGAGGTCACTGTCCCAGCCTGAAAAAATATATTTGTTTTTAATAAAGTTGAATCATCCTCATCAATAACAAATTTCAATGCATCTGCATTGACAAAATGTTTGAGTAGACCCAAAATAGAAAAGGACAGCTGTTCTGTGACAAACATTATATATCCTGTGAATGTTCTAATTAAAGAAATAACAGCTCACCAATGTCAGCATTAACTTCAGTGGCATCCTCAGGAGAGTCAGCTGCCAGCAAGAGTTCTTCCAGGTCACTGGTAGAAGGAAGCTTTCTGCCTTGTTGGATAATCTATCTTTTGAATGTTGTTGGCCACCTCTCCAGCAACCTGCCTGATACATCCTCACCAAACATCAGTACAAAATCCTGTTCGATCTGTAACAGGGATAGAGAACAGAGAATTATATCTGCTATCTGCAAAAAATAAAATGTGTTTACATTGTCAACGTAATGAAAAATATTCACCAAGCCTTTGATATCTTTGAAACGTGGAAACACAGACAGTATGTTGCTTGACAGCAGGGGGTCAAGGACCATGTTGTGTCGATAAACAAATGTCAACTTCATCTTCTTCTTGACTGTGTCTTCATCAGCTGAATGTTTCATCAGAGAGATTGCTTCCTTGCACTCATCCTCACTCAGCACGTTCTCTGTAACAAACTGCAACTCTCGTCTGACAGTTGGTCCACCACACTGGTCTTCACCCGATGATCCATCTCCTGGTGCTAGACAATATGAAATACAACTTTATCAAAACTAATAATAACATTTGATAACCATTATTAATACAGAACCACAATTTGGAACTGTATTATATGTTTCCACTGAATTAGGAATGTTACCTCCAGATGTTAATCGCCTCTCTTTAGCAGTGCATCTCTGTATGGTTTTAATCCTCCAGGCCAAGTACCCAGTGCCACTCTCGCCATCATAATAATGTTCCTTGGAGAGTGACATATACAGACATTTTGTTTATTAATTTATCAGTAAGTTATGTGACCATGAACAGTTGATAAGGACATACATTTTGGCAGGATTTAAAATTTTGATTTTAGTTGTATCAGTTATTGCTGTTAGCTACTTACATAGCCATTTTTTGAGTATGGGTCACTGAGGTAAGGGAAAAAGGTTACAATTCCTCTGGCATACATTTCTTTTACCTGCCGTGGTGGTGATGTACTGCAAGATCAAAAGGAAAAGAACTAGTCAGCTTCGCTGGAATTAATAGAGATTTAAAATAATTTGAAAATGATAGTAAAAATCACAGGGCCAGAAATAAATTACCCATTTTTTTCTGTCATGTCAGCTACCAGTATGTTGACCATTTTTCTTCTGGTTTCATCCACCAGGGACTTGGTCCGATTGTACTCATTTATTATACGTTCTCCACCAGGTTTGCTTGTGAGAATGGATTCCACCAACTGGAAAACACAATAAAAACATTCTACATGTTGATATAACCACTACAGTTCAGAACACTTAAACTACAAACAAAAAAGACACTATTAGAAGAATGTGGAAATCTGTTAACTCTTACTTGCTTAGCTTCTGCATCCAGCTTCTGACGTTTCCTCAAAGGGCTGTCTGAAAGGATGACCGTATCCTGTGAATCTGATGAATGTGGCGATGATAACTGGAACCGCTCAGGAGACACTTCTGCAACAGATGTTTCCAGACCTTAAAAATAGGAGCAAAACAAATTAGTTTACATGGTCCCTCCATAGACTCATTTTATACACTCTTTGATTAAACAATGTAATAATGACACTAAAAAAAAAAAAAGACATCCAATGAAACACAAATCACTCAAACAAACCTGTTTCATATTTGATGGTTAGTACCCCGGTTGAGGGATCTGTTACTATATCCTCAAAAACATCCTCATCCAACTCAGTCCCTGAACTATCAAAAACTTTCACTCCTTCTGTTACGGCTGGCGCACCAAACTTTGCAAATGCTGGAAACAAGCACACAAGTTTGTGTAAACAAAAAGACATGACATTTAATGTTTTGTAGCTTAAAATAAAGATCATTTCAAGATACTCTTTCAAAAATGAGTCAGATAAACAAAGGCTAAATTATTAAGCGCCACTAACATGCTTGATAAGTGGTAGATTAAAAGGAGTGACACTCACATTATGCAGTTTTCCCCCCCACTAAATATACATTCATAACTAAGATGCTTCCAAAACACAGATCATTTTCAATTAATCATAAAATGCAGTTTGAAGAGACTAAATAACAAAAAGAACTTAAAGCCTCTTGTACACCTTTTTAATACAATGTTGGTTTCTTACCGGCAATCAAAAACTCCTTAAGGCTTGGCTCAGATACTCTAACAAATTTCTGCACACCTCCGAGTTTTGCTTTAAGCAGCATGCTTCCTGTAGACAGTAATTTCTTATAGTCAGTGCTCTTCATTGAACTACAGTAAACAGAAAATGTGAATATTAAAACAGTCCCATAAACAGCCTTGCAATGTGATTTCTTACACTGTATGTTACTTTTATGTCAGTGTAACAAGGTGTCAAGATATAATCCTCAATACAAAACTAAAATAATAACTACTACTTTTTACCATTTGTCTGACCTAACTTAGCACTAGGGAGTCAGTATTTTGTTCATCTTTAGTTTAACATACTGAACAGTCTGGTAACCAAAATGGAAAGCAGCAGGGTAACTTTTGTCAATACCATCAACTCACAATAAATACAAACGCTGTCATCTTAAATTCAAACTACTAAAAAAATGCATTAAAAACTGAATCCTGGACATTTTGGATATTTTATCAAGCTTATAACACCTGCTGGTTGTAATCCTGTAACTGTAAAATCGCTGAAGACAGCCGAGTTAAAATAAGACAATAACCTTACTAAAAACGACCTCTATATCTGGTACCTAGGTATCAAAAAAAGAAAAAAAGAAAGATGTAACATTTAGTGTACAATTTTAATTAGTTAATGCTTGAGTTAGGTGATTTAAAATTTAACGATAACTAGCGAATTGCCCGCGCACTGAGGTTAGCCAAAATGCTAGTTAGCTAGCTAATGTTAATATGTAGATCCCAACACATGGAGGGTTTCATTTAATGGAATTTCGAACATGATAGAAAACAACACAATCACCACTACACACTGAAATAAATTTTGATAACAAGCCTTACAGTCCAACACTGATATCAGTCAACTTTTTTAGCTAATTAACAACCTTACATTAGCATACAGATAGTGTCACATTTGCTTCTGGTACAAAATGAAATATATAATAAACATGGACAAAAGGAATGTAACCTTATTTTAACGTGCTACCTGTGCTTAAAATGTCGAATTGTTGGTTTAATAAGTAAATATGCCACACAAGAAATCAAGAAAGATTTAATGTTTTTGAAACAGAGACAATATGAAAGTGGCATTAAATCTACCAAAATATTGGTGTGGAAATTGAAAAAAAAGATAGCGGAAAATACAATTTATAAAATTAGGGACCCAAGTACAAAAGTGATAAAAAAAATTAATTAAATGAAATACAGAAAGCCTTTGAAAGATTTTATAAAACCCTATACTCTGAAGCCCCGGGCGGGACTGAAGCTCAGATGGATAGCTTTCTGAACTCTCTAGACTTACCCACTCTAGATGAAGAACAAAATCAAGCAATGACAATGAATATAACTGAGGAAGAATTAAAAGCTGCAATTAATAGGCTTAAATTAAGTAAATCACCAGGACCAGATGGTTACACGGCAGAGTGGTATAAAGAATTTAAAAAGGAACTGATACCTGTCTTACTGCCTACATTGAATTGGGTTTTGAAAAAGGCACAAATGCCCCCCAGTTGGAAGGAGGCAATTATTTCAGTTATACCAAAAGAAGGCAAAGATAAAATGGAATGTGGATCTTTCAGGCCAATCTCTGTTCTTAACGTGGACTATAAACTTTTCACATCTATCATGGCCAAACGGCTAGAAGAGTTCCTACCAACACTGATATGTAATGATCAAACAGGTTTCATACATCAACGCCAAACACAGGACAATATACGAAAGACACTACACATTATGGACCATATACAAAAACACAAAATCAAAGCAATTGTGATGAGTGTAGACGCTGAAAAAGCCTTTGACTCTGTCAATTGGAAGTTCCTCTACAGGGTACTATATAAATTTGGCTTTCATCAGAATCAGAATCAGAATCAGAATACTTTATTGATCCCTGGGGGAAATTATTTTTTGTTACAGTGCTCCATTCATGATATGATTATTAAAACGATACAAGCATTATATGATAATCCTACAGCCAGGATCAAAATTAATGGATGCCTATCCAACAGTTTTACCCTAAAAAGGGGCACTAGACAGGGCTGTGCATGGTCACCGTTACTTTTTGCACTATACTTGGAACCACTAGCTCAATCCATCAGGCAAAATAAGGACATTAAGGGAATTTTTATCAAAGGGACACAATATAAACTGGCTTGCTACGCGGATGACATTTTGATTTACCTTGGACACCCAACATATTCTTTACCCAAGCTGATGCAGTCATTTGAACAATACGGCCAATTATCAGGCTATAAAATTAATATAGGTAAAACCCAGCTACTCTCATATAACTACAGCCCACCAGAAGAAATAAAATGTAGCTACTCTCTGGTATGGCAAACGGAGTGTTTTAAATATTTAGGCATAAATTTACCGAAAGACCTTACAAAACTATTCGAACAGAACTACCTACCCTTATACAAAAAAATAAAGGAAGATATAGTAAGATGGAATTT
Source organism: Aulonocara sp. 'chitande type north' Nkhata Bay (assembly GCF_057382095.1). NCBI lineage: Eukaryota > Metazoa > Chordata > Actinopteri > Cichliformes > Cichlidae > Aulonocara > Aulonocara sp. 'chitande type north' Nkhata Bay. The sequence continues at coordinate 1,643,783 of NC_141349.1, forward strand.
AATTCCTTTCTTTAGTTTTAATTCAAGAATTGATTCTATTAAAATGAATGTATTGCCAAGATTTTTGTATCTATTTCAAACCCTACCAATAGAGATTAACCAAAGTCAATTTAATGAGTGGGATAAAATGTTATCTAGATATATATGGCAAGGTAAAAGACCAAGGGTTCGCCTTAAAACACTACAGCTGGCTAAGCAAAAGGGAGGATGGGGCCTCCCTGACCTCAGATATTATTATTTTGCAGCGCAGATGAGAGCAATAATATGCTGGTGTAACCAATCATACACTGCCCAATGGAAAACCATTGAGGAACAAATGCTGTCTATACCTATTCAGGCAACTCTAGCTGACAATAACTTACAAACCTATATAAAAAATACTGATAACATGTGGGTGAAAAGGACCCTTAAAACATGGAGAACTATTATAAAGGAATATAAACTCGAGACCAATATTACAGTTCTTAAATGGTGTGCTTACGACTCAGAGTTCAAACCTAATGAACTGGATTCTAGATTCAAGGACTGGACAGGTAAGGGCATAACAGCCCTGTGCAGTATAATGAAGGATGGAAAATTGTTCAGCTTTGACATGCTTAGAAAAAAATTTTCATTAGAAAAAGAAGACTTCTATCGATATCTGCAGTTAAGGCACTATGCCGACACGAAGATGAGAAACGTAACAATGATAAACACACGCTTGATGGAACTGTTTATAAAAAGCTATAACTCAGAAACTATTGATAGAATTGTATCATGTCTCTATAAGGGTCTAATGGATTTGAAACCACATTCGACTTCATATATTAGAACAAAATGGGAGAAGGAAGGAGGGATAAAAATATTAGAGGAAGAATGGACGGCAATATGGAGATATCAGTGGATGTGTACCAGCTCACAAAAGTGGAGGGAATTTGGCTGGAAGTGCCTAATTAGATACTTTATAACACCTTCTCAGAAGTCTCATTATGATGATAACCCCCTGCTTGTTGGAGGAACTGTGGAAATCAAAGTGCAAATCATTACCATATTTTCTGGGACTGCTCAATCTTGAGGGATTATTGGAGAGAAATACATAATGCCTTACAGGATATCTTTAAACGTGAAATATCTCTCGAGAGTAAGACTATGTTCTTTGGATATATACCTCAGGAATGGCCTAAATATGATAAACATTTAATAAATATTTTATTGGTGGCCTGTAAAAAGAATATCACCAGAAAATGGTTATCCCCAGAGAGCCCAAACATAAGTACATGGATGGAAATCACAATGGAAATTTATAACATGGAAAAGATAACAGCTTCTGTTAACCACAAGCTGGAGAAATTTACATCATATTGGGAAAACTGGGTTAAATATATCACGCCTCATAGGCCAGATTTTACTATTACAAACCAATAATTATGATGTATGTATATATATTTATAGGATCACCCCATACCAACACATCCGTGTGTTTTTTTTTTGTTTTTTTTGCTTTTTGTTTCTTTTTTTTGTTTTTTTTGTTTGTTTTTTTTTCTCTTTTCTTAGGTTTGTTAGTTTTGTTTTTTGTTTTTTGATTTTCGGATTATGTGATGGTTTCAATTACTTCTATCGTTGTAAGTATTCTTCCCTTATGACTTGGATGTAAATTAAAATACTATTTCAGTATTTAAGGCAGATAACCTAAGTATGAAGAATGCTTACATGATGTACATACTGTGAATGCCTGCTTTTGAAACCTTAATAAAAATATGAATTAAAAAAAAAAAAAAAAAGTAAATATGAACAACTTACCCTGCAACTGATGTGAAGAAAATGGCGTCGTGAAAAATCCTCTTGGTTTGAAAACCAGTCTGTGGTGGGAGGAGCTTTCTAGAGTAACGTTGACACTGTCTCTTTTAACTCCAGGAATCATCACCCACACTGGGGGGCGTTTTGCTCCAGCTGTTGTTATAATGACTCTATTAGAGTAAATACACTTTAACACTGCTGATTTAACACTGGGAAATTTACTGTGTGTAAAACAATCACACTGTGACGCCTCTGCCTTTGTAAATGGAGGGACAGTAACTGTGTGTAAACCTGCAGATAGAGACAAAATACTGTTGATCTGAATATCTGCCATTCTGCAATTCATCTCATGTAAACAATAACGTGGCCACAGCGTGACGTGAAAAAAGGCACATACCTTTGACGCTGCGTGACGAACTCTGTATTCCTCGTCCACACGTAAACGCAAAAAAGGAGTTTAAAAAATCTCAGTTTTCAGTGATTTGAAACGCCGTTTACGTGGACGAAACAGCTGCGTTTTCAAAATCACCCGTGTAGGTGCGGACGCAGCGTAAAAGAGTTAGTAGTTTATTTTCTTACTACCTGTAATTTATTGCAGATTACCTGTATTTGCTTAATTGTTCACTAAATGTTTGAGGTCGTTCTCTGTCATGATGGGAAAATATTCCTCTTCTTCTGCCCTTTTTCTGTGTGGTGTGCCCCAGGAGTCGGTATTGGGTCCTGTGTTGTTTTCTCTGTATATGCTGCCCTTGGGCTCCATTTTTGAAAAACATAATGTCTCTTTTCACTGCTATGCTGATGATATTCAAATCTACCTCCACCTGACTGGGGATGTTTCATCTTCACTACATCTTCTGTTTGATTGTCTGAGCGATGTCAAAGACTGGTTATCACGTAACTTTCTTACTTTAAATGAAAAGAAGACAGAAATTATTGTTTTTGATAGAAATATGCCTCTGGGACAACTGACTGGCACATTCGGGCCTGTTGCTAACCGCCTCACTGATACTGCCAGGAATCTTGGAGTTTTCATGGATAGCTCCTTCAAACTAGATAAACAGGTCTCTACTGTGGTAAAAACCAGCTTTCACCAACTACGCCTAATTTCTAAGGCTAAACCTTACATACCACACAAAGATCTGGAGAAACTCATTCATGCTTTCATCACTTCAAGACTGGATTATTGTAATTCTCTCTACTTGGGTCTACAATCTTCTCTTCTTCAGCGTTTGCAACTGGTCCAAAATGCCGCAGCACGTCTCTTGACCGGCACTAGAAAGTACGATTCTATCACCCCTGTTCTGGCAAATTTACACTGGCTTCCTATTAAATACCGAATTGATTTTAAAATTGTATTGTTTACTTATAAAATTCTTAACAATATGGCACCTGACTACCTAGCTGATCTCCTCTGTCTGTATAGCCCTCAGAGAGCGCTAAGATCATCGGGCCAGCTGCTCTTAGTGCAACCTAGGTCTCGGCTGAAGACCAGAGGAGACCGTGCTTTGCCTTTGCTGCACCCAGGTTATGGAATACTCTTCCTCTTCATATTCGCGCATCAGATTCCATTCAGTCTTTTAAATCACGTCTAAAAACGTATTTGTTTAACTTGGCATTCAAGGTGAATTAGTGTAATTTACATCTAGCTTTGCATTTAGATTATGTAATTATTTTATATTTTATTTATATCTGTAATTTATATTTTATATTTTGATTTTTATCTGTATCATGATTTTACTGGAAAGCACTTTGGTGTACTTCGGTCTTTAAAAATGTGCTATATAAATAAATTTTGATTGATTGATTGATTGAAATAAACCGCAATGAGGCAAAATATGAGACACGGACTTCAAAGTAAAACAGGAAACATAACACAAAGACGCAGACCTGACAAGGGGACACAGCAGCCAGGGGAGAGAGAGTAACTATGGAACACAGACAGAAACCAGAAGACAGAGCTCTAATAAAGAAACCAAAGACTAGAAATGATAAATAATATCAAAATCAAAGTTCAATAATAATGAAAACTCAAAACTGCGTTGATGACCCAGGCACCCTAACAGTCAGCAGCATTCATTTTGACAGAAAACTTTGATGTAGTTTTACTCAATTAATTAAGGCATCTAAATTCTTTGAGTCTATTTTTAGTTGACTGAATAAAATATAGTAGAGCTACAGTGAATCTGAAGTTGATTCAGTTGACTAAAGCATAAAGTACGTCGTGTTTTGAACCAGTGAGAGTTGCTCCTCACGGTTTATAAAGTATCTTATCTGTTTTTTCATCAAATGTGGAATGTGCACATTTGATACTATATACTTCCAGGTATTCACATTTTGTCACCTTTTCATGAGAAACAGGGAGCACGGGAGCATCTCTACCAAACTAACCTTACTGCATAGGGAGATAACTTCTGCTTGGATCACTTCCAAACTCATCCCCTCTTTCTACACATCTTAATTAGTTTTAATTGGATCTCATCACTCCAGAACATTTACATCTCATTTTTATTACTCGATGAAAGTGTCAATAAGTTTCATCATAGTTTTTGTCATCGTGTTATCACAGTTGTGTTTTCGTCAGAAAAAAAAGGTTGACAAAAACTATTATGAAAATTATTAGTCATGACAGAGTTAAAAATGCTAAGGTCTTCATTGGGAGTGACGAGGTTGGTTAGGATTAGACATGAATACATCAGAGGGAAAGCTCAGGTTGAACATTTTGGAGACAAAGTTAAAGGGAAAAGGTTCGGACATCTGCAGGGGAGTGGTGGTAGATATATTTTGCAAAGGATGTAGAATATGGAGCTGCCACGCAGGAGTTAAGAAGGTAGATTGCAGGAAAGATTCACAGAGGGTTGATGTTACAGGAAAGAATGGTAGAGATAGGGCAAGATGGAGGCAGGTGACCCACTGTGGCACAAAGAAGAACAAGAAGATGAAGAAAGGATACCAAGCTTTCCATCACTATGGTTGAAAAACCATATCAGGTCGTATCTGCTGTCATCTAACCAAACCACAATCAGTCTATATTACACACCGTAAATGATAGTGATGTGCGATACCACTGATTTCCTTTCCGATCCGATACCAAGTAATATTCAGGGTGGTATCGACGATACTGATCCGATACCGATGGGGCGATTGTGGCTCAAGAGTTGGAAGTTCACCTTGTAATCGGAAGGTTGGCGGTTCTAGCCCCGGCTTGGACAGTCTCGGTCATTGTGTCCTTGGGCAAGACACTTCACCCGTTGCCTACTGTGGTCAGAGGGCCCGGTGGTGCCAGTGTCCGGCAGCCTTGCCTCTGTCAGTGCGCCCCAGGGTGGCTGTGGCTACAATGTAGCTGCCATCACCAGTTTGTGAATGGGTGGATATGTAAAGCGCTTTGGGGTCCTTAGGGACTAGTAAAGCGCTATATAGGCCATTTACCGATACTTTGTACAAAAACTTATTTTATTAATTGTATCTCAAATTATAGCGTCATAATGATTACAGGACATCAGATTACTTGTTCTTATCACTTAATAATGCAGAGTTCATCATATAGAAATAAAAACCTGAAGTTGTGCATATTTGAACACGTTGCCTGCCTGCAGCACTAAAGAACTCCATGAGAGACGTCTGTCTCGCCCTAGCAGCACCTTTCCCTGTCCTCCTCTTCAGTTCGTCTCAACATACGCTCGTCATATTCTGTGATATGATTTACTCTGAGGTGTTTGACAAGGTTAGTGATGTTGCCACAACCATACATGCCAACCCTCCCGATTTTTCCGGGAGAATCCCGAATTTCAGTGCCCCTCCCAAAAATCTCCCAGAGCCACCATTCTCCTGAATTTCTCCAATTTTCCACCCGGACAACAAAATTGAAAAACCATATCGCAGAATTCATAGCGCGGCCCAGCCAATTCCAGTTTCCAACAATGGAGGCAGCGACTTAGTTTTAATATTACTCTTATTTCTCTTTCTGGGTCGCAAAAAAACTTTTAACATATTTTCAGAATGTAGCTGTGTAAACTTCAAATATCTGAGCCGACCGACACATCGTCTTCAAACCCCCGCGGTCTTTCGCTACTCGGGTTAAACATGATATATAAGTCACTTTGATAACTTAAAAATGTTATTGTTTGGCTTTTTCAGTGTTTTATTTGTTCGTGATTAAATTGGTTTGGCTGAGATTAAAGTTATTAGATTAGATTAAATTACATGTAACTTTATTAATCCCTCGGGAGGGTTCCTCCGGGTTTTCACACAGCTGAATAAAACTAAATAAACAAAGTGTGAGACAGTCGAGAGTTTACGTCAGCGCCTGGTTATATTTTAGAGAGCAAGAAGCAGACGGCAGAGTTTCACTCCACCGAGGGAGCTCGTGAGGTACTACCTGGCTTTCTTTAGACCGCGAAGGCCGGGTCCTCAGGTGGAAGCAGCCTCTGAATTTGGACACCCCCGCTGTTTCCGGGCCGGCCAATAATAACGGTGACATTTAACGTATTTTATCCGATAAATAAACACTGTAATAAACAGCCCTTTTGAATGTCTCCCTGATTCTGAGGTCTCAAGGTTGGTAAGTATGGCCACAACACCTCACTTTTTTGCCACATGTATGCAAACCACGTCTCAGCTGTTTGTGGAGGTAAAATACGTCCACACAATTACGCTCAGCCATTGTTGTGAGTGCGCACACCAGGGGCTGCGAGACATTTATACAGCCGTATTTCGCACATGACTATGAAAGGCGGAAGAGGAAGTAGTTCCTTTGAATGTAGGCAATTAGAATGTTATAGTTTCTTTCCACTGTGTTCTTGTTAATGATAAACTACAAATTTACCCTAAATTACTAAAATTTTGATATTTTAATGTGAGAATCGATTCAAGAACATAAATGATTGGTATCGGAGGAATCGATATTTCAGGATCGATCCGCACATCACTAGTAAATGAATGAGAGTGGAAATCACAATAGAAATACTAAACAAGAACCAGTTCATCACAGTTATCTTGTTTCTAACTTTATTGTTAAAACGGTAACTTCAGTCAGTTCTCATTTCTTTTCAAAAGCCAGACCACATCAGAAATCCTGAGCTCCTGTCGCATGCCAAATGATAGTCATGCAAAGATAGTCATGCTTTTGTTTTCATTTTATGTCTTTGTCCTTGTTTGTATCCAACTTGAATCAGTGCAAAGCAGCAATAATTCAGCATTCTACGTATTATCTCTAACAACATAAAGACATGGTTTCACCTTGGTACTGCTGGATAATAAAACATGAAATAAACACGTATGCTGTCCATTTAGCTGTAAGGTTCAATAGAAAATGCCCCTGAGTCATTGGACTTTGTCATGGTTTGTCTGAGAGACAGTTGGGAACGATACAGTCCATTGCCTTCGGATGGGTTGTCGGACACCTACAGAAAGAGAGAAAAAGAGTTTGTATCATTATAGATCCAGACCCCTGATCTTCAGTTCGAGTGAGACAAAACAAATTGTATTATGACTGCTGGAGGTTCTGGAGAACCCAGCCAGCTTCATGTTTCGTCTGCTGGAGGTTCGGGAGAACCCAGCCAGCTTCATGTCTCGTCTGCTGGAGGTTCGGGAGAACCCAGCCAGTTTCATGTTTCGTCTGCTGGAGGTTCAGGAGAACCCAGCCAGCTTCATGTTTCGTCAGCTGGGGGTTCAGGAGAACCGCACCAGCCTCATGCCACGTCAGCTGGAGGGCCCGAGGAGCCCGTCCAGCTTCACGCCTCGTCAGCTGGCGGGCTCGAGGAGCCCGTCTGGCCACCTTCTGTTTCACCACCTGTGGCTGCAGCGCCACCACCTGCGGCTCCCGTGCCGCCACCTGCTACCGCTTGCTGCTTCTGCGCCTCAGCCTGAGGACGACGCCTCGCCTGGTTCTGCCACACCTCAGTCTGAGAACTCATACAAACTCATTTCACCCACTATAGACTGTGTGTTGCTGCAACTTACACAGCCTCCTGCCACGTCAGCTGGAGGGCCCGAGGAGCCCGTCCAGCCACCACCTGTGGCTGCCTCACTGTCACCTGGTTCTGCCTCTGCTTCGCCTGGTCCGGCTCCGGCTTCTGCTTCGCCTGGTCCAGCTCCAGCCTGTGCTTCGCCTGGTCCGGCTCCAGCCTGTGCTTCGCCTGGTCCGGCTCCAGCCTGTGCTTCTGCTTCGCCTGGTCCAGCTCCAGCCTGTGCTTCGCCTGGTCCAGCTTCGGCTTCGGCTTCTGCTTCGCCTGGTCCAGCTTAAGCCTGTGCTTCGCCTGGTCCAGCCTCAGCTTCTGCTACGCCTGGTCCAGCTTCAGCCTGTGCTTCTGCTTCGCCTGATCCAGCTTCAGCCTGTGCTTCGCCTGGTCCAGCTTTGGCTTCGGCTTCTGCTTCGCCTGGTCCAGCTTCGGCTTCTGCTTCGCCTGGTCCAGCTTCAGCCTGTGCTTCGCCTGGTCCAGCCTCAGCTTCTGCTACGCCTGGTCCAGCTTCTGCCTCTGCTCCTGCTTCGCCTGGTCCAGCTTCTGCCTCTGCTCCTGCTTCGCCTGGTCCAGCTTCTCCCTCTGCTTCGCCTGGTCCAGCTTCTGCCTCTGCTTCGCCTGGTCCAGTTTCTGCCTCTGCTTCGCCATCGTCAGGTCCAGCATCAGCCTCTGTTCCTGCTTCGCCTCCGCCTGGTCCAGCTTCGGCCTGTGCTTCGCCTGGTCCAGCTTCGACCTTAGCTCCTGCTTCGCCCTCGCTGGGTCCGGCTTCGGCCTTGGCTTCTGCTTCGCCCTCGCCTGGTCCGGCTTCGGCTTCTGCTTCGCCTGGTCCAGCATCGGCCTCTGTTTCTGTGTTGGCCTCGCCTGGTCCCGCGGCTGTGCTGCCGCTGCCCAAGCCACGTTTTGCCCCTCGGAATCGCCGGCCGCTTTCCGGGCCGTCAGCTGGACTTCGTTGCCATCGGGGTCAGCCGCCTGAACTGATGAACTGTGACCTGCTGTGCTCTCGACCTCCGGGTCGGCCCCCTGAACCTTTGACCTCTGACCTGCTGTGCTCTCGACCTCCGGGTCGGCCCCCTGAGCTCATGGATTTTGGACTGCTGGACCGTTGGCCTCCTGGTCGGCCACCTGAACTTTTGAACTTTCTTTTGTTTTGCTGTCAACCTCCGGGGCGGCCACCTGAACTGCTTCGCCATTCACTCCTGTTCTGCCGGGTTCATGGTCGCCCTCCTGGAGCTGGGTCTCGGCCTCTTGTGCCCTTGTTGTGTTTGCTCTGTGTTTTCGCTTTGTGTTTTGTGGTTTTGTTTCCAGCCCTCCGTCCTGGTCCCCCTCCGCCCGCCCTGGGTGGGTTGTTGTGGTTGTGGTTTTGTTTTTGTGTTTGTTTTCTGGTTGTTTTCGGGCGTCTGGAATCCGCCCTTGAGGGGGGGGCTCTGTCACAGGCTGGGTCTCTGACCCAGCACTCTGAGTTCATGTTTGTATTTGTCTCATTTTGTTATGTGATTAGTTTTGTGTCATTTCCTATCTGTCTTTAGTTTGGGCAGTTATTGTTTATTGTTCCTCTGGTTTTCTATGTTTTGGGTTCTTGTATCATTCATCACGCATTAGGTTTGTTAAGTTTGTATTGTCATGTCTAGTTTTAGTGTTTCCTGTTTTATTCTGACAGTGTCATGTGTTCTTTGTTCATTGTATTTAGCTTTCCTCTCCTGGTCCTGTCATTAGGTTTATGTCAGTCAGCTGTTCCCCCATGTGTCTCCACTTCCCCTGATCACCTCATGTATGTATTTAAGCCCTTTGTTTTCTGCATGCCATTGTCGGGTCGTCTGTTTATCTCACCAGAGTTACAGTTATAGTCTTAGTCTTAGCCTGTTATTTTCCACCACAGTTATAGTTATAGTTTTTGGTCTTAGTACCTCTTAGTGTTTTGTTTCTTAGTGTTTTGACAGTTTGCTTTGGTTTCCTGGTTTTTCCTTGCCGTTATCATTAAAGGATCACTTTTCCGTTAAACCCTTACTACTCCTCGTCGTCATCTGCTTTTGGGTCCTGTTTCCACACACATCGGCGCACCCCGCCGTGACAAAAACACATTTCTAGCGTTAACTAAACTTCCAAAACAGCTACCTAGATCATTTAAATTACACAACTGAAAGCATATGTGTATTGTTTGTGTATTTATACACAAACACTCATATATATTCAAATGGTTTTTTAAAAAGTGTTCATTTACCTGTTACTACCACACACCAAATCTGGTCGTTGGTACTTGCTGGCTTGTGTAGCCACTAGGATCCTGGAGCATTTCTGCTGTGTTTTGGAATTTGTACATGATTTGTCTCTAGGGGCCACTGTAAATATACTTTTATTTATTCACTCCACATAAAATGTCATAAATAAATTATAAAATACAATAAAACAACTATTTACATTTCAACTTTTAACTATTTAAATTTTCAGCTTTTTCCTTTTAAACAAATTTAAAGCGTAACAAAACAAAACAAAAAGAAGATGCACATTCTCAGTCATATAGGCCTAGGGTGTTTCCTGCTTGGAATTGCATACATAGGCTTCAATGCATGAATAAACTTTCTGAATCCTTTATCATCTGCAACTGAAAATAGTTGTGGATGATTACTATACCTTTCTAATGTGACGTTGTTGTCCCTGGCTCTCTTTCTCTCTCTGTGCTACTGCGACAACCCGTTCTCACTCCCAAAGCGTAACATTTTACGCTAGGTGACAAATCATCACCATATTACGTTTTCGGCTACCCACCACGTTCCTAAATGACGACCTCGGAAAAAAGAGGAAATATGCGAACCGTCTGGACTGAATCTACACATGTTTGCTCTTTTTCTTCAAATAGCTTAGAAACACGCTATTTAACATCATTAAAGTCCTGGTTAAGGTCAGGAATAAGGTTATGGTCAGGGCTAGGGATAAGGTTAGGTTTAGGGCTGGGTTATTACCGCGGGAGCGTCATTGCACTGGATTCCAGCCATGACCCGTACCATAAGAACGCCGAAGGTCTCCTTTCGCGTTCCTCAGGAACGCCGCGGGACGTGACAAAACGTCGACATGTTACGCCTCGGGAGTGAGAACGCTTTGACTGCGAGTGTAACTACCGCCCCTCTCCCCTCTTCCCAGCGTAAAGCACAAGGCTCGCATGCGGAGTGAAGCCGAAAAAAGTGCGAGAGAGAGGATGGGAGAAAGAAAAAAAAAATCACGGCTCCCAATTAGGAGCCGGCTCGCATCGTTCACTTCAAAGAGCCGGCTCTAAGAGTTTGTTCGTTTGGGACCAACACATCACTAGTGTCGTGGTAAATAATAGACAAAAATACACCTTTATTTAGGTGAGGCAGCAAGTCCAGCTGGCTGAAGAAACCAGGTTTTAAAGGTAGTCCTAAACAGGGGCCGCACAGCAAAACGCTTAGACACAAAATATAAAAAGGAAAACTATGGGCTTAAATACACACACATGAGATAAGCAGGGAAAGAGAACACAGCTGCACACAGGACCGGGCTATCACAATAAGAAACTTGTCATGATCCTGGGTCCTTTTGACCCAGCGTTTTGTGTTTTCTCTTCGTGATTGTGGTTCTGTTAATTCTCTGGTTAGTGTTTACTCTGTTCTTCCCGTGTGTTCCTGTATCTAGTCCACGTTTCTTAGTTTGTGTCTTTTCTTGTGTAAGTTCCTGTTTTATTGTGAAGGTCTGTGTCTTATGTGAGTGTTTTCAGTTTGCCTCCCTAGTCTCGTCATGTTAATCACTCCCAGCTGTGTTCCCACCTGTATGTAATCTCCCTGTGTTCTCTGAGTGTATTTAAGTTGTGTCTTCTGTCATAGTAATTGCTGGTTCGTCTGTGTTATTTCCCTTCCACCCTTCTGTGTTGATTCTCTGGTCATTCTCCCTGCAAGTCACGTTCGTATTCCGGTTAGTGTTTTATTTAGTTTTCCCAGTTTAGAGTTTTCACCGTTCTGTTCCTCGCCACCCTGTCTGTTGTACCTTTTGGTTGCAAATAAACTCACCCTCCACTTCAGCAGCCTGCAGTTTGGATCCATTATTATTCACACGGCTTGCCCCGGCAAACTGTGACAAAACTAAACTGAAAATTTGTCTGAAAAGTCAAATGATGGCAAATGAAGTGAACTTTTCAAAGTGGTTTCCTTTTGAAGTTTTCACACCTCAGTAAATATCAGTAAAGATAGAGCTTGAATAACCAACAGAATAGTTTCTGGGTTTTTCCAAGCATAGCTGCACAGATGCACACTCACTCATTTTTGTTGCATTTACAGTAAGGTTGTGTGAGATTATAATATTATCTTACGCCATGTTATGCCCCTGATTAAGGATTGTGAAGCTATTATGTAGTTTTAGTTTGCATTCTCCTGAATTAGAAGAAGGTGATAACTATTACATGTGTTAAACTTATTTGTATTACATTAGACTGCTGATTTATTGTGAATGAATGATATTGTTTATGATGCATTATACAGGGAATGCAGAATTATTAGGCAAATGAGTATTTTGTCCACATCATCCTCTTCATGCATGTTGTCCTACTCCAAGCTGTATAGGCTCGAAAGCCTACTACCAATTAAGCATATTAGGTGATGTGCATCTCTGTAATGAGAAGGGGTGTGGTCTAATGACATCAACACCCTATATCAGGTGTGCATAATTATTAGGCAACGTCCTTTCCTTTGGCAAAATGGGTCAAAAGAAGGACTTGACAGGCTCAGAAAAGTCAAAAATAGTGAGATATCTTGCAGAGGGATGCAGCAGTCTCAAAATTGCAAAGCTTCTGAAGCATGATCATCGAACAATCAAGCGTTTCATTCAAAATAGCCAACAGAGTCGCAAGAAGCGTGTGGAAAAACCAAGGCGCAAAATAACTGCCCATGAACTGAGAAAAGTCAAGCGTGCAGCTGCCAAGATGCCACTTGCCACCAGTTTGGCCATATTTCAGAGCTGCAACATCACTGGAGTGCCCAAAAGCACAAGGTGTGCAATACTCAGAGACATGGCCAAGGTAAGAAAGGCTGAAAGACGACCACCACTGAACAAGACACACAAGCTGAAACGTCAAGACTGGGCCAAGAAATATGTCAAGACTGATTTTTCTAAGGTTTTATGGACTAATGAAATGAGAGTGAGTCTTGATGGGCCAGATGGATGGGCCCGTGGCTGGATTGGTAAAGGGCAGAGAGCTCCAGTCCCACTCAGACGCCAGCAAGGTGGAGGTGGAGTACTGGTTTGGGCTGGTATCATCAAAGATGAGCTTGTGGGGCCTTTTCGGGTTGAGGATGGAGTCAAGCTCAACTCCCAGTCCTACTGCCAGTTTCTGGAAGACACCTTCTTCAAGCAGTGGTACAGGAAGAAGTCTGCATCCTTCAAGAAAAACATGATTTTCATGCAGGACAATGCTCCATCACACGCGTCCAAGTACTCCACTATGGGCAGAAATCTGTGCCATCAGAAACTGAATTTGAATAAGTTCAATTTGAATTTGAATTGCTCAGATTGAATCTGAATTGTAACTTGAATAAATGCTTTTGAAAACTGAATTTGAATTAGTCTAATTTGAAATTGAATTTATGGTTTGAAAATGATCATCACTAAATTGAAATTGAATTTTATATTTTGAAAATGAATTGATTTGCTTTGAAACTGCATTTTATCCTTTAAAAATTCAGCTCTCGAATAATTTCAGTTTCACTTCTCACCATTCAGTTTCAGTTCTACAATTCAGTTTTTTGGAACTTACATCCGGTTCCGGTTCAAGCGCAGATTAATAGAACTACGTTTTACTAGCGGACCGAAAGTGTTACTGACGGGAATCTACAGCGTCTTGAGCTGAATTAAGACTTCAGAAGTCATTTGTCATGTCGAATGACCAGCGGATGAACTCTTAGGTTGGTAATAAATGTATTACATGTATAAGAACAAGCGTCATGTTAACAAATGATAGCCATACAGTAACTGTTATGCTTATTGTAGCTGTTAGCTAAAAACGGTAATTTAGCGTAGTTTGCCCTGAATTCAGCTTTGACAAACAAATATGATCGACTGTTTCTAGTAGAATTCCAAAGTTGTCATCTTGGACCCTCTCAGAGTGCCCCTCTGTATGCTTGCAGAGACCCCTACAGTAGGGAAACATGCAAAACGGTGTCCAAACCTTTGTGTTTTAGCTTTATTTATGTCTTACACAGCATCCCAACTCTTTAGCTAACTTCATAACTTTAGCTAAAGTGAATAGTTAGTCTAATTCATTAGTGCAGCATTACTGGATCACCTCTGTTTGAAGTGATATAATGTGATATACAACTATCACTGTGTTTAACTACCATAATAATTTTTAGGGTACTGAGTGCATGCTTAATTAGATTTTTTTTTTTTTTTTAAAACACACTGCTCCATTGCTATGTTTGACAGGCTGAAGTTGTCGGGTCACCTCCTAAATCGACCATCTTTTACAGGTGTTTTGTGCCAGAAATGGAGTGTCCACTGAAGACTGAAGATACTGAATCTCTACGCCTTGCCATTGATCCCTCTTGTGCCTTCATCTAGACAAGAGACAAACTTAACCACTCTCATATGCTCTGAACCTACATCACCTTCCCTGACAGTCGTAGCTTGGCTCATCTGAGGGTGAAATTATAATTCCCGTCAGTACTTTCGGTCCGCTAGTAAAACGTAGTTCTATTAATCTGCGCTTGAACCGGAACCGGATGTAAGTTCCAAAAAACTGAATTTTGGAACTGAAACTGAATGGTGAGAAGTGAAACTGAAATTATTCGAGAGCTGAATTTTTAAAGGATAAAATGCAGTTTCAAAGCAAATCCATTCATTTTCAAAATATAAAATTCAATTTCAATTTAGTGATGATCATTTTCAAACCATAAATTCAATTTCAAATTAGACTAATTCAAATTCAGTTTTCAAAAGCATTTATTCAAGTTACAATTCAGATTCAAGGTTCAAGGTTCAAGGTTCTTTATTATTTGTCACATGCATAGTTATACAAGTATAACACACAGTGAAATGTAGCCTGACACGCTCCTCGACATGTGCAAAAATTGGGGGGGGTAGAGGAGGAACATTATATATATATACACATATAGTATATACACTGGGTGAATGTGCAGTAGTAGCAGCAAGCAGGTGAATTCTGTACATTAATATGAATAGATATCTGACTATTTTACAGGATAGACAATATAAACATATTTAAAATTAAAGGAATTGAAATGTACATTGTGCCTTGGTTTAGAGTGTCTGGAAGAGTCCTGACTCAGTCAATTATAGATGATGTGAGAGGGCGGGTGTGTGTGTTTAGGGCACGGATGGCTTGGGGATAGAAGCTCCTCTTGAGTCTCTCTGTCCTTGCCCGGAAGATGCGGAACCTTCTACCAGATTGCAGAAGTTGGAACAGTTTGTTGCCAGGATGGGACGGGTCCTTCAGTATCTGCGCTGCTCTAGTCCGGCATCTCCTGGTGTAGGTGTCCTGAAGCGGGGGAGAGCAATCCTGCAGCAGCGTTCTGCTGTACGGATCACTCTCTGGAGAGCTTTTTGGTCCTTCACACAGCTGTTCCCAAACCACGATGTCATGTTCTGTGTGAGGATGCTCTCCACAGCGCCTGTATAGAAAATCTTTGGAGAGACCCTGAACTTCCTCAGTTGTCGTAGGTGATACAGGCGCTGCCTAGCCTTTTTGGTCTGGACCTGAATGTGGGCAGCCCATGTCAGGTCTGAGGAGATGTGGACACCAAGATACTTGAAGGACTGCACCCTCTCCACTGGAGCTCCATTGATGATAATGGGCTTGTAGTCTCTGTGCTGACCCCTTCTGAAGTCCACCACCAGCTCCTTGGTCTTGCTGACGTTCAGCTGGAGGTGGTTGTCCTGGCACCACGATGCCAGATTCTTCACTTCATCCATGTAGGCCGTCTCATCATTGTTGGAGATGGCACCCAACACCACTGTGTCGTCAGCAATCCAAATTCAAATTTAACTTATTCAAATTCAGTTTCTGATGGCACAGATTTCTGCCCATACTCCACAGCGTGGCTGGCAAGAAAGGGTATAAAAGAAGAAAAACTAATGACATGGCCTCCTTGTTCACCTGATCTGAACCCCATTGAGAACCTGTGGTCCATCATCAAATGTGAGATTTACAAGGAGGGAAAACAGTACACCTCTCTGAACAGTGTCTGGGAGGCTGTGGTTGCTGCTGCACGCAATGTTGATGGTGAACAGATCAAAACACTGACAGAATCCATGGATGGCAGGCTTTTGAGTGTCCTTGCAAAGAAAGGTGGCTATATTGGTCGCTGATTTGTTTTGTTTTTGAATGTCAGAAATGTATATTTGTGAATGTGGAGATGTTATATTGGTGTCACTGGTAAAAATAAATGATTGAAATGGGTATATATTTGTTTTTTGTTAAGTTGCCTAATAATTATGCACAGTAATAGTCACCTGCACACACAGATATCCCCCTAAAATAGCTAAAACTAAAAACAAACTAAAAACTACTTCCAAAAACATTCAGCTTTGATATTAATGAGTTTTTTGGGTTCATTGAGAACATGGTTGTTGTTCAATAATAACATTATTCCTCACAAATACAACTTGCCTAATAATTCTGCACTCCCTGTTATAGTTATAAGAAATACTGTTTTCAGAGAGTCAGGACTTTGCTTTTTCTGATAGTAGAGGAGACAGAGCACATTCCACGGGAGCTTCACTCCCACCGTTGTTAAAGGCAGACAAAATAGGGAGCCAAGGCCATAAGTCAGGCTCGCTAGGAGTTAGGAAAATGTGAATGTTTAGGCTTTTACGACTAGGTGGGGGTCAACAGTGGCTATAAGAGTTTGAGTAATGCTCCACCATTTGGAGATCGATGCTGTCTGTGTGCAGTGTTCATCTCCCCACGCACGTGTTCATTAAAATCATTGTTTGACCGAAGCTCTTCTGGACCATTATTGTTTTTGTGTTCACCCTCAATATCTGAACCCGCAACAGTTGTTCTTTAAGCAGGCCTGAAATCTGATTAGTTCAGAAAAGAGAGTCAAGAGTTAAATATGATCTAAGACCCCAAGAATTTGAATGAATTGCCAAAAGTGAAAGGGGTTCAAGCTGGGTGTCCTTTTTAAAACCATTTTTTAAAACGCACTTTTTCCAAATTGCGTTCTGCTGAACTTTGAGCCTTTTTGTGTTTTAATGTAATAATGTTTTAACCTTACATGTCAGCAACATGGTCACCAATAAAAATCAGATAACGTGCACATTAAAACGTGATTAAGAGCTGGGTATTTTACCTCTTCAAATTTCTTGGCCTTGTATTGCTCCGCACCTTTCAGGAAGTTGAGCAGTATGATGTCACACAGCACTGTGCCCTACGTAATAATAATAATGATAATAATTATAATTATAATAATAATAATTACAAGCGAGCCCCTTCAACCTCCAAAATGTCACTTGTCACCACCCCTTGGTCCACAGCTTCATTTCCATTTAGTTTCAGTTCATTTTTTCTGGTATTTAAGGCCAATAAAAATCAAAAGTCTAACCTGATTGAATTTTTGATGATCACCAGTTTAAGATCATTTTCTAGGACATGTGCAGACATCTTCAAGCACAGCTGCTATTTTCAGATTGTTCTCTAGCTGTCTGTTTCTGAACACTGAGCACTGATTTCCCCACTAACCTTGAACTTCTACTGAGAAATAAAATCAACCTCTTTTCCAACCTAACCAAAATTTTGTGTGAAGCATCATGGATGCTTTACCTTTTTGTCAATATTCATCAATTTGGGACTTTTTTTAATCACACCTCAAATGTAACCCATTATGTATTTATTTAATAATCCTGGCTTCCAAATATAAGTGGCCTAAATAAATATATTAACTTCCTAGGACCTGGCGTCCACATATGTGGACATCACATTTTGGGATATCTAGACCAAAATACAAAATGTTGCTCTACAAGGGCCTGATTTCCAATTACGAGGACATTATACTGCCTCTGTTCTATCAAAATTTAAAGCAAATATCCTCATATGTGGATCTCATTTCTCTCAGAAAGAAAAATCAGGTAAAAAAAATCTGGTAATTCTTTGTTTTTACATTAATCAGGTCCCAAACAGCCTAAATAGCAAAGAGAGTTTAAAAATGCATGCCATGAAAGAGTTCGGGTCTAAACATAGAAAATCTATTGTAAGTTTAGAAAACAACAGCAAATAAACTAATGATATGAATGTCCCTTAATTTGGAAAAATGAAGCGGTGTTGCACATGTTGGTTGTTTCATCCTGAAAACAAGCAGTTGCAGATGTTTGATATATTTTTGACTGACAACGATGACACTAATGGATCTTCTCTAATTTCAGATGCAGAAAATGCTCATGAACTCACTTTCATGAGCATTTTCAAAACATTCTTTAAATCTAAATTAGAAAGTAAGAAGAAACAATAATGGTCATTGAAGGGAATTACAGTAATAAAGAAAATTGGAAAGATTGTGGTCCAGGAACTTCTGATAGGTTTTAATATGTAATAAAAGGCTTTTATTTTCATGGGATAGGGACACCACACACACAGTGGTGCGAATACATGTTTGCCCCCTTCATGATTTCCTATTTTTTTGTATGTTTGTCACACTTAAATGTTTCGGATCACCACACCAATTTAAGGGGGGGCTGTAACTCAGGTGGTAGAGCAGGTCACCTACTACTTGTAAGGCTGGTGGTTTGTTCCCCTGGCTGGTCCAGTCTGCATGCCAAATGTCCTTGGGAAAGATACTAACCCCAAGCTCCTCTCTGATGCATCCATTGGAAAATGAATGTGTGTGAATGTTAAATAGAAAAAGCAGTTATAGTGGAAAAGTGCTCTGTAAGAACCAGTCCAGGTACCAAGATAACACAAGTACACAAAATGAAGGTATTTATTATTACGGGGAAATAAAACCCAAACCTACATGGCTCTGAGTGAAAAATTGATTGCTGACCAAAGATACCCCAAAGGTGCTACAACGACTGATCCAGCAGGTCACAAAAGAGCCCAGAACAACATCCAAAGAACTGCAGGCCTGACTTGCCTCAGTTAAGGTCAGTGTTCATGACTCCGCCATGCAGGCCATTGTTGCCCAGATGGCAGAGTTCAAAGACGAAACCCACTGCTGAGCAAAAGAACCATAAAGGCTTGTTTACCAGAAAACATCTTGATGGTCCCCCAGGCTTTTGGAAAAACACTCTGTGGACTGACGAGACAAATGTTGAAGGTGTGTGTCCCATTACATCTGGAGTAACAGTAACAGCATTTCAGAAAACATCATACCACAGTAACATATGTTGGTGTCAGCGTGATGGTCTGGGGCTGTTTTGCTGCATCAGCACCTGGAAGACTTGCTGTGGTAAATGGAAGCACGACTTCTGCTGTTTACCAAAACATGATGGAGAATGTCCGCACATCTGTTCAAATTCCCAACCAGTTGTTAGGCTTAGGGGACAATGAACTTTTCACACAGGGCCAAGTAGCTCTGGATTTTTTCCACTTAATAATAAAGACCCCTTCCTGATTTTTGGCTTACATTTGAGGTGTAAGCTGCTTCAAAGCCACCTTCAGTTCTTAGACCAAAATTTTTTATGTCAGGCTTTCCATTTTCCTTTTTAAAGGGTAGAAAAAGATAAGAGGAAAACTTTTGCTTTTTAGAATTGACTAATCTTAACAAAACTCCTGAATTAAACATTTATAACGATTTGATTAAATCTAAACGTTAACTCACCACTCCCACTGATGTAAAGGCTGCAACCATGTTAATGAGTGTAGGGATCATGTTGAACTTTCCTGCCTGCAAAACAAGAGTATGAGTCAGGTTCAGTTTCCTGGAGAAGATCGGTACAAAAAAGTCCTGGTGTTTTGTGTTTTCTTCTTTTATTCACAAACAACAACAGAAACATGACAATCAAGACTATAGATGTATCATTTAAAAATATATTTTAAAAAATTACACACATATTTATATTCCTGTATCATTAATGTGTTTGTGAAATAAAGGTAACTGGATGTAAACTTCTTTATTCAGTGAACTGACAGTGAAACTACACACTCACATTTCCATTGACCAAGACGTCAAACCTGATAGCATAGGCTTTGACCAGAGTGCGGTAGTCAGTCCCATTTTCCATCTTAAAATACTTTGCAAATCTAAATAGAAAGAAACATCACATCATTCTTATAGTGACATCTATTCTGTTCAATTTACTAGAAGGTTCATGAATGATCAATAAAACAAGACAAAAAAAACACATTTCTTGTAGACATGTAGATATGATTAGACAAAGATCAAACACTGTTTTTATATGCCACAATTAAAGCTAGTTTTTACTTAATGCTATTTGGCCACATATAATAATGGATTGCATTTATATAGTGCTTTTCAACCGCTTTACAATTCCACTATTCATTCAATCTGAATAATAAATAAAGTTGCGTATAGGGAGTCCACCAACCAGTTTTTGTAGGATCATCTATGTTAAAATTCATGGACATTATGTATTGTAAAACTTTAGAAATGATATATCGAGTGATGAAAAAGAATGTTCCACTTTGTATTCTAAGTATGTTTAAACTAAGAGATGGAAAATATGATTTGAGGGGGTCTTATAAGTTTGAAATACCTAAAGTGGAAACCAGTGTTAGGTATAGATGTGCCAGTTTTGGGAGTGAAATTATGGAATGGACTTAATGATGAACTGAAGATGTGTTTTTCTTTGTCATTTTTCAGGAAGAATTTAAAAATTGGTATCATTCAAGCTTATGGAAATTTGGTTTGATGAATAACTTTGTGTTGATTTCATTTCTTGATTTATCATTGATTTATTTTCAAACTGTTATATAACTTATTTGTCAATGCTATTTATTTTCTTGGCTAAGGATTTGATTATTCCTATGGGGTAAAGGATAGGATAATTATAAGCCACAGGCTGTATGATTGAGTACTTTTATGTAAAATGATAATCTGTGTTGTTGACCGAAATAAATTTCACTTCACTCTCACACACTGGTGGAGGCAGCTACAGGTGTAGCCACAGCTGCCCTGGTGCGCACTGACAGAGGCGAGGCTGCCGTATCGCACCATCGGCCCCTCTGGCCAACACCAGTAGGCGGTAGGTGAAGTGTCTTGCCCAAGGACACAACGACCGAGTCTGTCCGAGCCAGGGCTCGAACCGGCAACCTTCCGATTACAAGACGAACTGCCAACACTTGAGCCACGATCGTACCTTATCGTAACTTAAATATACTGCTCCAAAATACAATTAAAAGAACAGTTTTTATCAGAGTACAGTCAGTTAAACTTCTGAGGTAATTACCTGGTCAGTTGAGTACCAAAGGAGTTTATCAGTTTCAGCAGCTTTGGTGTTAATGAAATAATCAGCAGGCATAGTTTTACAGGTGGAGGCCACTGACATTTGTCCCTCCTCATCTTTTCTGACTGTTTTATCAGTATTTCTGCATTTGAATAGGGTGAGCATTGCTACTGGTAGCATGAGGAGATACTTGGACCCTACAGAGGTTGCACGGGTAGTACAACTCCTCTAGGATGGCACATCAATATGTGTCATTGCCAGAAGGTTTGCTGTGTCTCCCAGCACAGTCTCAAGAGCATGGAGGAGAGTCCAGGAGACAGGGAGTTACTCTAGGAGAGTTGGACGGGGCTGTAGAAGCCTTTAACCGATCGGGGGGACTGATATCTCCTCATTTGTGCAAGGACAAAGAAAATGAGCATGTCCAAAGCTCTACAGGATGCCCTCCAGCAGGCCACCAGTGTCAATGTCTCAGACCAAACAATTAGAAATGGATTTCATGATCGTGGCCTGAGGGCCCGACGTCCTCTACTGGGCCCTCTGCTCACTGCCTACCACAGTGCTGCTCATGCTGCACATTATGCTTTACAAATTAAAATGCACAAAAATGATGCAATAAAAGAGAAGGAATAAAACCATTAGACACAAAAACCAACTACAACAACAATGACTAAGGCTGTTAAAACAAAGAGAGGTTTGGGTCAGTGTGTGCTAACCCAAACATGTGTAGATCTAATATGTAGAGGCAGACTCTTCCAGAGTCTGGGACCTGCCACGGAGAAGGCTCTGTTGCCACCAGATTTAAGACTGTGAAATGGATAGCATTCGTTTTGACCTGGACCTCGTGGTTCTTTCTGGAGCTCAGACAGGTAAGAGCAGGCTCGACTGTTCAGTGATTTAAAAACAAAAAGTTAAATTTGGATCCTATGAGGAACAGGAAGCCAGTGTAGAGAGGCCAACACTGGGGTCACAGGCTCCTTCCTTTTAATGCCAGTTAGCAGACGAGCAGCGGCATTTCGGACCAACTGGAGATGATAAAGAGAGGCCTGTGCAGAGAATGGCAGTAATCTTCACATAATGAAGAGATGAATAACACACTGAAAGACATTAGCTGGAAGGTCTGGCTTTACCTTGGCTACCTGTCTCAGATGGAAAAAGCTAGATCGGACTACTGCGCTCACCTGCCTACACAGTTTGAAGGAAGCATCACAGCACACCGAGGTTTTTAACATTTGTCTTACAGTGAAAGGATAAAAGGCTCAACATCAAGAGGGCAGCAGGGCTGCTACAACCCAGAGTTAAGAAAATGTCATTAAAACATTCAAAAGTGCTGTCTCAGTGCTGTGTAGTGATTTAGAACCAAACGGAAACTTTTCAGAGATCTCATTAAGATCAAGGTGAGCCTCCAACTGTAAGCAGATCACTGTCTCTAGAACTTTTGAAAGAAAGGGGAGCTTCAAGATTGGCCTGTAATTAACCAGAACAGTTGGGTCCACAGTGTGATTTTTAAGAAGAGGCTGTTTAAAAAATGATGGGACACAAAGTGTCAATTAATTTCTGGATATAAAGCCCAATTATGTTTAAGGAGGTTTGGGGGGAGACGATCTGATGGGCAGTGTGATTATCTTAGGCGATGAACTACCACGGATCCTTAACTCAGGGAAACAGGCTCAAACTGCTCCAAGACAGCTGAGCACACAGGAGGAACACTGACGATTTTTTTGGCATCTTTTACTGACCAAGTTTCAGCTATTAGGTCTTGTGTCTCGTCACCTACTGCCTCACACATACTAAGCTCCAACATTATTACTTGTACTGATGATATGATTAGGCTTGTGGCTATTTGGTAAACAGAGAGACAGTCCCTAAGTATCTTTATAGAAACATACATCCTATCCTTCTTCCATCTACCTTCAGCACATCTACAATCATGTCTAAGGGTGCACCTATGTTCACTGAACCATGGCTCTGACAATGGCTTAGCGCAGACAGTCTGAGTGGAGTCCAAGATATCAGTGCAGGCTGAAGGACAGATATTAGAACAGTCCTCAAAGTTCTCACAGCTTCCGTTAATTATTCCAGAATCAAGACATGCAACAGAAAACTGAGGCACTCTTAAAGTATCGGGTGTCCAGCTTATCCAGAGAGAAGTGCAGCATTATAGTGAACGTGCACACATCCATCCATTTTTTATAGCATCATGGAACACAAACAGATTCATCAGGCTGTTGCAGTCCGGTTAGGCTTGATCTGCCCTAAATATCAGCAGGATTTCAGTTTTCACATTTCCTGCTGGATGTTAGTGAGCTGTTGTCGTGGTGCTTTGTTTTCAGTTTTTGCTTCCCTTGGCTCATCTGCTGCAGTCTAGTTCACCTGTGATGTGTTCTCCACACTTGTCTTGGCCTTTGTCAGTTTGTCTGTTCACTGTTCCCAGGATTGTCCAAGATTTAAATTCCCTTTGTGAACTTTATGTTTGTACTTGGTATCTTCATCATCAGCCAATAAACAGCTTGCTTTTTGCTGAACGCACCCCGCCTCCATGCATCTGCATTTGGGTCCTCCGCACAAACACCTTGTCTGCACGCTGACTTTCCTAATCAAACCTACCATCTTGTAAATGACCGTACATTTGTTGGTTGTAATTTCTGTTGTCTAAAAACTTTAAACTGTCTAATGAATTGTGTCTTTTTCCAATTGTCAGCATTTATATTGACAGTACCTGTTCT
Organism: Aulonocara sp. 'chitande type north' Nkhata Bay; assembly: GCF_057382095.1. Taxonomy (NCBI): domain Eukaryota; kingdom Metazoa; phylum Chordata; class Actinopteri; order Cichliformes; family Cichlidae; genus Aulonocara; species Aulonocara sp. 'chitande type north' Nkhata Bay. Next base: position 1,667,598 of record NC_141349.1, read on the forward strand.
AAAGACACTGGAATACTGATGCATTCATCAGAGGATAAATGAGCATGTGTGAGTGTTAGACGTGCTGCTTAGGCACAGCACTGAATGAATTTGTGTCGGGTGGTTAACTGGAGTAGGAAATACCTATATTAGCACCAGTCTATTTACCAGTTTCCTAACAGTGGTTATAACTTTAACAGTTACGCTGATGACACTCAGCTGTACATCTCCGTGTCTCCTGATGACACCAGACCAATGGATGCTCTTTTTAACTGTATCTTGGATATAAGATCTTGGACGGCAGAAAACTTTTTACAGCTTAACCAGGACAAAACTGAAGTTTTAATCGTCGGTCCTGAGGCTCAGAGAGAGAAACTCTTGTCTAAATTAGAGGCATTTTCACTATGTCCTTCGCTACAAGTGAAAAACCTGGGTGTTATTTTTGACTCTGAGCTTGGTTTTATCCCACATATTAAACATGTAACCAAAATTGGATTTTATCATCTAAAAAATATAGCCAGAGTCCGCCCTATTCTCTCTCGGGCCAACACAGAGATGCTGATGCATGCTTTTATTACCAGTCGCATTGATTACTGTAATGCCCTGCTCTCTGGTCTTCCTAAGAAGAATATTTCAACTTTACAACTTTTGCAAAACTCTGCAGCTCGTGTGCTGACGAAGACCAGAGGGCGGGCCCACATTACACCGGTTTTAGAATCGCTGCACTGGCTCCCCGTGTGTTTCAGGATCGATTTTAAAGTTCTTTTATTGGTTTTTAAATGTCTTAATGGTCTTGGGCCTTCTTATCTCTCAGATCTGCTTTTACCATACGAACCTTTTACTTAGCGTTTATTTATTTTATGCTTATTTATTCTATCCTGTTATTCTATTATTAATTTAGACTTTACCTAATATTTATTGATTTTATTCTTATTCATTTTTTAATCTTCTTACTCTATTTATATTTATATTTATATTGTATCCCGTTCTTATTTATTTTATCTTTTTACCCTGTATATATCCTATTGTGTCATATCTCCAGTGTTTCCTCGGAGGGGGCTCTCTGCACCGGGGCTGTGATCGACCGTGGCTGCTGGGGCTCTGGGGTCCTCTCAGCCTGGCTGGGGGGCTCCTTGGCCTCCCTCCTGCTGTGTGCCCAGCCTGGAGGTCTGCGACCGGCTCCCGGTGCAGACGGCTCCCTGTGATAGTGTTTCCTCACCTGGCTCATATGTGCCCAGCCCAATTTCACTCTCTAAGTGTGTGTGTGTGTGTGTGTGTGTGTGTGTGTGTGTGTGTGTGGGTGGGTGGGGTGGGGGGGGAGATATGTGTGTATTCACATCATTTATGTTAATGAGAGTGCGGGGAGTGAGTTGGAGGGTGGGGTGGGCTGCTTTTAACTATGTAAAGCACTTTGTGCTACATTTTTTGTATGAAAAGTGCTTTATAAATAAAGATTGATTGATTGATTGATTGATTGATTGATTGATTGATTGATTGATTATAATTGCAGCTGAGAAAATCAGAGATTTTGATTTTTCTGATATTTATAGTAGTCTCATATTTCCTCTGTAAATGTGGAGTTTCATGGTCAGTCAGAGTCTGCATATTTCTTGGCATTAATACCTGAAATTGTAGCCAGGTGAGACAGTGTTGTTCTGTGACATAGCATCCAGTCGGGTGAATGAGTACGAGGGGTTACAGTGGTCATCCGACTTGTCCAGATCGCACATCCAGCCGATCTTTATTCCAATCACTCCTCCCTGACAGAAGTACATACAGGCTTTATTGTGTAAGTGACACAATCACTTCAGGTCCAGTCTTGCTACTTTGACACATGTAAACGACTTCCTTTTCAGTCACTGGGTTAGTTCAGCTGACTCCCTGCAGCACCTGTGGGCAACGACCTGGTAGCAGCTCCTCCAAGAACTACTTTTAAGGTCTGCTTTCTGTTTGCATTTGCACTATGAAACTATGAAGCCTCTTAAAGACTATTCACTACCAAACAGGTTGGAGGCTGACTTGTGGTTCCTAGAGTTTCTAAAAGTTAAATGGGAGGCAGACCTGTTAGCTATGAGGCTCTTCTCCTGTGGAACAAGCTTTCAGTTTGTGTTCAGGAGAGAGTCCCTCATCTGCTTCTAAAATTAGGCTTTATTAAGTTTTTTCTTTATAAAGCTTATAGTTAGGGCTGCATAAAACTGAAGTAAAGCAATAGCTAACCAGCACTCGTAAGTCAGTTTCCATCCTGGTAAAATCCCACCAAAACCAGTGGACACCCCCCCCCCCACACACACACACACACACACAGGCTTGGTCTGTACATGTTCTGCCAGATTAGTGAAGTTCTGCTGGGCGTAGCGGACGACATCTCCCACTCTGAAGATCGGGCAGTAGGTGTTGTTGACCATGTCAAAGTTACACTCACTGATATATTTTTTCGTGATGTTAGGAAGGAAGTTCCCTCTGCCAACAAACACATCAATATGTCAGCCTTAAATATGACAATCATTCTAACAGTAAGATTTAATCATTTCTGGGCTCGACACTAACTTTTGTGGCACCTGCCCTTTGGACAAGTACATTTACTCTCAGTTGGCCTGGTACAAAGTCCTTTGTCTTAAATGAAAATGTCTAAAATATTACTGCATGTTGTGGTTTGCAAATGACTTCAGTAATGTCACCAAATGATCACCAAAAAGTACATGCTACAGCTGTGCATAATGGCCACATGCCAAAGCGTCTCTGAACTATAATTGTGCCATTTTCAGATTGACTTTTACAAAAGTATAATTGTGGCTTAACTCTGAACAGATACAGTGACATGAAAAAGTATTTGCCCCCTTTCTTATTTTCAAGTTGCTTCATATTTGTCACACTTGCATGTTTCGGATCATCAAAAAATGTAATATTAGACAAACATAACTTGACTGAATACAAAATGTGTTGTTTAAGTCATGATTTTATTAATCGGAGGATAAATGTTGTTCGATTATGTACTACTGTGGTTAACCGCTTCTTTTGGAAAGCAGAGTTCACTTTGTTCGACTCAAATCTGATTAAAGCCAGAACTGTTGATTCAAGAAATTACCTGATTACCTGTCTAACAAAGTGAAGTAGCCTAAGAGTTCTCAAACAGCAGCATGCCAGTACCTAAAGAAACAGCTCAGAATCAAAGTCATTGATATCTGTCAGTGTGGAAAGGGTTACAAAGCAATTTTCAAGGGGTGGTGCAAAGATTGTATTTCTTCTGGAAGGTTTGCATCCCATTAAAGGTTTGGTATGATGTGCATTTTGTAAAATACACATCAAACATAGTGGTGATGGTGGTGTGATGGTCTGGTCACTACCAAAAAGTCCTGAAGCAGACTATTCAGCCAACAAGCTGTGCACTCGGTGCAAGCAGGACATCCAAAACACACCAGGAAGTCATTCTCTGAACACCAAGTCAAATTCCCGACTTCTGCCAGATTGAGATGCTTTAGTGTGACCAGTTATCACAAACTCTTCATTCCAAGCCTTGCTGCCAACGTAGCAAAACCAGTTATTAGGTTTAGTGGGCGATTTTCTCCACACAGGCCAGTTTTGAACGGTTTTGTTACATTTATAAAAGAAACAATCATTAAAAACCTCATTTTGTATTCACACAAGTTATCTTTGGCTAATATAAAATGTGTCTGATGATCTGAGACGTGACAAGTATGCACAAAGATGGAGACTCCTCCTGTAGCACACACTTCTCTGTGATAACGACATAACAGCTTTCAACTGAATTAGCCAGTGTGTCTCATCCTGTCAGAGCAGGCTGCCGTTGCTCAGTCTGGTGCTTGGCTAACATTACACTTTACATTGAAGCATGAGTGAAACAGTGAATTACACAGATGCTAATGCTAGCTAATTAATGTCACCTGTTGGGGTTTCATCCCTGCAAAAACAGCAGAACCCTTTCCTGCTCAGTGAAACTGATCTCTCCATCTATTCACAGTCCTTAATTTTCCCTTTAAATTGGCGGTACTGTGCAGTTATATCAACACTGATTCATATTCATTTTGCATCCTTGGCTTGAATGCAGAGCTGACAGTGTTTTGCATTGAATGCTTTGCAAATGTCAACTCCAGTGTTAGTGCCAGTGCATTCAGAGTGACAGTTATCGGGGATAAAGCGTTCTCTTCACAACTCAGTAGTCTGAATATAACATTTCTTCATTAAAGTGAGCAATAATGTGAAAACAGAATAATTTGTCCTTGTTAAACAAACAAACAGATGTTCCAGACGAGCCTTAATGTCAACATATAAGGGTGTGTGATACTTGGTGTAGTTGAAGGTCGGGAAGCGGATGCTGTTTTTGATGAAGATGGTGAAATTTTCTGTTTCCATCATTGGTGTGCTGCATAGGGGAGAACAGACAAACATGAAAACGTCACACAGAGTCACAGGAAAGACAGAATTTACTTAACATATATTTAATTAAAAAATGCACCGACTGACTGCCGGGGACGATGTTCTCGGCTGGTGACCGGCTCGCTTGTATCATGCTTGTCCAATTATTAGCTCATCCATTTCATGCATGCACAGCACCCACACAGCAGCCCATGCAAATAGCCGTGCACGCACTGATATGTCCTTAGTGTGGAAGCTCTTCACTGTGAGTGAAGATGCACAGACCAAAGTAAAATGCAGGGGAACCACTGTGATAATGTTCATAAGAACAAACCTAATCAGATATTATACTCATGCAGCTGAACATGGTTATTTTAATTGCTAAAAAATGCAAAGTGGCTAAAACTAAAGCTGGAGCTTGAAGCCAGCCACAGGCTAGCACAAATAATCAATAAGATAAAGCAGGTGTGGGGAACTCCAAGCCTCAGGTGTGCCGTCCCAGGGGGACATCTAAAACCTGCAGGACAGTGGATTGCCCCGCCCCTGAGATAAAGGATCCAGTTATGAGGAAAATGAAAGACACGAATGAAAAAGAGAAACAGGTATCTTTTAAGGCATCTTGTAGGTATGTGATACAAATGTTGCTACATAAATCTGCTGCAACTGCTTTTGTTGGGTGAGGTAAAATAAGACGGATGAAAGCAGAAAAATCTATAACCTGCTGCAGTTTGGCAAAGTTGTAATTCTAATCATTACTTTAGCTATGAAAATAATACCTTACACTAAAGATAAGCATATTTCCTTCTAGTTATTAGAAAGAAAACCAGTATAAACACAAACTGGTTGGTCACACTAACAAAAACGTTGGAAAACAGAATCGGCCAACAAAACTCTGCATTTCTATAAAAATAAAGCTAGAAAAATATAATACACAAAACTGCAGTTTAATAGTGTTACAGACACTACAGTAGGGGTGCTGAAATATTTTTTTTAAAAGTCTATTTTCCCCCCTCGTTTACACTGGTGGACCAAAGTTAGTGATTTATAAAACTTGTCTCTGATTCTGTTCATCTGGATGTTTGAGAAACGTTTCATCTTCAGTCTCAGCTGACTGCAGGTTTCCAACCTTATAAACGGGACATTTGCATGATGACTGAAACTAGCAGCACTGAAGGAACAATGGGCTGGGAGGTCAGTTTCAACACTGACCAGTGAGCATTGGTCTCACTGGTCATGGATCATAGTGTTGCAGAATTGTTCTTGCTATCAGGATAACTGTGACCTCTCACGGTTGATCTGATATCCTCGTGTTGGTGTTGTTCCCAGATCATCATACTAAATGTTGTTCCAGGATCAACATTGCAAGTGACCAATCAGAATGTTGTGACGTCATACCTTTGCGACTTCGGGAAAAACCGGCGTAAAACAAAAAACTGTACTTAAGCTGCGTGAAACCGCCTCTGTCCGCCGATCAACGGACCCTGACCCTAACCCTAACCGTAACCCTTTAATAAACAGTAAGCAGAATTAATATTGTCCTTGCAACATTGGAATTTCATAAATTCACGAATGGCTTGGCGCGCAAAGGAATAACGTCACAACAATGTGATTGGTCACTTGCAATGTTGAACCTGGAACAACATTTTCATGATGGTCTGGGAACAACACCAACACGAGGATATCAGATCATCCGACCTCTCACACTGTCAGTGTTTTTATAAGCATAGCAGTCAGAGCGGGTGTACGCCTACCAGCTCACTGTGTCTTTGGTGTTTCGCTAGCTTAGCTTAGCTCGTAGCCGACTCGTTAGCACCATGGCTACTTCACCTGTCCCTCCTGCACTTTCCTGCTCATTGTGTCAGATGTTTAGTTACTCCTCGGCCTCCTTTAGCAGTAATGATATCTGTAACAAATGTAGCATATTTGCAGCTCTGGAGGCCAGGATTACTGAATTGGAGACTCTGATTCGAACCCTTCATTCACCCGTAGCTAGCCAGGCCCCTGTAGCTGGTGCAGCCGAAGATAGCGTAGGCCCCGCTAGCTGTTTCCCGGCAGACCCCAAGCAGCTGGGGAAAGAGGGCGGCTGGATGACGGTGAGGAGGAAGCATAGTCCTAAACAGAAGCCCCAGGTACACCACCAACCCGTTCATGTGTCTAACCATTTTTCCCCACTCGGCGACACACCCGCCGGGGGTCAAACTCTGGTAATTGGTGATTCTGTTCTCAGACATGTGAAGCTAGAGACACCGGCAACCATAGTCAATTGTCTTCCAGGGGCCAGAGCAGGCGACATTGAAGGAAATTTAAAACTGCTGGCTAAGGGTAAACATAAATTCAGTAAAATCATAATTCACGTCGGCAGTAACGACACCCAGTTACGCCAATCGGAGGTCACTAAAATCAATATTGAATCGGTGTGTAACTTTGCTAAAACAATGTGGGACTCTGTAGTTTTCTCTGGTCCCCTCCCCAATCAGACCAGGAGTGACATGTTTAGCCGCATGTTCTCCTTAAATTGCTGGCTGTCTGAGTGGTGTCCCAGAAACGATGTGGGCTTCATAGATAATTGGCAAACCTTCTGGAGGAAACCTGGTCTTGTTAGGAGAGACGGCATCCATCCCACTTTGGATGGAGCAGCTCTCATTTCTAGAAATATGGACAAATTTATTAAACCCCCCAAAATATGACTATCCAGAGTTGGGACCAGGAAGCAGAGTTGCAGTCTTACACGCCTCTCTGCAGCTTCTCTCCTCCTGCTACCCCCCCAAAAACCCATCTCCATAGAGACTGTGTCAGCTTCCAAAAAGACAAAAAACAAACTAAAAACCAGCAACAAACAACTTAAACATAAACAATCACAAAGAAAGAACAATACAGTATCCACATCTGAACCAAAGAGTAAAACAGTGAAATGTGGATTATTAAATATTAGGTCTCTCTCCTCCAAGTCTCTGTTAGTACATGACTTAATAATTGATCAACAAATCGATTTACTCTGCCTTACAGAAACCTGGTTGCAGCAGGATGATTATGTTAGTTTAAATGAATCAACACCCCCAAGTCATTCTAACTATCAGAAATCTCGAAGCACAGACCAAGGGGGAGGTGTGGCAGCAATTTTTCACACCAGCCTATTAATTAATGAAAGACCAAGACAGACTTTTAATTCATTTGAAAGCCTGATGCTTAGCCTCGTCCACCCCAGCTGTAAAACTCAGAAACCAGTCTTACTTGTTATCATCTATCGTCCACCTGGGCCTTACACAGAGTTTCTGTCTGATTTCTCAGACTTTATATCTAATTTAGTTCTGAGCTCAGATAAAATAATTATTGTGGGTGATTTTAACATCCATGTAGATGCTAAAATGACAGCCTCAACATGGCATTTAATCTGTTATTAGACTCAATTGGCTTCTGTCAAAATGTAAAAGAACCCACCCACCACTTTAATCACACTCTAGATCTTGTTTTAACATATGGCATAGAAACTGAACATTTAACAGTGTTTCCTGAAAACCCTCTCCTGTCTGATCATTTCCTGATAACATTTACATTTACAATAATTGATTACACAGTGGTGGAAAGTAGACTTTATCACAGTAGATGTCTTTCTGAAAGCGCTGTAACTAAGTTTAAGAATATAATCCACCCACTGTTATCATCTTCAATGCCCTGTACCAACACAGAGCAGAGCAGCTATCTGAACGCTACCCCAACAGAGGTCGATTATCTTGTTAATAATTTCACCTCCTCACTACGTACAACTCTGGATACTGTAGCTCCGGTGAAAATTAAGGTCTCTAATCAGAAGTACCTGACTCTGTGGAATAATTCTCAAACACGTAGCCTAAAGCAGACGACTCGTAATCTGGAGAGGAAATGGCATGTCACAAATTTAGAGGATCATCATTTAGCCTGGAGAAATAGTTTGTTGCTTTATAAGAAAGCCCTCCGCAAAGCCAGAACATCTTACTATTCATCACTGATTGAAGAAAATAAGAACAACCCCAGGTTTCTCTTCAGCACTGTAGCCAGGCTGACAAACAGTCAGAGCTCTGTTGAGCCAACCATCCCTTTAACGTTAACTAGTAATGACTTCATGAACTTCTTCACAAATAAAATTTTTATCATTAGAGAAAAAATTACCAATAATCATCCCACAGATGTAATATTATCTACAGCTACTCTTAGTACCATTGATGTTAAGTTAGACTCTTTTTCTCTAATTGATCTTTCTGAGTTAACTTCAATAATTACTTCCTCCAAACCATCAACGTGTCTTTTAGACCCCATTCCTACAAAACTGCTCAAAGAAGTCCTGCCATTAATTAATGCTTCGATCTTAAATATGATCAACCTATCTCTAATAATCAGCTATGTACCACAGGCCTTCAAGCTGGCTGTAGTTAAACCTTTACTCAAAAAGCATCTCTAGACCCAGCAGTCTTAGCTAATTATAGGCCAATCTCCAACCTTCCTTTATATCAAACATCCTTGAAAGAGTAGTTGTCAAACAGCTAACAGATCATCTGCAGAGGAATGGTTTATTTGAAGAGTTTCAGTCAGGTTTCAGAGCTCATCACAGCACAGAAACAGCTTTAGTGAAGGTTACAAATGATCTTCTTATGGCCTCTGACAGTGGACTCATCTCTGTGCTTGTCCTGCTAGACCTCAGTGCAGCGTTCGATACTGTCGACCATAATATCCTATTAGAGCGATTAGAACATGCTGTAGGTATTACAGGTACTGTGCTGCAGTGGTTTGTATCATATCTATCTAATAGACTCCAGTTTGTGCATGTAAATGGAGAGTCCTCTTCACACACTGAGGTTAATAATGGAGTTCCACAGGGTTCAGTGCTAGGACCAATTCTGTTTACATTATACATGCTTCCCTTAGGCAGCATCATCAGAAGACATAGCATACATTTACACTGCTATGCAGATGACACCCAGCTCTATCTGTCCATGAAGCCAGATAACACACACCAATGAGTTAAACTGCAGGAATGTCTTAAAGACATAAAGACCTGGATGGCCGCTAACTTTCTGCTTCTTAATTCAGATCAAACTGAGGTTATTGTACTCGGCCCTGAAAAGCTTAGAAATATGGTATCTAAGCAGATTCTTACTGGCATTACCTTGGCCTCCAGTAACACTGTGAGGAACCTTGGAGTCATTTTTGACCAGGACATGTCCTTCAACGCACATATTAAACAAATATGTAAGACTGCTTTCTTCCATTTGTGCAACATCTCTAAAATTTGTTTGTGCAACATCTCTAAAATTAGAAATATCCTGTCTCAGAGTGACGCTGAAAAACTAGTTCATGCATTCATTACTTCCAGGCTGGACGACTGTAATTCATTATTATCAGAAAGTCCTAAAAACTCCCTGAAAAGCCTTCAGCTAATCCAGGTCTTAAATAATCAGGCCCCATCTTATCTTTGGAGAATTCAAATTAACCAGAACTCGAACAACCCGTAAAGGCTTTTGTGTGTCTGTATGTGGTGTGAAAATCTGGAACAGTCTGAGTTTACAATTGAAACAATGCAAAAATATTCATAGATTTAAATTTCTCTACAAACAGTTGGTCTGGTCACAGTATACTCAATGATGGGTTTTAGTGTGCTCTGTAATGTCTGTCCTCTTACCATTGCTGGTATGGATTCCAAAATAAAAAATAAAAAATAAAGTGTGCGTATGTATGTACATATATGTACTTGTGTGTGTAGATATATATGTATGTATATGTATGTGTGTCTGTTACTTGTAGTTATTACTGCCTGTTACCTGTGGTAATGCAATTTATAATTTATATATTCTGTATTCAGTTATGAAGACTCTAATTGTTGGTTGCGAGCTGCCGCTTAGATGCTTGTATCTGCCCGGGGCTGTTGATGGGTCTGTATGCAATGATGGGCGTAGCTGCGGGAAGTTTATTGTTTTTTTTTGTTGATGAGTGAGTATAGGGGTGGGATTTAATAAGTTTTCTTCGTCCCACTCCTTTTTCAGGCAAGTTTTGTTTTTTGTTTTGTGTATTTTATGTTCAATATAGGTATTTGTTGTGCCTGAAAATGAATAAATAAATGAAATGAAAATGCTGCAGCAAGAGTCCTGACAGGGACTAGAAAGAGAGCAGATTTCTCCTGTTTTGGCTTCCCTTCATTGGCTTCCTGTTAAATCCAGAATTCAAAATCCTGCTCCTCACATACAAGGTCTTAAATAATCAGGCCCCATCTTATCTTAATGACCTTGTAGTACCATATCACCCTATTAGAGCACTTTGCTCTCGCTCTGCAGGCCTACTTGTTGTTCCTAGAGTATTTAAAAGTAGAATGGGAGGCAGAGCCTTCAGTTTTCAGGCCCCTCTTCTGTGGAACCAGCTTCCAGTTTGGATTCAGGAGACAGACACTATCTCTACTTTTAAGATTAGGCTTCAAACTTTCCTTTTTGCTAAAGCATATAGTTAGGGCTGGACCAGGTGACCCTGAATTGTCCCTTAGTTATGCTGCAATAGACGTAGGCTGCCGGGGGATTCCCATGATGCATTGAGTTTTTCCTTTCCAGTCACCTTTCTCACTCACTATGTATTAACAGACCTCTCTGCATTGAATCATATCTGTTATTAATCTCTGTCTCTCTTCCACAGCATGTCTTTTATCCTGTCTTCCTTCTCTCACCCCAACCAATCACAGCAGATGGCCCCGCCTCTCCCTGAGCCTGGTTCTGCTGGAGGTTTCTTCCTGTTAAGTTTTTTCTTCCCACTGTCGCCAAAGTGCTGCTCATAGGGGGTCATATGATTGTTGGGTTTTTCTCTGTATCTATGAAGCGCCTTGAGGCGACTTTTGTTGTGATTTGGCGCTATATAAATAAAATTGAATTGAATTGAATTGAAAAGGAATAGTAAAAACTTGCATCAGATGTGGCCTACTTCATATAGTGAATCATATAAGGCTTATATGATTTACTCATGTGGCCACTTTCTCATTACTTTCAGATATTGTTCCAGGAAGTATCCAAAACATACAAGTTTCATTTATCAAATTTTTCTAGGGATCTTATATCTGTTTTCACTCTTGTATGCTTTTCGTACAAGTTTCACACAAGACAGATACAAACTTTATAAGATTTATAAATATCTTTTCCATATGGGAAAGCCTGCTAAAAGGTAGTGATGGGATTTTCGGCTCTTTTTAGAGAACCGGTTCTTTCAGCTCCGAACCGGATCTTCAGGTTGTTTTGTTGCTTTAATTAATTTATTATTAACAATAATATAAAATTTTGCACAAAAGGAATTACTAATGTAAAAGAAAAAGTGGTTTTATCTATGTATGTTTATATATAAATATATGCGGTGCCCCCTAGAGACAAAACACGTACAAACTCCAAAAAGCACGTACAAACTTGGTACTTCCTGGCTTGTGTAGCCACTAGGTAACAAACGCTCACCACTGCGCCCAGCATTCTGGAGCACCGCTGTTGTCTTTTGTACAGTTTTTACATGTTTTGGAGTTTGTATGTGCTTTGTCTCTAGGGTACCGTAAATATACTTTTATTTATTCAATCCACATAAAATGTAATAAATAAATCATATAATACAAAAACCAACTATTCACATTTCAACTTTTAACTATTAAAATTTTCAGCTTTTTCCTTTTAAACAAATTTAAAGTGAAACAACACAAAACACTGCAAACCACAACACAATTAAGTATAAATTACAATATGAAAACAAAAAGAAGATGCATATTCTCTGTCATATGGACCTGCATGAATAAACTTTCTGAATCCTTTATCATCTGCAACTGAAAATAGTTGTGGATGATTACTATACCTTTCTAATGTGACGTTGTTGTCCCTGGCTCTCTTTCTCTCTCCTTCCCTCCCGCTCTGTTCCTGTGCTACTGCGAGTGTAACTACTGCCCCTCCCCCCTCTGCCCAGTGCAAAGCACAAGGCTCGCGTGCGGAGTGAAGCGGAAAAAAGTGCGAGAGAGAGAGAGAGAGAAAGAAAAACCCCACGGCTCGCGATAAGGAGCATCGTTCACTTCCGACACATCACTACTAAAAAGCTCTTTACCACATGCAGAGCATCATCTTACGGCTTGATGGTGTCGATCTCAGCAGGACACCAACCCTTAATCTCACACGTCTTGATCATGGCATTAAAAGGAACACACCTCCCTGTAGCAATTCCTGAGTAGAAAAGAAAATACAGGTACAAGGTCCAAAGTAAAACACTTCAACATATTAATGCACATAAATCTAGTCATCAACAGATCATTTTAACGTGAAATATTGTTACTGCATGATAAAGACAAAGTATCTCACCATAACTTGCCGGCTTATTGATGTGCTTTGTGCAGTTTCTGTCGTCTGTACAAAGAAACTTTCTTTTTTCACTCTGGATAAAATACAGTGACATGTGAAGAGAACATTAAAGCTGCATCACAGCTGTTTTACAGTACAGTGTTTGGTTTTTTACATCCCTCAAATACGTGCATACATTTTATAATTAATTTTTAATTTTCTCATCATGTGCAGCAGTTGTATTGACACCGACGTCTCTCTAAATCCACTCACATAGCATAGCATAGCATAGCATCTTTATTTATAACGCACTTTACATCCAACTATGTTGACCAAAGTGCTACAAATATAAAACAGAGAGGAAACAGTTTAAATTACATATAAAATATCTTAAAATTAAAAGTAATATAATTAATAAGAAACGTATTAAGAGACATCAACAAGTCCTGCTGTGCTAAAAGCCAAGGTAAATAAATATGTTTTAAGACGTGATTTAAAAACAGATAAGGAAGGTGCCTGTCTAACATGTAAAGGCAACTCATTCCACAATTTTGGTGCTGCCACAGCAAACGCCCGATCCCCTCTGAGCTTACGATTAGTCCTGGGCACACTCAGGAGGAGATGGTCTGCCGACCTGAGGGACCGGGAAGGTATGTATGGATGAAGAAGCTCAGAGAGGTACACAGGGGCAGCATTGGACAAACATTTAAAAACAAATAAAAGCATCTTAAAATGGATCCTAAAATGCACGGGCAGCCAATGAAGTGAATATAAAACTGGGGTGATATGCTCGTATCTATGAGTGCCAGTTAAAAGGCGTGCAGCAGCATTCTGGACTAACTGCAGTCGAAAAACAGAAGACCGACTCACCCCAAAATAAAGAGAATTACAGTAATCCAGCCGAACGGTTACAAAAGCGTGGATTACTGTTTCAAATTGCTGTCTCGTAAGAAAGTGCTTAATTTTGGCCAGTTGCCTCAGATGAAAGAAACTAGACCTTACAACCAACCCAATCTGGCTTTCAAGCTTAAGCTCAGGATCCATTTTAAAACCCAGATTAACAATCTCTGGTTTACAGAATGATTTCAGGGATTGCAAATCAACACACGGAACAGCAGTGGAGGCAGGTCTGAACACCATTACTTCAGTTTTAGAACCATTAAAACAAAGAAAGTTTAGTGCCAACCACGACTTGACGTCCTCCAGACATGTTTGTAAACGATTTACAGACGACCCATCTTTCTTTTTAAGAGGAACATAAATCTGGCAGTCATCTGCATAACAGTGAAACGAGAGTCTGTGTTTTCTAAAAATTGAGCCCAATGGAAGTAAATAAAGTGACAACAGGATAGGGCCCAGAATGGAACCCTGTGGTACTCCATGAGACAACGGAGCTCGGGAGGACTCACAGTTTCCTAAGCAAACTGAAAAGGTTCGGTTTGTTAAGTAAGACCTGAACCATTTCAGAGCCACACCTGTTATACCGACCCACTGCTCCAAACGTGAGATTAAAATTTCATGGTCTACAGTGTCAAATGCAGCAGTTAAATCGAGTAAAATAAGAATGACACTTTCACCAGAATCATATGATAAAAATATATCATTAAAAATTCTTAAAAGTGCTGATTCAGTGCTATGCATTGCTTTAAAACCAGATTGAAAAATCTCCTGAACATTTTGTGCATTCAAGTATGAGATCAATTGGTCATATACAATTTTTTCCAAGACTTTAGATAAAAAGGGCAGCTTAGATATTGGTCTAAAATTCTCAACAGCGTTTGTATCTAGCCCAGGTTTCTTAAGAAGTGGTTGCACAATTGCATCTTTGAAATTCTTTGGAACCACACCTGAAGTAAGGCTGCTATTTAAAATGGTTAAAATGGTTGGACCTATGGTAGAAAAAACTTCTTTCAGAAAAAGGGGAGGGATAGGATCATAAGGTGAGCCTACAGGCTTTAAATGAACTACCACCTCCTGTAGCTGAGCAAGAGTAACCGACTCAAACTGTTGAAAGACAGCTGAGCAAACTGGAAGATCAGAAGGGTCAGATGTGGGCAAAATAATCTGCGCCCTAGCTGAGGCTACCTTGTTTATAAAGAAGTGCAGAAACCTTTCACACATTTCAAGTGAAGGCTCAAAACTAAGAGCAGAGGGAGAGCTTAAAATAGTCTCAATTGACTTAAACAATATGTGTGGTTTCTGATAATTCACCATAATAATGTTTGCAAAGTGTTTCCGCTTTGCTTCTTTTATTGTAAGCTGATATAAGGCCCAGCACTCTCTTAAACTTTGTAAAGAGACCTGTAAGTTATCTTTTTTCCATCTCCGCTCAGCCCTACGACATTCACGCCTCGCAGCACGGGTTTCATCGTTCAACCAGGGTTCAAGCTTTGTCTTAGGATGCTTAATTTTTAGAGGAGCAACAATATCCAAGACAGTCTGACAAGTGGTATGAAACCAAAAACTGAGTTCCTCTACGTATTGGAGTGTCTCAGGAATGGAGAACTGATTATAGTAGGTGGAGAACCGTGCTGCCGTGGAAGAATTTAACAAACGAGATGTCTTTGCAGGGACAAGCCCCCTGAATTCATTTCTAGATAAAGAGATGTCAAACAGAACCGGCATATGATCAGAGAAAACAGGATCGGAGACTTTCAGATTAAAAACAGGCAATGAGTAGGCTAAAACCAGATCGAGAGTGTGGCCACACTGTTGCGTGGGTGCAGACACACATCGAACTAAATTAAAAGAATCAGTAAGATTCAAAAAGTCTTTAACCATGGGCTTATCTGGACAGCACACATGAATATTAAAATCCCCAACAATAAGAAAGGAGTCATATTTTATCGTGACTTCAGTTAGAAATGCAGCAAATTCCTTTATATCTTTATATCACATCACAGCAGCTGGTTAAAGTAATGGAGCGCTGTCCTTTTTTGTACAGGGTGAGATACTATTGCTTTTTCCAAAAGGGAAAGCATTGTGTTTACAACTAGCACGTAGCCAACATTGGCTTTGTGTATCTGTAAAGTAAATGAGCCCCAGGACTGAGTGATGATCTGTTAGTCGTGGTGATGATGACTTACGTCAGGACAGTATCCTTGGACTTGGTTCTCTGTAGTAATCAGTTTAGTGATGATGCAGAACACCGAAGCTCCCTGCAGGAGATACAAATGCAGTCTGTCAGTATCTCATCTTCACTCAGTCAGTCCTTACATTCGTCCATACACACACACCTGTGTAGGAGTGACGTAGTCTGCTACATCCATAACCTTGTTATTGTAGATTCCAAAGCCTTTGACCTTGGTCATCACAGAGGATTCAATCGCCGTGTCTCTAATCTGGTAGGCCTTCTCAGTGAGAAACACCCATCTGAAACATTACATAGAGAGTGACGCATGCCAAAATGTAATCATAAGCATCATTATACTTAAAAAAACAACCCTTCTTGCCACTAGCTACAATCAGGGATAGTGCACTGAAAATGCTCGCTGTAAGACACTACAAAGGAATTCAGTTAGATCTGCTAATCTGTGATCATTAGCTCAGAGTTTTCTTTTCAGAATAATTAAGAGTTGAGGTCTTTTGATTGGAAATAAATAATGAAATGAATGACCTATTGAGAAGTCACTATGAGAATTTGCAGAGCAGACAAGTGTGATTACTCTCATATTATTCTCATTATTCTCAGTGTGATTTAGCCTCTAGTGAGGCAGTATAAAGATCAAAAATCCACATTAAGAAACAGAAGTTGTTAAATGTGAGACTTCAGCCAGGAGAACAGGATTCATACTACCAATGGAAACCATGTTTTCTGACAGAGTTCACTAAGTATTCAGGTTTATTGGATTCTTACCTTTGGTGCTTGTTTGCTGTGGTGTGTGCAGCAAAACTGTCAGTTTAATAAAACATCTTGTTTAGGTCTAAAATGAACCCTTTCACAGTTTTGACTGCATGTTAGAACGGATGGTTTATGGGCGTCCGTTCCCACCAAAGCCATTTGGACTTATTGCATGTTCTACTTACAGAACTGCAAGACGTCACCTGAGAGTTTGGAATTTTTCAACTTTAAAAAAAATCTGGCGACCCTCTGAAATGCTTTGTACAGGCCTTTTCATCGCTTAACCTCCTAGGACCTGGCGTCCACATATGTGGACATCACATTTTGGGGGTTTTAGGCTAAAATACTCAATTTTGCTCTACATGGGCCTGACATCCACTTACGAGGACATTATACTGCTACTGTTCTATCAAAATTTAAAACGAATATCCTCATATGTGGCTCTTATTTTTCTTAAAAACAAAAATAAGGTTAAAAAAGAATCTGGTAATTCTTTGTTTTTACATTCATTGGGCCCAAATATGTCCAAATATCAAAGAGAAATTAAAAATACATGTCATGGAAGAGTTGGGGTCTTAGGAGGTTAAAAACCTTTTGTGTTATGTTAAATAAATAAATAAAAACAGAACGTGATACTCATGCTCAGTTTTGGCTTCAGTCAACAGCAGCAGCTAATATCAAATTAGAAATGGAGTCTACTAATCCCTAACATCGAGATATCATGAGCTGATTCTGTAGCAAGATAACTTTTTACAGGGTGCATGCCCATTCCTTCTAACCTCTGGGTTTGGGACAGGCATCAATGGCTACTGAGCAACCATGTCGTAGACTGAAGTGAAGACATTAAAGATCTGAACATTGTTGGCATCATCTGGGAAGCTGAGCTAACCACAAATGACCGGAGTCGTTGGAAGTCATTAGTTATCCTATGTGCCAATCGGTGCAGGAGAGACTAAGTCTAAGAAGGAATCGCTAGCATAAACAATTCAGTTCAGTTTTCTTCATCTATTAGTGTTTTTTTCTGTAGTTTAACTAATCGGTGTGTCTCATATGGCTTCATGTACAGATAAAGCTGAGTATCATCTGCATAGCAGTAATAATGTAAAATAATGTAAATATGGCCTGTATTTATATAGCGCTTTTCTAGTCCCTAAGGACCCCAAAGCGCTTTACACATCTAGTCATCCACCCATTCACACACACATTCACACACTGGTGATGGCAAGCTACATTGTAGCCACAGCCACCCTAGGGCGCACTGACAGAGGCGAGGCTGCCGGACACTGGCGCCACTGGGCCCTCTGACCACCACCAGTAGGCAACAGGTGAAGTGTCTTGCCCAAGGACACAACGACCGAGACTGTCGAGAACCTTCCGATTACAAGGCGAACTCCCAACTCTTGAGCCACGATGGCCAGACAACTGGTCTCAGCACAGAACCCTGTGGAACTCCATAATTAACCTCGGTATGTGAAGAAGACATTTACATAAACACACTGGAGTCTGTTACATAGACATGATTCAAACCACTGCAGTGGCCTTCATACCCACGGCATGTTCTAATCTGTGCAGTACAATGTTGAGATCAGCGATGGTCTACCAGGACATGCACAGGCATGAGTCCACTGTCAGAGGCCGTACGATTATTCAGTATTTTCACTAGTGCTGTTTCTGTGCTGTGATGAGCTCTGACTGACTTCAACAAAACCATATATCTACAGATGAACAGTTGTTTTACAACTACTCGTTCAACAATTGATAAAAGGAAGGTCAGAGATATATAAGACAGCTGGTCACGTGATATTAAGAGAAGTTAGGGAGTAAAGATATTTTGATCATATTTAAGATAAAGGGATTAGTTAATGGTGGGATGTCTTTGAGCAGTCTTGTAGGAATGGGGTCTAAAAGATATGTTGGAGGAAGTAATCAAATTACTCAAACAATCTAAGAAAACGAGTCTAAATAAATATCAGTAGTAATGAAAGTTTTGGACATAATGTCTGTGAGATGGTCATCAATATTTCTTTCTTTAATGGTTAAAATGTTATCTGTGAAGAAATTGATGGAGTGGTTACTGTTTAAGGATAAAGGAATGCTGGGCTGAACAGCGCTCTGAGTTTTCATCAGCCTGGTTACAGCTCTGACGAGAAACCTGGAGATGTACTCATTTACTTCACTCAGTGATAAATAAGTCCTATCTTCACTGATGGCCTTAAAAAGAAAGAAAAAACGAATTTCTAAATTAGTGAGATGCCATTTGCTCTCTAGAGCTATCTGCTTTAAGGCCCGTGTCTGTAAGTTGTACAAGGAAGTCAAGCACTTCTGATTTGAGGTTCTCTTTTTTTTTCTTGTAGTCCATTTTTGCACATGTAAACTTTATTAAGAAAAGACCAGACATTAAACAGTATTCACTAATGTCCATTTCCTATGCCTTGTGTCAGAATGAGGCCCAGAGTGTGATTAAAGCCAACTGGGTCTAATAATAGATTAAATGCAGTGTTTAGGCTGTTGATTTCAGTACCTATACGAAAATTTAATCACCCACTATAATTATTTTATCTGAAATGAGCATTAAATCAGGTAAAAGAGAATTCAAATAGAAACTCTGATTAAAGGGGATAAACAACAGAAAGCAACAAACAAAACTATTTTTAGAGTTTTTTAATTAGTGTATTCGAGGCTTAGAGTCAAGCTTCCAAATGTAAACTCCTGCTTCCTGTCTGGGTCTTTGGTGATTTCATGAGCTGGAGTAAAAGATAGCTGCCACCAGTCCTCCCCGGCCTGTGCTTGAAGGAGGAAACATGGCTAGCTTCCAGCATGACAGAGACTCCAACAGAAATTGGGCATAAAAAAAGTGGCTTCTCACAGTAACTGGTTGGAAAAGCATTAGTGAGGAAGCTAAGCTCAGAATGTTCACATCAGCACCTCAGTGTTGGAGACTGTGATTAAAAAAAGGCAGGGTAAGTGTGGACACCACATGCTCAGAGGCTAATTACTTCTTAATTGCAAGACATTAGCCAGTGGGACTGGACAATCCTGTTTGTTGACCTCTACAGTCACAGGAAAATATGTACAAGTCTTTTCAGAACCAGAGGATTCTGCCCCCTGCTGGCTACTACAAATAATTCATGTTCAAGGTACTTTCAGACCAAGAAGCTATTTCCATTTTTCATCAGCTATGGACCAAAAGAACAATTCTGACTGTTCTCCACAGTATTGCTATTATTATTTTTACCTTTATGAAAACAGGAAAACGACAAACTCTTCACATTAAAAATCTCTTTTACCTGGCCAAGACGGACAGCAGGACAATCATGCGTTGCATAAACTAATAGAGCATGCATATCCATACAACAGTAAAGCACAGTCAAAGAGCCTGAATTAACTGCATTCAAGTTGTTTACATTTACTTTAAATTCATTGAGTGAGACCAGTTGGTTCCCCAGCTGATTCCAGGAGGAAGGAGCTGCATGCTCTTTTTCCAAATTTACTGTGAATCTCTGAGAAAGAAGAACAATTCTTGGCACCCAAAACAGTAGCTTCCCATACTTTTTTGATGGGTGCTAGTTTGTAAATAAGAATAGCCTGATAAATAAGAACATACCAGAGGTTGAGTCTACGACATAACCACCCAACCCGACAGTAAGAGGTTTAGAGTGTGTAAGGAAGCTCACGATGAACAGAATCCAGCATAAGCAGAGCATGCATGCATACAAATCACATCTTTCTTGCCTCAAATGACGAAAAGGATCAAGTTTCAATTTCAATTTTTTCACCAGTTGCTGACGTTTAAATTAGAGCGAGTAATCAGTTGTAATTCCTAAGTACTCGGACTGAGACACTAACTCTCAGAGCCACAAACTGTAGTAATACATGAAGGTTTGTTAGATTTACAGTACATCTGTATGAAGACCAAACCTAGTACACTGACTAACAATGGCTCGTGAGCTCAGTTTCATGATCATGACCATTCAAAATGCTACGTTCAAATGAGCCAAATCAACTTTCTGGGGTTTCCTTACTTGGATGATTTAAGCATGCTTCGTTAGCTTTCTTTTACAGCTGAGTGAATGGGTTACTTTTCCTAGTAACAAAGAGGTTTTATGTAAAACATGAACGATGTATTTAACCAACACAACTGTGGCTTTATAAAGATAATAAAATATAAAGTAATAAAGTGAAGAATTAAACCTTCCTAATGTAACAACTAATCCAGAACACTGAACAGCAAAGCCTTTAAAATACATGTTTGTGTTATGATGTTTTATTCAACCAGATAAATGTCGGTACTGTCCAAGTCCAAGCAAACACTCACCCAATGAAGTAAGTGATGATGAGGAGCTGGACAACACGGTTGATGATTCCAATAGTCCAACTTTTCACAACCACCGACTTAGTGGTTTCATAGGTGAAGAAGTCTGTGATGCAAGACCACATCCTGGCAGTATTTGTGCTTGACAAGCCTTTGTTAGAAAAATAATTCCACTGTGTGAAGAATCGAAATAAAAAAAGCTGGAAGTTGACTCCAGATGATCTGAAAATAGGAAAGATAGCGACAGATTTAGATCCAAGACAGAACGCAGGAGCTGCAGCTCATCACTGTGTGAAGGAGCTCAGTCACTTTTAATTTCAGCTGCTCCTCTTCACTCGTTACTTCAGGCTTCATGTGTCGTGAAAAATGAGTTATTAGTACGAGCAGCACATTTAGCAGCGCCTTTCTATGCCATTACTCCTCTCTTCATGCAAAATACCAATCTCGTTTCCTCTCTCTCTCTCTCTCTCTCTCTCGCTCTCTCTCGCTCTGTCTCTCTCGCTCTCTCTCTCTCTCTCTCTCTTCCTGTCTCTGCTCAGAGCACGATGGACATTTTCTGTGTGAATCAAATTGTGATGTTGTAAAAGGTTTTAATCCTATTACTGAGAAAATGTGTCCAGTTTCATTACTTAGATAAATGTTATTATTGTTTTTACCTTCATTTCAGCAGGAACAGCAAACATGTGGGAACATATGTCAAACTGAATATGAGTTTTTGATTGTAATGAGACAAATCTAGTTAAATAGTAATAATTATAATAATAATACATTTTATTTGAGGGCACCTTTCAGAAACCCAAGGTCACCTTACAAAAAACACAATTAATAAAAGGAACAATAGTCATAAAATACATAAAATAAGTTAAAATTACAAAACAGAGCGTGACAACAGATAAAATCAGCATTAAAGCAAATAAACCAGTTCAAACAGATGTGCTTTGAGCTGTGTCTTAAATGTGAAGAGGGAGTCAATATTTCTTAGTACAGGAGGAAGAGAGTTCCAGAGCCGAGGAGCAGAGCGACTGAAAGCTCTGCTCCCCACAGTGATGAGATGTGAGGATGGAACAGTAAGATGAATAGCAGATGATGATCTAAGAGGGCGGGAAACAGTGGTGATATGGAGCAGGTCACACAAATATGAAGGAGCAGATTTATGGAGACACTTGTATGTAAGAAGTAAGATTTTAAAGTTTATCCTGGCTTCTACGGACAACCAGTGAAGCTGCTGAAGAACTGGGGGAATATGAACACTTAACGGAGTGCAAGTTATGACCCGAGCTGCAGAATTTTGAAGAAGTTGGAGTTTATGAAGGGACTTTTTAGGGAGACCAAATAGGAGGGAATTGCAGTAATCAATACGGGACGTAATAAGACTATGGACAAGGACGGCAGCAGCATGGGGAGGAAGGAAGGGGCGGAGTCGGTTAATATTACGTAAGTGGAAGTAAGCAGACGGGTTATGTAATTAATGTGAGACTGGAATGAAAGAGTATTATCAAGTATGACACCCAAACTCTTAACCTGAGGGGAGGGAAGGGTGGGAGAATTTTCAATGTTAATGGAAAAACTGTGGGATTTGGATAAGATAGATGGTGAACCAACAAGTAAAACTTCAGTTTTATTACTGTTGAGTTTGAGGAAATTGGAGGAGAACCAGGGTCTAATCTCAATAAGACAGTTTGAGAGGGAGGAAGGTGGGAGGGATGAATTGGGTTTAGAAGAAATGTAGAGCTGGGTGTCATCAGCATAACAGTGAAAATTTATATTATATTTTCGGAATATATAACCAAGAGGGAGCATGTAAGTAATGAATAAAAGAGGTCCCAATACTGAACCCTGGGGCACACCAGCAGACACAGGATAGAGAGTTGAAGAATGGGATTTAAATTGGATAAACTGAGTGCAGTCTGAGAGATATGAGGTAAACCAGGCAAGGGGGGTGTGACTAATACCAATGGAAGCTAACCGGTTCAGGAGAATATTGTGAGAAATGGTATCAAACGCCGCACTAAGATCAAGAAGGATGAGGATGGATAGGAGACCAGAATCAGCTGCCATCAGAAGGTCATTGGTAATCCTTAACAAAGCAGTTTCTGTGCTGTGATTGGGGCAGAAACCAGATTGAAATCGTTCATAGAGATTATGGTCACTGAGATGTAAATGAAGCTGGGCGGCGACAACTTTTTCAAGAATTTTTGAAATGAAGGGGAGATTTGATATTGGGCGAAGATGATCAAAGTTATTGGGGTCTGCACCAGGCTTTTTGAGAGTTAGGATAACAGAAGCCTTTTTCAGTGCTTCAGGAACAAGTCCAGTGTTCAGGGAGGAATGAATAATATTGGTTATGAGAGGAGCTAACGAGGGAAGACAGGCTTTAACTAACACAGTAGGGAGAGGGTCAAGTTGACAGGTTGATGACTTAGATTTTTTTAATGAGATTAGATACATCAGTTATGGGGGGAAGAGTAAAGCTTGAAAATAACTGACAGGAAGACAGTGGGGACCATTTTTAAAAAGATCCTTCAAATGGTTCTTTAAAAAACATTTTAAATCTTTCAAAATAAAATGTATCATAAATTGAATTTGAGTAGGGTAAAAATAAATACGAGCACAGCATAGACATATTAATGGTTTATTGTCATTTTGCAGTTACCAAAAGACAAAAAGGCATTTTAACCCTCAGCACAACATCACTACTAATACATGTCACATATTAGTGTTTTAAACAGTAATAATTAAATATATTTGCTATACTATAAATAAATATATATAAATACTATATCTACAGATAACACAACAATTAATGCATATATTGTTTAATTAATAAAACATCAGAAAGTGATAAAAACACATTAGAAATAGCAATAGCTTCATAACAGACCAATAAATCAACACATTTTCATCAGCAGATGTTTGCATGTTCAGTAAAAACATTTCAACAACAAGTTTATGATTAAAATGATCAATGAACTTCAGCCTTATGCTATGTAATGTACGTTTCATGTTGTACTCATGGTCCTTTGTTAGTCCAGTTTAGGACAATGTCTCTGACGTATGTATCATATCAAATATATGTCATATCAAAACAAGCCCACACCTGCAGTTGTTTCAGTTTTTCACAGGTGTTTCCTGTCAGCTGGTCAACCTCACTCAGGCGGACATCCATATCAGCCAACCAAACGACAAGTTCCTCCCTTTGTGCTTCAAATCCCTCCCACTCTGAGACAAGGAGCTGAAAGAGAGAGAAAAGAGTCAATTATAAAGAAGAGAGAAAAGTGAAACCCTCCTCAGAAGGTCTGACTCGCATACCTGCAGTTGACCTGTGATGGACTCCAGTTTGGCGTTCACGTCATCCCTCGCCGATGCCAACAGCCGAGTCTGCAGGGTGCCCTGGAAGAGCTGAGTTAATGTTCGACTCCTCCTGGTCAGGCTCTCCAGCTGGATGAGCCGAGGTCTCCCCTCTCGCCGCTGCCTCTGAACACAGAAACACAAATTGCATCTGAAGCAGGAGGTGCAGATGTTTTTTGCTATTCTTTTCTAAATCCAGGCTAGATCACGTGGAGGTATTTGGAAAACTTTTTTGGCCAGCGGACGACTGTTGCCTTGCAGAAAGTCAAATCAAACATATGCGATACACAATCAATTCACAAGAACACATAAAAAAATAAGTCCAGTTCTTGCCTGATTTCAAATGAATTCTGCATCAAAACAGGGTGACAGAAGTAAAACGAGAGCACAAAGCCTCACTTTGTACAAGCCTGCTATTACAGTTCTCCTCTATGCAGACGACTTTCCTGTTTTCAAGGCACAACTTGGATCTGCTGTACGAATCTTATGGATACACACTAAATGAAACAATAGTTTGCATGACTCCAGATCCTGATCCCTCATCCTAATATGGTCCCAACATAGCAACAGCAATAAAGCAAATGTTGAGGCTTCAAAATACAAAGTCCATAAACCAATGGCTGACATGGGTTTTATCATAAGGGTGATAAATATACAGATTTCAGTCTGTCTTAGAGATTTGATGTTCATTTACCTGCAGATGCACTATACGTACCTGCTCCATGGTTTTTCACAACATTTTGCACATCACTATTTAATACAGGAAGTAGGTGAACTAAAACAAGTCATCTCTCTTTGTGAGAGGACCATATTAATGAAACAAACCTCAATGACATCATAGGGATCCCTAAAGATGCTCCTGCTGCTTCTCTTCCTCCTCATCCTAAGCTTCCTTGTCCTTGTCCTCGCCTTCCATCCAATTGTAATTCAACCTAATTGTGTTTCTCCCCCTCCTCTTCCTCATTTTGTTGGAGCTGTGAACACAATTAATGTGAATCTGGATTAATTTGTGCAAACAAGAAAAATCTACAGCTTTTTGGTCAGAGGTGCTCTTGTGATTTAAGCCGGGTAGAGTAGATTTATGTGTTGATGCTACCTGCTTCAGCTCTGGCTGCTGAGTGATATTTACACCCTGGCTGGATTACAAACTTTAACCATGTGCTGAACTTTGGCCCAGCGTTGATACCTCTTGTTAGTATAACGACCTCTTCTTAGCTTGTATGTATGATGTATGATGGTGGATAAATGAAATATACAAAGAAAATTTAACTATATTACAAAAGAACATTAGCTTGGAAACATCAAATGACCAGAGCATAACTTGCCAACTAGTCCAAAAATAAGTTATGCAGGTACAGTCAAAGACACACCTTCTCATGTCACATTTCTATTCATTTCTATATTAGACAATAAAGAGTTATCTAATCTAATTATTCATTCAAAACACTTATGCATAGCTGTATTTTATACAGCTCATACAGAATTCAAAGTGCAGGTTCATGTGAGTATTTAATGTATGGCTCAGATCTACAGAATTTCAGAGTTTCTAGAGCAGACACAGAGCTCACGCCACAACAGGCTTCAGGCGCCATTTTAGTGACTTTAACAATATATTAAATTTTAATTTCGGTCTAGCTGACATTAGGTTATGTACGTGAAGTTTACAATAACTAGTATTATCATTATGCTATCCATCCATCCATCCATCTTCATCCGCTTTATCCGAGGCCGGGTCACCGGGGCAGCAGCCTAAGCAAAGAGGCCCAGACCTCCCTCTCCCCAGCCACCACCTCCAGCTTATCCGGGGGAACACCAAGGCGTTCCCAGGCCAGCCGAGAGATATAATCTCTCCAGCTTGTCCTGGGTCTGCCCCGGGGCCTCCCCCGGGTGGGACATGCCTGGAACAGCTCACCCAGGAGGCGCCCAGGGGGCATCCTTGTCAGATGCCCGAACCACCTCAGCTGGCTCCTT
Organism: Aulonocara sp. 'chitande type north' Nkhata Bay; assembly: GCF_057382095.1. Lineage (NCBI taxonomy): Eukaryota > Metazoa > Chordata > Actinopteri > Cichliformes > Cichlidae > Aulonocara > Aulonocara sp. 'chitande type north' Nkhata Bay. Next base: position 1,693,732 of record NC_141349.1, read on the forward strand.
TCGATGTGGAGCAGCAGCTGCTCTACTCTGAGCCCCTCCCGGATGGCCGAACTTCTCACCCTATCTCTAAGGGAGAGGCCAGCCACCCTTCGGAGGAAGCTCATTTCTGCCGCTTGTATCCGCGATCTCGTTCTTTCGGTCACTACCCACAGCTCGTGGCCATAGGTGAGGGTAGGGACGTAGATCGACCGGTAAATTGAGAGCTTCGCTTTTACACTCAGCTCCCTCTTCACCACGACGGACCGGTGCAGCGTCTGCATTACTGCAGCTGCAGCCCCAATCCGTCTGTTGATCTCCGGCTCCCTTCTCCCATCACTCGCGAACAAGACCCCGAGATACTTGAACTCCTCCACTTGGGGCAGGAACTCATCCCCGACCCGGAGTGGGCACTCCACCCTTTTCCGGCTGAGAACCATGGCCTCAGATTTGGAGGTGCTGATCCTCATTCCCGCTGCTTCACACTCGGCTGCGAACCGCTCCAGTGCGAGCTGGAGTCCCTCACCCGATGAAGCCAACAGAACCACATCATCCGCAAAAATCAGAGATGAGATTCTGAGGCCACCAAAGTGAAAGCCCTCCGCCACTTGGCTGCGCCTAGAAATCCTCTCCATAAAAATTATGAACAGCGCTCCGCCAGCACTATACACAGTGCAGGTAGAGCACCGCTTTCCTCTCCTGAGACGCCTGACGGTTTGCCAGAATCTCTTCGAGCCAGTCCGAAAGTCTTTTTCCATGGCCTCTCCGAATTCCTCCCACACCCGAGTTTTTGCTTCAGCCACTGCCCGAGCCACATTCCGCTTGGCCTGTCAATACCTGTCGGCTGCCTCCGGAGTCCCACGGGCTAACCAAGCGCGATAGGACTCCTACTTCAGCCTGGTGGCTCCCTTCACCTCTGGTGTCCACCATTTGGTTCGGGGATTACCACCACGGCAGGCACCAACCACCTTGCGGCCGCAGCTCAATGCAGCAGCTTCGGCAATGGAGACGCTGAACATGGTCCATTTGGACTCAATGTCCCCAGTCTCCCTCGGAATGCTGTTGAAGCTCTGCCGGAGGTGTGCGTTGAAGATCTCGCAGACTGGGGCCCCTCTGCTAGACGTTCCCAGCACACCCTCACTACGCGTTTAGGTGCACCAGGTCTGTCCAGCGTCCTCCCCCGCCACCTGATCCAACTCACCACCAGGTGGTGATCAGTTGACAGCTCAGCCCCTCTCTTTACCCAAGTGTCCAGAACATATGGTCGCTCTTTGTCTGGTCCCTCACCCAGGACCAATTTGCCATGGGAGACCCTACCAGGGGGCAAAAGCCCCCAGACAACATAGCCCCTGGGATCCCTGGGACACACAAACCCCTCCACCACGATAAGGTAGCGATTCAAGGATATTATGCTATATTTTCAAAAATATATAATAATCTCAAAAGTAATGCCTTGGAGTAGAAAATAGTAATACCTTATTAAAATTTAAAACTAAAGTACAGTATTTGAATGTGTGTATTGTGTCTACTGTTTGTTAACTCACCATATTCATAATGGGTTTGCGGGGTTAGGGGTGTGTGTGTGTGTGCCCCCCCCCCCCCCCCCTACCCCTACCTAAATATTTATGCCATTTACACCATCAAACTTAGATAGCTAAGGATGAAGAACCTTTTGTTCTTTAAAGAACCATTTGTAATAGCTGAAGAACCATCCACAAAATAAAAAGGTTCTTTGACGTATGATGGTTCTTTAAAGAACCATGAAGACATCTGAAGAACCATTTAAGAACCATAATTTTTCTGAGTGATAGGGTAACAAAGAGAGACAGGCAACCGTTCGCAGTCACATCACGCCCATGGACAATTTAGAATCACTAATTAACCTAACACCATGGACTCCATGTCTTTGGACTGTGGAAAGAAGCCAGAGTACCCAGAGAGAAGAGACAATATAAACTAGCTGAGGTACCCCTGAGCAAGGTAACGTCCCTACACACCGCTCCCTGGGCACCCAAAGGCTGCCCACTGCTTCACTGAGTGAATGGGTTAAATGCAGAGAGGAATTTCCCCACCGGGATCAATAAAGTGTACATTATCATCATTAAATAAAACCAGAAGTAGCTAACATTGAGACCAAGACGTACAAACAGGGAAACCAGATGAGTAAAGCCTGTTATTACTAACACACCTATTTACTGGAAACCAGTGCAAGTGAACCAGTTTAAAACTGTTAGAAAGGGGCCTATTTTCCTTTCAAACAGTTGCAGTCAGTCAGTAAGTAAAATTTTTTTATATAGCGCTTTTCGCAGATAAAAATCACAAAGTGCTTTACAACAAAGAAAATGAAAAGAATGGAAATACAACAAAATACAACAGCTGATTTATTTCTGTTTGCATCATTGACTGTAAAGCTTTAACATGCTGATGGCTGTTTATTACACACTCTCATAGCTGGCACCGTACCCTAACCACGAAAACATCGAATGCAAACTGAATCATTTCAACTTCATAATATGACTTCACTTACAGAGCCAGTGCAGGACAGCACTGACTAATTCCCTAATAAATATTTAACAATGCAAGGTTTGTGATGTCCATTATGTCAAAGGCTCACCAAAGCGAAGAGAGCAGAAGTCATTTTGTATGAGAGGCTACTTTCAAGCTTGTGGATCAGTCTCCACATCCAGATACACACCACAAACCACATCCAGGAGATAGTATTTCCCACTAATTTAATAGCTGCTTATGTAATGCCATTGAAACTCACTGAATGCCTCCATTACAAAGCAGTCACTTACTAGGAGTCGATAATGGTCTGACACTGGACACGAAGCAAAAAGCTGCAGAAGCACTGAAGGCTGAATTAGTGTAGAGCGTCGTGGGGCTGAGCGACTGGTTATAAAAAGATCAAAAAGATCACGATGTGGATGGAGAGGTGGTTTACACAAATGTCAAAGAAAAACTGTAGAAAGCTGCTTCGTTTCCAGTCAGGCGGACGACCTTTGAATTTCTGATGCAAGTGCACAGTCACACCCACATGTCCATGTATTCCTGACTTCATGGATATTAGACTAATTTCCTGGAGTCTATAACTGGAACCCGTCACAATTACTAGCAGAACTTCAACCCTCATCCATTATGCAGATTAAACCTGAGAATACTGTACTGTTATTTAGTCACGAGCATAAAATATTGTCTTTGATAACTTTATACTGACAGAATCTCTTTGTGTTTCTCATGGTTATCTGATCATATAGTGATTGCTCATCCCTTATGTCCAAACTGTCTAAAAGGGTCAAAGGATTTCACACGAGGTGGCTGTAGCTCGGGATAGGGGAGGTCCTGTGTTAGTGTTTGAACATTAGATTCAACGCAGCTCTGCGTGGGAAGAGTGCTCTGAGTACTGATATGAGAATCAGTCCATTTACATCTTTGAGAGGATTGTTGGTGTAAACAGGAAAAAACAAATGTGCATTTCCTACACTTAAAATAACCGTGTTAAGGTTTACTATTATCTCTTTATGTTTGACAGCCATAAAAATGAGGCAGTCTACCCAATTACTCTAAATGTGTAAATTTGGAGAAGGCTTATGATCATGCTCTTTGGTTTGTCCCACCTACAGTGGACTTCATGGCACCATAATTGTGTCCATTGGGATCTGACTTGGGTTAGGCAGAGTGAAGGATTATGGGTGTGCAACCAAAGCAGAGAGCCTTGCATGCAGCCCTCTAAAGAGCCAACAGTGCACATACTGATTGATCATTTAGTTTGAGCATATGCGTACATATATAAAAAATCAAGAAGATGTGCTAAGCAACGGTGTAGTATTACACAAAGAGAAAAGGGAGCAACATCGCTAAAAGCACGGACAGCACAGACAGAGCCTGGTTCCACTTTAAGCTGTGAAGCTCATTATTACATCATGGCACAAAAAACTCAACATTCATTTCCACAGAATGTGTCTCTCACATGTTTTTCCTGCATTTTACTGTATAAGCCACAAAGGAGAGACAGCACTTCTCTCTTCTGCACCTTAGATGAGATTATGTGTAAGTGATGTGTCAGGCTGGATGGATTACAGGCGCAGAGCAGTAAATACCACAGAACAGATTTGTATTGATTTTCTGATTTATGCTCAGAGACAGTGAGAGGTTGCTGCTTTCATTAGCTTAATGCTCAACACCAGAACTATCATTTTCATTGAAAACATCACTTCCATGCTTCCATGTGACTGAAGCACTGGAAACATTGTAATCAGTCTTGGAGCTAATGGGGGTCCAAATAAGGACTTAAGTCCAGTCTTTTGTTTTTCATTGATGTGATGACATCTGGAATTGGTGAGTTTCCCAACGGAGCAAAGAAATTATGAAAATTCTGATTATGATGATAAGAAGTATTCTTAAAGTTATTCCTAGATTATACCACACCCCTATAATCAGTGCAGTTAGGGCTCTGAATGAAAGATTGATGAGACCAGTTCAGTGTCTGAATAAATGTTCATATTCATTTGGAAGCTTTTTTGTGGCACTTTTAACCAGAGTTAGCAGAAACAGAGACAAAGCTCACTGAGACTGACAATTGCCTTTCCCACAACACTGGCTCAGAGATTTTAGTCAAAGAACTTTTGAAGGATATTTATCATTTCTGAAAGCTTTACTCGACTTTCCAAATCTGTCTTTTTGTTTAATCAGGGACCCGAATAAGCTTTCTTTTATTCCACTCTTTCTCACATGACTCTGCAAGATCCGCTCTATCAGCTCTAACTCAGGTTCTTTTTCCTGACACAGGTAGGATGGCCAGTCCCCCTGTCTCTTCACCTTGCACGAGCAGTGAATCAAATACTACCTAATGAACATAATAAGGAATCACTAACCCACAAATGTGTTTCCTTGTTTTTTTAATGCTGTGAAATCGTAGGGTTGCAACATGCATGTTGGTCTCTTTCATCTTGTGTAGACACTGGAGGGCTGTGGTCTGTCTCCGGGATGAAATGTCTGCTTAGGGGATAGTGTCTCAGTGACTCCACCACCCACTTCATTGCAAGACACTCCTTTTCCACAGTGGATTATCGAGACTCTCTCTCCTGCAGCAGTACTGCTCCTGTGCCTACTCCAGAGGCATCTGTCTGCTGAATGAAATCTGTGGGGTTGAGGGAGGCAGTAGGTAGGCAGTCTCTGATGTGCTAAGACACTATCCGCTCAAAACACTTCCTGACTACAGACGTGAGGGCTATAGGTCTTTAGTTAATAAGGCCGTCTATGCCAGTCTTTTTAGGGGTGAGAATGATGGTGAAGGCCTTCACACAGGTGGGAACGGTGGCATGAGTGAGGGAGAGGGTGGACAGCCTGGTGAGGATCCCTGCCAGTTGGTCTGCTCAGCCTTTAACCAAATAGTAATTGATACATGGGGCTGCATTACAGTCTATGTGGTTTTAAAGTGGTTTTAACTGGGCTGTCTGCGGTATTATGTTGGAAGTGTCAATCCCATTTCTGTTCATATAACTGATTTCTTTATATTATACAAATACAGGCCATATATTGTAATTTTGTGTATTTATATTTGTTGCTTGACCTGCCCGGAGACTGCAGATGGAAATGAGGTAGCTAAATCTGGTATAATGGATTTCTTCTCCCAGATAAACTGAGTGAAACAAAGATTTGATCATATTTACAAGTGTACTCTTAACACGCTAGTGATGTGTCGGTCGCAAACGAAACGGATACTAGAGCCGACTCTTTGAAGTGAATGACGCGAGTCGGTTCCTTATTGGGAGCCATGTATTTTTTTCTTTCTCTCACCCTCTCTCTCACACTTTTTTTGATAAGGGTCTGGCTGCAGCCACTGTGGAGCGCCATATTGCGACCTCCACAGTAGCCGGAAACACGTACCCTGCATGGATACAGCGGAAAACTTGTGATGTGTTGGTCTAAACGAAACGGCTCTTAGAGCCGGCTCTTTGAAGTGAATGATGCGAGCCTTATTGGGAGCCATGTTTTTTTCTCTGTCTCTCCCTCTCTCTCTCTCTCTCTCTCTCTCTCTCTCTCTCTCTCTCTCTCTCGCACTTTTTTCTGCTTCGCTCTGCATGCGAGCCGTGTGCTTTGTGTTGGGAAGAGGGGGGAGGGGCGGTAGTTACACTTGCAGTAGCACAGGAACAGAGCGGGAGGGAGGGAGAGAGAGAGAGCCAGGGACAACAATGTTACATTAGAAAGGTATAGTAATCATCCACAACTATTTTCAGTTGCAGATGATAAAGGATTCAGAAAGTTTATTCATGCAGGTCCATATGACAGAGAATGTGCATCTTCTTTTTGTTTTCATATTTTAATTTATATTTAATTGTGTTGTGGTTTGCAGTGTTTTGTGTTGTTTCACTTTAAATTTATTTAAAAGGAAAAAGCTGAAAATTTAAATAGTTAAAAGTTGAAATGTAAATAGTTTTTGTATTATATGATTTATTTATTACATTTTATGTGGAGTGAATAAATAAAAGTATATTTACGGTACCCTAGAGACAAAGCACATACAAAGTTGAAAAACACGTACAAACTCCAAAACACAACAGAAGTGCTCCAGGATGCTCGGGCGCAGTGGTGAGCTTTTGTTACCTAGTGCCAACACAAGCCAGGAAGTACCAATGGCCGGATTTGGTGTGTGGTAGTAACAGGTAAATGAACTTTTTTTAAAAATTATTTGAATATATATATGAGTGTTTGTGTATAAATACACAAACAATACACATATGCTTTCAATTGTGTAATTTAAGTGATCTAGGTAGCTCTGTTTGTGCTTTAGAATTTGTACATGTTTTGGAGTTTGTATGTGCTTTGTCTCTAGGGGCCACCGCATGTATTCATGTATAAACAATAAAACCACAAGGTTTTTTTTTTTTTACATTAGTAATTAGAATTGTATACTGTTGTTGATAATAAATTAATTATAGCAACAAAACAACCCGAAGAGTCGGTTGGGAGCAAGGTTATTAACGTTAACGAAAACTAACGAAATAACGAAAACTAGAAGTGAAAAACATTTTCGTTAATGGAAATAAAAATAAAAACAAAAAAAGGAAAACTAACTAAAACTGTAATGAGTGTTCACAAAACTAACTAAAGTTAACTGAATTTATAGCAAAAATGTGTTTAGTTTTCATTGATGTGTGCGTGTCCTACAATAGTCAAGGGTGAAAATGAAGTTTAGTTTCCAGATTTTTTTCTTGCTGTCTCATTGTGCCAGCAGGTGGCAGCACGTTAGTCGAGTCGTCTGTGTTGCTGCTCCGTCCACGCGCAGAATCATGTCAGGAAAAGTCGGGAGAAAGCGCCAGAGTCCAATTTGGGATTACTTTGAATATGACTGTGTTTTGGATAAAGCAAGTGTCTTGTAGTGGAAAGAGACAAATTATGAGGAACATTTCTAAAGGGAAAAAAATCCCACAAACCTTAAAGTGCACTTGAAAAGCTCACACAAGAAGGCTAACCTAGCTTACCTTGAGAAGGTAAGGGAGCACACTCAACCCTCATCCCCAGAAACAGAAGCTAACCCCAGGCAAGGCAGCGTGATGCATCCCGAGACAACAGGACGGGGACATCTACATAACTGTGTGAGTCAATTGCCTTCAAAAAGTTTATCAATTCACTTGAACCAAAATTACGAACACCTGGTGCTGCAAGAGTTAATAGTCTCATTGGGGCCAAGATATACATTTTATAGTTGCCTGGTATCAGTGGTTGTTCATCTGCCTTTATTTATTTATTTAAAGAACCCATAGGTGGGAATGTGAGTTGTCTGTCTCTGCGTGTTAGCCCTGCGACAGACAGGCAACCTGTCCAGGGTGTAGGGTATGGTAGCTGGAATAGTAACATACCCAAGGATAAGCAGAAGAGCATGACTGATATGATGAAACTGGGATTTTGTTACACTTAATTATTGCAAACACAACTAAAACTATAACTGAAACTAATCAAAACTAAACTGAAACTAAGGATTTTCAAAAAAATAAAAACTAAACTAAACTAGCAAACAATTGGTAAAAACTAATTAAAACTGATATAAAATTGAAAATCTGAAGTCAAAACTAAATAAAAATAAAAACTAATGAAAAATGCAAAAATATTAAAACCCTGGTTGGGAGCAATGTTCCCTCTAAGCTGCGCACGTGCGCAATTGCGCACTGCTGGCACGGTCTCTGCGCACAGAAAATCTGCTTTGCGCACAAGAAAAATCTAACCTGAATTGAAATTAAATTAAAACTTCAATAATTCTGTTTTGCAGTGTTAATCAGTAAGTGACTGGCTGCTCCTGTATGGGATTAGAACGATGCCACCTTATCCCATAGTCCAGCCAATGATGCGATTCACATTCGTATATACGCAGCTAATCAACGTTGTTGACAGGCTATGACAGCGTTCTTATGTGCCGACACCAGTGTTTTAGCTAGCAAAGCGGCCTGGCTGATGTGGATCATACTCATAATACAAGTCAGAGCTTTATATATGTATATATATATATATATATATATATATATATATATATATATAGAGAGAGAGAGAGAGAGAGAGAGAGAGAGAGAGAGAGAGAGAGTCGACTCTTTGTAGTGAACTGAGCCGAACGAGCCGGTTCTCTAAATAGATCCGGAATTCCCATCGCTTTAACACACTGATCTGCAGTACGCAGAGCAAACAACAGGTGGCAGCAAAGGAGTGACCCCGGCTCAGTGTAGCGCAGTGACGATGGGAGAAGAAGAAAGTGCTGCAGCCTGAGAGAAGAGAAAGCGCTGATCTGTTTCAAACAGCTGTTATCGCTTAAACAACAAGGTAAGTTCAAAGGACACTCGGGTCTTCCTGCCTCTGTGGGGCTGACAGGGGCCGCCCAAACACACGACGTGTCACAGGAGAAGGCCAGGGTGCACTCTACAGCTCCACATGATTTATTAGGCTAAGTGAAAAGATACAGCCCAAAACAAATGTCCATCACAGCGCACGTAAATAAATAGGCTGGGTCACAGAAGGATGTGCGGCTAAAACGTGAAGCTGGACCTTAGATTGACGGTGAAACACGAACGTGTTTTTCACGGCGAACCGTATTTCCTGCGCCCGTGGATGTGGAAAAGTAGGGACACTGTGACTCTTCCGTGTTCTTGAAATCAGTGAAGTGGTCTGAAACTAAACGGAGTGATGTCATCGGCAGGTGGTAGTAAACCTGTAATAGCTGGTCAATGCGTGAGTCCTGTGCGGCGTACCTGTGGTCCCCGTTTCTACTTTTCACAACACGTCACTGCATGGGCGTGACGTCAGAGGCGTTCAAAAACTACACGAGTCATTGTTATGATTATGATTATTATCATTATTGTTCACTTTTTCGGTCGAATTTAGAGGCAAAGGCCAAACTAACGAGCTTGCTTATAATCGCCTTCATGTGTTTTAGAAAAATCAACGGTCGGTTTTGCAGCTTCATGCTAATACAACATGTAAGCTTACATGTGGCATATTACACACGTGAGCCGTGATACACCCACTAACTGTGGGTTAAACCGTTTTATCTTGTGACTCGCTATTACTGCGTAATTATTCCTGATTGAAACAGTGGTAATAAAGAATGAGCTGTTTGCAGGTATAATTATAATCAGTGAGTCCTTACTGACCACTTACAATATAAATATTTACATTTACATAAATTCAGCTATATAGACGTTGGATAGCCAAGAACTGATCAGAGCTTCTACCTCGTGACAGAGATGTTCTTTCTGTCTACAAATAGCTTGATGTCATTCATGAGAGAAACGTTTCACAAATGATGGGCCAAGAACTCGTTTACAACTGCTTAAATACCAACAATCAGCTTTGGAAAAACCTGAAAAGACTTTTAGACACAAAAGGTGAGCGTGATGAGGCAGCAGCTACTAACACGACTCTTAGGTTGTGAATAGATATAGGATTCAGTCATTAGGCTCGAGCGTTTTCTTTTTCATTTGAAGAAAATGTTGCTCGATAGCTGACTGGCAGTTGAACGCGTCACTTTGGCGGCCCTTATCACATCAGGGAGTGATGGTGAGCTCGCAGGAGAGTTTCTTATGTGAAATCTTCCATCTTTTTAACAAAAACCCATTGCACAGGTGTGTTTCTGCTGTGGATCGGTCACCATGACAACCAAGCGCAGACTTATCACGGACTCGTTCAAAGTGGTGAAGAGATCCAGAAAAGGAGGGAAGCGAGAGAAGAGCCCAACTCCTCCTCCTTCCCCACAGAAAGGTGAAGAGCAGCACTCTTTGTGGTGTCACTGTAAACAGATTCCCTGCAAACGCAGCTTTCCATGATTCACAAATAAAAATAGTCATTATGTATCTCATGCTGACCCTCGGTGACCCTCGGTTCATCAGTTTAGTGCTTGCTTACTGCCCTCACATGAACATCTACCTGTCTGTCTAAACATGTCCAAAAACCTGCTGCACGAGTGTTCTATGAAAGTTCCAAATTGCAGATCCATCCAGTATATTTACCCTGATGTTAATGTGAGTGTTGTTGTCACATGACCCTTTCTTCCTGTGAGCAGAGGCTGACCGAGTTAGAGAGGAGGAACTGGAGAAGCTCCGACAGTTTGACCTCGACTGGAGTTTTGGGCCCTGCACAGGTAAGATTCATGCTGTGGTAGATTGAGAAGCAGTCCAGCTCCTTGGAATCGTTAGCTGATCCCATTTATCGCTTCTTGCGCTCTCGCTGCGATCAGCTGGTTTTGATTCGCAGGAGAATAATGGCTCGGCCTGCGGTGGGGGCTGTGTCGATTTGTACTGCACAAAAGGATGAGAGTGCCATGCTACAATGGAGACTGCTCCTGGACAGAATCAGCTGCACCATGGTGTTAACACCTGCACAGACAGGATGCTAACGCTAAGCTAGCCAAGAACCCAGAGTGATGTTAAAGCGGAGTGAAGCCCGGCCCTGTGATGAAGTGAGCCGTCGTCTGCAGCGTTCTACAGTAATGTCGCTGTAATGTCTCTTTGTGCTGCTTTCCAGCTTTGCTTTGTGTTCATACCTAAACACTAAGAGAACGATCACGCGTGTCCTCGTTGGGACAGGGATGTGTGTCGGTGTGTGGGGTAGCCTGTAGGTTTATATTGTTAAATGATGATTATGAGACAGAGTAACATGAAAGTAACGCAGTGAGTAGTGTAACAAATGTCTTTCTCCTGGGTGTAATTAAGTAACGTGCTGCATTACTGTTACGATTCTGGTTAACATGTGCAGTAACTTTTTTACTACGACTCCAACAGCGATCACAACAAAGAGAGGAAACACGTCCAACACTCACACACGTTTGACCTTGCAGCTTGTAATGAATTTGCCTGATTGTAGTGGAGACAATGAGCGATATCGTGGAATCAGACCTTAGTGCTGCAGCATCATGCAACCTGTCAAAAATGCACACTGATGGGCCTAATTAACAGGAAATGACCCCGATCCCCCTTATCTGTTACGCTCGCTGACATACCCCAGTCATCACTATAACAGGGCAGCTGTGGTCAGACGTTTATTTACCTTTATTAAGACCAAAGGTGAAATGATCATTTGGGGCTGATTCCTTTGAACTGTTCCTTTTCCAGGTGGAATGATTACACTGCTTACACCTTTAATGAACTTCAAAACAACAATTGGATATACAAGTTTTCATGGGTGTAACTTTGTGCTGAACATTTGGGGCGGTCAAGAGCTCTGTCTGAATAAATAAATAAATCTGGGTAAATTCCCAGATAATTAAACATGCAGCTATTTTCCTGGTAATAACTGAAATGAGTAAAGAAAATCAACAGCCTATTTATGCAAGATAATTCATCATTTTATTGGGGGGGGGTTTGATTGGCTGGGTCTGATTATTGGGGGGGTCATAACCCCCCTAACTCCTCTGGAAATTATTGCCCTGCAAGTTTTCCATTTATTTGGGATTTCAGGTAAAAATATACGGACACCCTGCTAGTATTTGGTTGAATTTCTCTTAGGAAGTCGTACCTCGTCCAGACGCAGTTGGTAGTCATCGTCAGCCTGCTGGCACGATTGTGGCTGGGCATTTTACCACTCTTCTTGGTAGGATTGGTTGAGTTCATTTGAATTGGTTGGTTTTCTGGCACGGAGCTGGGTTTTAAGCGTAGTGTACGAATTTACAGTAGGGTTGAGGTCAGGGCTTTATGTATTCCAAAACAAAGTTGTAATGTGTGTTTGGCACCATTGTACTGTTGGAAGTCCCAGTTGCGTCCAAGTTTCAAGCTGCTGATTTAAGGTGAAGTTAAGAATTTGGAGGTAGTCCAAAAATCCCGTGACTGTGAAGCCTTTCTCCACAAGGCATGTTTTCATGTTGACAGCCACAGATTTCAGTCGAGCTTGAAGATGTTTTGGGATTAGGGCTCATTTCTTGGTCGCCACTCTCTCCACACCAATGTAAATCCTGGTTCACTGTGGACAGACACTGGTGTTTCAGCAGGGCAGGCAGGAATCAGCATGCAGGGAGTTGCACACTATTCATCCACTGCAGTGTGACTGTGTGTCTGTCTGTTGGACAAACCATGAACAAAATGTGAGTTTATGTGACAGGCTCGTGGTAAACGTCTGTATAAGTGGAGCAGAGAGGCCGTATGTGAGACCAGTCCATTTGTTTCTCAACTTAAGCATTTTGGCTGCCACCATGTTGCTTTGATCTAGTGAGATGTAAACAAATTTGGATGAATGGCTTCAAAAAGATGCTTGGTTAACAAAATGCTTGTGTTAAATGTAATCTGTGCTAATTAGACTGGATTCTTGGATTTCAATCACCAAAGTTAAAAACATGGTGGGGAGGTCTACTTCAGGGACTCCATTTTCTGGAGCAGACTCACACAGCAACTACTACCTGTGCCTCCACACCTGCTGATCGAAGCAGCCACGCCTCAACTTCAGTTAATGACGTGACCGCCCGCAGAAGACAACTGCCCCACGAGTCTGTAGGCAGGACCACAGACGTGCACAGACACAGAAACGTGTCCTGAGCTGATCCTCGACTGTGCAAAACATTATAAACAATAAGTACATTTAGATTAAAAAACTGAAAATGTACATTGTGCAAATAGAAAATGGGATGTTCAAGTGCTTTGTGCCATATTAGCACAGCAACGCAGAGTGACCAGAGTGATGTAAGCCGTAGTAATCCTGCTAGGTGTGTGTGTGCTCGCCTGTTGTCCTGATGCTCACTGCACTGCGTTAGTTTTGGGTCCGTTCTTTGCTAGCAGTAAAACAGACTGAAGTGACTGAATGATTCATCCTGATGTGTCTGTGTCAGGTATCAGCAGGCTGCAGAGGTGGGAGAGAGCAAAGCTTCATGGTCTGAACCCACCTGAGGAGATCAGAGACCTGCTGCTACAAACCCACGCCGACCCAGAGTACAACCTGGGGTAACACACACACACACACACACACCCACACACACACACTTGTATCCCCAGAATATTTGAAAAGACCACAACATGATGGGTCATAAACATTACTGAAGGATGAGTGACAGCCCAGATGTTGACAGCTTAAAGCTGATTTGTGTCAGAAGGGTTCATGAAGCCATCAGGTTCCAGACACATCACCTCGTAACAGACACAAACATAGTGTGCAAATTAAAGGTCACATTGTTTCTTTTGTTAAAAATGTTCTCTTTTTATCTCTAAGGAGATGTAGAGAAGTGCCCCTCAGCTGTAAAAGCCTCTTCATGAGGACAATACCTCAAGAACGAGGTGACGTAGGCTCTGGAGATACACGTGCATCTGCTAAAAATCCCGGATGAGTTCGAATCTCCCTGATCTTCAAAGTCCGTTTCAGCAGTTTTTTGAGAATCACCTAAGATTTTCACATTTATACCATAGACGTATCTGCTAGGAGGCTGGAGGGCAGCACTGGCAGCTGCCAGCATTTTTCATAACATAATATTAATGGATTTGAATAAAAAAGCTTCATTTTGAAGATGTCACATAAAACAAGTTAAACATGATTAAGGTTTTCTTACAAAGCCAATCACTGATGGATGGAACACTTGGAGAACTGTCAAGTGTACTTTCATTGTTTTTGCTCACTGGCTGAGTGACGATTGTGTTCTCTGTCTTTCAGCTTGTGGAGTGGATATCCTCTCTGAGGAGGACACAAACAAACTGCAGTCAAAACCAGGGTTTTTTTACGTCAGCGTTTTATATGAAAAGGAAAAGAGGAAGAAACAAATCTGTACAACAGCAACCATGTTCCAGCGACTAAACCCTGCCGTTGTCTTTGTGTGGTTTAGTAGCTTGTAATATTTTTAATAAACACATTGAACCCAAACTGACTTATTCTTGTCTTATTATGCAAGTTTAATGTTGTTTGTTGAAATAAATAGTGAAAGACACATGAAGGACAAATCAATTCCCTCGGCTTCTTCCATGTGCTCTGTAATCTGACACCTGTTTGCTTCAGGGTTTTTATAACTGCTGGATTTTTAATTCCTGGTCTGAAGAGGATGAGAGGTGAGTAGGGCTAATGGAGCGTCAGTGCTCTGCATACATGTTAGCCCGCCTTCCGTGCCGCCTGATTGGTTTGTTGTTTACTCACACATTCGGTGCTAATTGGCTGTCACTCGAAGAGCTGAGCGACAGCAGTCGCACGACCTGCTGATTGGTGGAGAGGCTCCGGGCTGCCATCAGAGGCGGGGCACTCAGGTTGTAAATCTTTCGGTGGGCGGGACAATGACCGTCTACATGCGTGATCGACTTTATTCCCGGGCCTATGATTGGATTAGCTTCAGCCCGTATATCCAGATCTTTGAGAAATTTGATTTACTAAATGGCTTAAACGTGTTGATATCGTTTGTGCATAACTTGGGAAGCGTTGAAAGTGTCATTTAAACATTAGCTTGTAAAATATTCATTTATATTTTATCACAGACTGTGTCATTTCTTTAGGAGAGGTCTTTACTTTGAAAGATTTTACCGGATGATGTAGTTAGTGAGTGAGAGGCTAGCTTGATAACGGTGGATGCTGTAGCCCGTTTGGCTGTCGGAGCCGCTCTCCTCCTGTACTCAGGAGAACGATAACTACTGTACTGCATAGGTAAACTAACCCTGAATCATATTTAGAGAAGCCTTTAAAAGGCCTCGGTTCACTGGTGTGTTTGTTTTACATACAACCTTTAGCCGCTCGGGAACGACTGGATGCTGTTGCAGTGGAAATCTGTTGACGATGATTTTTCACTCATGAGCGGCTGTCACGTAACTCTGTAGACTGTTGTGATAAGATAAGAGAAAAGGAACAGGCTGTTTAAAAATTACTTCCTGCCACCTTTGTTTGATTGCCGTGAGGAGGTAAAGCCAGAAGGCATGGTGCTGTGATACTCCCGGGGCAGCGGACACACGGACTGGTAAGCAACCTGTTCATCTCCGCAGGATTATCCGTCCAAACGGACGCTAGCTGCCGAGCGTGCTAGCCGCGACTCTGTCGCTCCCTGGCTAACTGCTGCTCTATAGCTCGACAGATTTCAGTGTGCAGTGATTGTTCACAAGTCATTTCATACTGTATTATTATAGGCAGTTAATTGTGTTGCCATTACAAATCAGTGCTACATCTCCAATATAACCCAGCATTTAGGCCAGGCTCATCGGGAAAACGGCCAAATATTGAATGCTAAATGTTAACATTAACCAAATGGACAGAAGTGTCTTTATTATAGTGTGTGGTAGTAGAAATCTGTGTGGAATATTATTGGATTATATTTATTATTTTCAGACGGATAGTAGGTGATTATAGAGCAGCAGAAGACAGTAATGATCTAACGCGGGCCTGTGTCAGCCTGGCCTGGAGCGTCTACAACTAATAATATCCTGAGAATAAAGTCTTTGTGACAGGCTGCGCATATGTGCTTTACCATGTTGCACTTCAAAGTTTCCTGATTGTCACAGGCAGCACACAGCATGGTGATGATTAGTGGGCCGGGATGATGGGGACAACAGGCATCCTTTAAATTATTGAAAACCTTCTTGGTGCATTAGATGGTTTGTGTGGAAAAGGCCTCCAATCTTCATCTAATTCAGCCTTAAGTTGTCACACTTGTTAATGGAGTTGGGAAGCCCAAATCCACACAGGGTTCGTGAGAAGACCAGACTCATACAGCAGAAATAAAACAGCATCCAGTGTGATATTTGTTTTAGTGCCAGCTTGTGTCCCATGACCATAATTCCCGTCTCATGGGCTCGTCTGTCTCTGCGGGTTCCAGTTAGCCTGGTTGCTTGGCTGTACGGTACGTCTGATTCCCCAGCCATCTGATGCTGGAACGGTTTCTATTGCCATGCTGTGAAACACTTTGAACCAGCAAGTTTCTTTCAAATGTGGAAAATACGGTAATGCTTTGTTTCCTGGTCTCTGACATGATGTGCTGGACTACAATGGGCATAATAGGCAATCTCTTCATTTTTAAACATTTGTTATTTTAGAACCTAAATCATAAAGCAAATGAACGGTGGCAAACTATTAACATTATTTATAATTGTATAATATTACTGGTTTAATTTAAACATTAAATATGCTAAGTCTTTTTCATCTATAGTCATCTATATGTACCAGTCTGGAAGGCCTACAAAGCCATTTCTGCGCTTTGGGGTTCCAGCGAACCGCAGTGAGAGCCACTATCCACAAATAAAGAAAACCTGGAACAGTGCTGAATCTTCCAAGGAATGGCTGGCCCATCAGGCACGATCTGATATCGTCGTGTTGGTGTTGTTCCCAGATCATCATGAAAATGTTGTTCCAGGATCAACAAGTGACCAATCAGAATGTTGTGACGTCATACTTTTGCGACTTCGGGAAAAACCGCCGTAAAACAAAAAACTGTACTTAAGCTGCGAGAAACCGCCTCTGTCCGCCGATCAACGGACCCTGACCCTTTAATAAACGCTGAGCAGAATTGATATTGTCCTTGCAACATTGGAATTTCATAAATGCACGAATGGCTTGGCGCGCAAAAGAATAACGTCACAACAATGTGATTGGTCACTTGCAATGTTGAACCTGGAACATTTTCATGATGATCTGGGAACAACACCGATACGACGATATCAGATCATCCGGCCCATCAGAGTTACACTAATAGCATATCAACGACTCAACACAAAAGAACAACATGTAAACTGCTTCCTCACTTACCCTAGTTGAGGTTCATGATTCATCAATAAGACAGAGAGCAAACGTTGCATCTGTGGGAGATCTACAGTGGCAGTGATCATTTCGCTCATTCCCAAGACATTTGGGAAAATGTTCTGTGGACTGATGAGACAAACTTTTTACAGGGCTTGCGTTAGTGAAGCTAACACAGCATTTCAGAAAAAGATCATGGTAGCAACAGTCAAACATGGTGGTGCTAGTGTGACGGTCAGGGGCTACTTTGCTACTTCAGGACCTGGCTGAATTCTGACCACGACCAGAACCTGAGGGAGAATGTCCATCCATCAGTGTCAGGAAGCCCAAACACACCTGGGCTGTGCAGCAACAGCAAGGCCACCTCTGATGGGACTTGAATTCAATTGCAATGCTTTGGCATGACCTCAAACAGGGTGTTCATGCTGGTTTGAGGCACAGTTCCTCCACAGTGAAGTGAAAAACACATTGATAGTTATTACAAATGCTTGATTTCAGTTCCTGCTGCCAAGGGTGGCACAGAGTTATTAGCTTTAGTGGGCAATTATTTGTCACACAGGGCAGGTAGGTGTAGATAGAGTTTGTCCGTTAACAACAGATATCCTAATCTAACAAACTGTATTTTGTACTTGAACAGTATAACAGTAACATTTGTTTGATGATCTGTAGCAAGTCAGTGTGACGAATATGCAAAAAAATGAGAAAGGAGGCAAATACAACTATGTACAAATAGACTATTGGTGGTAAATGTTTGATACTCTTATTACTGACATCTTCTCTCACCACAGTGATGGATAATGCTCATACTAAGACGGTGGAGGAGGTTTTGGGGTTCTTTGGTGTAAATGAATCTACAGGTCTGAGCTGTGAGCAGCTGAAGAAGAACAGAGAGAGATGGGGACCCAATGGTAAGGAAATCATTACTGGCCCTTTGTTTGGTGTTTCATAGTCTGCTGGTACCATGTAGACTTTAGAGAGCCGTATTGTTTCCCTTACATGTCCGACTTTGTGATCTTACAGGTACAGATATAATATTAATTATATTTTTACCATTAATAAATGTTGTGCTCATAAATATACATCAATTATTGTGTAATGATCTCTTCAACAACTTAATGTATTCTCATAAACTTAGAAATAATACATTAAAAACACATAGGAGCAGGTGCTGGTTTGGAAGCAACACTGTTGCCAAGTCACCTTCAATGCAGTGGCCAAGATAGACGTTGTTCTGCCGAATCATCACGACGAGCCGCATCCATAGCACGCCTTATAAGTCACACCAAATCACAACAACTGCTGCATCAAGTCATTTGACCAATTTTACCAATTCTGTCTCCCTTAGGCAGCATCATTAGAAGACATAGCATACATTTACACTGCTATGCAGATGACACCCAGCTCTATCTGTCCATGAAGCCAGATAACACACACCAATGAGTTAAACTGCAGGAATGTCTTAAAGACATAAAGACCTGGATGGCCGCTAACTTTCTGCTTCTTAATTCAGATCAAACTGAAGTAGAAAGAGAGCAGATTTCTCCTGTGTCGGCTCCCTGTTAAATCCAGAATTCAAAATCCTGCTTATCACATACAAGGTCTAAAATAATCAGGTCCCACCGTAGCTTAAAAACCTCATAAAAACCTTTCTCTCAGATGGCTGATTTACTTGTTCAATTCAATTCAATTTTAGGTGACAGGTGAAGAGGCCATGCTACTAGCAAGTTGGCTACGAGCTAAGCTAAGCTAGGGACTGAGTACTGTGAATATAATTAGCTGGTGATTCAACAGAGAGTGTGCTTTATTATTTTGGTGCTGGAAGTGTCTGAAGATTGCACTGTGAAATAAGATGTAACACATAAGTGTTTAATTATTGGCCACACAAAACACAACTGTCTGTTGTAACAGGAAGTAAAAATCTAAAGCAGAGAGAGACATGTGACCCAAAGGCTTGGAAATGATTCAGCAACAGCAGCTGATTGTAAGCTAGCATTTTGCCAGTTAATGTTAGGGTTCAGTATCCTGACGTCACAAAAACAGTTTGATTACGTTCTCACATCACATGAGAATGTCCAACAGGCCACCTTAAAGAAAGTCTCACTAACGCGGGGTTAAAGCAGGGGTAGTTGGCTCAGCTCTCAGTGTCGTACATGTGGTCATCAGACAGCGCAGGGTCCTGTTAGTACAGGCAGCTAGCGTCTCCAGCACAGCTGAGTCACTGAAGCTCTCTTAGCTTTGCCATGTAAGTGAATGTTTGCAAAAGCACCCCTGCAAACATCAGGGACACGCACCATCACGCACTGAAGTAACGTGGATGTGTTTCTGGATGTTGTGGTCATTCTCCATTTGAACTGTGAAGCAGTTTTATCTGACACTAGCTCTGTGTACTCTACAGACGAGCAGAGCCACACCGTCTCCTTTTCTCCTCCCATCATTCATCAATCAAAAAAACAGGTTTCACGTTCAGTCTTTCTTCATGTAGAGTGCACACGTTGGTTTTCAGCCTCTGTGCATTCACGGAGGCATCTCCTGATTTATTCCTATCGACTTGGTTTTTCGTAACTTGGCTGAATCTCATGAATTCTGCAGGCAGTCACTGTAGCTGTGTCCTTTGTGTTGTGTACAGCAGATGACCCATTTGCTTCATTTTGTTGTCTTTCTTATTCCCTTTGCAAATGACCGACCTCTTTTTTTACTTGTTTGCTTCCAGAGTTACCAGCTGAAGAGGGTGAGTTATCTCCTTCTGCAGTATTTTTCTTTCTGACACCAGGTTTTTCACTCTGTCAGTGCCTCTCAGTCTCAGTCTGCCTCTTCCTCCTCTGCACTGGTCCATGCAGGGAAGTCCCTGTGGGAGCTGGTGGTGGAGCAGTTTGAGGATCTCCTGGTTCGAATCCTGCTGCTGGCTGCATGTATCTCATTCGTAAGGAAACCACAAAGTTCATCATAACCAGTTCCACAGTTAAAGTGCTCATGAATCTTGTTTGTGTGAATAACACAGCATATATCAGGTTAATCATGCTGGTATGCAGAGGCACACTGGCTTTGGTCTGAAGTTATTTTGGGTTTTTGAGTCACAATTTTGCTTTTCCTTCATTCATATAATCTGTTATACACGCAGAGTGTAAATGAAGTGTGTGTAGGCCCTCACCTGTCTGTGGCTTCTCTGTCCACCAGACCCTGGCATGGTTTGAAGAAGGTGAAGGGACGATCACAGCCTTTGTCGAACCTTTCGTCATACTCCTCATCCTCATTGCAAATGCTATCGTGGGTGTATGGCAGGTAAAGCCCGTGTGTGTGTGCACAGCTGATTGTCTCATCAGTATAAGGTCATGTTGGCAACAGTATGACTGAATCTCTAAATGTTGGGATCATATAGCAGACTGCTGTGTAGGTGTTGTGGCAGCTGATGATGTTTTCATTTCTGCCATTTAAGAGAATGTGGCTGCTTACAGTTTGTATATGTGCGTATCTGGGCTGCATGGCCCTGAGTCGCACACTTTAACACTAGGAAACCACCTCCTTCCTCACCAGTTTGGGTTATGTTACTGTGTTACTTCACACACTTAAGGTTACTGCCATTAAAAGGTGACTGTATGACGAGCCTGAGAAAAGCTACTCACTTGAATCTTTCCAAAAATAAACGATGTGTAGCCTGCTGCGCACTGACCTCATTTACTCCACCACATAACCAGCTAAAAACGTGTTCGTGTCACTTCGAGTGATGCTTTTTCCAAACTGTAAATGCCACGCTCTGTGAGAGCTGGTGCACTCGCTAACGTCTGCAGTGGATTATTGCTTATTTGGAAAATGAACTAAAAACTATAAAACGAAGATGTTATTTGTTCCAAAGCAGTTACACTGTTGCTGTCCACGAGTCGATAGTTCAGGCGCCTTTGCTTTCAGCTGCTCCCCGAGTGGTCTCGCAGCAGATGGATCTGCATGTTTGCTTTGGCACTGATGTGACACCACATGCTCTTCCTGATGTAACCGTCCCCACTTATCCAGGACTGGGACCAGCAGCAGCAGTTTGTCACCCTGTAAAGCCCTGCTTAGGTCATAATTAGTTGAACTTAATTTGGCTTTTTGGCTTCAATTAATGGATCGAATTAATAATTGATTTGTAGTTAAGACACCGTGCTAATGGTAACACCAGGGCAGTATACTTGTACAGGTTGGATTACTTTCTTCCTGTTCCTGGACGCAGTGTAAAGTACTGCATCATGGTTAAAGCATCTTCCATGTATTACATTTGTATGTGTGTTTGTAACAGAGACATCTGAGCTGAGCGCTCTTTCAGGAGTTTATTAGCACAATTAAAGGTTTGTTGATTAATCCTTTCATAAAAGGTTGGTGGTTCCTGTCACTGATACCTGGGACTTTGAACGGTTTCATTTTCTGCTGTGTTTGTAGGTCAACAGGAAATAACCAACAGAGAACCAAAGACCTAATCACGTTTTGGCTTTCTGTTTCCTGGATTAGGCCTCTGTGTGTGTGTGTGATCTCCTGTCATGTTTGATGCCCACATACCAACATACATGAGCTATGTTGAAAACTGACGTGCCACTGTGTCCTGCAGGAGCGTAATGCAGAGAACGCCATTGAAGCTCTGAAGGAGTACGAGCCAGAGATGGGCAAAGTGTACCGACAGGACAAGAAGAGCGTCCAGAGAGTCAGAGCCCGAGACATTGTTCCTGGAGATATTGTGGAAGTGGCAGGTAAACGAAATCATGAGATTCAAAGATGCATCTGTCAAGATTGTGTCAGGTTCTGCTGTGTGGATGGCAAATTCATCTTATATGAGCCAAATGCAGGATGCAGGAGACAGACATAAGCTTTTAATGCTCATAATACAGAAAATAGAAAAGTCTGAAAACCAAAATCCCCGGAGGAACAGCAGCGAGGATTCAGACAACACACGAGACCACGAGAACTCCAACCTCACCATAAAGAATAATAAAAAACTTAATAAGGAAACCGTAAAGAAGAGACTCCTCTAAACACAGGGGACCAAACTAAAACAGCCCTACAAAGAGTACACAGAGTATTTACTACAGCAAAGACAACCAAGAACAGACACGGTCAAAGAGGAATCAAGGATTCACAAAGACTCTTAGCTCTGGGTCTGAGCCGCCGTTCTGTGGTCCACTGATCCTGGGTCCGGCTGCCTGCAGCAGTGCACGTGACCGCTCCTCTGTTCCTGTGGGAACGTCACACGTTATGTTCAGCACTTCCTGTGAGCCAAAATGAGTGCATGCTAATAATGTTAGCTCCCATTAAATAGCACCTGAGAGCTTTCTGCTCACCTTCACGAGTCGGTGCATCGTGCTCACTGTCGTGTATCTGAGCCTATAAAGACATGTTAGAGAGCACTGGCTACCAAGCATCATACTGCAGCCTCAAAGCTTTACTGCAGCTACATCAGAATGGATCTTTAGGACTGGGGAGGTGAAAGCATGATTGAAGAGGGAGCCCTGTTGGCAGGCTTACACACTTTTTATAAAGTGGTTTCCTTCTGTTTGTCTCAGGTTTCATATTGTTAAAGCTGAAGTGGCCCAGACTGTGTACGTGTTTGCAGTGCAGTCGAGTGCAGCACTGCAGCGAGGGTGGAAGGACGTCTGTGTTTGAGCTCAGCGCATTTCCACTGCATGATTGTTTTGACATTGTTGAAATAACATTGCAGGATCTTTATTTAAACATTCTGGCCAACGTCTCCAAAGACATGGCTGCCACCTCTGCCCTGTCCTTTAGCTGCTATCGTCATGGAAACCCTTCATGGAAAATATGTGATTGGAATGAACGTCGAAGACAAAAGGCTTCAAATAATGTGACGCAGAGAACAGCAAAGGCTGTGGTTTGATGACACGTTCACTCTCTGCTCTCACACGACATCTGTGAACCGTGTTGGCTTTAGAGCAGGGCGATATGGCCAAAAATATTTATCACGATATATATTTGAAAATTTGCGATAACGATATAACCGACGATATAATTGATGCGAGACAAAATACAACTCCACAACATTACTAGCGCAAAAAGACAACCTTCCATTTATTTTCACTTAAACAAGAAGCTGGTTTTTATGTACATTAAAGCTTTATAAAAATGTAACAGTGCAAATGCAAATTCCTTGCTGAAAGTTTAACCAAAAGGCATTTCCAGTAGAAATGGGCTGACATATCCTGAGCATAACCATGTATAATATCCACTGAAGTTAAAAAGAGGTGCTTTGCAACATTAAACTGCAGTGTGCAGTACGCATTTTTCGGACCATAAGGTGCACGGGATTATAAGGCACATTAAGTGAAACAAAGCAGTCAGATAAATCAAACTTTATTAAACTCATTCTTGCTTCCTCCACTTCTGTACCATTGATTCATTAATGTTGAATTCTCTGGCAGCTGCTCTATTCCCATGTTGTTGCAGTATATTAATGACTAACCTCGTATTGTGGATGGATTATCTCAGTTGTTCTCCTGACTGAAGTTTGGTCCGTTTACAGCAGGGGTGTCAAACTCAAATACACAGTGGGCCAAAATTCAAAACTAGAACAAAGTCGCGGGCTAACGTTAATATTTATTGAAATATATTTATTCCTCCAGATATAAGAATGAATCTTTTCTTATGGACTCAAACACGTTTTGCTGAAAAACTGAATATGGAACAAGCAAAGCTTAATACTAAACAATATATATATTAGCTGTATAATATCAGTAGGCCAGCTCTGATAGTAATTTGGTATGGCTTCGCGGGCCAAATGTAATTAGGCTGCGGGCCAAATTTGGCCCGCGGGCCAGAGTTTGACACCTATGGTTTACAGCATCCGTTTTGCTGTCTTTTTACAGTTTTTTACAGCCGCTAGGACACATTTCTCAATACTTAGGTCACGTTTGCAAAACTCCTCACACAGTGAGCACAACAGAAGTCTATGTGGGCTAAACTGAGGACCAGTTATCATTGTTTTGGCACAAAATGCATTCAATGACTACATCTCTCAAATTTCATGAATTATCTTCTCACTCAGACACAACAACTGCCAAAAAATCTTTGTACGTACAGGACATTTTGCATGTGCTTACATACTGTTTTCAAAACTGTTAAACTTATGGCCAAAACAATAACACAATGCAAAACTGAATAAGACAGCAAAATCCAACAGCAATATTTTATTGAAACATATTTTAAATCTAAAAATGCAGTTTAACCAGCCACAGCTGATTCTCATTGTAGATGAACATCTGCACAGGTGTTACTCCTTCAATTTTTCAACTCCTTCAATTCTGGCAGCCAGAAGATTCTTTCCTAGGTGTGTTGCCCTAGATGACATAAGATGTGATGTGGATGAGAACCTGTGGCCAAATGGAGAAG
This sequence comes from Aulonocara sp. 'chitande type north' Nkhata Bay, assembly GCF_057382095.1. Lineage (NCBI taxonomy): Eukaryota > Metazoa > Chordata > Actinopteri > Cichliformes > Cichlidae > Aulonocara > Aulonocara sp. 'chitande type north' Nkhata Bay. The sequence goes on from NC_141349.1 coordinate 1,718,230, forward strand.
ACCGAGTAGATTAGCATTACTATTGTATGTGTATCAGTGGATGGTGTGTATACAAATTCTTGTATTTTGGGATTACTTAGTGCAAAAACATAAAAATACATAAACAAATATTAACGAATTCTGCATGATGTCTGATTCATTCCAGTAACATATATTGAAATTATAAACAGAGATGTGTCCTTGTTTTACACAAGAAAACACTGTAATGCTACATGTTGTTAGTGTTTTTTAGGTCATTGTTTTGTGGATGACAAAGTGTGTTTGTCGGCTGTCAACCTTTGCTAGTGTTCTGGAAGAATGAGTTTATTTGAGACCTGAATAAAGTGTTTTGGTAGTTGTAGTGCATTTTGAATGTGAAATGAACTGCTTTGCCAAGCTGACGGTCAGTTAGGAGGATTGTGTGAAGTGTTTTGCAAAAGTGACCTAAGTATTGGGAAATGTGTCCTAGCGTCTGTAAAAAACTGTAAGTTTTGCATTGTGTTATTGTTTTGGCCATAAGTTTAACAGTTTTGAAAACAGTATGTAAGCACATGCAAAGTGTCCTGTCCGTACAAAGATTTTTGGCAGTTGTTGTGTCTGAGTGAGAAGATAATTCATGAAATTTGAGAGATGTAGTCATTGAATGCATTTTGTGCCAAAACAATGATAACTGGTCCTCAGTTTAGCCCACATAGACTTCTGTTGTGCTCACTGTGTGAGGAGTTTTGCAAACGTGACCTAAGTATTGAGAAATGTGTCCTAGCGGCTGTAAAAAACTGTAACTGTATCCTCTGCCCCGCTGCAGCCTGTGCAGAGGCAAAGCAACGTGGACACAGAGGACCGCCGTGCCTGCTACAGGTTTAGCCATGATACTGGGTTGCACACACACACACACGCACACACACACACACACACACACACACACACAGAGAACTGTAGTTTGACCCAGTAAGAAAACTGTTGAATCCTCCAGATACTCACTGATATTTCAGGCTGCTCAGAGAGAAGAAACAGGGTTGTGTGTGTGCGTGCGTGCGTGTGCGTGCGTGTGTGTGTGTGTGCGTGCGTGCGCGTGCGTGTGTGCGTGCGTGCGTGTGCGTGCACTGGGTGATCTAGTGTCTCTTTGACTGTAGTAAACGTATTAGCCTCCCAGAGCATGGGAACTGAGTTTACTGGAAAGGACCCAGCTGTGCTCTGGGATTTGTGTGGCTACTTTTGTTCTTCTTACTGAACTGTGTGACACTGCTGTCGACTCATCTCCAAACATAATGACTAACATTAGACGATTCAGCACGCTGAATAACCGCATGTTCTCTGTACTCTGTTCCTTTGTTTCATCTCTAGTTGGAGATAAGGTGCCGGCTGACATCAGGCTGACATCCATCCGTTCCACCACACTCAGGGTGGACCAGTCCATTCTGACCGGGGAGTCTGTCTCAGTGCTCAAACACAACGACCCTGTACCCGATCCCAGAGCTGTCAACCAGGACAAGAAGAACATGCTGTTCTCTGTGAGGCTCTCATAGGCCACACCCACATTTGTCCTCTTGGTTTTTGATTCACTTTGACATGCTGTATAATTCAGATATAATCAACACAGAGGATGTGCAGCGGCCCTGACCACCGACTGTGGAACCATCATTCAAGGGATAATGTTGTTGAACTACAACATTATCCCAACATGGGCGATCGTGGCTCAAGAGTTGGGAGTTCGCCTTGTAATCGGAAGGTTGCCGGTTCGAGCCCCGGCTCAGACAGTCTCGGTCGTTGTGTCCTTGGGCAAGACACTTCACCCGTTGCCTGCTGGTGGTGGTCAGAGGGCCCGGTGGCGCCAGTGTCCGGCAGCCTCGCCTCTGTCAGTGCGCCCCAGGGTGGCTGTGGCTACAATGTAGCTGCCATCACCAGTGTGTGAATGTGTGGATGACTGGATGTGTAAAGCGCTTTGGGGTCCTTAGGGACGAGTAAAAGCGCTATATAAATACAGGCCATTTACAACATATTCCTTTGTCTCCATCCACATACTGTTCTGACAGCAACACTACCACAAATACCCACTTCAGTGCCAAACGTGGATTAATCCGCCGCTAAAACTAGTCCCTCCAGTTTGGACCAACGTGGTGTAAAATGAGGCTCATAGATTTGTTAGTTAACTCATTAATTTTATGGAGGCAGCTGTCATTGAGGAAGCATTCATATGAAGTGATTTACTCCGTGGACTTTGCTTTTAGATAAGAGTTGCTGGTGTTGGTAACCTAATTAGTTTACTACCCTCGTACATGTCAGCCAGCATGATCCTATTGGTAGTTGCTTCAGTTTTATGGTGTCGGGGCACTACATCGCTCCAAGACTTGCATACGTGGTGATGCTAGCAATCATAGCAGTCTGAAACGACTTCATCCAGGCCCAAGTGTGCCAGGCGTAACCATGCCTGCTCACCACGTTCAATACGTCACAAAGCGGGAGGCTTTCTTAACACCCACAGCCAAACTGGAGGGATAAAATGAAAGAACTGACTGTTTGCAGAGAAACGTCTAACATCCACCTGTTTCTTCATTTTACTGGTTTATTTATTTCTGTACTAAGAAGATAAAATGGCATGAGACAGTGCTTTGAATCTAAAACCTGCAGTATGCACACACTTAGTAGTGTGTGTTGGGCTCAGGTGAAGGACGAATCTATGAGTGTGTGTGTGTGTGTGTGTGTGTGTGTGTGTGTGTGTGTGCCTCAAAGGCTGCTGAGTCACCAGGCAGTCTCTGTGGTCAAAGAACAGCAGCCACTGATGTTTTATTCAGCAGCATGAGTGTGAGCTCTGCTGCTCTGTGTACTGACAGCCTGAACTTTTGCTCAGGGTACCAATATTGCAGCTGGCCGAGCCATCGGAGTCGTAGTGGCAACAGGGGTGCAGACAGAGATTGGGAAAATCCGCGATGAGATGGCCTCCACTGACCCCGAGAGGACCCCACTGCAACAAAAACTGGACCAGTTTGGAGAGCAGCTGTCCAAGGCGAGGATCGAGCCGTCCGCCTGTGATGTTTAGTCTTTATTAACAACAGGAGTCCAAGTAACTCTGTTTTGGTGCACCCTGCAGGTCATCAGTGTGATCTGCGTGGCTGTGTGGGCCATCAACGTGGGACACTTTAATGACCCGGTCCATGGAGGCAGCTGGCTGAGAGGGGCTGTGTATTATTTCAAGATTGCTGTGGCCCTGGCTGTGGCTGCCATACCAGAAGGTCAGGCCTGTTACATCGCAGTTAATTGTCACACGCTGATCTCTCTCAGATCTCATTTTGGGGGTGTTAAATTGCTTGGATGGCCAGATCTGTGCTGACAGACTGACCAGCCATCTCTGTTTAAGCAAGGCACGCAGCACCAGCTCAGTGGTCTCAGACAGGAAACTGTAAACGTCTCGCTAGGATACGAAGGTGAACAGAGTTCCTTCCTCTGCTTGTTCCCTTCCAGGCCTTCCAGCAGTCATTACCACCTGCCTTGCCCTGGGAACCAGGAGAATGGCTCGGAAGAATGCCATAGTCCGCAGCTTACCGTCAGTGGAGACGCTGGGTTGCACCTCTGTGATCTGCTCGGACAAAACAGGAACACTAACCACCAACCAGATGTCAGTCTGCAGGGTAAGACGTGAGAGGGACCCAGTACCTAAACTGCTGTACGCCTCTGCCTGCTGTAGCGTGCACGTTCTTACTTTTTACAAATTAACAGCTCGTAATTTTGCACTAACACTCGATGTGTCTCAGACTGCTTTGTCTCTAAACACCGTCTTCATGTTGCTCCTGGATGCAAGCTGCTGGCCTCGGTCCTGCAGACTTCTCCGGTTGTTTCCATGTTGGGTTAGTTGGAGTCTAGTTTGCACTCCAGTCTCATGCGTGTGAGATGTGAGGGACCACGACAAAGGTCGAGCAGTCCAGTTGAGTGACTGACGTGAGACCCAGCAGGTGTCTGTTACTGACCTCTGCTTTTTAATGCTTTCACTCTGATGATATAATCCGTTATGTCCATCAGATCAGTGCTGCTGTAGCACAGCAAGGCCTCGACAGATTTTAGCAGCAGGAGAAAAACGTGGAGCATTCGTCACAGATGAGGTCAAATAACATGTTCTAACCTGGACTAATGAGCTCCTGTAATGTGTGTCTGTGTGTGCCTGCATGTGTGTAGATGTTTGTAGTAGACAGTGTGTCAGGGGAGCGCTGCAGCCTGAGCGAGTTCACAGTGACTGGATCTACGTATGCCCCTGAAGGGGACGTGTGAGTGTCTTTAGCCTTTACTACTTAACTGTGACGATTCAGTGTTCAAGCTCACACTTTGAAATCTCTTCTTTTCGCTGTGGTTTAAAAACATTCCTGTCTGTGTTCCTCGTCGTTCAGTTACAAGGATGGTTCAGCGGTGAAGTGCAGTCGGTATGAAGGCCTGGTGGAGATGGCCACCATCTGTGCGCTGTGTAATGACTCATCGCTCGACTACAATGAGGTAAGAAATGCAAACAGACCGTCACGGATGACCGTACATGGTTCTGGCCCGAGTGGGACTGGAACGAGACTTGTTTCACACGTGCTGCTCTAAACTGGCCGGTAAACAAGGCAGAAACAGCGTCCTGTCTCTGTGTGTGTAATCCAGGCCAAGGGAGCGTATGAGAAGGTCGGGGAGGCGACAGAGACTGCCCTCTGCTGTCTGGTGGAGAAAATGAACGCGTTTGAGACTGACCTGAGAGGCCTGAGCCCTGCTGAGCGAGCCACCGCCTGCTGCTCTGTAAGTGCACGGCTGAAGGCTGACGTGGAAACAGAAAGTCTGCCCCAGCTTTAAGCAGGACTGGGGTCTGTTTCCGTGCTCTGCTTCTGTCTTACACATCATTACCCAGTAAGCAAACTGGGAATCGTGTAATGTGAAGGTGGTCTGCTGAAGAACGCCACAAACAGCAAAGAAAAACCTGTAGAGACCTGAAAGAAAAGAGCAGCATCGCTGTGCTGATGACGGTGAGGCGGAGTCTTACTAAACATGTGCTCGTGTTTGTTTTCAGGTGATTAAGCAGCTTATGAAGAAAGAGCTGACTTTAGAGTTTTCCAGAGACAGGAAGTCCATGTCTGTGTTCTGTTCATCCAACAAACTCACCAGATCTGCTGCAGGAGCCAAGATGTTTGTTAAGGTCGGTGCACACGCTGGTTCTCCACTTTTATGGAGGAACAGCCGACACTGAGCGCTCTGATCCTTCTGCTCAGGGAGCTCCGGAGAGCGTCCTGGAACGCTGCAGCTACGTCAGAGTCAGCGGCTCTGCTCGCGTGCCTCTGAGCCCGGTGGTTCGAGAGCAGCTCCTGTCCGTCGTACGGGAGTGGGCGACGGGCCGAGACACGCTGCGATGTCTCGCCATGGCGACGAGGGACGCGCCTCCTGACATCCACCGCCTCAACCTGGAGAACTCAGCGGCCTTTGCTAACTACGAGGTGAGAGCTGGGCCTTGTTAGGTCACACGCGTGGTCAGGTCGACTGAGCGATGAAAGGGAGTATCACGCTGTAGACACGTAAAGGTTTCTGTCGTCTGTTCTTCCCAGTCGGACCTGACTTTTGTGGGCTGTGTGGGGATGTTGGATCCCCCGAGAAAAGAAGTGCTTAACGCGGTGCGAATGTGTCGGCAGGCTGGAATACGAGTCATCATGATCACAGGTACTCACTCGCACCTCCAGATAGCAGCTCTTCTTCTCTCCTATGTGTAAATACAGGCAGCACTGTTACCGTGGATCAGTGGAAATGTCGACTGTTGAGGACGCACATCAGGTGGACCTGATACGGCCGTGGCCTTAAATGGAGTCACTGAGCCTATGGCGGTTTGATGTTGAAAGCAACCACAGTTTCTATCAGCTGTTTGTCACGTGACCCTGACTCCGCCCACTCCGTGTCTTTGGGCAGCACAGCATTATTGGCAGGCCTGACACAGTGACCACAGCGTGCCAGCCTCAGCTCAGCTGTTACAGTTAGAAGGACACATTAGAGGCTTTATTTTTCAGATTTGTTGATTGCAAATAAACCGATCTGACCACTCGTGTGCTCAGAGCGCACGGCAAAACTGTGCAAACAGATAGTTTATTGTTACTGTGCCTGATCTGTGAGCTGCGCTTCAGCATTCTTCACAAAGCCCGATGGCCTGATGGGGTCCTGACTCCATCCATGTCAAAGAGGTCTGACTGACAGTCCTACCTCCTCTGCCTGTCGTGTTCAGTCAGCTGCTTTTGTTGCAAGTTGAAGGATGTCAGGAGCATCTCCATGATGCTGCTGACAACAATTGAGCATCCTGAGTTTCTTTAGACACTCACTGTTCCAACCTGTGTCGCTGGTGCTGAGACGAGGAGACGACGGGTGAACAGCTGACGGCGTGATCTATGCCAGAAACAAACCTGGGTTTGACTAAACAGCCATCTCAGCCAGTGAGAACACATAAGTAGCATTTATCTAACCAGTGCCACTGCTGGTACGCACATTCATTGCATGGTCCCAGGACGACATGCATTCATTAATCTGAAACAAGGCTTTCGTGGCAGGTGAGGAAACTGCTGGAGAAGAAGTAACGTCTCATGGACTGAGTGAGATTTGATTTGATTTCCCCAGAAGGGTGTGCTGGTGTCCCAGGCCTGGTAACGATGCTGTGATACACGTCTGAGGCTCCTGAAAGTTTACAGCCTCCTCTGGTGTAATTAGACGTAGATGCTTCAAACTGGCCTTTGACGGCCGAGGTAAGCTGTGATCTGCGCTACACTGGACCGACTAATAAATAAATCCCAGCCAGAGCGCCTGAAGTGACTCAGGCGACTTCCTGTTAATAATCCCCACCCAAGTAAAGTCTGTGTGTAGGAAACCAACACAAGAACGAGCTAAACGGAACTTGACTCTGACGACTCGCCGCTCTTCTTCTTCTGCAGGAGACAACAAAGGAACAGCGCTGTCCATCTGCAGGCGAGTGGGCATCATCACAGAGCAGGAGGAAGAGCAGGAGGGCGCGGGGGTCATCGGGGGCCTAACGGGGCGGGAGTTTGACGAGCTGCCCCCACACCTGCAGCGTCAGGCCTGTCAGACGGCCCGTTGCTTCGCCCGGGTGGAACCGGCCCACAAGAGTCGGATAGTGGAGTACCTGCAGAGCCTGAACGACATAACGGCCATGGTGAGAGAGCGAGCGTGTGCTCATCGCCTGCTCAGGCTGTCTGCTGCTGTCACCTAATGGTTCTGGACGGTTTAGACAGGTGACGGGGTGAACGACGCGCCGGCGCTGAAGAAGGCAGAGATCGGCATCGCCATGGGCAGCGGCACAGCGGTGGCCAAGTCTGCCTCCGAGATGATCCTAGCTGACGATAACTTCTCCACTATCGTAGCTGCCGTGGAGGAGGGCAGAGCCATCTACAACAACATGAAGCAGTTCATCCGATACCTGATATCCTCCAACATAGGAGAGGTGGTCTGGTGAGTAGGAAGAAGCGGCGTTACCACCTGTGTTTGTGGTAAACCAGACGCCTCCTCTCTGATCCCTGCTCTCCGTCTGTCCGCAGTATTTTCCTAACAGCAGCACTGGGCATGCCTGAAGCGCTGATCCCCGTCCAGCTGCTGTGGGTCAACCTGGTCACTGATGGATTCCCAGCAACCGCTCTGGGCTTCAACCCTCCGGACCTGGACATCATGTCTCGTCCTCCTCGCTCCCCGAAGGAGCCGCTCATCTCCAGCTGGTTGTTCTGCCGCTACCTCATCATCGGATGTGAGTGGCTCACCTCCTGCCATGTTGGGAGCATCGTCCCTTTCATGTTTGAACCAGGATTAAGCTAAATTACATGCACAGCACAGGATTTCTGTATTCTGCGTGTTTAACTGCTTTGAAAGTGCACCGCAGTGACTTGTGTTTGTCCACAGGTTATGTAGGAGCTGCCACAGTGGGAGCTGCTGCCTGGTGGTTCATGGCAGCCCACGATGGACCCAAACTGACCTTCTATCAGCTGGTAAGCATCTTACATCTTCCCAAATATTGAAGAGCACCTTATTTCTAACATGAGCACAACTGCAAACCTGAAGAGACAGTTTTTTGTGGGGCGATCGTGGCTCAAGAGTGGGCAGTTCGTCTTGTAACCGGAAGGTTGCTGGTTCGAGCCCCGGCTCAGACAGTCTCGGTCGTTGTGTCCTTGGGCAAGACACTTCACCTACCGCCTACTGGTGGTGGTCAGAGGGGCCGATGGCGCGATATGGCAGCCTCGCTTCTGTCAGTCTGTCCCAGGGCAGCTGTGGCTACATGTAGCTGCCTCCACCAGTGTGTGAATGTGAGAGCGAATGAATAGTGGCTTTGTGAAGTGCTGTATAAATGCAATCCATCATTATTATTTGTTCGTCTGCCTTACAGTATCATGTTGTTGTCTCGATGCACGCTCAGTCATCCAGGTAACTCACTCTCCAAAGGTTGATCCTGTTCATCTGGACGTAGCGTTTCGTCATCATCAGGTGACGTCTTCAGTCTCAGCTGACTGCAGGTTTGTGCTTGTTCATCAATGCTCATGAGAATTTGCATAATTGTGATGAAGGAGCTGAGCTCCCAGCCCATTGTTCCTTCAGGGCTGGTTTCAGTCATTATGCAGATGTACTGCTTATAAGGTTGAGACCTGCAGTCAGCTGAGACTGAAGACGTCACCTGATGATGACGAAACGCTACGTCCAGATGAACAGGATCAACCTGCTGTTGTTGTTGCTGTATGAATAAAACTGAACTGGCAGTCTGTTTGTTGATGCTTCAAAGGTCAAAGGTTACCACATGAGCTCTACGCACATCAGACAAACTGTGATACAGCGTAAATGTCCTCATGAAGCACTCTGACTGCCTCGTTTCTGTGCGTTCACACACCAGTGAAGCAGAGAGTAACCTGGGGTTCAGCATCTGGCCCATTTGGCACACAGACTGGAGGGGTCCAACCATCAGCGTCACTATGCAGAGCGCCTGCTCCACCTCGTGAGCCGTACGCCCCCTGCAGGGTGTAGTAATGCTGTTTTGGCTTTTTCCCACTACAGTCCCACTATCTGCAGTGCAGCGAAGGCCACGCTGAGTTTGCTGGAGTGCAGTGTTCGGTCTTTGAGTCTCCTTATCCTATGACTATGGCTCTGTCTGTGCTGGTCACCATAGAGATGTGCAACGCCTTGAACAGGTAAGAAAAGACAGTCAGGTGAGAGGTGACGATGGCAGAGGAAAGTAATTCGCTTTTTTTGGGCTGTCCAGTCTGTCCGAGAACCAGTCCCTGCTAAAGATGCCCCCGTGGTCCAACCCCTGGTTGGTGGGGGCCATCTGCCTGTCCATGGCCCTGCACTTCCTCATTTTATATGTGGACCCCCTGCCGGTAAGCACCAGAGACAGTCCTGGACGTTCAGTCCTTTTCTATGACCGCAGAGCTGAACCGCCGATGCTTCTGTCTCCAGGTGATATTTCAGATACGCCCACTGTCCTGGACGCAGTGGGTGGTGGTTTTGAAGCTGTCCCTTCCTGTCATCTTGATGGATGAGGCCCTCAAGTTACTGGCCCGCAACTACATCGAGCCAGGAAGCCACATCCAGGTCAGAACAAGTGACGTCAGCAGGTTGTCTCACCATAACACTTTTCTTTTCTAACACTTCTCTGTTGAAATCCACGTCTCCCAAAGACTTTAGAAGAGGAAGAGGAGCAGCAGAGGGCGAGGGCCAACGTGGGGTCGGTTGGTGCTGCGGTGATGAGGCTCCATCAGTCGCTTGAGGGCGTGTCCTGGTCCTTCGTACTGATCTCTGCACCGCTGGTGATCTGGATCTTCAGTCTGGACTCTGACATCACCAACATCTTCTGGGAGTGACAGGGATGTGGGTGGGCTGCCGGGGACGCACAAACACGGTGAAAGAAGGGGAAAGGGGTGTGGAAGGTGTAAGGGTGGGGCGTGGGGAAACGAGGCACGAGCAAAGGTGATGGATGCGACGAAGGAAACATGTAACCCTGAGACAATCAGAGAAAGAGTGTGTGTGACAGCCTCACCGATAAAGGTGCTGTGTGTCTGCTTTGAGTTCACACTTCCTCCCACGTTCCTGCTGTGTCGCCACGTCACACCCACAGACACGTCACAGCTCATCGCCGGTTTCTTTACAATCTTCCAAACAGTGCTGTTGGTTTGTGTGAACTTGGATCTGATTTATTCTTTCATGTAATTTGAAATAGAGAGAAATGTTAGTGTTTGAGGTTTGGTGCATGTGTGTAGCTTACAGTGTGTGTTGGTGTTTTCCATATTTCTCCTGACATTCCCGGCTCCCTGCTGTGTGGATGCTACCGTGCTTCACACAGCACTTTTATGAGGAAACGAGTGGATTAGAATCACACGCAGGCTCTCCATCCACACTGTTGTTCACGTAGTAATAATGTGTGCTCCACGATAAGGCCGCCTGCCTCTGGAACAGCAGAGTCCGCCAGCCGACTGCTTTCATAGTCTGCACTGTTGTTTGGACGTCCTCACGGGAAACTAATCCGAGCCGTGAGGACGGCTAGCGTTTCAAATGCATGTGAGTGCACGTCACACACTTCTGGCTTTGAGTTTTAAAGTTGATCCTGCAGAAGCGTGCCGTCTCCCTGCAGCCGGGAGTGAAAGTGGGACAACCCTGATGAGGATGCACATATTTATCAGAGGCTAACCCTTCTAGCATATACGACCTTGATTCTGATGGCCGACTGTCCTCTGTTGTCTTTTCTGTGTATCGATGCTGACACTGCTGACTGTCTTGAAGTTGACGTGGCGTTCGTTGGCTCTTCTCAGACAGGCTGAGGGCAGAATAAGTTCTTCAGTTAACAAATACTGGTGTTCAGTACGGCTGTGCTGCCAGTCGGCCTCTACCTGACGCGCTTTCCCTGCTTTGTGTGTGATTGATTTGGTTCTGGATGTCAGGGATTCAAAGTCAGCACGTCATGTGTTTCTTTCAGGTCGGTCCTCTCTCCTCCACAGAAGCCGTGTCTGTGTTGGTGAACATCACACGGAGCGTTTCAGTTTGATGTAAACACAGATTTGAACGAGGGTCTGCCTTTTTGTCCAGCGATGCCATGAAGTCTTGAACTTAGCTGTCATTATGTAACACATGCAGCCTTCATTAGGAGGAATATCATTACTGAACGGACAGGAAGAGTTAGAAAGTAGCCCTAATGTTCTGACATCAAGTCATTTTGTAGAGAAATAAATCATTAAGATTCGCACTAAGAGCTGATTTAAGGGGTTTTGTATTTGTGTTATTCATGGTATAACTGATTTTCTCAGAAGTGTGAAGCTGTTGGAGGTTTTGTTGTTTGGCACAGAATCTTTTTTTTCTCATTTCAATTTATAGTTTTTCTCACAATAGACTAAAAACTGGTTTAAAATAAAGAGTGAGACTGTAATGAGCAGCTTTTCTGCAGATGCCACCCCATCTCTTTAAAACAACGACATTGCATCAACTGCATTTACTCTGTACTTTGTTATTATTGCTGTTTCCTCTGCTGCCCCCGTCCTCCACGGAGAAGAAGTGAAGGGAACACACCTGAAATAAAGGTTGGATTAGAAAAAGCTCACAGTGTCTTTCAGGTCATTGCATCTCAAATTACTGTCAGCCTTCTGCTTGACCATCACTAAAATGTTAGGGTAAAGTGTTTGTGTTTGTGTGTGTGCACGTTTAGATAGAGCTGGACTAAAAACACACAGAAGCACTGATAGCAGCACATGAAGAAGCTTTAAGCACACTGACAGAATCTAGAGTTCAGCAGGGTGTAAGATGCAGGCAGGTCATTCATGGCACGCCATAACCACATAGTTTCATAATTCAATTCAATTTTATTTATATAGCGCCAAATCACAACAAAAGTCGCCTCAAGGCGCTTCATAGATACAGAGAAAAACCCAACAATCATATGACCCCCTATGAGCAAGCACTTTGGCAACAGTGGGAAGGAAAAACTCCTTTTTAACAGGAAGAAACCTCCGGCAGAACCAGGCTCAGGGAGGGGCGGGGCCATCTGCTGCGACTGTTTGGGGTGAGAGAAGGAAGACAGGATAAAGACATGCTGTGGAAGAGAGACAGAGGTTAATAACAGATATGATTCAATGCAGAGAGGTCTGTTAACACATAGTGAGTGAGAAAGGTGACTGGAAAGGAAAAACTCAATGCATCATGGGAATCCCCCGGCAGCCTACGTCTATTGCAGCATAACTAAGGGAGGATTCAGGGTCACCTGGTCCAGCCCTAACTATATGCTTTAGCAAAAAGGAAAGTTTGAAGCCTAATCTTGAAAGTAGAGATATCACTCTAAAAACTATTGTTTAAGCTCAACAAAAAAAATTAACGCAACAGTTTCCATTACTCTTTTTGAGTTATGATAACTTATGTTGAAATTAGATTGAACCAACAAACTATATTGAGTTACGGGAATTAAATTATCCTCCATAATCAAAGGTGATTTTAATTACCATTTAGGTAATATTTGGTAGCTTAAAAACATATTTTTAAGTTGTTTACTCATAAAAATTATGTTCCTCCAATTACTTTTTCCACATTATTTGAAATGATTTTTAAATGTTATGTAATTAATTACAGCAATTACAAAAACAATTTTTTAAAGTTCATTATTTAAAATATTAAGTTGCTGATTTTCATTATTATCATCATTTTAGCTTTCTCTCATTTTTTTTATTGTAATAGCTTTTAAGAAAGGAATTCATTCAACATTTTTTTTATCAAATAACTTTTTTATTTTTTAACAGTAGGCATTTCAACACTTTGTACTTAAAAAGTGAAAATAAACCAGAAATTTAGATTTATACCATCACAGCCAAGTTATAGAATATGCCTTTATGTATTTAACACCACAGAAACAAATGTGTTCAATTGGTAAAAAATGTACTTAGAAAACATTTTGTTGCAGTAATACTTCCATGCAAGTGTTCAGTAAATGTTAACTTTCAATGCCTACCAAACTGTACAAGATCTTGCATCTTTCTATTACACAATGCAGCAAACACCTTTAAGATCAATTTTACACATACAGGATTCAAAACAGTTAACAATCTTTGAAACAGAGTCAACATCTTTAACATAATGATGGTTCCATCAAGGTCAAGGAACAGCTTCTGAACAACTTCAAAAGTATATTTCAGATCCTTGCATTAGCTCAGATTGAGAGCATATATTATGCCCACGAGCAAAACACAGCACCTTGGGAAATTCTGGCCCTCCATGATTTTTGTTTCCTCCACCACAATGGTTGCAGTCTTATGGTTAGATCCAGGGGTGTACCGGTCACTGATGATGGCAGTTTTCATCACCTGCCTTAAGTTCTTCGGTGTCCTTGTAAAGCAAATTTAAAAAAAAAATAGGTTAGTGAATTATAGATTAGACTTTTATACTTACTGAATCTTAATGAATTCAGATGATCAATGGAAAACACACACACACACACACACACACACACACACACACAATGCTGGATTACTTACACCAAACTCCATGAACAGGCCCTCGTCCTTCTCTCCAAGGAAAGTGATAAGGCAGCAGATGGCTATTTCTCTGTGTGTTTCGATTGTCTTGTGCTATTTAAGAAAAAATAAAGTATGCGTATAAACTACATGGGTGACTGCCAACAAAGTGCATTTCAAAGATACCCAAAGTCTAAAGAGTTGTCCTACCTCAAGAAGCATGTCCTTGATCTGCCTGATTCTCACTCCTTTAGCTCCTCCCCTTGATAAAATGACATCCATCAGTTTTGGGGTGCAATGGTCAAGTGTAGCCATTCAAGGCTTACAGTGGTTATTCTCTTGAACGCCTCCTTTATCTGTCGACCACACAAACACAAGAATTAAGCCTTGCAGACTATTAGCTATACTGCATTAATGAATGCTGTAATACATTATTTAAAGAGGATAGAAGTGATCTAAGGCTACCCCAAATTTTGAGGGAACAAAAACAATCTTGGTGAAGACAAGGGAGACTTCCCCACCATAACCGTGGTGTAATCTCTAATGTTTTAGCAACCCTGTTTTTGCAGAGGTTTCGAATTTACACATTGTTCACTCCCAGCCCATTTTGTAAAAAATGTGTCCCAACTTAACAACTTAATGACCCTACATTATCACACTATACTAACTGCTTACTTAAAGTCTTGATGTTAAGTAGATTCACATAGCCTATGTCAGAATAATGCTATTGGAATGACATTAACAATATTTCACACAATCTGATTTTTTTTTAAAAACAAAACAAAGATACAGTTGTGGTCAAAGGTTTACATACACTTGTAAAGAATATAATATAATGGCTCTACCGAGTGTCCTGTTATTTCTAAAACTCTGATTTTTCTCTGATAGAGTGATTGGAACAGATACTTCTTTGTCACAAAAAACATTCATGAAGTTTGGTTCTTTTATGACTTTATTATGGGTTAACAGAAAAAAGTGATCACATCTGCTGGGTCAAAAATATACATACAGCAGTGCTAATATTTGGTTACATGTCCTTTAGCCATTTTCACTTCAATTAGGCGCTTTTGGTAGCCATCTACAAGCTTCTGGCAAGCTTCTGGTTGAATCTTTGACCACTCCTCTTGACAGAATTGGTGCAGTTCAGTTAAATTTGATAGCTTTCTGACATGGACTTGTTTCTTCAGCATTGTCCACATGTTTTCAATGGGGTTTAAGTCAGGACTTTTGGAAGGCCATTCTAAAACCTTTATTCTAGCCTGACTTAGCCATTCCTTTACCACTTTTGATGTCTGTTTGGGGTCATTGTCCTGTTGGAACACCCAACTGTGCCCAAGACCCAACCTTCGTGCTGATGATTTTAGTTTATGTTGAAGAATGTGAAGGTAATCCTCCTTCTTCATTGTCCCATTTACTCTCTGTAAAGCACCAGTTCCATTGGCAGCAAAACAGCCCCACAGCATAATACTCCCACCACCATGCTTGATTGTAGGCATGGTGTTCTTGGGGTTGAAGGCCTCACCTTTTCTCCTCCAAACATATTGCTGGGCATTGTGGCCAAAAAGCTCGATTTTTGTTTCGTCTGACCACAGAACTTTCCTCCAGAAGGTCTTATCTTTGTCCATGTGATCAGCAGCAAACTTCAGTCGAGCCTTAAGGTGCCGCTTTTGGAGCAAGGGCTTCCTTCTTGCACGGCAGCCTCTCAGTCCATTGAGATGCAAAACACGTTTGACTGTAGACAATGACACCTGTGTTTCAGCAGCTTCAAATTCTTGGCAGATCTGCTTTTTGGTGATTCTTGGTTGACTCTTCACCCTCCTGACCAATTTTTTCTCAGCAGCAGGTGATAGCTTGCGTTTTCTTCCTGATCTTGGCAGTGACGAAACAGTGTCATGCATTTTATACTTACAAACAATTGTTTGCACTGTTGCTCTTGGGACATGCAGCTGCTTTGAAATGGCCCCAAGTGACTTTCCTGACTTGTTCAAGTTAATAATTCGCTTTTTCAGATCCATGCTGAGCTCCTTTGACTTTCCCATTGTAGCGTTTGTGGGCGTTTCTATCCAATGAGCCCTATTTAACTGGCCTAAGAGAAGTCACCAGCTGTAGTCACTCATAATCACTCACAAGAAGTTAAGAGGCCATGCTATGAAGCTCAGTTCACTGACAACTTTCTAAGTCACCAAAATTGCTAATTCATGTTGCTGTATGTATAATTTTGACCCAGCAAATGTGATCACTTTTTTCTGTTAACTCATAATAAAGTCATTAAAGAACCAAACTTCATGAACGTTTTTTGTGACAAAGAAGTATCTGTTCCAATCACTCTATCAGAGAAAAAAAATCAGAGTTTTAGAAATAACGGGACACTCAGTAGAGCCATTATATTATATTCTTTACAAGTGTATGTAAACTTTTGACCACAACTGTAGCTACAGCTCTTAAGATCAAGAACAATACTTACTTGAAGCTGTATCACAATACTAACCAAAATCATTTACAATGTAATATTACGTATAGGTCATGCAAGTTTTATAAAGACATAAAATAGGTGAGCCAGATGGAAAAAAGAAGCCTCTAGGTTATCCCTCTGACAAAACTATTCACAGTTTAAGGCTTCTAATTTTGGTAAAAAGAAAAAACAAAATCAGCCTAAAATCGAAATTAGATTGCACTGTGTAGCAAAACTTTAACCACGCTTTTCCTAGCCACAGTTGCACTCTCTAGCTGAAGACTTTTGTCAAATGAAACTTTATAAGTCTTATCCTCTGCTGTGCTAAAGTTTAGAATGGCTAGCATTAGCTACATGTGGTAGTGCAAAGTATTTCCTTATCTGTATGAGCATCACATCATACACAAATCCACTACAGGTGACTAGCACAAATGCTTTGCTTTGGTAGAACTGTTATTTGTAAATGAAATGTTACTTACCTTGAAATGTCTTTTACAAAAGCTTGCACCATGCAACCCAACATGTGTGAATTTGCCCGGGCTAGTTAAGTCGGTAGGGGAGGGAATTTGAAATCAGAAGTTACAGTGGAAAAAAGTTATCTATTCAATTTCTTTAAGTAATTACAACTTGAATTTTATTTTGAACCCACTAACATTGGGATTTAATTTCAAATTACATATAAAATTAATTTAATGTAATTACCAACATTATTATTTCAACACAACCCAAAAAAATAAAGTTTGCAACTTAGAAGGTCTGTCTTAATCAATAAATTAGAATTTTTATGTTGCAGCCATGGATTTAATCAAGTGGAGGTAAAAGGCCTGGTTACTTTTTAGTGTCTGTCTCCTGAATCCAAACTGGAAGCTGGTTCCACAGAAGAGGGGCCTGAAAACTGAAGGCTCTCCCTCCCATTCTACTTTTAAATACTCTAGGAACAACAAGTAGGCCTGCAGAGCGAGAGCGAAGTGCTCTAATAGGGTGATATGGTACTACAAGGTCATTAAGATAAGATGGGGCCTGATTATTTAAGACCTTGTATGTGAGGAGCAGGATTTTGAATTCTGGATTTAACAGGAAGCCAATGAAGGGAAGCCAAAACAGGAGAAATCTGCTCTCTCTTTCTAGTCCCTGTCAGGACTCTTGCTGCAGCATTTTGGATTAGCTGAAGGCTTTTCAGTGAGTTTTTAGGACTTCCTGATAATAATGAATTACAGTCGTCCAGCCTGGAAGTAATAAATGCATGAACTAGTTTTTCAGCGTCACTCTGAGACAGGATATTCCTAAGTTTAGAGATGTTGCGCAAATGGAAGAACGCAGTCTTACATACAGTGGGGCAAAAAAGTATTTAGTCAGCCACCGATTGTGCAAGTTCCCCCACTTAAAATGATGACAGAGGTCAGTAATTTGCACCAGAGGTACACTTCAACTGTGAGAGACAGAATGTGAAAAAAAAATCCATGAATCCACATGGTAGGATTTGTAAAGAATTTATTGGTAAATCAGGGTGGAAAATAAGTATTTGGTCACCTCAAACAAGGAAAATCTCTGGCTCTCACAGACCTGTAACGTCTTCTGTAAGAAGCTTTTCTGTCCCCCACTCGTTACCTGTATGAATGGCACCTGTTTGAACTCATCATCTGTATAAAAGACACCTGTCCACAGCCTCAAACAGTCAGACTCCAAACTCCGCCATGGCCAAGACCAAAGAGCTTTCGAAGGACACCAGGAAAAGTATTGTAGACCTGCACCAGACTGGGAAGAGTGAATCTACAATAGGCAAGCAGCTTGGTGTGAAAAAATCAACTGTGGGAGCAATCATCAGAAAATGGAAGACATACAAGACCACTGATAATCTCCCTCGATCTGGGGCTCCACGCAAGATCTCATCCCGTGGGGTCAAAATGATCAGGAGAACGGTGAGCAAAGATCCCAGAACCACACGGGGGGACCTGGTGAATGACCTGCAGAGAGCTGGGACCAAAGTAACAAAGGTCACCATCAGTAACACACTACAACGGCAGGGAATCAAATCCCGCAGTGCCAGACGTGTTCCGCTGCTGAAGCCAGTGCATGTCCAGGCCCGTCTGAAGTTTGCCAGAGAGCACATGGATGATACAGCAGAGGATTGGGAGAATGTCATGTGGTCAGATGAAACCAAAGTAGAACTTTTTGGTATAAACTCAACTCGTCGTGTTTGGAGGAAGAAGAATACTGAGTTGCATCCCAAGAACACCATACCTACTGTGAAGCATGGGGGTGGAAACATCATGCTATGGGGCTGTTTTTCTGCCAAGGGGACAGGACGACTGATCCGTGTTAAGGACAGAATGAATGGGGCCATGTATCGTGAGATTTTGAGCCAAAACCTCCTTCCATCAGTGAGAACTTTGAAGATGAAACGAGGCTGGGTCTTCCAACATGACAATGATCCAAAACACACCGCCCGGGCAACAAAGGAGTGGCTCCGTAAGAAGCATTTGAAAGTCCTGGAGTGGCCTAGCCAGTCTCCAGACCTCAACCCCATAGAAAATCTGTGGCGGGAGTTGAAAGTCCGTGTTGCTCGGCGACAGCCCCAAAACATCACTGCTCTCGAAAAGATCTGCATGGAGGAATGGGCCAAAATACCAGCTACTGTGTGTGCAAACCTGGTAAAGACCTATAGTAAACGTTTGACCTCTGTTATTGCCAACAAAGGTTATGTTACAAAGTATTGAGTTGTATTTTTGTTATTGACCAAATACTTATTTTCCACCCTGATTTACGAATAAATTCTTTACAAATCCTACCATGTGGATTCATGGCTTTTTTTTTCACATTCTGTCTCTCACAGTTGAAGTGTACCTCTGGTGCAAATTACTGACCTCTGTCATCATTTTAAGTGGGGGAACTTGCACAATCGGTGGCTGACTAAATACTTTTTTGCCCCACTGTACATCTGGCTGAGGATCTTACGTGGTCAGTACACACAAACAAAACAGTGAAGAAGGCGCAGCAGCGCCTCTTCTTTCTCAGGAGACTGAAAAGATTCGGCATGAGCCCCCGCATCCTCAGGACCTTCTATCACTGTGCCATTGAGAGCATCCTCACTGGATGCATCACCACCTGGTATGGCAACAGCACCGCCTACAACCGCAAAGCTCTCCAGCGAGTAGTGCGGTGCTCTGAACGGATAATTGGAGGAGAGCTTCCCTCCCTCCAAGACATCTACAGGAAGCGGTGCCTGAGGAAAGCGGGAGGATCATCAAGGACTCCAGTCACCCCAGCCATAAACTGTTCAGACTACTTCCATCAGGAAGGAGGTTCTGCAGCATCCGGTCCCGTACCAGCAGACTGAGAGACAGCTTCTTCCACCAGGCCATCAGACTGCTGAACACGTCATAGACACCTCAGCTTCACTACTGGAACTTTAACATTATGCACTCCATACTGTATATAAATGCCACTGTTTTGCACATGTCTCACTCTGTATATTTTTATATATTTTATTTTATTGTTTACTCTATTTAATTTGTAAAATATGTGTACACACACACACACACACACACACACACGTAGAAAAATATTTAGTATACACATCCAGAAATGCATATACTATTATATATTGTACATATATTTATTAGTTTCAGGTTGGCCATTCTTGTATTTTGCTCGTTTGTGTTGTTGTGTTTGCACATCTCTGTTGCTTGTGGGGCTCGCACACAAGAATTTCACTCACATGTGCTGTACCAATGTACCTGCACATGTGATGTGACAATAAAAGTGATTTGATTTGATTTGAACAGGCTTTAAAAAATGTGGTAAACAGGAAGTCGAACATTATATCGTTTCATGTTGATAACAATCAGAATAACTGTGTACTGTTTGTGTCTCATGATGATCTCAGCACCAAACTGAGTGGCCTGACTGTGAATCTGGGCCGTCAGCGTCTAAGACAGTGACACAGATCATCATCCATCCAAACTACAACTCTGATACCAATGACAACGACATCTGCCTCCTGCAGCTCTCCTCACCGGTGGCTTTCACCAACTACGTTTCTCCCGTCTGCCTGGCAGCTTCAAGCAGCACCTTCTACAGCGGTGTTAACAGCTGGGTCACCGGCTGGGCCGATATAGGGAGTGGAGGTCATAAAGACATCTGACTGTTTCAGAGAAATTTGACTATAATGCAGGAAACAAGTGTGCTGTCTCAGAAATATTTAGAGCAATAAAATGTTTCCATGAGGTTAAATCTGTCGAGAGTTCAAAACAAGAAAGAATCATTATGTGAATTAACCAGTCTGGAAGTGCTGAATCTGCACCGAGTCACAAAGATCCCTGGTTGAAAGAAAGTATACTTTCTGTGTAGCTGACACTGCCCCCAAGTGGTATTAGACAGTACTACATGTTGACGTCCATCTAATGTCTGTGTGAAGTTACGTTTATTTTTTTAGCACGTTTAAAACCAGCAGCTGTTGTGCTTCTTCTAAAACAATGAGGTGAAGTGAGGTCATTACACTACACAAGTTAACCAGGCGACTGTGTTCTGCAGGGAGCTATAAACCCAGCAGACAAACACATGTCTCCATCTTTGCACACCATCATTTTGCTTGAAGGTGCATTTAATCCCTCACATCATTTATTACAAACTGATATATTTATTTTACCCCTTCAGTGTCCCTTCCTTCTCTACAAAACCTCATGGAGGTGGAGGTTCCTGTTGTAGGAAACAGACAGTGTAACTGTGACTATGGAGTGGGAAACATCACTGACAACATGATCTGTGCCGGGCTACATACAGGAGGAAAGGACTCCTGTCAGGTGATCGCTGTTTCCTGTGTTTGGCACATTTTCACCTTCTACAGTTTCCTCTCCTCAGCTTTGCTCTCAAAGGAGGATTCAGGAGGTCCAACGGTGAGCAAGCAGAACGGTCGCTGGATTCAGGCGGGAATCGTCAGTTTTGGGGAAGGTTGTGCTGAGCCGAATTTTCCAGGAGTCTACACCAGAGTATCCCAGTACCAGACCTGGATCAACAGCCGGATTTCCTCCAACCAGCTGGGCTTCATGACGTTCACGTCCACTGGGACCAACAGTGACCTCAATGTCACCTGCCCGAATAGCAGCGAGGGTCGTCCTGCTCACTCCTTCATCTTTGTCTTCTTCCATCTCCTCAGCCTCGCCTTTTGTCTCTGCTGACCAGCAGGGGGCTCCTCTGGATGCAAACAGCAGTCAGATCACTTATTGCTTATTCACACACAGCCACTGTGTGCAAACTCAGCTGTAACTTTAGAGAGAGATAAAACAGGGTTTTTTTAATTCAACAAAGTGCCACAAACACCCTGACTGAAGGCTCACCTTTAACTGTGTTATGATTTGGATTCAACTTTATTGTCCTTACACATGTATAAACACAGGGTAACGAAATACAGTTTGCATCTAATCAGAAGTGCAAGAGCAGTAAGTGCAATAGGAGCAGATTATATACAGATAAGGGTAGCATAAAAGGTGGGAATAGCTGTGAACACATTACGTACAAATAAGTGAAGTATACAGATGTTTATGTTACTGTACAGAGAGCAAAGATACAGATATACACAGATGTTCTGTTTATACATATGCACAGATATACAGATGATCTGTATTGCTGTACAGATGGGCAGATGTACAGGTGTACTATGAACAAATATACAGATGTGCTACATATATACAGATGTAGCAGTGTGAGGTAAACAGATCTACAGTAGTGGAAGCGTAGCGCTCTGAACAGACTATAATAGTGAACAGTGTACGCACTTTAACAGAGACCATACTATGTGTCACGGGATGGACTGGACAGGTTTAACCAGTGTTTTTAATCATCTTGCTTGGGTTGCTGTGTTTCATCATTTTTGATCTTTTGATAACATACAGTGTTTTTTATGGTTTTATTGCATGTTTGTATAGAGATTGACAGACCACGTGACTTTCGCACATTGCATGTTGGGTACTCGTGGCAAAACAATCAAAGCAATGCATCAAACGCAAACGTTCATTCTCCGGTTCCAATACCTTCTTGCTTTTTCTTTCCCCCCCAAAAAAGGAGTGTACAAAACGAAGGAGAACAATGCCGGACCGCACAAAGACAGACTTGATGAAAAGTCAAAGAAAAGATACGAGGAAAAAATCAAAGGAGTGAAAGGGTCAGACCCTTACGAGCACACAGAGTGGACAAAACATGTGCTGCCCAACTTTCACCACGCTCATATTTATAATCATACGGTTCTTGGAGTGAGCGCATACACTCATGAAGTTTAGTAACTTCAGGTCACTGCAACAAGCCCAGGTACAGTTTACCGACGGATGGGTGCAGGACCTTGAAATGCACCGAACGAAAGACCATCGTACGAACAATGTGTTCATCCATCTCTCTGCATTCAATTATTAGTTATTATTAATCTCCGACTCTCTTCCACAGCCTGTCTTCGTCTGTCTTCCTCCCCTCATTCACAGCAGATGGCCCCGCCCCTCCCTGAGCCCGCTTCTCCCAGGGGTTTCTTCCTATTAAAAGGGAGTTTTTCCTTCCTACTTTCTCCAAGTACTAGCTGAAAGGGGGTCATGTGATTGTTGGGGATTCTCTGTAATATTGTAGGGTTTATGTCTTACAATAATAAGTGTTGTTACTCATTGGTAGATCCAGTTTGGTGTCAGACATGGAAGCATTGTTCCAGGAAACAAATATTTATGTGAATGTTTCCTGGAGTACAGCATCTATTACATAATGTTACCATTAGATTTAGATTTAGATTTAGATAGAACTTTATTAATCCCTCGGGTGGGTTCCTCTGGGAAATTCGATTTCCAAAAAAGCACAGCACCGACAGAAGTTACAGAGTTATACACACACACATATATATAAATACAGAGACAATATAAATAAAATATACGAAGGGGATAAATAGAATAAATAGGAATAAAAAATAAAAATACAAGTGAATTGCACATTTCAAGTATTGAGTCTATTGCACTGTTGACTATTTACAAAAGTATTGCACAAGGTATTGTACAGTGAGGTGAAGAGGCACTACAGCTTAGTTGTTCCCCCCTCCTTTGTCCTCCTGTTTCCCCTCCCTCTCCCCTCCAGAGAGGAGTTAAACAGTCTGATGGCGTGTGGGACAAAGGAGTTTTTAAGTCTGTTAGTTCTTGTCTTGGGGAGAAGCAACCTGTCACTGAACAGGCTCCTCTGGTTGTTAATGGCCGTGTGCAGAGGATGCCCAGCATTGTTCATAATGTCCATCAGTTTCTTTAATGTCCTTTTCTCTGCCACTGTCACCAGAGTGTCCAGCATTACAGTGTTTCATGAGAACCAGTGTCCAAAACAACCCCGCGCACACACACACACACACACACACACACACACACACACACACACAGAGCTACTTTTTGTACAATGCTTAGTCTTTTGCACTGTTGTGAGTCTGCATCGTTCTGTCGTAGCACCACAGTCTTGGAGGAACGTTGTCTCCTTTCACTGTGTACTGTACCTCTGCACATGGCTGCAATGACAATAAAGCCACCTGACTTGGAGCAGGAAACATGTGGGCACTGTACTGAATACATAAGATGAAGGTGTGATGAATGCAAACGCCTCACATCAATCTTGGTTGACGACTTCTGTGGTTCCCTCACAGGTGTCAGATTTCAACAGTGTTATAGTTCACCACAAGGTGGGTCCAGTGAGTAAGCTGCCAGTACGCCCTGTACTGAGATCAGAGTGAAACTGTCAAATCTGAAGCCCTGATCGTTTTTAATGAGTAAGAATTTCACTGAAAGTGTAAAAATGCATCAGCTGATAGACAGCAGACTTTATCTGCCTTCATTCAGATCAAACCACAAATCATGGCCGAGCTGACCGAGCAAGCCCAAAAGTGTGTGCTGTGTTAAGGTCAGGGAGGAGGGTGGGTGAGACTTGAGCTCCATTTATAGAGAGAGAAAGAGTCCATGTGAGCTCACACATGTGCCACCACATACTGCCGGCACAGTGGGACGAACATCGTGAGAGTTTGAACGTTCTCCTGTCGGGAAGAGGAGGAGCAGAGCAGAAGTGTGAAACAGATCAACTGCAGGTGGAGAGCAGCTTGTAAAGTAAGTCATTCTAAGGTGTGTTTTCACCTCACGCTGCCACGTGCAGTGGAGGTCGTGCTTGATGAATGTGGACCACGTCTTTGTTTGTAACTATTAATATTGTTCAGTCGTTCCCACGTGTCCTCTCTGTGTCCGCATTTTAAAACTGCTGACAGTAAAGAGATTTTTGTTGGCCAATCAGAAAGGTCTTTGAAACATGAAAGCAGGCTAACAGCATTAAAAGAAACATCACATCGAGTGGAGACCACAGTGGACACAGCACCAAGTTACTCATTCATTTCCAAAAGCATGGCAGTTATTTAATGCTGGGCTCGTCTTACTGACCACTCAAGGTCCTTTAAGTACCACGCTAACCAGTGTACAAGCTAGAGTACTTCACAGGCACACTGGGACCATGCAAACCCCACGCAGACAGGCTGCCAGGAATCGTCTTCATGTGAGGAAACAATTCAAACAACGCACCACCGTTCTGCCACATCACATCTAGTTAGCTTATTTTTGCTCTTTTCCAGTCACGCAGTCTAATTCTTGCACATTAAAGTAGCTCTGCAGGTCATCATCTGTCTGAAAAATGCTGTTTTAGCCCTTCGTCTCTTTTAAGGACCCCTTTCTTCTGATTGGCTGCCCCTCAAAAACATAAGGTTTGAACAGCAGTGTGCTAATATGACCACATCAGGGATATGCCCACACTGTGACTTCATAAAGATCTGATCTCTTATTTGCAGATGTTGACACATGGACAGACCTACATCATTACTGGCACTGTTGTCAGGGTTAACGTTAGTCCCGGGGTCAGTCTCTATGAAGTTAAAGTCAGCGTAATGCCCTCTAACGTGATGACACCCGATAGCTCCTACTGTGGGTCATATGAGGTCAAACTCCTCCTCCTTCCTACCCCCTCAATAATTCCTTTTGTGACAGCTCTAAGGTGAAGCTCCACCTGCTTTTTTAAAATAATAACATAAATATAGTGACCCTCAAACAGGAAAGCATCCTCGCACGTCCTCACTACCACGTGGAACTGACCACCACCAACAGCTCGCACACTGCAGAACTCCCAGTTTGTTTAGTGCTTGATGTTTCAGGCCCACGTGCTCGTCATCACCTGTCACAGGTCACAGGACCATGACCAACAGCAGGAATAACCAATGAAAACAACATCTTATGAAGCACAAACAGCTGAGAAAGCTACAAGTAATACACATCGCCTTGACATGAGGAAAAAAGACAAAAGGAAATAAGAGTAATTAAATGCAGTCACTGGTGGTGGTCACGTGACCTATATTTAAGCTAGCGCTGTCCTGTGTTTCATTGGCTGATGAAGAGCACAAACTGCAGCTCTGCAGTGTGAAAGGAGTTTATTGTTTCCACACTGACGATGGTGCACAGGAGTCCAGATGGAGGCGGGACGACTTGTAACTAGTGACTGACTCATAATCAAGATTCCTCACGGTTTAAAAAGGTAACACGACAAGACTTCACCAAACAAAGGGCGATGTCGCGCCAAGTCGCGCTGGGTGTCTCACGTTCAGCTGTAATTCATGCAAAGCTACTCTTATAGCTTTGCATGAATCAAGTCCAACAAAGAGCATTGCAAGAACTCCACAAGTTTAGGTTCATGTATATGTAACAGATGTGTTCCTGCGTTGTGTCTGACACTGACAAAGAAACGTAAAACAAACAAAGACCTCCAAGTAAATAACTTGCCCACTTGTAATCTATTACATATAGACTCTGGGTTAATGACTTGTTTGGCCAGAGAAGTTGATTTAAGCAGTGATCTGAAAAAGTCCAGTGCTGTGTTTGGGGACACTGTGCAGGAGAGACAGGGAATCACACTCACGTCTTCCCTGTATCTCCAGCCGTCATGGCTCCCAGCTTGTCACAGGCATACAGGAGGAGGTGGTGGATGGCCATCACAGCCATCGTAGAGAACCTGCTGTTCTCTGCTGTGCTGCTGGGCTGGGCCTCGCTGCTCATCATGCTGAAGAAGGAAGGCTTCTATTCTCACCTTTGCCCTGGTAAGACCGCTGTAAAATGACGTCTGTTTCATTAAAAGAAACAATGCACTGCAGGAATCATCCACAAGCAGGCGCCTCTTTCACTTTAGCCTTGCAGTATTTAACCTTGCTAGAAATGAGGATATTGTGGCACGAGGTGCTTTCGGTAGCTGAAGCAGTTTCTCGGGGTCTTTATTTGGTCGTCCTGATTTGCTTCTTCTATGACCCGTCCCAGGAAACGAGACTGCGGACACGAATGCGACTTTCATGCAGGGCAACGATTGGAAGAGTTGTGTGGAACAAGAGGAGATACTGAATCTCGGCTTCACCATCGGATCCTTCCTCTTGAGCGCAGCCACATTACCCCTGGGGATCTTGATGGACAAATATGGGCCACGACCACTGAGACTCATTGGCAGGTATGACAGCTAAATGAACCAATCAAAGACACTTTAAACTTTAGTTCATGTTCTGAGTGAAAAGGTTTGAGGGCTGATTGCATCATCACGTGTGAGTTTAACTGTTGGGCTGAGCAGCTTGGCAGGGATGCCTGATTTAGTGTCAAACAGAGTGAAATGTGAGGTACTCAGACGTCTGTGTCTTTATGTATTTCAGTTCATGTTTCGCAGCCTCCTGCGCCATAATAGCTGCTGCTGCGTATGACCCTGAAGGTGAGGAAACACGTCAGCACACACAAAGGCAAACTCTAGCAGAGACATATTTGTAGTTTTAGTATGCCACCCTCCCTCCTCATTATGATATAACACTGCCACATGTTTACAACGTCCACCTCTGGTCAGGGAAAGTAGACAGGAAGTGACACTTGGTTTCATCACAGCTGAAGGTATTTCTCGTTTGGTCCATCAGTCCTGTCGGGCCTCATCTTCCTGGCTGTGTCCTTGAATGGTTTTGGAGGAATCTGCCTGACCTTCACTTCACTCACAGTACGATTTCCACTCACACACGCACACACACACACACACATACACACACACACACACACACACACAGACACACACACACACACACACACAGATACTCACACAGACACACACACACAGATACACACACACTCACACACACACAGATACACACACAGACACACACACACTCACACACACACAGACACACACACACTCACACACACACAGATACTCACACACACACACACACAGATACACACACACTCATACACACACTCACACACACACAGATACACACACAGACACACACACACTCACACACACACAGATACTCACACAGACACACACACACAGATACACACACACTCATACACACACTCACACACACACAGATACACACACACTCACACACACACAGACACACACACACTCACACACACACAGATACACACACAGACACACACACTCACACACACACTCACACACACACAGATACACACACACTCACACACACACAGACACACACACACACACTCACACACACACAGATACACACACAGACACACACACTCACACACACACAGATACACACACACTCACACACACACAGACACACACACACATAAGGGCGATCGTGGCTCAAGAGTTGGGAGTTCGTCTTGTAATCGGAAGGTTGCCGGTTCGAGCCCCGGCTTGGACAGTCTCGGTCGTTGTGTCCTTGGGCAAGACACTTCCCCCGTTGACTGCTGGTGGTGGTCAGAGGGCCCGGTGGCGCCAGTGTCCGGCAGCCTCGCCTCTGTCAGTGCGCCCCAGGGTGGCTGTGGCTACAATGTAGCTGCCATCACCAGTGTGTGAATGGGTGGATGACTGGATATGTAAAGCGCTATATAAATACAGGCCATTTACCATTTACACACACACACACACACACACACACTCATACACACACAGATACACACAGATACACACACACACATATACACACACACACACACACTCATACACACACACTCACACACACACACACAGACGCTCTCACACACACTCACATACACACAGACACACACACACTCACATACACACAGACACACACACACACTCATACACACAGACACACACACACTCACTCACACACACACTCACTCACACACACACTCATACACACAGACACACACACACTCACTCACACACACACTCACTCACACACACACTCATACACACAGACACACACACTCACACACACACAGACACACACACACTCACACACACTCATACACACAGACACACTCACACACACACAGACACACACACTCACACTGCCTTTTCTGGCATTTCAAACCTCTGGGGATGAGTAAGTTACCATCAGTGACAACCAAACACGACCTTTCGGGGGAACTAACTTGACGTTCAGTTTGTGTCACGTGCCTCTCAGTGTTGTTCACAGTGTTGTGAGTGGACATACTGTACAAAGAGTGATGCAGTCGCTGTGCTGGTCTGTGTGGTAGAGAGAGAGATGAGTATGAACGCACAGCTGCTGATTTCACAGAACACAAACATAAGGCTTTGTGTTTATGTTGATGAAGTGCCTTGCATCTGCATTCTATCTTGCAACCACCAGATGGCGATAGCTGCGACTGCAGAAGTCTATGGTAAATGGCATATTCAGTTTTTTGCAGCCGGAATGGAGGCACCAGAAACATTTATCACGAGGGGTCAATCGAGTTAAAGTCAGTTATAACAAGTTCACTCAGCAGTGATGGGAAGCAGAGACTTGCACATGGAACAAAGTTCGCAGTATGATGCAATATATACACTGCTGG
This sequence comes from Aulonocara sp. 'chitande type north' Nkhata Bay, assembly GCF_057382095.1. Classification (NCBI taxonomy): domain Eukaryota; kingdom Metazoa; phylum Chordata; class Actinopteri; order Cichliformes; family Cichlidae; genus Aulonocara; species Aulonocara sp. 'chitande type north' Nkhata Bay. Next base: position 1,746,969 of record NC_141349.1, read on the forward strand.
GCATCAGACTGCCCCATATCCCTACGTTTCCATCTGCCCCAGGTCCAAACTCCAACCACCTGTCCACACAGTCAGATGCAGAACATACTTAGAGTGTGTGTGTTTTCAAAAACTTGTTCTAAATTCAGCAGCAGTCCTTCAACCAATCACAAAGCTGGCTGGTCAACACACCCTCCCACGCCCCTGTCAGCCCCTCACTCCATTGGTCTCTCTCCTACAGACCTAAAATAACATGAGCCTGAGTGGGTGTGTGTAGGTGAGTGTATTGTTTGTTAAGGGTTCAGGTCAGGTGGGGCAACAAGCCGATATCTTAGGGTTAAAAACAGTGTCTAAGTGAATGTTCCAAGTGTACCCATATGGAAAAGAAATCGTAAAAACATATATGATTTACTCATGAAAGTGGCCACTTTCATGAGTAAATCATATATGTTTTTAGTAAGTATACAAAACATACAAGTTTCATTCTATAATTTTTTAAGGGATCTTATATGTGTTTTCACTCTTGTATGCTTTTCATACAAGTTTCATACAAGAGAGATAATAACTTTATAAGATTTATATATATCTTTTCCATATGGGTAATGCTGGCTGAAGTTATTGAGACACAATGGTGTGTGTGTGTGTGTGGGGGGGGGGGGGGGGGGGGGGCTCTTACATAAGTACCTGATATATATAGTCAGTAACACTTGTTTAGCTTTGATAAAGCTGCCGTATAATAACTGGTTCCCAGCTCTTCCAGCATCCACATGTCAAAGTGTCCTGTCCACAAATCCAGTGATGATGTGAGCGAGTTAGAAACAGTCAGAAACAGTCAGAAACAGTCAGAAACAGCACCAGAAGACATGAAGTAACGTGCCGGGTGGCTTGCAGTAAAACACTTTGAGTGCTCAGCCAGAATAGAAAAGGAATAAATCAGACATGAAACCAAGTGTGTGCTAGTTTATGTAAAACTGAATATTCAGCAGAAATTTAAGAAACCAGCCGGCCACGATCCAGAGTGGCTGCAGCATGTTACTGTGAAACAACAATGACTCTTTTTGCATTTTCATTTTATAGATAGATAGATATGTATACCATACCATACATATACTGTATATACATATGCATCAATATTAACATTCTTGTCTAGTTATCGGATTTATGTAGCTACGGGCTTGTGCTTCATGTTAATTTGCAATGAATTAACACAAAAAGACCCACTGGTGTCATTCTGTGGAACTGACCTGCAGCTGGTGTTGTGATATTTGTGGTTGGAACTTCATGCTTATGCTTTATAAGCTGTGTGTGCACAGAGGCAACACAGCGATGGAAAAGAGGGGAGGGCTGATAAGAATGGAGAGCCAAGGCAAACCTACAACATGGGAACATTACTCTGGGAAGGCATGACTTCAGCTGAACCTGAGGCTGTAGACAGACAAATAAAACCCAGTGATATTTACACTGGGGCAAATGAGGGCAATGTACAAACAAAGAAACTGACGGCCTGTTGCATGCTATAGCTGAATTCTCCGATATTATCGGTTTCATTTCATTTCATTTATGTAAACAAAGAGTGTTTCTCATGACACCTTCAGCGTGAACACTTGTGACACCATAGTTACAACCCCAATTCAAAAAAGAAGTTAAGACGCAACGTAAATAAAAACAGAACTCAATGGTTTGTAACTCTGACAAAGCCATGTTTTGTTTCCACAGTATAACATAAAAATGATTTTAAATATTTAAACTGAGACATTGTATCATTTGATTTAAAAAAAATGGCTTGTTTTGATTAATGGGAGCAACAAAAGGCCAAAAAGGTAAACGATACTAAAAAGAAACAGTTAGAGGAAAACACGGTGACTGTACTGTTCTCTCTATGTGTTGAACTCCCTGAGCGTGAACAGCCAGCCAAACTCAAGAGCCAGGGAGGTGAGCGTACTTGCTCCTCGAACATAGTGTTGAACTGACATCATTGAACTGGAGTGAAACTAGAAACACATAAAACTAAACTCTTAATGATTGTCATACAATCAGCAGGTAAGTGTATTTAGCCACTAACATAGGAGACTTCAAGATAAGCATCCTGTAGATATACAATCTGATATTAATACAAAGAACAATAAGCAGGTAGTGGGCAAGTGTACACTTGTATCATTAGCTCAGAAGCTACGACCTACAACTACTGCACTTCAAGGAAGGTACAAAATAATGTCTCAAACACCCCATTACTAATTGTCTAATATACAAAGAACTGACTGAACTTACTTTTGCTTTCTGAAGGAGTATTTTGGATTCAACTCAAAAGATTTCAAAGGTGTAGCCATGCTTTCCCCACTGTTCCTGTCTATGCACATGTCAAAATAAAGGCTTTCCTGTCTATTCGGATGTCAAAATAAAAGCTTCACAAATTTCTGATGTATAACAATAGAAATACAATTTCCTCTTATTTGTCTCATTAGCATGTGAACATAGTCAAAACAGAACAGTGACTCAGAATCAGAATCAGAATGGGTTTATTGCCAGATGTTGAGGTTTACAACATTAGGAAATTGCTGCGGTGCTTCAGTGCAAACAATAAGAATTAAAGTGCTATGTAGAAAGAAAGATATGTGCATGAGATATACATGAGATATATACATGAGAATAAGAATTATGAGTGCTACGTAGAAAGATATATACATGAGTGCAGGTGGTGATCAGTGCCAGACATGAAATGATGCAGTTACACAGCGTAGGGTCATGTGTTAGTGGCGGGGACAGTCATGTGGTTATTGTTCATGTGTCCAACAGCAGAGGGGAAGAAACTGTTCTTGTGGCGAGAGGTTCTGGTGCGAATGGACCGGAGCCTCCTGCCTGAGGGGAGCAGGTCAAACAGACTGTGTCCAGGGTGAGAAGGGTCAGCTGAGATCCGGGCTGCACGCCGCAGTGTCCTGGAGGTGTACAGGTCCTGCAGAGATGGGAGTCTGCAGCCAATCACCTTCTCAGCAGAGCGCACAACACGCTGCAGTCTCTGTTTGTCCCTGATAGTGGCTCCAGCGTACCACACGGTGATGGAGGAGGTGAGGATGGACTCGATGATTGCGGTGTAGAATTGCATCATCGTCCGTGTTGGCAGGTTGAATTTCTTCAGCTGCCTCAGGAAGTACATCCTCTGCTGGGCTTTCTTGATGACGGAGGTGATGGTGGGCTCCCACTTCAGGTCCTGGGTGATGGTGGTACCCAGGAAGCGGAATGAGTCCACAGAGGTGATGGGGGTGTCAGTCAGGATGATGGGGGGGAGTGGAGCTGTGTGCTTCCTGAAGTCCACAATAATCTCCACTGTCTTCTGGGCATTCAGCACCAGGTTGTTGTGGCTGCACCAAGACACCAGACATTCAACCTCCCTCCTGTAGGCAGACTCATCCCCGTCCGAGATGAGTCCAATAACGGTGGTGTCATCTGCAAACTTGATTAGCTTGACAGACTGGTGGGTGGAGGTGCAGCAGTTGGTGTACAGGGAGAAGAGCAGAGGAGAAAGAACACAGCCCTGAGGGGAGCCGGTGCTGATGGTCCGGGAGTCCGAGACATTCTTTCCCAGCCTCACGTGCTGCTTCCTGTCCGTCAGGAAGTCAGTGATCCACCGGCAGATGGGATCAGGCACATTCATCTGGGAAAGCTTGTCTCGGAGATGGTCTGGAAGGATGGTGTTGAAGGCAGAGCTGAAGTCCACAAACAGGATCCTGGCGTAGGTTCCTGGGGAGTCCAGATGCTGCAGGATGAAGTGTAGGGCCATGTTGATGGCGTCGTCTACAGACCTGTTGGCTCTATATGCAAACTGCAGGGGGTCCAGGAGGGGGGCCGTGAGGGTCTTGAGATGGGAGAGAACTAGGCGCTCAAATGACTTCATGACCACAGATGTCAGAGCCACGGGTCTGTAGTCATTTAGTCCAGTGATCCTAGGTTTCTTGGGGACAGGGATTATGGTAGAGGACTTGAAGCAGGCAGGCACATGACATGCCTGCAGTGAGGAGTTGAAGATGCCAGAAAACACTGGGGCCAGCTCGTTTGCACAGTGTCTGAGGGTGGTAGGAGACACACCGTCTGGGCCGGGAGCTTTCCGAGCATTCAGACTCCTAAACTGCTTCCTCACATCTGCTTCATGAATATGAAGAGTTGTGGTCGTAGGAGGTGGTGTGAAATCCTCTTTTGTGTGGGGTGAGGGGGCGGGTGTTGCAGGTGAACAGTTTGAAGGTGGTGATGGCTCTATGGAGGGGGGAGAGGTGGGGGAATGAGTGTCCAAAGTGTCTCTATTGTTGGGGCCGTTGGAGGTGTGAAGGCTGCCTGATGGCTCGTCAAAACGACAGTAGAAGTCGTTGAGGGTGTTGGCTAAGAGCAAGTCATCAGTGGAGTGGGGGGTTTTAGGCTTGTAGTTTGTGATATTCCTAAAACCTTTCCACACAGAGGCCGAGTCATTCTCTGAGATCTGCTGCTGCATCTTCTCAGAGTGCTGATGTTTAGCAATGTCCACTTCTTTAGTGAACCTGTGCTTGGCCTCTCTGTAGCAGTCCCTGTCTCCGCTTCTGAACGCCTTTCTCTTTTCCAGCCACAGCTTTTTGAGTTTAGGAGTAAACCAGGGTTTGTCATTGTTATAACTCACCCTGGTGTGTGATGGCACAATGCTGTCCTCACAGAAGTGGATATAGGAGGTGACGGTGTCCGTAAACTCGTCCAAGCTGTTAGAAGCAGCCTTCAGTGTGTCCCAGTCTGTGGTCTCCAAACACGTGCGAAGCTCCTCCACAGCCTCGTTGCTCCACAGTTTTTTAGTCCTCACGACAGGTTTGGAGAGCTTCAGCCTCTGTCTGTACGCGGGGATTAGGTGGATCATGACGTGGTCAGAAAGTCCGAGTGAAGCGCGGGGCACCGCGCGATAGGCCCCGCTGATCGTGCTGTAGCAGTGGTCCAATGTCCTCTCCTCTCTGGTCGGGCATTTAATATACTGCTTGTATTTCGGAAGCTCATGGCTCAGATTGGCTTTGTTAAAGTCCCCAAGAGCAATGATGAGAGAGTCCGGGAATGTCCGCTCCGTGTGGAGAATCTGCTCTGCGAGTGCGCACTGAGCTGCTCGCGCATCCGCGTCTGGCGGGATGTAAACAGCGGCCAGGATGAATGAAGCAAACTCCCGCGGAGAATAAAACGGTTTGCAGTGAATAAAAAGATATTCCAGAGAGGGAGAGCAGTGCTGAGCAATCACTGTTACATCTGTGCACCAGCCACTATTGATGTAGAAGCAGAGACCTCCACCTTTGGACTTACCGGAGAGAGCGGCCTGCCGGTCCGCGCGCAGCAGATGGAAGCCCTCCAGCTTGAGCGCGCAGTCTGGGATGTTCTCACTGAGCCACGACTCCGTAAAACATAAGACACAGGAGGAGGCAAGGTCTCTGTTCATGCTTCTCATCAGGGCCAGTTCGTCTATCTTATTCCAGAGTGAGCGTACATTAGAAAGGAAGATCCCAGGAAGGGCCGTTCTCAGTCCGCGTTTCCTCAAACGCACGAGTACGCCGGCTCGCTTACCTCTCTTTCGACGTCTCACTTTCCTGATCAGAGTCAGCAGTAAATCTGCCGCAGATGCGACAAATATTGGAAATAAATCCACAGGCGTTGTAGTCCTGCAGTTAAGGAGCTCTTCTCTGGTGTAAGAATATCCAGAGGAGTGCCCAGACACAGAAGAAATGCACAAAAACAAGACAAAAGTAACGCACTGAAGCACCAGGGCATCCATACGCGGCGCCATCTTGGTTTATGACTCGTCAGGTTAACTGACCACAGGTCAGTAACAGAAGTGAAAAATAGATAAATAACCCCGCATCTAGAAACTGTTCAGATATCTCAGAATAATGTCCGTCAGTGTGAAACTGTGAAGACTGTGTCATCATAAACTGTACGTGATAGCAAAGGATTCTGAGAATGTGGAGAAACCTCCGAGCACAACCATCGAACCTGGAACTGATGGATGTGTGTGCGTTAAGAACAGGCACGATGGTGCCGTTGAATCAGGGACTGGGCTCAGAAACACCTCCAGTAGTGATGGTCTGTGAACACAAGTGCAGCTTCTGTTGTTCTTCGAATGAAGGTGTGTGAGAAATGAAGGTGTGTTATTCATATCTGTGATACAAATATGTAACACACACAGCAGCTGCTTATGACCACTGCTGCTACAACAGTGTAAGTGTAAAGATCAGAGCAGGACAGCGCTGATCCACAGGAAACGACACGAGCAGAGCCTTTGAGACAAAACAGAGACGCTTCTTCTTCATACTGTCATAGTCAATATACACCACGTTCCAAATTATTATGCAAATAGTGTTTAAGTGTTATAAAGATTAAATAAGTTGTTTTTCAATTAAACCCGTGGATGGGATTGTGTCTCAGGACTCTTTGTATCACTGAAATCAATCTCGGACACCTGTGATCAGTTGTTTGCCAGCTGAACCCAATTAAAGGAAAAACTACTAAAGGAGGATGTTCCACATTATTAAGCAGGCCTCCATTTTCAAGCAATTTAGGAAGGAAAAGTGATCTCTGCTGAAAAGCGTGAAATAGTTGACCGCCTTGGACACGTAATGAAAACCTCTTTCACGAAAATTTACGTGTGATCACCATAATGTTAAGAGATTTGTGGCTGAGTCAGAGCACACATGGGTTCGTGCAGATAAAGGCACAATGATGAAGGTTTCTGCCAGAGAGCAGCTGCTAAAAGGCCATTACAAAGCTGCAAACAGACATTTCAAGCTGCTGGTGCCTCTGGAGCCCTGCGAACGTCAAGCTGTAGGATCCTCCAGAGACCAGCAGCTGTGCATAAACCTTCTATTCGGCCACCCCTAACCAATGCTCACAAGCAGAAATGGCTGCAGTGGGCCCAGAACCACATGAAGACTAATTTTCAAACAGTCTTGGTCACTGATGAGTGCAGCGCCACCCTGGATGGTCCAGATGGATGCAGAGGTGGATGGCTGGCTGCGTCGTCAGCTAAAAGGTAGTGGAGTCGTTTTTGAGCTGGAATCACGGGGAGAGTTTCAGACTGACCACTTTCTTCCTGGTACAAAAAGAAGAACTGTGCTTTCTGCAACACAACCATCTTCATGCAAGACAATGCACCATCTCATGCTACGAGGCACACCTCTGCATCTTTGGCTGCTATCAGCATAAAAGGAGAGGAACCCATTCTTCCCTGACCTCAATCCTACTGAGAACCTTTGGAGCATCCTCAGGTAAAAGAATATGAGGGTGGGAGGCCGTTCACATCCAAACAGCAGCTCTGAGAGGCTATTCTGACATCCTGCAAAGACATTCAAGCAGAAACTTTCCAAAAACAAGTTCCATGGATGCAAGAATTGTAAAACTGCTATCAAATAAGGGGTCCTGTGTTATTGTGTGACTTGACCTGTTAAGATGTTTTTGATTGAAATAACTTTTGATGTCAGTGAAATTGATCTACTAATGCTGCAAATTCAACAAATGACCATTTTCAATTCTCTACAACCTATAAAATCTTTTGAAACTCTGTGTGCGTAATCATTTGGAAGGCGCTGTAGTAACTTAACACAGGACGTGTTGATTAAAGTCTCTCCTGACATGCACTGTGCAGCTTGTTAAAATAAGATGATGTTAGTCAGTAGAAAAGCAAAAGGATGAGCCTTTGGCTGGATCCAAGCTCACCCCAGAGTGCAGAGTTATAGATAGAGTGAACTCTGAGTAAATGCAGTCATGACTAAAATTATGAACGGCTGTGTGGATTTGACACAACTGAAACCATATTACAGCCCAGTGCATGCTGTCACGGTGGCTCTGTCTTACAGAGCTGTACAGTTTACACCCAAACCACCAACTGAACATCTTCCTGTAGAGAAAAAATATTTTCACATTTCCACTTCATGTATCCCTCCACTCTCTGACTCTTACACTAATTTGTTGTTTAAGCAACACTTAATGAATGAATGTAACTACAGAGTTACAGTGTAGCCGCTTGGCTACATAAGTAACGTTTGAATAAATTAAGACAAATGATGTATTAAATGTAATCCTCCAAATATATGAAACTGATGCAAGTTTCAACTGAGTATTACAGCCTGTAGTGTAACTGAGCCACATTCATGAGGCGGCACTGTTCCACGTGTGTCTATACTTAGAGTGACACACACGTGTGCACACACACACTCGCACACCCAAACACACACACGTCTGGTTTGCTCTCCTCGTGGGGACCTGGATTTTGGTCCCCACCAGTATAGTAAGAACCCATAGACACACACACATACACACACGGCACGACTTTTTTCCCCTGTGTTTGTACAAAGCTTTTAAGAGCGCCACCTGCTGGTCACTTATTAAAATGTACAACTGTAGAGAAAATGTTGAAAGCTCTGAAGCTTTTGTCCTTGGACAGAAACTCAGATTTGCTCCGTGTGACAGCACGATCGTTTCTCTCTCTCATCTAGCTGCCGAACATGTTTGGGAACATTCGATCAACCATCCTCTCCCTGATGATTGGCTCCTATGCTTCTTCAGCTGTCACCTTCCCCGGTGTCAAGGTACAGACACACACTCACACACCTCGTTGAAAGGTGGAAAACCTTTCTTGGCTGAAAGCTAAAAGATATTGCTTGTTAAACTGTAGCAGAAGGGTTGTAAACTGTAGGGAACATGAAAGAAAGCAAAGGGGGCAGAAGGACCAAAAAGCTGATGACAGAGAGTACAGTGGACAGGAAACAGGAAGAAGAATAAACAAGAGACAACACTGGGCGGAAATAAAAGGGAGGATACTGCCGTGAGATTTCACATTAACAGTAACTAAAGGTCAAGTTTGCAGCATCATGCACACGTTTTACCTTTCCTTTATTCACCTCAACCCTGAAATCTCTTCCCTCATGCTTCTCTGTCCTACTCCTCCTCCTCCTCTCCAGGTGATTTATGACCTTGGCGTCTCTTTCCGGGTCATCATGTGGGTCTGGGCTGGAATGGCGTGCACTGTGATCCTAAACTGCTTCCTGAACTGGCCCACTGAATCTTTCCCTGCACCCGAAGACATCAGATACACGTCAGTTTTAACAGAATAGACGAATTAACACTGGAAACTGTGTCAGATGTTTAAAAGTAGAACACAAGTCTCATGATGAGACAGTTGTGATCAGTATGATTGCTCCTACAGAGCGTAGTGATCATATCTGAACTGTAAGATAAGATAAGACTTTATTGATCCCACAACGGGGAAGTTTTTGCGTCACCTCAGCTCAGGTACAGATATCAGAAGGAAATACAAAAATACAAATAAGTACAATCAATGAAAAAAGTAAGATAATACACTACATACAACGGTAGCATACACAGTATGTGACTATGGATATGGTTGGAAATATGGAAGACATCAACTATATAGCTTGACATAACTATTGTACCACTACTATTCCTATTTATAGACATGTACACCTTAAATATGCATATGTATACATATACATGCATATACACCTGCACATGTCCGTACACATGGAAGGTCCATTATGCATGAAGTGGTGAGCGTGGATGCTCCCTGGATTCCCACAGCGGTACCAGTTTGGGGTGATTCCATTCTCCCTGAGAGATTTCTCCAGGGACGACACAAAAACCTGAGTGCAGGATGCAGAACTGAGAGCGCTGAGAGTCGACTAAAGCTCACAATGGAAAGAGACATGAACAAAACACAGAGAACAGAAGAGTGACAACAACACCTGGGACAGCTGTGCACAGGCTGCTCAGAGGACAGAGTCATTGCAGTCGGTTAGGCTATAAATCACTGCCTTCAGACTAATATAGATATTGACGAGGGAATCGCTCCTCATGTTGTGACTTCATGTTACCCACTCATGTCAGCTGTCACGAGGCTTCATGATGAACCTTTCCCATGTGTTCTGAGTTTTACAGATTCAGTAACGTCAGCTGTGGTTTCGGGCACGTTTTATGAGTATCTCCAAAAGTCTTCAACTTAAAACATCTTTGAGATAGTGGGAATTGCACATTATGACTCTTCCCATTACATTCTGTGTGTTTTTTTCCGCTTAACAGTAAAAGGGTGAAGATAAGTGGGGTTGTGACAGAGGACAGCGTGACCGGGGACAGGAATATCACCCACATGACTGCAATGGAAGACACAATGGGATCCAGACAGACAGTACCTGAGCACACAGACCCCCACAGCACAGCCCAAGGTATTTGTTTTGTTATTTTGGCTTTAGTTTAAGTTGAGCTTGCTGCCAACACTCTCAGTGATTTTATTCTCAAAAAAATCAAGCTCCCATCGTCCGAGCGGTCATCTATGGCTCCCTTGCCTTTGATGAGGGTTAAGTGTTGCCCCGAGTCCAGAAAAACACCGTCAGGGTCTTGTTCACGAGGGGAGAGTCGACCAGTGGTTGACAGACCAGTGGTCCAGCATCTGCAGTGATGAAAAAATGGTAACTGGCCTGCATTAGTATAGTGCTTTACTCAGTCCCTGAGGACCCCAAAGCACTTTACCCTACATTCACACACTGGTGATGGCAAGCCACACCTGCCGGACACTGGCGCCACCGGGCCCTCTGACCACCACCAGTAGGCCAACATGGGGTTAGTATCTTGCCCAATGATATTTGGCATACAGCCAGGGGGGAGCCTGGGATTGAACCACCGACCTTCTGATTAGTGGCTGACCTGCTCTGCCATCAGAGCTACAGCCACCCCTGGGCTTTCTAGTCTTTAAAGACTTGTGTGCACTGTAAACTACCATGAACAGCAAAATGAACTGTGTGAGAATCTGCGATGGACCTGAACTCTCAGTGAACTGAAAGAGTTTTGGCTGGAACCTGCACGGCTCTGAGGTCTGTATCTGCTGAACCAAAAGCTAAATGTACATTCATACATTTTCTCTCTTTGTCTCCTTCTTCAGCGTCTGTGCCGCTCTGTCATTCTGTGTGTTCTCCCATATTCCTGTGGAGTGTTATCACCATGGCGATGACACAGCTGAGGCTCATCTTCTTCATGGGTGCTATGAATAAGATGATGGAGTTCCTAGTCACCCACGGCGACCCCAACCGTAAGAATAATGGTCCATTTTCTATTTTTTAAATCTAAATGCTCCATGGTTTATTTCATTGGCCCTGCGACAGACTGGCGACCTGTCCAGGGTGTACCCTGCCTCTCGCCCCATGACAGCTGGGATAGGCTCCAGTTTTGGTATTCCTTATGTGGTTTTTAAAAAAACTCTATATCAAGTGTTTAGTGTTCTGCTGGGTGAAAGTTAAGGTTATGGCACAGAATTCACATCATTTTTATTCTCATCAAACCATTTAGTAAACCCTCTCACCACATGAATGCAGGCAATCTGGAAAAGACTGCTTTACCATAGTTTCACCGTAGCATAAAGGCAATCACTCAGATCTGCAATGAGCTTCCTTGTAAGGTGCACATTGGAGCCAAATCATCAAATCAAAGGGAACATGGTTTCAGCGTTTCTTTTATTTGTCACTTGTTTATAGGGCCAAAGTGAGTGTGCTGCTAATGAGAATAATTGCTGTTAACCCGTCTCTGGTAATCCCTGACCTGCTGCTGTCTCTTTCAGCCTCTGAGGAGCTACAGAAGGAGGTGGAAAAACAAGGTATAAACCAAAACACTCAGTTCTAATGGTGCACACACATGACTGCTGTCCACTGAGACTCGACCCAGGACCAAGACCTGTTTGGGTCCTGACTTAAGATTCAGATTGGTTTTACTCTGTGGAAGGAACATGTTAGACTTACAATTTCAAACGACTTCAAGAAAGCACCTTGAACAGTGAGTTACTCAGATTTCATGGGAACTTCGTGATTCATTTTCTAGAGATCAACCAAATGCAATTTTCTTGGCCAATTCAAAATTGCAGCTGTTTTGTAAAAGGCCAATACCTGCTTTGATCGGCTCTGAGCTCTTGTTCTTGTGCTATGACTAGATGCAAGTGTAACACACCCAAAGAAAGATTCTAGGTCTGACCAACCGTCTCAGTCGTGGGCAAAAAGATGACAGTCAATAAAATTCTAAAAGATAATTTATTGACAAAAAATATCAAGAGATAAAAGAAAACAGTCCAGTGTCCCATTTATGAATCAAATAAAAACACACAGTCCCAAGGCCAGAGCCAGCTATGCCACACGGCCAGTTACACTCCATGTGTTGCCTGTAACAGGGTTAGAAGTTGTCCTTGGAGACCCACCACCCTGCAAGCATATAGCCAGTGGTCACTCCAGCCTCTGCAACTCTGCTACCTTTAGGCTGTGGCATATAATAGGCCCTGGACTGCACAGAGAGACAAAACTACACTTTCACTATAGAATTCATAGGACAAAACCCATCCATCCCAAACATATCTGATTTCATCACAGTACATACCTGCACAGAGAGACAAAACGACACAGCAGTGTTTGTAGTGTGGGCTATAAGTAGACCAGTGTATCAGTGCAATCAAGTACACCTGCCTCTAATTAGTCCAACCCCATTCCACCCATTGGCTCACCAAAAATGTGACACACACACACAAAACCACTCCCAACCCAGTGCAACTTCACACAATAATATGGAGCTGAATTAACACAGGTACATTAGTCTACCATGTTACACCCCTCCCTGCTGAAATGGTCATTGTCCCAATGACCATGTAATCTATAAATATTAGTCTCCAAATCTCTGTGGAGGCAGTCCTTTGGTTGTTTTTGTTGACCGTCTGGGTTCTTGATGAATGAGTCCTGTCTCGATGCCTTCTGGGCCAGCCTCGAGAGGGATTTCTGTAGGAAGCCAAAACCCGACCCAGGGTGGAGCAGCTGGAGATCTACCAGTGTGTGGCCATGCATTTCCAGTTTTTAAATCTTCCTGCCTGGCTGTCTCCACCTCACTCCTAGAGTTCTGCATATCTTGTTGCATAGGTAGCAAACAAGGTCTCATTAAGTTACGATGCATCACTTTCTCAACATTTCCCCCTTCTTGTCTAATTACATACACCGGCAAATCAGGATCTGCTTGTTTTATGACGACATAAGGTCGCTGCTCCCACCTATCTGCCAACTTACCTCGGCCCCTTGCTCTCAAGTCCTGTAGCAATACTCTCTCTCCAGGCAGCAATGGAAGAGCATCTGCTTTCAGGTCATGATATTTCTTTTGCCGGGACATTTCAGAGTCTCTATGGTCTTGAGCTTTTCGGAAGGCATACTGCAGCCGTCTCTGATGGCATTGCACCCAGTTGCTTACAGAAGAACAGCCCACATTTTCAGTAAGGCCCATCAGCCGATCCTGGGGAAGAAATCCATGCCTTCCAAACATCAAATAATGTGGTGAATATCCTGTAGAACTGTGCACTGTATGGTTATATACCTGGATCATCTCAGGCAGGTGATCTCGCCAGTTTCTCCTCTCTTCACCTAATGTGCCCAGCAACCCCAGAAGAGTCCGATTAAGCCGTTCACAGGCCCCATTTCCAGCTGGGTGATAGGGTGTTGTATGATCCTTCTTTATAACATACAATTCACACAGCTCCTGCACTAGTTGCGATTCAAAGTTAGGACCTTCATCTGACAGCAGTCGTCTCGGTGCACCAAAGGGCTGAATTACCTTGCTCCAGAGTGCTTTAGCTGTCGTCACTGCAGTCTGGTCTTTTGTAACTGCAGCCCAAGCAAATTTACTGAAGTGATCCACCATGACCAAAACATTATGATACAGATCTTCTGGACCGTTTGTGACCCGTGGTAGGTACCTATTTAAAATAGGACAGAGCCGTAGGCGCACAGTCAGTTTAAAAGAGTTTAATTTTTAATACAAAATAAAAGAAACAGTGTAACAGCAGCACCTAAAAACAATTAAAAACGTTACCTTATTAAAAACGATAAAACTGTACGATTGCCCGTGAGACAGGACAAGCGCTGCGGGGAACAGTTTAAAAACAAATCGACATAGCACACAGGTTAAAAATGGACGGCAACTCACACATGACCCCAAATGGGTAAAACACTATAGAAAAAAAGGCAAATCTTCGGTGCCGTCTTCACTTGGGCCCCCCGCTGTGCATGCAAAAGCGGAGAGGCAAAAAAAGGATTTGTTTTCCCTGCAGCGCCTTCACCGCCTGCGAATCAATATCTGTGGTGCCTACTGATACAGAAAAAGTAAAACAAAAAAACAAAACCATCGACAGCCGCAGCAGTCAGTCCGTCGACTTACACCAGTTTAAAACAAATTAAAACACACTGATGTGTCGGGTCCTTTGCCCGCAGCCAGAAATCCACCTGGCAAAGCAGCAGCTCGGTACTCTGTAAATAAAAGACAGGAGATCACTAGCTGGACAATAAAACACAGGAATATTCCTCCACTGAATTGGTTTTGTTACCTGTCCACAAGTTCGTGTCACACCCTAATAAATGTGGGTCAGTGGCGATGAAGTCCACTATACCGTTCTCACGGGAGCAATGTTTCCCACCTACAAGGGTGCAAATAACTGTAAACCTCTGCCAACAGCCAGAGCTCAAGTGGTACATTTTTGTGTAACCTACCGTTCTAACAGAAGTTTAGGGGAGGACGCGTATCAGACTTTCATAGTTAAGAAACACCAACTTGCCCAACTCGGACCAAGCGCTCGCAGCTTCAGGTTTGCAAAGGAATACCCAATTGCCCACACCTGCGCTTATGAAAGGAGCGAAGACCAGCTCCGCCCACCAGGGGCGGTCCCAAGTCTCCAGGTCTCACCTGTCACACAGCTATAGACAAAAAGTCTACAGACAACAGTTCCATGGGTGCAGATGTCTTAATGGGAATCAACGGAGCATGTTTCGCAGCAGCCGCTTTACGCAGGACACAGGCCTTGCATTGGGAACACCAATTTATAACATCAGCATTTAATTTGGGCCAGAAATATCTTCTTTTAATGAGGGATATTGTTTTTTCTGGGCCCCAGTGTCCTGCATATTCATGGTACGGTTGCCATATAGAATACTTCTCACCCTCAGGAACCAAAATTTGAACTACTGGATCGACCTCCTTGGTATCATGTGATGTCCGACACAGCACTCCATCTTTTAGTGACAGTCGTTCCCAGTGCCGCAGAAGACAGAACAGGTTTAGACTCCTGTTGCCTCTCACGCTTATTTGGCTGATGGCCCCTCTGTAGATAACAGGCCACCCTTCTTAGCGTTGAGTCCTCCCCTTGCAAGGCAGACCACTGAGATGGCGTGCGTTCAGGAAACAGAGGCACACCACAGGTTACATTTTGTAAACCCTCCTGGTTAGAGTTGCTTACGCCAACACACATTGCTCTGACCACATTTACTTCAACCTGTTTAAAGGATGGAACCTCTACTTCTTCCCTTTGTCCCTCTGTAGCCTCAGTTACTACAGGTGATGGATATCTGGATAGTGCATCTGCACTCTGATTAATACGCCCTGGCCTATATTTGATCTCAAATTGAAAACTAGCCAGGCGTGCTGCCCATCTCTGCTCTAAGCTACCAAGTTTGGCTGAACTCAAATGTACCAAAGGGTTATTGTCTGTGTAAACTGTAAAGGGTACACAATACAGATATTCAGCAAATTTCTTGGTTACTGCCCAGGTCAAGGCCAGAAACTCAAGTTTGAAGGAGCTATAGTTCTTATCATTTTTCTCAGAAGGGCTCAAACTCCTACTAGCAAAAGCAATTACTTTCTCTTTTCCATCCTGAACTTGTGCAAGTACGGCTCCTAAGCCCTGGTTGCTGGCATCTGTGTACAAGATGAAAGGTAGATTAAAATCAGCAAAAGCCAACACTGGTGCAGATGTTAGAGCCATTTTTAAAGAACTAAAGGCTGTGTCACATGTAGAGTTCCATTTAGTGGACAAGGGAACATCCTTCCTCTTAGAATTTTGTGATGCTCCAACTAATATTTGATTTAATGGTTGGGCAATTCTTGCAAAATCTTTCACAAATCTCCGATAATAGCCTGCCAGACCCAGAAATGATTGTAATTGTTTCACAGTAGTTGGAATAGGCCATTCTTGAATACATTTAATCTTGTCAGGGTCTGGAGCAACCCCTTTTGCTGAAACACGATGACCCAAATACTGAACCTCTGGTTTTAGAAGACAGCACTTCTTGGGTTTTAATTTGAGGCCATGCTTTGACAGTTTACCAAGGACTGCATCCAAATGAACCAAGTGGGTGTCAAAATCTGGAGAATAGATTATTACATCATCTAAGTAGACAAGTACAGACTGTAAGTTTTCTTCACCCAGGCATACATGCATCAACCTTTGGAAGGTGGCTGGTGCATTTGACAAGCCAAAGGGCATTCTGGTGAATTCAAATAAACCCATGGGTGTAGTGAAGGCTGTTTTTTCTCTGTCTGGTGGGGACACCCCAACCTGCCAATATCCACTGGCAAGATCAAGTGTGGAAAAATACTTTGCGTTACCCAAACTGGCAAGTGACTCTTCTATTCTTGGAAGAGGGTAAGCATCTTTATGGGTCACAGCATTAGGTTTATGATAATCCACACAAAATCTAAGTGTCCCATCCTTCTTACGGACTAACACAACCGGAGAAGCCCATGGACTGCAACTAGGCACAATGATGTTAGCATCCAACATACCTTGAATAAAACTCTTCACCTCCTGATATAACTTTGGTGGAATTTGTCTATAGCGCTCACGGACTGGTGCAGCATTGCCTGTAGGAATTGAATGCTGCATGGTGCTTGTCAATCCATAATCTTCCTCATGCACAGCAAACACTGCTCGGTGCTTATGCAATAAAGCCTGCAGTTTCTCCAATTCCTCTGTGGACAAATGAAGACCAGTTAAATCAGGGAACATTCATTTCTCCTTGGGCAGGGCTTGTCCATACTCTGTTTACACCAACACGAGTCATGTTCACACTATTCTCTTGTATGATATCTGCTGGGTCAATAATAAAAGTCTTAGCCAACTTCTGATGTCTGTAAAGGTACATTGGTGAGTCATTAAGGTTTTGGACCCTAATCAAAAGCCTCCCATCATGGACTGTAGATAATGTTCTAGCAATTAAGACTTCACCCACCTCGACAGGTTCCACCAGGCATTGATAATCCCTGCCATCCACTCCAGTCTTCGTACGACCCCAAACCAACATCTCACTCTGAGGGGGAATCTGTATAGGATGGCGATTTATGGTACGTACATACCCAATGGACCCATCTGAAGCTGCAAACCGTGCCTGACTGGCACAAATCTGAAAAGCAGTAGTCCAAGCTCTCTGTTCGGCCCCACTAGAGGAGAGGTAGGCTAATGGCTTCTCCTGATCCATTTTTTCATAACACTGAAATAACATTCATACCCAGGACGCCTTCATTGTCGGTTAAACATTGGTCCTTAATCACCAAAAAACCACATTCAGGGAGTTCCACCTGTCCAATCTTCACATGTAGCAATATATAACCCAGGTATGGAATATCTAGTCCATTAGCAGCCTCGAGCACCAGCCAGCTGCTTGCATCCTTCAATTTCATCCCATTACTGCCAAAGTGTTTAGAGAAGTAGCTGTTCTTTATCAGTGACACATTTGATCCAGTATCCAGAATACACTGTATTGGAACATCATCAAGACACAAGCTGACTTTAGGAACTTTTCCAATCAGTTTTTTCACATCAGTTTGAGGCCCATTGGCATCGACACAACCCACTGTCTGGGCCACCACAGTGGTGTTGTCTAGTTTAACGATCCAGATCTAGGCTTGCTTTTACAGAACCGAGCTATGTGGCCTGGCTGGGAACAAGTGTTACAGATGGGGCTACCTTGTTCATCATAGCTGTTTGAGTAGACTCTGGGTCTGCTCCCTCCTTTCTTTCTTGATCTGGACTGGTCAGTCTGTTTCCAGTCCAAAGTCTTTTGTGTAGCTTGATGAAGTTCTGATCGGATTTCTTTGATCAAAGTCTGTGATAAATCATTGAATTGTGTGGTCATTTGCTTGTTCATGTCCTCCCACAACTCTGATTTGATCTGTTCCATATCCTTAGCATTACAGGTCTTGTATCTTTCACCTTTGGCAGCAAAACACTGGACTGGATCAACCATTTCACCATAAACGTGTTCCCTCAGGATTAGTTCTGCTTTAATTTCTGCAAAAGTCAACTGATCATTCATTAGAATTTTTGTTCTGAATTCACCTCTAAGGGCAGTGTCTCTCAAGCCTTCAACCAGATGATCTCTGAGAAGAATATCTTCGTCATTCATACCTCTAGGGTCCTTCCTCTTTAACCTGAGAAAATGTTCTTGTAATCTCAGTGCAAATGAACTGATGTCTTCATGTGTTTCTTGGCGAGCGTTGAAGAACTGAGAGCGCAGGACCGAAGCAGTTGTTTTATCCCCATACAACTTCTCTAACTCATTAAAAATTAGCTCAGATGAATTACGCTTCTCTGGTGCTAGAATTAAAATCTCTCTTTTAGCCTTGCCTTCTAAGTAACAGAGTGTTAATTCTGCTCTAAAATCTACAGGAACTCCTTGCAAAGCAAATGTTGTCTGCAAATTACTTTTCCATTCACCTAGACTAATATCTGAATCCTTCCCTCTAAATTTAGTTGTGACCATATTAAACATAGGGATCATACCAAAGGGCCTAAACCCTGCACTAGAAACTGGTGCTTCTCTATTTGGGCCAGACTGTAATTCACTCTGATCAGTCATCTTGCTTTTGCCCACTACAGATTATGGTAGCCAGATCCTGTCGACAACGCCAGTTGTAACACACCCAAAGAAAGACTCTAGGTCTGACCAACCGTCTCAGTCGTGGGCAAAAAGATGACAGTCAATAAAATTCTAAAAGATACTTTATTGACAAAAAATATCAAGAGATAAAAGATAAAACAGTCCAGTGTCCCATTTATGAATCAAATAAAAACACACAGTCCCAAGGCCAGAGCCAGCTATGCCACACGGCCAGTTACACTCCATGTGTTGCCTGTAACAGGGTTAGAAGTTGTCCTTGGAGACCCACCACCCTGCAAGCATATAGCCAGTGGTCACTCCAGCCTCTGCAACTCTGCTGCCTTTAGGCTGTGGCATATAATAGGCCCTGGCCTGCACAGAGAGACAAAACTACACTTTCACTATAGAATTCATAGGACAAAACCCATCCATCCCAACCATATCTGATTTCATCACAGTACATACCTGCACAGAGAGACAAAACGACACAACAGTGTTTGTAGTGTGGGCTATAAGTAGACCAGTGTATCAG
The DNA here is from genome assembly GCF_057382095.1 of Aulonocara sp. 'chitande type north' Nkhata Bay. NCBI lineage: Eukaryota > Metazoa > Chordata > Actinopteri > Cichliformes > Cichlidae > Aulonocara > Aulonocara sp. 'chitande type north' Nkhata Bay. Next base: position 1,766,193 of record NC_141349.1, read on the forward strand.
TGCAATCAAGTACACCTGCCTCTAATTAGTCCAACCCCATTCCACCCATTGGCTCACCAAAAATGTGACACACACACAAAACCACTCCCAACCCAGTGCAACTTCACACAATAATATGGAGCTGAATTAACACAGGTACATTAGTCTACCATGTTACACAAGAGTTTAAGTACGGATCCTGGGGAGGGAAAAGGGGCAGCGGCCTGGGTGGAGGTACACTGAGTCACTATAATGAGAAGAGACAGGCAGTCAGTGGCAGTCCAGTGAATCACAGCCAGAGATTAAGCTATGATGGTTATGGTTTACGTGTTGCAGGGGTAGGCGTCAGGCAAGGAGGGTGTCTAGGGGGTCTGGGTGAGGAGTGGTCAAGACAGAGTCCAGAATATACTTGGAGCAACGGCCCTGGCAGGGGGCAGGTAGGTGAAAGGCCACGATGGAGGGAGTGCAACCTGATAGCAGAAAACCAGCGTCCAGACAGAGATGCGTATTTTTCCTGCTTGTGAAGTGTGACGTGGTACTATGACAGAGAGAAAACACTGTGGGTAGAAATGCAAAAGATAAGGTGGCCACGACTAAAGCGAGTTAGCTGAAGATCTGGCAAAGGTCTGTTGTGAGTGCTGGTCTTAAATGCTGGTGACTTGATTGCATTGAGCTGTGAAGGCTGATTGGAGTCTCCGCCTGAAGGTGCAGCCCAGCAGAGTGGAAAAACCCCGCACTCACCTGGACCATGACAGTTGGTTTCAGCCAGTTTGTCTTTCTTGGCTTCTTTAAAATGGCCATGTTCAAACTTTTTGTGGTAGTCCACCTGCAGTTTACTTTGGTGAGCTGTGTCTTCCCTCCCAGTGTTAGCATGTGGCATTATTGCATGTCCACGATGTAACTACTTCTGATGTTTCCTCTACATTTCACCTTCACTAGTTACTTTGCCTTGTTTGGTGTCATTCTTTCCAGCACAACCTCACGTGTCTGAATTTACAGTCATGTTTTCATTTTGACAAACTGTATTAACACAATTGATCTAAAATCAGACAAACAACAAAATCCGAGTAGAAAGTTATATTTGTTACTGTAACAACCACAAACATGTTTATTGAATCATATTTCATAACTTTAAATGCAAATATAAATTGTCAGTTTTAAAATCATACGCACAAGTTTTGCAAACAACAAAGTGATTTGCAGCCATTTACCTTTTTTAACCATGTCAAACTGTTTACAGAACAATCAGCTGTTCTTCAATAAGATGCCACAAATTGTTTGTACCACTCCAAATATTTCTGTCCACTATAAAGGAAACATCACAGCCTGATACCTGCAGGTCTGACAGCAGCAGGTGTGTCACTCCTGTTTCTACCTGGAGACAGCAGTCGCCTCATTGTTCTGACACACAACACAACACTATCCACAACACTATACACTAACTACACAAGACAACACATTAACTACACACTCCAAACACGCTAAATGTCACAAATCTCTCACATCTCAAAACTCGCTCTCTCTCTCTCTCTCTCTCGCCGTCACTCCTAAATCTTCCTAAACAACCAAATGTCATGTTGCCATATCAACATGGTGCATTTTTGCACCAACATGAACGGGCTGATTTTGGTTTGATTTTTCTTTTTTGCTCATTAGCAGAGAGGTCTCGCTGCGCTGTCCTCAGACAGTAAACACACGTATATATTGTTTATCATGAGTCTGGTTTTACGTGGCCTATCAGCACAATTTAAAAACTGGCACCTTGTTGCTTTGTCATCTTGAAGTGGTCATGTGATCGGCTTACCACGACTACTTTATTCTTCCTCAGTCAAACAGCAGCACTCATGCCATTGTTTTGCCCCCTGAGCTCCAGGTGTTGTGCCAAAAAGTGATCGTCGGGCAGAAAGTGATCGCTGTCCGCGGGAGCGCAGCTGCTTAAAGCTGCAGCGCCCAGATTACTTACAGCTACTTCTGTGCAGCTGATATAAGATGCTGTAAACTACAGACAGCTTCAACCGTCTGTTTGCTGTAAAATAGTAACGCGACCGCGCCGCAGTTTCTTGTTAGTAACGGTAACGGCGTTGTAACGATAGGAATAGTAATTAGATTACTCGTTACTGAAAACAGTAACGCTGTTATTCCCATCACTGGTAATCGGACATGTGGGAAGCTGACATGCCGGTTACCTGTCTATGTCGAGAGCACTGAAAAATTCCAGCTCCAGGCCCTGTCCAGTCAATGAAAGAGTCTGCAACATTTAAAGATATTACAGGATGACATCCTAGGTGACAGGTTTGACCAGCCCACAACCCCCCCACCTCCACCCTCACCTTCACTACAGAGTCCTCTCCCCACTCTCCTGCCTCCCTCGCTTCCCCCCCTTCCTGACACCATGACACCCCCCTCCTCCAATCCCTCTCTCAGCAGCAAGACATCTCCCCCCCTCCCCTCCTCCCAAACATCTCCCAGTGTCACAGTGGATCAGGTCAGGAGGCAACTGAGGAAGCTTCGCCCCAGAAAGGCAGCAGGCCCAGACAAGGTGTGTCCTAGGATGCTAAAGGCGTGTGCTGCTGAACTTGGGGAGCCGCTACAACGAGTCTTCAACCTCAGTCTGCGACTGGGGAGAGTGCCCGCCCTATGGAAGACATCCTGCATCGTCCCAGTCCCCAAAAAGAACCGGCCCAATGAGCTGAATGACTTCCTACCGGTGGCACTGACGTCACATCTTATGAAGACTCTAGAGCGGCTCTTCCTCAACCTCCTCCGACCACAGGTACAACATGCCCAGGACCCACTACAGTTTGCATACAAGGCGGGTGTCGGAGTGGAGGATGCCATCCTGTACCTCCTACACAGAGCCCACTCACACCTGGATGGGGGAAAAGGCACGGTCAGGATCCTGTTTCTTGACTTTTCCAGTGCCTTTAATACCATCCGGCCCTGTATGCTTCAGGAAAAACTGAACAGGATGGAGGTGGACCCCTGCCTGGTGGCTTGGATCTCCGACTACCTCACCGACAGACCACAGTACGTCAGGCTGAAGGACATCACGTCTGACACTGTGGTCAGCAGCACAGGAGCACCACAGGGAACTGTGCTGTGCCCTCTTCTCTTCACCCTGTACACCTCTGACTTCTGCTACAACTCTGAATTATGCCATATTCAGAAGTTTGCAGACGACACAGCCATCATGGGGTGTATCTGGGATGATCAGGAAGAGGAGTACAGAAGTCTGGTGAGGAACTTTGTCGCATGGAGTCACACAAACCACCTGCAACTCAAACCTCAAAGACTAAGGAACTGGTTGTGGACTTCGGGATGTCCAGAGAAGGTCCACTGCCGGTTCAGATAGAGGGGGAGGAGGTGGAGGTGGTCAACAAGTACAAGTACCTCGGGCTGTGGGTGGACAATAAACTGGACTGGTCATGCAACACAGAGCACCTGTATAAAAAAGCCCAAAGCCGACTGTACTTCCTCAGGAGGCTGAGGTCTTTTAACATCTGCAGGAAGCTCCTGAGGATGTTTTACCAGTCGGTGGTTGCTGGAGTACTTTTCTATGCTGTGGTGTGCTGGGGGAGCAGCACAGCAAAGAGGGACTCATCCAGGCTGGAGAAACTGATCAGGAGGGCTAGCTCTGTGGTCGGCATGAAGCTGGACACTCTGGTGACAGTGGCAGAGAAAAGGACATTAAAGAAACTGCTGGACATTATGGACAATGCTGGGCATCCTCTGCACACGGCCATAAACAATCAGAAGAGTCTGTTCAGTGACAGGTTGCTTCTCCCCAAGACAAGAACTAACAGACTTAAAAACTCCTTTGTCCCACACGCCATCAGACTGTTTAACTCCTCTCTGGAGGGGAGAGGGAGGGGAGACAGGAGGACAAAGGAGGGGGGAACAACTAAGCTGTAGTGCCTCTGCACCTCACTGTACAATACCTTGTGCAATACTTTTTGTAAATAGTCAACAGTGCAATAGACTCAATACTTGAAATGTGCAATTCACTTGTATTTTTATTTTTTATTCCTATTTATTCTATTTATCCCCTTCGTATATTTTATTTATATTTGTCTCTGTATTTATATGTGTGTGTGTGTGTGTATATATATATATATATATATATATATATATATATATAACAATTCTGTAACTGTAACTTCGGTCGTTGCTGTGCTTTTTTTGGAAGTCGAATTTCCCAGAGGAACCCACCCGAGGGATTAATAAAGTTCTATCTTATCTTATCTTATCTTATTGGCCCACAACGTTTGTTAGACGGGAATAAAAGCTGTAGTACTGGTGGTAAAGAAAAGTAATACAGCTCAGAGATATGGCTTGTGCCAAAGATTTAATGTTAACGTATTGTTGATGGATTTCATTGTATAGGTTCAAGTTGTGTCTGGCCATGGGGCAAATGATATTACCCATGTAAATCACTTTTTATTGACTCCCCCTCTCTATAAATGTCCTCTCCAGTTGGATTCTACTCATCTGTCTTCGGTACGATGCAGCTGCTGTGTCTACTGACCTGTCCGTTGATTGGCTACATCATGGACTGGAGGATGAAGGACTGTGAAGAGGAAAGTCCAAACACACAAACAGACAATTGGTATGAAAAGTGTTCAGGATAAGATACTACAGACAGACCCAAAGGCTGGTGTTTAGTACATAGGATGGGTTTAATGTTAACTTTGAACTTGGATTGCGATATAAAAGAGGAGAAGCCTGGTGGTGTCACTAACATCACAGTGTACCTCTGCATCTTGATTTCACCACATTCAAACTTTTTGTGTAGCCATGAGCCTCTTTTGACACTTGAACTTTGTCCTTCTCAGCCAACTGAATGCCTCAAAGAGGAACAGGAAGATCCAGAAACTCACTAATGCCATGAGAGCTTTCATCTTCACCAACCTCCTGTTGGTCACCTTTGGCATCACATCCCTGATAGACAATTTGCCCTTACAGGTTAGCAAAATCCTGAGCTTCAGAAGTCCTCACTGACACATCCGAGTATCACTGTTAACATCTGACTTTGCTTCTCTGATAGATGGTGTCATTCATTCTGCATACCATAGTAAGAGGATTTGTTCACTCCTGCTGTGGAGGTCTCTATGCTGCTGTGTGGGTAACAACAGGGCTTTTACAAAGCTACAGTATTTATATATTAACATATGTAATGTGAGAGATTTTGCTTACAGTTAGAAACCCTGTAAGGAAGGCATGGGCAAGGAAATCAGAGTTTAAAATATTGATTTTCAGCCCTAACATGGGGTCCTGTGCCCTCGTATAGACGGTACAACTGTACGTGGAAAATGACCACACAGGCAGCTGAACTTTGTTTTATATTGTTAAACTGCATCGCCGAGTGCTGTGACAAGTATTTGGATTCTTTACTTAACTAAAAGACAAATGTTTTTCCATCGAAACATACTTAAAATGCCAAAACCTTCCAGGGTTTATGGCTGAGATAGGCTGTAGCCATCCCCCAACCCTGAAACTCTAAAGCAGTTTTTTCAACAGAACATTGTTTTCCTCTCTTATGATTAACCAAACAAGCAACATCACTGAGCTTCACGTTCCCGTTAACACAGACAGACATCAGACCACTGTGGAAAAGCAAATTAGTCAGCTGGAACATCCTTAAGTTGAAGCTTAGAGAAGAAAGAGACCCCAAATTTTAAAAGCAGTTTAAAAAAATGGATAAATACAGGGAGTGCAGAATTATTAGGCAAATGAGTATTTTGTCCACATCATCCTCTCCATGCATGTTGTCTTACTCCAAGCTGTATAGGCTCGAAAGTCTACTACCAATTAAGCATATTAGGTGATGTGCATCTCTGTAATGAGAAGGGGTGTGGTCTAATGACATCAACACCCTATATCAGGTGTGCATAATTATTAGGCAACGTCCTTTCCTTTGGCAAAATGGGTCAAAAGAAGGACTTGACAGGCTCAGAAAAGTCAAAAATAGTGAGATATCTTGCAGAGGGATGCAGCAGTCTCAAAATTGCAAAGCTTCTGAAGCGTGATCATCGAACAATCAAGCGTTTCATTCAAAATAGTCAACAGGGTCGCAAGAAGCGTGTGGAAAAACCAAGGTGCAAAATAACTGCCCATGAACTGAGAAAAGTCAAGCGTGCAGCTGCCAAGATGCCACTTGCCACCAGTTTGGCCATATTTCAGAGCTGCAACATCACTGGAGTGCCCAAAAGCACAAGGTGTGCAATACTCAGAGACATGGCCGAGGTAAGAAAGGCTGAAAGACGACCACCACTGAACAAGACACACAAGCTGAAACGTCAAGACTGGGCCAAGAAATATCTCAAGACTGGTTTTTCTAAGGTTTTATGGACTGATGAAATGAGAGTGAGTCTTGATGGGCCAGATGGATGGGCCCGTGGCTGGATTGGTAAAGGGCAGAGAGCTCCAGTCCGACTCAGACGCCAGCAAGGTGGAGGTGGAGTACTGGTTTGGGCTGGTATCATCAAAGATGAGCTTGTGGGGCCTTTTCGGGTTGAGGATGGAGTCAAGCTCAACTCCCAGTCCTACTGCCAGTTTCTGGAAGACACCTTCTTCAAGCAGTGGTACAGGAAGAAGTCTGCATCCTTCAAGAAAAACATGATGTTCATGCAGGACAATGCTCCATCACACGCGTCCAAGTACTCCACAGCGTGGCTGGCAAGAAAGGGTATAAAAGAAGAAGAACTAATGACATGGCCTCCTTGTTCACCTGATCTGAACCCCATTGAGAACCTGTGGTCCATCATCAAATGTGAGATTTACAAGGAGGGAAAACAGTACACCTCTCTGAACAGTGTCTGGGAGGCTGTGGTTGCTGCTGCACGCAATGTTGATAGTGAACAGATCAAAACACTGACAGAATCCATGGATGGCAGGCTTTTGAGTGTCCTTGCAAAGAAAGGTGGCTATATTGGTCGCTGATTTGTTTTTGTTTTGTTTTTGAATGTCAGAAATGTATATTTGTGAATGTGGAGATGTTATATTGGTTTCACTGGTAAAAATAAATAATTGAAATGGGTATATATTTGTTTTTTGTTAAGTTGCCTAATAATTATGCACAGTAATAGTCACCTGCACACACAGATATCCCCCTAAAATAGCTAAAACTAAAAACAAACTAAAAACTACTTCCAAAAACATTCAGCTTTGATATTAATGAGTTTTTTGGGTTCGTTGAGAACATGGTTGTTGTTCAATAATAACATTATTCCTCAAAAATACAACTTGCCTAATAATTCTGCACTCCCTGTACATGACTGTATGATTGTGAAAAGGGCCAGAGTCAGCCAGAGTTCATGAGCTCTGTCTGTAATACATTAATACATGAGAGTCCCTTGGGTTGGGTTCGGTGTACTTTAGCAGTAATTTAAGAATGAATGAATACAAATGAACGAGAAAAAGAAGCTCGTCTACCTCTCTTTCTAGATATCCAGCCAACCACTTCGGGACACTGACAGGTATGCAGTCAATGATCAGTGCTGCGTTTGCCCTGCTTCAACAACCACTGTTCATATTGATGGTGGGACCCCTCAGTGGAAATCCTTACTGGGTAGGACACGTGCACACCGAGAGGAGTTTTTCAACAACGGGTTTTAGAAGAGCTTTGGTTTGAAACATGTACCGACGCTGTCTCCTTACCACAGATCAATCTGGGCCTTCTCATCTTCTCCCTTGCTGGCTTCCTGTTGCCAGGCTACCTGTTCTATCACCGGAGAAACCTGATCAGGGCAAAGGCAGAACACGATAGGACAGCTGCCGGCCAATCGAAGACTGAAAATGTTGCTCTAACCCAGTCATTCGGTGGAACTGCTAAGACCCTAGCCAATGGGGATGCAGCTAATGAACTCATGCCAAATGGTGTTTAAGATGAAATGAATAACTTAGTAAGTAGTTTGCTCATTTTTGAGGATATAAATCAAACTTGATTATGAAAAGGACAACACACACAAACCAAAGAAAACATATATTTAAAAAAATAACATCCTGCATTACTCCGTGAGTGAGAATAAGAGTTGGCTGTGACGAACGGCTTGTTCAGAAGAGCTTCAATCCCCATATGACCCTGGAAATATGTGGGAAACATCCTGTATCCTTTCATCCTGTTCACCACATGCAGCAGTTTTATGAGAACATTTCCAGCTGTAGTTTAAACTGTGACGGTGGTCTGTGGGCTTGTGCTTACAAAGCAATGCAAGTGTAGAAATTCAAGCAAGCGTGCAGATATGAAATGCTTATTACACAAGTTATGAGCTTGTTTGGTTTGTTTAAATATTCTAGTTATTTAAAGTGGGTTTAAAGTCACTTGTTTCCTGGTAACTGAGGACAATTATGGACAATATTGTTACGATCTTGAGAAAATAATTTATGTTAATGGTAATATGGAAAAAGAACTGTTGATAGTTCACAAACGTTATTTTCAGAATTATAAACTTCTGCTGCTGCCACTGTGTAACGTGGTTTGACACAGTAAACTGTTACAGAGCTCTTGACCAATCACATTAGGGCGCCTGTTCCTCTGAGGTCCCGCCCTCCAACCTTGTGGTCGGGTTGATTTGAGTGAGCAGAATTTAGTTTCAACAACAGTTCCTTGCGTGAGCTTGAATTCACTGCAGCACTCGCATGCATGATGGCGTCTTTGTGTGTGTGGCTGCTGACTCTCTGCACACAGACTGCTGAACTTACGCACAAGAAATGTCATTGCATCATTGCAGTGAGCACCTGTGCCCATGAAAGATGACCTTGTAAACACAGGTGGGTGGTGCTTTCATGCTCACAGCCAAACGTGTGTGCTTGTGATGACCATATTAGGGACCTGCCCTCTCTGTGACATCATACAGGTTGGAGAGTAGAAAAAACTGTAGAAGAAAAGTGTTTAGAGCATCCTGCAGTCGAAGCTTTTGGCTTACAGAGATTACTTGTGCATTTGCTGAGCTCATTATTTGAAACATTAGCCAGGTTTAGCATGAGCATGCACATTTCATTGTCCCCTTAGGCTAGGAGGTTTGGAGGAAGTCAGTACCACTGCAAAGAACAGGGTCTAGTTAAATTCCAGAGAAATTAATTTTGAAGACATAAATGTCTGTGCTCTGGGCTTTAGTTATATTTAAAATACAGACATTTGAGGTTATGGCTTGAAGCACTGAAGGCTAGTCATGGCCGAAGTACTTCTGTGCTAACATTACATGCTGGAAACAATTATGACATGTGACAAAATGTCACATGTCAGATGACTAATCTGTTGAATCTTTGCGATTGTTTGACTGTAACATCTGAGTTACACAAAGCCAACCCTCGCCCTGTGCCTAAGAGCAGGCCAGAGCTGACCTGGTGAGTGCTCAGCCCTTAGGGACTTGGCAGTTCCTTTGTTCCATCAGCTTGGAGAACTTCCTTCAGTTCTTCTGTGGATTTGTTAGTGTCTTATTTTTATGAAGTGAGAGTAACAGAATTCATGAAAATAACTTTCACGCTGTTAGAAGATCATCTTCAGCATAATTAAGTCATTTTTTATAGACGAGTTTTTGCTCGAAGTGGAGAAATCGTTCTCTTAGCTGATGTTTCCTAAATGAATCGAGGATTGACCAGTCGGCACTTCCTTATGTTGAAGTAGCTACTGCTGGCTCTAACATGAAAGCAGCAGGATTAAATAATGTGTATGAATCACTGACAATCATCCCACACTGGGTATAAAAGCAATAGCTTGTCTCTGACTGCCAGATGGCAGCTTGTAACTAGGATGGCTTCATCTTACCTTTTAAACGTGAGTGAAGTTTATGTTCTTTACTTTGAGCACACACAGGTGTGGAAACGTGTGAAACATAAATATTTTGTTTCAGTATGGTCACTTCATCAAATCCTAGGACCAAGGACCAAGTGTAACTGTAGTGTCGGTTTGGTTAACCGATGCAGGTACGGGGATTTGCTTTCCCCTTGTTTCCTCATCGTTATTCATATTTCCTAATCCTTAAATGCGGACAGGTTGCGAACACATTGCCATTAGTGAATGAGTCTTTGTCAATGAGCACAACTCAAAGGACACGACTGGCTGCCAGTTTGTTGTGTATTTCTGTAGAACATGAAGGCTGTTGAGTGCAAATGTAATAACTGAATGTGAACTTCTACCCATGTAAACAGCTGCAGATGTGTGATCTTCAACTATTTACCACAGTTAACTCTTCTATTATCAGAAACTGTTGTTGTAATACTCAGCATGTCACAAAAACTTATCCTGAGAATAATTTTCAACCCAGTTGGTATTATGATTTCCTGCTGCAAAGACAAAGGTTGTGGGGAGAAATAAACTGTTAGCTGTTGTACCCTGTTACATTGCATACATGTGATTTATTGCTGACATTTTAAAAGACACAAACACACTAGTATTTAAAACCTTGGGAATTAGGACTGTACTGTGCTTTTCCGGTCAGACTGGCTTTCTCATTGGTGGTGGTTTGTTTTTGCTGTACTTTATCCCAGTTTGAGGGTATTTATAACAGATTACTCTGTTCAGGCCAGTGTTTCTTAGGAGAAAAATCCCCACTACCAGCAGAACACCCAGCCAGTTGTAGAGCAGGTTCGATCCTTGGCTTCCCCAGTCTGCATGCCCAAGTATTCTTGGTGCTCTCCGATGCATCCATCGCAGTGTGTATGAATGTTGGTTAGATTGCACTTATGTATAGAAGGAAGTGCTTGTATGAGTGGGTGTGATTGGGTGAATGAGGCATGTTGTATAGAGCGCTTTGAGTACTCCGGGAGAGTAGAAAAGCGCTATATAATGATCAGTCCATTTACCATTACCAAATAAACAGGAATCAAAAGAAACAATACTCAACATGTGCATCTGGCATAACTGAGGAGATGTGCAGGACTAAAGATGTGGAGGTTAAGTTCAGTGCATTTATTTACAGTGAATGTTAAAAATGTTAATAAATGCCGTAATGCAAAGTGAATGGGCAGTAGTCAGAGGATTCCTCGGCACCAGCTCAGGAAAAGAGTCTCTTCCCACAGGAAAATCTTTTCTCACTCTCAGTAACTGACATCAGGAGGACATCCAGGAATCCTGAGCAGACGAGAACAAAGAGGTGCATCAAGTAAGATGAGCCATCAAAACTGATTGTTTCCTGCTTGACGATTCAGTGTCAAATGAAGGTCTTAAACAGCAGCCAGGCCTATCACAGGATTGTCAACAGGTAAGTTAATTAACACAGGCATGCTGGACTGAAGGGGGGGAAACAGGAGGACCAGACCCCACAACAGAAGGTGTGAATAATGCAAACATACACTCCCACAGACAGAGGAGAGGAGCGACAGATAGAAAGAGTGAGCCAGCACAGGAGGACTGAAGGACCATGACACCAATCCACAACTGCTCTTCTGGGCCATATCACTCCTGCTCCACCAGATATCGTAGATCTCTCCTGCGATGTCGAACATTCATAATCTGCTGGCCAGTAAAGGCTGGCTCACTGAGGCTGAACCAACCAAGAGTGGGTTTGATCTGAGAAACATGTTATTGATTCTCATATTTTGAGCTGACAGACACAGGATTAAACAGAGCCTCAATTTCAAACGGTCTGATGAAGTTTGGAGACGTTTTATCAGATTCCGTTCTTAGAGGAATTTTCTTTGTTGATAACCAAACCTTTTGTCTCGGCATGTAACTTGGAGTTTGGTCTGGACGACTTTTATTTCGATCCTTGGTCCACAATAGTGCTGCCCGAGCTGCCTTCCAGATCCGCTGACAGCAGCAGAGAGGATTTGGCATTGCTGGAAACAGTGGAGGTTGATACCCGAGGAGTGCTTCAAACTGAAAGAGACCAGGGGCTGATGGTGTCATGGTGTTTTGTGCATACTTAATCCAGGTGAGTTGCGTGCTCCGGGTGGACTGATTAAGGGAAGTGATGCAGTTCTGTGAATGGAAACCAGAAGAAGAAAGGTTCACCTGGACACCGAGGATGGAGCAGAATTCTTTCATACAAGTGCTGTAAATTAAGGACCCTGGATTGAAACTATGTCCAGTCGAATTCAATGAACACATCGTCTACCAGGAGCTGAAGCAAGTGTGCAGCTTTTGAAAAATGATCAACAATAGTGAGGATTATTGTGTTACCAGAGCAAGGGGACAAGCCGGTGAGAAAATACACTTCAATGTGGGACCAAGGACTTCCTGGAGTTGGAAGTTGGTGGAGCAGACCGACTGAAGGAGACCTGGAAGATTTGTTCTGAGCACACACTGTACAGGCAGCAACGCATTCTTTTTTCATCTTTTATCAAGATATCAACGAGTATTTACGGGTCGATCTACGTCCCGTCCCATATGGTCGCGAGCAGTGGGTAGTGACTGAAAGAATGAGATCTCGGATACAAGCGGTGGAACTGGTCTTCCTCTGAAGGGTGGCTGGCCTCTCCCTTAGAGATTTGGTGAGAAGTTCGGCCATCCAGGAAAGGGCTCAGAGTAGAGCTGCTGCTCCTTCGCATCAAAAGGAGCCAGTTGAGGTGGTTCAGGCATCTCATAAGGATGCCTTCTGGGCGCCTCCTGGGTGAGGAGTTCAGGGCATGTGCCAACTGGAGGAGGCCCTGGGGCAGACACGCTGGAGAGATTATATTTGTCGGCTTGCCTTGGTCTTTCCCCGGATAAGCTGGAGGAGGTGGCGGGGGAGAGGAAAGTCTGGGCTTCTCTGCTTAGGCTGCTGCCCCTGCAACCCGGCCCCAGAAAAGCAGAAGAAGATGGATCGATGGATCTTTTATCTTTTTTATGTTTGCAACCAAAACAGAAGCTTGAAGAATTACATTATTACTGGGATGATATGCAAACTCGGAGGTATGAGCTCAGTGGATGACCTGGGAGTGGACACAAGAGGGGACAAAAAGAGGTGGCCCATTACCTGGGCCTATATGTCTCCTTCTCTGATTCACACCAAGTGATTTGCATCATATAAATCAAGTTTTGAAAAGATTGTGGGTCGCTACAACAGTTCAAATGCTGATGATAACAGAGGCGATGGATATTTGTTTTTAACTGTGAGGGATGTGTTTGCTCAGCCAAGGGTATCCTAACACTAGCACTGCAAAAGTATACTTGGATATGTTCTGAGTGGGCACTGGATTTATAGAGAGAGAGAGATCATTTCCAGGAGACGTGTCCAGTCCAACTGTGAAACTTGAAGGAGTTTGGATAATTCTTCCAGGGGAATCTTGAGTGTGGCAGTCAGGTTCTACTCAGGAAAATTCTGCTCTGCTCCAGAATCAATTAAGGCTTGGACAGAATATGAAATAGACCGGGAAACAAGTTTATCTGGCAACAACAATCTTGGCAGGGAATGTTTCTTTAACTTCCATCCATCCATTTGCTTCTGCTTATCCTTTTCAGAGTTTGCTGGAGCTTATCCCAGCGAGAGGTGGGGTACACCCTGGACAGGTCGCCAGTCTGTTGCAGGGCTAACGCACAGACAACCATTCACACCTATTCACATTAACCTATCCCCACTAGATGCATGTCTTTGGACTGTGGGAGCAAGCCGGAGTAACCGGGGAGAACATGCTAAACTCCACACAGAAAGACCCCAGCCTGATGGTGGAACTGAACCCAGTCCCATCTTGCTTTTCAACAACAGTGCTAACCACCGTGCCACCCCCTTTACCTTTATTTAACGTGCCCACCAGTATCCCCACCTTTCCTGAGGGGTGTTGTCTTTTATATGCCGCAGATATGTTTAAAAAAAACTCACCTTCTGTCATGGTCCCTGTGCCCCCCCGGACAGCCCAGTGTGGCCACAAGTGTTTGTTGTTTTTGTCTCACTCTCTCTCTCCTACCTGTCTGCCTGGGCAGAGCTCTGATTGGGCTCCCGCCCTTGGCCCACGCACCTGCAGCTGATCTCGGGTGAATTGCAGTTCTCTGGCTCTTAAGGCTGGGGCTCTGAGCTATTCGTCGCTGGAATATTGAGTGACCCTCGTCAGTATTGCCTGGCTTCATTGTGAATTAGTTGTTCCCGTGCTTGCCGCCGACTTACCCTCGTCTATGTTGATAGGTTTATCTGGACCTGCCCGTTTTGATTCCTGGACCCCGTGAGTGTGAGTGGGTTGCCCGTGTGAGGAGTGTTTGGACGAGGAGCGGAGCGAGTGTGAAGACGTGTGTTTCCCCCCTGTTGACCCCCGGGACCCTGGTGTCCCCCCCCCCCCCCCCCTTCACGTGTACATAGCGCACCGGAGTGTCTAATAAAGTGTTGTTAAACTGTTGAGTCCGTTCCACCCCCGTTCTGTCACGGAGGTGGAACGGACTCAGGTGCAGACTGAAGTAGCACGGTTCAACAACACTTTATTAAACACTCCGAGCGAGAGAAAAACAACAAGCACTTGTGGCCACACTGGGCTGGCCGGGGGGGGGCACAGGGACCATGACACCTTCTCTGATTATTCTGTGTCTCTCAAATGGAGAAAGCCACGCCTGGCCAACTTCTGTCACACCTTTCAGGAAGTCCTCCGGGAAAACTCCACCAGAACTTGGGGTTATTCTAACCAGGGCAGCAGATCGTGCTGGTGATAGGACAGTGGAAACAGACATACCTCAACTCTGAAGACTGGCATCTTGTTGGCCAGAGACATGGTGGAGTAGTCCCTATGTATATCCAGCTGGGCTTTTTGGAGGACAGGGGAGCAGCAAATTCAGGTCTGGGTCGAGATGTGGCTAAATCATTCTGTCATAACCAGAGATGGGTTATGACAGACTGTAATCTGATTACTTTTTTCAGGTAACGAGTAAAGTAAGGGATTACTATTGCAAAAACGGTAATTAGATTACCGTTACTTTCCCGTAGGAACGCTGCGTTACTGCGTTACTAAAACCGTGATTTTTTTTGCGAGAATGTCTCATGACAGTGACGTGAGCGAGTGCGACGTTTGTGACAACAGCTGTGTGCAGATCAACAGTGGACAGTGTTGGGGAGTAACGGAATACATGTACCGCCGTTACGTATTTAGAATACAAAATATGAGTAACTGTATTCCGTTACAGTTACCGTTTAAAAAGGTGGTATTCAGAATACAGTTACTTGAAATAAATGGATTACACGGCGGTACTTTCCTGTTTCATTTTGTCGCGGGTCAGGACTGTTTGGGTTTTGTTTGACAGCTACGTTCTGTTGTTCCAGGCGGCAGCGTTACGGTTGCCATGGTTACAGGGCGACGCTCTCTCTCTCTGCGACTGTGTGCTTCCTGGGTGAGAGAGCGCCTTTTCGTTGTTGTTGTTGTGCTAAGCTAACAGGCAGAATGCTACAAGCATAGCTCTAAAGAATGTAGCATCATGGGCAGTGTAGTCCGTGCTGCTGGGAGAATGGACTGCCATACACGTTATGGGTCTGTGAGCGCGAGGAGGGAGAAAAAGGGGAGTGGAAAGGTATGAGTTGTCGTCGAGGAAAAACGGGAGCTGGAAGCATGTAAATATAATAATAACCACTGCAGCCAAGAAGAGAGCCTGACGAGCCCAGTTGTAAGTAAGCTATTTAGACTCGACTGTACACTGTGTTCGTGTTTTCCTCCGAAAACAATAAGTTCCGTTGGAGCAGCCTTTCAACGCCTCTCTCTGTCTCTCGCAAGAAAAGTTGACCCACACAACAAAGTAAAGCTATTTTTCGGCTACGAGCTGACAGGGACCCCGCCGTATTAGTCAGAGGTCCCTTTACTACAGTTCGGAGTCGCGGACCTTCAGTAATAGTAATAAATCACACAGCAATAGTACATTCACGTTGTTGTAAAAAGCATGATAATATATTAAGAAATCCAAAGTATTCAGAATACGTTACTGTCATTGAGTAACGTAACGGAATACGTTACAGAATACATTTTGGGGCATGTATTCTGTATTCTGTAGTGGAATACATTTTAAAAGTAACCTTCCCAACACTGACAGTGGATCATATATCGATTGTGGGAGAGAGTATGAGTGTGCAGCGTTTAAAGCGTGGAAGTACTGACCTTACTTTGAGTTTGATTCCATAAAAAGTGACAAAAACATTAGTGTCCGCTGTGCGTGGGAAGAAAACTTCTTTTTACAGCGAAAAAAAACCCTAAACCTCCAAGCAAGCACCGAGTAGCTACGACGTGATGGGAAACTCACAGAGAAACTCGCGGATTCTTCCACTGACCGCGGCACACCTGCACCAGGGTAAACCTCCGCCTACCCCACTCCTGCTTTACAGGTGAAAATAGAGCAACAGGACCGCTGAGTCTTTGACTTTATTTATGTTCTGCTGTGTTTTACTTGCATCTATTTGAAAGACTGAGTGTAAACACAAAAAAATATTTTATTTTATGTGCTGGAATGTGCAGAAAATAGGTTTAAATGTTAAACTAATTTCTTCCAGTCAGAGAATGTTGCATATAATTAAATATTTGCTTGATGCATAAAGTTAAAAGATTAAAACTAATAAAACAAGTTTTAAAAAGAGACTTTTCCATTTGATTACATTTTGTATGATGGATTATGCAGAAAAAGTAGAATTGGGCTGAAAGATCTATCACTTTATCACCTATTCAGGTTGTAAATCGTGTTTTTAAAAAGTAACTAAGTAACTAAGTAATTAATTACTTTTGAAAATAAGTAATCAGTAAAGTAACGGGATTACTTTTTTGGGGAAGTAATCAGTAATTAGTTACTGATTACTTTTTTCAAGTAACTTGACCAACACTGGTCATAACTAAGGAGATCTGAGGACTCAAGATGTGGGAGGTTAAGCTCAGCACGTTTATTTACAGTGATTGTTCGATAATAAAGCAAAGTTAAGATACTCAGATGATTCTTTGTCTCCAGCTCAGGCAAACCCACAGAGTCTCTCTCTCTGGTCTCTTAGGCCAGGGGTAGGCACCTCCAGGCCTCAGGCTGGTGTCCTGCAGGTTTTAGACCTGTGCTTGATCCAACACAGCAGATTCAAATTGCTAAATGACCTCCTCAACATGTCTTGAAGTTGTCCAGAGGCGTACAAATGAATGTGAACTAATGATAATGAACTAATCATTTGATTCAGGTGTGTTGACCCAGGGTGATATCTAAAAGCTGCAGGACACCGGCACTCGAGGCCTGGAGCTGCCCACCCCTGTCTTAGGCTAACAAAGCAGCTTCATTCTCAAATGAAGGATTCAGAAGATGATAACAATGTAAGGCTTTTTTCTTTATTTACCCCATATTTGGGAAATTTTGTTACAGAAATTGAACTGATGATGGTAAATGGTGTCTTGCCCAAGGATATTTGGCAGGCAGACTGGGATCAAACCACTAGTGATGGCCAAATGAAGCTTTCTGAAGCTTGTATTGAAAAACGGTTCATTACTCGAAGCTTTTCAACACAGTCCTCTCTGGTGACATCTGGTGGCCAAATATATGAAGAGCAGCTTGAATCCACAAAATAAAACCAACCGCTTCATTATGACTGCTCACTCGACAGAGTGGAGTTCTGTCTGATATTGAGCCACCGCTGTGTTGCTTTAAACATGTATTTTTGGGGGTGAAAAAAATGTTGTTTATTTCTTTAATACATAATTTTGACCAGTAAACTCTCGTTGTTTAAACATGCACCATGGTGTGGTCTTTCTTTGCTTGTGACTTCTTGATGTTGGTTACAATAATTGAAAAATACCACATTACATATAATATACATATGATAATGTACAACACATTATGGAGTATGCTTCTGCTCTGAGGTCCCGCCTCCTTGTACTTGTGCAATTAATCGCCGGACAGGTATATTTATAAATAATATTATGTTAGGGACATTTTCCTATACATATTTTTGACCTGGGGGTAGAATTGATTGTGAACTGGAAAAGGAAAATGCTTATGAACTTGCAAATTAAAAACATGATGCATTTAAAGCAACCCTTTTTCATTTTTATTTAAAAAGAGAATTTGTTCTAGTGTGCGATGGCCGAACCTGTTCCTTTTCGTGGAGATAATTTCTCTTCACATGGCACAGAGGAGGCTGCAGTGCAGAGAAACTGGTAGAGATGCAGTTATACAGTCTGGGCCCCACAAACTATCAGCTAAAGAGAATAAATAAATTCAATTGCTGCACATTTGGCAGACTAACATTTTAAGATTAATTTAAAAAAAATAAGATATATATTTTTACAACATTACATGTGAAGAGTAAAATGGAAGTTTTTCTAAAGTTATTTAATGATATTTATATTATGAAAATAGGATTTTTGACATTTTACCTTTTTCCCGTTGTCAGATAAAATAAACACGCACAAAACAAAAGCAAACAACCAGAACACAAAGCTGGAAAACCCACCGGATCGACCAAAATCAACTCCAAATCCTCCCACACAACAGAACCTCCTCTATTCCTCGCTGGCTCCAAATCTCTCAGTGGAATGATCAGTGGTTCGCTCTCTGTCACCGTCAAACACTCCACAAATCCCGCGAATGATTCGCTTCCTTATAAACCATTGAATCAGACACCGAAGCAGTTAGGCTCTAACTGACGCTTCGGACGTCACTGATCACGTGACTCTGGCCAAACGAATCAAGCTTCGACACAGTGCTTCTGAAGCTGTGTGTTCATTTTTGTGACACACGCACCGGAGCGTCAGCTTCAAGCAAGAGGACCTGGCTGCAGCCACTGTGGAGCTCCACACTAACCGGAAACACGTGACCTCCACAGTAACCGGAAACACGTGACCTCCACACTAGCCGTAAACACGTAACTTCGGTTAAATCGACTTTGACAGCGACAACTAAATTGCGTTTTTGTTACTATAAAATGGTTTTAAGTGGGGTGTTTTTTTAACACTCTGGGTTTGTTCAAAAAAAATTCACCATCCCCTAAATTGTTCGTGGCCAAAAGTGACACTTGCTGTTTTGTTGATTTATTATTATTTTTACAGTACATCGTGTTGTGCGTTCTGATTGCTGTAGACCATTGTCAATCAATCTAGTCCAGTGTCTCCTGTACAGGAGCGGTCCCTAATAGGCCCACGGACCGGTCCCGGTCCGTGAGTCCTTTGGTACTGTTCCGGGAGAGTTGATCCTCCGGTGTGAAATGTATGGTTGTAGTTTCTGTGTCTTATTTTGAAAGAACTATTTACGCGTTACCATAGCGACCAGAGAGCGTTAAAAAGCAGAGAGGAGGATGTCACTGTCATTGTTGTTGGCGCACAGCTCAAGTCACGTTTATTATTATATTTACAAAATACCACAGTTTCTTTTTTTTATTCTTTTGTTGTATTTATCCGCGACACCTTAAAGGTCGTTCCCTGAAAATATTGTCTGACATTAAAGTGGTCTGTGGTGCAAAAAGGTTGGGGACTCCTGCTGTACAGTACAGAATGCGTTTAGCTTGTCGAATTTACATAAATCTTCGATCGCTAGCAGTGTAACTCTGAAGTGCTGTACTGTATGTTTGTAAGTTTTCTCCCAAACAAACACAACAATGCCGACGAAACGTTTTGCACCCTGAAATGCACCTTTAGGTTTCATTCCATAATCCTGGAGTCATGTTTCTACGAAGGTTTGAACTCTAAGAGTGTTTAAACAAAAGAGAAAAGTGTGAAAATGTTCATGCCTGTCTGAGAAAAGTGTATAAAGCATGTAGTGAGGGGTTTCACAGTCTTAACATCTATAATAATTGTAAAAAATAAAGTTGGCTACTTCATGGATTTCACCTACCGCGGGTTATTTTTAGAACGTAACACCAGCGATAAACGAGGGGCTGCTGTATTATTGATAGTAGAGTCTGGGACATCTAATTGATTAACATCAACATTGATTATTATGCACTATTATTTTTGTTCAAGGAGAGCCAAAAATATAAAGAGGAACTACCAGACCCCCGTCATCAACGAGTGCCCAGTGGAGAGAGTGGACAGCTTCAAATACCTCGGAGTTCACATCACGCAGGACCTGTCATGGTCCTGTCACATCAACACCGTGGTGAAAAAGGCCCGTCAGCGTCTCTACCACCTCAGACGCTTGAGAGACTTCCAACTGCCCTCCAAGGTGCTCAGGAACTTTTACTCCTGCACCATAGAGAGCATCCTGGCGGGAAACATCTTAACCTGGTTTGGGAACAGCACCATGCAGGACAGACGAGCTCTACAGAGGGTTGTGCGGTCAGCTGAGCGCACCATCCGCTCCGAGCTCCCTGACCTGCACTCAATCTACAGCAGGCGGTGCTGGACCAAGGCCAGGAAGATCGTGAAGGACCTCAGCCATCCCAACAACAGACTGTTCTCTCTGTTGAGGTCAGGAAAGCGA
Source organism: Aulonocara sp. 'chitande type north' Nkhata Bay (assembly GCF_057382095.1). Lineage (NCBI taxonomy): Eukaryota > Metazoa > Chordata > Actinopteri > Cichliformes > Cichlidae > Aulonocara > Aulonocara sp. 'chitande type north' Nkhata Bay. The sequence goes on from NC_141349.1 coordinate 1,786,432, forward strand.
CCTAGACCAAAACTTCTGGTCTCAGATTTGCTTAAAAACTTTTAAATTAATTAAAAATCCCAGTCTGCAATTAATACAATACAAAACACTTCATAGAGTGCACTATACAGGTCATCGGATGTTCAAGATGGGCTTTACATCTTCCAAAAACTGCTCACACTGTCAAGGCAATACACCAGACAATTACATCCACGCTCTTTGGTTCTGTCCACCAGTGCAAAAGTTTTGGCGCGAGATATGTGAAGACTTATCAAAGTGTCTGAAATGTAACATTCCAACTTCCCCCTTAGTGTGTCTACTGGGCAGCTTAGATAATGTCACTTCAGAAAAGAATATAGCCCATATGATCTTCACTGCCCTATGCATAGCCAAGAAAACAGTCCTCATGAACTGGAAAAATAAAAATAATCTTAATTCTAACCAATATAGAAATTATCTATTAGATTACATTAGTCTTGACACAGCCTCTGCCACCACATTAGATCAATTGCTCTGGGCCCCTTTTATCAGCTCCATCACCTAGTGGGGGTGGGGGGTCATAGTTTGGTCCCGCCTTCACTGTTGTGATTGGTGAGGGGGTAGGGACAGGCTTAGGGCGTCGGGGGGTTCCCCGGAGGCATCTTCCTTGGGGGGCTCAACCCGGGGTAGCGGTCACGTCCGGTTGGGGGCTCTGTTGGCTCTCAGGTGACTGTTTCCTCGCGGCTGCGTGCAGCGGGGCTAGGGGAGGGTCTGTGCTGACGGACGTGGGTTACTGACCTGGCAACCTGGCTGCCCCTGGGTGGGTCCGGGATGGGCGTGAGGTTCTGGGGGCGCTCCGTCTCTGGGCTGGGGCCCGGGCCGGGCCTCGGGGGCTTGGGTCCTGGTTGGTGTGTTGCCGGGGTTGTGGGCGGGTGGGTGCATGGGGGCCCGGCCCTGGAGCAGGGTGCCGCCGGTGCGTCGAGCCGCCTGGGGGGCTCTTCAACTGGTGGGGGGGATGGTCACATCTTGCAGGAGCTTTCCTCTCTTCAGGAACTCTCTGCAGGAGGGGGAGATACAGGAGAGGTGGAGGAAGATCTCAGCCTGGGCGTTTACCGTCTTATGTAGTCTGGAAGATGTGTGGATGGTGGGGTGGGTGCAGTTTTCTCTGTGGTGGGGTTGGGTGGACTGTCCAGGGCTCTGTGGAGCCGGAGGGCGCTACTGCACTGGGCCCCGGTCTGATGGGCCTGGGCCCCCCTTCCCTGGCGGGTCGCGAAGGGTGGGAGTGCCTACTGGGGTCAGCGGGGGAGCTGGCCCCAGGGAGGGGTTACCTGCCCCTCCCTTCCTTCCCTCCCCATCTCCAGCTGCCTCCCTCTTCCCGCTCCTCCACAACCACCCACACATGCAGGGCCTTGGAGTGGGGGTATGTCACCAGGGTGCAGAGGAGGCTACCCCCCCCCCCCCCCCCGTCCCCTTCTGGCTGCCTCTGCCTCAATTTTATCCCACAACTTAGACATTCACATTATTCACACTCTCATTACACATACATATAGGATCTTGGGGGTGGGCACAATCACGGAGTCCAAATTACCATCAGGGTGTATACCTCACCCCTGACGTCGTTGCCCACCTCTCAATTTTAAATACACTTAGTCATTGAGGGCTAGCAGGAGGGACTATGCGCTTACCTGCTGCTCCTTGGCAGGTAGCTCCATGCCCTCCTGGGTTTTAATTGCACCTTAGAACACATATGCATCAACACTACAATGAGCGGGTGGAGGGAGGTTTGGAGTCTTCTCCCACCCCCATTCTCTGCGGCCTGCTGGAGCGGGAGGGCTAGTAGGAGGAGTTGGCCGTCCGACTGCGGTCTGGGGTGTGGGGCCTCCCTGCTGCTGTGGAGTCGGGGTGGTCTGCCTCTCCCCACCGCAGGGAAAAGGGTAACACCACCTGGGTCTGGGTGCAATTCCCCCCTCCAGGGGCAAGGGTACCTAGACCCGGTTTGTAGAGTACGCTTGGGGAGTGTGATTGTGTGTACAGCGTCTCTTTATGTCTGTCTCCACGTTGGTTGAGTGTGGAGTAAGTGCATATGAGAGCATGAGGGTGGGAATGGATGTTTGTGTCTGTGTGTGCCTGTATGTCTGTGTCTATATGTCAGGTTGGGTATCAGACGCCACCTCTCTGGGGACACCTCAGGCCCTCCAAGGTTTGGAGGCCTATCTCCACCCACCACCACTTCCCCTGCCGGTGGCGGACTCCCTCAGGTGTCGGTGTGTTGGTGGTTCTTTGTGTCTGGGGGTGGGCGTCCGGGTACACACCGGCTCACTCCTTGGCGGCCGCTTGTCGGGGCCTGGGGCCTGGGGCTCGCTCGGGCCCCTTTGGAGGTGGGGTGCCCCCGGCCTCTCGGCCTGGGGCTCGGTCACTCAGGCACAGCTGGGGGCCGGCGGAGCTCACGGGCGCGTCACTGCAACTCCCCCTGACTTCTGCTCCGCGGCTGCTGGGCGAGCCCTCATCTGGGACTCTCCTCAGCTCTTACTGGAACAGTGGCGCGGCTGCCCCTCTGTTGGTCTTCCATGGTCTCTTGTGTTCTGGGGGCCTCTGGATGTCTGGAGTTTTGATCTCCTCCATACCCACTTCATGCCCTGGAGGACGGGGCTGTGGCCCCCCCCACACTCCCTAGCAGATCATTACATGGAGAAACCTTTGGAATGCAGGCATGCTGATCCACACAGGTATGCACACATGGGTATTCACAGACGCGGACTAAAGCTTTCTTGGCTTTAAGACATGCATGCGCTCAAAGCACACTGTGCGCTGTCTATCTTGCGTGCTGCACAATATCGTTTATTATTTAGTAAATATTGATATCTATGACTAGCTAGTTTATTGTGATGGTGCTTTGTTTTCTCTATTATTATGTTGCTCTTTGTTGTTTGCTGTCTCCTCTGTTTGTTTTTTTTGTTTGTTTTTTTTTTTTTTTTTTTCTCCATACAGGTGACCCAGGAGTTCTTTTTTTTTTTTTTCTCTCTCTTCCCCCCCCTTCTCACCGTCTCTTCTCCCCTTTGGTTTTCTTTCTTTCTCTCCCCCTCTTTCTCTCATTCATTCCCCCTGTCCTATTTATTAAAAAAAAAAAAAAAAAAAAAAAAAATGACAAAGGATGAACTGAAGCTCTGCCATCACGTAATGTCGCATACTGCTGTTTCTGATGTCATTTAATAAAAAAAAAAAAAAAAAAAAAAAAAAAAAAAAAAAACCAACAACAGACTGTTCTCTCTGTTGAGGTCAGGAAAGCGATTCCACTCCCTGAAGACCAACACAGAGAGACTGAGGAGGAGCTTCTTCCCGCAGGCGATACGGTCTCTCAATCACACCACCACACAGTCCTGACCCACACATATGGTTCTTACACACACACTGGACTTTCTGGACTTTGGTTTTGCACAACACTGGTCACTATATTCTTCATTTCCGGTTAATACTTGTACAGCTGCTGTTATTGTGTATATATTTATTTATATTTATATTTCTTCATACATTCTTATATAGTTCTATATTGTGTATTTTGTTGTACAGTTATTTTATTTTCAACTTTAATTTATATATTTTATCTTATTCTTCCCAGTTAAATTTACCCTTCATTCTAATTTGTGTTGTACAGTTATTTCATTTTTAACCTTAATTTATATTTTATTCCTTCCTAGTTAAATTTACCCTTTTTAATTTTTCATATTTATTTCCTATCTTATTCATAGCCTTTTCCTTTTTTGTTTTCTTTAGGTCACGAGCAGTTGTCCAAGCATTTCACTACATATCGTACTGTGTATGACTGTGTACGTGACAAATAAAATTTGAATTTGAATTTGAATAAAACTCTCTCTCAGCTTGTTTGTTGCCAAAAATGGCCACTTTTTGTGTATGTTCACAAAATGCTATAAAATGTATATTTCTTAAAACATTTTTCTACTTTTACCGACGTGACTCTTTAAAATAGCACCAGTCCTTTTCATCAAAATCAAAATTGTATATAAATTTTTTACTCTTTATAGCCAGTTAGGTTATATATTACCATTAACTTTGAAGATAAAACGGTGATAAAGTCCTAATGTTTTCATGAAACTTCCTTTTTTTCCCCATCTGAGCATCGGGGAAAAGGCTGTCTTGCAATTGTTGAGGTCACTAGTGTGTGCCCCATTTCTTCCAGGATCACTCTCTTTATAGGTTTTAGTGGACTCCTAGTACTGCGAAGTGGTTTCATGGTACAAAGGGATTGTATTCCAAGATCTGGGAGACTGTAGGAATGAGCAGTGATGCCCTTCCTACCATCTTTCCAGAAAAATAAGTGATCTGGTAGCTGTTAGGCTGACTTACAGCAGCAGCACTTTCTGCACCTGCATAAACTGCAGGACACATTTAATAACGGTGTTTGTTGCTGTATGTGCTGCAGCTTAGAATTTTTTAATAATATATATTTTGTTAATATTTTGGCTATGGTGTCTTGTTATGAAATGTACAAGAGTAAAAGTGTTTTTAGCAGGTGCTTCAAAGCTAAGTTTGACTGGGAAACTCAAAGCTCAATAGTCTGTATCAACAGAAATTCACTGCAGCCTATGTAATATTTCATGCGTCATAATTTATTCTACTCTATCTTGCAAATACATATTTGTGTGGCAATGTCATGCACAACACACACAACTATTAGATCCTTAAGATCAAACCCGTGTCATTGTTTTGGTCCACTGCAGTGCAGTAGTCAAAAAAAAGAATAAGTGAAGTGTCCACAGATGGCCAGGATAGAGCCCAGAGTGTTAATGTTTAAAATGTATAAAAATATTATTGATTACAATTCTTTACTATTAATATCAACAATAAGCTTTTTATTTTGAAATTACAAGTTTAAAAAAATGCTGTTACATTTACATTTAATGCTGTTTCACTGTAATCCTTTATTATAAGTATGGACACAGAATCAAGTGAACAACATTTTGAAATAAGTTTAATTGGAATTTTGTACTACGCAAAAAACAAAACAAAACAAAACAACAACAACAACATATTAAACAAACAAACAAACACAGCCAGTGCCTTCATTTGTCCATCACATGTCAAACATAGCACTGACCCTTAGTCCCTGCTCATCAGCACATGCTTTCAAAAAGAGCTCCATGTCCTCTGCAAACTGAAAAACAAAGAGGAACAAGTCCCTTGCTCCAGTGTCTTCTTCCTCTGACATGTCTATTAAGACCCTCTGCTGGTCCCCTTGATGTAAGGACACATATTTGGGCATTGTTACGTGTCCACGGAAAAGTGCCTTATTTTGGACAACCCACTGCACAGCAGGACGCAGATCTTCAACAACTGCTGGCTCCTGTGTCAGGCAAATGGGGATGAAAACATAGTTATTTCTCTGTTGCAGAACAGTTTTTTAACAGTTATTCAAATTTCACTAACCATGTAATTACACTACTGGTTAAAGTGAATACTGACCTGACTGACTTCCTGGAACTTGCGCTTTTTCAGTCTGAAAATGGGCACGTGTTGTCCTTCAAGCACAGCTTTGGCTTCCTCTCTCCAGTGTGCAAATAGCTTGCCAGAGCTACGAAGAGTAAGGCCACAGTGAGGGCATGTCATTTTCATGGACTTTCCATCAGCAGCAGTTTTATTGAACACAGAGGGTAGAGCCAATGAATGTTCTAACAAAGCCTCAGACAAAACCTTGGGGGGGAGACGGGGCTCCTCGAAGAGTACTGCCGGAGGAATACGGGTCTCCTCGGAGAGTTCAGCAGGGAGCAGTCCTGATAATTCAAATTCAAATTCAAATTTTTATTTGTCACGTACACAGTCATACACAGTACGATATGTAGTGAAATGCTTGGACAACTGCTCGTGACCTAAAGAGAACAAAAAAGGAAAAGGCTATGAATAAGATAGGAAATAAATATGAAAAATTAAAAAGGGTAAATTTAACTAGGAAGGAATAAAATATAAATTAAGGTTAAAAATGAAATAACTGTACAACACAAATTAGAATGAAGGGTAAATTTAACTGGGAAGAATAAGATAAAATATATAAATTAAAGTTGAAAATAAAATAACTGTACAACAAAATACACAATATAGAACTATATAAGAATGTATGAAGAAATCTAAATATAAATAAATATATACACAATAACAGCAGCTGTACAAGTATTAACCGGAAATGAAGAATATAGTGACCAGTGTTGTGCAAAACCAAAGTCCAGAAAGTCCAGTGTGTGTGTAAGAACTGTATGTGTGGGTCAGGACTGTGTGGTGGTGTGATTGAGAGACCGTATCCCCTGCGGGAAGAAGCTCCTCCTCAGTCTCTCTGTGTTGGTCTTCAGGGAGCGGAATCGCTTTCCTGACCTCAACAGAGAGAACAGTCTGTTGTTGGGATGGCTGAGGTCCTTCACCATCTTCCTGGCCTTGGTCCAGCACCGCCTGCTGTAGATTGAGTGCAGGTCAGGGAGCTCGGAGCGGATGGTGCGCTCAGCTGACCGCACAACCCTCTGTAGAGCTCGTCTGTCCTGCATGGTGCTGTTCCCGAACCAGGTTAAGATGTTTCCCGTCAGGATGCTCTCGATGGTGCAGGAGTAAAAGTTCCTGAGCACCTTGGAGGGCAGTTGGAAGTCTCTCAAGCGTCTGAGGTGGTAGAGACGCTGACGGGCCTTTTTCACCACGGTGTTGATGTGACAGGACCATGACAGGTCCTGCGTGATGTGAACTCCGAGGTATTTGAAGCTGTCCACTCTCTCCACTGGGCACTCGTTGATGATGGGGGTTGATGGTGGCTGACTTGGCATTGAAGAATGCTGACAAGACAATAAATGCCTTGCCATATCCCCACGCCGTATGATTGTAAGATTACAGACAGGGCGGTGAAAGTGTCCTGTTGTCCTACAAGGCAGCCTGCACCGGCATATCATTTTATCTGTAAGAGAAAAAAACAAACAAACAAACAAACAGATGTAATTTAAATGTAGTTGTATAGAATGCAACCAATTTGTCTAACAATCAGATTGTACATGTTAACAAAAACATCCAAGCCAACCTCAATAATGAAAGCAAAATGGTATGGATCACAAAAGTTATGTCTAGGAAAGTGGTGAAAAGTAAATAAAAATATATTTTATAAAAACACTATTTTTGTTGCAGATGAATAAACTGAACTGTACAATATCAACAGCAACTTTTAAGTCAACAAAGATACTGCAGAAGTGCTTAAAAAAGTGCATATTTATAACTATAAAGTATATTTAATACAAACATACCTTTGAAAGGCAAAGCATTTTTTATATGCACACTTAGATGCTCCTCAATCTTTGCCCTGACAGTAGGGCTGAAAGTGGGGCACAGAGGGCAGTGAAAGAGTCCTCTGCAACACGTGTTGCATTCCTGCAATTCTGGCTTTAAGCCCGAATTCCAGATTGATGTGTGCATCTAAAACAGAGAGAGAAACAGATAAACACCACATACACATTTAAGTTAAGGTTTTAGCAGAAATAACAATTTACAGTTGGCATGTAATAGATTTGGGAAGAAAATCCTTGAAAAAAACCCCACAAGTATTTTACAAGACACTTTCATTTGTGAGACATGTTTCTATTGACATATAACAGTCAATTGAACAGAGGCTAACTAAAATCTGGGCAATAAAAAAGCTGTACAGAAAAGAATAATGAATAGAAGTATTGATAAATATATAAATCTGTTTGTGACGGAATTTGCAGTGTTGACGCTAACCAAAGGTGTCACAAGTACACACGTTCCTTACTACAGTTTAGATACCTCTGTTTAGAAAGCACTGACTCGACTTTTTAGTCAAGTCGAAGCAAGAAGTACAGGGTCTAAAATATCATTTATGTACAAAATTTTGAAGTAATCTTGCGTCCAAAGCACGCGTGCTGATTTACAAATGTACGGATTACAAAGTACAGATACGCGTGCTACAATGTGAGAAGTAGAAGTATAAAGAAGTATACAGTAGGCACAAAAAAGTACAGCAGTAAAGATACCAGAAAATTCTACTTAAGTACAGTATTGAAGTATTCGTTATTTTGCATCTCTGACGCCAACAATAAATCATACTCTAATGCAAAATGTGGTTTTTGCTTCTTCTCGCCCACAGAAGCCGTTAATCCAGCTCTCCTACTGAAACCAGGCCCAGGAAAAAGCATATCTGTGTGTTTCTCTGCCATGGAGCACGATGAAAAAACATTCAAATAAGGAGGAATGTTGTTGTAACGCTAAATAAGTGGCAACATGATCATTGTAAGAAAACTAGACGATTCCTAGAATTATGAAATCACTAACGGAAAATTTATTTAAGAAAGACTTAACCAACCTTTGCGATCAACTTGCAAGACTTCCACGGTATCCATGCGTGCTTCCGGCTACTGTGGAGGTCACGTGTTTCCGGTTAGTGTGGAGGTCACGTGTTTCCGGTTAGTGTGGAGGTCACGTGCTTCCGGCTACTGTGGAGGTCACGTGTTTCCGGTTAGTGTGGAGCTCCACAGTGGCTGCAGCCAGACCCTTCTCGCTTCAAGCGGGCCATCACCAATTTTTGGATCAAGAGGTTACCTGCTCTACCACCTGAGCTACAGCCACATATGATTAAATACTAATCATCAGTGCCATAAACAGTATTATACGATTTGGTTTAGCTGTGAGTAAAACATCAGCAAGAGCTCCTCCTCCTTTCTCTCCTTCTTTAATGTTTATTCTGTGCAGGCACAGACAAATGTGACGGGATTTAAACACAGTGGAAAACACAGTAAACAACACTCGGAACACAACAGCACATATTAGAGTCTATCAGTAGAAATATAGAATTACTTGAGACTATGTCTTGTCATGTCTGGTAAAGTCCAGAGAGCTTGTACAGAGTGAACAGAAAAAGTGATAACACTGCAAAGATAAGAGGTGTACGTATGTACATTTGTGTATGTGAGACATGCTTTAGTGTTAGTGCCTTAGACTAAACTCACTAAAGTGTCTTTATTTTAGGCACCATACATGCTGTAAAATCTAATCGAATACACAACACCCACAAATAACTTGATATGGCGTAGTTGATATATAATAGGACGCTTGAAGATGTGCTTATTTGAGAGTTTAGAAATGTGTTAGGTAGGATGTAGAATTATTGTAGAGACACTGACACTGCCTGGATGCAATAAAGGCCTGAGTGTGTCATGAATTTGGGAGTAGATTTCTAGGAGGCCCTCCCCCACTTTGAACTGTGACAGTAAGACAAAGAGAAGTTAATGTTGAGTGGAAATTCCCCAGGGGAGACCTGGGTGGGGGTCTCCGTGTTTGTAATATGTTAACTCTGTTTTCTCTGTTGTGTAGAGGAATTTGGTGTAGCTTGGGTGAGGAGATTACTTTTGTGACCTGCAGGAAGTCACATACACAGAGACACACACACAGTGCTTTGACTGTTATGACGCACCCACACCTACATGCACACTCACTCACGTGCACTCACATAGACACACGGGTACGCGCACACACAGGCACTCACGTGCTCGTGCGTACACACACAGACACAGAGTTTGCAGCACACCGTGGGGGTTTTATGATGGGGTCGCTGGCACCTCTCCCCTTCTAGAAGATGCTTAAATGAAGATGAATGAAGGTGAATAAAGGTTTTGTGAAAATGACTACTGAGTCCGGTGCCGTCTCTGGATGCTCGAGGAATAAAAAGAACCGGGTGACTGATTTCATAACACATTGTAGACAGAGAGAATGTTGTAGTTATGGTGTAGCCAGCCTATTGTATCCACCTGTTGTGTGTTATTGTGACATTGTTCAGCAGTGGTGATTAAGGCCTGTGTACATTGTTGTACATGTGTGTGCAGTGTCTTGCTTGATTGCAATGCTGCTCTGATTTGTTGTAGAATTATATGAATAAATAAAGGTCCCTGAAAATGTTATATCAAACAGTTGCGTTTCTGTTGAAGCTCCTAACATTCGAGATGACTGGGAAACAGCTCTGAACCCGCACAACCATCATTCATTTTCTTGACTACTTATACAAATTAGGGTTTCTAGACCATATCCCAGCTGATACTGGGCTGAGGTGTGTTGCACCCTGGGCACAATACCAGAGCTGTAGAGTGTTTAAAGTCGAGTCCTTGAGGCAGCTCTTGTTGTGATTTGGTGCTCTATAAATGAAAATAAACTGAACTAACACAGAGACATGTTTATGGACTGTGTGGGACGGCCAGAGTACCCAGAGGAGGCACAACAAACTACAACAAAAAATGAATCTGGGTATGTTACACCCAACACTGATACCAACTGTCAGCTGTTTTCTTGAGAACGCTCTTTATTGTTTTGAAGGAAGAAAAACAAAACCACCGTCAGTTAGAATAACTCTCTTTGTTCACATTTATGTTTTTGGTTTGTAAGTATCCCTGCTTTGCATCCTGGCTTATTAGAACAGTGTGATGCTCTTAGCAGTGGTCTGATGTTCATACCTTGGTCAATGTAGAAAGAAGTGGTGCTAAAAAAAAAAGTACACATAAACAACAGCACATGATGTGCTACACTGAGTCATTGTTTCATTAATAACACCACAGAGGCATTGTGTGTTACATTTAAATTTCACTGGAATAAGGAAAGGTGTAGTCAATAATCCTGTTAAATAACTGAGACTACAATATTCACCAGTACTGATTGTGAATTTTGTTATGACTGATTGGTCTACATGAAGTGATAAGTAGTGAAAAAATGTAACCTATTCTTTACTAATCAGGTTTTTAGACTGAAGTGCACATAATGACCCCCACCCCCTCTGAGAAGTGGGTCATCACAAAATCCATTGGTTTTTGTTTTCAATTCTATGATTGCCCCTTCACCAACTGTCCAGTCTTTCAAGAAGCACACACACACACACACACACACACACACACACACACACACCGTGCCATAATACAGCCGCATCTATGTTTTTCCTGTGGCAGGATTTTAGATTTAATATTAGCGATTTTGTGTCTGTGGCTGCTGATGGGGGACTTGTTTGTGCGCTTATCACAGCGCCTGCTGTCCATTTAATCTCTCCTTTGTGTTGTTGGTGTATGCGTGTGCGTGTGTTAGTCCTATAACGAGAATACGGGTGCACATACACATATAACAAACATACGTTACTGTGTCAGTGTGTCACATGAAAGGATTAAACCCTCAGCTTATGTAGCATCCAGCCTCAGTGACAATAACGTTCAGCTGCAAGTATTTTAACACGTGTGGGTGCTGCTCTGTGCTGCTCTATCAATTTTATCACGATAAAGAGCAATCATGACGCTCGGCGTTCAGGGGGCGGGGACTGGGGAGGGCTTGCAGGTGCAGAAGGAATACAATACGCTTGTAGGGTGATTGACAGCCCTGTTGTCCAATCACTGTTATTTTTATTGCGATAAGTCTGCTGTTGGACGCTGGCATCAGAGTTTAATAGTACTGAGAAATATGTCGCTCTTTGAGAGTCTGTTACCCAGTAATACTATGGATTTGTGAGAAGAACACGTAATTATTGTGGGATTACGTTTATTTGGCGGCCTCTCGGCGTTGCACGGGCCTGGATAAGTTACAAACCGAGCAGCCTCTTCTACGAACAGTTGGTCAAGCTAGCCGCCTGTAGTAAAATGACGGAAGACGTATCGGTGGGCTGCTAGCTGATTATTTATCTTTGAATTAGCCAGGAACTGGTACAGCTAGCTACCAAGACAAGACCCCATCACCGCTGAAAGGCTGGAGTATGGATTTCTGACGGATACAACGACTTTTCTGTCATTCTAACCGCAGGAAGAAAAAACATGACCAACAGTGAAACATCGGGTTTACTGTGTTTGGAACTGAACCTCGCAGGTGAGATGAATTGTTAGCTAGCTGCTAGCCAGGGTTAAGCAGTACAGACCTAGGTAGCTCACGGTTAGCTCATGTTAATGCTTACTCGGGCAGCAGCGTTATACTGAGCTTTAGCAGTCGGTGGAGTGCCTGTATGAATGGTATTTTTAGATGTCCACATAGCTCATAGTAGCAAGGCAGAGCCCGTGTCTGTGGCCGTACTCTCGCGTCCTGTGGCTCGGCTTCGTTTTCTCCATCCCACTCATTTCATGAAGATAGGCGTGTAAGCTAGCTATCACCGGAATTGAAATCTTAGCGAAATTTTCTCCAATCCCTTTGACGTTAGCACCATTCTCGGTGGCTAATGCTCTGCGTCCCCACCCCGGCTTCAGTGTGGGCTGTGTGTCGCTCACTCGGGGGCTCAGAACATTCCGTCAGCTTCTGCTTCCTGAGTATTGGCAGTGAAGCCCTGACACCACTGCACGGTGTCTCTGAAAGGATGGTAATGATAACGGCCACCATGTTAACACTGGCAGCTTCACAGAGCCGTTTAGCGTGACGCCCTGTTCGTCTGTAAAGACCAGCCTGGCAGGGCCGAGTCTGGTCCGCTGCCCGCTTCCTTCATGTAAATCGGGCAGCCGCCTGGCTCTGCGGGATCAGCCGAACATCCCCGCGCTGCACTTGACACGTTACTGGGTTTTTTCCTTTTTCAACGCGATTAAAATGACAATTCACAGCCAGTGTTCGGAGATTATAATCTTTGAGTAAAAGCCATCCTTTTTCCACTTTGCATATATCAAGGCTCTGTCTGCTGCTGGGACTGCAGCAGGATATACACACCCAGTATCTGTGTGTGCATAGGTGCTGACAGCGCTGTAGGCTGCTTCAGATGGAAGGTGGTGCCATTGTGCTTGTAGGTTTTCTTGAAGGGTGGAGATTCTGCCTGATGGGAGCATGAATCCACTGTGAAGTACTGACCAGCTTACATAAGACCCGTTGCTGAAAAGAGGAGAAACTTGTTAGAATTGTACAGGGTCTGTCTGTGGGTTATATGAAGCATTTCCATCTGTGTTTGCACCATTTTGCTCACAAAAATGTAAAGAAATGAGTGGTGGCTCAAGAATTTAGCGAAATACTCCTGGTGCTTTTGGATCCAACAGTTTTGAATGCTCCCTCAGGGTGACCACATACTGCAGTCCTGACATGTGCACTTTCATTTTATTTATTTTTTTTATAACTTTGTTCGATCAAAATGATGTTGTTTTTTCCCTGCCAATTAATCTCTAATAGAAACGGACTGATCCAGGCTTTAAGTGATCTGTTAAGTTTTCATAGCTAACGTTTGTTCACAGCAGTTATCGTAGTTTTATCATTTCTAGTTAGTTTTCAAACTTTTTGTTTTGAATTCAGTTTGGTTTTAGTTTCCAGAGTGGATTGTCTTATTTCCTCTTAGTTTTTATTGTTTCAAGATGTTTAGTTTCAGTTAGTTTTAGTCTTTTTAATCATTACTGTATGGAGGCCATGTGTCAGAGGAAAGTTTTTAAGAAAATTAGTATAGATGGTACAGTAAAAACCTGATTTTTGAAAGCAGATGACTCACGGTGTAATTGTAGACATCGAGAGTCTCAAACATGTCTGTCAACTCGTTGGGTAAGTTTGTTTTATTAACAAACTAACAGATACAAATACTAAGGATATTTCCTCTAGACATTTAGTCTTTTTTTTTTTTTTTGTAAGTTTAGAAAACCATTTCAGTTTCTTTTTTTAAATCAAGTCTGGTTTTTATATAACTAAAATGTTTTTCACCTCCAGTAACTGGTTCCTCGTACCTTGATGTGAGAATTATAAAACATTGTCAGTCTGACGGACATTGAAATATAACTCATTCAGGCCTAGGTGGACCCTGGCAGACTGGCCGGCTTTACTCAGTTTCCAGAAATCCGGATTTACTCTGGTAACCACTGGGCATCTCGTATGGGAGCTGTAGTCTGCTACAAAGCCTACAACTCATCAACCCACATGCTTCAACCTGACGTCCACCCTAAAGGTCAGCTTAAAGCCAAGAACCCACACAAAAGACTGAGTGTGGCAGTGAGGGCACAGTCCCACTGAGGCAGTAAGCTAACAACTGTATGTGGAGATGCCCAACGAGCTGCTGCACTGATGTCCTCCACAGAAACACTCAGGAAGGGTCCGTGAGATCGACATTCCTCCGGTGTGACATGCACGCAGGAAGTTGTAGTCCTGGCACTCGTATGCCATCACAGTGGCCTCCACCAGCACCTAATGTGCCAGTCAGTGATGTGGCATAAGCTTCCTTCATGAGATGAGTCCAGGATACAGAGCTGGTTCCCTTTTCCTAAACCTCTTAGTCCTACTCCCCGTTGAGGGGATTCCCACTTTCCCGGTCTGTGCACCAGGAAGTGTGTTGTGCCCAATGAGGGTAGGTCCTTGCTGCTCCACATGATCAGACTGTAAGCTAACCTGTGCAGTGTCACAGAGCGAGCGCGTCCCACTGTTGAGTCTGTCCTAACCAAGGCATGACTATATTTCAGGAATGGCAGGAAATGCCTGTAAACCAAAAAAACTGCCGTGAGCTCCAAGTGGCAGCAGCTTTTACGAGTGTGATGGAGGAGCTGGTTGAAGAGGGGATCAAATTCAGCCTCAGCATCTTAAACCATGTCCCTATACTAGCTTTCCCAGTTTGTTGCTGGGCTCTGCTGCAGTATCAGAAAGGCAAGGATTGGCCTGTGACGCTGCCAGTCAACGTTCTGCCAGCACACACACATGCAGGCAGTGCCGAGGGGGCGACGGTCTGTCCCCAAGACCCTTATTTTTAGATTTTGACTGTTCTCATCAAATTACCAGTAACACTTTTTACTTAGTTAACAAAAGTCACATACATAAACTAACCTGTAAAGCTACAGAGGTTTGGCCTGTGAGGTAGAATTACTCTTTGGTAGCACAGTCTGACAGCTTATCACAAGACGAAGCATCGTCAGGCCCTGTGTGATGGACCGAGCAGTGAAGGAAACTTAGGCACAGGTTAAAGTCCAAAAAAATGATTTTTTATTTAACCCTAAAAACATAATTGGTTAACTCATGCAAAAAGAATCAAAATCTTGGGCCCATAAAAGAGGTCAAAATAACAAAACTCTACTCAAAGTTGACAACACAACTGATAACTCAAACAAACTGACCTAACTTAAGGAGACAAAGGAGAAACTTAAATAGTGGCTGATCAGCCCACAAAAACAGGAGAAGGGCTAAAACACACAAAACCTAACTAAACCTAATGAACTCCAATCCCCCCCCATGGTCCTGAGTTATGGCGTGAACCAATTTGTAGTCTCCTTTAAAGCTCGCTCCGCCCCTTTTCCACGTCTTGGCTCCTAATCAAGGGACTGGAACAGCTGCAACTACGGTAACGCAGAAAACAAAAAGATCAATCATACATAACAGTGTAAACTAAAATGTGCGCACTTATTTTAGAATGCAGCGTTATGTGGATATGTGAATTAACTCTAAACCAAAACCAGTTATTTATTGTCCTGTAAATTAATTCCTATATTTAAAGAAAGACATGTGAATGCAAGGTTACTTATAAGCCTCCACACTAACATGGTGGGTATTACCACTGTGAGGTTGTAGGTGCAGCCATCACACCCTGGAAGCACCAACTGCAGTCCGTGGGCAAACTTTGAAGTTGACCATAAAATGATTTTCTGTTTTTGCCATTATACTTTCCATTTGAAGTTTCAGTGTACACTTAAACACGGAGAGTCACACTCTGTCAGATTAGTTCCCTCATTGTCTTTTTCATAGATTTTTACACTTGCAGCATAAGATGGACATTCTTGCTGCCTTCTCCCATCCAAATGCAGGATTACTTCCCAACTCCCTGAATTGGTTCTTGGTCCCCTGGGAAAATCCCTGCTGTGAAACATAAAACATGTCTTCTCATTATTTGATTTGTAAGCAGCACTGCTGATCAGAACAGTCTGAGGAGGTAGTGTTTCCAGCACCACTGACTGCAGCACCTCGAGTTACTGTTTTCTTAATAAAAGTGAATGCAGTCAGTCAGTAATTCCACAGCAGCAGCGTTTGATCCTATTGATCAGTGACAGCTGATCAGTGAATGCAGCTCCCAAAGGCTGTGGAAAATAATAGTTTCTCTTCCTGTTCTTACCACTATAGGAGCATCCTGACCAACCGTGGGACTGGATTCAGCTGTTTGTGACTCCGGACAGATTCTACTGTTCCAGTGTTTCATCTGTTTACCCACCAGACGAGGAAACGTGTTTGCATCCTGAGGAATACTCAGTACACAGCTGGCCTTTGGAACCTCTATTTCCTACATATTAAAGGCACCACTTTTCCCTTCTTGTTGAGGTTGTTTTTAGGGCACGGCTCTGGAGAGACTGTAACCTCCACGGGATTGTTGTGGGGAGGGTGTTATCAATGCCTCAGTGCTCTGCTAGGGAAGGAAGTGGAGGGACGTCCCTGGAGGAGAGGGCACAAAAACACAAAACTGCCTGAAGCTGGGATGCCCGACATTTCTGTTGCATAACTGACACCCATGAAACCATCGGAGGAACAGAGTAGGTCCGTGTTGCCATGGCTGGCTGATGTGATACCACTACCTGTTTACACATAGCCCGGGCCTCCCTGTTTGGCTCTTTCTCAACACTTCCAATACTAATGAAAAGGATACTAATGGATGGTCTACTGGATTTTCCCCCAGTTGTTTTGGAAAGTGTTACCCACTCACAAACTGCCTCCTGTCTTGCGATCACATCTACAGTGCAGCTTGCAGGTGTGGTGGTTTGAATCGGCCACCAGCGGGGTCTAGGGATGCCCCGACACAAGAAAACCAGGCTACTCCATTGGCCCGCTTACAGACTGCTGTTTCTAATACAAGTCCTGGACTGAAGGCCAGTCGGGGTTGATGCATTTTTTAAATTTAAAGCCTGTCCTCGGATCGTTCCCCTGACCTGAGAACATTTTGCTAGTGTGGACGAGCTTGTTGCTGATGTGAAGGACTCGGCTTTTAAAAAACACAAAGCAGTGACATTTTCATCCAGTGCTTTATTTTTCATTCACACTTTTCTTTTTAAGCCTCATCACATTTCTCACTGCTTGCTACCCAAACAGCTCCGCCTCTGCGCTCACCCTTCTCCTATTTGAGGACCAATCAGGCTGCGAGGTTCTGTTACAATTTGAGTTTTTTCACAGCACCAAAGTACTAAATAGTTTTTGTTTTTCACAATTAGCCATTCTCCATTTAAAACTGTACTCTTATCATTTTGCCAATTTTTTTTTTGTTTTGTTTTGTTGACGTTTGCGGACCAGTTGTTCTGGGACCTTTGGGAAAGACCGCCTTCTGTCGTATTCATACTTGACTGACACGTTGGAATAAACAGAATAGAACTTTAGCGTGTTTGCTCGTGGCACACGGTGGATCAGGCACCTTCCTCTTTACGTTCAGTGGCTTATTTGTGCAGCCTGTCTTCCCACCTGGTTTTTTTTTTTTTTTTTTTTAGGCAGACGGGGAAACGAGGCTTTTACAGCACAGACCTGTAAGCTTACTTTAATCTGTCACAGTTGATCAGGATTGACCTAAGAACCTGAGATAACAAGCATCCAGCCCTCCTCCCATCTGAGCATGCAGTAAAGCATTTTTCTCTTTTCCATCTCAGAAGTGAAACCTTCCAACTATTATCGACAGTCCCTGCACACCAAACCCTCTCTGTACACGTAAGGGAACGTTTAAGGCTGATGATAAATGACTTTGGATAGCAGTTAGTGGACACACACATCACTACTAACAGGAAGTGATGCCAGGCAGTAGTAGTAAGAGCGGAGGGCGGGGTCCATCCTCGTCCCCCCTCCCTCATGCTGTAGTCCCGTCCAGCAGACCCCTGCGACCTTCACGCTACGTTCCTGTGTCAGCAGCAGCGTTCTTCCTCGTCGGCTCCACCACGCTCTTCTTCTGTTTCACGTGAGTGCAAACACTACGCACACACACAGTTCATGGGCTGTGATCATTTCCATTGTTTTATTGCTCCGTTTGGTTATTTTACAGTCAGCGTTGTATGTTTGGGTAGCTCAGACCTTCCCAAAGTGTGGGGCCCGCCCCCTAGGGGGGGCGCAGAGCCATTGCAAGGGGGGGGCGCGGCATGAAAAGGGGAAAAAAAAACCCAACAATGCTTGGACACTGCTAGCACGGGGCTCCCACACAAACACAAAGCAGGAGATGAAGCGTCGCTGAATATGTTTCCAAACAAACTTCATTCTGAGCCAAAGACTAGAAAATCTGGTGAAGCAAATCTGCCCTTTGGCTTCACCTGCACAGGTGCTGAGGTAGGTCTCCCTGCAGGTTCCCCTTCTTCAGGAGCAGCGCTGGGCTGTTTAAATCACAGACAAACAGGATCCCACATTCTTGATCTTTAGTTCACAAACACTTGTTGTAATGACTAACTGCTCCTGACATGTTGGAGATGTTTGCTCTTTATACAGTAAAGTTACAGCAGGATACAAATAACATCAGGCTGATCCTGACACAGTTTGTTCCCCTGGTTCAAATCACAGACAAACAGGATCTCACAGCTGTTTATGTTTTTGAACACATTTTGCACAGAGAGAAAAATGTATTGATGCAATGTTGAACATTATTACACAGGAAAAAACAACCACATGTAAAACAATCACACTGTGACGTCTCTGCCTTTGTAAATGGAGGGACAGTAACTGCGTGTAAACCTGCAGATAGAGACAAAATACTGTTCATCTGGGGTCCGTTCTTCGTACCTCGCTAAGTAAGTTAGCTGGATTTGATTATTGATGATTTCGCGTGATCTTGGATCGTTCGGTTCTTCGAAGCCCATCCGGGACTTGCTGTCATAGCAACAGATCCGTAAGCGTAAACCTGCTGGGGAGCAGGTTTACTTTATGTAAACAGGATTAGATCGCGGCCACTAAGGTATGTCCGCTTCATTTATACGAAAGCAACAGCGATATTTTACCACTGTTTCACCATAAATAAATATTATCAATGTAACTAAAGATAGTGCAGCACCTGATCCATTTATTGATGTCACACAGATACATACAGGTCATTTCCTAAAAAAGGGAAATGTACTATTAACATTCTATTACATGTATGTGATTATTATAGATGTAATTCATATTTCAGAGTAGTAATTGCAAATCACTTCGTGTAATCAAGATGAGAGACCACGGCTATAAAAGCGAAGGTGGATTTGGGAAGCCTGTCGCAGCCATGTCCTGTCCGTTTACGCGAGCAGCCCATTGTGGAAGGTGCAAGATTGATAAGGAGAGTCCTCAGAATTCAGCGTATATTGCGGGAGAGACAGGATCCTTTAGCTCAGCGCGACAGTGTGCTCATAGAGAGATATCGATTTTCCCGTGAGGGTATTATTTACTTAACCAACTTGTTGACGAGGGGGTGCAGGACCACCACCTGTCTTTGTTTGCTCTGCCCTTTTCTTGGTTGCTGTTATAAACAAACAGATTATTCCAGGGTCTCTTTCCAAGAGACGAAAAGCAATATAAGTGATAAATATTACCATTCTGTAGAATATTCTTATATTTCACTTTTACTTGTTCCCATGTTCTAGTGGGTCCTGTTGTGGCTCTAATGTGAAAGAGGATATAATGTAATATAATATAATATAATATGATATGATATGATATGATATAATATAATATAATAAATTTACCCTACCGCCTACTGGTGTTGGCCAGAGGGGCCGATGGCGCGATATGGCAGCCTGGCTTCTGTCAGTCTGCCCCAGGGCAGCTGTGGCTACAACCGTAGCTGCCTCCACCAGTGTGTGAATGTGAGAGTGAATGAATAGTGGCATTGTGAAGCGCTTTGGGTGCCTTGAAAAGTGCTATATAAATCCAATCCATTATTATTGTTATTATTAAATCACTTACGAGTTTAATTTGTCAGCAACTTTCTGCCAGCCCTCTCTCCTTGCTTTTGCAGCCTTTGCAGTGTTCCCTTGCGTTTTAATTAAACTCTGAAACTCCTGAAATCTCTCAATCAAGAGTTCTTGCTCTGCTGCCGAAAAATACTGAGCGCACTCCTTCGACATTTTCGCCGACCAATCAAAGGGTTGCCGATCAATGTTTCTACTATCGATGCGTAGCCCCTGTTAAGCCACCCAGTGATCTCACATTACTTCATCCAGCTGTACTAATCGTCAACAACAGGTGTGTTTGGAGAACCGGAATAGAGAGCTCAAAGTTAGCGCGATGGTTTGATCTTGGATGTAGTAAGCGACGTACGAAGAACGGACCCCTGAATATCTGCCATTCTGCAGTTCATCTCATGTAAACAATAACGTGGCCACAGCGTGACGTGGAAAAAGTTACATACCTTTGACGTTGCGTGACGAACTCTGTATTCCTCGTCCACACGTAAACGCAAAAAAGGAGTTTTAAAAAATCTCAGTTTTCAGTGATTTGAAACGCCGTTTACGTGGACGAAACAGCTGCGTGTTCAAAATCACCCGTGTAGGTGCGGACGCAGCGTGACAGAGTTAGTAGTTTATGTTATTACTTCCTGCAGATTACTTGTATTTGCTTAATTGTTCACTAAATGTTTGAGGTGTGAAATAAACAGCAATGGAGCAAAATATGGGCGTGTGGTTGGAGGAAGGTTTTTTTGTTTTGTGGGGGGGGGCATTTTTCTTGTGAAACAAAGGGGGGCCCAGCAAAAAAAGTTTGGGAACCACTGGGGTAGCTAATGTCACTGATGCCTCTCACTTACCTGGATAAGCACAGACATGGATATCTGTCCCTGTGAGAACATTCACTGCCACTCAGAGTGTAACTGCCACAGCTAACCCTTACCCCAGTGTTTCCCATAGAAATGTATGTTACAGGTCTGTGTATGCAAAATGAGGTGCATCTAAATATATTAAGTAACAAAGGATATATTTATTATTTATCAAGTAAAAGAACAATAATCCACTGCCTGCGGACGCTCTGTAAAGAATGAGGACTGAACATTGTCTGAAGTTGCCCTTTCACATTAATACATGTTATAATTAGTGCTGTCGATAGATGAAAAAAACTTAACTAATTGATCTCAGTTTTCTGTAATTAATCGCAATTAATCACAATTACTTGATCAATACCCTGGTTGCAATTACATTTTTTCAGCTTTATATTTAAGCTTTTAAAAGACATTTATACAATATAATGAAGTAAATGCAGAATGTTAAATGCTTCAATTCAAAGAGAATAGTTTTCTTCAGTCTTTCAACACAGGTTCTTTCCTGTGAGAGTTCAGACGAGTTAAGAGAGTTAAGACGGACTTTTGAGAGAGGGAGGGAGGGGGAGAGGGAGGGAGGGAGGGGGATATATATATATATATATATATATATATATATATATATATATATATATATATAATTTTTATTAGGGGTGCAACGATATTCGTATCGATATTGAACCGTTCGATACAGTGCTTTCGGTTCGGTACGCATATGTATCGAACAATACAACATTTGTAATTTATTTTATCAACTTTCCTTCTGACGATGCTGTCTGTGTTGAGCGCTCAGTGAATCTGCGTTCGACTACTCCGCCTAGGCTGCACTGTCGAGCGCAGATCCACTGAGCGCTCAACACAGACAGCATCGTCAGGAGGAAGAGCGCAGGGCAAGCTAGCGAGACAGAAGTTAAGCTCTCCTTGCAAGATGGACCTCCCCCACCCTCATTCAGATCTGGCGTTTGGAATTATTTTGGTTTTCATGTGACGTATGACCCTGAAGGTAAGCGAGTCATGGACTAAAGTAAAACAGTATGTTGGATGTGCCATGCAATGCTTAATTACATTGGTGTGAACTAGTGTGTTAGCGCAGTTAGCTCGTTAACGTGTTGGCCGTCTAGCCCCATGCACGGGGCGATCGGCGGTAGCTCGTTAACGGAGATTTGCCGTGTTGTGGCGTTAAGGTCATTTCAGATTAACGCTGACAGCACTAGTGGGAACACAACGAATATGACTGCACATTTACTCCGACATCATCCTAGTGCAAAGACAAGTGGAAGCAGACAAAAACAACAAGCATGCATGCTACAAACTTTACCCGAGTCATTTAGACAGCCGTTAGCACAGGATTCTCCTTATGGGGACCTGATATGTTTAATATGCTGCTGAGAATATAGCCCAAAAGAAGCGTCTAGTACCAACTCCAAAACACAACAGAAGTGCTCCAGCGCTTCAACGTAATATTACTGTTTTGTGTGTGTATAAGGACCATAAATGGCACCTGTTAAGAGACATGGTTACTAGTGATGGGATTTCCGGCTCTTTTTAGAGAACCGGCTCTTTCAGCTCCGAACCGGCTCTTCAGGTTGTTCTTTGCTTTAATTTATTATTAACAATAATATAAAATTATGCACAAAAGGAATTACTAATGTAAAAAAAGTGGTTTTATTTATATATGTTTATATATAAATATATGCGGTGGCCCCTAGAGACAAAGCACGTACAAACTCCAAAACACATCCCTAGCGTTAACTGAACTTCCAAAACAGAGCTACTTAAATTACACAATTGAAAGCATGTGTGTATTGTTTGTGTATTTGTACACAAGCACTCACATATATTCAAATAATAAAAAAAAATAAAAAAAAGGTTCATTTACCTGTTACTACCACACACCAGATCCGGTCGTTGGTACTTGCTGGCTTGTGTAGCCACTAGGTAACAAAAGCTCAACACTGCCCCCTAGCATCCTGGAGCACTTCTGTTGTGTTTTGCTGCGGAGTCTGTACGTGCTTTGTCTCTAGGGGCCACCGTAAATATACTTTTATTTATCCACTCTACATAAAATGTAATAAATAAATCATATAATACAAAAACCAACTATTCACATTTCAACTTTTAACTATTTAAATTTTCAGCTTTTTTCTTTTAAACAAATTTAAAGTGAAACAACACAAAACACTGCAAACCACAACACAATTAAGTATAAATTACAATATGAAAACAAAAAGAAGATGCACATTCTCTGTCATATGGACCTGCATGAATAAACTTTCTGAATCCTTTATCACCTGCAACTGAAAATAGTTGTGGATGATTACTATACCTTTCTAATGGGACGTTGTTGTCCCTGCTCTCTTTCTCTCTCTGTGCTACTGCGAGTGTAACAGTGTAACTACCGCCCCTCCCCCCTCTGCCCAGCGTAAAGCACACGGCTCGCATGCGGAGTGAAGCGGAAAAAAGTGCGAGAGGGAGAGAGAGAGGGAGGGTGAGAAAGAAAAAAGAAAAAAAAACCCACGGCTCCCAATAAGGAGCCGGCTCACGTCAAAGACCCGGCTCTAAGAGCCGTTTCGTTCGCGACCGAAACATCACTACTACGGTAGCCGTAATGCTCCGACAATCCATCAAGCGCTGCAGCTCCGTAGCTTAGCAAAGTCGAACTAAAACATTTATTGACAGATTGCTGAGCGCCATGTATCACATAAAAACGGTTTGCGGTCAGTAAGCACAACCAGAATTCATACATAAGGCGCGCTGTCGATTTTAGGCCATGCATGTCGTTAGCGCGGTTAGCTCACTAACACGTTGACGCCGTCCAGCCCCACGCACGGGGCGATCCGCGGTAACTCGTTAACGGAGATTTGCCGTCTCCATCTTGTCCTTGCCTGCAGGTGAAGCGATGGGGGAGAAGGGGGAGTTGTGTTCAGTGCAGGAGAGGCGAGGCTCAGTAACGTTGCGTAGAGACAAAAGTGGACGAAAGAGAGGCAAACTTGTGGCTCCACAACTATAATTATAACGTAACATAGACTATATCGATATGAAGGATATTGTCACATCTTATATCTCGTATGAAAATATATCAATATTTTTTTAAAAACCTCGATATATCGCCCAGCCCTAAACCAAAGCTGTGTAAAGCGCCTGTTCTCAGTGATATTAACACGTCTGCAGTTTGTTGCGATCCACTTGGCGTCAGTCAGTGTCCGAGGTAGACTTACTGAGTCCCCGATGCTCCCTGAGTGGTTTGTCGCAAAGTGCTAGCAGCATCCCCGGCTAACGTGTGCTTCGTGTCAATGTGATATTTTAAGCTGGAAGTGATTCGGTGAAAAGAAAATTCCTTCTTGCACAATGTGCATAATACTTTATGTCAGCCGACTGTTCCGTCTTATTTGTTTTAATGCTCAAATGTCCAATCGAGAGGGCTGATGTGCGTTTATCATCTTCCTACTGAGTTGATTGGTTCAGTTGCCCGTCACTACCAGACCTATTGCCCAGTCGGGCATGTGGGGAGGTAACTGTACTTGGACAAACTGCATGAAATGCGCTGACAGAAACATTTCAGGGATTTTGAGGCATTCTGCACTCCAGATGCGTTAAATGTGTGAAAAATTTTAATCGCATTGACTGTGATGGCAGATTAATTTGTGTAAATGCGTTAATTAGTTATATTATGAAAAAAATATCAGATGCAATCATTACATTTGGTTTTGGCTGCACATGCAGGACGTAGAGATTCATTTATGACCAAACATGAGGTTTAAAACTCTTTTCTAAACTCTTCAGCACCCTGTGGCACGTATGTCACTCTCTCTGACATTAAAAGTTAGGCAAATAGACAAACGAGTGCACACAAACTGAGCATGAATATTTCATGCAGCAACCTGGGAGCCAAAAGTCATTGTTTAACTTAAACTAATGAACATTTTAAAGTGTTTTTTCCAGCCGTACGTGAGTAATTAAGTCAAATGTGACTATCACATGTAAACGGAGTGCATACCTGTAACATGTTCCAAAGAGCGGCCGTGTTGTTCTGCTTCAGCAGGATTACCAACCATTTCACACTCTCATGCTCATGTGTTCCTCCCTAATGTTTAACATATAAAACCAGAGTCGCTCCTCTTCTTATGAATGTTGGGAGCACTGGTCTTTAATCTTCTGCTTCCTGCCTGCTCTTCATTCAGGTGGTCAGTGAATAAGGGGCGGGTTTAAAAATCGATTTTAGTTTGAATAAAGTGACATCGATTCATTAAATCCTGAATCGATTTTTAAATATAAATGTATTTTGTCAGAAATGCCAGAATCTCAGCTTAAAGCTCACAAAACTACGTCAACAACCGGCGAACAGCTAAAACAGGAAATGAGCGCCGGTAGTCCACGGAGTCCACAGCGTGGATCGTGGACACGTCGGGTGCTGAACGCAGACATCTCACAGATTCTGATGCTGCAGGTTGAGTAACTCCGACTAAAACTGACTGAACCAGCAGCAAAAGGAGATCCAAACTACACTTCATGTTTGATAAGCATCGTCATCTCGGACCTTTGCTGTTTTGCTTCCACCACGATAAAATCACACTTCCTGCACAGCTCTCTCTGTACTTCAAGAACAGTTTCCCGCCTCAGATCTGTTTCTGCATTACTCTCTGCTTATTAGGCATCAGCCTACTGTTGTCAAAGAAATGTAAACTTTTAAAAATTATACCAAATTACAAACTCTCAGCTGTGTCTCTGATCAAACTCTGTAACTTTGCTCCGCTTCTCTTCAGCAGCATCAGCTAATGTTCAGATGTTGATTGGTGGATTTATTATCTGCTATAAAAGCCCGGCCAGGAAAATCTCCTTCATGTTTTATCCTCAGTTCCTTTGACACAAAGACATCTGCTGTGATGTTCACACCTCTGAAGTCTCACAGCGTCAGCTTTGTTTGTATACACAGATACAAAAATGTGGACATGTACTGATAAATGATCAGAGTTATAATATTTCTGAATCGAATCGGGAGCTTGTGAATCAGAATTGGATCAGTGGTAGAAATCAGTGACGACGCCCAGCCCGACACTTAATCTTGTTCATTAATCAACTTTGATTCAAACTCTTCTTCTTTTTTGTACCTGAGCCACAGCACGTAGCTAAATACTGCCAGTACCACAGACGATCCACTCAGAATGATTCTCACTCACTAGCATATCCATGGTGGTGGGAACAGAGTTGGTGATGAGCAGGTTTCACGAACACAGCTGTTGGTTTACGTGTGCGTGCAGAGCGAGAACATTTCTGTGCACACGTTAATGAATGAGGCCCAGCACGTCCAGTTAGGGTTGTGCTGATGGACGCCGCGTCACAAATCATTGATGGTCAAAGTAAGCAGTGGTAGCTCGCTAGTCCAGACCATTTCAATTTCACTGCTCCTCTAATGCATTCTAGTTTTAATAATAATAATTATGACTATAACAACACTGTATTATAATGATGATGATCATTTCAATCTGCATTGGGGTGGGGGCACTGGTCTATCATCATCAAATAAAAGAAAGCAGAGGAATTTTGTGTGTGATGTACTTCAGTGCTCCACTGTAGTGTGACGGTGCATCTGCAGAGACACTTGTTTCCATTTTTGCCTCTTACCTGTAAAAGGCCAATGGAGTCATTGGCTGCTGGGCGGCCACTGAAATGATCCCATCGGTGTATCTAGTAGGAGTCTGAGGGCTAGCACTAGCTGCCAGTATGTATTTATTTTATCCCACTGGTGGTTTTTGTCCCAAAGCTATAAACACTGTGCCATGTGCACGTTGTGTGCTTTGTGGAGGGTGGATAACCTCCCCTGCTACATGGTGGGAATGTTGTCGTCCACTGGTGATGCCAGAGGGGAACAAAAGGACCATGGGAGTATTGAGCAACCTCACCCCCAATTCATTGTTGACATTAACCCCTTAACTCGCCAGGATGTTCCCAACAGGTTCACTTACCTGCCACACACATGATAGCATACATTTAGGGGGGTAAGCAGACTCTGTGAGTGTGAGAATGCTAAGCCAATGAGGTTACAGACTATTATCAGTAATCTTGCAAACACCTCACTCTGGTGTGCACGTGTGTCAGGAAGTGTGAGGAAAAAATAGTGGGCGTGTGTCCTCTGTAGGAGAAACATGAATATGTCAGATTGGCGTGCGTGTGTGGGAGAGGGGGGCTCATTATGGTGGTCAGTCAGCTCTGTGCATCAGATTAGTGAAGAGAAAATAGGCCAACATCTGTCACCCTGACAAAAGCTCATCATCTGGTCTGCCACTCTTTGTTCCCCTGCTGTATTCTGTCATGTTGCCGTGTATGACAGTTAAAATGGAGATGGTCTTTTTATGATCCCAGTGTCTAATAACTAACAAAAACAAAAACGCCCCACACAAGTTCAGGATCAGAAAGATCCAGATTTTAAAATCATGATTGTTACCATCCAGGATCACATAATTCATGTTGCTTTTGTTTTTCAAAGGCGTCCAGCACTGGACCACTCGCATCCAGAGTGGTTTATTCTTTATTGTTTGTTCATTTATTTCAAACATGTAAACAATATACAGGTACATGTAGTAAAGAAAATAAGAGAGAAAAAAATACTATACAAAAGTCAATACTTTTCAATATTGCTACTGTTCTGATTCATTTACATGCAGGGCTCGCAAACTTTCAAAACCCCTGGTAGCCCTTCGGGCAGGGACTCGTCAGTTTTAGCCCAAAATAAATGTAAGTAGCCCGAATAAAAAAGAGAGCAATTTTTTGATTGATGTTTTGTTTCTGTTACAATATTATACATTAAAGTATAATATTGTAACGGAAACAAAACATCAATCAAAAATAGTTTAAACACAAATTACAACATTGTATAAAAATTACAATCATCAACTCAAACACTTGGTTCTAATTGAACAGAAATTTCTATGAACTTGTAAGAACTGTGTAGGACATGAATCAGTCTGTCAGAGCCTCAATCTGACATTTCCACTGAAGTCACGGTAAGAGACAAGTGGAACCAAGATCGAGGCCGTTTGCTTTTTGAAGTTTGCACAGACTGCTGCATTGTGCCAGTGGTCGTTCACTCTTTGCAACATAGTAGCTGTTCTAAACAGATTTTCAGGTTTATTTTTAGTTTGTTATTTGCAATTGGTGTTTGTTCTGGGAAAGATATTGCAGACTGAGCAATAATGCATTTCTTGCATTTCTCATGGGTTCTAATGGGGGCCTTTCTTAACTCATTCACTGCCATTGACGTCTATAGCCGTCAATTGCAGTGTATGAGTCAATGGGTTTAACTCATTCACTGCCAATGGCTGGCAGTGAATGAGTTAAAATGACTGGTCCCAGTAACAAAGGCGCTTGTCAGTTCAGAAATCGAGAGAAAACCAACAACACACCTGGCAGAACATTATGTTATTTACACGGGTGCACATAAGTGGTCCGCATGTGCGCATTCGCTGTCAAAATAAAAGACGCGCACCAGATAAGAAGTTGCAGCGCGCGTTTGCGTCCATATAAAAGGCTGTTTTTGTCCTAGAGTGGGATTTTCACGGCACATTCTGCACCACATCTCTGTGCGTTCATCATTTGTTTGAAGCCAGCTCACCTCCTGCAACTACTTTTCTGAGAATACGCGCTTCTTTTGTAGTTCGGACTCCTTCTGACATTTCTTTGGAGGTGGAGGAACATCACAGTAATTGCTTAAAGGAGCTTCTTGACATCTTTAAGAGTTCTAAACAAATGTCTGTCCTCCTGAAAATCTTATGTATGCAAACACGCGTTGCAACTTCTTATCTTGTGCGTGTTTTTTATTTTGACAGCGAATGCGCACCTGCAGACCACTTATGTGCAGCCCTGGTTATTTAGCTCGTCATATCGCAGCCACAGAAATTATTTTGTCCATGAAACCATAAAGCTGCACTTTCTTTTTGCCTTATAGTCTGATTTGTCATAACTTCTCCGTTGTGTGGTAAGCTTTTCTTTGGCTGTCACTTCTTCACCCTGACCTGTCTTATTTGGCTCAGCAGAACTGAAATATATATCTGTCTGTGAAGGTTCTCAGTCATCCAGGTCATCGTAGTCAAATATAAATCCTGCTGCTTTTACACGCACTCACATAAGCTCAGCGATTCTCTGCGCGATCAACCTCTCACATGTTTAAGCTGCGGGAGATTTCACTTGTCATGTTTGCTCAGTAAGCTAACGATTAATAAGACGATGTCAGAGGAATTGGTGCACAAATTATCATCACTCACAGATCAGTGCTGTCGCTCTCTATACACAGTTCACGCGATTGCAAAGTGAAAGCAAAAAACAAGCGCAAATTCAAACGCGATTTCAATATGTCACATATTGACAGTGGCTCACCGATGCCAATGACATAATTACCCAGCTACATTTCTGAAAGAATGCAAAAGCATTGACATATATTTTTCCTTCCTGCAATAGCCCGACGGGCAGGGCAGAGATAGATTTTGGTAGCCCGACTGAAAAAATCGCTAGCTCCGGGACGTCGGGCTAGCGATTTTGCGAGCCCTGACATGTTGAAAGTGAGTGGGAAGAAGTAAACACTTATTTAATCCCACCCCTTTGCCATGAGTTATCAGTTAATATTTAGTCAGCTTCCTTACTGATATAATCTGTAATTAAAATAGTGAACATCTATCTATCGATCGATCCCTGCAGGAGCACACCAGGGTGCTGTTCTGATAGATCCAAGAATAGACAAATAGTGGAAGTTAGCAGAACAGCTCCTTTATAAACATTTTCCTTAGAAAACACATGGTGCTGCAGCTTTGCTACAAAGACCGCAGCCTCACGTTTAACGACACTCAGCTCTAACAGTTCTGTAATGCATTTGTTTGGACATCTCCAACGTGAGGCTTGGTCTTGTTTCAGGTGTCCGTGGCTTTCAGAGCGTTTCTCAGTGGCCATCCCCATCTACAATGGCATCATCTTCCTCTTTGTTTTGGCTAACTTCTGTATGGCCACATTCATGGACCCTGGCATCTTCCCCCGAGGTGAGTGCACGGATGGTTGAATGAATGCCTTTAATGCTGGGTGTCACCAAACAGGTAAGTTGTGTCGAACAGGCAGGACTTGGATGAAGTGATGGATTAAAGCTGCAGAGCGCAGCAGCACCTCAGTGAGGCGCGCTGCACAGGAAGCGTGCCGCGGCTCAGTCGTTGGGATGTCTTACGTCCTTCTAATTTGATTTTGTCGAAAACAAAATTACATCTAAAATTCAAAAGGGCCGTCTACCCATCACCACCACCAGGGTGTAGCTACAAATGGAAACTCCAAATTGAACACAAAAGCCTCATTGTGGTGTGAGGTCTGTTCATACTATTGAGATAGATACAGTGGAGCTGTGAAGTTTAGCAGCAGGCATCATTTAAGGTCGCGTGTTCATTTTAATCCGATTCTCCTCATGTAAAGTAAGCTTTGACACGGTTTTTAGGTTTGATTAGTTGTTATCATTTAGATCATTATGGTGAACACAACAACAGCTAACAGATAAAATAATGTAATTATTACGGAACATAAACATTATGAGTTTTGGATAACGTGTGTTGTTAGTTATATTAAACATTTTAAAACTGGCCTCACAGCTGGCTACAAAAACCGTTCGTGTTGTCCACATCTGCATGCGGTCGCCTCGCCCCGTCGTCCACGCTGCTGTTCTGGATTTGACTCTTTATTTGGTGGGATTAGCTCTCCACACTGTGGATTCTCTGCTAGGATCCCCACAGTTCAGAACTTCCGTCCACCCAGTTGTCCATGCGTTCAGTCACACGCTCTGCTTTTTTATTTAACTGCAGTCCTCTGTGTTTTTAGCTAGCTATCTCTGGCTCATGTCAGAGCAGCCTCTTATCAGAATGTGTGTTCCTAGGCAACCCAACACCAGTGAATTTACATTATATTTTACATTCATTTCTGTTTTGTTTTTTATTTCTTTTGATCTGAGTCTGAGGTGAAAAGTCTGACACGAAATATGAGATGATGAGGTTTCAGTGTAGTCACAGGATTGTTAAAATACCGAGGGGTCAGAGGGCCCTTTGTTTGACTGACACGGAGAGGCGACCCGTGACCCTTTCCACACGACTGGCTTGTTTGAAACTGTAAAAAACAGTTGCTATGAAAGAGTAAATAGTTTCTACAGACTGAAACCTTCTTTGTAGTCCATCATTTGAACGTGGACGCCTACGGTCAAACTCGGGTGGACTGAGTGGGCAGCTGCGAGCTTTGGCACTTTCACTGTCTCACTTTTGACCAATAGATCGTCAGTTTTAGGATTGTGTGTGTTCTCTGTGCAGCCGAGGAGGACGAGGACAAAGAAGACGATTTCCGCGCTCCACTGTACAAGACGGTGGAGATCAGAGGGATCCAGGTCAGGATGAAGTGGTGTTCAACCTGCCGCTTCTACAGGCCGCCACGCTGCTCCCACTGTTCTGTCTGTGACAACTGTGTTGAGGTGTGTTTGACTTTTTACATTTACTCATTTATTCTTCATATGAACAGTCTGAATGTTGCACGCTGAGTAAGCCTGCACTATAAACAGCCCAGTTTGATCTGAAACAGTCTGAATCATTGTATGCGTCTGTGGTTAGTGAGCCGTGTCCACAACACACGTGCTCTGTGATTTTCACACTTTCAAACCCTCGCCCGGCTGGTTTTGGCATGTGGTTATCATCATTGTTATAAATCTTTAGATGTGTTTAGAAGATGTAACTCAAGGACATGTCTTTGCTCTGCAGCTGTCCTGTTAGTGTATGATGGAAGGAGGAGTGTCAGTGTTGATGGGTGCAAACGAGTTGGACAGCCTGTAGTCGTCCTTTGAATAACACGGTACTCCAGCTCAAGCACGACCTGTAACAGGAGTTTACTGCAGTTTTGGACCTGAAAATGTTTCAGTATCTACTCCTTACTTACACTCCTTCCACTGGGCACGTGTGTAGCCAAACTGTAGCTGATGCTAAGCCAGTGAAAATGGTCTTGATGGGCCTCTCAGGCTACATACGTGTTTGCTAATGGTTTCCACAGAATGGCTGCCTCGTGTCCATCATCAGGCAAGACAGCAGTGACGCACCTCTATCTGTTCGCTGTCTCAGAGACATGACTCTAAACTCAGTGCACAATCTTAAATGGCCTGATATGTTCACACTGCAGCCTTCTACTGCAGAGGACAAGCTGAAGATGATGATGGCACCTCTCGTGCCGATTGCAGTTTAAATATTTAGAGGTGTCATTGCAGGTGTGTCAACATGACGTTTGAGCCGAGTTTAAGTTCTTAAGTAACTGTGTGTGGAACAGAACCTGACGACGAATAGGCTTTAAAAGCCAGGAAACATTATTTGGGCACACCGGTGTGATGTGCTGACTACCTAAATCCACCGATCGACTCCTCTCTGAGCGTCAGCTACATGTTTTTCCCCCATTGGCAGAGAGCTGCAGTGAAACATGCAGCTAGCAGCGTTCCACGTTAAGCCAGCACTCACTGTCTCTTTCTCCAGTTACAGTGACAAACAGGAGAAAATCACACTGTCCTTAATCCAGTAAAGAACTGGCTGCCAGGCCAAAATCAAATATGGCTGACCTTGGGATTGTGTGCTCTGTGCAATATGTCTGTGAAGGTTCTCAGTCATCCAGCTCATCACAGTCTAAGGTCTGTGGGAGTAACTCACCAAGAGGGAAACTCAATTTTCAAGGATGCCAATGTTCACATTTTGGACAGATGGTTTGAAAGAGGAGTGAAAGAAGCATCTATGTCCACTGTGAGCGACCATCTTTGAACAGAGGCGGGGGTTTACGACACCAACTGTCTGCCATCTATAATCCAGTGTTGAGATCCTTCCCAGACGCCTTAACGCCCACTCACATCCTGGGCCATCTGACCTCAGGAAATCACATGATAGGGTGGGGCCAGGTTTCACAATGACCTCATCCGAAACCTTGGCTGATTGTGACCTACACCTGCTTTCACACCTTAGCTCGTGTGATTAGGTAGAGGATCACCAGGGGTCCTTTTGTCCCTCTGTGGGGGGAAACTCCCACAGGGTTTAAATCTGGGACTCTCCACCATTTGACCCTCGAACTGAAGAAGCTTCTCGGATGAGAGGTGAAACGTCTTCAAGCAACTTAAAGAAGTCCAGACGCTTTTCTTTGCAAGCTCCTTAGTAGGGATGGGTATCGTTTAGGTTTTATCCGCTGCCAAACCGGTACTTTTGAAACGGTGCCGGTGCTCAAACTGGTGCTTAAAGAATGGAGAGCACAAACTTTGTCCAAAAAGCTCTCGTGTTTTTATTTTTAGCAGTCTCTTTTTTTCTGCAAAATGATAAGCACGGTCCAGCCCCATGCACGGGCGATCCGCGCTAACTCGCTAAGGGAGATTTACCACACCCACAGTAGATGTGCTCTTTTAAAAAAACGCTATGCGTCGCCAGGTGTTTCATCAGATTCGAGGTGTTGCCTCCTTTGACAGTATCACAGTATCAGCTTAAAGCACTTGTTGCTGCTGAGTTTGCATCTTTTGCTGTGAAGTACAGCCAGACTTTGACCGCTTCACCTTGGGCGTTTTTAATCTGTAGCTCTGCTCTAAAAGAACGTACGTACCTGGCCCCGCCTACTACGCTTGCAGAGGTAAAATGATTGGCTGGAATCCAAAGTGTCTGACATCTCAGGGGAAATAAAGCAGCGAAATGTGCGCTGCTTTTCGGTCTGGTTACTACCGTTTATGTCAGAACCATAATGGCACCGGATACCGGTACCCATCCCTACTCCTTAGTGCTCTGTGTGAGTGTGCATGTGTAACCCAGGAAGTGGCATGCTGCCAACAGACAGTCAGTCGTTTACAGGGTTTCCATGATAGAGCACTGGCAGTCCGTCCCAGGCTCTGTTCTGCATTTGTCTGAATCTATTTGAATGTTCCAGGTTCAAAGGTAATCTGCGTTGCTCATCTGCAGCAGTCCAGGTGTTGGATCCGTGTTTGTATCAGCAGATGACCAAAGATCTCTGATCTCAGGACTAAACAGTTGTTGATATTGTGACCTTCCTCTGAACATGCAGTTGTACAATATTTCAAGCCTCTTCTCTTGGATCACATGGGAGAGTTGTAATCAGAGTATTCTGGTGAAAGTATGTCACATTCCCAACCTGCAGATGACAGTTCTGTGTATCTGTTGAGGACTTAATGAGGTTAGACAGGAAAGGTGGTGCATGGAAATAATGCTTCTTAATGGCTGCATTCCTATTTCAGCCTCCTCTGACGGTGTCTTAAATGTCCCCCTGACTCTGCAGGACTTCGACCATCATTGTCCGTGGGTGAACAACTGCATCGGCAGGAGAAACTACCGCTACTTCTTTCTCTTCCTGCTGTCTCTGACAGCCCACATCATGGCTGTGTTTGGCTTTGGGCTGCTCTTCATCCTCTACCATCGGCAGAACATTGACCGCCTGCACGCCATTGTCACGTATCCTTTCATGTCTCGTGGATCTGGTACTCTCATCTGGTTTTACATTGCTGAGTTACTGTCAGGTTGTTTAAATGAGGCACTCTTTTTTTTTTTTTTTTTTCCCCCCACTGTGGCGTGGGAAGATTTCACGTAGCTTCCTAAGAAAAGATGGTCCAACCCCACCCAATCTGATCTTTGAATGAGAATGAAAACACACGATATAAACGCACGAATCTGCATAAACTGGCCTAGGACAGGAGTACATTCTGGCTTTGCTCGCCCCACACACACCACATGTTGTTTTGTCCATCACTGCTCTCCATAGGCCTTGATCTGTTGAATGTAATGTTTAAGATGCTAAGGTCCTTGACCCCCCACCCGTGCTCTCAGGCTCGCAGTAATGTGTGTCGCAGGCCTGTTCTTCATCCCTGTCGCTGGCCTCACTGGCTTCCACATAGTCCTTGTGGCTAGAGGCAGGACGACCAACGAACAAGTAAGTAGAAGTCAGTGTTGCACACATGTACACCAGGAACCCAGGAGTTAGCTCATTCAGTTCAGGTCAGTCTTATTTATATAGTGCCAATTTGTAACAACGGTTGTTTAAAGACACTTTATATTAGGTAGAGATCACAGACAGAGAACCCCAAATATCAGACAACCCCACGGTGACAGTGGCAAGGAAAAACGTCCTCTTTGGCCCTTCCACTGTGCACTGTGGCATAGGGAAGGATGTTTGTTTTCCTGGCAGAGAGACGGTGGTTATCCTTCAAACGGTCCTCACGTCCTACTGAGTGCATTAATTTGAAAGTGGATACAGGTTAACAGCCATTTAACCCCACCCCCCACCCCCCTCCCCGCATTGTTATATTCTCCATGTAAGTTTTTGTGACGTGTCTGTCTCCAGGTAACGGGGAAGTTCAGAGGAGGTGTTAACCCTTTCACCAATGGCTGTTGGAAGAATGTCTCTCATGTCCTCTGCAGCTCACAGGCACCCAGGTCCGTTCTTTGTTTCCCCTTTTTATTGGACTCTCTTGTCGAGTGTCGAGAGCATTACCCTGTAGCTCATCACACTTCCTGTTTTTAAAATGAATTTCTTAAAACTGGCCACTGAATAGTGTAATAACAGAAACAGCTGGTGAGAAACTAAACAATCTGTGAGCTGTTGCTTTGGTGTTAGTGTTGAAAGTGATCAGATGTAGGATTAAGAGGAATTTGGATTTGATACCAATCATTAGCACTGTACTGATGTGAATGCTCTCTGCAGGTATCTGGGCAGGAGAAAGTGTGCACAGAGTGTGAGTCTGCAGCCTCCTTTTCTTCGGCCACAGCTGACAGAGGCCCAGCTGGCTGCAAAGATACTGGACAATGGCATACAGGGAGATCTGCACAGGGTAAGAGGTGCAGCAAAGGTGCTCGTGAAGCTAACGTGCCACAAACTGTGCTGTGCTGGCTGCTTCAGCCTGCCGGTAATAAACAAGGGTTATGCAAGGGAGCTGTGCTTCTCATTCAAATCTGCACATGATAAGTTTGCATATAGGCAGGTCCAGATGGCAGCGAGAGCTCTAAAAGCTGTTTGAAATTCAACAGGCAGAAATCCTGTAAGGTCACAGCAGTAAAAACCCAACCACATCCATCAGGCTGCGTGCTGCAGAGCTAAGGATGCAAAAACGGGGTCCTATTTATTGAGTTTGGGTTTTTATTGTTTGCTGCACCTTTTTCTTGGTGTTGTTTGTATTTTATCTTGTTTCTGTTTAGTTTTGTTTTTGTGTTGCTGTAAGAAACTGCTAAAGACCTGCAAGTATTGTACTTGTTAGGAAATGGATGGAATAATTTGTTCTAGTCGCAGGTGGATGATTGATTTTGTAATCGTACGTAAACGTATATCAGAGCTGTGGCCATGGCTTGGACGCAGAAACGCTGTCACTGCTGACAGACCTGGGAGACCAAAACTGAGGATGTCTGACAGACGCCCCAGTCAGCAAGATCTTCAACTTACACCTCAGGCAGAGGTTCTCCTCAGGGAGACACGGAGTCCGAGTGGACCATGCTCCACACCTCTTGCTTAGGCTACTGAAAGGAATGGGGCCTGCACGATCCTCGGTGCTTCTCGTGGCGGCAGTGCCAGAACCAGATGGTGAATACTGGAGGTGAAGTGAGCCGTCAGGCTGAAGGAGGAATCTTATTGGGAGTCCACAGGCAGCTGACAGGTACTGGCAGGCCAAGTGGAGTGTGGCTCTAGCCATTCAACATTGTCACAGACCCTTTCATAGTTTTTATAGAGTGTCTGGGCATAGTCAAGCGGTCTCCACAGTGTTGGCTGCAAGATTTTATCTTTGCTTCTTGCGGAGGATGAGGTTCCTTTGGCCTCCTTTGACCTCCAGTTTGCACTGGAGTCGTTTGTTGCTGAGTGTAAAGTGGAGGGAATGACAGCAGGAACCTCCAAGTCCAAGACCATGGTTCTCAGCCACTAAAGACTGGAGCGCCCACTCCAGGTCAGGGATGAGTTACTGCCCCAGGTGGAGGAGTTCAAGTATCTCGAGGGGAGAGTGCATGCAAGGTTTACAGACAGATTGGGGCGGTGTCTTCAGTGATGGAGATGCTGTACCAATCTGTTGTGGTGAAGCGAGAGATGAGCATGAAAGGGAAGCTGTCAATTTAGCACAGCCTCTGTTTAGTGACCGAAAGAATGAGGTTGTGGATCAGAGTGTCAGGAATTAGTTTCCCTTCAAGGCTACGTCCACACGTGCCCGGCGTAAACAGCATTTTCGGTCACGGAAAACGGAGATTTCTAAAAACTCTGGCCAGGGTGGATATTTTCTAAAACTCAGTTTTTGCGTTTACGTGTGGACGAGAAAAACGGAGAAAACGCAGCGTCAAAGGTGCGCGCCTTTTGTGACGTCACACTGTGCGCCACATTATTGTTTCGGTGAAATGAATTTCTACAATACTGTTAATGTTAATTCTACTCTCTGCAGTGTTTAAATGCTTACATATACACACAGTTACTGTCCGTCCACACATACGACTCGGTTCT
Source organism: Aulonocara sp. 'chitande type north' Nkhata Bay (assembly GCF_057382095.1). Taxonomy (NCBI): domain Eukaryota; kingdom Metazoa; phylum Chordata; class Actinopteri; order Cichliformes; family Cichlidae; genus Aulonocara; species Aulonocara sp. 'chitande type north' Nkhata Bay. The sequence continues at coordinate 1,823,540 of NC_141349.1, forward strand.
GCTTCTATGCCCCAGCTTTGTTTACTTTTTCCCACCGAGGCTTCTAGACTTCTGATTGGCCAACATTTCTGCACGGTTAGGAATCTAGCGCCACCTGCTGCTTTGGCATGTTCATAGCAGCGTTTTCCTTCATTTCTGCCTTTATGTGTGGACGGGATTATTTTTTAAGATGAAAACGGAAAATCGCCGTTTTCAAAAATACCCGTGTACGAGTGGACGTAGCCTGAGAGTCGCTGCTCCTCTACATGGAAAGGAGCCAGCTGAGGTTATTCGGACTTCTGACTAGGATGCCTCCTGGGTGAGGTATTCCAGGCATGTCCTACTAAGAGGAGGCCTTGCTGTAGAGAATATATCACTTGGCTGGCTTGGAAACATCTCAGTGTCCTCCTGGATGAGCTAGAGGAGGTGGCTGGTGAGGGAAGGCTGAGTTTCTCTGCTGCTGTTGCCCCGTGACCCAAACCCGGATAAGCAGCAGGAGATGGATGAATAATTTGTTCTTTCACACAGTCTTTGACCTTTGGCTCTGCCTGTGTTACAGTCAGGAACATTTTCATTTAAGTTGCACATGGACAAAGTTTACATAAAGTTTCTTACAGCCTCACACCTACAGATGGGTACTGATAAGATTTTCACGATTCCGTCTCATCATGGTCACTAAACGCACAGTAATGGCAGGTTTGTAATAAGGCAGATCGCGCTAACATAATATGCACTGTTGTTGATTATTTACCTGCCGCATTAACGGGAGAGGACGTGCAAACGTTACCGCTGCTGCTGGGTTGAGATTCACGAGTCCAGAATTAAAAACACGACATTCATTTAAGGTCATCGCGTGTTTTGTGAGCAAATGCTTTTGCATGTTCGTAGTGTTTCCTCCCTTACATGAAATATCTGCTTTGCAAGTATTGCAAGTTGCCCTGTTGTCATCCGTTCTCGTAAAGTATAACCAAACTTTTGAGTGTTTGAGCCGCCATGTTTCCTGCCAGGTAAATGATGCTCCACAACGTGGTGACGTCATTCGGGGCGACTGGAGCCGATAAGGGAATCGTTTGCAAACATGGCAAACAATTCCAAGGAATTGAAACAGTGGGAACCGGTTCTCAACAAGAACCGGGTTTCGATGCCCATCCCTACTCACACCACCCAGCAAAAGTCCATCTGGGTGTGACCCCAGGCTTCTTTCTACTTTTCTGTTCGGATTTGGTCACAGAATGTCTGTATTTCACCAACAGATGGGTAATTCTGTCACTTTCTGTCTCTAATGCTCGCATTTCTTCTTTCCAGTCAAAGTCCAGTCTGGAAATGATGGAGAGCCAGTCCTGTGACGCTGAGCCACCACCACCTCCTAAACCAGAGCTCCGCTACCCAGGAATTACCAGAGGAAACACAGAGGGTGATTGGCTCTTACTCTGTCTGCTGCAGTTTGTCTGCTTCCTGTTCAACATATAGTTTCATACAAAGGTTTGAGAACCCACACTCAAAGGACTTAATATTTATCCTCATCGGGAGGCTTGTGGTTAGCACTGGTGCCTCACACCACGAGGGTCCTGGGTTCGAATCCCTGTGGCTGCGTGGATACACTGTCATGGAGGAGATTACGTTAATTGGTGATTTTGGATGTGGAGGTGAGTGGCTGTCTGTCTGTGTTGACAGCTGGGATGGGCTCCAGTATCCCCAGCTCCCTGCCAGTACTGTGAACATTTAGAGTCCCACAAGCAGCAGAGGGTTGCTTGTGGGATACTATGTCTTACTTCATAGTATCATTAAAAACAGCAGCTGTGTTGCACTAATATGATGAAATCTCTAAATTCATCGTCAGAGGTTTGAGCTTTGAAACGAGCGCTGGTGACAGCGTCTCTGTAAATGAACAGAAGGTTAAAAACGAGGAGAAGGATCCTAAACGCACCTCACGAAGACCTCACACACCTCTGATCCAAGAATATTGGACAATGTTTCAAAGCAGCGCATGCAGGACACCCCAAGACCTTTTGCAGAAGGACGGACTAAAGTCTCACAAAACCTGAAGGGCTGTTAGCTGTCAGAAGAAGCGGTGCTAGTATCATCATGCAGGGTGTCCAAACAAAACTCTGCATTCACTATAGCTCTTCTATGCTAATGGTGCTCAGTGCACATGAAGGAGATTCTGTGCTCATCTTGTTTCTCTTTCCACCCTCCAGAGTGCAGTTTGCTGAACAAGGCCCCTCCCACTCCCACTATGTACAAATACAGGCCCACGTACAGCCCTGGCAAGAACCACACGGCGCTCACACATGCTTACGCCAACCAGGTAACGCACGCAGAATGCAAGAGTGTGTGCTACGTGTCAGGTTGGACCTCCACTCGTCCCTGCTTCTTTGATCATTTTTTAATCTAACATCTCCATTTCTGTTTTGGTTTTTATTTTTCTTTCTCCTTTTGATTTCCTGTCGGCCATCTTGGTTTGGTTTCTCAGTGGCTTTCTGTTGATCAGTAAGTGATTGTGCTGAAAGCAGTTTCCTCCTCTTATCTTTTAACTTGTTTCCTGTCTCCTTCTGTTTGCACTGGACGTGGCTGAAATACTGTAATGAAACCACTGAAAACAGACTTCACGACTCCGTCTCAGCAGCGTTCTTTGAACACAGTGAGATATGAACGTGACGCAATCAGGACTGCCATAAATACACTGGTTCTGCTCAGTATTTGTGCCCCTGTCTGGTCCATATCACTCCTCAGTTTCTTTGTTAGTTCTTCCTGGTTAGATTTGTGCCTTGTAGCCCTTTTCCATTGCCTGGGGTCCCAAGTGATCTGAAAATGTGATGTCAGCAGACCGCATGCCAACGATTGGCCAGTCGGGACATCACTCGACACGTCATGAGAGAAACTGCCACCATTTTTAAAGCACAGCAGTGGGGAAATGCAGAGTGTGACACACATTGAGCCTTGACGTGTTCCTTTGTCGTGGTGTTCATGTCGCATACAAATGTCATCACAAGATCTGTGGCTACACCGACCCCCCCGCGCGTTGGGTGGCAGTCGTAATAGTTTGAGTCACATCGACATGATCCAAGTAGGTACTAATGGAAAAGGGCTTTGAGTGACTGTGGCTGTAGCTCTGTACGATTCCTCTTTAGTGTTTAAGCATCAGTGTCAATACAGCGAACGCCATCATTTCACCATCTCAGACATTCTGACTGACATGTTACTGAAACAGGCAGAGCGCAGGAAGCTCCAAATACAGCGCACAATAGCAGGATCCAGAGAGTCTGAACACTGGCATGGTTATAATGAACATTATGATGATGGAGCTGCCGAGTTCATCTGGACAGTCAGGGTTGTACAAAGAGCAGTTTGGTAAATGTGCTGGTTCTTTTAATGCTTTTTCACTCGATTCGAGCACTTGGAGCACTCTCTTAGCCTAACGTGCACACACACACTCTGATGGATACACTGAGATACTTGTGAAAGCACAGGCCAACCACCGGCCTTCTGCTCAGATGACCCACCCCTGACTAATCACCGTTGGTTAGGGGTGGCTGTTGTGTCAGGCTGTCACCGCTAGAGTGCAGTATGACTTTAATCTTCCCTCATGTGCTGAGCTTCTTCTTGTTTCTTTTTCCTCCCTCCGCCTCCCTTCACCTTCCCTCTTCTCTCTCCTCTTCCCTCTGGCTCCTCCAGCTAAGTCGAGGGGAGAGCGTCGGCAGTGCCAGGGACTCTTCCTCCTCCACCTCTTCCCTCCTCCAGGCCAGCCAGCAGCCTGGTTTCCGCTCGCAGCCCAGCCTGGATCGGAGGGAAACGTCGTCTGAAAGAGTGGGAGGGGGAGGAGGAGGGGAGAGGAGGGAGGTGGGGCGAGAGGGAGGAGGAGGAGGAGGCGGCATTCCTGGCTATTCTCTGGGCGGGCGCTCCTACCCCTCCTTCTCTGACCCCACCGTCCTGTCTGCAGTGGCGTCGCGATCTTCCAGCTCCACGCACACCTCGGCGGGCACCGTCCACGTCTCAGAGGCCACCACCACCTCCGCCAGCTTCAAGAGCTTAGCCAATCAGACACCCCCGCCCCACCACCCGTCTCGCAACGGGAGCCTGTCTTACGACAGCTTGCTAGCAGGCGGCGATGAGTTTGACAAAGCAGTGGGCGTGAGCTCGGTGGCCCCCGACGTCTCCGGTGGGAGACCCTGCACGCCAGCGGCGGGTGGTGGCTACAGCTCCCCCTTCCTGTCGTCACAGCAGAGAGAGGCTGAGATGCAGTCCCAGTCCACCCAGTCACCCCACCACCACCACCGTTCCTCTCACCACCACCACCCCTTCCTCCATCACTCCTCATCCTCCACGTCTTCCTCCCCACCGCCTCCACCAGAGAGGGAGCGCCTGCTGGGCGAGCCCCACCTACCTGCAGCGCCTGCCGGTCAAACCTCTGCTCCACCGCCCCCACACCACCACCACCACCATCACCATCACCACCACCACTCCCACCACCACCATCATCACTCCTCGTCCTCTTCCTCCACCTCTCGTCCTCCACGCTTTGCTGCCCCTCACGCAGGGCCCCACCACGCCTACCCCTATCGCACCCGTTCGACCGACACGCCTCTGGGCTCCTCCTCCACCACGCATCCTCCCCGCTCCCCACACCCCCCACCTCTGGGCAAGTCGCTCTCCTATTCAAGTGCAGCCGCCGCCGAAATGCAGTACCGGCTGGTCCGCAAGGCCTCGGCGTCGGCCGGAGCAAACGCAGCGGGGGTAGGAGGAGGTGGAGGCGGAGGGATGGGAGGAGGAGGAATCCAAGTGCCGAAGTGAGTATGAGTTTGAGCTTTTGTCGGGACGATTGGTTTGACACTGAAAAAGCGCCTGCTCGCCTGAAACCTGACTACCTGATTGACTGCTCCTCCTGCTCCTGCTCCTCCTCTTCCCTTCTCTCTTCCTCCTCCTCATCCTGCCAGACTTCCTGTGAGTTTCTCATTCTTCTCCCTTTGCTCGTCTTCCATCCATCTGTTGTGCGTTGTTTGTTGTCTTGTGCGTTATTGCTACTGTCTGTTTGGTCACCATGATTTGACGTGCAGTGATGATGACTTTAATCAAACTGAGGAGCCCAGTGTTTGTGGGAGAAGCTTTTTACTGCTCCTCGGTTTAACCGCACAGGAAGTGAAATCTGAAGGAAGCGTGAGTAGCAGCACAGTGTTGCTGTTAAACTGAGGCTCAGTCTGACCGCTGCATGACGGCGTTTTCAGTTTGTCTGTCCCGTCTGTCATTCCTGTTCTTTTCCGTCCTGCTCGCTGTGTTGTGTACACGTACTCCACCCCTGTGTACTGCCAAGGTGTTTCTGTAGCTACGATTATTAAAGGGAAGTGAAAAGCATGATTCACCGTCCACAAACTACTGACCTCTGTGTACTAAAGCTAGCTTTGGTAGCCCTGGTTTGGGTTGACCTGATGTGAACTATAGCATCGACATGGCTGAGGGTAGCACCGCCCACCGCCAGTATTTTCATACACAGGACCAATCAGCGTAAACACTTTTTATTGTCACCATCGGTAACACAACAGCCCAACTGTGTGTCCATGTTCCCTCTGGAACTACGCACGCCGTAACTACGTCCACTCTGACTCGCCAAATTCTTTCTCACCGATCAAAGCGATCCAGTCATTCCTTCATCTCCAGTGTTCAACATGAAATGTGTTCAGGTCTAAATGTAGTAAATGGTGACATCCATCCAAATGTAGCCGCGCTTCAGTGATGAAATTAGCAGCAGAGCTAACATGGCTAACACGCTGCAGCCCGCAGTTTTCAGTAAAATTGTTCTTTTCTGTCTTTTCCTAAAATCAGGGATGAGCTGATGCAGATGAAATCTCTGAGTCGGATTAATGGAGGTCAGCCCTTCTCCTCGACTTCCACCTCCTCCTGCTCCGCCCCTTCCTCTCCCTGTCACCCAGTCAACACGTCCGCTCCGCCCAGAGCAGCCTGTCCCAGCCCAGCACTGATGCTGAGTCCTGCCCACAAGCCCCAAGGCAGCGGGGTGAAGAAGGTGACTGGTGTCGGGGGCACCACCTATGAGATTTCAGTCTGACTGGCAGTCGGCCTCCAGCTCCAGGACCAGTGGGACAAAGTGGACGCAGCACTACGTCTTTATGCCCGCTAAGGAACAAATTCAGATTTTACCAAAAAAAACAGCTTCCTGCTGTGGACCTGGACCTTACTTCTCATTGGCTGTGTGACTGAGCAGCCCCTCCAATAGAAACCTGGTCTAAAGTGAGGCAGAATCCCAGGCGCTGCGCTAGAAAAGACTAGTTCTTGGTCCAAACAGACCCCACGGTGCTCACTTCTGCTTAGGTCTGTGTGGCATTGTACAAGCATAGCAGCGAAAAGGCGTTAGCACTGCCAGGGATGGGGGCTGGATCCCCGGGGGTCCACTCTGGAACAGGTCTGGACTCGAGCTGAGTTTACCTGATGTTGGTTGTCTCCCTCTTTTTTAGACCTCATCATTTTCACACTTGTATCTAGATCATGAAACTGTGGAACCCAGAGGGCTCCCCCAGGACAGGTGATGAGTCACACCAGGGGGAGTGCAGGTAAAGCGTGCTTTTACCAGCAGCATCCACCTGATGGAGCAGTCAGGTGGCACTGGACCACAGGTGTGTGTGTGCGTGTAATCCTGAAACCAGTCAAAGGGAGCTGTTAGCGGCTCTGTACCTTTCTGCTTCGATGATGATGAACTCTGAGTTCGTTCCTGATGGAGGAAAGAACAGTGTAAGATTTGAAGGGGAGG